>NW_023601433.1:63347083-64776531 GCF_014898055.3 Talpa occidentalis | reverse complement strand
TCATCTGTCCATTCAACCATAAGAGCCTTTAGTTTCTCACACACTTTAGGATGACCCTAAAAATAGAGGGAAAAAAATTATTAATAAGTACTAATTCTCTGGGCAATGATTTAATACATATACCCTGAACACAAAAATTAAGTGTTGTAGAGATCACCTTTTGAATCACAAATTATTACTAGCTACAGATGACACATGTGAAAATAAGAAAATACAGTTGATCACTAGAAATAAACTAATTTTATTTTCACACTATTAAAAAGGATACCTCATTTCAAATAAAAACAGATCAAATATGCAGCAACTTATTTTGAAGGTCAAGACGACATAACTTTTTAAAGTATATTAAAGCTAAGCATGCAAGACAAAGAAATGTCATTTGGTTTATCTTTTTGCAGACCAATAAAAAATAAATTGGAGGGAAAACATAAATGTTAATGATCCTTAATACCTAATTCCTGACTTTTTTTTTTTAAAGATTTATTTATTTATTTATACAAGCACTAGGTACAGTCAGAAGCGTGGGAGGGCGAGAAAATTCACCAGAGCCAGAGTGGGGAACAGAACAGGCAGACTGACGAAGTACACTGCTGAGGGGAGCAGTGGGCGTGGCAGGAGAGGTCTGCCCACGATGTGAGACCCTTGCCAGAGGTCGGGGATCTAACCGGCGCTGCAGAGGCTGCAGGCAGTTCTGCAAACCAGCGCTCAACCGCTGCCCCACCAGGGGAGGCCCTTAATTCCTGACTTAATGTGCATGACTGTGTTTACTTCCCAAGTTGTTTCATGCCTGATTTGAGGTCTAAAGTATGTCATTATTCCTGATATGTCATTTTTCAAAACAATGTCTTCCCTTTCATTATAAAACCAATTATGTTCACTGTAAAACATTTGGAAATACAAAGTCCTTCTCTAAGTAGTTGTTTGCTTTCCCAAATAGTTGTAGTGTTACTACTAACTAGTTATGAGCGCCACATCTTCAGTTAAGTTACAAAAGATGTGAAAATCTCTTCATAGAAAGTTGTACACTTTTAAAATGCACTGTTTATCATACACAACTGTATATTTTGATGGACACTGAGGACACTAAAAAACTGTTTATGAATCAAAAGAAAATACAAAGTATAACTGAAAAGAAGCAAACAGGAAAAAAATTTTCACATAATCATATGTTTGAAAAAAGTACAGAATTTAAAATTCTTATCACATTTCTGCACTTTTTTTTTCATTTGAAATGTGGAAATATTTATTTTCAAAAAAACATATGCAGCATTTTCACTGTCAAGACTTTAAATTTTTCTCCTAATATATGTCAAAAACAAAAAAGGCAGAATTACTTTTAGATGTACTCATTTTCATGGGGAAAACTCCCAAATTACTTAGTAATCTAAGACTTTTAAATGCTTTGAATTGTGGGATTTGAATGTTTTCTTCTATATTCAATTAAGCAGTCAGTATAGTATCAAATTTTGTAATGGTCAGGTAGTGGCCTTATTATGTCAAGATGAAAACAAAACAATGGTATTTCTAAGCAGTCCTACATCTAGAAAACACCTCTGTGGCTACAAAAATGATTTTAAAAGTATGCCTAAAATAGATTGGTATTCTTTAATCTGAGAGAGAAACATGTTTTCTTATCAGATCAAAGGAAAAAAGAAAAAAGAGGTTAAATACTCTAATTTAGCTTGGGAAAAAACGCAACTCTCAGCTATATAAATTTATAGTCAAAACATAATAAATACTTAGATATTGGATAGACATAGCTTAGCAAGGGTTAAAAAAACAAACACCACCTAGTCATTTAAATAATTTTATGATTTCAAATGTGAAGAACTGAACTACAAAATACATACATGAAGTACAGCTGCCTTAATTCATTTCTGAAAACAATGTTCCTTACCTTGTTTAATACATTGCTTACTTCACTAGCAAAATCTCTTGAACACACTTCTAAATGAAAAATTTTGCCACAGTTCGATACGCATGCTCCTAGAAGCTAAAAGCATAAAATTAGAAGTTAAAAAAGCTCAATTTTGAAAGATAATTTTATGGTAGAACTTAAAATGAAACCACTCACAGTCAGAGCTTGCATAGCAACATGAGGATCTTTATGGTTCACTCTTCTCATAATAGACCGAAGACAATCTTTAGGTCTAAAAAATTAGAAATTAAACAATCAATTAATGGTAAATTCATTTTTTAAACTACAATAGGCAATGGATTGTCATGCAAAGGGGAAAATATGGTAGAATATATAAGCTTAATTTTTATTAATGACACAATTGAAGACTGCATATTCAGTAACAGTTGCTTTAAATTTTTCAAAGACAACACATTCTCTAAACAACCACAGATTAGGTATTTCAGACTAACTGTAGATGAAAAATGTTGTGAAAATAAAATGGTATATAAGCCAGACATTTGCCTTCACTTTCCACCTAGAGATACTTTCCAGATATCACTACATCTGCCTAAAGGCAATTTTTGAATCTCAGTGCAGGAAAGTGACCCCAAGAAAAGAATAGAGATCTATCTCACTGAGTTTGAATTGAGGAAACAGAAATCAGAATTCAGAAAGGCCAAGGGAGCTAAATTTGTAAGATGGAGCGGAAATTACATGAAAAAAGAGCTCAAGATACCTGCATAGGTGTCCAATTTGGTCTGTTCTGGAAAAAGTCACATGCATAGATTAAAAATTCCATGAGGATGGACAAGAATTACATAAGTTGAAGAGTTTGCAAGGCTTACAGTCATCAGAACTTACACACAAGTGGCAAGTCCCTGTTGACTATCCAGAGCTTAGAGTGGATATATCAGAAAGTTTAAGTCTTGGAGATGGGGCTAAACTACACCAAAATACTACTCTAAATTCATTCTGTAACAACTTAAAAACAAGCCACAGAAGAATAAAGTTGATCCAAATCCAAGTGAACTTCTGACAGAACAAAGTCGCATACTCTTTAACAGAAACACAATAAAACCTGGGACTCAACAATATAAAATTCAAAATATTAAATATTCAATAAAAATTACTAGAAAAAAATTACGAGATGATAGGAAACAATAAATTCTGCCAAATAATTCAGACAGCTGAATGAAGAAATGAAGGAAACTTAAAAGATACACTTTAAAAGTACCCAAACTTGAGTAAACAGGAAAAAAAAAAAAGACTGAAAATATAGAATATAGGGCTATCACCACAAATGTTTGTAAAAGAGAAATAGAATATTTTAAAAATCATAAAAAATATTCAACTGAGGGAATCCCTAATGGCTTAGGGGTTAAGTCTCAGAGCTACCCACTCTGGGGCCTGAGGTTAGTCCCGGCAAGAGACCTGACTCACATACGGCCCTGACTCGCCCACTGCTCCCCTCAGCAGTGCATTTCAGTAAATGCACCTGTTCTCTCCTCACTCTGTCTCTGGTGAATCCTCTCATCCCCCATACCCCAGTTATTCCATGTGAAAAAAAGAAAAAAAAAACAATTAAAAATATTCAACTAGGGGGTCTCCCTGGTGTCACAGCAGGTTGAACGCTGCACCGTGAAGCTGTCCGCAGCCTCTGCAGAGCGGATTCGATTCCCGGCCTGCCAGGGAGAAACCCACATGGCGTGGCAGACCTCTCCTGCCTCGCCCGCTGTTCCCCTCAGCAGTGTCTTTGGTCTGTCTGTCTGTTCTGCTCCCCGCTCTGTCTCTGGTGAATTCTCTCATCCTCCCACGCCTCTGACCTGTACCCCAGTTCTTGCATAAATAAATAAATCTTAAAAAAAAATTCAACATGCAGTAAACAAATGGAAATAAACAAATAAAAAGAAACAGAAAAAAACAAATAATCTAGACAATAGCAGATTTAAATGTTTTGGTTCTAATCCCCATACAATTCCCACCCCCCTTATTTTAACCATAATCCCCCTTCCCCCCTCCCCCCGTAGTGTGTCGCTTATAGTTGCTTGTTGATTTTTACTATAACCAAGATGAAAAAGCATACATTGTGCAAAAATGAAAAATGATGTAAAAAATATATATAAAATAAAATATAAAAAAAATGTTTTGGTTCAAAATACAAATGTTTACATTAAATGCAAATATAGTCATGCGTTGTTTAACTTTGGGGACACATTCTGAAGTATGCATTATTATATAAGCACTGCCCCTAAGAAAGACTGTTACCTGTCCTGAAAAGGCTTGAAACCTGTCATTTGGCCTCCTTATGGATGAAAATCATTTTAGGTATCTGTTTCCAGAACAGGAGATTCTGTTCATAAATAACAGAGTATTTGGTCTACAGTACTTTTCTTTCGCAATCGACATATCTAGAGTTTCCAAACATTTCTTGTTTTGTTTAGCGATCATTTTCACGTTGCATAATAATCAATTGTTTAAAACACACAGAATTCATAGTAAATTAAACATCATGATCAGGGTTAGGCGTTTTTGTTTCAAACCTCGTATTCCCCAACATCACAAACTTTTTACTTTGGTCATGTTCATCATGGTGCTGAGAGGAATAAACATCTGTGTATGATCTTCAATCTAGGTCATTAGAAATCTTTATATATCTTACACTTAGGTCTTTCTCAAATTTTAATAGTCTCATTGCTTTCAACAAAGCAGACCCTTAATAGTTTTGTTCTTGTTCAAGGTTGTAGCTAAGGTGAAATGGGACATGACTGACTGGTAAGGATGTTCACCATAATTTTCCACCTTTGTAGTCCTTAGCAACTTTTAATTTTATTTCCAGGTCAATTACTTGATGTTCCTCTTACTAGCAACATTAGCAATGAATTTTGTATCCTGAGGAGCCACAATGAACAAACATGAAATTAAGTCAAATACAACATGACCCTACATGCATGCTAACCTCTTCAAATGATGCTCACAGGAACAGTTTTGCTTTAATATTAATAACTGAATATTCCAAACAAGAATCATAGTCAGTGCAGTGAGATTATGCACTCTGTAACACACAAATGGGAGCTGTGATTGTAAGACAGCACACATAAGGTCACTTAATAAACTTAATGAACTAGGAGGCACAAGATTTTAAGGGGAAAAAAAATTAACAAGTATGCAAAAAAAAAACTATACACAATTGAATTCAAGACTTTAAACATGTACATCAAGGAAAATTAAGATCAACCATACATCCCAGCAATTTTCTTTTTCGAGTAAAAATAAAATTTCAATTATCTAACTAATTTCCAAAAACTGTCACATTATTTATAATGTCTACCTACTTCTAGGATATTGTTGTACAGTAATGCCAGACAAATGGCTCAACAAAAGTCTCCAATTACTAGTTAGTGAGTTTACCTGGAAAGCAGCAGGGGTATACTGCTCCTGGCTTAAGCCTGGGGCTCCAGTACAGAACAGCTAGATACCAAACCAGTGGAGAGAGAGGGAGAGAGGCATAAGAGCCACTTCTCATCACCTATGTCCTCTCATAGACCAGGCTATTAATATTTGCAGCCTGAGACTGCATATTCTAAGCACCTGCCACCCTCCCCCTATTCAGAGCCCAAATCAAGACAACTGAATGCTTTCACTAACCAACATTTAATCACTTGGATCTTAACAATAGGAGCACACACCCCAGGGTAAGGCTCTGCACTGGGAAACCAAAGAAAACAATGCCCAGCTTGCATCTCAAAACAGCCTAGAGGCTGAGGCTGGTACCAGACTAGACAAGATACTTAGTCCAGGGAGTTGGCTTAGAGAAGGGGATCACTATGGATGCCCACCACACAACTCTGATACCTACAGCACAGGAGGAAGCTTAAATCATTGACGCTCACTGGAAGCAACCCTTAAGAAATACCCTGGTTCCTTTCTACCTATTACTCCTTGTTGGTACCAGTTCTCTGGCCATCTAAACAGATGCAAAGGCAGCAGTCTTTCCTACTACAACCTATGAAAATGAAAAATGAAGAGAAAAAAGAACATATCACAAATGCTGGAGCAAAAATATGAGAGAAGTCTCACTGCAGTAGAACTACAGAATATACCTGAAAAGAATAAAGACTGGCCAAACATAAGATAGTTAGAATTGAAGGATCTAAAAGTATTATAAACAAATTAATTAAAAAAAAAAAAGTAAGGGGCCCCAAAAGCAAAACAAATACAAATAATGGCGTGAGCTCAAAGCACAATGTCAGAACACAAACAAACAGAACAAAGAGAAAAAAGGATTAAGAAAAAGAGCCCTTTGGGATAACTGAAGAGAGAAATCCCCATATGATGGGGATCCCATAAGAAAAATAGACAAAGATATAGAAAATTTATTTAAAGGAATAACTGCTGAGAACCATGTCAACCTGGAAAACAAACCAGATGTCCTGATCCAAGAGTTTCAAACAAAATAATACTAGACATAAACACACCTAGACACATTATAATAAAACTGTTGAAAACCAGTAATAAACAGAATACTAAAGCCATGGAGAGAAAAAAAGAGTACACTATAAAGGAATACCAATCAGACTGTCCATAACTGTTCAGAAGAAACCATATAGACAAGAAGAGAATAGCAAGAAATTAAAGTTCTCAAAGATGAAAATTTCAAGCCCAGACTCCTCTATCCTGAAGGTTAACATTCAAGACAAATGAAAGCATAAGGAGCATTACTGAAAAGCAAAAACTAAAAGAATTTATCAACACAGACATCCATGGAAAGCTCCACCCAAAAAATGCCACACACACGTTTTTTTCAAGTGTATGTGGAACTTTTTAAAGAATAGATGCTATGTTGGGACACAAGTCAACAATAAGACTACAAAAATTGAAATCGTATCAAGTACTCTTTCTGACCTTAATGCAATATAGCTGGAAATCAGTATTAGAAAAACAAAAACAAAGCAGGGGAAAAAAAAAAATAAATATAGGGGCAAAACAATACATATTTTAATACCTACTGGATAAAAGGGGAAATTAAAAGAGAAATTAAAAAATACCTTGAAACTAATAAAAATGAAGATAGAAGCTATCAGAATTTAGGGACTGCAGCAAAGTGGTCTTAAAAGGAATGGCAAATGACAACTGCAATACAGGCCCTCATTCAGAAGCAGAAAAAAATCCCAGATACACAAGTGAATACTACATTTAAAGCAACTTGCAAAAGAACAAACGAGACCCAAAAATAGAAGGATGGACGTATTAAACAAACAGAAATAAAGAAACAAAGATCAAAAGGACTATACAAAAGATCAGTGAAACTAAGAGCTGGTTGTTCAACAGGATAAAAATAGATAAAGTTCTAGTGAGGCTAACAAAGAGGAGCAAAAATACCAACAAACAATTGAAAAGAAAAAAGGAGAAATTACCACAGATGATGTAGAAATGCAAAGGGTTATAAGAGATTACTTTGAACAATCAATCATACAACAATACATTTGATAATCTCGAAGAAATGGACAAATTTCTAGATCATACAGTTTAGCAACACTGAACCAGAAAGAAGCAAGAGTTGGATAAATCAATCACACACCCAGGAACTGAAACAGCAGTAAAAAAATCTTCCCTAAGACAAAAGCCGAAGAACAGATGATTTCACAAATGTATTCTATCAAACCTTTAAAAAAGAACTTATGCCCATCCTACTCAAATTATTTCTAAAGATCCAAGAATTGGTTTTCAAACACATTTTACTATGCCTACAGTACCTAATATCAAAACCAGATAAAGATAACACAAGAAACTTATAGACCAATACCCCTGAATGAATACTGATGTGAAAATCACCTATACTAGCAAATTAAATCCAACACTTTGTCACAAGGATTATACATCATGATCATTTGGGATTTTTACCCCAGGGATGCAATCATAAATCATAAAGCGATTCCAAATGCTATAAATGAAACTATCACTATTCATAGACATGCCATATATAGAAAATCCTAAAGACTCCACCAAAAAGTTTCTAGAAACTTCAGAAACAACATGAATACAACAAAGCAGCAGGTTACAAAACCAACATTTCAAAATCCATAATACTTTTATATACAAACAGCAAATGAGGATAAATTAATTCCATTCACAATTCATTCAAAAAGAATCAAATACCGGGCCTCCCCGGTGGCGCAGCGGTTGAGCGCTGGGTTGCGAACCTGCCCGCAGCCTCTGCAGCTTGGGTTCAATCCCCAGCTGCTCACCGGCCACTGGAGGAGGGTCCTGCATGGTGTGCAGACCTCTCCTGCCACCCGCTGCTCCCCACAGCAGCGTGCTTCGGTTCTTCTGCTTGCTCTGCTCTCTGCTCTGGCTCTGGTGAATTCTCTCACCCTCCCACGCTTCTGACTGTACCCAGTGCTTGTATAAATAAATAAATAAATGAATGAATAAATAAATCTTTAAAAAAAAAAAAGAATCAAATACCTCAGAATTAACTTAACCAAAGAAGTGAAAGACCTATATAAGGAGAACTGTAAGACATTATTAAAGGAATTAGTGACTTAAGAAGATGGAAAGATATTCCATTCTCATGAATGGGGAAGATCAAAATGACAATCTTACCTAAAGCAATATATAAGTTCAATGGAACCCCTATCAAAATACCAACAATATTCTTTAAAGAAATTGTACAAAAATGACATTTACATAGAACCATAAAAGGCTCATATAGCAAAAGCAATCTTGAGAAAAATGGAAATGAATATATTATGTAACTTGACTTAAAATTGTACTACAAAGAACAGTACAAAAACAATATAGAATTGGCATTACAAAAGACATAAGGATCAATGGAACAGAACTGAAAGTTCAGAAATAAATCTATGTACATAATACTACTTAATTTATAATAAAGTAGTCATAATCATACAATGGGGAAAGGAGAGCCTCTATAATAACTGAGGCTTGAACAGCTGAAAGGACACGTGTAAAATAATAAAGTTGGATGACCCTCTAACTCCATGCACAAAAATAAATTCCAAAGAGATTAAAGATCTAGATATAAAACCTGCAACAGTAAATAATATGTAGAGGACAATGCTGGTGATATTGTTCCATGACATCAATAATAAAGGTGGCTTTGGAGACTCGACCACTATGGCAGGAAAAATAAAAGCAAGAAGAAACAACTGGGATTTCTTCAAATATGAAGTTTTCACAGTGAAAAAACATATCAAAGATATTCTACTGAAATCAGAGAAAAGTGCACATATTACATAACTAATAAGGGGTTAATATCCAAGATACATAAAAAACTCACAGAATTCACCAACAGAAAAACAAAACAACTAGTAAATGGGCAGCAGATCTGAACAGACAATTCACCCACAAGGATATCAAGAAGGCCAACAGATACATGGAAAAATGTTCATCATCACTCCCAACTGTGGTTAAAAACACAATGAGATGCCAACTCACACCTGTGAGAATGGCACACATTAAAAAGGGATCCAAAAAAAATAAATAAGTAAAAAATAAAAAGGGATCCAACAAGTAATAGAGATGATGCAGAGAAAAAGCAACGCTATTACACTTCTGATGGGATTGTAAACCTGTGTAGTTATTAAGTAAAGCAATCTGTATTTACCTTAATAAAACAAAAAGTGAAATACTACGTAAGACCCAATATTCTCAATCTTAACCATCTAACCAAAGAACATGAAACCACCAATTCAAAAAATGATATGCTCCACAACCTTTATTGCCACATTATTTACGATAGCTAGGACATGGAAACAACCTAAGTTCCTGCTGACACAGGACTGGATTTAAGAAGATGTAATATAACCTCACTATGGAGCACTATTCTGCCATAAGGAAAGACAAAATGCTGTCATTTCCAGCTAAATGGAAGGAGTTCAAGGGACTTATGTGTAGTAAAGTAAGTCAGAGTGACAAAGACAAATACTGGACATTTACATAACAGATTTCTCAACATAGTAAAATACTTATAAAAAACAACAGACATTGAGAAAGTAAGGCTTCTATGGATAAGAGGTAGAGGTGGAAGGAGAAAGAGTCAAGGAAGCATACTACTTAAAGGGAAGTGTGTAAGTGTGTGTGTGTGCACATACCTATATGCATTTCAGAAAGATAGATTATGGATTTAGAATGAGTTATGTGTATATATATATAAATATAAAAGGTACAATTGCTAATAGAAGATATTTCCAGAGTGCAAAAAGATACTGTGGGCTCTACATAAGAGAAATGAGAAATGCTTCTGTTATCAGGACAAAAAAATGAATATAGCCACAGTGGTGAAACAGACAATGGGACACACAAGCAGAAAAGACAGACAGTATTGATAAACTGAGCTAAGAAGTTGATTTCAATTAATTTAACTACAGTAGTGGATACAGTAGTGGATCATCAATTGAGAATGAGTAGAGAAATATCACACATTTTCTAAGAGAGGAATAAATAGCTTATAAGCACTGTGGAAAAGAAAAAAATTATGAGAAAACATAGATAAACTGACATATAATTAGGGGCCTGTTGGATTCTCAGTGTTATAAATTAAAAAAAGAAAAAAGAAATAGAAGCTGAATGCCCTGACTTGTCTTAGAACACAGCAGTTCAATGACTTAATAGTACTAAAGCTTTGTGGTGGCTTTTTCTTTGTGGTAGTAGCTAGGTTGACATATCGGGTATACTGATGGATCCAGCCAGCAATCTGGGCAGTATAACAGGTTTCTTTATGACAGGTAACAGTAACTTTTAACCCTTCCAACGTGAAATATCACCTCCCTCCCATTTAAAAAACAAAAATTCCATTCTTCTCATTGACAGATCCATATTATAAAAAAAATTCACTATTGTCATATTTTGAATTTTGTGAATAAAAACTTTGTCAGCATAGTATTGATTTGTCTCCTGATCCTCAATGCCTAAAAAGTTTACTATCAGGCCCTTTACAGAAAAAGTTGATAAGACGCCCTGATGTAGATATGATTCCCATCTCATACAATTGTTTTGAGTACCAGCTACCCCCACCTTGAGCAGAGCTCAGCCTGAACAATCTCTCATACATGCCTAACTACGGGCTAGCACAGTCCTCTTAGTACTTTACGAATAACAACACTAAACCTTCATAAGCCCGCTATGAGGCAGGCACTGTGTTATTTCCATCTTACAGGCAATGAACCTGCACTATATGCAGGGGAGCTAAGTAACTCCTAGGATAAGCAGCTGGCAAACAACTGGCTCAAGAGTCTATGTTCTAAATCAGGGGGCTGGCTAATTTATGTGGAAATGGATAGATAGTAAATATTTTAGCCTTTGTGAGCCAGATGGTCTTTATGCAAACTACTCAATTCTGCTGTTGTGTTAAGAAAGCAGCCATAGAGTATATGTAAGCAAATGGATATGGTTGTGTTCCAATACAACTTTCATTAGAGAAACAGTAGATCCAAATATATATGAAAATGTAATCTATAAAGGTGTTATTTTGAATCAGAAAGAAGATGGATTATTTAGTTAATGATGTTTGAATATGTTTGTAGTCAAACAGAATAAAATAAAGTTAAGAGTCATAGCTCATACCACATAAAAGGATAAATTCCAAATATCAAAGAATTAAATGTAAAAAAAAAAAAAAAAACTAAAGGTACAGACTTTGTAAGACAATTTGGTGGTTGCGTGCAAAACTAAACAGTCTTACCATATGATCCAGCAAACATGTTCCTAGGTAATTACCCAACTGAGTTGAAAACCTATGTCCTTGGGGCCTCCCTGGTGGCGCAGCGGTTGAGTGCTGGGTTGCGAAGCTGCCCGCAGCCTCTGCAGCGCTGGTTCGATCCCCGGCTGCTCCCCGGCCACCAGAAGAGGGTCCCACATGGCGCGCAGACCTCTCCTGCCGCCCGCTGCTCCCCTCAGCAGTGTGCTTCAGTCCTTCTGCCTGCTCTGCTCCCCGCTCTGGCTCTGGTGAATTCTCTCACCCTCCCGCGCTTCTGACTGTACCCAGTGCATGTATAAACGAAACAAACGAACAAACAAACAAATAAATAAATAAAACATGCCTCTATAAAAGAGCAAAAAAAAAAAAAAAAGAAAACCTATGTCCATACAAGAAGAAAAACTGTATGTGAATATATTTTGTAGCAATTTTATTCACAATCACCAAACACTAGAAGTAATCAAGATGTCTTCCAATATGTGAAAGAATAAACAAACTGGAATACATCCATGTAATGGACTATTATTATTCAGCAATAATAGTCAAGCTATTCATCATGAAGCTTAAAAGCATTTGGTAAGTTAAAAAAAGCCAGGTTGAAAAGGAAAGATAGTATAGATCCTAATCATATGACATTTTGAAAAAGGCAGAATTGTAGAAACAGTAAAAATATTAGTTAATGGTGTCAGAGGTTCAGAAAGAGGAAGAAGGATGACTACATAGGGCACAGGACATTTTTATTCTGTGATACTGTGATGATAGATACTTGTCATTAAGGAATTGTTAAAACCGTATGACACAGAGTGGGCCTTAATGTAAACTACAGATTTTAAGTAATAATATGTATTAATATTGGTTCATTATTTATAACATCTGTCACATTAATGCAAGAGGTTAATAATAGAGAAAATTATATAGACAGGGTGGTTATATGTAAGTCTTTGTACTAGCTGCTTAATTTTTCTATAAATCTAAAATTATATTAAAATATTCTATTAATTATAAAATAGTCAGAATACAAAGAAAATAGGACATAGTCCCACTAAAACCTTGAAGAAGGAAAATCTGGTATATTTATCACTTAAAATTCTAGACTACAGAAAAGCTTGATAAATTGAAGTATATAAAAATAAAAAAAATTCCAAATTAAGCAAAAGCAAAGTTACAAGAATTATGGAAAAAATATAAATGCCACTCATATTACAGACAGTATCTGTCCCTAATATACTAAGGACTCCTGGAAATCAGGAGAGGATATGTACAGACAGTTTACAGCAAAGGAGACACAACAGCTCTTAAACAGAACTCCTAAAAAGATGTTTACTTCAGCAATAGCAAGAGCAAGTCTTTGACTAGATGTAAGACTATCCCACCCTACCTCTACCCCTTAAAGACAAGGGTTAAAAGGGAGCCCCACCCACTCCTTCCCAGGCACCCAAGGTAAAGAGGACTCTTGGGCAACCAACCTTCTCTACTCTTTGAATGAGAAATTAAACATATGTGTGCTACTCTTGTTTATACCAGTCTCTACAAGAAGCTCCAGATTTTCCCTCCCATCATTAATATCTCTATAGATCCATAACTACCTAACTTCTGAAACCTCCCTTTGTATCTGTATTTCACAGTCGTTTATCAACAAAAGCCCTTATTCTGGGTCCTTTGCTCCTTCAAGAGCATGGCTCTCCCAACGAAACTTATTTCTCCTGTAGCCAGCATAAAGGTAGCATTTTGTCTTCCCATGGTTCTTGTACACATGAGGTAAAGTGTCCTCTTTGCTCCCTTTGCTACTTCCAAATCATTATCCATCCTTTTTTCCTAAAATATCCCAATAGGGCATGTGAGACAATCTTCTTGCTGCAGTACATTTAAAAAGAAACACAATGGCCCTCAACTCTCAGTGATTTTAACAGGCTCAATGCTAGTCCCCCCAAATCTAATACCGCATTAATTCTCAGAGATGTTAATAACAACACAAACGTTGGTGCCATCTTGGCTTTTCAACTTCTACCCCACCTCATTAATTCTCTTGGTCACATCCTAAATCTTTTCATTAACCAATAACTGAAAAAATGTCTATAATCTCAACTTCAAGCATTCCAACTATCACCTTCCATTTTTCTCACCCATTCACTCCCAACTCTGTGCTTAATACCCAACTCTGCTTATTTAGAGAAACTCACATATGCTCGGGCCATGCAGCATTCATATAGATGGTATCCACTCAGGCAGGCTGCTCTGCTTTTGGTTCTCTGCTTCTTTTCAACTTTAAAATCATAAGGTCAATGTTATCCCCTCACATCCATCCTTCCCAGAAAAATCGACGTAGTTCTCCCTTTTCATTTGCTCACTATCTTCTTAGCCCATTATCAGTTTATCTGTTTATTTCTATCTTCCATTATTAGACTAAAAATACTGCTGATCATAAAGGTTGTGCTTATTTTATTCTCCAGTGCATACCCAAAACATGATATTCATCCAGAAAAATTTCTAGGTTTTTCTCAAATAAACGAAAAAAATAACTGACTCAAAGAGAATGAAACCAACAATTGTGTACTGTTACAATGAAAAAACATGGAAATTAAGATCACGTTGTACAAAAATCCTTTGAATTTATTCCTACTGAAACACTTTCCCTAATTTAAATTATATTAAGGAAACAATATGCATCAGATTCTCATGCATTAACTGGGCAAAGCCACAGTACCTAAGAGCTGCTGTGATAATTAAAAAATTTGCTTCTGGGGCACTTAAACAAGACATAGCAAATAATATGCAGTCAATTTAAATGTTAACTAGTATTCTTAAAAGAACACTTACAAGACTTTGGAAATTAAGGCCTACAACTTTACGATATGATTACAACAAAATATATACTGAAGGGATCTGTTTTCCTGAGGCTGACCCCTTTACCTCAAAGACATCTGGTCAGAGATTACCTATCCCATTAAAAAAAAAACAAAACAGGAAATATTCTATAAACCCCTGGTTAAAGGTTAGAAATAGTCACAGAGCAGGTCCAGAGCAAGATGATACAGTCCATGAAAACTATTTTTAACAAATTCTTTCTCAAAGATTTATATTTTTCACAAAATATCAGTAGTGGCCATCATTTTATTTCTATAATTCTGTTTGAATAAATCAGATTTACTAACTACACATATTCATTAGATAAAGTGATGCTTTCTGCCTACAGTCAACTTTATCTTACACTAAAGCTAAGCAAGATAGCTCAGGTATAAAATAGCAGAAATTAACCTGAACATCAATTACAGAACTCAATTTCAACATGCTATTTAATTTACACATACCCTACTTTTTTTCACATGAGAAAAACAAATAAAAAATAGAGAAAAACTATTTATTATGTGCAGTGATGTTTAACAAACTGCTACAGTCTTTCTGAAAGTTCTCTTTATTCTAAACAGACTTCCATTTCATCATATGATTTCACTGGTTAGACATTTCTCAGTACTTACTCACTCACTAGAACTGCACACTAAGAATCATGTGACTATCTTAAGAATGCAGAAAAAAATTTCTGAATATGTTTTAACATTTTAAATCTAGCAAATTCAAACATTTCAGGCTTCCAAAAAAACCAGTCTAGAGTAAACAGGAATTATATCTTCTATCTAGTAGGTTTCCTAAGATTGATGCAATTACTTGAAATTATTACATAATTTTAACTAAATTATTATTAGTGTGTTAAATATTCTTTACACAACTAATTAAAACTGATGTTAAAGTAGAAAATGATTTCTACATTGTCAATTTGACAATCACTGCAATATTAACAAATATTAAAAGAAATACACTTTTAAGGCTGACAAGACATATTAATTAAATAATCAGAAATGTTGGGCAGTTTTATACAACATGCCTATATGAAGACAAAAGTGGCTACATAGAGTGCATAGGGAGGGAAATATGGATAGGACTTAGTCTTGTCAGTGCTGATCTTTTTTAATGGTCTTAGTTTTTGAGCCATGTGAATACATATCTCTTTTTAAGATAAAGTATACATTTTCTATAGGAATATTTATTTAAATTAACAAATATAAATAAACACGTATTTATGTGTGGTCTAAAGAAGAGAACAATAAGATTTTTTTTAAAGAGGAAGAATTAAGGAGGATTTTTCAAAACACCCTTGGGAGCTATCTTTCTGGATCACACTACTGACTAAATGAAATTTCACAATAATGGCTTTTTTCCCTCTCCTTTAAAACTTGAGTATATTTCCAAAATACCACAACTCTAGAACAGATGATACTTAACAAAAAATAAATTAAGGAAGATGGGAAAGGGTCAAAAAGATTTTAAAAAATTATTTTCTTAGGAAAGACTTAAATTAATATAAATAATCTTATTGATGCATTAAATAACTTTATATTATATTGTTTACTAATTATTTAGATTATAAAAAATCCAAATTATACTGGAAGAGAAATGCTTTTCAACTATCCATAAATCTACCCTCTTAAATACATCTCTAAATTTTATAAAATTTCAGATTAATACTAAATGTCACTACTTTTTTTTTTTTTACACTACTTTTTTTAAATTTAGAATGTTGCCTTGTATACAAACAATTGTACAACTGCATCTGGAATGCCAATCCATAATTTCCCTCTATTTCAACATACCCTATCTAAATGTCTTAGAAAAACTCATGTCACATTTCCCCGCTCAAATCGATTACATGTGCCAGTCTTCTGAAAAGCACCAGGTATCAATCTAAAACACTTCACTGAAAAACCTACAGTATTATTTTAATATTCTTATGCTACCATCAATAAATCACATTTTAAACATACCTAGCCAGATTCCTAGATAATAACCGACATCCTTAAGTTTTACATATGCACTAATCATAAAATTATTTCAAAGATTTAACAAATCTTTAAGTAGTTATCAAGAGTAGGGGGGGCTTTTAATGAGTAAAGTCCAGTTGAAGATGATGAAAAACTTTACAGAAAAACAGTAGTAATGATGCTACAACAATGTGAATGTAATGAATCAAGCCTTAAAAAGGTTAAAATGATAAAATTTGCCATGTATAATTTTACTACAATATAAATATGAGTAATAAATCACATCTATTTTTAGGAACTCCCACCATATATATCTTATAGCATACTGCTACCAGACAAGAATGTTAATGATTTTCTATCACTAAATTGATCTTGAGAATATACAACTCAATTCTGTAATACTTACATTAACAATAAGACTCAGCCTACAAAAAATGTTTTAATTTCTTTTAGAATAAGAAGATTAAAAATGAGCTTAGGGGGTAAAGAAAATGTTTTAGTGTATAATGATATATTTGTTTTTATAAAATGCAGTCAAAAATATTTTTATTATTTTTTAATGAAGAAAGGGATCTATAAAGGCTATAGTACCTAATGCCCTATGAAATAATGTGCCCTGATACTTGCTATTTCTCACTGAGAGATTATCACAGTATTGCAAGAAAGTAAAAACACAAATGGTATGTATGTAAAATATTATTCTTAAAGAGAAATCATATACATGCAAATGTTGAGCGTTTGGCATTTTAATGTTAGAATGATATCTCAATTATTAATAAATCCCTTTCAAGCATATCCTTATCAACAAGAGCAAGGAAGAGACATATCCCATTTACATGAACAAGTGAATACTTGGAAATTAATAAAAATGTAAAGGAACTAGAGATCAGTAACTGCTGAAAAAATAAGTGGAATGGAAAAAGAAGAGGAAATGAAAAATATGGACTAAAAGGACAACAGACTCATCATTTATTTATTTATTTTTAAAGATTTATTTATGCATACAAGAACCCGGGTACAGGCCAAAGGTTTGGGGGGTGAGAGGATTCAACAGAGACATAGTAGGGAACAGAATGGGCACTGAAATGCACTGTTAAGGGGAGCAGCAGGTGAGACAGGAGAGGTCTGCTGCGCCATGTGGTTAGCTCCCTGGCAGTACTGTGGGTAGCTTCATAGTGCTGAGACTTAACCCTTTGCGCCACCAGGGAGGCCCCAACTCATTATTTAAATTAAAAAAGCTAAACACTTTAATAATTCATAGATACAGTGCAATGTCAGTCAAAATGACAGTAAGTGAAATATTAAAGAATACACTCCAAGTATGTTATCTAAAATAAATTCAGAAATAAAAAATGAGCACACACCTGAACCTATTGATACTAAATAAAAAAAAAAAAAAAAAAGAAATTAGTGTATTTTAAATACATGAGGACAACATGGAGAGACCTTAAAGGCATTATGTTAGGTAAAATAAGTCAGAACAAACAAAAAACAAATACTCTATGATCTCACTGATAGATGAAATAGAAAAAAAACTTTAATGCAAAGTAACAGAAAATAGACTGGGGATTACCAGAAGTGGATATATGAAGAGGTGTACAGGTGAAGGTGGTCAAAAGGTACAAACTTCAGGCTTCCCTGGTGGCACAAGGGGTTAAGCACAGCACTCTATCCACAGCCTCTGCAGCACAAGTTCAATCCCCGGCCAGGCAGGTTGGTGACCCACATGGCGAGGCAGACCTTTCCTGTCTCACCCACTGCTCCCCTCGACAGTGTATTTCTGTCAGTCTGCCTGTTCTGTTCCCCACTCTGTCTCTGCTGAATCTTCTCACACCCTGCACCTCTGGCTTATACCCCAGTTCTTTTATGTATAAATAAATAAATCTTCTTTAAAAAGGTATACATTTCAGTTGAAAGGTAAATAAGTTATGGGGATGTAACGTACAGCACACAATAGGCACAGCTACAATACTTTGTATATTTGAAAGCTGCAAAGAAAATGCATCTGAAAAAGTCTTCATCACAACAGCAAGGAAATGAGTAACAAGTATGAAGAAACATAAATTGATTTCTAAATCTTTTAGTATATACCAGAGTTTCAGATGGGCTGCAAATGTATTTATTTATTTGTTTGTTTGTTTGTTTATTTATTTGGTTTTTTTTTTTTTTTTTTTGAGGATTTATTCATCCATCCATACAAGCACTGGGCACAGTCAGAGGCACGGGAGGGTGAAAGAACTCTCCAGAGCCAGAGCGGAGAGTAGAACAGGCAGAGTGATGAAGTACACTGCTGAGGGGAGCAGCGGGCAGCAGGAGAGGTCTGTGCGCCATGTGGGACCCTCTCCCGACAGCCAGCGATCGAACCAGGGCTGCAGAGGCTGCAGGCAGCCTCGCAACCCAGCACTCAACTGCCGCGCCACTGGGGGAGGCCCTGCAAATTTATTTTTTAACTGGAAAAATACAGAACATTTTTCATAACGAAGGAAAATTTGTCTTTTCATTTCAAGCAACTAACCAAATTATCACAAACAGTAACTATAAAATGAAGAATACCAATAATAAAAAAGAAAACCAGTATATGAAGAGAAAGGATTTTGTAACTGGAATGCTAGATAAAAGTTTTATCTCCAGGGCCTCCCCGGTGGCGCAGCGGTTGAGCGCTGGGTTGCGAAGCTGCGCGCGGCCTCTACGGCGCCGGTTCGATCCCCAGCTGCTCCCCGGCCACCAGAGGAGGGTCCCACATGGCGCGCAGACCTCTCCTGCCGCCCGCTGCTCCCCTCAGCAGTGTACTTCGGTCCTTCTGCCTGCTCTGCTCCCCGCTCTGGCTCTGGTGAATTCTCTCGCCCTCCCGCGCTTCTGACTGTACCCAGTGCATGTATAAACAAAACAAACAAACAAACCAGCAAACAAATAAATAAAGCATGCCTCTATAAAAAAAAAAAAAAAAGTTTTATCTCCAAAACATACAGGGATAGAGCTAGGTCGATACCCAATCCTCAACAAACTGTCATAAAATATGACTTCAATCAAAAAGAAGCAGCGTTGCACCCATTAATCATGTGCCAGGTACAACTGTAAGTATCATAAATATTTACACACACACACACACACACACACACACACACACGACAGAGATACTCACTAATCTCATACTTACAACAAATCCCCTAGGATATTATTTTTATTCTTATGTAGCAAACTAGATGGTAAGTTACCCAATGTGACACAACTCAGAAGCCAGAACTAGGATTCAAACCCAGGCAGTTTCACTACAGATTTCATGCTCTCAACCACTAAACTATTTGCTTCTTTCTTCAGTTTAGCAAATATTTATAAATGCTTACATCTATAAATCTAACTTTACTACATAGATAGAAATTACTATAAGACAAGAAAAAAACACCAATAAGCATGGTAAGAATGGTTTGAGAGAGAGCTTTGAGGACTGAGAGGATTATGATTTTCATGGTCAGTGAAAGGGAAAAAAGAAAGGCTTTGGGGGAGAAATAATATCCTATATTGGATCTTATGGATATGAGACTAGAACTAGGGAATGGGAAAAGAAAATATCCCATGCTAAAAGAACAGAATAGCGAAAAGCATTCAACGGGTAGAAAAGCACTAATGACTTAGTACTTGGATTGAAAAGAATGGCATGTACAAGAGACAAAAAAGGAAAATGACTCAGAAACCTAAGAAGTGAGATTAAACCCAATACAAAGGTAGGACAGTAACATGGAGACAGTTGTTAGATAGCAACCGGGTATAAGAACTGAACAGACAAGAAATGGAAAAAGAAAGAAATGCTAGGTTAGTTCACTCACTGAGGCAAGGTAATGAATGTCTCAAATAAAAGAAGGGCCAATGAAACAGAAAAAGGAACAGATAAGCAGCACACAGTAGCTACCCAAATTTTAATTAAATTAAGCAATGAACAGTGTCATAAATAACAAGACTTAGAACACTAAAATGTAAAGACAACAAAGGGAATGGAGGAGGCCACAATTTAGGAAATCAGACAGGAGAGCACATCAGGAGTCAAAAAGGGCTAGAGTGAAGGGGCAGTAAAGCCTGAAAACAAACTGCCCCTGAACTGATCTAGCCATGGTCAAGAACTTAATTAAGGAGATTTTATGTGAACAACATTCTGAGAGAGATTCTGAAGGAGACTGGTAGCATTTAGTAATGAGGTAACTGTAGAGGTGACACTGAGGTTTTAAGTGCAAATGAAAGAACAATTTTGTCATTAACAAAAACAGCAAACAAAAGAGAGAAAGCAGGTTTAATGCAAAAGGGAAATGAGTTCAGATTTTTAGAATGAGATCAAAGTCTATACATGTGGTAACAATACAAAAAGTTTAAGAAACTATCAGTATTCAGAAAGATAGAAAGACAAGCCAAAGAAAGCACTATCAAAGGGTAAAGATTACCACCAAATGAAGCAAGTACAAAGTGGTACTACTACCTACTTTTTCACATAAAAGTTCTTAGGACAATATTGTGTGGCATAAAGGGGCAAATGAGGCTACCAAAGCCAATGTTATTAGCATAAGTATTAGCATTTCATAAAAGTAAAAACACGAAAAATTAAGATTCTATTTCCCTAATCTTTTTTTTCAAGTCATTGATTAGTTGGGTGGAATGTTGCAGATGTGATAAAAAAAAAATGTTAGAAATAACCATCATAAGAATGGTAGCTGAGAAATCACTGACAACTTTAAAAACAGTCGGAAAAAATCAGTAGAAAAAGCTAGATTTCAGAAATCCAATAAGGACATGAATAAATAATTCAAATTTGTACATTTTTTACCATTACAATGTTATCCAGCTGGTTATAAGGAACAACCGAAATGAATGATTCCTCAAATTTTTTTTACAAAAACATTCTCTTTGTAAGAAAAATTGTAATTATATTATATTTTAATCCATGTTTCATTCATGGCAATAAAAAGAACAAATAAAAATCATCTGAAACTTTGCAACACTTACCCAGTGCGAGATTGACCAACTTTATCACAAATATCCAAAATAAGGCCCCAATCCTCAGCAGTATTCATCTCACTGGTTGCTTTCTCTAGATATCAGAAAAAGAAATTGAAGAAACATATTTTTTTAATTTTTTACATGTAAATATCACATTCAAGTCACTAAACTGTAATATAATTATCAATAACAAGTTTATCTTTGAAAGGGAAGCACAGCACTCGCATTACCTATTACAATCAATTTTTTACCATTAACATTTCATTTATTTGTTCAAGTCGACCCCATTCTATATGAGATTTTCTTTTCAAAAATAAAAAAAAAATTTCATTATCAGAAATACTTTACTTACCAATGAACTAATATGACTAGGAACAGCTTTGTATCAAGATGTGTCAGGTAATTAAATTAATCATCTAGTTTTATTAATTTTGGTTTGGGAAGGAGGGAAGAACTGAAAAGATAATCAAGGTGTAACTTAAGTAAAATCTTGACAAATTAAAAACATAAAAATAGATCTGGTAGACCGAACCTAATCAGCTAATTTAGTTCCCTATTAATTACAATAAAATGATTTTAAAGACAAATACATAAAGACAAAGAAAATAAAAGTGGTAATGCGACAGTATCTCAAAAGTTATATAGCAATATAGATATATGGTAACCTACTTAGAACACCCAAGAAAGATGAATCATATAGCAGTAGTTTAAAAAAAAAAAAAAAAAACACTTTAGAAACATCCAGTTTTTCAACCCACTGAATTTTCAGGAAACTCAAAAACTGGTAACAGAAGGAAGGATTGGAACTGACACAAATAAGAAAGCAGACATAAAGTTAAGAGGAAGAATAATTTAAATCTACTTTGCTTCCCTTATTCCAGGACTCTACAAGTACATCCCTTCACCTAAGCAAGTTTTTTTCTAAAGGTAAAGTAAAACTTTTGTAAACAGAAAGACTCCAGCCACAGGCACCAATTGGGAGTACTCTCTTGTTCCGAACAAATAACACTGAACAAAGTAAAAAAAAAAAAAAAAAAAAATTCAATTCTTAAATCCCTGAGAAGTGATTACCCCTTCCAAATCAGAGATATTACAGAGGAATAAAAGGAATCACAATTTAACAGAAGAGAAACTCATGAGCAGAAATACTACCAGAAGCCAGTACCAGGGTATGAAAATTTAAACTAACATTATGACAAATTGCTGGAGGCTGAAGTGCACACTTAGGAGTTAAAACACAAGAGG
The DNA here is from genome assembly GCF_014898055.3 of Talpa occidentalis. Taxonomy (NCBI): domain Eukaryota; kingdom Metazoa; phylum Chordata; class Mammalia; order Eulipotyphla; family Talpidae; genus Talpa; species Talpa occidentalis. The sequence goes on along the minus strand of NW_023601433.1, from coordinate 64,753,871 downwards.
GACGTAAGCATTGAGGGCTTCCCACACTTTTGTGAGTTTCACTCTACTGAGTTCTCCCAGGTTCAGACCTTGAATAGTGGAGCAAAGTTTCCTCATTTTTCCAGCAAGGATAGGGGAACATAAACATTTTGAAATACGCCAGATCATTCTCAACTGAACAAGACCTACTTTCATGAGAAATTATTTTACAAGTACATAACCAACAATAAAAGAAGGAAGGCACACTATAAGGCAAAAAACAGTGAAGCAATAGGGCAAGCATCAGAACCAAACTCAGACATAGCAGGGTTGTGAGGGTTGTTGAAATTATCAGAACAGGAATTTTTAAAGCTATGATTAATATGCTAAGAATTCTATGCATGAACAGATGGGTAAAGTAAGGAGAAAGACGGAAATTCTAAAAAGAAATCATAAATAAATACTAGAGGTGAAAAGTATTAGTAGTAATGAAGAATGTTTTTAATGGAATCTTTAGTAGACAGGATACCATAAAGGAAACAATTTCTAAGCTGAAAATGTAGCAACAGACACTTCTGAAATTTAAAAGCAAAAAGAAATAGACTGGGGAGGTGGGGCGGGGTGGAAAGAGAACTGGAACAGATAACCCAACAACAACTATACCTAACTATAGTACGTGTAACTACTATAATGTAAACCTATAGCATAACTGCTATAACACAGGAATAATCAGAATACCAGAGGGGAAAAAAAGAAACAGAACAAATATTTGAAGAAGTAAAAACAAGAATTTCCCCACGGGTCTGAGACCACATAGCAGAACTAAATAATACCATCAATCAAATGTATATAATTAACAATTGTAGACTTCATTCAACAACAGTAAACACATTCTTCTCAACCTCACATTGCAGTCACCAAAGCAGACCACATTCTGGGTCATAAAGTACACCATAACAAATTTAAAAATCTATAAATCATTTGTCTGTCCACAAACTACAAGGAATTAAATTAGTAATTATTAACAAAAAGATAGCTGGAAAATCAAAGTATGTGAAGATTAAATAACACACTTCTAAATAATATATAGGTCAAATAAGAAATCTCCAGAGAAATTTTAAAATATTCTGAACAAAAATGAAAGCACAAGCTACCAAATTTTGTAGGATACAGTTGTAAGTAATACTTAGCAAGGAGTTTATAACAATGAATGCATTTATTAGAAAAGATCTAAAATAAGTAACAAATTTCCACCTTAGAAAACTAAAAAAACAGCATATTAAATTCAGACATGAATTAGGGTGGGAAATAAATGAAACTGAATACATAAAATAGAGAAAAATCAATACAACCAAAAGTTGGTTCTTTGTAAAGATCAATAAAAATGATAAGCTAGGCTAACTTTGAAAAGAAAGAAGACACAAATTACTAAAATCATATTTGAAAGAGGGAATATCGCTACATATTTCATGGACATTAAAATGACAAAAGGAATATTACTAAGGTTCAGTAGCACTGAAAGAGTTATGGGAACCTCCAATTGATATCTAGTCAGACAGAAGCAAAAGTTAACACCTGTACAGCAGTTTAGAGTAGGATTTGGGCCAATCTTGTTAGACTTTCTGATCTGTGGGAACTGACACTATCACCTGGTGATAGTGTGAGAACTGAGTTAAATTTGTTAATCAGTCAGCATCCACTGAGAGTTAGAAAAATGCCCAACCGGGTTGAGAAACCACACATTGAAATTATAAACTCTATGCCCACAAATTTGATAACCTAGACAAAATGGATAAATTCCTTGAAAGACACATATACCAGAAAATACAAAAGAGGACAATGGACAATCTGAACCCAATACTGGGTTGTATTCTACTGATTAATATTTTGAAGAAAACTGATTGGCTATTGAAACACTTTTCCTCCTTCTTAGTTGCTTGGATGTTCTTGGAAGCTGTTTCTTACAAATGTTTTTTAAGGTGATTCTTTCATTTGGATACACTGGCTTTTTTCCATGTCAGAATACAACCATATTTTGGATAATGCCAGTAAAAAAGAAAAGATATCATAGGATAAAATCTAGATGATCTGGGATACGGTGAGGGTGAGGAGGTGACATTACTTGGTATAAAACACCAAGCACATGATCCATTAAGGAAATAAATGATAATCTGGACTTCATTAAAATTAAAAACTTCTTTCCGAAAGACACTGTCAAGAAAAGAGAAGATAAGCAACAAACCAGAAAAAAAGGACTTGCAAAACAAGTCTGATACAGGAATATGAGGCTAAATATCTAAAGAACTCTTAAAGTTCAAATAGAAGCAGCAACCCAATTTTAAAATGCACAAAAGTCCTGAACAGAGGTACCTTACCAAATAAAGATTTAGAAATGGCAATTAAATACATCATAAAGGAATTAAGCAACTGCATAAGTGTTGATACCTGCTGTGCAGAAAGCAGTTAAGATAGCAAGTCTGACTGGTAGCCTTTAAATGTCTTACAAACACTCTCTGGTGTATGAGAACTTGAATTTCAAGAGAGTTTCTCACCCTTCTCAAACTAAGGAGAGTGGTTAACTATGCCTAAGCTGGTCCTCCAAACAATACAGCTTATATTGAACAACTGTTCTCCTTCTGGGAGTCTGGAGTTTGGGTGCTTGCCAAGCAGAGTATGCCTCCCAATAACATCCTTTGTTGGCAACATTTCACACATGTTGTCACAATGAATTGCTAAACAATATCCTGTGTGACTCCACTGACAAAGGACCCTTGGGAGCTTGAGCCTGGTTTCCCCAGACTTCACCCCACGTGCCTTTTCACTTTGCTGACTGCACTTTGCGTCCTTTCACTGTAATAAATCAGAGCTGTGAGTATGACAATCTTGTGAATCCTAGAAATTGAAGTGACTATGGGATCCTCCTCACAAAATATCTGCCTGTACAGAAATTATTCTATTCCACTCCCACCCTCATTCATACCATACCAGGGAACAGATTACAAAACACTGCTTGCTTACTGCATGTTAGCCCCAGAAGTAAAATCTAAAGACAGTACTTTGGCAGGAGGGAGAGAGGTTCCATAGAAAATGTCATACCAGGTCAACCAATAATACACTTTAAAGTCGAAAAGGTCTAACCACTTAACCAGAGCTTCCAATGTGCTTTCTACATCTCTAGTATTAACTACGAGCAGACAACCAAGGATTATCAGCTATCTGAGAAAATCTAACATGGACAATAAAGGTAAATATAGGAAAAAAAGAAAATAAACTTAGAAGAACAAGAGGCAATGTTAGGGGGGAAAATCTTTGAAAAGAAATTATCTTCTGAAACAAAAACTATATAGAAATAGAAAATAAGCTGTCTTGACTAGAGCTACATAACTCAAAGAACAGTTATGTTTTAAAAAAATAAATAACACCACCAAGATCTTCACTTATATTCTCAGTTTTTTAAATCTGAGATGTTTGGGGAGTAGGAAGTCTTACCCTTACCAAGATTCTCAGATATAATGGTTGGTCTTGGTGATGTGATAATGAAATTTCTGCTCCTCTCCTCCACTCAATGCCCTATTGCCTGTTTCAACAGAGGACACACATTTTGATCCACTCCTGAGCGCTGGAGGTAGGCCACAGTCAGTTTAAGAGCATAAAAGAGAAAGCAACCAACTCTCTGTATTCTTTGCAGGCTTACAATACTTGGTCCATAGCACATGCCCATGGATACAGCAATACCTACCAGTTTCTGTCACCACCATTGGAGAACCTGACTAAGGCAGCACTGGGTGATAAATACAAACAGTAGGAGGTAGGATGCCTAGTCCTAGTCAACCCCCATCTTCTAAAATGAAATAACAAAAGCATGTTATTCATACAAATGGACTGCTTATTAGAATTAATACAACTATCCAAAATACCTGAGATCTTGCAGAGGGGACTTATTTACAGGAAAGTATAAAATATGGGTATATATTCAACAAAATAGAATAAATGTTTAGTCTATGCCAATCCTGATCTGAAGTAGTTTATACTCTAAAAAAGGAAATGAAACCAGCAGAGACCTAGATATAAAATAGTAAAAGTGTCACAGAAAATACAAAGCCTGATGCAAGTTAGAAAAAAGGAAAATACCTAGCAGGAGAGAAAAGGAGTCTCAGGAAAGGTTTCTTGATATACCTAGAAACTAAGATAGAAGAAATAATAATGAACTCTCTTGTTTCCACTGAAGTGAATAATACAGCAGAGCAAAGTTATGAAACAGGAGATGTACAATGAAGAATCTAGGATAACTGAAATACAAACCACTTTGTGAAAGGTTGGAGCCACTCTTAGACCTAAATTACCAGATGAAATGTTTTTATTAATTCAAGAGAGCCAAAAAAGAACTAGGAAATAATCTGATTGGAGCTCAGCTTTCAGAAAAAAAAGCAAATCTACTGTCAATACATAAAAATGGCTTGGAAAAGGAAAAAGAAGAAAACATAATGAGAAACTAACATTACTCTGGAAACTACATGAGTTACTAAGAAAGCAAATGTTGAAATACTGTTTAATTTTGTTCTGGTTGGTGGGTATGCCAAGAATAACTGAGTCAAACTTACCTGTCATTATTTCAAGTTTCCATATTATGTTGTAAGAAAATCACAACAATTCTATTTTGGATAATTTTTTCAATGGCCATGTTCTCAGCTCAATAAACACTAAATCTAATTATATAACTACAATATAAATCTAAAAGTCATAGGCCACAAAGACCTCTAGTAGCATCTACTTCAATGGTTTCTGAATTTTACTTTTCATTGCAGAAACCCTCCACAATGTAATTCTGACACAGCTACCAGAGCTAACATAGACTTCATGGATTGAAGGTACAGCAATCCCTAAGTATCTCACTTCAGATACTAGCAATAAGTTCAAGAGTTCCTAGGCCACATGTACTTCTGAAGAACTGCCTACAAATTCACACTACTCCCTCAATATCAATAATTCACTGTAACAACTCACAGAACTTAGGGAAGCACTTATGATTACAGATTTATTATAAAAGATGCAAACCTGAATCAGCCAATGGAGAAAAGCGTAGGGCTGGGTCTGGGAGGTCATAAACATAAAGCTTTTGTGCCCTTAAGGCACACCACCATCCTGGCATAGCCATGTATTACCACCAACCAGGAATCTCAACCAAGCTTCCAGAACTGATATTGGGAGTTTATTGTAAAGGCATGATTGACTAAAGGATTGGCTTTCCTGGAACTCAATCTCCAGGCCCCTTCTCCCTCCCTGGAGATCTTGGCTGATATGTGACCCAAAGACCAACCAACCATCTAATCATAAGGTCGGTCCTACGATAACCAGAGGCCAGTCTCCAGGTTTAATCATCTCGTTAGCATAAACTAAAGTACTGTTCTCAAGAGCCTACCATATAGAAAAATGTTCCTATCACTCAGGAAATTCTGACAATTTGAAGTCCCCTTCCACCAGAAAATGGTGACAAAGACCACTTAAATTCTTTATGATTCAGCCCTCTTTTATAAAAAAGAAGAAAAAAACCTTAAAAGAAACCCAGTATGTAAAACAAATCCAAATAAAATTACTCTAAATGAGGAGTCCCATAATCCTGCCACAGAGACACTACATCCCTCTGAAGACCAAGAAGATTGAGTGAGTCATACTTAACAGTATCTTTCATTCTAACATTTACTTCATTTTTGAAAAGCAAAGCAAGTCATTTACTTGATCTGGTAGTGCATTTGAATAATTGATGCATCATTCTTACTGACTGAAAGCCAAGCAGCCTTTTTTAAAATGTATAGTTCATTTTTTTAAAGTACACACATAAAGCTTAAAATCTATCTCACCTTACTTAAAAATATAATAACCAAGTTTATTTAAACTTATTTAAAAAGCTTATAGATCAGGTGCTATCCCTAAGATACTAAGGATAGAAATAAAAAGTTCTCATCCTTTGGGAGTCTATATCACACACAGGAGTCAATCAATCAGCCAATCAATGTCAGGTAGTTGAGTACTATAAAGAAAAGCAAAATGGAACAGGGCAACAAAATGAGAGGACAGAGGTAGATATTTCTCACAAAAGCTAATTAGGGGAAAGACTCTGAAACTAATTTGAACAGTCTTATATGATGTGATGGACATCAAGACATTCAAATAACTAAGGTAAGACTATTCCAGGCAAAGAAAACAGCACAATACAGATAAAAAGGGAGGAATAAGCCTAAGAGTATTTAGATTCAAGAAGCTTAGAGTGATAGTATCTAGAGATCATCATCACATCAGACACAAGGGGTTAGATTGTGGGTCACTTTAATATAGTTTCTCTGCCCTGTAAGTGAGATGGGAAGCTCGAAGGGTTTGTAGCAGGTAAGTAGCATTATCTAAGGTTTTGCAAAGATCACTGACCTTTGTAGATGAGAACTAATTGTAAGGGGCAATCAGATGCATATTAGAAGGCTCTTGGCATAGTCTATGAAAGAGACAAGATGACTGGCCAAAGATAATTAATAATGAAATTTTGGACATATTTTCAAGGTAGAGCCAAAAATTCTTGCAGATATAATAAAGGTGGCACAAAGAAAAAAAGAAAAAGAAAAAAGAAAAGAAAAGAAAAAAAGGAATGGATATAGAGTATGAAAGAAAAAGATAATCAATGGTGACTCCTGGATAGGAAATAGTGTGAAATGGGGGCAATGTGAAATGAAGCAGACCACCCAAGGCCTAAGCTTGAGTTAGCTCAGGAGGACAAGTTAGGGCTGTGGGAAAATTCCAGGCCAAAACAATAGAGGCCAGGTTCCCATCAAAAATAAGATGTATGTACCCTTTGTACCTGAAACATGGGATGTGGTGAAGCGCTCCACTGTTTGCAACAGCAGAGTATGGCTTCTGTAACCCGCTTGCTATGGTAACTGTAAACTCACAGGTGCAGTTTTTGGTTTTAAAAACCCTTATCACCCCTTGCTCGCGGCTGCTCCCTACAAGAGGGACAGTCACCAGCCCGCTAATAGAGGCTTTGTTTAAATTTGATTTAGACTCGGGTCTGTGTCTAGGGGGAGACTCTACAACAATAGTAATGGTGCCATCAATTAATATAAGCAAGATGAGAGAATGAGTAGGTGGGGAAAGAAACTAAGAAATTATCTCTGGATCCCATGATAAAGATAACAAAAGAGGTATAAAGTATATAAACAAATAGCCCAATCACAAAGTTGGTAAGCAGCTAACCTGGGAATGCAAACCAGGCTGTGTAGCTCCAAGCTGAGCAAACTAATTTGCCTCTTAATACTGTGAGAAGACAATGGTGAAGAAGAGGCTTTAGTACTTAGCAACAGTTAAGTTCAACATCTGGAAATAACAAAAAGAGGGAAGTCAAAAAGACTTAAAGAGCTAAGCAGAAAACTAGAAAAAGTTTGGGAATCTTGGAAACCAAATGAATAAAGTATACTAAAATGGAATGCTAAGAAAACAAAGAAATGACGTAAGATTTGACCATAATATTTGGCAAGAATGGAAGTCACTAGGGACTTTGAAATAACAGCTTGATGGAATAAGTTATCTTTACAATTCAAGAGCTGAACTTGACAAGAAAATGAATATCCAAAATGAGATTCATCCACTTAATAAATGTTTACTGAATGTTTACTAGTTCCATCAGACAATGGTCTATATGCTAGGGATATAGCAGGGAATGAGTCAAATGAAAATCCCTTTCTTCATGGATAGAAGTGAAAAGATAGCACCAACATTCTGCCTCTTTAAATGAAATGTTATACTGCACAAATCATTTGTCAATTTCTGATTCACAGTTTCAGTATAAACATAAAGCTGAAAACAATTTTGGAAAAAGTACAAAAGCATATACATGTTAAGTGATGAATTATATCAAATAAATTAGTGGGAATACTTTAAAATCAGACATACTCATGGACAGAGTGAGAAGGAATACATACTATATACTCTGTATCCTATACAATAAAAAATTTGCCAGGAGAATCTATTCTACTCTATTCCAGGATTATTTACTGGGAATCTGAGAGGTCTTAGATAATCTTTCACGATATTTTGATAACTGGTTCATAAGGAAAGAATTGATCCAGATACCAAACATTAATCAACATTTATTGGCAACTATCATGTAGCAACAAATGAAATAATTAAGGACCATAATACAGGATATAATTATCTTCAATACTAATTTAGTTAAAAACAAAAAATCTTACAGGAGTTTGGAAAAAGAGTGGAGGGTATGATAGAAAGAAGGTGCTCAATTAAGGTGCTATTTTGTCCCCCAGGAGATGTTTAGCAATGCCTGTAAACTTTCTAAATTGTATCTGGGAGCTGGGTAGTGGAGAGGATGTGCCACTGACATCTAGTAAACATAGGCCAGGGATGCTATTAAACACACTACATTGTAAATGGATTAAACTCTAGATCAAAGACATTTATATGGTCCAAATAGTCAACAGCATCATTACTGATAAACTCTAGGCTGAAGCAATCTGGAAATGATTTGGCTATAATGAGTTTCAATTTTGAACTGACCTCCAAGCATGAGGACATGCAGAAAGGTAAAAAAACTAACAGAAGCAAAAGCATAAGAGCAAGGAGTCTGTGCTTAAAACTGAGTGGTGGAAGTACTGAGAAAGGATTTAACATTAAGAAATCTACCTGAATGCAATGGAAATGTTTACACAAATTGTCAATAGGATTTAAATGTGACTGGATAGCTGCTATCTAGGTCATCTATATGGTCAAAAAATAAGACAAAGGTGCTAGAAACTGAATAACCAGGTATTCAGAAGTCATCTTATTTGAAGTATTTGCCCTAGAAATTAATGTATTAAACTGCTTGACAGCAGTAACCATGTCTTGTTCATCACTCTCCTCTTTTAAGCCTCTAAGCAGTGTCCTGTATAGTGTATGCTGAGTGCTTATTAAATTAAATGCAATTTTACAATTAATTATTAAGTATTATTGGAGAGCTCTAACGTTCCATCCCCTGCTATTTTCAGGATATTCATTTAAATTGGAAAACAACAAGAAACTATCACTTAATATTCATTAGTAGGTACTACATTAAAGCACTGTAATTGGTCTTCTACACATATTTTATTTAATTGCAACAGAATGTATTTTTCCTTTTCTAAAGGAATAGGAGAGTGGGACTCAACAGAGTGTAAGAAACTTACCCATAATTTCACTCTGAGCTAAGAAGCCACAGAGATACAGAACTGAACCCTTTCCTACTCTAAGTTTTGATGATGTGCTGTAAGGAAGAGTTAAAAAATCAAAATTCAGCACCCACCCTTCACAATAAAAACATGCAAGGACATAAAGCAGTTCCACAAAGTTGCCCTAGTTCCTTACCACAGCAAATTTTGTCTTAAAGAACTTGTGCATGGTAGTTCCAATGTGTCAGGGCAATTCCTAAGTGCATTCAAATCATCCCAATCTTCCTAGGAACCCAAACCCCTGTAATTATTACCCTTAGAAACCTTCCTGGTGAATACACACAAAAAAGCTAACCTGTCCACTTGGTTTCGTCAGTGCATAAAAGCAATGAGTCAGAAAAAAAACAGCATTTCAAACTCAAAACCAGTTCAGATTCCAGGTGCCTGTCAACACTTAAAAAGTGCAGACTTAGCCGAAGAAAGGCAAGGCAGTGGTTCGAGTCATAACTCCGTTTCAGTTTTTGCCAAGTATTCCATTTTTCATCTCTCCCAACATTTTTTCAGTCTATTCTTTGCCAGAAACTATCCCCATTAGAGTTACAATAAAAAAAAAAATTTAAATCCTCCAAGGACTCTAACCTGAAACATTCTGCTTGTTCCAAAGGGTAAGCATTTTGTCCAGAGAAACACTTCCAGGCTTACAAGTCTACCCTAGCCGAGGTACCCCTGAGCCCGCAGTTCTGTCCCAACACCAGATGCCACACCAGCTGCTCCTCCGAGGCCTGCACATCCCCCTTTAAGGAGTTCTGTCCAAACCCACAGGACTAGCTCAAGGCCCATCTCGCAGGCTGTGGGTCCCAAATCTCTCAACGAGGATGCGCCAAGCCCCCCAACAACCTCCAAACTCTGAAAGAAGGGGCCTCAGAGAAAGGGGCGAGGATGGTCTGAGCCCGGCGGTCCAGGCTGCGCGCGGAGAAGGGGCAGAGTGGGCTTGCCACGAGCGGGGGGTGGCCCGAGAGCCGCCAAAGCACTTACCCACATCCTGATCGAAGGGATTAGTAGCAAAGAGAGGCATCTCCACTGCGTGCCGAGGTGTCCGCAGGGACTCCCCCTCGACACCACGGGATTCAGGGTGCGACGCAAGAAGAAAGACTCCTCAGGCAAAAACAGCTACAGACTCGGACCCTACAGGGTCCGCCGCAGCTCCTCCTCTCACCGACCCCCAGCAACCAGGGCAGCGGCGGCGGCAACAACGAAGGAGCAGAAAAAGGCCCCCGCGCGGTGCCTGTCGGGAACAGGGGCGCCCTCGGCGCTGCCTGCTCAGAACCTACACAGAATCTGCCCCGCCAAAGCAGATCCGAACAAGACGCCCCCTCCGCCGGACCCCGCTTTTGATAGTTCACACTGGAGAGTCAGAGTAGTGCCTGTGTTTTTGGCTTTTGCCTTAGACAGGCGTCTCCGGAAGACGGGGTCCTTCAGGCGTGCCCAAGCCATCTAGAGACCCCAGGCGTGAATCAGATGGGGAGAAAGGAAAGGGGTCGCGTCTGAGTCAGTTGTCATAACTTTGTATCCTTTTCAGAGGAGAATGGGAGCTCCGTTTGGGGTCGTCTAAATAAAAAGTCAATGAGTCCAGTTCGCTGTCTGAGGTGACAGAGAACTTGCTTGGATGCAGTCATGTGAGCTGCAGGGATTGGCTTGAGTCCGTAAAGGGGAGTATCGGGGTGCGCTGCTCCCTCGGCGAGGCTGAGGTAACGCTGGCACCTTCCCCAGAGTCCCTGAGCGCCCGGCTTGAGCATCTCTGTGGGGAGCTCATCAAGTTGGGCGTTGGCACTTATTGAGTGACTAACTTTGCAGTTACTCAGCAGCTGTGATGATTAAAAAAGTGAGTTTCACGATCCAAGAATGACTGACAGAACCCTCTCCTTTACCCCCCACCCCCAATGAGGACAAAAAAAAGAAAAAATGAACTAGAAATTAGCTAGTGGTTCCAAACAACTTAAAATATTTACTTAAGAATTTTATTTTTATACATTTAAAACAAAAATATTCCCCTGTGTCATGTAGAATTTAAGGAGCCGCTTGCGTCCCACTTGGAACCAACTTAGTAAAAGGATCTTGCACGTAATTTGAAATTGTCATCTATACCCAAATGAAGGCACTTCTAAATTGATATGTAAACAAATATTTACAACATGTTAACAATGTGGTTAATACCATGGTATACCAAGAGTACTTGCAAAAATGCATTAAAAATGAAGTTCCATTTCTAAAAGTGAGAACGCAAATTAATGTAGCATTTAGATAAATTTTGGTGATCCAGACAGATTAAAAGAAGCAGGGATGTGAAAAATCGCTCACTCACACTGTTGAATGAATCATAGATTAATATGGTCTCTAAAGAAAGTACTTGGATGTAATAACAATGTGAATACCTTTGGACCCTGCAATCCTTTTTGGAATGTATTCTAAAGACATTCTTTGATGCCGCAAAAAGAAAATTTTCATGACAACATTATAACCAGAGCACTGATAGCCACTGAAGTGTCCAACATTGAGACTGAACAAGTTATTTGCCTCATGGTGCCTTAGTTTCCTCATCTGTAAGGAATAGGAATAACAAGACTAATAGGATTGTGAGGATCAAATGGATTAGTACAATTGAAATCCTCAAGTGCCTAGCACCTAAGTATGCATTAAATTAAGTGTAGAAATCATAATTGTATTGGTCAAGTAGTTTATATAACAGTACACACAAGCAGAAATTCCACAGCTCTTAAAGGTGATAATATGTATTTATAGAAAGACATCTAAGTACACAGGTTTTTAAAAGCAGGTTACAAAGCCATGTAAGATTACAAAATACCCTAAATCTCAAGTATCTGAAAAGAAACACTTAAGAATATTATGACATGATTTTCCCTGAGTGGTAAGATTTGGGAAAAATTTTTGTTCTTTAAGTATTTTATTTTATTCCCAAATATTTTCATGGTGAGCGTATATTTCTTTCACAGTGGAAAAAAAGTTAAAACACAACGTAAAAAAGATGGGGTACGTAAGTAAGTACCACTGATTTTTTTTTTTAAAGATTTATTTATTTATTTATACAAGCACTGGGTACAGTCAGAAGCTCGGGAGGGTGAGAGAATTCACCAGAGCCAGAGCGGGGAACAGAATAGAGAGAAGGACCGACCGAAGCACACTGCTGAGGGGAGCAGCGGGTGGCAGGAGAGGTCTGCGCCCCATGTGGGACCTTCCTCTGGTGGCCGGGGAGCAGCCGGGGATTGAACTGGCGCTGCAGAGGCTGCGGGCAGCTTCGCAACCCAGCGCTCAACCGCTGCGCCACCGGGGAGGTCCAGTACCACTGATTTTTAACATCAAAAGCATACTTGTGTTTCACTATGACAAGTACACAGTTTTTCCAAAACAATATTGGTAAGTGAAGTGGAACATTCTGAAAAAACTTGTTGATTACTGGGATGATAGAATCAAGTAACAACTTGTCCATCTTATGTTCCTGAAGTGTCTGGAGCACATTCTCACAAGTGCTCTGTATCAGCCAATACTTAGGAGAATGCACTGTATTGCTTTGTGCTTTAGAAATAAGACAGTTGTTCTATTGCCAGCAATAAACTAGTCATCAAAGTGCTGAGGCCATGATCTTCAATATGTGATTAATGGTAATAGGTAAGAAATAATAGCTGTTAGTCTTGAGAGTATCATCCATGTATTCTGATCTAGAAGAATGACTTTTGCTATTTAGAGATTTTATGATAATCTGCTATAAATAATAAAAATGTTTAAAATTTAAAATTTTAATGTTTAATATAAAAAACATAAAAAGTGAAATAAGTTTATATTTGAATTTAGCTTTCCATTACTATCCCTTAAAACATTTAAAACTGCAGGAGTTTCAGTGTTAGTATTGCCACAATCTTTTTAAACATTATAGAGGCTATCATTTCACATTAAAATGTTTCTGTAATATTATGTTTACTAAGTTCAATGGTTAATTTTAAATTTCGGTTTGATTTTGAAAATTCTTATACATTAAAAAAAGAGAGAACAGCAACATGCAAATGAAATTAGGGAAAAAAATCTATTTTCTTGAAGTTAGAGAAAAAGAATATTCTAGGAAGGTTAGTAATACTACTTTAGTTCGCACTCTCATCATCTTTAGAAATATTATATTTACCTCCTATGTTTTTCTCCCTTCCTATTGTTATGGACTGAATATATTACATCTTGAAAAAACAATTTTAAGACCCTAGGAATAAATAACTTGCGAACAGACTTTTAAAACCATCCCTCTTACACACAATGTAAGCTAGAGTGACGCAAAAGGTAAGATGACTCTACACCTGAGGCTGTGCACTTGCATGTCAAGCAATAGCTGAGTCATTGGAGATGTCAGCCAAAAAAACAACTTGGGCTGTTCTATGTATCTGCTTGGTCCCTTACAGCATATTAGATTCAACATTACAAGAGACAGGCAGACAGAAACTGCCAATATTTTAAAGCCTGAACTAAGATATGGGAACACCATCATTTCAGTCATATTCTATTTGACAAGCAGTTCCAGCTTCTACACTCAAGAGGAGAGGAAGTAAAAACCAAATCTTGAAAGAGGAGTGTTAAACAATTAGGGACCATGTCTGAAAGCCATCACAGTATTATAACATATTACTTGTTTGTATAGCTTTTGCATGTTACTCATTTTTCTGTATTTTCAGGTCATACACAGTGGGTATTCCATAAATGTTTGTTAAATGTAGCAAAGAAATACACTGTGACTTTCATTACAATCATGAGGGAGCAACAAGATCTACACTTGTCTTTTCACCATAACCAAGTAGAACACAGGACAAAATGTATGGAAATAATTGGTTTCAAAAATAGGAAAACAGCATTAAACTGTAATAGCAATACCGTGCCTTATAATCAACATGGTTGTCAGCCTGGAGTCCGCTTTCTGGACACACAGGAAAGAACCCCAAAAAAGATCCAAAAGTTCTTACTACATTTGGGAATCTAAAGGACTATAATTTGGAGCACAGAGTACCAAGAGAGTGCTGTGCAGAGAAAGAATTTCAGAAATTTGTACAAGAATTCCCTTGAAACTTTGACTGAATGAGTAAGATAAATCTCTACAAATCTGGGTAAAGAACTTTCAGGGAAAGAGTTACTGCTAGCAAATCAAGATTTGAAAAAATCCTAAGAAATCATACAAGCTCAGTTATCATTTAAGTTCTGAAAAGCCAGAGGGAAGATATTTAATTGAATGCACTAGGTATTTGTAAATACCCACAAAATGAAATGTTTTAGTGGTAGAGAACAGAGATCATCTCCAAAAAAAGTTTAAAAAATATCTTGAAAGGATTAAGATGAGAAATGTAACTTAAAGGAAAGGCAGAACAAAGCATGGACTTTGAAATGAATGCTCTCTGTGCAAATAAATACTCTCAAAAATATAATTTATACAGTGACTAGACTATATTAAAAATTAGTGAACACATGAAGAAGTAAGGAAATATGTCCAGTAACCAGTAGGATAAACAGTCTATAGAAACAAACTGGAAGTTATAGAAATGGTTGAAATAACACATAAATGTATTAAAAGGTAATATAACTTTGGTCAGTATGCTCAAGGATTTATAAAAAGATGAAAGTAGGAGAAAAATATATATCAAAAGTATATGGAAAAAGAAAAACAAAGGGATATAAATATACAATAGCAGAAATAAATGAGCTTTTTCAAAAATTCAAAGAATTGAAAAGAAGGAAATAAAAGAGGACAAAAAAATAGAACAGATTGGACAGGCAGTATAGTGATATTTTTATTCAACCATATTAAAAGGTACATTAAATACAAAAGGTCTAAACATTCCAATGAAAAGGCAGAGATGGATTTTTTAAAGCAAGACCCAACTATATGATGTGTATGAAAAACATCTTAAAGATACTGAGAAAGATAGGTTAAATAAATGGATTGAAAAAATATACATAAAGCATTAATCTAAACAAAACTGCTGGTTATGTTAATATAAGACAAAATACAAAACAAGGAAACTTCCCAGGAATAATGAATGGCATTTCATCATGATAAAGGAATCATTTCACCAAGACAAAACAAGATTAAATTTGTATCTACCTAATAATAGAGGTTGAAAATAGGAAAGAGATATATATTACATAGAATATAGAGATCCATAATATTTGTTGCCTCTGCAACATGGTGAGATAAAAAATAGATCAAATAGAAAATCAGTAATTACACAGAAGACTCAAAAATACTATCAAACAACTTGACCTACTTGACATTTATGAAGGTTCACCCTAACACTGCACAATAAATGTTCTTGTTAAGTGGACACACAACTTTAGCAAAGATAAACAAAATGTTAGGTCTTAACTCAATATAATTTAAAGGATAAAATTAGATTTTTTTCTTGACTAAAACATCTTAAAAATATAACAGGATACTGCTAACCAATAGCAGAAAAATATATGGAAAATTCCAACATATGTATAGATTAAACAATATAATTCTAAATAAACTATATGTCTAAGAAAAATTAGAAAATATTTTGAAGTGGGTGAAAGCAAAAACAATCAGAATTTGTGAGATGCAATTAAAGTGATGCTTTGATGAACAAGGTGTTAGAAAAGAAAGATGTTTAAGGTGTTAGAAAAGAAAGATCTAACATCAATGAGCTAAACTTCTACCTTAAAAAGAGAAAAAAATTAAAATAGTAAAAAAGGAAATAATAAAGATAAGGTCATAGGAAATGAAATAAAACAATTTACTCTATCAAGAATAGCAGTAGCAATGTGATTTCAGATACATTAATTAAAACATTACAGGAATTTAAAAATTTATCATTTAATGCTGTTTTTTAAATTTTTGTCAATAAATTTGACAACATAGGTGAAATGAAAAAACATATATCAAAGATACAAATGACCATATGATCCAGAAGAAACAGAAAACCTTATAGGATATATATCAATAACAGATACTAAATTATTAGTAAAAAATATCCCATAAAATTTTTCAGGACCATTAACTCAATAGTTAAATCTACCAAACATATAGGAAGGAATAATACAAAATTTATACAACATTTTTTAGAAAATACATTGTGGAGGAACAATTTCCTATTCATTTTATGAGAACAACATTACCCTGATACCAGTATCAAACAAAACATTATGAGAATACTTCAGACAATATCCGTTTTAACATAAGTATTATAGTCCTTTAAAAATAGAAATTTAAATATAGCAGTACATTTTTTAAAAAAATACATTAAGACCATGTGGAGTTCATCCCAGTAATATAATTATTTTATTATTTAAAAATCAACACAGTTCACCATATTAATAGAATACAAGAGAAAAACCATATGAAAATCTCAGTAGGTACAGAAAATCATTTTACAAAACTCAAAAGCCTTTGTGACCAAAAAAACTCAACCTTCCCAAACTAAGACTAGAAGAGACTTTTTTTTTTCAACCTGACTTAGGAGTATCTTAAAAAAAAACTTAGAGATACCATCTTCCTCAAAGGTAAATGAAGATGGTATAATGCAGAATGCCCATTTTCACACTGCTATTCAATATTATAATGGTTGACTTAGACAATACTAAAATCAAGAGAACAATTAAAGGAGTATAGGCTTTTGGATTTTAACTTTGGTCAAGATGGTATAACAGATGTATTTATCCTCTCGTCTTAAGCAACTGAAAAACTGGACAAAATATATGAACAACAATTCTTAAGATACTGGCTATTAGGTAACAAAGGACAGTGATCCTTGAAAGATGAGGCAAAAAAGAAGTGAGCCTTATCACAGTTCTATCTTTCTGTCTGGATAGAATTTCCAGGCATGGCACAGAGAGTTGGTCTCTTTGAGATGAAGAAAGAGAGCTAAGAATCCAAGAGGCCAAGGTCATTAAAGTTTACAGAATACTGGGGGCATAGTAGAATACAAAAATATCCATCACCCAAGAAGAATATATACAGTTTCTGAGATGAAACATTATTAGGCAATCTATAAGTAATATCATAAATATCAGAATATGTCATAGTGTATGGAGATGAACCATGCAATGGTTAACTAATGGTTCATTAGTTAACACTAATGAAAACTGAAATTCTTATATTACTATCAAACAATGTAGGTTTCAGTTTAAAGTATATTATCAGAGACACAAATGTCACTTCATCATGAAAAAGCAGTCAAATAAGAGAACATGACAAATCTAGACGATTTTGATTATAAAAACAGATTTTCAAGGGACATTAAACAAAAACTGATGGAACTTCAAGGAAACATAGATAACAAATATATTTGGAGATTTCAACTCCCCTGTCTTACTGGTGATAAAACAAGCAGAAAAAGAACAAGGCTGTCGAAGGCTTGATTAATACTATCAACCAACTTGACTTAATTAAAATTGATATAACACTACCTCCAATGAAACCTGAATTTGCATTATTTGAAGTATACATGACATTTATCAAGATAGGTTATATTCTAGACCATAAACCAAATTTTTTTTTTTTAAAGATTTATTTATTTTATTTATACAAGCACTGGGTACAGTCGAAGCGCGGGAGGGTGAGAAAATTCACCAGAGCCAGAGCGGGGAGCAGAGCAGGCAGAAGGACCGAAGCACACTGCTGAGGGGAGCAGTGGGCGGCAGGAGAGGTCTGCGAGCCACGTGGGACCCTCCCCTGGTGGCCCAGGAGCAGCCGGGGATTGAACCTGCGCTGCAGAGGCTGCGGGCAGCTTCGCAACCCAGCGCTCAACCGCTGTGCCACCAGGGAGGCCCCGTAAACCAAATATTAATAATTATAAGAGGATTAAAGTCAAACTAAGTATGTTTTCTGACTTCAATGGAATTGAATTAAAAGTAAATAACAGGAGGCTATTTGAAAGTTCTCAAATATTTGGAAACTAAAGAACACACTTCTAGTCACACAAAGGAGGAATAAAAATGGATATTAGAAAATATGTTGAGTGGAATGCTAATGATAACAGCATGTCCAAATGTGTTATAAGCTGTTAAAGAAGTATTTATGCTGATATTGATAGTATAGCACATATGGCAGAAAAGAAGACCAGTCTCAAGTTAACGATGTTAAATTTCGCTTTGAGGACAGAGAAACAATAGCAACTGAAACCCATAGTAAGCAGGAAAAAAGGCAATAATGAACATCAGAGAAGAAAACAATTAGAAAGAATACAGAAAAAAATTATTTCACAGTAGTGATAGTGCACTCATGCTGTTGAAATAAGGCTTAGTCATGATTTATCACTACATCCTAAAAAAAAAAAAAAATACATTGCAGCTCACTGGTGTCATTAATCATCACTTAATACTATCCTTAACCCTACCTGATTTCAAAATCTATGATGAAGCTGGGGTTATCAAAACAGGATGACACTGGTATAAAGTAGACAAGTAGATCAATGGAAAGGAATAGACATTATAGAAATACTTCATTATATATATGGACAGCTGATTTTTGACAATTTTACAAAGGAAATTCAGTGCAGAAAGGATAGACTTTCAGCAAATTATATGTAACATTTGGGTCTCTATAAGCAAAGACACAAACTTCATATAGACCTGAATGTAGACCCTCAAATGAAGACAAAACTTTTATGACCTTGAGTTAGGCAAGAATTCTTAGATAAAACACCAAAAACAGAATTATCAAAGAAGACAAATTGATAAATAGAACTTTCATCAAAATTAAGACTTCATGCTCTTTGAAAGATGCTATTAAGAGAATGAAAAGCAACCCATAAACCAAGAGAAAATATCTTTCAATCACGTATCTGATAAAAGATTTGTGTCCAGATTTATAAAGTACTCTCAAAACTTTGTAATAAGAGTACAATCAGACCACTAAGAAATGGGTACTGATTTGAACAGTCTCTGAAGCAAAGAAAATGTACAATTGGGAAATAAGCACATGAAAGGTAACTCAGCATTAGAAAACAAGTCTTAAGTCCATATGGAAATGTACATGAAACTACAATGAGATAGCACAACAAGCCAATTAGAGTATATGAAATTCAAACCAAGGGTTGGTCAGGATGTGAAACAACTGAAACTCCTATACATAGGTTGTGAGAATGTAAAATGGTTGAACCACTTTGTGAAACATTTTAGCATTTTTTTAAAAAAGCTAGAAGTGTAACTACTACATGGTCTAATGTTCCACCCCTAAGTATTTACCTATGAGAAATGAAAGCATAGCTCAGTACAAAGATTTGTCAAAAAATGTTCACACGTTATTTATTTTTCACTGCAAAACCCCCAAATATCTAAACATGAACAGATAAATTGTAAATACATACAATGGAACACTGCTCAGTAATAAAATAGCATAAATTACTAATATATACTTTACATGATGAGTCTCTAATTCAGGACCAGCTACATAACTTATAGGACAGTACAAAATGAAAATATGGGCTCCCTTTTTTATAAATCATTAAGAATTTCAAAACATTGACAGTAGAACATTAAAGCAAGTGAGGGATACTTAGGATCTCGTGGGGAAATACCTGTCACATACCCAGGAAGCTGATCCTGCTCAAAATAATTATCCTGAGCGAATTAATCCAAGAAAAAACAAGTATAATAATGTGTGTTTTAATTTATATAAAATTATTGAAAACAAAGTAATCTGTAGTGATGGAAAGCTGATCAGTGATTACCTGGAGACAACCTCAAGACAAAGGGAAGTAGGGCAGGATAGGAGGAATTTTAAAAAGGAGGATAGGTGAAACTTTTAGGGATAATGGATATGTTCACTCTCTTGATTAGGGTGATAATTTCACAGAGGATACATGTCAAAATTTATTAAACTGTACATTTTAAATGCACTTTACTGGCTATCCATTATATATCGGTAATGCTATTAAATTTGTAAAACACTAATTGACTTTGGAGAAGTAACTCTAAAAATGTAGTTCATGATTTCTGATATGCATTTACTCCTTACAGACATAACAAAAAGTTAAGTAAAAGCAGAAGATAATATACAATTAATTGCTGAAATGGATGACACATTTTCAGTACAAACTATTGGAACCGGGAAGGAAACGAGGACCGAACATGAAGTATTCAAGGAAAGCCACTTGAAAGAACTGGTATTAAATGTGTCCTTGACAAGTAAATGAGATTTAAGCAAATAAGAAAGAATGGAAAATAGCAGTTAGCAGTTTAGTGAGGTGCAAGGAATGGAGATTGGATCAAATCAGTATATGGACTATCCTGATCAGTATATGGACAATGAGCAGAACTGTTTGACTGGATCGGAGGATTTTGGTGACAGATATTTACTAAGAGACATTTGATCAGCTTTCCTGAGCTCACATTATAATAGAGAGTTCTGAGAATTGATGCTAAGTATCAATTTTTAACTTAAACAAGTGCAAATGCTTAGAGAAAATAATGAGTTCTTTCAGAAGTCAGACAAGGTTATATGTAAAATGCTATTCCAAAGCGTCTTTGCTTTCAGGATACCTCAAGCTTAATTAGGTGACCTGCCTCAAGTTTATTTTGCCTATCTCAAAATATATCCATTTCCATTTCTTTTATTCTTGCCTGAGAAAGAAGCATCTCCTTATTTTCTGAAACATAATTCCTCCATTTATCTCCTTAATTCCTTATTCTCTCACAACCAGATACTGCTTCATAGAGAGTCTGTATCACATAGGCAACCAATCTCTCCCTATCTTATGGTCCCTTCCTTTGGCAAATAGACAATTTTGTTTCTATTGTGTCTCAGTGTATTTACTTATTCATCCCCCTCTTTATGCTGAAACTGACTGCCAATTTAGTGCTGGCCTTTATTACTTTTCTCCTAGATCACAAGTTATCTGATTTCCTGTGTCCCCTCATGCCAATTTATTCAATACACTGCTGCCAAATTAACCTTTGAAAGAAGTTTCTTTAATATGATTTTCCTGCTCACAAATGTCCAGAAGCTTATTACTGCTTTTTAAAATATATTAGTTCTCAATATACTTCAATTCTCTCTCCCTCCTAATATTTTCATGATTTAGTCAAACTATACAATTCACTTTTTTTCATGCTTTTTTGCTTTCCCTGCCCTCAAGTTCACTGTGAGCCCTTAACTTGCAAAATCCTCTTACAGTCTGTCTGTAGGAGTCATACTCATTCTTCAAATATTCAAAAGTGATCTCTAAAGCACGATCAGCTTCTTGACGACAGGCCTCATTTTTCATCAATGTTGCTATCATCAGTTTGTACACAGTACATCGTAAATATTCACTTTTTTACAGAAACAGTTTTACAAGTCTGTTGGCAAGTCATTTCTTCTCAGGGCATTTAAAGATGTCCCTCCTGTCTCCTTCTCCTATTTGGAATGTTTTCCTCAGAGTTATCTAAGTTGCCCTGAGCAGTTATCTAAGTTGCCCTGCGCTTAGAACCAGGACCCCAACCCCTTTGGTGAGTTATCTGACCTCCTCTGCTTGGGGATGACTCGGTATCCTCAGAAGGGTACACAATGAGGTCTGTGAGGTGCTGGGTGGTATTTCCTGCCAAAACCAGAAAACCCTTGGCCTGCCCAAAATTTCTGTGGATCAAGGGATTTCCGTATCACCACAATGGTGCTAACCTGCTGATTTTGAGTAACTCAAACTATTTCAGGCCTGCGTTTTACAGGGACTGTTTCATTAGCTCTCACAACAACCCTACGGGTTAAGTTTTTAAATTATTCCCATTGAGGAAACTGGGACACAGAGAAGTTTGTTGCCCAAATTTGCACAGCGGGGGCGCCAGGAATTTGGAGTTTGAATTAATGTGACCCCAGAACCTGCCTTCTTAACTGTGTGGCTTCAGATGGAAGAGCTATTAGGTGAAAGCTTAAGTATTCGAAGGCACACGGGGAAAAGGAAAGTGACAGAGGGGAGAACAGATGGGAAAGAATTCTTGTTAGCCTGTAAGGTGCCTATATGAGTTCAAATGTTCCACCTTTGGTATTGTTATAGAGCAGCCCCGATATTGAACGGGTTCCTGGCTGTGGGTCCTCACCCATGAGCTTAAAAGGGACTTATTAATACTCCACTACAGGCACACAAAAAAGGTTAATAAAAGGTTTATTTACAAGGGAAAAGGAAATAGGGAAAATAGGGAAATAAAGTCTTTAATGCGTCCTACCCGATCCGACGACCTGGAAATCCAAAGTCACTCTCAGAGCTGGCCAGACCCTGCGAGCTGGTGGAGAGCCAAAATGGGGGACCCCCCCAAAGCCCACGTGTCTGCCTTTTATATCAACCTGGCTGCTTAACCCCACCCTCAGATCCCAGCTACCTTCCCTTTGGTGGGGATGGGATTTGGAGTTCCCAGTGTCTTTGGCTTTGGCCTGGGGTGGGGGTGGAGTCCACAAAGCCTGTATGGAATTAGCTTTAGGACATCCTTTTCCCCCAACAGTATCTTGTCACGTCCTTTTCCCTCTAGCTGCACTTGAACATTAGCTTTCTGTCTTGCATTGAAATCAATGCCCTTAGAACACCTGCTCCAGAGAAATCCGCACAAGTGGGCCAATCCTATTAGCCCCCATGCATACCCTACAGGTCGCTGAACGTGGGAAGGGGAAGATGATGTATGCTTCTTTCCCAGAAACTCTTTTTCAAAAATGTATTTTATTTTATATAATTCTTACATCATTTTTCATTTTTGCACAATGTATGCATTCTCATTTTGGTTACATTCCCCATACAGTTCCCACCCCCCCTTATTTTGACCCTAATCCCTCCTCTTGCCCAACACCCCCGCCCCCATGTCTCTGGTTTATAGTTGCTTGTTGATTTTGATTTTTTTTTTATCATAATTAGTCTTTTTCCTGGCCCCTTTTTTAGGTTTTCTAAATTCCTGCTATGAGTGAGACCATCCAGTATTTTTCTTTTTCTTTCTGGCTTATTTCACGGAGCATGATCCATTATTTACCCAAAGGACACAGAAACATTAATTCAAAAGGGCACCTGCACCCCTATGTTTATAGCAGCACTATGCCCCAAAATAGATGCCCCAAATGCCCCAAAATAGATGACTGGACCAAGAAGATTCGGTACATATACACAATGGAATATTACTCAGCAATCAAAAAAGAAAAACTCATGCAATGTCCCGGCAACTCTTAATGAGCCTTTGGCTGAAAGATCCCACTAGCTGTCTTCACACCAGAAACACCCTCAAAAAGACAGGGCGCCACAGGGCCACACCCAAGCTCAGGTGTGCTCCGTCTGTCCGTCTGTCCCATTAAATGCATAGCAAGGTGCAGGCTGCCAGGGTGCAAACACATCTTCCGCGACTCTCCAAGACGAGTTCCCCAGCACGCCCGCAGACCCGTTCTGGTGCTAACCGCTCTTACGCCGCCGCCCTCTGCTCTGACCCGGGGTCTCCCGAGCCCCCCAGAGCCCGCGCGCGCGGAGAGCTGGGGGCAGGTCCCGGACCTGCGCGCTCCCGGGGGCGGGGCTGCGGCCAGGGGCGCCCGCTCCTCCCCCTGCAGACCTCGGGGCGGGCGGCGCCGAACCCCCAGTGCTGCACGTGGGGCGCCTGCCCGAGGCGGCGGCAGCGGGCGGCGGCGCTTCTGCGCGCTGAGCCGGGCCCCTCCACTCCCCTGCCCCTCTCGGCCACCCTCCCCGGGCGCGCGGCCACCATGGCGTCCAGCGAGGAGGACGGCAGCAACGGCGGCTCCTCGGAGGCCGGCGAGGAGAGGGAGGCCACCGGCAAGAGGCGGCGCCTGGGCTTGCTGGCCACCGCCTGGCTCACCTTCTACAACATCGCCATGACCGCGGGGTACGTGCGCCCCGAGCTTCACCGCCCTCCCCAGCTTCGCGCGCCCTCCCCGCGCGGCTGCCCCCAGATACTCCGCGCGCGGGGAGCCCGCCGGGCGCGGGGCTCGGGCCGGCCTCAGGGGAGCCCCGGGGCGGGCGCGCCAGGGTCAGTGAGGGTTGGGCGTTGGGGGTTCGAGGCCCACGGGGGGCGCCGAACGGGACCATGGGGGAGGGGCGCCGCCGCGCCGCCGGGGTTGAATGGATCAGGGCGGGGGGGCCGGGCCCTGCGCCCCGGGCATTGCCTAATACGGTGCACGGCGTGGCTCGGCTGCCCCGGGGCGCGGGCCGGAGGTTAAGTATAGACCCGAGCAGGAATGCGGGGCCTGTGGCCGCTGTTGCAGCGCCGGTGTCCAGCCACCCGGGAGCCGAGCTGTCCCCGCTGGTTTCCTCCGCGGCTGGCCGCTAGAGTGCATTTCCCCCTGCTGTGGATCCCTGGGCTGAGTTCTCTTAACTATTAGTGTGACCGTGATTTTTTTTTTTTTTTTAAGCGACAGTATGCTGGAGACTTGCTTACTTGGGACGACTTTTTTTTTTTTAAAACTCCGCCAAGTCGGAGCATGGTGTAACAGGGTGGTCCCCAGGAAAGGGGGAGGTTGGCACTGGTGTCCAGCCTGTTTCTGACCCCACTGCAGTGTGACTTACAAGTTAAGGTTACACAATGACTATTGGTATCGCTTTTCAAAGAGCTGGCACAGTTACCTCTGTTGCAACTGATTTTCCAAACCTGCTGGAAAGATGCTCTGTTCTAAATTGTATTGTCTTTGAAGAAGTTGTTTTCCCATTATTCATGAAATCATATTCATCAAATAATACTGATAGAAATGTGACAGTTTAATATTTTTAACTTTTCTGGGGCTTACAGAAAAACGTGATCCATAATGATTTAATAACTGATTGGACACAGTGCTGACTACCTGTTACATGCCTAGCATACACCAGATATGGTTCATAGGTAATATAATATCTATTGAGGATTACTTGCCAGGCGCTGTCTTGGTTACCGTAAAGCTACACCCTCATTTTTAGTCCACTATGATCCTCTGAGGGGTACATGATATTACAAGTGACAGAGTAGGAAACTGAGGCACAGGAGTTAAGTAACTGGCTCATGATCACACAACCAGCAAGTGTTAGACTTGGATTTCAGCCCAGGTAGTCTGACTCCAGAAACATCCTACTCCCTTTACCTTTCTGCTTTACTAAATTTTATAATTTTGCAAGAGAAAACTAATACATTCAAAACTACTAGAGGACAATTGAGTGCCTACCATGCCCTGCTACATTTAGATACAGTAGAGGTTGAGACAAACTATTTCCCCTCTGTGATTGTCAAATCCAATTGATAAACATTTTTGGAACACCTGCTGTAATGAACTGATCTGCTGTCCATTCCTTTTCCAGTCCACTGTCCCTAAGGCCAAGTTACCCTTTTAAAAATAAGAGTGCATAACTCCATTTAAAACCTTCCATGATTCCCCAGTACCTCCACTATAGTATAAGAGATTTAGACTGCCTGTCATTCACGGCCCTTTGCAATATGTTCCCTGATTTCTTCTTTCTAGTTTAATTGCTTTTGAAATCTCTCTGACTCAGGATGCCCACAGAGTTGCCCTAAAATTACACCACGCATTTTTATTTTCACAGCTCTCTCCATCTTTGCTCAGGACTGTTCACTCTTTGTGTAGTGTCTACCTCTTTCTCTCATGATTTTTAAGCAAACCAGCCTCTTTGATGTCTTCTAGGTATCCTACCCAATTTCGAACAAAATTAAATGTCCCCTCTTTTGTATTCTTCTATTTCATTCCTTTCTCTAGCCCTCCTCAGCAAATTACTGCCTGCCTGAAACTTTTCTGTCTCCCTGCCTATATTGAGAAGGTCCCTTACCATTTCATCTCTGATTAATGGCATGGGTAACTGCAATGGAGTAATAGTCCATGCAAGTCTTTAAGGGCTTTCTTAAAGAGACATTGAGATTTGAAGAAGGAATAGGATTTGCATATTTAGGAGATCGATATTTTATATGCAAAATTTTAAAAACAGACATGAGATGCAAGACAGCCTGGCACATATAGTCTCTTGATTTAATTTGAGGGTGATGTTGTGGAATAGTAAATAAGGTTGGATACCTTGTGGTATTGAAAGTGGAACACCAATATAAACATTTAATGGAGTGTACAGAAGAGGATTAACTGAGGTTCTTTTGTTCAGCTAACTTGCTTAACACAACCTGGGAGTGTTTATTCATTTTTTTCTAATAGTTTTGAAAATAGTAAAATAATATTTAATAAATAACATTTTTATATAAGTATAAGAAAAACTTTACTAATTCTGTCAGTTTAGGCACAACCTTTCATTTTGTGTTACTGTTTTTGTATGTGTATCTAACCTTCGGGTTTTCATGCTAATTGCCATTCTCAGAGAGGCTTTCTCTGGCTGTCTTTGTTCAGGGAGCCGTCCCCACACAAATGTGCCTTATCCCCCTTGCTTACTTAATTTTTCTCCATTTCATTTATTGCCTTATGACTGTAGAATGGATTTTACTAATTCATCTTGTTTATTGTCTGTTGTCTCCCTGCCAGAATGTAAGCTCTATGAAGCACTCAAATATTTATTGAATGAATTCATATTTAAAACATTGTAGTTATAGTATCTGCTCTATTGTATAGTCTATTTTCATTTAATATTCTATCAGATGTCTCTATAGAGCTTTCATAAATATGCTCTTTGGTCACAAGAGAGTTGATGTACAAATGGATTAAATCATATCCCTAGTGATATTTTGCTTTTATGATTTCTGTTGAATTAGTTGCTTAGGATGAATTCCCAAGAGTAGAATTACACCTTTCAAGGATATGAGGTCTTTTACAGCACTTATTCATAGGGTTCTTGACCAAGAAAGTAAGCATATTTCTCTCTTTTATTTTGACAAATACTTTGAGTCTGTATTTTCCTAGGTCAATTTATGTCAAGCAAGAGACATAAATAATTTAGATCCTATCCTTGAAGAAGTGTAACTTGGGGCATTTGTATATTGCAGTAAAAGAAATAATCAATGAAATAAGGGCTCTAGAGAGTTGTCTGGTCCAACTGGTAGGGAGAATCAGAGGAAGTTTTGTGGGGTAGATCTTTCAATAAAGGTTTGAAGGATGCATAGGATTTAATAGGTATGGGTAAGGAAATAGCATGCATTTGGGTAGACCTGCTAGCTGTACTGTTGAGACAAGTGGCCCTGAAGTGTAGGGAGTGGAATGAAGATGGACAGGTATCCTGAGCCACACACGGCCTTAAATAACTTGCTAACATAGTTGGATTTTAGCTTATTAAACAGTACAAGGAGGTGCTAATAAAGGTTACGTTTCACTTCCTGTTAGCTGGATAACTTAAGTTATTTAACCCTTCAGACTTTGAGTTTTCTCATCTGTAAAACTGGAACAACACAACTACTTTGCTAGATTGTTTTAGGCAATAAAGAGACCATGGATATGAACTGCTTAGTGGATATTTCAAAATGATAATTCCTATTCCCAGTGGTTAATTTAAGAATGAACTTCTTGCAGAAGAAGAAACTGAGATATACGTACTTTACATTATTGGAACACCAAATCTAAGGTTCAGGCATAGACATCCCCCAAAATGTCAAGTATAGCCATGTATTTTATTGCTAAGGAGGGTAGATCTACTGTATGAATCTATCACAATTTTTTATCCATTCATCTCTTGGTAGACATTTGGTTCCTTCCACTTTTCTCTGTGATAAATAAAACAGTGATTATTCATGTATAAATCTTTGTAGGGATACAAAGATGCGTTCATTTTTCTTGGGTAAATACCTATAAGTGGAATGACTAGTCTCTATGCTAGTCACATGGCTGATTTCTTAGAGACTGCCAAGCCATTTTCCAAAAAGTGGTTGTACCATGTTATGTACTCACGAACAATGAAGGAGAGTTCCAATTACTGCACAACCTTAGCACACTTGGTATGGCCACTTGTCATAATTCACATATTCTAATAGATGTATTATGTAATCTCTTTGTTATTTTGCTTTCTCCAGTGATTAATAATATTGAGCATATTTTCATGTGGCCAAAGAAACCTAAGAAAAGGCCTCTGTGTTTATTACTAAGTTATGGCATGTATCTCTTGAAGCACTATTCTGTTGTCTTCACTTGGTAATTTCAGAGTTCCTTGAGACAAGGACTATGCCCTATTTTTCTCTAATTTCCTAGCATCATATATGGCTTAGCAATAAAGGTTGAACGTAAAGTTGAATAAATAAATGAAACAAGCAAGCAAGCAAGAAATCTTGTACATATGGAACATATGTTTATATTTCCCAAAGAGAGGTTTGTTTGTTTGTTTTAAATAAAAGATTGGATATATCGCTTTAGTTTCGTATTTGGGTAATCAATTGTTCTGGCATATTAAAACAACCACAACAGAAATTCCCTGAAAACGATTCCTAATAATAGGAGCTCCAATTTCTTTTGAATTTTTTTTGGTTTTATTACAGTTACT
The DNA here is from genome assembly GCF_014898055.3 of Talpa occidentalis. NCBI lineage: Eukaryota > Metazoa > Chordata > Mammalia > Eulipotyphla > Talpidae > Talpa > Talpa occidentalis. Next base: position 64,725,325 of record NW_023601433.1, on the reverse strand, counting down.
AAACTGATGCATGGAGGAAGTTCAAAGTCAGTTAATTGTAGGGACTCTCCCTCATGCTGATGGATTTAGGAAACAAGCACTGATTAGATTAGCTTCTGATTATATTTACTGAAAAACATGAAAGGTTAGCATGTACAGTTCTATGGTTCTTTCTGACTCCAGAGTATTAATTTGTTTCATTTCAGAAAACTTAGTGATTGGTATTATACTATAGTAGTTGGCACAACACTGCCACCTATGGAACAATAGTAAAATTTGTTATAATGTTATAATACATGGATTTTTATATAATGCTATTGAAAAAATGTAGAAAACTTGCTTTCTAACAAATTCTTTGATGCATTTTTGGTAGCTCAATAATTATATCCCAAATTTATCTTTTATAAAAATCTAAATTGGATTTGCCAAAAAAAAAAAAGACATGTATATGGAAGATGTGGATTAAAACATCTTATTAAACTTTGTTTCCTTATTGGAAGGAGTAAGAGGGTCTTGACAATTGAGGATAATGAAATCAAAACATTTTAAACCGGAAGATAACTATAGCATTATCCAGGTTAACATCCTAAGCAACTAATTCAATATTGGCTCTCATGCAGGGTGAAACTGCCAGTTGAAGCCAGTAAAGGCATGGTATAATGGAAAGAAAACAGACTGGGGTTAGGAGAACTTGGGTTTCTATTTCAAACTAAACTATTAATTTAACTGAAGATGGGATAAGTCCCTTGATGTCTTTACATGGTGATTGTCTCATATAAAAGCAGTAGCCTTCAGACTTTTTAATAGCATACTATTATCAATTAAAATATGAACAACAGCTCTCTATATAACTTTTTAGATGGGCTTGTAATTTAAATACATTAATCATTATGATTAATATCTCAAGGTATAGTATACACTATAGAACCGAACCACACAGCAGGGAGGTTCAGGAGCATAAATTGAGCCTAGTGGTGGGTTTGTTTGCAGCTGGCTGGCCATGTGCCCTTTCTACCTTCTTTCTCAGCAGTAAAATACCATAATAAGTATTCTGTACTTCACAAGGTTATTATATGGATTCACCATTAATATGTTAACTGTGCATTTAGAACAATGTCTAGAATAGCTTGTACTCTGAAGTATATTTTTTCGTTGTTAGTTATTGTCATTTAGATTACATTTGAGAAGTCTTTGTGATTGTTAGAGAAATTTACCTGACCTCTCATCACATCTGATAAGCCAACCATTGCCCTAAAGACAATTTCACCAATAAAACTGCAGATGTGAACAAAATAAAAATCTTCCTCATTTGTGCTAAGAAGTTCCAAAAGCACAAGTGTCAAGCTATTAGTTTCTGAGTCTGTCTTGCTTGCATTTTCATCATACTCAATCAGTAGTGTCTCTGCAGCAGTCTTTTAGTCATAGACCATTTTTCATTCCACATGTCTTGATTAAAAGAAAGTGATTTTACATACCATTAACTAGACATTTTGGAGACCACTCATTTAAAAACCTACTCATTTCCATGGGTGTATTGTTAAAGATTTAAAAAATTTACAGGTGACACAACACTTTAAACTCAGAAGTGCTTTTGTAATTGCAAGGAAGCTGGCAAAAATGATCTATGACTCTTGGAGATTGGTTGGGTGAAGAAACTAGTCTCTACAGGGGTAGCTTGTATTTTTTTTTTTTTTTTTTTTAAAGATTGATTTATTGGGTCTCCCCTGGTGGCACAGCAGTTGAGCGCTGGGGCTGCGAGGCTGCCCGCAGCCTCTGCAGCGCCGGTTCGTTCCCTGGCCTCTGGCGACGGTCCCACACACAAAAAAATAAATTATTTATTTATTTGTACAAGTGCTGGGTACAGTCAGAAGCGCGGGAGGGTGAGAGAATTCACCAGAGCCAGAGCGGGAAGCAGAACAGGCAGACTGACAAAATCCACTGCTGAGGGGAGCAGTGGGTGCGGCAGGAGAGGTCTGGGCGCATGTGGGACCCTCGCCGTCGGCCTGGGATTGAACTGGCGCTGCAGAGGCTGCGGACAGCTTCGCAGCCCAGCGCTCAACCACTGTGCCACAGGGGAGGCCCAGTAGCTTGTATTTTAAGCACTGTTAACTCACAAAACAGAATGTATATTTAATGTGTAAAAGTAAGCTGAAAAGAGAAGGTGTGTTATTTCTTCCTTTTTTAAAACAAGCTCTTTGAAGTAGGTCCATATCTGATACTCTGTCTCTCCTTTCTATGATACAGTTTTCATTTAGTGGAAATTACAGAAATATTGAATAATGATTTTTACTAAAGATTTTAACTTATAATTTGATATAAATATATACTGTATATTTCTGTGAAATAGATATTTATGCATATATAGCTTCTTGCCTTAAGAACTCTTTATATAATTATTAGATACTTTATAATAACCCCATTTTGGGTACCTAAACCTAATTTTTTCAGTCTGTCAGATGATCTGCTGAATACAGAAATACAATGGACATTGTTTCATGTTTTTTATATATTTTGTCTCAAATAGTTTCATTCATCCTCTTGAAACATCAGTATAAAAATGGTATTTCCTGGAGCTTTCAAAAGTACAATAATAAATGAGGCATAATTAAGCTTACACGTTATTACTATATAAATTAAGGCAATTCTTTTTAGGGTGATCAGTATTATTCATTATTTATTTTGTAAGACTTTATAAAATATGTTTATTTTCTCCCTAGGTGGTTGGTTTTAGCTATTGCCATGGTACGCTTTTATATGGAAAAAGGAACACACAAAGGTGTATATAAACATATTCAGAAGACGCTTAAATTTTTCCAGACATTTGCCTTGCTTGAGGTAAGTTTACAATGATACTGTTTTTTTTTTTGTTGTTGTTGTAATATTTACTTGAAAGTTTACTTGTTGACCAAAGTCTGTTGCTGATTATATATCATGTATAGATTTATTGATACCAATATTGACAGGGATTTTATTGATCTGTAAATTTTGTTTGTTTTTGTTTACAGATAGTCCACTGTTTAATTGGTGAGTTTCTACTTAATTTTTATTTTTAGTATAAATTGTCTTTAGGACAGTGGCTGACTGGTTTTTCTCTTAAAGGAATTGTACCTACGTCTGTGCTTGTGACTGGGGTCCAAGTGAGTTCCAGAATCTTTATGGTGTGGCTCATTACTCACAGTATAAAACCAGTAAGTGGCATGAACTTGTTCTCTACTTTAACCTGCAGGAACAGTTCCATATTAATTGGAAACGAAACTATTAACACTGATATATTTCAGGAAGCAGAACCGCTGAGCACTGATAGAATGCTTTAACAGCGTGACTTTGAAACACAAGCAAATGTTGGCATTTTTTATTCATAGTGTACTCTTCTATAATGTTTTCCTATTTTCAAAATTAAACATTCATATTCTATCAAATAGTTAACTAAAAGTTTTCTATTGAAATTATACATTCTCTTTGATTATATAAATTGAAGTTGTCAGTATTAACAGTTTTTCCTCATCATTGAGTGGCAACAGCCATAAAAAACAGCATCATTGTTAGCAACAGCCATAAGAAAAAGACTAAAAGTTAGAAGGGTTAAAGAACTTAGGGAAAAATAAGCATTTTTATTTATTGAGGCATGGCAGGAGATAGACCTGAATCTAATTAACGACTTAACCTCTTGCAGACAAATAAATGCCATGCTTACAATGACAGGATGGGGCCTTTTATTTTTTTAAAATTTTATTTTTTTTAAGATTGATTTATTTATTTATACAAGCACTGGGTACAGTCAGAAGTGCGGGAGGGTGATAGGATTCACCAGAGCCAGAGCGGGGAGCAGAACAGGCAGATGAAATACACTGCTGAGGGGAGCAGCGGGCGGCAGGAGAGGTCTGCTCACCATGTGGGACCCTCGCCCTGCGGCCAGGGATCCCCAGCGCTCAACTGCTGCACCACCTTGAAGGCCCAGGATGGGGCCTTTTAAACCCTTGACAGAACATTCCCTAGAAGGGCCCCCCTGACCTTGACAACCGCTGGTGGCTTTGTCCACTTGAGGACAGATGTCTGGCCTCCTTTCCATTTCTCAGATGTCTTTTTCCTACTCCTCAGAGTTCTGCTTTCCATTCTCAGTGGTCTCCTTCCTACTCTGCACTTGAGTCCTCTTAACTGGTATCTTCTGTTCAGCTTAGTCCACCTGGTGCCTAACCAGTGACTGCTCTCCAGATAGCAGTGAGCACAAGCCGAACATTTTAGTCAGTTGAAAATAGTTGAAAAGAAGGGGTCCAGCAAATAGAATAAAAGAGCAACTATTCCAGACAGTGAATGAATCTGATAGGTGGACGAAGGCCTCCAAGACTGAAGAGTGAGGCACAAGAAAGACAAAGGAACACTGGCCAACATTAACTGAAGAAAAGTTAATGAGAAGCCAGAGTGGCTAGTCCTCAAGGGAGCAGAGAACCCAAGGTGCTAGGATCTGTTATTAGTAAGACAAATATGGTTCTTGTGGAGCCTACAGTAGGAGAGAGATTAAATAGGCAGTTACGCAAATAATTATTTCATTGTATTAATGCTAATGCTTTGAAAAACGGAACCCAATCTTCATTGCAGTGCAGGGACTTAGCTTGCCGTAGGGAATGAAGGAATGTTTATATTGTACAGTGATAGATAACCCAAGGTTGGCCAGATGGATTTTAATGTAGATTGGCAAATGTTACAGGTATGAACAAAGTGCTGTAAGAACAAGGAAGGTGAACCAGTAACTGCTCAGGGTGAGAGGAAGGGTTTTGGAAAAGTTTTGCAGAGGGCATGATATTTTAAGTGCATATTAAAAGATGAGAAAGAGTTTGGGAAATTAGAAGGGGCTAGCTTCTAATTGGAAAGATGAGCATGTATAAAGACACATGTTCAGAATATTTTCTGGATATAATATAGTTTAGTATTGCCAGAATAGGTGGGGTATTGAGTTATTGTGGATAAAGTTCAAGAGATTTCTGAGCTCATATTACAAAGCAGGTTGACTTTCATATTCAGGTAGTAGGATTTTATCCTTTTCTCCTGGTTAGCCACAAGGAACCAGTGAAGCTTTTAAATCACAGGAGTAGCCATTTCAACTTGGGTTTTGTCTGCTTGCTTTTTTGTTTTGCTTTTAAGGGAAAATTTCCGTCCAGGAAGAGAAGAAAGAGAAGAAAGGCTATTTGGGAGGCTCTTACAGTAGTCTGGAAGCAAGATAAGAAGGCCTGAATTAAAATAGCAGTTTCAGGACCAAAGACAAGTGGGCTGACTCAAGAGTTAGTGCCACAGTAGGATGGGTGTGATTTGATAATGAATAGAAAGTGGAAAGGTCATATTGTTCCCCTCCTTGTGTCGAGGGATTAATGCTGCCCTGAGCTGGTTGAGTTATTGGCTTAAGTAAAGGGTGTGAGAGAGAGATAAGTAAATATTTGATCATTTCTGCGCATAGGACATATTTAAATTGTGTGTTTTGGATGAATTATATAATGGTGATTGCATAAAATTTTCTGGCTTGCATTTGTCTAACTCAGACATTCCAACTACAATAAAAAACAAGATAAATCATTAAAATATCTTTGTGGGAAAAATGAGTTCTGGGTTGAACGACACTGTGGATTTCTCTGTAATCCTGCAGATCCAGAATGAAGAGAGTGTGGTGCTTTTTCTGGTCGCGTGGACTGTGACAGAGATCACTCGCTATTCCTTCTACACATTCAGTCTTCTCGACCACTTGCCATACTTCATTAAATGGGCCAGGTGGCGATGTCTTGCAGTTTAGTTTCTCACAGTCCTGTGCGTGCATGTTTTCTGTGCTGAGCTAACACCAGCAAATTAAAATTTGTGTCTTAGCCCCACAGCGTCAGGATATTATTGTTTTGAATATTAGCAGCATTCTAACTTGTGGTCTGAAGCTTTAATTCAGTGATCAGAGGGGAATCATAATATATATATATGCACAGTGAAATCAATGCAAAATGAATGAAAATGTATCCTGAGTAAAACAGAGAAATATATTTAGATATAGGTCTTTAACTCAATGCTGTACAATATTTCATACATGGCTGAATTAGTTCTTTTTTGCTAGGATTTAGATTATTTCTAGTCTCTACTATTATAAATACTGCCTTGAGATCTTATCAGCAATTTTTTAACCATATTTTTGTTTTTTACAACTTTGATGTTTATGTTGATTCATTCCTAAATTATTTTAGGATAATCTTTAAATAGCATCAGATACCCCCATGTTAAAAACCTGACTCTTTCTCTGAAGTTTTTATAACTCGTGGATTAATATGTGTTCTAACATAAAATAGAATGTATAAATACAATACAAAGGAGGCAAGTACCTTTAAAGTTGCTTTTAATCCCTCTACACAAGGATATTCAATTGTGATCTGTATTCTTTCAGGCTTTTCAAAAATTTTTCACTTCTTTTTAGACATTTGTGGTTTAAAAATTTTGCATATAATAAAATTATTTGAAGTTTCAATTTGAACATATTGTCTGTCATAAGAAGTTTGCAGGACCACTTATGTATGGTTGGGTGGTTTTATTATACCAGAAAACTTACTTACTCTGTGTGGTTGGGCCTTTTCCACGGTTGTTAGTGTGGAATGTGATTGGACTCTAATCCTAGAATGATTATCAAGCCACATTGCATGACCTCTGCCATCTGGATCTCTAGCACCTTAAAAATGCTAATTCATGACATGTTCTTTTTAGAGTTGCTGTATTTATAAAATTTGTTTGCAGAAAGAAATAATCTTTAATGCTTTATCTGCCTGCCTTTTGGAAATAATTTGCATGTCTTAAGTTTCTGGAAAAGTTCAAAAATCTGCCATTGCATGTTTAAATTTACTATTTATTTGTCAATTGCATTAAAGTTGAATAAAGTATTATAAAATCTTTCAAATATTAAATACATATTTTCACATACTATATCACATCAGTTAATTATAATCATGAATAATCATATTTCATGTCATCCCAACCATCTGTATACATTTGCCCAGCCCATTAAAAAAAACTAAAATATTATTTGTATTTAGTTCAAATGTTGAAGTTGTTATCAAATATAAAACTGTACTTGAAAAATGACTTCTTATGTATAAATAACCTATTGTAATGGTTTGAATGTACTTTGATTCTGTGTTAGAAGTGTTCCCAGTTCCACAGAATAGGTAGTTGTATATTGTTATGTTTTTATATTGATTTCTATTTTCATTTCAAGAAATGCATTCCTTTAACAATTTTTTTTTTAGGTGGCAAGTAGGCGTCTTCAAGGAAGCATTATATCTCTTTATGAAAGGGTAGTTAAGTCTCCCATTCTGGCCTCAAAATTTAGAGAGTTTGTGACATGCACTCTTTTAAAGTGCCAACAGAGTCAAATACATTAAGTAATTTGTTCCCATTTCATTAAACATTTTTCACTGCATTTAAATGTCTTATTCTAGGAGTGACATTTTTCCTATTACAAAACAGTGATTCTCACCCCCTCAATCATCTCAGAGTCACATAAAGTTGAGATAACTTATAGACCAAGTTACCAAAATAGCTTACGTAATTTTGAATGTTTTATTTGAGAAGGAAATATATAATGTTCAACTGTATAATTTTAAATTGAGATAGGAAAATATTAATTTGAATGACATTCAAATAGCTACACAATAGTGATATGAAAGGAGGGTATATAGCCAAGGCCAGAAGGGAATAAACAAGGATAGTGAAGGATCATTCCTCTTTCTTTACCATTTAATCTGTCTTGGCAAAGAATTCTGCCCCTCTTCCCCATCTCTTATCCTTGTATATCCATGGTATATAAGGAATAAGGTGATTTTGTAGTTGTCTCCAACTCTGCCATACTGACAAATGTGACTTTTCTTTACAAAAATTCTCAATGCCAACAAAGTGAGTACAATATGACTAGTTTGATTTCTTTCTTTTTGCAAAATTTTAGCCTTAATTTTCTGTGGTTACTTTTATGTAGTGACTTGCCTTGGAGGAAAATTATTTAATGGAGAAATGTCATTGCCTTGGGTCCTTGAGGCTGTTCTGCCCGAATCCACCAGATACTTGAGACTGTTCCTGTAACTGTAGGTGTAAATGATATCCTACCTACTCTATGGTTGCAATTCCCACAATCCAAATGAACACTTTGTGATTTTGGATTTTGAATAGAGCTTTCTCAGCTCTATTTTAAGCATGCTAACTCTTCCTTTAATGTGGGAGTTCAGGAAACAACTTGTCTTGTTTTACAATGAAAGCAGTTTTAGACAATACAATATACCATTAGTAGCTACTGATGTGTCAGGTAGTATTATCAGTTTTCCACAATAGTAAATCTCTTTTAGTTAGCAGTCACAAATAGTTCCCCACCATGCCCCGCCCAAAGAACTACTCTGGTAATTTTAAGATTAAGATATAAAATTAGGATCATAATTGGTCTTTTAGAAAACAGCATTCGATCAGTAAATCAATAGCTACGGGGGGGGGGGGGGGGAAACATCAATTATTTCTATGTTTGAAAGAAATTACCTTTATAATACTTTACAATCTTTACATATACTATATAATTGCTACTTGAGAATATTTACACTTACATATCTTCTAATACATTGAAAACTACATATATACTTCGAGATATATGAATTTATTTCATTACTAAAATGTCAGTTTACTTATTTTATTAAGATGGTGTTGCTGTTTAAAATCAGAACTGCTTCAAGAAAAAGGATGATAATCAAATCAATAAACAAATGATTTAAGTAGAAAAAAATAACCTCAAGTGAGGTTTTTATAAATATGTATAGAAAGGAGAATTTTTGAGTTTAAATGCAAGAATAGCAAAAGAACTATGATAAAATCCATTAATTTTTCTAGAAAAATAATTCTCTAAGGTTTCTCTTTCTCCAGATATAACTTTTTTATCATCTTATATCCTGTCGGAGTTGCTGGTGAACTTCTCACAATATATGCTGCCTTACCATATGTGAAGAAAACAGGAATGTTTTCAGTACGACTTCCTAACAAATACAACGTCTCTTTTGACTACTACTATTTTCTTCTTCTAACCATGGCCTCATATATACCATGTAAGTATATATTTATTAATATTTTGATATAGCATATTATAGGAAAGTTTGGGAAAAGATATCATAATATGTTTAATAAGCAAGGGACATAGTGGCTTACAAATACATCAAAACCTCACTTTGATCACCGATTCATTTGTAATTTGAAGTAATTGAGGAGTGGGTCAAAAAAGACTATTTCCTAATTATGAGAAAAAAGTAAATCTATGCAAATGATTGCATTTTTAAACTTATTTTAAAAGGTTAGTATGATTTTATTTTTTTTAAAGGAAAAATAAAGCATGTGTCAGTGAACTGTCTGCAAACATTTAGGCTTATGAGTCCAAATAAAAGTACTTTATCCAAGAAACTTGCAGGTCTTTTCTATGTATTTGTTAAGCATATACTTAAGAAGAATCATCAAAGAGTACTTTTTTGTCATATTTGTGTTGTTGTGTGTACCTGAAAATAATGAGCCCTCTTAAAATATTTTGAGTAATTCTTCACTGCTGCTAATTTTCTTCATTAATTTCTCATCAATTTTCAACAGTTGCAGTAAATTAGTGAGGCTTTAATTGCTTCATTTAAATACTAATGGTATATTTTTAGGTCAAATTTTGATAGTCACTAGCAGGAAATAGGAAGGTAAAGTTAAGACTATTTTATTTTTACCCTTCTCAGTAAAATTAAAGACTGAGGTACATTGGGAAAAAGGGAAATGAAAAGTTTATAGAATCTAAAAATCCACACTGACACAAAATACCTGAAGGAGGTGAGCATATAATTAAGCCAACCCTTGAGGCCTCAAAATTTTAGCTTCTCCAAAGTTAAAATCGACTTGATGGTCATGCAGTGTTTTTCCCCTCATCTTCTACTATTGCAGTCTGACTCTCATCACTACACGCAGCCAGTACAAGAACGCTGAGAAGCCCTCTGCAAGGCTCCTGGACAGCCCCAGCTTTCCTGATATCTCGTGAGCAGCACCAGGCCTTAAGCAGGGCCAGAGCTTGCTGCTTTGTCAGTCAGATCAGTTACTGGCCTAGGTATCAGGTTCCCTTCTTCCTCTGAGATGACAAATGAATCTATGGTCTATTTCTATGGAAACCCAATAGCTTTTCAGCTCACCATGCTGGAAATTATTGAAAAATGCCACTTGCTGGCAGACAGAAAAGGAGATATTTACCACTTGATTAATATTAGTAGTAATAACCAATTTTACTTAACTAATTAAAACTACTGAAGGTACTTTGGGAGAGTATCTTTAATAGTCCAAGGATTATTTATCAGTGAAGACATTATAGATTAGAGAGGCTAAGTGAATTGCTAAAATAATCACCCAGCTAAGTATATGAGGCCAGAATTTGAATGCTCAAAATGATGTAGAAGTATCTGCTATAATTAATCAGTTTTAATTTCGTATTTGACATATATTTAGTCCATAGGTATAACATGATGGTTACTTTTATCAATATAAGTAGCACCTACATTAACAAGATAAAATCTGTTGTGCATTTTCATTCTGTTTGAGCTAAGTTCTAAAAAAATTACACAAAGTTGCCTGAACAGATATTCAGAGCTTATTTTGTCATTAGCTTCATTGGTTTGGTTATCCTGTTCTTTTTCAGAGATATTTTACATTTATATTGTTTATAGCTCATGTTTTGTTCATCCACAATATTGACACTATAATTGAAAGCACTGGTTCGCATTGGCTCAGCTAAGTCTCCAAATTTGACAGGACAAATAACTGTTTTAATACATAGAACATTTCTTTCTGTTATAGCAGATTACCCTTAAACCCAACCAAGAGGGGCTTCTGCACTGGGTCCTGTTTTAGAGGGTCCTGTTCTGGCATTTCACTGACCATGCCTCCACACAGACTCCCCCAAATTCCTCTTCTTGGTCACATTGTGGAAACCTGCAGCCAGTGACTTGTACCACCCAAATAGTACAGAGTGTGCATGTAGGGACTGCTTAGGCCTCTTCCCTAATCTATTCTCATGTTACCAATAGTCACACTATTGAGATCAAGGGGTGGCCAAGGAACAGCTGTTTGTGAGGGTATGGGTAAAGCATGGATGTGTGGCCTGTGATGTCTACACGTGTGTTGATGGGACCCCTCATGGTATAGACAGAGCCCATGGAATGGAGAGAAGGGACAGAGGGACAGCTTTACTGGAGCTGGAACCTTCTGGCACATGATTCCAAAGAATTACAGAAGTCTGAATTCAGACATAGCCTTCCAGGTCATTATAACAGTATATTAAGATATGTAAGTTTGTTTAAAAAAATCCTCCAAGTTTATGGCATAAAAATATTTAGCAGGCTTCCATTTGTAATTTTACCTCAAGCTCTGTAAATATTGAGGGGTGGCAGTGGTATATGATGTGCTTATTCTCAACGTTTGCCATATTTAGTAGTTTTTAAGTATAAATCATTTTAAACACTCACTTATCTTCTTTTCTTTTTTTCAATTAAGTGTTTCCACAACTCTATTTTCACATGTTACGTCAAAGAAGAAAGGTGCTTCATGGAGAGGTGATTGTAGAAAAGGATGATTAGATGATCTCTACAAACAAGGTGCTTTTTCCAGAATAACCAGGATTACTTGAGTCCAAGTTTTAATAACAAGAATAAACAACTTTATGAAATATTATGGATTGTATTATTTTTTAAAATACAACTTGAGATGAGGTATTTGCCAGTATTTGTCTTCCCATTGCACTAGGTTCATAATTTACAAGAACTATACAAATATTATCAACTACAGGGTAGGTGATGATATTAGCAAAGTAATTACCTGGCAAAAAAAGTTTTCGTTAGTTTTATTAAATATTTTTTGCAACTATGCTCAAAACATTTAAAATCAATACTTAGGGCCTCCCTGGTGGCGCAGCGGTTGAGCGCTGGGTTGCGAAGCTGCCCGCAGCCTCTGCAGCACCAGTTCAATCCCCGGCTGCTCCCTGGCCACCAAAGGAGGGTCCCACATGGCGCGCAGACCTCTCCTGCCGCCCACTGCTCCCCTCAGCAGTGTACTTCGGTCCTTCTGCCTGCTCTGCTCCCCGCTCTGGTGAATTCTCTCACCTTCCCGCACTTCTGACTGTACCCAGTGCTTGTATGTATAAACTCTTTAAAAAAAAAAAAATAAGATATTAGTTTAATGATTTAACATTATGATACCTGCCAGTGATATTTATGTGCTCTTTATAAGTGAAAGTAAATGCAAAATTATAATGATTTGTTAATAACATTGGCATTTCTTGAACTCAAGATCTACTTCTTTCAAATTACATGGTAGTATTTTTGATTAATAACAATTTTTGGAAGTATGAATATGATTTAATATGGTAAGATATTTGACAGAAAATATCCACATAACATAAAATTACTCAAGTGGATGTTATAATTGGGAAAATATTCTTTGAAAATACACCTAGACCATTGGAAATACTTATATCACCAAACAAATTTTATTTTTATTTGAAGTAATTACTCAAGGACAGGTTTTTCTACTCTAAGAATTTTAAGGGTTAAAAGAATATAATTATATATTTTTCCTCACTTGTTCAAAAATAACATTGAATCTGATCATAATGTTATACCCAAAACTCCAGCTGATAAAGGCTACTCTAAATTGTGTAATCATTTAACAAAATCTTATTATAAAAATCCCTTTGTTGTACTTAGGTAATAAAATGATACTGTCACTACAGATCATGTAGTCTTCATTTCACTGAATAGCAAAAAAATTATGTACTAAAATTCCTGTCCACATGTTTAATACATAGCTGAAGATACTTTTAAGTCTTTTATTTATTTATTTATTTATTTTTAAATAATAAATTTTATTTTTATATTCCCCATACAATTGCAACCCCCCCATTCTGATCCCAATCCCTCCCTCCCGCCCCTCACCCCCCAAAAAGTGTCTCTGGTTCATAGTTTTTTGTTGATTTTGATTTTCGCTTTCTTATAGTTATTCATTTTTCTGGTCCCTTTACTATGCTATACTGCATTACTCATTTTATTTTATTTTGTTTTTTATTTTATTTTATTTTTTAAAGATTCATTCATTCATTCATTCTTTATTTATTTATTTATTTATTTATTTATACATACAAGCACTGGGTACAGTCAGAAGCGCGGGAGGGTGAGAGAATTCACCAGAGCCAGAGCAGGGAACACAGCAGGCAGAAGGACCAAAGTACGCTGCTGAGGGGAGCAGCGGGCGGCAGGAGAGGTCTGCGCGCCATGTGGGACCCTCCTCCGGTAGCCGGGGAGCAGCCGGGGATTGAACAGGCGCTGCAGAGGCTGCGGGCAGCTTCGCAACCCAGCGCTCAACCGCTGCGCCACCAGGGAGGCCCACATTACTCATTTTAAAGAAATACTAAATATATGACTTTTAAAGAAAAAGAACTTATTGCCTACTATAGATATGTAGGTATAATTTTGGCCTTGAATGTTTTGTGTTACTTGCATTTACCATCAACATGTAACATTACAGTTTTTAAAATTGCTTGTGTTATGTTAGTTAACCAACTCTTTTTCAGATATTTTCTTGTGGAGCTTTGTGGTTCAGAATAGTTCCACAAATTTTCACTTTAGAAAAACTGATATTTAAAAATGGAGCTCTTTCTTTTATTACTTTTTAATATCTCCTATGCTGCTAAATATTCTGAGAAGCAATATTATTGTCTTAGGTTACTAATTCTCAAAATGCCAGTGTTCATTCTGTGTTTACACTGCTTGATTCATTTTCATCTTGAATTTTTATATGGAAGAATTTTTCCGAGTTTTTTCCCCTTATAACATGGAAGTTCACATCTTATTTTGTTAATTTCTGTCTTGTAGAATATAGTTTAGATCATATTCCTAAAATTTTCATTCAATTATTATTTTTTTAAATTTTGGGGTTACATTTTTGCCCTTCCATATATACACATTTCTCCTACCTTCTACCAAACCACCCATGCCAAATACTTCCTTTCCCCTTCACTCACTCCTTCCCTCCCTCTCTCCCTTACTCCATTCATTCTGGTAATCTTTAAATTATTTTACTAAATCCAAGATTTAGTCCTGCTGTGTTTTGTCTGTATTTTGTTTGTTTGTTAGTTATATTCCACACATGAGTAAAACCATCTGATATCCCTCAAAATTATAACTTCTTAAAAACAACATAAAAGTTATTTTCACTAAAGGATTTTGTTTCATAATGTCTGTAGATTCTCAGCAGCATTATTTTTGCATCTTTGGATTTGTAAGCATCCATTATGTCACTCTCTCATAGTTTCTGATGATACCCTGAAAGGGAGGTGCAATTATGCAGTAATCCCTTTCCCTCTGCAAATATTTATGCCTAATCCATGCCAAGTATTGAAATAGGGAATTAACATCTCTCTACTACACTTCTTTCCATCCTATACAACAAAGACCTGAGACAATTAGGTTAGATGGGTTGGAAAACTGCAATGCAAAACAATGATATGGGCTTTAACAATTTATGGTGCAACTGGTAATGTGATGTGGCAGGGTTCTGTTTTACTTAATGCAAGCATATCAGAGTAGCACTAAATAGATGACATTCTGGTTCAAAACTACTTTTAAATAAACTAAAAATTACAGAAATTAAATTGAAACATTAAAGCAGGAAAAAGGAATAGAAACAACTTTAAACAGTTTTTTTCCCCCAAATGTAGCCATGGAATATACATATAATTAACATAAAATAAGAACAACAGTTTTGTAGCTTTGAGTATGAGGGCATTTAAATAGAATTGAAAATTCAGTTCATATTTTTAGTCTAAATTTATGAAACATCTTAATTCCTTCATAAATCTGAAGCTTAAAACATATTCAAAGTTCTGACTTCTAGTGAACTCGAACAGATTTTACACTGCAGTGAAGTCAAAAGGTCGTTGTCAAATCATAAATTGGAGGACTGTGTGTGTATGTTCTGGATCAAGATCCAGTCCAGGGGCCTCCCCGGTGGCGCAGCGGTTGAGCGCTGGGTTGCGAAGCTGCCCGCAGCCTCTGCAGTTCGGGTTCGATCCCCGGCTGCTCCCCGGCCACCAGAGGAGGGTCCCACATGGCGCGCAGACTTCTCCTGCCGCCCGCTGCTCCCCTCAGCAGTGTACTTGGGTCCTTCTGCCTGCTCTGTTCCCCGCTCTGGCTCTGGTGAATTCTCTCACCCTCCCGCGCTTCTGACTGTACCCAGTGCTTGTATAAATAAATAAAAACAAATCTTTAAAATAAATAAATAAAAATAAAGAGTAGTAGTTGACATTAAAAAAAAAAAAAAAAGATCCAGTCCAGGTTCAGACACTACATTTAGCTGTCATCTCAGTCTGGAGCAGATCCTGGGTTTTGCTTCATGTTTCATGATTTACATTCAAAAGCACTGGACAGTTGCTGTATAGAAAACCCCCTATTTTGGGTTGTTTGACGTTTCCTCATTATCAGGTTTAATTTATACACTCTTGGCGAAGAAAACTGATATGTTCCATTTACTGGTGGTAATAACTTTGTTGAGTTAGGGTTTTGTTTTTTAACAACATAAGTATTTTACTAATAGAAGGCCTTTTATAATTCATTACAGTCTGCCTTTGAAATGAGACACTGAGATTTTTTTAAACATAGTAATATGCCAGTGTTCCACTACATGAAAAGTGATCTTTTTAAAAAATAGTTATAAAGGACTAAATTCGTTTTTTTTCCCCTAAAAATTTATTTATTTATTTATTTATTTATACGAGCACTGCTGGAGGGTGAGAGAATTCACCAGAGCCAGAGCGGGGAGCAGAACAGGTAGACTGATGAAATACACTGCTGAGGGAAGCAGCAGGCCAGACAGGAGAGGTCTGTAGCGCCATGTGGGACCCTTGCCACCGGCCGGGATTGAACCGGTGCTGCAGAGGCTGTGGGCAGCTTCATAGTCCAGCGCTCAACCACTGTGCCACCAGGGGAGGCCCAGGACTAAATTCTTTCTATGCATGTTATTTCCAATCATATTATTAGCTTACCTGTATATTTTTTATAAAAAAAACTTGAATAGTTAATGTACTTTGGTTTTGCTTAAAAATTTTTAACTGTAATATTCTGTTATGCTATTATATATTCTTACCAGGTAATTCTGCTTTAGTAAACTAATATATAATACAAATGAAATAAAATACTGCAAACTAATTTCATTCCTTGATTTATGACTGCCATATCCTTATATCTTTAAATGCAATGTGTACAAATAGAAAATTAAAAATTATCCCTAAATCCACTTAACATTTTGTGGTTTATTTTGAGAATGGCTAAAGAAGTATGGTTTTCAGACTACAGCTTTTATGAATCATCTGGGAATCCCGGAGTCCTCTAGAGATTTTTGCATTAATGATTGTGGAGCTGAGAAATCCACATTTGTAGCAAGGTGCTGGTAGTTCTGATGTAGGTAGTTTCACCACCCTTTGAGAACACTACAATGAGAAATATCAGGGTGGAGAAAGATGACTTCTTACAAGTGTAAATTTTTGCTACATATACAATGTACTTAATATGACTAAACAATAGTATGCCTTTAACATTGTTTATTGTTTCTAATAAAAATGAGCACTTTGGCTTTTAAGTTTATAAAAATGCAAACCTTGATATTTACTTAGTATGAAGTAGTTTAGACGTTTGCTTCGCTTGGGGGCATCAATTAGTTATAACCAAGCAACTGATACGTCCATTCTCTTGAGTTGTGTAGAGCATGGGATAGATAATAATGGTACAACCAAGAGGAATAATCAGGTTTTTTTGTTGTTGTCAATGTAATGACATGAAATAATATATCACTGTAATTAGAAACTGTGTTAAAAGATTGTTCCTTAGTGAGAAGGGAGCCCATGGTCTAGGGTAAAAGACTGTGGCTACTTTGGTGGTGGGTATGGTATAGGGACATCCATCTAAGGAAGTGTGAACCTATTCCCTTTAATCACATACAGTGTTTTAAACCAATGTTACCTCAATACATTTTTTTTTTTGTATTTCGTAGTATTGCTAATTGACCAAAGCCTTTTTTTAAAAAAAGATTTATTTATTTATGCATACAAGAGCTGGGGTACAGGCCAGAGATGCAGGGGTTGAGAGGATTCACCAGAGACAATGGATAACAGAACAGGAAGATTGACCGAGTACACTGCTGAGGGGAGCAGCAGGTGAGACAGGAGAGGTCTGCTGCGCCATGTGGGTAGCTCCCTAGATGGCCTGGGATCGAACTCATGCTGCAGAGGCTGTGGATTGCTTCATAGTGTGGTGCTTAACCCCTTGCGCCACGGGGGAGGCCCTTGACCAAAACTTTACATCATTTTTGTAAATAAGCCCTCCTCCACATTCTAGAAATATATTCAAGATTGTGAGAAGTGTATTTACCTATGTTGTTGAGAAATATGCATGATAGAAAGTAATTATAATCTGCCTGAATGACTTTTAATCAACAGTTGACTAATATAGATTTGTGACTAAGGTAATACGTTCAGAAACCAGTTTATTGACTTTAACTGAAATTTATTAAAACCCTTACAACAGAAATTCATTTTAAGAGCTGAGGAAGCAGAAAGATTATGTTAAATGTACTTGAGAAGAAGAAAAATGGCTTTTAAACAATTTTCAACTGGGAGAATGTAGATCTTTGGGCATCAAATATTTTTTTCAAACTAAGACTTTATTTGTAAATTGTGTGCATAAGCATTTGTTCCCAAACCTGATACTGCTTTTTTTGTTTCAATTCCAAAATAAACATATATAAGATAATTTATGTAGAAACTGCTTTGCAGCATTAAAAGTGTATTAAATTTTTAAGTGAAAATATTCCAGAAAGTTCAGAATTTCAATAATGAGTTTCTTTGCAGAAAAGTCTGCCTGTGGTCTGAACTAACAGTATACGAGGTGACAGGAGTTAGGAATGAGCATGTGCAGCAAAAATTTTTAAAAGATTAAAATCTTGTGTGCTCATCTTAAGTCCTCATTAAAATAACAGATATGGGCCTCCCTGGTGGCCCAGCGGGTTGAGCACAGCGCTGTGAAGCTGTCCTCAGCCTCTGCATGTGGGTTCAATTCCTGGCCAGCCAGGGAGATTCCCACATGGTGCAGCAGACCTCTCCTGTCGCGCCCGCTGCTCCCCTCAGCAGTGTATTTCGGTCCATCCGCCTGTTCTGCTCCCCACTTCGTCTCTCACCTTCCCACGCCTCTGGCCTGTACCCTAGCTGTTGTATAAATAAAAAATAAATCTTTAAAAAATAAAATAATAGATATAAACCTCTGTTATCCGAAATAGGGGGCAAAATATAGATTTGAATTATCTTCTATCATTTCTCATCTGAAAAAACAGATGGTCAAATTGGTTAGCATTGACTGAAGTGATATGGTCCAGCTGTTATGGTTTCAGATGAGTCAAGTTCACTGGTTTTAGAGAGAATGTTGCAGCTTCTGTAGCTGTTCAGAAGGTCAGAATTCAAACATACATCTCGATGCAGTATAAAGCAGTGTAAGTTTCTCTTTTTTTACTGTGTTCTAATGCCTCAGGCATTAGTAACAGCCTGCTGTCTTTTTAGACCTTGATAAAACATATTTATTCTTTCTTTTCCCCTTGCACACACAGATTGTTAAATGAATGGAAATCCCTAACCTACTTATATAGACTCCAGTCACTTGGATTAGGGCTCAGCCACATGATTTCTTTTTACCATAATTACCACTTTAAAGACCCTGTCACCAAATATAGTACATGCTGAGGTACTGGGAGTTAGAACTTCCTTGGGTGAGATAGCTCAGTTCATAAAACTCTGCCCTTTAGACCCTCAAAATTCATGTCCTTCTTACCTGCAAAATACATTCACTACATCATAACAGCTCCAAAGTCTTAACCCTTCTCACCATCAACTTGCTCAAACTGTCTTTTTTGAAGTATTATTGACATATAATAGTTTCAGGTGTAAAACATATTAGTTTAATATTTATGTGGGTTGTATAATGACCACCACCACATGTGGCTAACATCTGTCTCCATGTGTGGTTACAAAAACACTTTGTTGTGATAGGACTTAATAAACCATCTAAACAGGTATGGACCTGTTGGCAGTAGACACTGCTGGTCTGTGGATGGCCTCCTCATGCTTCCAGTTTCCTTGACTTCCCATTCTGCTCCTCTCTCTGCTTCCTGTCCTGCTGTCAGCTTAAAGAAAGTTCTACTTTTAAAGGAAAATGTGATTATACTGGGCCCTCTGCGATGATGTAGGATAATTTCCCTATCATAAAGTCAACAAATTAGTAACCTTAATTATAACTGCAGAGTCCCTCTTGACATACAATGTGTTCACCAATGTGGCACCAGGGGGTGAAGGTTATGGGGCCAAAATGTTGCCTTTCACAGTAGATATGTAGATAGGTAAAAATCCACTGAAATTTATGCTTAGAATATGTACATTTATTCATATGAATGTTTAATTTAAGTCAAAATTAAAAATAATTATGTTACAATATGCAAAATAGTATAAAAATAGAATAGCATATTAGGTAAAAATTAAATATTCTAAAATATAGTATATTAGTATAAAATAGTAAAATGGGCATATGAGTATAAAAATTGGTATGGTACTCTTACATGAAATAGAACTGACTAGGAATCAGGAAATGAGGGATGGGGAATATCTGAGCTGGTCTGAAAGGACAGTTAAGATGGCAACATGTAATCAAGGGCAAAAAGGGCACCTTGGCAGACGTGACAGTCCCAGACATTCTGAGTAAAGTCACAGGGGGTGGAAGATAGAATATGCACAAGGAGGAGCAAGGAGTTCTGCTGGACCCCAAAAAACCATGTATAACAAACAACAGGACAGATTAAGGATGGAGAGATGGATTTGGATCATATTAGGTGGTATATTGTATCTCTTATGCTGGTATTTTGTATCTCTTATGAGTGATGGGAGGCAGGGAAACATTGTAGAAATTCAGACAGCAAAGTGGCCTGAAAAACACTGTGGTTTTCAGAAATAAAGAATTGATAGCTGCAATACTAAATAGAAATAGAAATTATATGTGTCTTTGCAAAATAAAAAGGTAGCATTCTGATTTGTATAGAGACTTCTAGTTGTTCCCCAAATCTATCCTGTACTCTTACAGTAATTGAACCCTTGAGTTAGAACTTGGCACTTAGAATAAAGATTATTTTCCAGTCTCCTTAAAGCTAGGTGTGGAGTTGTGAGTAAGCTAGGCAGTATGACTAAGTGCTAGATAATAGAATGCAAGTGAAGTGACATGTGCAACTTCCATATGCATACTCCTACTGGAATGTGGAAGCCAGCTATCTTGGAACCTGGTGGATGCTCCAAATCCCTAGGGATAGTCGGGCAATATTATAAAGCAGCATGGATGCTACTACTATGGAATGGCCACAGGGCTGCTGAATATAGCTGTGCTGCTGCACATTGTGCTAACTCTCAGTGGTTACCACTCCTAGAGACCAAACTGTGAATGGGACCTTGCAGAGTGGTGCAGTGCACATCCTGCACAACCGCACAGTAGCCCAGAGACACCTGAATGTAGGTTCTACAGGATGAGTAAGTCTTGGGAAGTTTGCTTCTAAACAGTTTATGCAATAGTTACTTCGGATTTTTGTTACAGCTTCTGAATCTATATTACACATAATAGAAGACATTAAATCATGGTTAGGATACAGTGTCCTTTAACAAAGAATGGAAGTCAGCATAGCAGCAGTCAAGGGGCAAATGAATATTTGCTGAGGTGCCATGTACATCTCTATGAAAAGAGCTGGTGGGAATATAAAGAAAGGATGATTTCTGCTCTCCAGGAACTTCAAATCTAGTGGGGGTAACACATTTTACAGATTAAAACCCTCAAGTAATGTATAATCTAATGAAAAAATATATATTTACAGCAATGATTTTAATACATAGGAATGAAATGAGGCTCTGGAGACAGCACTGTAGTAGGAAAAAGACTTTTATACCAATAACGTTAATATATAGTCATGAGGGGGGTTGTGGAAATGCTCCTGATATTAAGCAGACTACAGCTAGCTAGTTTCCAGTTTCCTAATTCCAACACTCATCAGTTTTCCCTTAAGACAGCCTTAAAATTATAAGATAAAGTACTAATTTTTCTATTTTTGTGCCCTTAGACATCTGGCTTTCTGCAGCATTTATGCAGCTTGCCAGTGTCTTTTAAACCATTTATTTTTTTTAGTAAAGAAAAAGAAAAATCAATATTTTTTATTTGTGCACAAAAATGAAAACATACTTGGCCTCAGAGGAACAAGACATCTAATTTATTTTACAATGTTTTCTAAATATTACTCCACAGAGGCTTATATTTATGGAGAGTAGCTGATTATGACCTTTAGAACACTTACACTGTCTTTGTGCTGGTTTTGTGCTAAACAGACTAGGATAATAATAATATCCTGTGAAAGAAAATGTGTGTGTACCAGTGTGGGTGGGGACTGACCCCATATCCTGCAACTCTTCTCCAATATTAAAGACTGTTGTTATTGTAGCAGTAATTTGTTATCTAGACCTATGACAAATATTTATTGAGGATCTATTCTAAGCAGTATTCTGCTGAGCTCTGTAGAGATGTTGATAATAGAACAAATTCTGCATTCTCATATAGTAGGTCATAGGTCACTATCCAAAAGGAGATAAACAGGCATCTACATAATAACCAACATAGAGAGCTTAGCAGAGGCCCAAAGGGGTGTGAGTTTGTAGATTAACTCTTCCTGGGTAAATCTTAAAGCTTTCATTGGAATGATGGACATCCAAGGATTAAAAACATTTTAATATGTACAATTAGAAGTGAGTTTGCAGCTGGGGCAGGGTCGGGAGAGGGGTTGGTACACATACCACAGAGGTCAGAAACATATGAGCAGAACAGGGGTGCTCTGTGGTGGGCTAAGGGAGGAGATGCAAGGCTAGAAATGCACGTGGTGTGGATGCTTGCCCCAGGCAGAGACATGGTCTTTATCCAGCAGGCTTGAGGAAGGCCACCAGAGATATTTGAACATGGCAGTGATAATTCATCTGTGCGTTCATCATTGTGGGAGAGACTTGTCATAAACCAAAGTTGGGGTCTCCCCAGTGGTGTAGCGGGTTGAGCGCAGAACTGTGAAGCTGGCCACAGCCTCAGCAGCACGGGTTCAATTCCCAGCCAGCCAGGGAGAAACCCACATGGTGCGGCAGACCTCTCCTGTCTCACCCGCTGCTCCCCTCAGCAGTGTTCTCAGTTCGTCTGCCTGTTCTGCTCCCCGCTCTGCCTCTGGTGAATTCTCTCACCCTCCCGTGCCTCTGGCCTGTACCCCAGTTCTTGTATAAATAAATCAATCCTAAAAAAAAAAAAAACCCAAAGTTGTCAAAAACTGAAGGCTGGAGACCAATTAGGAGGCTGCTGCATTTTACTAAGCAAGAAGTCCTAAGAGCCTTAACTAAGGGATCACGAGAGAAAAGATAAAGGTCGATGACATATTTGAGATGTTGAGAAAGAAACTTCAAGGCTTGGTGACAGGGAAGGAATGGAAAAGGAAAAAGGACACTTTAAGTAACCCTCAGAATTTAAAAATGCATGTTATAAACATGTCCTTACAATCTAATAGAAAAAGGAAAGGAAATAAACAAGACATTATTTATATTTCTCCCAAAGATGTGCATTAATGGCATTCCACATACCAGTTAGTGGCCAGTCTAGTGTGCTATTCCTCTCACCCTGCAGTCATTGTAGAAGTGTTGTTTTCTCTCACACCTCACTGTTTCTTGACTTGATCTTCAAAATATATCTAGATACATTTATATTCTGTTACTCTTCTATCTCTGCTGCTGACTATTTTCTTTTGCCTGTATCATTGGGGAAGTATTCCATTTTTCTCAATTCAGCCCTAGCTCCCTAAAGTCTGCTCTTAACACATCAGTCAGAGTGGTCTTTAAAACAACAGTTAAATCACACCATTCCTCGTCTCGAAACCTTCCAGAAATTCCCCATTTTGCTCAGAGTAAAAGCCAAAATCCTAACCTCTCCAAAACCTGCTGCCTTTTCCCCACTGCACAATCGCCTTCTACTTTATTTTCCTTTGCTCCTTTGCTCCAACTACACTCAACACCTTGCTATTCCTGGAAAATGCCACTTGTGTGCCTGCTTCAAGGCCCCTATACCTGTGGTTTCCTTTCCCCTGGAAGTGTTTGCTCAAAATTTTGTTTTATCAGAAAGGCCTTCCCTGACTACCATATGCAATCACAGACCTCTTCCTGACACTGCTTTCTAAATCCACTGCACTCCAATTAATTTTCCCATAACTGCACATGCTTACATAGTTTGTGTAACTTACTGCCTATACAGAATGTAAATTTGATGAGGGCAGGGTTGTTTTTATTATTTTTTTATTTCATTGCTGTATCTCAAACACCTAGAAGAGTCTGGCATAGCGTAGGCAATGATATATTAAATGAACGGATTCTTTCAACAAAAGCTAAATTCTACAGTGTGTGCTAGGAGTCCCCATTGCTAATGCTTGCCTGAAACATATCATTTGATGTGTAGATAAAAGCACCTTTTTAGAAATTTGAGGTAAACTATTTATAAATTGTCACTGGCAAAAAAAGTCTAGTCTCAACAAATATCTCTACAACACCGTAGGCATCATGATACTTAGCACTGGCAAATTAAAAGCCTCTGAGGTTGGGGTTACAAGCAATCATGGCATCATTTTTCAGAACAGCTATGAGCTGCAGCTTACTCAATCATATAACAAATTCACTCAACAGCTATCTTTATGCCAACACTGCCCCGGACATGAAAAGGTGAAAGATTCTTCTTGTTATCAAGTGACTTATGTCTGCTTAAAAAAAAAAAAAAAGATAGAAGATGAGCCCAAAGTGAAATGTTTATGTGTCAAGTGCTGTGTGAGGATGCAATGGGAAGACAGAGGAGGGGCATGGACTCAGGAAAGAGGCTGCCCAGGAGCCAGGCTTGAAGGATGATGTAGATTCCATGAAAGCAGAAAGGATGTGGCTGGGTGTGTGACTGTTTTGGTATTTGCCAAAGCAAGACATGTGTGTTGTGACTGCAAGCTGTGCAAAGGTGTGCCATTCTGGAGAAGTTTGGAGTAGAAACTGCAAATAGTTTTGTGCGGCTGGGATACTAGGCGTCTTCTGAGAATTGATGGAAGACAAGGATGGTAGTAAAGGCAGAGCCCCAGTTCTGAAGGATAGAAGACAAATGTCTCTCACCCTCCTGCGCTTCTGACTGTACCCAGTGCTTGTATAAATAAATAAATCTTAAAAAAAGAGAAAATTTGAAATTTTTGAAGGGAAAAAATGCCCAGATATTCACTCTATAATTCAACATATTTGTAGTCATATAATTCATTTTCAGATTTATTTATCATAATCATAATTATTATTTAAAATAACTATCATATTGAATGCAATTGGTGTTATTACATCATTTCCCATTTTTGGATATTAATTTGACACTGTGCTTCTTATCAACCCCCACTCCCCACTCTCTAAAGTAAGGCTGCAGTGAGTGCAGTGAGCAACTTGTAATAGGTAATTTTTTCACTTGTTAAATTGTTTTGTTAAAATTAATTGGCATTCTTTAAATAGTTCTGAAGTGGACTTATTTCAGCAGATACTTTTTTCTTCTATTGGATTATTTCCTTAGAATATTGCATTATTAAATTCAATAATACAAATGTTTTTAATAATTCTGGATGCATTTTTTTGTGTGTGTTGCTTTCCTGGAAGTTTGTACTCACTTTTAGAGCTAGTGAGTTTACCCTTTTATGTCATTCTCACCAGCATGTACAAACTATTTTTGGAAACTAATTCAATAGTTGTAAAATGGTACTTCAGTGTTGTCTTAATATTAATTACTACAATGAACATTTTTTCATTGTTTGTATGTATAGAATTCTTGATGTGTTCTTGTTTTTGTTTTAATTTATTTTTTATACAAGAACTGGAGTACAGGCTAGATGTACGGGAGGGTGAGAGGATTCACAGAGCGGGGAACAGAACAGGCAGACTGACTAAATACACTGCTGAGGGGAGCAGCGGTTGAGACAGGAGAGGTCTGCTTCACCATGTGGGATTCTCGCTGGCCAGGATTGAACCTGCGCTGCAGAGGCTGCGGAGAGCTTCACAGTGTAGTGCTCAACAGCCTGCACCACCAGGGAGGCCCAATTGATGTGTTCTTTATAAATTTGACAGATCTGTTTATCTGGTAGAGATATTTATCTTTTGTCTATTGTCTATTGACTTTGTTGCAATTTCTTTTATAATTGTATAATCTCTTATAACTGTAGGTTTCACAAGTCCCTTTCCCAGTGGACATAAGTACAAACAAGTTATTCATATTTTTCTTTATGCTGTTTCTCTTTATAATTTGAAACCACAGAAATCCATTTAAAGTAGAATCTATTTGGGGATTTTGGCTTCATTCCATTAATCTATATGTTTATTTTTTGCATTAATTCTGCACAGTAGGTATTTGAAAGATAGTATAAAAATGGGGGAGGATGAGGTATATGATGTGTATGGTGAAAGGAGAAATTAAACACTTAATTTTCTGAATACAGTTTTCTTATTAGGTTGATTTAAGGCTCAAATAATAAGTATGTGTGGGCGTGTCTGTGTTTCAGTGGCAGCAGGAGGGTAAGGGGAGGAAGGACGAAGGAAAGTGGGGTTTGGGGTGGCTAGTAAATGGGTTTAAGTTCATTCAATAATTATTCTACATTTCTGTGTTGATGTCATGACTTCCAAGTAGCTTCTAAACTGTAGACAGAACTTAACTTTGCATTCTATTATTAATATCTGATTTAAACAATGTTTCCAAATAAGTCATTCATGGCAATAAATGAATTCAGTTTCTCCTATTTAACCTGAAACCAATCAAACAAACAAACTACAGATGTATTAAAATTAAGGACTTGCAAAAATGCTATCAGGAGGGTAGTGGTGTGATGTTTAGTAAAATAATTTTGCATTTCATAGAATAATTTTGTATTTCAGGAAAACATAGGACTTTTTGAACATACACTGCAGTCAGTGTATGCAGAATTCATATTTTCCTTTACTGAAAGACAAAAAAGAATTACTTCTAGTGCAAAGAAATTTGCAGTTCGGTTATGAGAATGCATCGAAAAGTGGAATTACAGCAGCCTGGGGCTTATTTGAATTTATAATGAAGGGAATTTGGAAGTAAAGCAGTGTAGACTTGATCTACCCAGTGTTGTGATCATCCTTAACACTCTCCAGATTTCTAGAGGATATATAAAACTTGATTATAGCAGAATTATTGGAAGTATATGTATTGTGGACATAATTCAGAATCTAGTATAGTCAAGGGGAAAGAAAGTTCTTTCATGTGGCGGATATATAGAGACATGATACAAATAAACTATCAGTTTGTTTTGGTGTATGGTCTGGTCATATCTCCTGACAGAGTTTTTCTGGGAAGCTGTAAAGAAGAGATGATTTGTTGGCCTACCTTCTGAATTGACTTCATTCCTCTCTGTGGGGAATCACTTTACATTTCCTTAATTGCAGGGACAGCTTGTATGGTTGGCAGTTGTTTGAATTGAAAAATGGATTTTAATGAACTACATTTTTTTTTGCTCAGCTGGAATTGAAGTAGTCATAGTCTAAATTAACAGTCATAGGCAAAGCTAAGATGACAGCTGTGTCACAGAAAAGGAACCGTAAGGGTTTATTTTGTGCTACTATATTAGGATCATGTTTTTAAAATAATGGGTTTTGCAACTTCATTCTTTTGAGTTATACCTGTATATTTTAAGGTACTAGAGATCTCTCTTAGGTAGTTTTGGAAAACATAGACCTTAAGATGGGGAAAGCAAACAAGTTGAAAATCACTTATTATTAATCAGATAGTAATTTATAGTCATCTCATTATTTAGAGTACAATAGTCTTAGTTTTTTCTCATCATGGTTAAATGCAATCAGTCATTAACAGTTCCACTGAACACCTAAGACATAAATGCAGATAGAAGTTAAGGCTTATGGATCAACACAATAAAAATTGGAATTATATTCTCTAATGTTTAATTTCAATAAGCCATACAGTTTCCATTATTTTTGTGTTTTACAAAATTGCTCCAGGCATTTTGAAAGCACTTTTTATTAGATACTATGCAAATTAAAATTATTAGTTAAATTTGTTTTGTTCATTTTTAGTTCATTACTTCCCAAAACTTTTCCAGAAAACTGTGTGTTAATGATGTGTTTTGAATGTATTCCTATGCATTCATCATTTTGATAAATGGATTTAGATTAATGTGTTATATAGTTCAACCTCTTTAAAAGTCCTATGTCAATTTTGCAGCAAAAAATTTCCATTTTGTCACTTAAGTTTAAAAAGCATCACCTTTTCAAAGACATGGATGAAACAAAAATCTAATGAGAAAAACTACATCACAAAAGTGTCTACTCTTCTCTTATAATATAATTTACTTCTTATTTCTAATGCCAAAATAGAAATTTAATTTCATTATTTCTAGGGGACCACATCATTACATCATGCGTGTTTGCCCAGGACATTGAAAGTTTTAGCACTAAAAGTCCCTCTCCCTGGGAATCCTCTTAATCCTAGGTAAACTAGGATGGGTCCAACTTAAATAGGAAAATCCCATAAGGAGAGTGGGTACAGGAGTAGCTTCCTGAAGAGTTCACATGATGTCATCTGAATCCTACCCCTCAGATATACCGTAGAGTAGGTTTTATTCTCACGCTTTACAAAATCACCACTGGTAGTTTCATACTTTTAATCAAAAGGGGTCAATCTTCAAATCTTATATCTTCATTAAAACCAGCTGAAGTTGGCAAAATGTCTCTCTTATAGAAACCCTCAGGCATCTCTGGATTTGGTGGGTTCATCTTTCCACTCTTCTCTTGAGTCAAATATACAGAAGTGGATAGAATAATCTGATTGTGCCAATCATGGTCCATTTCTAGAACTAGAGATGAAGTTTACATCATCCAAACTACATGGAAGAAGATATCCTAAAAATACTTTGGTATCCTAAAAATAAGGGGATATAATGTTGACTGTCAAATAGTGAGTCTTTTTCTTGCTAACAATTCAGAGCAAATGTTAGGGAATGTTTGCTTGTATTTTCTAGATATTCCTCTAAGAGAACAAAGGTGTTGTTCACATAACACTTCTTTGGAATGTTCTTCCAAGCTACCAGTGGGTGCACAGATAATGAGAACTATGTTTCAAATGATATATATAATGTAAGGCACAACTCTAAATTTTCCAACTTCAGAGGTATTAGAATGTTGAAGGGTGCATCTTAGAATCAATGAATGTACTGCTGCTGAACACTAGAAATTACTAACAAACAAAAAGAAAACAATCATGGACACTGCTAACTGCATTAATACTTTGGTATGTTTCCTTTTAATCTTTTAAAAGCATTTTTACTTGTCAGTTGCAATTGCACTGAACCTACGATTGTGCATCCTGCTTTCTCACTTAATACGAGTACAATTTCGTGTTATTATTAATTTTCATAAATATTTACTAGATTTGTGAATTTCATTATGTAGATGTCCAATAACCCACTTAGTTATTTCATAAATAATTTAGCTAACCAAATTCACAATTTACAACTGAACTTCTTGATAATTTTATATGCATGCATGTCAAGTATACAGAAATGACAATGAAATTAACTACATAGGCTTTGGGGTATTTTTTCCCCTTAAATAAACACAGAAAGAAAGACAGGTTTCTAAAATCTCTAATAACAATTGAGAAATTTAACTTAAGCTATTCACAATAATTTTATAAAAGAGAAGACTCTTACCTGGTCTTATTAAATATTACTACTTCATGCTACATGATCACCAAAGGATGTTCTTAACTCCTATTTCACAGCCAGGATGGATTTTGCTATGGAAACCATTTGATCAAAATGCCTCCTGAGAGTATTGAGAGAGGATCTTAAATGCTAACAGTTTAGGTTTTGAGAAAGGCCCAGAGTGCAAAAGCATTAAAAGCAGAATGAAGCTCTCAGGTCAGATTATAGTAATCTTGTCATAGGAAAGGATAGTGAAAGAAGTAAGTGACATGATTTCATAGCATGTTAATCGCTTTCTGCAGATAAAGTGAAGGATAATAGGCAAAGGCAACAAAAGAAGGATGGAAGGAAGGAAGAAAGGGGAATTGGAATCATTCTGTTCCAGGATAATTAATTTGGCTGATGTTCCTTTTAATACTAACTTTTGGGTTATTAAATTTTTGAGACAACCTAGACAAAGATTATCACTTGCACAATTAAGGATTATGATTCCTAATAAGATTTTCAAGTTTTAAAAGCAAGTATTGACAGCAGGAAAGAAAAAACAGTCCCCTCTATTGAGCAGGAAGTTCATCCTTAGTTGTTTTGAATTTTGATAGATGCACCCCCATGGGACCTAGAGGTACAAGATGAGGTATTATCTTTGACTTCATGAGTTAGAGAAAAGAGATGAGAGTATTTACTAGAAAAATCTTTCTTCTCTCTTTGTTAGTTACAGATTAAAAAAATAAAAGTTACAGTCAAGATAAAATGAACAAGTGCTTTATAGAGAGGCATTCCACTATATATTCATTTTATATTTAATGTCAGGGTAATGTTTGTCTTTGACAATCACATGTGAAATGGTTTTAGAATAAATGCATTATGAAAATGCAAATCAAAGCTCAGACTAGTTCAGGCCCACTGCGATTGCTATAATTTTAATAACAGACAGTAAGCACTTGTGAGGATGTCTTAGTATTGAACTCCTCACATTTTGCTGGTGTGGTTGCAAATTGGGGCAGCTACTTTGGAAAACAGCTTGTCAGTTCTTCCCAATGTTAAATATAAAGTTATATAATCCAGCAATTTCATTTCCAGGTATAAACTAAGGAAAAATGAAAACTCTGCCTAATAAAACTTGAACACAAATATGCATAGCAGCATACCCATAATTGCCCAAAAATGGAAGCACCCCAAATGTTTATCAACTGATGAGTGAATAAATAAAATGAAGACATCTATACAATGGAATATTATTGGAATAAAATGGAATGAAATACTGACCCATGTTACAACCTGGAAGAACCTTGAAAATGTTATGTCAAGTAACAGAAGTCATTGTCAAATGACCAAACATTATTATTCCATTTAAGTGACATGTCCAAAATAGGTAAATACATATAGGCAGAAAGTAGATTAGAGGTTGCCAGGGGCTGGGAGTAACTGCTAATGGGCATAGGGTTTCTATTTGGGGTGATGGAAATGTTATGTTAGTGGTACATATTCTAAAAATACATGCAAATATGCAACCCCCTGCAAATTGTGTACTTTAAAAGTCTGAATTTTATAGTATGCAAAATATATTTCAAGAAAGTTATTACAATAATTGTTATCAAGTTTGGACTATAAGCAAAGAATTTCTAAAGGATCAGTGTAGAGTTAGGCTTTTAGATTAAGTATACATTGGTATATTTTCTTTCCTTTTAATATTATGAATAACTCTGCTACCTATGTTTACTTGACTGAATCATGAAAGTGAAACTGAAGTGATAATTACTTTTCCCATCTAACCAAGCTAATCAGGGCTTTGCTTTCCTTCACATTATTTTCCATTTCATTACAAATTATGATGGGTAATGGGACTTTTAATTTTTGTTGAAATAAAAGAAGCATATATACTATTTTTCATTTTAATTACTGTCTTTGTGTGTTCCAATAACTGTCAAATCTCCCCCTTCCCTGCCCCCAGAATATTAAAGATATGATCAGCTAGAGGTTAAGGAGCAGGGGATGAAAAGCATCTATAACGTTGCTAATTTCATATAAGTTTTTTTCATATTTAAACCTGATTTTTTATTCTATGTGTTCATTTTTATATGCCACAGTTTCAATTGCATATTTTGCATCAATAAGCATCATTTGAGGGTTGCTTTTCCTTGCTGTGGTATTTCCTGATCATTGTGGAGTGCAGGATAATTGTTGCCTTCTCTCCAAAATGTCCACATCCCAGTCCTGGAAACTGTAAATGTGTTAACTTATGTTGCAAAAGGAACTTTGCAGATGTGGTGTGATTAGGCATCTTGATAAAGGGAGATCATCTTGGTGGGGCTGATAGAATTTTAAATGTCCTTATATCAAGAGGAGTTGGAAGAATCTGAGATATAACCATGGAAGAAGAGGTCAGAGTGAACCAAGGGACCAAAGGCTGGCCACACAGGCAGCCTCTAAGAGCTGAAAAGGCAGAAAACAGGTTTTAAGAACTTCCTACAGATCCATTTGAACATCTGACCTTCAGACTGAACATAGTAATTCTGTTTCTTTAGCCTTTCTGTTTGCAGCAATTTGTTATGGTAGCCATAGAGAGCTAATATAATTATTTAAAATTGTTGCTTGTCATAAGGGACCACAGTTTCCCAAACCACTCCCTGTTTTGAAATAACAAATATCCTGAAACAGCAACTGAGTGAATGTGGCCAGGTCTGCATGGAAAGGTTTGGTGTAAGGCTGCATCGTGGCTAACTTCCATGAGGTCAACCCCAGGACGGCCTGGTGGCATTGTTACTATCACCCTCCCCTCCAAGGGAGGCTTCAAGCTGATCTGCTTTACTGAGTACTTGGCTCCAGTACTATTTGAAACCCTCCACTGCTGTCTCAGGTTTCACTCACTACTCAGGCAAACTGATAGTCATGGGCCCAGAATCCAGAAACCATAGTTTTTGAACCAACAAAAGGTAGAATATTTGTAATCTAGACTTCTGGGGAATTTGGAACCCATGGTTGTCATACATAGGGATAGCTCAGTGAGTGAAGTTTATAATCTCCTTAGTTGGTGGTGGATATTAATAGAGCCTTGCAGAAGGCAGAGTTTTTGCCTTATTAATTACCATGAGACAATACACAACAATTTTTTGTTGGAACACTGGAAGTTTCCACTTTGTCTTTCGAAGATAGCCTAACTTCCAACAGATGGCAGCACAACAGAAGTTGCAATGGATGGCCACGGAAGAGAGACAAACAAAAGTGGAGAACAATGATCATTTACAACTGTGGAAAGCCCAAAGCTTCCTAGAATTCATGGAACAAATGTTCCCTTAAATTCTCCAAACCTGTGGGCAGATAGACTAGGTCAGGCTATATGAATTATAAATTTTGATAATGGATTTCACATCATCCAATTAAATGTAGCTAATCTGACACATGCGATGGCATGGATTATTGTTAATATGCTACATGGTAATTAGGGGAAATGGCAATTAGTTCACATGAATCACTATAATTAGCATTATTTGTACAAAGAATCATTTTAAAACATTTGCTTTCATCTTTTCATCTTCTGAGTTCTCCATTATATGGAATCAGAATTAGAATCACTATTTCCTTTCATTCTATGCTCCAATTTCTATCCAAATAATTGGCAAGACCCACTCTGCAAGGCAGAGGCAGTGAGCTCCCACATTTGTTTTGCATCATCCCCCAAGGCCTGAGGTTTCTGACACTTTATCTTTATGACCTTCTTCTCTTCCTAGAACTCTTCTGCCCCTTATATGTACTGTTCTGGGCAGTGAGACTTTGTACTAAGAGATTTTGATTAACTCTCTACATGCCCAGGTCAGGGCATCAGGGGTCACTGAGTATTTGATATACTATTCTGCTTTTTAATTTTTTCTATTGTTCTTTAGATTGGATACTTTTTATTGAACTATTCAAGAACTTTTCATCCTTTATTCTGCTGTATCTAGCTAATTATTGAGCCTTCCTAATTTATTACAGAATTTTCACTCTTTTTAAAAAAAAAAAAAGATTTATTTTTTATGTATACAATAGCTGGGGTACAGGCCAGAGGCATAGGAGGTGAGAGGATTCACCAGAGATAGAGTGGGGAACAGAACAGCTAGACAGACCGAAAGTACTGCAGAGGGGAGCAGTGGGCGCGACAGGAGAAGTCTGCCTTGCAATGTGGGTTGCTTCCTGGCTGGCCAGGAATCGAACCTGTGCTGAGAGGCTGCAGACAGCCTCACAGCGCTGTGCTCAACCCGCTGCGCCACCAGGGAGGCCCTCCGCTCTTTTTGAATCATAGAATGGAAAATTTCTACAATTTCCTTTCATTTTTGTGTATCATTTCCCCTAAGTTCCTTAACATATTTGGAATAGTTTTTTTAAAAAATCTTTGTCTCCACATTTCAACATCTGGGTCATTGTGGGTGTGCTTTTGTTGATCTTTTTCTTCTGTTGATTTAAAGTCACATTTTCAAGCTTCTTTTCATACATGTAAATTTTGATTTAATATCATTATGTGACAATAGAACATTGGAAATTGAAGTAGAGTTTTCTTCCAGAAAATCCTTGCCTTTTAGGGTTAGATATATGATTTCCTTTTTCCTTAGCAGCAAGTGAGAAAGGACAGGTTTGGATTTATGTTTTGCTACCCTCAGTTTACTTCTGGTTCCAACTATCTTGAGAGTAAGATCAAGACTTCAAAACCTAACTATGAGCAGGTTGTTCTTTGCCTTCCAGCTCCATGCCCAACTTTCCTGCGGGATTGTTTACTCAGAATTATTGTCAAGGCAGGCAAGGCAGCAGGTTCTACATTCTGGAAATTCTCTAAATTCTCATCCACTACACCAGCCCATGCAGGTAGCCCTCATGTCTGCTCATCTTCCGTCTATTCCTTGTCTCTATTACTGTTCTAGGGACATGCATTTCTTCAGTTCTTTTTCAAATACATTGTTTCACAAGTTTGTAGATTATATTATTTGCATTCATTGTTTTCTTCTGATTTATAACCAGCTTGTATAAAAGTACTTGTGAAATGAGGGTATTTTAAAAAATGAAAATACCACCAACTGTGTCATTGAATGCAACTTGTATTAATGTATGGTTAAACTGGTTACATTCTAAGTCATATTGTTTAGTGAAATTAAAATCTGGTCTAAATATTATTTTTGTGTATGTTTGTGAGGCTGTTTCCAGATGAGATTAGCATTTGATTCAGTGGACTCAGTAAAACAGATTATCTGCAGCAATGCAGGGGGCACCATTCATTCCACTGAGTGCCTGAACAAGAGGGAGAGGAAAATTGAAATTGCCATCTCTGCCTGGCTGCTTGAATTAAAACACCAGTTTTCTGCCTCAGAGGGAATTGAATCATCGGCTCCCCCAGTTCTCAGGTCTTTGAACTTGGAATAAACTATATCACCAGTTTTCCTGGGATTCCAGTGTGCAGATGGCAGATCATGGGATTTTTCAGTGCTACAATAATGTGAGCCATTTTCTCAGTATCTATCTATCTATCTATCTATCCATCTATCTATCTCTCATGTATTCTGTTTTTCTGGATAATGCTGACTAAAACATGGGGTGTTCAGTTGTTAAGTAATGAGAAGTTACTAGAGTAAGATAGTGGAAGGCAAGATGGATGAAAAGGTCTATAAAGAAGAGGAGTTTAATAAAAATTAGAGAAGAGTCCTCTAGATAGAGCAATGAGACATAAAAGAGGACACTTACCCCACCGAAAATCCTAACAGTATGGATAAAATTGGCCAACACTTGACAGGACTTTGGAAGATGATGCATCCTCTAGGTAAGTCAGATTTTGGGTCTCAGCCAATGAATGATTACAGCCAGTGATGATGTTACACTTGTTTTGAAATCTTAATTTGTTTTAGCACATTCAATACAGTGGTGCACAATTTGAGCATAAGGTTAATTTTGTGTTTACTTACATGTTATTTTGTCTGTGAAAAATAATAGCTGAAACACAGGAGTTTGCACTAGAATCACTGGAGCGCTTTAGGCAGACACAGAATGCGCTCATGTAAACACCTGCCAACTGCCTCAGTTTACTGCATGTGTCATGAGCCACACCCATGCACATCTGGTATTACAAACTTCCCTTTGATTTTAGCAGTTCTTGTATGACTTTACAATAACTTAAAAACTGAAATCCTTCCAAAAGCCACTTCCATGGGCACACTTCGTTTTTTCAAGGTAAATTGCTGTATTTACTTTAATATTTTTTGTAGTTTTAATCATTTAAATATCTATAAAACTCTTTATTAGGCTCCTATTTTTAACCTTAATATGTCATTAATGGCATTTTAAAATGATGTGCCCTATATACTTTCTCCATAAACTCTGTAGTCTTTATCAGGGGATTCTGAATAGCACACAGGGATTTTCAGTAATATTTTCTTACTAGATTGAATTTAGAGAGAGTGAAATTCAGTAGATTTTGCTAATGAAAGGATCATGAGTCCCACAGAGTATAGTGAAAGCGGTTTTAGGAGAGAGAGAGGAGTAGGAAAGAGAACAAAAAAGGAATATGCAGGACTGTAGGATTAGCATAAGGCAGGATACAAGATGTGACCTGGGAGTCTGGAGCTGTGGATTAAACACGAGATAAAGGGTAAAATGGGGTTAATATTGTGGTTAGGGCCAGTAGTGGCAACAAGGCTGCAAGTGTTGTGGTCGGGAAGGGTGACATTCTATGACCCTCATTATCTCTGCCACAGGATAGAAGGAAGCAAGGCGGTGAGAGGGTCAGGTCAGGAGAATTTTCTCTGGTACACAGAACCTTCCTAATGGTGTTAATACTAGAGTTTGAATAAGTTCAAAATAAAAAATGAGACAACACTCATTATTATGTCTGTTTGGATAGGAGTAGAAGATTTAAAAGTAAGAATAAAAATAGGCCTGAAAATATGTAGTGGCATAGTAAAACTTATGCCCTACAAGAGAGTGACTGTAACAAAAAAAGCAGCAGCTGTAGACACACATAAACAAAAACAATTTCACAGCTGGTGCAGTTCAACTTCACTTTATTTTCAGTGTCTGAAGAATTGTGATGGGGACTCAGTATTATTTCTGTCAAAACTGCCAGGTACTTTACAAAATGATTTGAGAAGGGAAGATAACTCTGACTAGAAAAATCCTTATTTTATTATTGAAAAAAAAATGTTTACTGTTCTCCCACTAAAAAGTGAGTGAATGTTGAAAAGGAAGAAAATAAATCTCTTCCCCACCACAGACTAGAACCACCTCTAATATTTTAGTGTCCTTTTCATTTGAATATTTTCAGTGTTTCATTTTTAGTGTGAGTGGAACAAAAACTAAAAGTGCTACTAAAATCAATATAGCACATATTATTTTTAAAACATTTCTATCTGATTTTAAAAACATGCATTTCAACATCCTGCATATCAAGAGTACTCAGTAAACCTTTCAGTATAATTCATAATTAGTGTCTAATTTACTTGGTTGGCGACAGAAAGACAATAGAAGGCTGAAATGAATTGAATGAGGTTTCTTTAATGAAAGCATAGCAGACATTGTACCTTATCCATCTTCTTTCAGTTGTTTTAGGAACTCTTGAAAAAATATATTTTCATTATACTATGTAAACTAGTTGGGGGCATCAATAGAACACAAGCACTGTTTTGAACAAATGTCAAGTTAGTTTTTAGTACTAACATAAAGTCTTTTGTTAGTTTCCTTCCCTCCCTCCCTCCTTTCCTTGTTCCTTCTCTCCCTCTTTACTCCCCCGCCTTCCCCCCTACCCCACTCTCCCCTCAAAAATCATTTTATCAAAATATGTAGGTTGGGCCTCTAGTGGTGCAAGGGGTTAAGACACAACCTATGAAGTATCCACAGCCTCTGCAGCACAAGTTCAATCCCCGGCCAGGGAGCTACCCACATGGCGTAGCAGACCTCTACTGTCTCACCCGCTGCTCCCCCTCAGCCTTATATTTCAGCCAGTCTGTCTGTTCTGTTCCCCACTCTGTCTCTGGTGAATCCTCTCACCCCCATACCTCTGGCCTGTACCCCAGTTCTTGTATGCATAAACAAATAAATCTTTAAAAAAATATATTTAGGGAGTATATAGATATCTACAGCATGATATTGATCTTAGAAGAACCTACATCTGATTTTAAAGAACTGATATTCATACAGAATACAAGCAGGTGAATCAAGCTTTGAAGTAAACTGAACGTGCACTAAACATGGAAGCGGTCAACGTCTGCATTCCTAATTGAAGAGTGGGGCTGTGTTTTGCTTTTGGCAGGAGTGAGAGCGGGAGAACTGGCCAGATGGAAGGGGCTCGTTGAAATCATCTCAGTGACTGGATCAAGTGATTTGCTAATAAAATTCCCAATTTGATAGTAAAAATGAGGATTTTGGTGATTAAAATTTTTATGAGCAAATTAGAAGCCATTAAAAGCAACATTTAGATCCAAATGACTTCACCCAACCAAGGTCCAAAATGCCTTTGTGGATCACAGTTGCAAATGTGAACTGCACTCAGAGGTGAGTCAGGAGCCAGAACAGACCGGGACCCAGTTGTTTCCTGCATCAAGCCAATTCCTCTAAGTGAACCAGCTGGTGCACTCTGGACCTCCGAAAATTTTGAGCTGCTTTCAAGGGTAGTTGAAAGCAGAGGGAATCTAATCCTGGCAATAATTACTCAATGGTATTGAAGATTCAAGGTGGAAAACATTGTATGGTCAAAATAACAGCTTGGGAAATATGGAGTAACCATGGATTCTGGGTAACTAGTGTCAGTATAGGTTCACAAATGTAGCACCTGCAGTACTCTGGTGGGGGATGTTGATAATTCATGAATGAGCAAGTGAGTGTGTGTGTGTGTGTGTGTGTGTGAGAGAGAGAGAGAGAGAGAGAGAGAGAGAGAGAGAGAGAGAAGAGAGAGAGAGAGAGAGAGAGAGAGAGAGAGAGAGAGAGAGAGAGACAGACAGACAGACAGACAGGGAAACTCTGTACCTTTCTCTGTGAACCTAAAACTGCCCCTTAGGTAAAGTTTCACAAAAAGATACACTGAAACCCTAACCTCAGAGTGTGACCTTATCTAAAAATAAACTTAATGCAAATTAACTAAATTAAGATGAGCTCATACCAAGTAGGATGGGTCCCTAATCAAATAGAACTGTGTCTTTGTAAGAAGAGACCTGCGAACACTGTAATGCACAAAGAGAAGCCAATTTGAAGACACAAAGGAGAAAATGACTGTGTGACCAGAGTGATTTAGTTATTAGGCAAGGAATGCTGAGAACTGCAAGCAAACAACAGAAGCTAGCAGAGACCAAGAAAGCTCTCAGATAGCACATGGCTTCATGGATACTTTGACTTCAGACATCTGGTGTCCATGCTAACGCAAAAATATCTTTGCTTTAAAGAAAAACAAAATGAAAAGAAATCCATATTTTTGTTTGATTTCTAAATATCAGACCCCCCAATTTTGTTTGGCTTTTTCTGGACCCTCTGAGAGGGTCTATAACTGACCTTAAAGACAGAAAATAGGAACTGCTTCCTATGAAATGAATGAGACTAATACCCAAGGGACACGTGCCCAAAGGTTGTTTGAAGGGAGTCAAGGCTATGGAAAATGAGAAATTTCCTTTAAGCAGAAATATCAATTTCTTTTAAGCAGGAATATCCTTTTATGCTTATGGACCTCTTTTCAGAATAATGTTTTAAAATGCATTAAGTAAAATACATAAGATTACAAAGGGCACCAATGGATTAACAAGCTATTAAAAAATAAATTTGCAGTTTCACAAGATAGGTGCATAGTTATCAACATCTTACATGAGATTTAGCAGTCTTATGCAAGAATTTATTTTCATTTTTTATTACTGATGTATTGTTATTTTATATTACAATATGGGATTTCTCCCTTTTATAACAAATTTAAAAGTAATAACTAGTGAAGAGAATTTTTGAGATACCTGCAAATTGTTGTGATAAGAAAATAGGTTATATTATATTAGGTCACAAAGTCATAGGCATTGCTAGTGCTATTGTACTAGTGACATTGTTATCAATGTTCAGACCTGGTGAAAATATTAGATTTAAGTTAGAGGGTAGTGAAAATGAAAGCACAATATTTTTCCAGGCAAGCTTCATGAGTGCCATGTTAAGAGCCATTGTTATAAAATTTTCCTCATACATGTCATCTAGTTAGAGACAAAAATCACCTTTCAAGGTGACAGTATTCCTTCTGAAAAGACTAACTAGGCGAGTTCTGTCAGACAGGTAGAGGCCTGACTTCTCTGCGGAGTGGATCACCCATTACTCCTGTTTGACTAAGTCTTTGCTTTATAATTGTGTAGACATTGAGCAGGAAACTTCTAGGAATCAAGAAGCTTCAATTTCTTCTCCTTTTGATTTAAAAGGAATGTGATTAAATGCACAGACTGTGAGCCAGACTTGCTAGGTCCAAATCCCACCTCTGCCAGCTCCTAGCTACATCACATTGCTTGTTTATGTTTCCTTTCCTTCAGCAGAAAAATGAGGAAATTAATATTTACTTCATATGGCCATTATGGGGATTAACTGTACAAAGTGCTTAACACAGAACCTAAGTATTAGCTATAATTATCATTATAAAGTTCAGTATCTTAGAATCCTCTTTAGGGCATACTGACTGATGTCTGGCTGTCTTGCAAGCGTATCAAGAATTTCCAAGATGGAGTTTACACTTGGAGAGGATGCCTTGTAGGTAGCGTTACTCTATGCTGAAGTTGTCATGGATGACCTGGGCAGGGAATGGGGGAAAGTGGTGCAGGAGGTATTGCTGACAATTTTGAGGGATGGTTCATACCCTTTACAAACATGGGACATCAGCAGAAGGGGCAGAGATGGTGGCCCCTTTCACCCCTCCCTTTGAGTGTGTCCCTGACTTTTCCAAGGTATTGAACACAGCAGTGGACTCCCCAACATATGTGGTACCAGCATCAATCCATTTGATATTGGTGGGCTCTTGCTCCTGGAAGATGGAGATGGGCTTTCTGTTGATGGCAAGCTTCCCATTTTCAGCCCTGATTGTGCTATTGATCTTGCCATGAGTGGAATCTTACTGGAACATATAGATCATGTAGCTGAGGTCAATGAAAGGGTCTTCTCCATCTGGTCTGTCATCATGTTTACATTCTAGCCTGACCTTTTTTATAATGTGACTGACTTCTAAGAAGGTAAAAATAGAAGAAAGAAAGCCTTGATAAGTGAGTGCCAGTGAAGTGAAATTTCATCACTTCCACTGCTTTCTTTTGGTCAAATGAAGCCATTAGGCCATCCAAGATTCAAGTGGGAGGAAAATAAATTCTACATTTTAATGGAAGGAGAGGCTTTCACATATGGGGATGGGAAGGAACTTTTGGCAACCATCTATGGAAATGATCTACCACAATCCCAATCACTTTCACTGATGGTCAACCACTTGTTTCTCCCTTTTCCCTACTTAACTTACAAAGGCCATAGAGATTCTTCCCATTTTCGTTGGACCATCACTAAGTCAGCACCAATGCTTTCCTATGATATGCATCTTTTACACATATTTAATAAGGCACAGAAGGACCACAAGGTATAAGAGCAGAGAGATATCTTTATGTAAAAATACGGATAGTGTCCTTCTTAATAATTTCAATAGTATGTTTTGTGCTTAAAAGATGTTTTTTTAAAGATTTATTTATTCTGCGTACAAGAACTGGGGTACAGGCCAGAGGTGTAGGGGATGAGAAGATTCACCAGAGACAGAGTGGGGAACAGAACAGGCAGACTGACTGAAATATACTGCTAAAGAGAGCAGCGGGCAAGTTAGGAGAGGTCTGCTGCACCATGTGGGTTGCTCCCTGGCCAGTCGGGTATTGAACTTGTGATGCAGTGGCTGCGGATAGCTTCATAGGCTGTGCTTTAAACCCTTGTGCCACCAGGGTGGTCCCTTAAAAGACTAAAAACAAAAAGTTGCAAGCAACTCAAAGTAATACCCACCTTCTCGAAAAACTGTTTTGGTTATTCTAGTATTCTTGTCATATAATCCACTTCTTGCCATTTTATCAGAGGCACATGTAACAGGAAGTTAGAATTGCCTGCTTGCAAAATTAGCCTCCTTTCTCTAGAATTTTAATGGGTGAGAAAGCAAAGAAACTTACAGTTGTACTTTTGGAGCTGCCACTTGAAGCAGCTTGTTGGCCCTGTCCTTGGGGAGACCTGTCAAGCATTTCTGTCTCATTATCTCCCAGAGTTTCTCCCAATGGAAAAGGAATGTGGACTTTAACAGTTTACCCTTCTTTCCCACCCTCTCTCCTCAGAGAGCTCGTCTTGAATTAAAAACAAGCTTGAGATCAGCCTTTGGATAAAAAAGTGATCTTCCTCTTTTATTCTCCTTTTTGGGGGCTATTTTTGGTTCTATTAAAAGGTTTGCCCTAGAACCAAGAGAATTTTTGGACAGTGTTTTAGAGATAAATTAAAAAGACACTTCTCGGGGGTTATCTTTAGTATAAGATGAAATGACATTATTTACTATTTGCCCTTTCCTCAGCAGGGAAATCATTATTCACATGGCTGAAAGCTATGTCCTTTCACCTCATCTTACAGATATTTTGAAATCTTCCTGCTTCTCAAAGGAGTAGTTCAAGGAGCAAAGGATTTTACATTATTAAT
The DNA here is from genome assembly GCF_014898055.3 of Talpa occidentalis. Lineage (NCBI taxonomy): Eukaryota > Metazoa > Chordata > Mammalia > Eulipotyphla > Talpidae > Talpa > Talpa occidentalis. The sequence continues at coordinate 64,683,763 of NW_023601433.1, read as the reverse complement.
TCGGCACATTAAAACTATAAAATAGAACCAATGGGAAAAAACCAAGATTTTTATCTTCACATTGCTATCCTTTCATTTCATAAAACTTGCTTAATCAGAACAAAACTAAGTTCATCTACTGAATGGAGAAGATTCTGTGGCAATTCCAGAAAGAAGCAGAATAGAGTTTTCAGTGGAGATATCAACCAAGCAGCAGGCAACCTATTAGGTGTGTGGGGGGGAGGTCTAAGCTATTGGTTGGTACAGAGTGCTTCAAAAGACTAATTTGGCTTTTGGGGGAGAATGGAGCAGGGGGTAAGTAGACTATCCACAGCTAGCAAGGCCTCCAGTCCATGCACAGACCTTTAAGAGGAAGACTAGTATTTCTGTGCAGTTGATTAGAGAAGCAAGGCAGAATCTTATTCCAAGAAAAGCTAAGATTCTAGGCAGTTTACCAACTGGGAAACAAAGTAAAGACTACTTATTAGACATGGAACACAGACACCAAAATATTGTTACTGGTTAAGTGAGAACACTTCACATTACTTCTAAATTAAGTAAGGTGCCTGAGGTCATCATTTGACATCACCTATGGGAAGACTGAGGCTCCACAGGTTAGGAACCAGGCAAGACTCACTATTTACTGTGTATTGTCTCTCATACCAACTGTAACAAAGTCAGTGAGAAATTAGAAACTGTTCTAATTCCAATGTCATTTTACTCAAAATACCCAAAATATTTTTTATTTGTGATCCATATATTCCAAAATTCTAGGTGGTATTTGTTACCAGAAAAATTTTTTTCAATATTTTCTTTTTTTTTTTTAAGATTTTTTTTTTTTTAAGATTTATTTATTTATTTATACAAGCACTGGGTACAGTCAGAAGCGCGGGAGGGTGAGAGAATTCACCAGAGCCAGAGCGGGGAACAGAACAGGCAGACTGATGAAATACACTGCTGAGGGGAGCAGCAAGTGAGGCAGGAGAGGTCTGTCACACCATGTGGGACCCTCACCGGCGGCTGGGGATTGAACCGGTGCTGTAGAGGCTGCAGGCAGCTTTGCAGCCCAGCGCTCAACTGCTGCGCCACCAGGGGAGGCCCAAATTTCAATATTTTCATAATAAAATTTCCCATAGTGTTTGCCACTACCCAATGAGGTATAGTAAATTAGAGTGGTGAACAGAGGATAACAGTGACAAGGGTATATTGTGGAGAGGCTTTGAGGGTAAACAGTAGATGAGAGGGAAGGAAAACTTACTTCAGAGTTTCAGTGAAGGTTGGGACAAAAATGGAGGATTACTGCAATACCTAGTACCCACATTTGTGAGCCAGGATTCCTTATTTTCCTAATTAACTACTTTTCACTGACTTCAAGTATTTATAGTTTTGTTATCCCAGACTTAGCTGAGACTTAGCCATTTGTACAATATGATTCCTCACCAAGATAAATTTTAGAATTTGAGAGACTGCAACAGGAAGAATTCAGTATCTTTTAATGGCATTAAAAAAATTCCTCTCAGGTTAGGAAAATGGTGTTATGATTTCTCTGTCATTTCCTATTTTCTGTTCTCAAGTCTAATTACTCAAGTCAACAAGTATATTTTAAACATTTCTCATAAATCTGAGCACTATGCTGAATATTTTGAGTAAAGCCAAATAAGTAAAATTGGCCCTTGGTAAATTCTATTAACTGAGTGTTTATTTTGCCAAACACCATGCTTCTTACTTTATGTATGTGTTTCATATAATCCTCAAAAATAATCCTCTGAACTACTGATCCAGTTGCTGTTGCTGTACAGCAAATAACCCCAACACTTGGAAGCTTAAAATAACTATTTTGTTATGCTGACAGATTCTGGGTCAAGCATTTAGACAGAGCATAGGAGAAATGGCTTGCCAATGAATAATAAAGACTCAGGTCTGCAGTAACAACTTGACCTGGAGCCAGAATCATGTGGAAATATTCTTAAATGTCTGGTATTTGATGCTGCATGTTGGCTAGGACTACTGACTAGGGCATCTAACTTAGTCTCTCTTTGTGGCCTGGGCTTCTCATAGCATGGTGGTCACAGCACCTCTAGAAGTGAGTGTCCTTGTTAACAAGGAGGGAATAGCATTGACTTTTATGTACAGCTTTGCACATCATTGAACATTATTTTCAATGTGTTCTGTTGATTACAGGTTAATTGCAAGTCTACCTTGTATTCACAGAGAGGGCACATAGACCCCTACCACTTGAAGAGAGGATATCAGAGAATATGCATGCTTCATGCTTTATCTTCTCCAGGAATATTCTACACGTTGGGTCACAAAACAAGCATCAGTAAATTCATGAAGATTGCAATCATATCAAATATCTTCTCCAATCACAATGGTATGAAACTATAACTCAACCACAAAAAGAAAGCTGGAAAAATCTCCAATATGTGGAGACTGAACAACACTTAATGAGTAACTGTTGGGATAATAAGGAAATAGAAGAAAGTTTAAAATACTGGGTAGTAAACCAAAATGAAGACAGGAGCTAGCAGAACCTCTGGGACAAAGCTAAAGAAGTTTTAGGAGGAGAGTATATAACAGTAGAGATCAACCTCAAGAAATAAGCAAGGGTTCAAATAAATAGTCTAAGGTATGCCTTAAGGACCTAGAAAAAAAAAGGAAAAAATGAGAACAATGACCAAGGAAGGAAGGAAATAAAAAAAAAATTAGAGCAGAAATAAATGAAATAGGAGTAAAACAGATAGTTCAAAGATCAATGAAATCAAAAGAAAACAAACAATCAATCAATCGACAACACTCTTGTTAGATTCACAAAGAAAAAGGGGAGAAAACTCAAAAAACTAAAATCAGAAATGAATGAGAATTACAACAGACATCCCAGGAATACAGAGGATCATAAGAGACTACTATGAACATCTTTATGCCAACAAATTGGAAAATCTAGAAGTGGGCAAAATCTTATAAGCACACAGCCTTCCAAGGATGAAACAAGAAGAAGTAGCAAACCTGGATAGACTAATTACAAGCAAGAAAAATGAAATGGGGCCTCCCTAGTGGCACACAGGGTTGAGCACAGTGCTGTGAAGCTGTCTGCTGCCTCTGCAGCATGGGTTCGATTCCCGTCCAGCCAGAGAGATATCCACATGGCGCAGCAGACCCCTTCTGTCTCACCTGCTGCTCCCCTCAGCAGTTCCTAAGAAAATGACTCTCTGAACTGAATTATTGATGTTTTATTCTACAAAGTTTTATTTGCTCAGCAGTGTCTTTGGCCTGTCTGCCTGTTCTGCTCCCTGCTCTATCTCTGGTGAATTCTCTCACCCTCCTGCGAATCTGGCCTGTGCCTTAGTTCTTAAATAAATAAATAAATCTTTTTAAAAAATGAAATGGCATTCAATAATCTCCCAAAAAGGAAAAGCCCAGAACCAGATGGTTTCATTTGGTGAGTTCTATCATAACTTTAAAGAGGAACTGATATCTATTATTACAAAAATTGAGGAAGAGGGTATGCTTCCCAATGTATTCTGTGAGGTAACATTATCCTGATAAAAAAACCAGGCCAGAAAACTACAGACCAATATCTCAGATTAACAAAGATGTATATTTATAATATATGTATTTATAAATATCTACTTATAGATATTTAAAATAGACACTTAAATGCCCATGGACATAGGAGTAGATTAGGAAGATACTGTGTATAAACACAACACAGTACTACTCAGCAATAAAAGAAGATGAACTCTTGTCATTTGTGGCAACATGAGTGGAACTGGAAGAGATAATGTTAAATGAAATTAGTCAGAAAGAGAAAGATAAATATTACATGGTTACATTGATCTACGGGGCATAAAGAAAGAAAAAAAAAAAAACAGGTCAATGAAAAACAATCCAATAACAAACCTAGAAATCTGTTGTACTTGGGTTTCCAGAGAGGGAGGCAGAGGGTGAAAAGCATACTGTGGAGGAGGAACCATGGAATCAATGTCTAATGTTACCTGAATTGAAAAATCAAAGAAAAAAGAGAAGAGAAATGTGAGCTATCTGTGTGCTTTGTAATGATGGGAGGGGAAAAGGACTGTGGGGTATTAATGGGAGGGCTTGTGTGGAAATACACTGTATAGTTGTTATGAGTGCAGGATACACTGGAGGCAGCTGGAAGATAAGGCTGGACACCTTAGATGGTGGTATCTTGTGAAGGAGTTTGAAAGCTGTGCTGAGAAAGTTGAGCTTTATTGTGTAAAGTGTACCATCTAAGTAATGTGTGTGAGCAGGAAAGTAATATGAACTGATTTGTGCTTAAGAGAGACAATTAATTTCAAGATGATAGATGGATTAGAGTGTGGTGAGATTAGAAGCAAATAACTAGAGGATAATTATTAAGTATGATAATTATTAGGAAGATGTAATTTTCTAAAGAGACATCAATCTCCTGTCTTAGTTATTCCCTCCTAAGGAAATGACTCTCTGAACTGAATTATTGATGTTTTATTCTATAAAGATTTTTTGCTTTCTTATTTCTAATTTTATTTATTTTTTTAGATTAGATTAATTTTTAATTTAGATTAATTTTTAAATTTTTACATCATTGTTCATTTTTATACAATATTTGCTTCCCTCACCCCCTCAGGTATAGTCCCCATAGAGTTTTCCTCACCAGTGCACCCGTGCACCATCACCTCAGTCCCCTGTGCCCCTCCCTCCCTCCCTCTGATCCCTCTCCCTCCTCCTCCCCTGCTGTATTACTCTGATTTATAATTGTCTGGTTTTGCTTTGTCGTATTTTGTACTGTTCTTATTTTTTTACACTTATGTCTTATTTGGTTCCCCTATATTCCTGCTATAAATGAAGCCATTTGATATTTTTCTTTTTCCTTCTGGCTTATTTCACTGAACAAAATTCCTTCTAGCTCCATCCATGTTGCTGTGAATGGCATGAATTTATCTTTTTTTGTTGTTGAATAATATTCCATTGTGTATATCTGCCACATCTTCTTGATCCAGTCATCTATTTTTGGGCATTGGGGTTATTTCTAGGTTTTACCTATTGTAAATAGTGCTGCAATAAGCATAGGGGTACAGGTGTTCTTTTGATTCAGTATTTTTGTGTCCTTTGGTTAGATCCCTAGGAGTGGAATTGCCAGGTTGTATGGTAGCTCCATTTATTTAAAATATTTATTTATGCATACAAGAGCTGGGGTACAGGCCAGTGTGTGGGGGTGAGAGGATTCACCGGAGACAGAGTGGGGAACAGAACAGGCAGATTGACCGAAGTACACTGCTGAGGGGAGCAGCGTGCAAGTCAGGCGAGGTCTGCTGTGCCATGTGGGTTGCTCCCAGGCTGGCTGGGAATTGAACTCGTGTACAGTGGCTGCAGATAGCTTCATAGGTTGCGTCCTAACCCTCGTGCCACTAGGGAGGCCCTGGTAGCTCCATTTTTAGTAGACTGAGGAACCTCCAGACAGCTTTCCATTGTGGTTGGGCCAGTTTGCACTCCCACCAGCAATGTAGGAGAGTTCCTTTTATACCACATGCTCACCAACATTTGTTGTTGCTTGTTTTTTTGATATGTGCCATTCTTACTGGTATAAGGTGGTATCTCAATGTGGTTGTAATTTGAATTTCCTTCATGATAAGGGATGTTGAACATTTTTTCATATGCCTGTTGGCCATTTGCATTTCTTCTTTGGAGAAATGTCTTCTAAGTTCATGTATTTTAAGTTCATGTCTTTTAAGTTCAGCCCACTTCTTGACTGGATTGTTTGTTTTTGTTGAGTCCTGCGAGTTCTTTGTATGTCTTTGTGATCAGTCCTTTATCCGTCGACTGGAGTGCAAAGATTTTTTTCCCAGTCAGTGGGGTGTCTCTCTGTTTTGGTTAATGTCTCTTATGCTGTCCAGAAGCTTTTCAGTTTGATGTAATCCCAGGTGTTAATCTTTTCTATGACTTTCTTTGCTTTGGGTGATGAGTCTTCAAAGATGTTATTGTGATGTATGTCTTGTAGTGTTTTACCTATATTTTTTTCTATACATTTTATGGTTTCAGGTCTTATGTCCAGTTCTTTTATCCATTTCGAGTTGATTTTTTGCACAGTGAAAGGTAGTGGTCTAATTTCATTTTTTTTTTTTTTTGCACGTGGGGGTCCAGTTTTCCCAGCATCATCTATTGAACAAACTTTCTGTGTTCCATTGCATATTCTTTGCTCCTTTGTCAAAGATCAGTCATCCATATAAGTGTACAAAGATTTCTATATGGTTTAAAAGCAATACAAATTAAGACAGTAACAAGATCAGTGCTAGAGAAAATACAGGTACATTAGCAAGATAAGACATGTTGAAAACACTGTGGAGTAATGCATGGCATAAGGGCCTTTCAGTTTACTAAACTGGGCTTCAAGTTTGACTCTGAGCACACTGGAAGCCAAAGCAAAAGGGAAACATAAACTGTTACAGAAGTCAATATCACGTATCAGATAAAAATGATGCCATTTCCTATGGTGAAATAGAGTAACTGGAAATCAAATGAATTTGAAGGCAGTTATCAAATATAAATCAAATGGAATTAGTCATTTGGTTCTAGTTTGATTAAGAGAAGAAGCATATTTGCATAGATTTTGATGAGAAATTCTCTAATGAAACAACGGAGATAGAAAAAGCATAAGGACAAAGGGGCAAATGACCCACAAAGTTAGGGATTACAGAGAATGAATGTCATGGCTAGGTTTTGACTCCTGGTCAGAGTACAATGAGAGATCAGGAGAGACTAGGAAAGGTCTCATTCTCATTCATTACCTTAAAGACAGACCGCGTATCATATATAGATACCAGTTTTTAAATATTTTAGTGGGCATTTTATGTAGGTCTTTTATTTTGTGCATAGTTAATTTATAATGTCTAAGAAACTAAATAACATCCAGCTTTGTTAATTTTTTTTTCTGAAGAGTTTATTTATGCATATGAGGGGCAGTTCAGTCTTTCTTGGTGCTGTCTTCCTCATTGGCAGCCAGGACATTGTTCAACTCCTCTCTCTTGTTCTTGGTGCAGATGTGTGTCCCCACCCTTTTCCTCATGAACTTGAGGGCCACTTGTTCTTGGAGACCTCAAGCAACTCCATGGCGTACCACTCATTGGAGGCAAAGCCATACAACTCCTGGGTCAAGTCCCGAATGAACTTGGAGTGTTTGGCGAGGCACCTGTGGTAGCAGCTCTGTGTAGGCTTGCTCTCATTCTTTGTCACTTGTGGACCTTGTTGAGACCCATAGGTAGCACAGACCCATGACTGCTGCTCTTCAATGGCGGCTGCCACAGAAGCAAGGCAGTTGTGTTGATTGACTTGTAGCAATGAGAACCCTATGGTTGATAATATCCCAATTTGAATTTATCATCGAAATCATTCCAAGATCCATGGAAATAGACAGCATTTCTACAAAATCAAGTGTTTATTATTCTATGGTGCCTATTTTGTGAATCTTTGCCACTGAGATATTTCATTATTATTTATTCCTGCTTGCTTTTTCTTTCCTTTTTTCAAAAAATCATTTTTGAAATATAGCTATTCAAGGCAAATGGCCAGGGATAATTTTCAGGGAATCATGCTTAAAATAAGACCTTTGACAGTCCTGTTATGAGTGGTAATGATTATGCAACATGCAGCATTCTGCATATCTTAAGAGACAGATTTCTCCCATCATAACCACAATCTAAATCATCAGCATACAACCCAAAACTTCATTTGCTCTTTTTCTTTTACAGCAAGAACAATTTGATGCCTAAATTTATGGTTTGCATTAAAAGTGTAGGAGTCTGAGATTTATAATTTAAATGTATTATATTCATTGTTAATATTGTTTTTCAAAGTCATCTAAGGAATGCACTCCCCACCCTCCAGCACTAACTTTCTGGTAGATAAGTTACTTTTCATTTGAGGTAGGAAAATTCATTTTTCATGCATTTTCTAGATTTCTACCTACCCTATGTAAGGAGCTATGGTGAGTACTATAGGGAGATGAGATAACCAAGGCCTAGTTCAGAAAGTGTGTATAGTCTAGAAGGCTCTGTGAAAAGAATACAAACAACCACAACTCAAGAGAGGTATAGTTGGTTATGAATTACAGGCTCAAGGGGTGGTATTGAGTGAATTCTACGAAAGAACCCCATGATTGGGGTTAGGGAGTCAAAAAGAGTTTTGTAAATGTGGTGAGACGTAAAGGAGGGACAACTTCAGTAAAACTGATTGTCACACTTATTAAGACACTTAAAATGGTTATCTAATATTTAGGAAACATCTTTTATACTACAACTTCTGTACTAGCTGTAGCAGAGCTAGAGATTAAATGCCTGATCAAATTTTAGATGAATAGCACAAGAAATATTTCCTTAATAGAGTTATGGAAACTAAAAAATTGAATGTCCCTCCAAGGTGCTGTCAGGAAGAAAAGACTTTGTTCCATTTCCTGAATCAACTAGAACTTTGCCTGGAAGTAAATTAAGTTGGAGTCATTGTATCCATACACCAGTAGCTCATGGGCAGGACTAGTCATTTTTTTTTATATTTTATTTCATGTAATTCTTACATTATTTTTCATTTTTGCACAGTGTATACATTTTCATTTTGGTTATATTCCCCATGCAACTGCACCCCCCTTATTTTGACCCTAATCCCTCCTCACCTCCCCTCCCCACCATAGTGTGTCTCTGGTTTATGGTTGCTTGTTGATTTTGATTTTTTCTTTATTACAATTAGTCTTTTTCCTGGTCCCTTATTTGGGTTTTCTAAATAGCTAAGCTATGGAAACAACCCAAATGCCCAAAAGTAGATGTGGTACATATACACAATGGAATATTACTCAGCAATCAAAAAAGATAAACACATGCAGTTTGCAGCAACATGGATGGAGCTGGAAGGGATCATGCTCAGTGAAATAAGCCAGAAAGAAAAAGAAAAATACTGGATGGTCTCACTCATAGCAGGAATTTATTCATTTTTAAATAGAAAGGTGAGCTCTAATGCGTCTATAAGTTGGGAAGATTATTGCAATATGCCCCTTGATGCCTCTCTTCCTTCTTTCTTCTACTTCCCACTATATGCAGTTGTGTAGCTTCTAGATTTTTGTTGATTATCTGCAATTTAAATAAAAATTAGGCTAGGGATGATCTAAAATTCTGTTGAATTTTAAAGGGAAAATAAATTCAAACAAAACCTATTTGTTTCAGGTATACAATCCAACTGAGGTGATTTCTAGCGGACACTTTACTGACTCCTTGAGGAATTGCTTGTAAAAAAAAAAAAAAAAAACAGGCTCACAAATTCAAAGTCAAGGAAGAATGACAGAGAAGGAACTGACCCACATAAAAATGATTAAAAACACTTGCTGGTCTTCATTCTAACAGTAATTGACTGACAGGACATTCATAGCCATAACACTACAAAAAGAAGGCTTAGCATGAGAGGAAAAGCTTCTGTATAAGATTGATCTTTTGGGATAATAGAAAAAACAAAACAAAACAACCCAGGGCTTCCCTGGTGACGCAAGGGGTTAAGCACAGCACTATGAAGCTACCCGCAGCCTCTGCAGCACGAGTTTGGTCCCTGGCCAGGGAGCTACCCATACGATGCAGCAGACCTCTCCTGTCTTGCCCACTGCTCCCCTCAGCAGTGTATTCCAGTCAGTCTGTCTGTTCTGTTCCCCACTCTGCCTCTGGTGAATCCTCTAACCCTCTGCACCTCTGCCCTGTACCCCAGTTCTTGTATGCATACATAAATAAATCCTTAAAAAAAAAAAAAGAAAAAGAAACCCAAAGGAAAACCTGAAATCTTGAGCTCTAAGATAAACAAATCTGTACACATGCCCAGCCCATGTTAAGATACCCTATTTGTTTAATGAGAAGCTAAAACAGTAGTGTGTGATGGCGGGAAAAAGCTGAATAAGAAGCCAGGAAGATGGTATCTCATGGTAGTTTTGATTTGCATTTCCCTGATTACAAGTGATATTGAACATTTTTTTATATGCCTGTTGGCCATTTGCATTTCCTCTTCAGAGAAGTTTCTTTTTAGCTCTTCTGCCCATTTTTTGACTGGATTATTTTCTTTGTTGTTGTTGAGTCTCATCAGCTCTTTGCAGATTTTTGTGATCAGTCCTTTATCATTAGTGTTGGGTGCAAAAATGTTCTCCCAGTTGGTGGGGTTTCTCTTTGTTTTTGTTATTGTCTCTTTTGCTGTGCAGAAGCTCTTTAATTTGCCAGAAAGAAAAAGAAAAATACCGGATGCTCTTACTCATAGCAGGAATCTAGAAAACTTAAATAAGGGACCAGGAAAATGAATAACTATAAGAAAGTGAAAATCAAAATCAATAAAAAACTATGAACCAGAGACACTCTATGGGGGGTGGGGGCGGGGAGGGGAGGGATTGGGGTCAAAATAAGGGGGTTGCAATTGTATGGGGAATATAAAAATAAAATTTATTTAAAAAAATAAAATAAAATAAAATTTTGAGGAACATTACATGTGCATACAGTAAACAATATACAAGTAAAAATTCCTTCTTTCCTATCTAATATTAAATCCTAGTTTTTGCTATCATGCAATCTGCTGAGAGTCTTAGAAAATGTTTGCCGTCGTGGTTGTAAGTCAATGTTGCCTCAATAAAAAATTACACAATAAAAAAATCTAAAAAAAAAAGAAGCCAGGAAGGGCCTCCCCTGGTGGTGCAGCAGTTGAGCGCTGGGTTGCAAAACTGCCCAAGGCCTCTGCAGCACCAGTTTGATCCCTGGCCACAGGCCAGGGTCCCACATGGCGTGCAGACCTCTCCTGCTGCCCGCTGCTCCCTTCAGCAGTGTACTTCCTCTGCCTGTTCTGTTCCCCGCTCTGGCACTGGTGAATTCTCTCATCCTTTCACACTTCTGACTGTACCCAGTGCTTGTATAAATAAATAAATAAATCTTAAAAAAAAGAACCCAGGAAGCCACCTTCTTCCATTCATGAATTCAAGTTTTCCCATTTGCACAACAGGAATAATAAATACTCTCATAAATATCTTCTCAGATTATTGTTGGAATAAGAGAAAAGATGCAGTAGTTTCTTTGAGAAGAGCAAAGTAAAGGCTAGTGTTTGTCATTACCATTTATATACAGAATGTTTGATGTATACCAAAAAGCTTTAAATGTTTTAATCTTATTTAAGGTCCAGCACAATCTTGAGGTATGTAGATCCAATATTCTAAATAAACGAGCACTAAGGACTGAAGGTAAGAATCTGCATATGATCATGACAACAAAAAATGGTAAAGCCAATATCCTCTGATTCAACTGTTAGCCAATGAAACGGAAGAGTCCAATGAGTTATTTATTCAATTCTATCATTTAGTAGGTGCACCTCTCTATTTTCTTATATTCTCCCTTCATTCTACATCCTGCTTCTCCATTTCTACTGTTTCCTTTCCCCAGCACCACCGCTTGCAGCTGTATTCCTAGCTTGCAGCTGTATTCCTAGCTTTATCACTTAGTAGGTGCATAAATATCCATTCAATAAGAGTGAATGAAACTAATGTGTAGAAAAACGAAGTGAGTGGGACAATGTACTGCGGCACAAGGGACATACAAATTCACTGTTCATTCTACTGTCTTCACTAGGTATTAAGCTTATTTCCTGTCCAAAATAATGGATTTTGAAACTGAATGCTTTCATCATAATCTATTCATTAAAACCTCAGTGATTCCCTAAATTAGTCACACACTATAAAAATAGAATGATATATTATTTTGGTTAATAAAAAAATCAGCTGACAGGAACACTGAGATAGCTAAAAGAAGGTTTGGGACCAATTACTGACATGAGAATGAGAAACTAGAAGCACTATGCAGATATTAGAGAAAAGGCTCAAGGCTACTTCACATTAATTTGTAGCATATGGAATACTTTATGACAATCCAGTTTGAAAAATGTAAAATTCTATTTCTTATTTAACTATGCAAAGTTCAATTTCAGCTTCTTCCTGGCAGAATGCAGCTTAAAATAAACTGAAAGATGGGAAAAACCCCAATAATGAACTTTAATATGTAAACAGAAGTTTTTTTTAAAGATTTACTTATATATGCATACAAGAACTGGAAGCAGGCCAGAGGTGTAGGGGTGTGAGTAGATTCACCAGAGAAAGAGTGGAGAGCAGAACAGGCAGATTTACTGAAATACAGTTGAGGGGAGCAGCGGGTGAGACAGGAGAGGTCTGCGGCACCATGCGGGCAGCTCCCTGGCAGGGGATCGAACTCACGTTGCAGTGGCTGTGGATAGCTTCACAGGCTGCGTCCCAACCACTTGTGCCACCAGGGAGGCCCGATGTAAATAGAAGTTTTAATAAATTATGTTTAGGTGAACTTGTAATGTACAGGAAAATTATAATTTTAAAATGAAAAAATATTTTCATCTATTAAGAAATGGGATAATTTCAAAGGTGATGTCACCCTGACATAGCATTAGTAGATGACATTTTTCACGCTAGTGGGATAATCCATTTTCTCTTTTGCCTCTTTAGTATAAAGCAATCACTTTATCACTTAGTATAAAGCCACCTAGTGTTTATTAAAATTCATTAACAAGTGATATATAACAACATCAAGGGAAATGGGTCATACTCGCAGTATGATTTAGTCTTTAGACTTATAGCTCATTTTTAAATAGCCTGGAAACCTGGAAAGTTAACCCAATGTGGTCATTCTAGATGGATTAGGTGAGATAAAGGTAGAATGAAAAAAAAAAAAACAACTATTTTTAAAACTGTCTTCAGGATGTAAAATTTCAAACCATACAAAAGTATAGAGAATAATGTAAAACCTCACTTTTTATCACTTAATTTGAACAATTATCAACTGTCGGTCAATCCTGGTCTATTTAATACTCTTCTCCCTAACTAGATTATTTTGAGGCAAGCATGTTTTTATTGATGCGAAACATAATAGTTTTGATATTCATTAATCCCAAAACCTGTTCCTATGCATCCCTAAAGCATAAGAACTGCTTTAGGATACAACCAGATTATAATTATTAAATCTAAAAACATAGACAATAATTTAAATTTATATTATTCAATTAGTGTTCAAACTTGTCTGGTTCATACTTTTTTTTTTTACAGTTGGTTTGTATGAATTAAGATCCAGAAAAGATCCATACGTTTCAATTTGTTAACATGCCTCTCAAGTTTCTATTTACAGATTTCCCCTTCCTCTCTTTCATTTCTCATTGTAATTGATTTCTTACAGAAATCAATTTAAGTTTCCCATATTCTAAAATGTTCTGATTGCATCCCTGTAGTTTATAGTTTACCACATTTCTCTTTCTTGCACTTCCTTTACACAGGTAGTAAGATTTAGGGTTTTAACTGCCCAGGTTCAATGTGTTGGTGATAATACTTCCTAAGTGATAGTTTTTGCATCGAGAGGCTCTTACTATCTGGTTGGCTATCTGTGACATCAACAATCACTAGTGTTCATTGTTGAAATCTAGATCCATTATTTCTTTAACATCTACAAGTGTGGTGATATTTTATCACTCTTTATTTATTATCTAAAGTTACTTTCAATTTTTTTCTCCTATTGTTCCAAGGTACACTTTAAAATATATTAGGGAAGATAAGTACTTGAATTAATTTTACTCATCATTTTTTTAAAAGACAAGTTGATCTCCCAGTGTCTTCCAAATGAGATTTTTAAAGTATCATTATTAGTGAATTTAAACATTTTTGACATGTTTCAATCCACTGCAGTTAATATTTCTTTAAATTTTATATTGACCCATCTTTGTCCAGTTAGACTGCTCGGTTTGGCTTCGAATTCTTTTGATATTTGGCGCATGTTGGCATTAAAAGATATTTTAGGCTCACCTTACATCAGTGAGAATGGCACATGTTAAAAAAACTAGCAACAACAAATGTTGATGAGGATGTGGAGAAATAGGAACTCTCCTGCACTGCTGGTAGGAATGCAAACTGGTCCAACCACTATGGAAAGCTGTGTGGAGGTTTACAAACTACTAAAAATGGAGTTTCCATACAATCCAGCAATTCCACTCCTAGGAATCTACCCAAAGGACACAAAAATATTAATTCAATTACGCTCAGTGAAATTATGCTCAGTGAAATAAGCCAGAAAGAAAAAGAAAAATATTGGATGGTTTTACTTATAGGAGAAATGTAGAGGAACCAAACAAGGGATCAGGAAAAAAAACGTAAATATAATAAATTAAAAATCAAAATCAACGGCAGCTATGAATCAGAGACATTCTGCAGAAGAGGAGGGAGAAGGATCAAAACAGAGGCGGGAAGAGCACAAAGGACAATGGTGATGGTCATGGGTGAACTTGTGATGGGAATTTTACGGGACTACCCCTGAGAGGAGAAAGCATAGATTGTACAAAAATGAAGAATGATGTAAAATATATATGAAATTTAAGGGAAAAAAAAGGTATTTTAGGCCATCTTGCCCTAAACTAGAATCAACTATTTATTCAAGAAACCCTGGTTTCTTTAAGAACAAAACAGTATCCATGGACTATACCACCTGGTCACTATGGCTGAACTTTGCTCTTCTGGTAATTGTTATTCATTCACTTTAATGGAGAGAACTATGGCATATATGCACATATGCGCATGTTTTAAAATACTATTAGTACTTCATATTTATATTTCTAATTGAAATTTTAGGATTATAGAGTTTTCACTTAATACTTTATTTTTTCTCATGGTGAAAACCTTAATTATTAATAACTTTCACAGAATAATTTATTTCATTTTTCCAATACAATATATTACAGCTACATAATACAGAGAATTCAGCAATACCAATAAGACCAGTAAAAATTTGATTACTAAAAAGTTAAAAATATACTAGAATATATTTTGTTTGATTTTAGGGTGCATACCTAGGGATGCATCACTAGATTAACAGATCTTAAAGTCACTTAAAATACTTGCTCTTTCTATACTTAACGCTATCAACTGCATGAACAATTCAGTTCATTCATTTCATTTTGGGGGGACTTTGCCCACAACATGGTGAAATAAGGAGATTTGATGAACCTCTCCCCTAAGTATAACTAGAAAAAAAATAAGTATGTTCCATAGGAAATTTCAGTAGTTCATTGCTGGTGATGGGGCAATGACCACAGATACTATGCTTAAGGTTGGTGGCTTGCTGTAGTAAAAGAACAGGGAGAGGGAGAGGTGGCAGCCACTCCATTCAGCCAAGCAAGATAGGGGCTGGGCACAGAAGGGGTAACACATGTCTTTTTGTTTTTATCTTCTTTAAACGCATTGTGGTTGGAGGAAACTACGAGTTTGCAGGATATCTGGAGGCTGGGAAGCTCCCTCCTAGTTATATTTTTGTCTGATTGGCCTGAAGAATGAACTCTTTCCTTTGGGAGTGAGTACCTGTTGGCAATTCCATTTCTGGACTGTACAGCAGAAGTCCCGTGTCTCACTCCGGCTTCCTCCTGTTAAGTGTTACTACATATCCTTCTTGCCAATACTTTGATACCTCCTTGTTCTTAGGGAGACCTTGACATTTTGTGATGCTACTCTCTCTGAGTTTTTGTTTTCCTGTCTCAGTTGTTCTATTTGTGTGT
Source organism: Talpa occidentalis (assembly GCF_014898055.3). Lineage (NCBI taxonomy): Eukaryota > Metazoa > Chordata > Mammalia > Eulipotyphla > Talpidae > Talpa > Talpa occidentalis. The sequence goes on along the minus strand of NW_023601433.1, from coordinate 64,668,181 downwards.
GTGTGTGTGTGTGTGTGTGTTGAGGGGTCATTTGGGGAGACTGAAAAACTGTGTTTTGCCTCTAATGCTATTTTTCTGCCTGTGGCAATTTTGGAGTAAATGTGGTGCTGTAGATATTTTTAAATACGTAAAACACGATGTGAGATTTTGTTTTTCTTTGTAATGACTTTGTCCTTCCCTCCTTAAACATATCAGGTAATAAATATGATATGATTGAAAATACAATAAAAATCATAGAATAGGATTTGCACAATATCAAGGATCTCAGGAGAGAATGCTGTTTTGTCTGTTTATAACATTATAGAATAAATCATTCTAAACCCTTTCAAACTAAATACTGAGTTATGACCTTTTTTTTCCCCTATGATAAGCCTCTCAGAAACTGAAGCTTACAGGATGTATGAATAATAAGCCAAGAAACACAAACTGGATAAATTAAAAGGAAATGACCTTCCACATTTTCAAAATCTGCCTATTGTTATTCTGTTATTGTTTAATGTACAATTGTCTAAATCGTTTCTATTCAAAATGATCAAAGACAACTTATAATTTCTTACCATGTTATAACAATCAAGTTATGTAATTGATTTATGTTTTAAAAATGTTTTTCTTTATTTAAAAAGGATGTGATTTTTTTTAGGATGTGATATTTTTAAGGAGTTAATAAGTAAAATATGTAGCATAAAACCATTTTATGCATACACCTATAATGCTACTTTAATTAATATGCCCAATATCTAGGAAGTTACTTCATCAATCACCAAGTTGTCCAACCCATAAATCTAGGTATCATATATTTGACGTCTTCTAATTCACTACTCCTAATGAGTCATCCAATCCTGACAATTCCATTTATAAATGTCTCCAGAATTTTTCCACTTCTCTTTAAACCCTGCTGTTGCTAGCTTAGTCCTAGCCACCCTTTTTCTTGCCTGGACCATTGCAATGTATAGGTTTCCCTCCTCTAATACCATTTGCAAATTTTTATGTTTCTAAGCACAAATTTTACTATGTCCTGTCTCTACTTAAAGCCCTTTAAAGGCTTTTTGTTGCTCTGGGGATAAAGTCAGAACCCTTAATGTGAATTTAAAAGTCCTCCACCCTCTATTCTTTATTTACCTTTATAGATTTTTGCCTTTTTTTTTTTGAGATATAACTGATATATAATGTTAGTTTTGGGTATATTAAGTAGTTGTATAAAACAGTATATGTCCAAAAAAGTATATGTATATATAAAATACAATATATACAATTAGTCAAGTTAACATCCATCACCATACATAGCTACAATTTTGTTTTTCTTGTGATGAGAATGTTTGACATATACTCTTTTAGCAACTATCACATATACAACACAATATTGTTACTTATTGTCACAAATGCTGTACATTATATTCTCAGGTCTTATTTATTTTATAACTTGTGTAAAAATGCTTTATAATCCACGTTTGGAACTTTTTTGACTGGCTATAGAAAGGCAAGCTTTCTTGCTTCTTATCCTTTTTGAATGTTACTTTCTCTGTCTAGAAGATTCATTTCCTCTCCAGATCCTTATTTATCTAGGTCATGCCTATGTACATTTGAGGACTAAATTTAAGTGTTTTTTTCTGTGGAGAGATCTGCTCCGACCCTTTCCTAGGTGAGGTTCTTTTGTGGGTTCCCAATGTTTTTGGCCTTTCTACATAACATCATTTCGATAGTTTGGTATGTTTTTCTTATTGGACGGTAAGCTTCAATAGGGCTGAGGCTGACTGTCTTGCTTTCAATTCAGTTCCTAAAACTGAACTCACTGCCTGAAACTCAGTAGTTATTCAATAAATGTAACTTAATATTTTAAAATCACACTATGATCCATATATATATGATGCCACAATGTCTGTGAGGGTTGAGGGGTGAGGGTGGACATTCATCTCCTGTGTAAGATGTAAAGGGATGTCAAAATAACTCAGTAACCAAGATAAATAATATTTGTGTGGTGATTGATATTATGAGTCTACTTGACTGGGTCATGGGTTGCCCGGGTAAGTCATTAAGCATTATTTCTGGATGTGTCTATGACCATGTTTCCGGAAGAGATTGGCATTTGAGTCAGTGGACCTGGTAAAGCAGAAGACCTTCCCTAATGTGGATGGGCAGCACTAAATCCATTGGGGACCTGAATAGAACAGAGAGGAGATTTGGACTTTCCTGTCTCTGCCAGATTGAACTGGGACATTGATTTTCTCCTGCCCTTGGTACTGCTGGTTCTCAGACCTTCAGGCCCAGACAGGGAACTATGATCTACTCTCCTCCCTGGCCTGGGGATTACACTCTGGGCTCCCTGTGTCTCCAGCTCGCAGATGGCAGATCATGGGACATCTCAAACGTCATAATTGCACAAACCAGTACATTATAATAAATTTCTTTCTACTATGTGTGTGTGTGTCTATATATTTATATACCTATATCAATATAAATCTCCTATTGATATATATTTTATATTATGCTACTTATGTTTATAACATTATTTGTATATTCTGTTGGTTTGTTTCTTTGGAACAAACACAGTTTTAACACAACAGTTAAAAAAATCAAAATCAGAACAAAAATATCATGAAGAAGAAAATATTCAAGGTTTAGAAAGAGTCAGGATCAATAAAAGGGGCTTGCTGAGCCATATTAGAGCCAGAGGCAAAAGGAAATATCAGTCATAATGAACCTGTCTTTAAAATTCTGATGTTTTTTCATCATGGATTTTTGGCATTAACTGTGACTTTATGAAATACTGTAGGAAAATATTCTCTAGATTGCTGGCTGTTCTGTTAACCCCTTCAATTTTGCCACTGAGGTACATCTTGCCTCACCTTGGTTCTGACCCCCTGTGGTGACGTGAGCCTTCCTTCCTCTCCCTCACATCTGCTTTGTCTAGGTCAGGGTCGACAGAGTAGCAGGTTCTCCCCCACTGCTGCGAGGGCCACCTGGGGAACAGCTGGTGCACATCTGTGCCAGAATCCATGTTCACTGAAGCTGTACTGCTCTCCCCGATGCTGGGTGATCCAATAAGGTAGCCTTTCCTTTCACTCCTCTACTAAATTCCCCAGGGTGCCAGGAACACAAGACAAATATATGTAGCTGAATTTTTAAAAAGGTTAAAAATAATGGAAGAGGATAACACAGAGCACACATAAAAACTGAAAACTGAATAATAGATGTCATTGTTCTAAGATTTCCTGGCCTTTCTTGCCCCAGGGAGCTTCACAATTGGCTGCCCTTCCCCACAAGGCCCAAGTATCCACTTCCTTGCTTAGGGCTACATTCTTTTACCCAAATTCTCTCTTCCCCTTTTGGGCACTGCCCTCCTTTCTCCTGAGTTCTTAAGGCAAAATGTAAAGCTTCCATTCCCTGCACCTAATTACATATGAAAAAATGGAGCACACTTTTGCTAAGTTCTCTCTAGGACTTGTAAAAGTTCCCTAATCGCTGCAGGGAAAAGGTTCATCAAGGTGGTTTTCATCCTACTAAAAATTCCATTTCCCACTAAATAAAAAACAGGCAGAAGTTTACCATCCTTTAGAATGCAAAGCTTAGCCATCATTCTTTCCTTTAAAATATTTACTATTTTTCTTTTTACATATTAATTTAATATTTCCTAATGATTTACTGACTGCTAGACATAGTCCAGACACTTTTATACATTTTCTGGTCTCACAACTATGCTGTCTAAATTTTATTGTCTATTTTATAGATGAGAAACTTGAGGCTCAAAGTATTGCAGCATTTTGTTTGAGATCATATAACGATTAAGTTGGTGAAAAAGTTTGAATTGAGTTCTAACTGCTAAATGCTGTCACTTGATGCTGGACTAAGTTGCCTCAATTACATATTCTTCTTTTTTTCTTCCCTCCCTACCTCCCTTTCTTCTTTCCTTGGGAACACACCATATTCAGGCTCTCATGAAGCTTACATTTCAGTTAGGATTGTACATAGAGACAGATAATAAATATATAAACAAATTTGTATATTTATTATGTCAGTGGGTGAGTGCTGAACTCCACGCCCTACTGCTCCCTAAAAAGAAAACATATAATGGGGACCAGGGAGTGCTAGGGCAGCAGGTTGTAGCTTATGCGGGGTCTCTGAACTCTGTAGCACAAGACCCTCACATTTCAATTTACAAGTTAAAGTTCACTCCACTAGCTCCTTTTCCAGCTAAATATTAATTAAAGTGAAAAATAATTTATCATTTATATCTTTCTTTCTAAGGTCCAGTGTTTTTAATGAATATGTTGCAAAGATCATATTATATTGTTATTTTGAGGAGTGTTCCACAAATATTACAAAACTTGATAAGACAAGGTTACTGCTCACCACAGAGCGGGGGACTGTGCCACCTCAACCATTGTTACTGGGTCTCCAAAAAGAAAGGCAAATTGGATTTCATTGAGAATTTGATGCTTTGTTTAGATGGTGCTTTCAAAGCAAAAGATTGACTGAGATTGGGTAAGGATCAAAATATTACAGGTTAAAATTGATGGAAATACTGAAGTAAGAAATTTGAGGCAAGGAGTTCAGAGTCTTGGGGAAACATAAACCAACTGTTGATGCTTCCTAAGGAAATGAGGGTGTTTGGGGAGCTTCCTGTAGCGATCAATCAAGTCATTCGCAGACAAGAGCATCTTAGAGTATAATTATGCTAATAAACTTACAAAGACAATGGGATGATAAAGTCAAGTTAATGTAGATATAACAATATAAGTAAATTGAATATATAAAATTAGGGTTAAAAATCGTTCATGTAGATAATATGGATATATTTTTAATTCCGAAAAGTTGGGATTGAAAATTACGTGAAATGTTATAATTAGAAATGATTGTCAGTTTTGAATTTGTTTACCTTATCTTCTGTCTGGAATTTCAGAGCTCTCTTGACTTCTTTTTCTTTTTTTTTTTATAATTCTTTTTTTTTTTGAAAGATTTATTTTTATTTATTTATACAAGCACTGGGTATAGTCAGCGCAGGAGGGTGAGAGAATTCACCAGAGTCAGAGCGGGGAGCAAAACAGGCAGAAGGACCGAAGTACACTGCTGAGGGGAGCAGCGGGCGGCAGGAGAGGTCTGCGCGCCATGTGGGACCCTCCTCTGGTGGCCGGGGAGGAGCCGGGGATCGAACCAGCGCTGCAGAGGCTGCGGGCAGCTTCGCAACCCAGCGCTCAACCGCTGCGCCACCGGGGAGGCCCTCTCTTGACTTCTTTTTGTCATCTCATTCCACAGTTTATAAAGGAGAAGGATTTTGTTTCTGATCCATCCTAAATCTGTTAAGGTAAATTCTATGAAAATATATTCTTCCATTTGCCTACATGAGCTAAGGATCATGCAAGAGTAATTCTAGGCCAAACTATTTTTCTTTACAACATTATAATTTAATACTTGATCACTAGGTAAGTCTTCTCATTTTTTTTACTTTTAAAACCTGGACCCCAAATTACATACTGCCTCCTTCAGATGTGGTTCTTTTATGATTGTGAAATGTTAGAATGGGGGTGAGAAGAAATAATGGAAAGGTTTCTTTGGCAAGTTCCCCAAAATACTTTTAATATGAGCTGGCCAATCTGGAGAAGTGGATCATAATTCATGTTTGGTAGACTGGCCATTCATTCACTATGATGCATTTTAGCTATAGCACAGCTGTCAGACCAAGGAAGTTATAAATCTTTATACATGTGAGCATTCACATTTAATTAATAATAATGAGCCAAGTTGTCTCTAGCAGTAGATGATGCAATAGAGAGAACCAAGTCTGAGAAGTGATGATAAAGATGGTGTGTGAAAGTATTATTTCTGGATCAATCCAGTTTAAATGCCAATAATACTAAGCTTTCTTGTTATTTTCCATATCTTGCACTTCAATTAGGCCCTTATAAGGTTTGGACTTGGGATTTTCTAATGCTTCTTTTACTTTTTTTAAAGATTTATTTATTTATACAAGAACTGGAGTATAGTCAGAGGCACCGGAGGCTGAGAGAATTCACCGGAGACAGCGCGGGGAGCAGAACAGGCAGATGGACCAAAGACACTGTTGAGGGGAGCAACGGGCGAGGCAGGAGAGGGCTGCTGTGCCATGTGCTGAAGAGGCTGCGGACAGCTTCACAGTGCCGCGCTCAATCCGCTGAGCCACCAGGGAGGCCCCTCTAATGCTTCTTTCAAAACACGAGCTATTTCTACTTTAGAAAAGATAGTAGAACAAACTCAGATCTCTCAAATTTCTAATGCAGGATTTTAGAACATATATCCTCATTCCTGAGTGCTATCAGTTGAACCAAAGTTCCCAGAAAGTGTGTTTTGGGTATTGGGTAAGTACAGTGTCCAGAGTCCACGATTTGTAAATGATCTTTGGATTCAACCAGCCATGCTGACTCCGCAGCACTAAGCTCTATAGGCAGTAAGAAGCTTTCAAAGGAACAGAAAAAAACAAACCAAAACAAACCCTAAAATTCTGACTATACATTTGAGGATACCAAAGAGGCAGGCTGGGGAGCGAAGGGGCAAGGGAGCCCAATGGATTAAGGTGGAGGACTATGGGTGTATTAGTGGGTGTAGCATAGTAACATACATCTGAAGGGTTGTGAACCTTATCCCTAAATCACATACACTGTTAAAACCAGTGTTATCTTAATAAAAAAAATAATAAAGTACTTTTACTACTTCATCCCGCACTTTACATGTTACAAGGTAGCCTAAATGATGGCCTTCCTAAAAACCTCTAAAAACAGGGTCTCCCTGGTGGCGCAGGCGGTTGAGCGCTGCACTGCGAAGTTGTCTGCAGTTTCTGCAGAGCGGGTTTGATCCCGGCCAGGCAGCGAGAATTCCACATGGCGTGGCAGACCTCTCCTGTCTCACCCGCTGCTCCCCTCAGCAGTGTATTTCATCAGTCTGCATCTTCTGCTCCCTGCTCTGTCTCTGGTGAATCCTCTCACCCTCCCGCACATCTGGCTTGTACCCCGGTTCTTGTATAAATAAATAAATCTTTAAAAAAAACAACAAACCTCTAAAAACAAGTCCCTATTTACACGATGAAGAATACATGCAGGTTTCAGGAAAACAAAACAACCAGAATATATCCATGAAAGTCTTATTTTACTGGTATTTAATGTGCAGTAGATGATGTACTTCTGGGGTACACTGATGGGTGATGGGGAAGAAAGCTTTTTTTTAACTCTCTTACCTGAGTACTATTTGTCATCAAAACTAATCAAGGTGATGCCTGATTAACTGACTAATTCTCCTGGTGTTTCCCAAAGGAATTCATACTTAGGTGCACAATGAAACATGTACATGTGTTTCCAACATGTTACAGAGCAGTCCCGATATAAAACGGGTTGCCTGGCTTTAGGACATCCTTTTCCCCCTAACAAACATAGCATTGTTTGTGGGAGTTGGAGGTAATCTGGGTGTCTATCACTAGGGTAGAGGATAGGTATAATGTTCTCTATGGAACCTTATATGGCAGCAGCCAGAAGCAATACATTGAATGTACACCCAGCAACATGTGACACAGTGTGGGGAAGCTTAAGCAAAAAAGAATGTAATCTGTAGCCCAATACAATGTATAGAAAGCTTTAAGAAAGTACAGAAAACTAAAATGAATGTTTTATAAGAATAACACAGATAAGAGAACATTCATCAAAGATATCAGAAAGGTTTGGGAAAGGATTAGGGTGAGACTGGGGAGCAAAGAAAATCAACAGGTTAAATGAGAGAGGGGCCCAGCACAGCCCATTGTTGAAAGTGTTTGCTTTGTTTCCCTCATGAATACAATGGAATGGATTTGGTTCATCCAGGAATCCTGGCCCTGAAGGAGTGCAGCACAGGATATTTCAGCAAGATTGGATAGGCGATAGTGTGCGCCACTGATATGAGCTAGGTAGAAGGGAGTACTGGGAGGGAGATGGACTGTTGAAAAGGATCTCCAAGGGAAGTGAAGACAGGGACATCACTATCTTCTTCTTATTCTGTCTGCTTTTCCATAATGAGAGCAAAAATTTTTTAGATTGAAAAAAAATCCAAGGCCAAGTACACACCACAAGGAGCCACTTTTCTCTCATTAAAAGTGAAGATCCATCACGTGAGGGAAAGAAATCTCCAGAACACATTGGGAATGCTCAGTCTCACTTCACTGGGGAGTTTCTGAATCCACAATTAATTGGCTGCATCTGGACTAATTTCCCCAGGTATAATTTGTCTCCATAAGAAGCCAACCTTTAAAATCTTGCAATGCATTAAGTATAGCAGAAAAAGTGAAACTGAAGGGGAAAAAAGTCATCCCAATTTTAAAGTCATCTGTGAAATAATGGTAAATGGTACAATGCTGGCATAATGCTCTGTTTAAGAGTCCTCAGAGATTCTTTGTGTATATATATTCTTCAAATATACTTAAAACTTGAAATATTCCTAAGTCTTAAAATGTTTGTTTTTAAGAAGCTTTAAGTTTCTTTTTCCTGGAGCATGGAGTTTTTGGTATGCAATTTTGTGACAGAAAATGATTTCAAGTTCAAAGTTGCTGACAAACAAGTGAAACAAAATAACATCATAAAGATAATTTGGGGTATGGCTGCAATATAGAGGCAAATTAAAAAATATAAATACATTTTAAGACAAATCTTACATGAGGGTTTAAATGCTAAAATCTACATTATTTATTAGGAATAAAGGTAGTTAGACATATTGTCTTGAATTCAGAAAAAGACAAATCTTTAAAATGAAAGTTTCAAGGGAAAAGTTGGTATTTGAGGGAGACTTTAAAAAATGGGTAGATTTTAGGTGGAGAAAAGGTCACTGAAAGCAAAGGGAACAATTTGAACAAAAGATCAGGAATGATGAAAGTGAAGTCACATTTGGAAAATGTTGAGTGATCCCATTGTTAGGTTATAAGATCAGTCATAACAAGAAACACCAATAAAATTCACACTTACTGAGTGCTTGGCACTGTTCTGAATGCTTAAAATAGATTAATTCATTTAATATTTACACAATTGTAAGAGTGAACTTCTTATGTGAAGAAATTGAGGCATGGAGAGATGACATCTGAGATCACACAGTGACAAACCCAGCATGCTAAACTCTGCTGTGTGGGTTTTGATAATAATAAAAGGGTAGTCTGGGTGTCAATTACAGGGTTTCAACTCAACTGAGGTAAACTGAGAGACGTGAAGATTAGATTTTGGAACAACAACACTCATATATGACAAGTTACTGGCAACATATTTTGGTCGCATCATGTAGAATAGATCAGAATAGGAAGCAAGTGAGTGAAGGGGCCAGTTCTGATGTTATGATAAGGGAAGGTGGTGACAGTGGAAGTGTATCTAAGAGCTGGAAGGGAGGGGGAGAAATAAGATGATTTTGGAAAATCTAGTCTGAGTTGCTTGACAGTATCCTTATGGGAAAGAGAGGCTATGACTTGGATTGGGAGAAGCAAAAAAACTGGTGGGGCAACAAGGTAGACATACCTAGCAGGCTTTCAGAAATATGGGTTTTCTTTTGCTTAGAGAGGACAACATTGGAGGTCAAGTTCAGTAGTAAACCAAGCAGGGAGCAAGGAGGCTAATCTATGTCCAGGAGTTCATGTCCTGAGGATCACCGCACAGGAGAAACTAATGAGGATTGAACTGTAGGAGGAAAATGACTACATGTCCAGTGGTTTTTGACCTTTCTCCTAACCTAAGCCATATAACACACAATCATGTCATGAACTGATCACTTTTGTTTAGGATAAGGTAGGTTATCAGAGCCAATGTGAAGGCCACTCTTAGTTGTTAGTAATGAATCCCTCATGTTCCTGTTCTGCTTCAATGCTCAGCCCTAACGTGTGTTTGGGTGTGCAGTCTACAGTGGGGTAACATCTTATAGCTGTGGCTCTTCATCAACAATTATTATTTTATACTCTCTGGCTTTCCTATTTCTGAAAGAATGCTGCTGGCATCAGTGCCATCAATTCTGAAAGGGAACTTGCCTCTTCCACAATAAAAATGACATTTTCATCCAGTTTGTCAGTGGTCTCAGGAGAAAATATTTGTTCTGTATTTGCCCTCTTGTGAAGTCCAGTGACCTGCCATTTTCAAATTCAGGAAGTCATCCATTATAGAAGCTCAAGACAGTGTGGAAATTATTTATACTTTTAAGAAAATATAATGATGCATATTTTGCAAGTGAGCTCTTCATTTGTGTTTTACACAACACCTGGTGTGATCCATCCATCCATTCTGCAAATGTTCATTGTCACCTACTTGAGTAACAGTGTGAAGAGGAGAGAACATGAACACACTTGTCTTCAGAGAGCTTGGAGTTACCAATAGACAAGCTATGAATTTTGTATATTTCCTTAAATGAAAAGTACTATTAAAAAGGAAATAAGAAAAAATAGGGAAAATCTTAATTTCTTAAATTGTTAGAACTGCAAAAACCAGGTGTAGGTAAGGTAAAAAGTATCAGGCTTTTCTGCCCTCCTGCCATTAGGATAGATGATGGATCCCTGTGGTCCCGAATGCATGCCTGATGGCGGGCACCTGGAGTAGGCTGTGGGCATAGGTAGATGGGATTCGACTGGCCTTTTAAGGGTGGCATCACGGGGATGCCAGCAGAAGCGGAGAGGAGAAACAGAGAAGCAGGAGCAAAAGAATCACGAGAACAAGGCCACCAGAGAACTCCAGAGAGCCCAGATAGAGGGAGGATTTGCTGGGGGCTGGGCCCCTCAGCACCCCTGCCTGCCGTGTACCTGGTAAATCTAAATAAAAGACCTACAAAAGCCACTGAGGACTCTGACTCCTCCTTTACGCGGTCTGCTGGATCAGAAAACCTGCACAGTGCCCCTTCCTGCCTCTACACCAGGTAAATAAGGTTAATTAGCCATTCTTGAAAAAAGGAGGAGAATATCTATGAGTGTTGGGTGAAGACATTGTAAATTCAGAAAATGTGCTTCACTAAAAATTAGCTGATGAGGTCGGGCCTTAGGAATTTTCCCTTCCTCAGGTGTCTATTGTGTGGTTGTTTCACAATGGAGGAATCTTTCTTACCTATGTTGAACTGTATTTGTTTAGATCTGCTTAATCTTGATGGCTGACTCTATAAAGAGGTGTGTTCTTAAAAAGGTAACTCATCCTTAGTCCGAATTTCATATTTTGTATTAAATTTTTAATTGTCCAGCTGGCCCTCATTTTAATTAAATGCCTAGACAATTTTGGGTGGCACTGCCTTCTTCTGATATCTCTATTCTGTCTCTGACAAATTCCTGTAATTTGTTTCTACTTAAAAAATTAAAAAAAACTCCAAGTGAAAATCTTTTCACTGAAAATGTAAGCCTCACTCATAGTATGAATGTTATTAATTATATTTAAACTATTTTTTGGAGCAGATTTAAAGTAATAAGGACAAAACCAGTGGTTCTAAGATAGAATACAATTAGTAACTGCAAGAACATGTAGTTATTCTCAGGAAGGAGCATGGAAAAGTATCTTCTTCCAACTTAATAACACAGTGGGAAAAATCTGATGGGCTCCATGGAGAGAATAGAGATTCCTGGATCCACAGCCGCTAATAACTTGCTTTGGGACCAGGAAAAAAATCATTTCACTTGCTACTGGCTGGCCTTTCACAGCTGGAATACGAAGGTTAATTAGGCTGTTGCTTGGGTAAGCAGGAAAGAAAATTCCGGCTCTGTTGGCTTCACGCCAACAATCCAAACCCAAAACATGATATCGGCTCAAATGACCTTAATAACTCCTTCAAACTTTCATATTATGAGAAATTTGGAGCTTTAAGGAAAGCAGAAAAAGTGGTAGTCAAAGGAAGTGTTAAAGAGAAACAATTAAAGATGCCTGTGGAAGAAAAACAGGAAAATAATTGAACAAGGAGTTTCAATGTTTGTAAAGCAAACTCTCACAGAAACTATGACGAGAAGGCTGGGTTGTCTTGGCTCTATAATTTTAGTTCTAAGGTTGATTAAATTTGTATCTTAATTATATATCCATACATGGTTAAATATCATTGAAGAGAGTTAATGAGGTCATAAAATAGGTTATAAAGTATCAGCTAGGGCAAATATGTAAGCTCCATTACCAAAGTGTAAGAACTGTAAAGGTAGCCTTTCTCTAATCAAGATGATCAATCCATTAGCCTCAGATACCTTTAAGCACAAGTTGAAAGCAGAGTCATTTCAACATGCAAAACATAATTTAAGGAGCATTTTCCAAGAAAAAATTAAGTGAGTAGACGTACGGTTATCTCCTAACTTCACAGGTAAATTACTACTGACCTATTAGGTAAACTCTGAAAGGATATGAGTTGGAGCAGCACAGAGATCACTGTATTTGATATGGAGCTATGCTCAGTAATTTCAATGAAATTAAGAGCAAGAAATTGTTCTCTTGAAGATGACTCAGAGCTCAAATACTAGGCAGGGGTCTCCTTACCAGTAGTTCTGAGGGAATACCATTGCATGTCCACAAATAATAGAATGGAAAAGACTGTCACTTAAAGACATGGGGTCTGGATTGAGTATTTTATTCTTCAAGGATTTTCTTATTAGAATGATTATGAAAAATAGAAATTGTAGTTCTGATCACAGGATTCTATATAAAAAAAACCCTTAACTCTTGATCTTCTCTTCTAAAGGGGTACAGAAGATAGTTAATTTCTGTACTATTTTCTAATCATACTAGTGATACTTGTTAATCCCCAAGTGGCTACCTTTGATTTTTCATATGGACATCCAGATTTTCATATTTAGGTTTTACTAGAATTAAGTATTATGTGTGGATATTTGATTTTACTGAATGGTAACTTTCTGGATCTCAAGCTCCCTTTTTTAAAACATTGCTAGTGGTCCAAGAAATCAATTTTACCTGTGGAAAGAAATGGTGAAATGTACTAGACTTTGAATAATTTACAGTACCTTTTTAGAAAAAAAGTAAATATTTTATATATTTTATGGTAAATAAAACATGTATTTAGAAGAACAACATAAATACTTGATAAGTACCTGGGTCTCTGTTACTTGGAATATTTTTGCACATTATGCATTATATATTTAGAGTCACAATATATTTTACATGTTTGCTTTTAGTGAATGTCCAATCCAGAGTGGTAGGTGAAGGTGGCTTTTGTATGTTACTAATTTTTCTAGGTTATAGATCTTTACTTTCAAAAGACCCTTGTTTTCCACCCAAGGTTCAATTTTTCTTTCCCTCTTTCAATAATGGAAATACAAACAGGTGTAAGAACATGCTTTTGATTTAGAGACTGGGTAGTGAAATGGCTCGTAGGAGCCAAGTGTGGAAAATGATAGCCAGACCTTCAGCAGATGGTTAATGAGTTAGAGAAACTGTCACAGGTAGGCATTTCTTAATATGTAAAAATTAGGGGTTATTCTAGAAGCACAATTTTTTTTCCAATCTTAGAATTACTAACTCACCTTCACCTTGTATATCAATTTTCAGAAATGGAAAGGGTCAGAATTACTTGTTCAATGTTTACCTCTATTAAAAATTAAACAAATGTATACATTTGAAGTATAAACCTAAGCATATGCATACTTTATAATATTTCTGGTAGATGATATAGTGGTATAGCAGTCCCAATTTGACAAGATATATGTTCAAGTTGTCTGATTCCCATATACTACATATATGCAGGCTTTATGCACACAGATAATAAAGCAAACGTGTGGACTCCTTATATAGACCAGTGGGGTTTACATTAGAGTATCTCTAGCTTTCTTATGCTAGTCCAGATGGGTGATTTATGTCCACTTACAAAAAGGAAGGGAATTCCTTTCTCCAGTATTTATTGGAAATCTATTAGGCATAGTTTTCTTTGCAACTACTTGGTGAGATTGATATTTTATGCAATTAAGTAATTTATGAGAATAGTTGAAACATGTACCCAATAATTATTTTAAAAAACACTAGGGACCATACAATGGCATATAACTCTCACTCCACCCCATTTCCACTCCCAGTTCCACTTCATGTATGCACAATAATATTTGCTGAATATATTGCTTTTGTTAAAAAGAGACAAACTGCCGTACTACACATGTAGTTCTGCAGCTTGCTCTTGGCACTTAGTATTGAGAATGCTTATTTTATCCTTAATTTACAAAAGAGGAAAAGGAGCTTTGGGGGAAGTTACTGCCTTAGCAATTGGCAGAACTAAGAGTTAAGTCTGTCTAGCTTTATATCTCAGGTTTGTTTTATTTCTCCTTTTTGTTACGTGAAGTGTGGGGTGATTTTTCACTATAAATGGTGATGACTGCCACCAAGCCTACGTAGATTTACGAAGCACCTAAAATCTTTCCTCTCCTCTCCCTTTATGCATTCTTATCCCAACTTTTAGAATCTTCTTTCCCAGCCCTCGGGTTTCCAGTGCCTTTATATACCTTACAACACTCCACTTGAGCTGTCCTTATTATAGCCCTGTATCCTTATTGTTTTCTCTACAAATGCCTATGCCTTCCCCTCAATTCTCTCCACTTCACACGGTTCACACACAATTAGAAATTCTTTTCTAAACAAGAGAGCTGGATATTGGGTAGTCTATCTGGGGAAAGTATACCACAAGAGAAAAGGACAAAGTACCCTCCATCCTGGCCACAAAGGTAGGCACAGACCTCGCTTAGCCCATTTTAATGCCAGCAAGCACAGGGCAGCTTCACTATAGTTTGGGAAGATGGATAAAGGAGAGTCTCAGAGCCCTCAGTGGATTTTTCAGGCTTTAACGTACTCTCAGGGAAGCAGGTACGCAGGCACACCAGGCAGGGAGGCTGGCATGCAAGGAGGCAGGCACAGGCCAGGCAGAGGGGGCTGGGAGGCAGGCAACAACCAAACCTCTTAACCCCCCATGAACATTAACTCCTTCTCTGGGCTCTCTCTGGCATTCTCTTGTGCGCTCACCTCATTTGCAGTCACTCGTCCTCTGGATCATCCTCTCATAGCTGCCCCCATCTCTGAGTGATGCTGCCCTTATAGCACTGACTTTAGGTTCAGGTGTGCACATTTATGTATGCATGCACACCCATGCTCCAGGTGTCCACAATCAGGCACACATGCCCCTCACCCATGTTCCCAAGCGCCCTCTTCATCAACACAATTAAGGCCAGCAGGTGAGAGCCACAGAGGTCGAGGGCATAAAAAAGCCTGATCAACTCAATTTTTCCCTACTTCTTTCATAGCACCTTGTCCTCCTTGTGAGAAGGGTGAGCTCATGATCCAAACTGGGTCCCTCCCGGCAACTTTCTAAATACAGTGTAAATTGGTCCCTTTTAAAACTGTAAGGAGGTAGTTGTGATGCTGTCTCTGGCTGTGTTCCCTGCTAGTTGAAGAGATTTCTCTGTCAACAGGACAAAGGTAACTTTGCATGCAAATGAGGATTTTAGGCAAAGAAAATAAAGTGTGTCTAGAAGAGAGAGAGAACATGCCAGCCTTGATTAACTGCAGGAAGGTAAGCATGGTAGAGAATAAGACACAACGAGGCTGGAGAGGTGAGCAGTGCTAGAACCCCAAAGCTAAGAACAGGGTGTTAACTCAAGGCCATGGGAAGGAGTTGGAGGGACTCGGTGTTTCATGAAGTGGCAATCAGTGCTGTTGGATGCCAGCAAAGGTAACTGACATGGGCAAGAGTGGAAGTTAGTGGTAGAATATTTATGGGTTAGTTTTGGAAATATCAGAACTAGAGAACAGAATTTAGAAAATGGACACCAACCAAGGGAGGCCAAGCAATAAGGACAATCCTGTCAGTGCTTTGCAATAGATATGGCTTCACAGAAACATACCACAACCAGACCCATGGCATTCTTATGGATGCCAGTTCCATCATGCTGAATAGTGTCCCCACTGTTCCTACAGTTAGGTGTCACTTCCTCCTCCTTTGGTGTCATATTCAAAGTTTTGGAGGTGATTGATGGCCACGTCTGAATCACAGACCCATAACTTAGCTGCCAAAAGACTCTTAGAATATCTAATTCCTATAGACTTCAACAACGGGGGGCTGGCTTCCTTCCCACCCAAATCTCACAAGGTGTGGAATTCTCCCACAAAATAGACAAAGGAAGAAAGAGTAGTTAGACTATCAGGCAGCCAGGAAAAGAGGTAAATATCTTATTCTCATGATTATTTTAGAGAAATCATTTCTTCTGCTTTTTCGGGAATGGAGGGGTAATGGTGGTGGCTGTCATGATGATCCAGATAAAGAGAGACAGTGGTGTCCCAGGCTACAGATATAGCATATGGCAGTGCACATGGATTTAAGAGACCTTAATGATGTAAAGTTAAAATGGCTTATTGGTCTGGAGGTTGTGGGTGGTGGTAAAGAAGAGCAAGGTGTGAAGGAGAGAGTTTCTAGGTTGGGCAGCTTGTTGGATAGTGGTATTTTCCACTTACAAAACAAAGAGATGGAACAGACTCCCTACAAGGTTCATTTTACCCCTACTTTGCAGATAAGAGACTCAAAAAAGTTAAATACCCTGCTTAGTCATCACTCATGAGTGACATAAGCAGGGTACAGCCCAGGCTTGTTTGAATAAAAAAAAAAAAAAGCTCCTGTCCTTTCTCTTATAACAAAGTGCTCTGAGTATCAGAATAGAAAGATTGGGTAGTCATCAATTAAAACCTTAGTCTTGGGGGCCTCCCTGGTGGTGCACGGATTAAGTCTCAGCACTATCAAGCTATTGGCAGCCACTGCAGCATGAGTTCGATCCCCAGCCAGTCAGGGAACAAACCCACATGGTACAGCAGACCTCTCCTGTTTGGCTCACTGCTTCCCTCAGAAGTGAATTTCAGTAGATATGCCTGTTCTGCTCCCCACTCTGTCTCTGGTGAATCCCCTGTACCTCTGGTCTACACCTCAGCTCTTGTATGCATTAAAAAAGCTCTTAGTCTTATATTTGCACATTCATATTTTCCTAAGAAATGTTTCCAATTAAAAATTCTAATGCAAGTTTTATTTTTATAGGAAAACAAATTGTTAGAATTTTTCAGTTTGTGGCCAGATTGGTCTTTCATCATACTTTATTCTGCATTGTTTAGTGACTAAAGTTACTTATATTTACACTTGTATATTATTATTATTTGGCCTCGTCTTTCTAAAGGCCTCTCAAATGTTCAGGGGTGCTTAAGTTAGCTAGAGAAAATGTCAGTTGTATATTATAAATACTCTAGAATTTACATGAACTTAACAAATATTTATTTTGTACTGCTATGTGTTCTAGGCACTGGGAATGAAGAAATAGGGAAAAATAGTCTGTGCTTTCATGAAGTTTCTATTGTAGCTGGCAGAAACTGACACTCTAAAAAATGAATATATAATGTCTTTGATTGAAAAGGACCATGGAAAGCGTGAGTAAGAAGTTCTGGTCATGTAGAGTAGAACGGTAATTCTTATTTTATTAAGGTAATACCTTATCAAACTAAAGGAAGAGGAAGGAAGTGGTCAATGTACCTGGAATAAGAGTTTCTTGGGCCTCCCTGGTGGCGCAGCGGTTGAGTGCTGGGTTGCGAAGCTGCCCACAGACTCTGCAGCGCTGGTTCGATCCCCTGGTTCGATCCCCTGCTGCTCCCTGGCCACTGGAGGAGGGTCCCACATGGCGCGCAGACCTCTCCAGCTGCCCGCTGCTCCCCTCAGCAGTGTACTTCGGTCCTTCTGCCTGCTCTGTTCCCCACTCTGGCTCTAGTGAATTCTCTCACCCTCCCACACTTCTGACTGTACCCAGTGCTTGTATAAATAAATAAATAAATCTTTAAAAAAAAAAAAACTTATGCTCTCTGATAAAAATATTAAAAAAAAAAAAGAGTTTCTTGCTTTTTTTTTTTTGGCAGAAGGAACAGAATTGCAAGTGCAAAGGCACTATTGCAAAATCATTTTGACCTCATGTTTCACAAGTACATTGTCTATTCCCTTTGCCACAATGGGCAAAAAATGCTAGAAAAGAGGCAAAGAAAAAGCTATGTGAGGTTTTTGCTTGACTCCAAAACATTTCTGAATGTTTTTCCTCAGTTGTTTCTAGAGATATATCTGTGAGAAAGATGCTTTTCAGGCTTATGAGTTAGCAGTAAAACAAACGTTGAGTCACTGTGCCAAAAGAGCTGAGAGCTTTCCACAGTCTAAAATCTTCCTGCATTTAGGTGCAGATCAAATTGGTCATGTGAATGATAGAAAAGTTAATTGCTATTGACTGTAGAATAGACTTATTTCTGAATTTTCTCTAATAGTAAAGACAGGTGTAAAATCATTCCTAATTTTGAGTGTTAAATATAGGAAACAAAAAAAAACAATTGATAACTTGCTTTTATACCAGTTCTTAGACTCTGGATGAAACTGTTGAGTGTTTTTTTTCATGGTTCCATTTAGGCTTAATGTTTTGAAACTATCATTAGCACACTAAATAGTCAAATGGCATGTCAAGAACCTGTGCAGGACCATGAATGCACTCCACAAATCCTTATTTGCTTATACGTGATGGAAGAAAATTGTTTTTATTCAATAATTAAGCATGAGGTTGCCTTTTGATTCAAGTTGTTTCTTTTTTCTATTTTATTAGAAGCTACTGCCAAATCTGTTTTTACTAAAGATTTTTTAAATCTAGGAAATGATTTTAAGCACGTTTTCTTTTGCTAGGATGATTGTAGCTTTCCGCAGTGATCATGTAATGTGATATATAAAATTAGGTTTTCTCATGTTGCATCATCTTTACCTTATACTACTGATTTAAAAAAATGACTTCATTTATGTCTTTTCAAGAGATTCTTTAAATGTGGCTTTATGTTCACAGCAAAATAGAATGGAAATTACAGAGATTTACTATATATCCCTGTCCCCATGTATAGCCTGCCCCATTATCGATAACACTTACCATAGTAGGACATTGTTACAATCAATGAACACACTTTAAAACATAATTATTACCTTAAGTCTAAGGTTTACATTAGGGTTCACTCTTAGTGTTGTACATTCTATAGAGTAGTAGTAATGTTAATGAAAAGGATCACAGATTGACTGGTCTTGGTTAAGTATAAAATTAAGAAGTTTAGTTTAGCTACCAATTAAAAGTAGGCTTTGAGAGCTGGACCGCTTTGGCAGCCCTTAGAGAAGGTATGATTTGTGGCTGCAGAACATTTTAACTGACGATTGCATTTTATGGGTGGCAGAGCTACAAAGAGGACTGAATCTACAGTCTTGACAGGACACCTATACAAAGATGAAGAGGAAGGAGTAGGACTTCAAGACCTATTGTGGGGGAAGTTTAAGTGGCTAAGCCTAAGGTCCCCCTAAACACTCTGGGTTGACAGAAGCATCACACTTAACCCTGATAAGAAAGAGCAGCTTCATCTTACCTAGTTACAGGCATGCTGTTCAAAGATGGAAGACATTTACTATCAGTGGATATCTCCTATGATGTTTTTCTCCCCCAGATCAGCCCCCACTTCCCTCATAGATTCTACACTAACTAGGATGAAGTGACAGCATGGCTAGAGGAGGAAAATATAGTTGTACTCCAGGAGGAAAGAACATATATAGAAAACCAACTATGGCACCTACTGGCAGAAGCTAGAGAGCACATTTGGGCATGGATATTGAAAGTACTGGCATAGACAAGGCAGAATATATAACTGAAGAGGGTAAAAATTATTAAGTAGGTGCTGTCCTGTAAATTGCAGTCTGATATATGATTATGGTACCACTGTAGGATACCTGTCATTTATTCTTGTGCAACCTGAATAAGTGCGGTGTGCATCTGGGGCTGATAGAGAAATGACAGCCTTTGTTCAGGAAGATAATACTGAATTCTATGTGGTTCATCAAAGAATCCCTGGCATGATAGAGCCCTACATCCAAAGCAGTGTCCAATTCCATGATGCATGTTTACACTGGCTTTCTCTGCTCTGCTTTCCTTTCTCTAATTTCTCACTCCTCACTTCTGCTTCCAGGATTTATTCCTGAATAAACTGCCTGCACAAAAGTCCATGTTTCAGTCTCATTTTGGAGTATGAGGGAGCTAAGGTAGTATGTTATGTGGCTAATCAGTTCTTTGGATTGACCTCCAAATTGTTTGCCTTATAATGCCTCTTTTTGGTTTATTTAATAGTCTTTTGTTAACTATATTTTCCCAGTACCTTAAGCTTAACTCCTTGATTTTCAATTTCTTATTTTTCATAAACAGCAGTCCCCTCTTATTCATCCTTTCACTTCCTGCAGTTTCAGTAACTATCAACCATAGTCTGAAAATATTATATACAATATGATATAAAAGGGAACGAGAGAGAACATTCACGTAATTTTTATTAAAGCATATTATTATAATTGTTTTATCTTATTATTAATCTCCTGTTCATAATAGTTTGTTTATAAATGTTAGTTTATAAATTCAACTTTATCATAGGCATGGACATATAAGAAAAACCATAGTATAATGGATTGGTTTCCACCTATGGTTGAGGCATCTGCTTGGGAACTTGAAATAAATCCCCTGTGGACAAAAAAACTTAAGATTGTACATTTTCCACTGAGTCTGTTGTGATTTCTCCCCTTTCATTTATAATCCTATTTATATGTGTTTTCTCCCATTTTCTTCTTTGTGAGCCTGGCTAGAGGTTTGTCTATTTTGTTTATTTTTTCAAAGAACCAACTTTTGGTTTCATTGATCTTTTGGATTTTTTTTTTAATTTCTATTTCATTTATTTCTGCTTTGATTTTTTATTATTTCCTTTCTTCTACTGGCTTTAGGGTTTTTTTTTTTGTTGTTGTTGTTCTTTTTCTAGCTCTTTGAGATGTGAGATTAGGTTGTTTCTTTGAGTTCTTTCTTGTTTCTTGATGTGAGCCTGCATTGCTATATATTTTCCTCTTATTACTGCTGCATCCCATACATTCTGGAAAGTGGTGTCCTCCTTGTTGTTCAACTCAAAGTATTTTTTAATTCTTCTTTGATCTTCTCATTAGTCCAGTGGTCTTCCAGTAGCATGGATCTCCATCTCCA
This sequence comes from Talpa occidentalis, assembly GCF_014898055.3. NCBI lineage: Eukaryota > Metazoa > Chordata > Mammalia > Eulipotyphla > Talpidae > Talpa > Talpa occidentalis. The sequence continues at coordinate 64,647,183 of NW_023601433.1, read as the reverse complement.
TGAAGTGGGAGGGTTCCTTATTTTCTTTTTGTGATTTAGTTCTAGTTTGATGCTTTTATGATTGGAAAAGATAGTTGGAATGATTTTGATCTTCATGTATCTGTCGATGTTTGTCTTCTGACCCAGTATGTGATCGATTCTGGAGAGTGATCCATGCAAGCTTGAGAAAAATGTGTACTCGGATTTTTTTTTGGGTGCAGTGTCCTATAGATTTCTGTTAAGTCCATGAGTTCTATGTCTTTATTTAGGGCTCTAGTGTCTTTATTTATTTTTTGTCTCGGTGATCTGTCCATTGGTTAGAGTGCAGTGTTGAAGTTTCCCACTGTATATGTATTTTCTTTAATGTCCATTTTCAGAGCTGATAATAACTGTCTAATATATTTTGGCGCTCCTTCATTTGGTGAGTATATGTTGATGAGTGTTATATCTTCCTGATGTATTATCCCTTTGATCATAATGTAGTGTCCATCTATGTATCTTTTTACTTTCTTTAATTTGAAGCCTGTTTCATCTAAGTATAGCTGCTCCTGCTCTCTTTTTTGGTCCATTTGTTTGTAGGATTGTTTTCCAAACTTTTACTTTCAGTCTGTGTTTATCTTTTGTGGTTAAATGTGTTTCCTGGAGACAGCAGAAGGTTGGATTTTGTTTTTTTAATACAGCACATGCTACTCTGTGTCTTTTTTATTGATGAGTTTAGTCCATTTACATTTAGAGTTAATATTGATATGTTGGCATCTGTATTTGCCATTTTGTTTGTCTTTTTTTGTGATTTTATTCCTTGCTTAATTCTGTTCTTCTTGATCATTCCTCTGTTGATTTTGGCTTTTGGACTTCTTGTAGAATTTTTTGGAGTAGGGATTTAGTTGTAATGAATTTCTGTTTGTCTGAGAAGGTCCATATTTTTTCTTCATAGAGGAAAGAGAGCTTTGCAGGGTAAAGTATTCATGGTTGGCATTTGCTATCTTGAAGTTTGTTGAATATGTTACTCCATTCTCTTCTTGCCCATAGTGTTTCTTCAGAGAAGTCTGAGGTTAACCTGCTTGATTTTCCCTTATAAGTTATCTGTTTCTTTCCCCTTGCCAGTTTCATTATTTTTTCTTTGCCTTGGACTCTTGCAAGCTTTACGATTAGGTGTCTTGCTGTAGTTTTCATTGTGGTAATTAGGTTTTCTTCTCACTTCTTGAATGTCTATATTTGTCTCCTTTTTCATGCTTGGGAAGTTTTCTTCAATTATCTCCTTGAACAATTTCTCAGTTCCTTTGTCTCTCTCCTCACCTTCCGGAATGCCTATAACTCTTATTTTTCCACTTATAGATTCTAATAATTGTCTAAGGGTATTTTCATTCTTCTTCCTTTGCACTTCTCTCTCTTTTTCTCTTTTGGTTCTTTTTATTTCTGTATCTTCAAGAGTATTGATCCATTCTTCCTTTTCCTCGGTTCTGTTTTCAGTGCTTTTCCAAGAGCTCTTTGTCTCCTCCAGTAATCTTTTAGTCTCCTCCTTTTCTTTTATTTCCTTTCTTAAGGTCTCATTTTCTCAGTTCCAGCAGGGAATCAGTTAGTTGGTGATTTTGCGCTAATCACTAGGTGGCGATAGAGACCTATACTTGGGGACCTGTGCTTTTCCCCTGTAGTTCGCTGAGAAACAGAAAGGGGGAGGGGAGCACCTTCACACAGAGGCTATTGCTCATGCTGGGTGCTGTGTCTGCCGGGTGCTGTGCCTGTGTGGATCCTGTATCCTGAATTCTGTGCTCTAGTTCTCAATCTCAAGGTCTCAGATCCAAAATGACTGCTGTCACCCTGTGCAGTGCCCACCGTGGTGCTTACCATGCCCTGGATCCCATGCCTGGCTCTCAGTTCCCGAATGGGGTCTTGCTCCACCCCTTGTTTCCCTTCTTACTCCCATTTGCATGGCCCATCCACTCTCAGAGCCTGATGATGCGAATAGCCAAAGTTCTACTGATGAAAACAAAGGAGAATGGAGGTATCATACTTCCAAACTTCAAGCTATACTACAAAGACAAAATAATAAAAACAGTTTGGTATTGGAACAAAAATAAACACACAGACCAATGGAACGAATAGAGTCCCCAGAAATAAAACCACACTTATATGGACAACTGATCTTTGACAAAGGAGCAAAGAAAATGCAATGGAACATGGACAGTTTGTTCAATAAATGGTGCTGAGAAAACTGGACCACCACATGCAAAAAAATGAAGCTAGACCACTACCTTTCATTATGCAAAAAAAATCAACTCAAAATGGATAAAAGAACTGGACATAAGACTTGAAACCATAAAATGTATAGAAGAAAATATAGGTAAAACACTACAAGACATACATCACAATAACATCTTTGAAGACTCATCACCCCAAGCAAAGAAAGTTGTGGAAAAGATAAACACCTGGGATTACATCAAACTGAAAAGCTTCTGCACAGTGAAAGAGACATTAACCAAAACAGACACCCCAATGATTGGGAAAAAAATCTTTGCACTCCAATCAAAGGACTGGATAAGGGACTGATCACAAAGATATACACAGAACTCACAGCACTCAACAAAAAACAAAATAAACAATCTAGTCAAGAAATGGGCAGAAGAACTTAACAGACATTTCTCCAAAGAGGAAATGCAAGTGGCCAACAGGCATATGAAAAAATGTTCAACATTACTTATCAGGGAAATACAAATTAAAACCACATTGAGATACCACCTTACACCAGTAAGAATGGTACATGTCAAAAAAACAACAACAAATGTTGGTGAGGATGTGGTGTAAAAGGAACTCTCCTACATTGCTGGTGGGAGTGCAAACTGGCTCAACCATTATGGAAAGCTGTCTGGAGGTTCCTCAGTCTACTAAAAATGGAGCTATCATATGACCCAGCAATTCCACTACTAGGGACACAAAAGGACCCAAAGGACACAAAAACAATGATTCAAAAGAAGACCTGTGCACCTATGTTTATTGCAGCACTATTTGCAATAGGTAAAACCTGGAAACAACCCAAATGCCCAAAAATAGATGACTGGATCAAGAAGATGTGGTATATATACACAATGGAATATTATTCAGCAATCAAAAAAGATAAACTCATGCCATTTGCAGCAACGTGGATAGAGCTAGAAGGAATTATGCTCAGTGTAATAAGCCAGAAGGAAAAAGAAAAATATCAGATGGTTTCACTTATAGCAGGAATATAGGGGAACCAAATAAGACAGCAGTGTAAAAAAAATAACAGTACAAAACACAACAAAGCAAAAACGGACAATTATATATCAGAGACATACTTCAGGGGAGGAGGAGGGAGAGGGATCAGAGGAAGGAAAGGAGGAGCACAGGGGACTGAGGTGATGGTGCACGGGTGCATTGGTGAAGGAAACTCTATGGGGACTACACCTGAGGGGGTAAGGGGGAAGCAAATATTGTTTAAAAATTAACAATGATGTAAAAAATTTAAAAAATTAAAAATATATAAAATAAAATGAGATACTAAAAAAGAAAAAATGACTGTACATTTCTGTACATTTTCCTGCTTACTATTATTGGTTCTGTCTAAATATTTTATAAGTTTAATTAAGATGATCTCTTTGATCTATGAATTATTTGAAAGTGTGTTTAAGTATGGGGACAGTTTTATTAATCTTTCTGCTGATCTCTAATTTTCCTGCTTGTAATTAAAGAACACAATCTTTAAATATCCATTTTGCAGGATTTGTTGGGGTTTTGTGAACTAGAATTTGGCAATTTTTTTTAGAGCACTGCATGTTAAATTCAGAATAATGTTTTTCAAATTGTGTTCTTTAGTCCATTTTTCCCAACTTTTTTTGTCCCAAGAAAAAGTTGAGTTTAATCTATCAGATTTGTTTTGTGTAATATGAAGTTATGTCATCAGTTGTTCCACAGAGTCAGGATTTTTGTCTCTGCCTACTGAGGTGTGCTTTGTGTTAAGATGAAAATGATCCTCTATTTCTAATAATACTTTCTACCTCCATGGCTTTTTTGTCTAATATTGTTTTAGCTTTCTTTTGATGAGCATTTCTTTTGTATATAATTTTTAATATGTTATTTTCATATTTTCTTATCATTTTAATCTACTCTGAGATTCTTTCTTTTGTAACAGTATATTTATATTCATATGATAATTGATATATTGAAATTTATTTATGCCATTTTATTTTGTGCTTTATTTTTGACCACTTCTTACTTCTCCATCCTCTCCTTTTCTGTCTCCTATAGAATGGGTAGATTTTTAAAATTCTCTTTTCTCCTTTAACTATCATGATTTTACATAATAGTGGATGTCTTTTTTTTTTCAGCTTTATTAAGGTACAACTGACAAATAATATTGTAACATCTTTAAAGTGTAAGATGTAATGGCTTGAATTAGGTATACAATGTGAAAGAATTCCCACAGTCAATTAATTAACATAGCACTCACCTCATCTATTACAGTGGATATCTTAATATTTACAATGAGCATTTTTGACTTAACTGTGTATCAAACTAATTACTATTCTACCGACATCCTGAAAAAGATAAGGAATTAACCTGCTCTAACACTGAGAGCTCCTGTTGTCTCTCATGCTATTATTGCCTACCATCTCATTCCTTTTTTCTGGGATCAATTTCTTTACTCCTGTGTTTATAATTTTTCTTTCTAACAGTCTTTGTAAGCACTTTTTGCCTCATCCTTACCTTGGCTTGATAATTTAGCCAGATATAAAATTTAAGAATGATAGTTATTTCCCCTGCTACTTTGAAGATTCAGTTAACTTTAGGGTTCATTTTTTGCTGATGAGAAATATTTTGTAATGTAATTATCATTTCTTTGGAAGTTACATTTATTTTGTCTTGGGCTGCTTCTAAGACTTTGTGTTTGGGGTTCTGCAGTTTTATTACAGCACATGTAGATTTGATTGTGCTTTTTCCCAGTTTGATTAAGGTATAGTTTACCTATATCACTGTACTTGTTTAAGGTACACAACATCATGGTTTTACTTACACATACTGTGAAATGATTGCCATAGAAACTTTTGTTAGCATCCATTATCTTATGTAAATATAATAAAAAACCATAGGGAGAAAATAATATTTTCTTGTGATGAGAACTCTTAGGATCTATCTACTCTCTTAACTTTCCTATATAATACAGAACAGGGATAACTATTGTGATGTTATAGGTATACATCTCTAGTATGCATTTATCTTATAACTGGAAGTTTGTACGTTTTGGTCATCTTATAATTCCCTACCTCCTACCTCTGGTAACTGTAGGACTGTTCTCTTTTTTCTATGAGGTGGTTGTTGTTGTTGTTGTGTATGTGTGTGTGTGTGTGTGTGTGTGTGTGTTTAGATTCCACATATGTGAAATCATAGAATAGTTGTCTTTCTCTGTCCATGTCATTTGGCAGAATGCCTTCAAGTTCTTTTCTATGCTGTTGCAAATAGCAGGATTTTTTCATTTTTATGACTGGATATTCCAATGTATTTATACTACAATTTCTTTGTCCGTACATTGGTTGATGGCCACTTAGGTTTTTCCCATATCTTGGCTATTGTGAGTAATGCTGTAATCAACATGGGGGTACAGCTATCTTTTTAAGTCAATATTTTCATTTCCTTTGGATATATTCCCAGAAGAGAAATTATATACATATGGTTGTTCTATTTTTTGTTTTTTGAGATATTTCCATATAATTTTCCATAGTGGCTGCACTACTTTACAATTTGATGTATTTTTATTCACCTTGGTCAGTATGTGTCATTTTTAAATATAAGGTTTCAAAACATTAATTCTGGAAAGTTTACAGACACTAGCTCTTCAAATATTACCTCTTCCCCATTCTCTCCTGGATACTGGATTAAGAAAGCCACAAATTGTTGTTTCTCTTAGAGAGGAAATCTAATTCATTTCCTTTCGAATATATGCTAGACTCAGAGACTTATATGACATATAGAATGCGGTGGAAATAATGTTCTAGAATTTCCAAACTAGATCATAAGAATTTTGCAGATTGTCCTAGGAGTTTAGAGCATTTTCACTGAGAATTGTGAGCCTCTATGAAAGAAGTCTGCCTACTCTGAGATCACTATGCCAGAGAATTCATGTAGTTCAAATATTGGCATGATAGTTGACAGTCTCAGCTGAACTCTTCCTTTTAACCATCTATATCAAAGGACAAGATAGGTGAGTGAAACCTCCAGACCACAGTCAACACCATGTGAAACATCAATATCACCCAGATGAGCAAATACTAAGTAAATTACAAAATATTTTTAAATTTTTATCTCATTTTCAGTGACATTCTTTTTCTTTGAAATTTTTATGGCACCAGAATAGTTATCACTTTCTTGTCATATACCACAGGGCATCATTAGTAGTGAGCTAATATTTATATTCATTCCAGGCCCACGTGGGCAGGGTAAAACTGAATTTCAAACTCAAATGAAGCAGATTTTAAACTAAAATTCTTTCACCTAGAACTCAGGCAGAGACAAATAATTGTCAATGTGCAGGTGTGTGGATCTTTGTTTTTCTAGTTCACATACTTTGTTTTTAGCAACAATAAAAAAAATCTCTGTGCACAAATTTTAATTCTAAGTCTGTCTCACCAGAAACCCAGTGTTCTTCTTCCATTTACTACATAGATGTTAAAAGCAAACTTTTATGTTATCAGGATGATAAAAAATATATTCCAGGTGAACTGCTGGTCAGATCACACACTTAACTGTTATCTTTATGTTCTTCTTCAGTTCATTCCTCATTTCTGGAGCTGGGACTTTCCCTTTCTTTATTGAAAGCTTAGCTATACATTACTTTTTTTATTGTTATACTTTGTAAAACATTTCTAAGTGTTTGTAACAGATCCATATATTACTGGAATATGTGTTTTTCTATCTTTAGCTGAAAGTCTGAGCTTTCTTTCTCCTCCACTCTTCTTTGGAAAATTTTTTGAAAAAAAATTTTTTTGGCTAATAAACTTTTCATGATTTTACCATATATAGTCACCCTGAAAGATGAGGAAATTAATGCACTTTCAAAACATCCAACATTATTCTTATTTATTTTCCATTATTTTCCATGAACTGGTACATTCTTTCCCAGATTTATTGCACCAATTTATTTTATATTTAGGTAGCAATTTTTAAAGAAAATGTAACATTTATATTGTAGAATTCTATTAGTTATATTCCATTCTAATATAAAAATAACCTATTACTCATCTGAGTATGTTACAATAAAGAATTCTTCATGTGAGTTCCTTATTTTGATGCATGTTTTATGATTTTTTCAAAGATGTATTATTATTCTGAGTCCTAAAATATTTGAAAATTTCCTATGTAAAATTATTTGCTTTCACTTATGAAAACTGTCCTAGCTGAGTACAGAATTTTGAGGTCACGTATTTCCTGCCCCTAAATACTGTAAATATGATTTTGTTCCTTTTTGAACCAATTATATTGAAATAAATTCAGAAGCAAGATTAATTTTTACCTGTTTCTTTTGTCTGGATGCGTTTAGGATTCTTTCATTGTCTTTGAATAATTTCTGCAAAATAACAAATCACAACATTAGTTGTTTTCTATTAAATTTCTCTGGAACACAATGACTTTGGAAAATGAAACTCAACATAGCTGCCGATTCACTTATATCAGGAACATTTTATTCTATCATATACTTATTATACTTGTTAAACATTTTTAATATTTCATTTTTATTTTAAAAAAACCTAATAGGCACATGCTATATTTCCACTATCTTTGATACATACAGTTCTTGTCCTAATCAATGTATTTTTCTTGTCCCTTTGTGTTTTCTGCAATTGTCATTAGCCCAAATCTATGACTGATTCAGATTTCTGCCATCTTAATTCTGTCCCTTAAATGTCTAAGACAGTTGTAAGTTCTACAATTTTTTTGTTTTGTTTTTCACTATCATCAGCCATCAATTTATAACATTGCTTTGCTCTCTCTGCTTTCAATTCCTATTTCTCCTTTGGGTTCTTCCATCATAAAGTTTATAATATATTTAATTTCCTGGGGTGTATAAAGTGATTGTTATTTAAATATTCTGTTTCCTGGAATAAGTCTTATTCCAATTTATAGATTTTATTTTCATTTTTATTGGTTACATTCCTTAATCAATAATTTGTAGATCTTTTGCATATTATTTTCTGCTACTTCCCATGAATGTTGTGAATAGAAAAATCTTTTTATATTTACCTACTTACTGAAGCCTAGTTTTGCAGTAAGGATTTGCTACTGGAAACAGTTACTTGGTTATCTACTTAAAGTTTAAATTGTATGGAATAAAGGGATAGGGAAGAGAAGATGAGAAAAGAAATATGGCAGATTTGGATATGAGAACTCTGCCCTGAACTCCTAGCTCCAAATCTGTTGAAACAACTGGAATTCTGCCTGGACCTGCAAATTCTGCAATTAGGTAAAATGCTCTGGGACATACATACTCTTTTAGTATAAAAACCAAAGGCTCAAGGACCTTTCGATTATTTAATATGTAGGATAGGTGCTCACCTTTCTTTGACTTAGCTACAATATTCTCTTATAACATCTCCTCTCAAGGTTAGCATTAACTCTAGGGCATAATTTTTGAATGGACTCATTGGAAACAGAAATACTGGTTATCATCTCTCTTAAATCTGCAACTGTGGTCATCCGCACAGGTTGCTAGTCACTTTTGTTGTGATCTACTCCCAGCCTTAGTTATTCCAAACTGGGTAGTAGTGGAGCCTTCAAAAAATTTTTCATTTTTTCTCACATAAATTTAAGATCATAAATAGGAGAGATGAGACTTGAACTTGGCATTCTTGTCCAATAGGTTCACTTTAACAGGCATTCCTGGGAGTTTATAGTTTCAGGATAAATGGTATCCATTTCTCATTTAGTCCTTTATGATCTTCCAAGTGGACTTCAGGGACAGGAATTTTAGAAGTTTGAGTATTCTATACATTAAAAATCTGCTTTAAAATGTGAACAATCACCTTTTTTTTGTTCTGTAATTTGAGTTATACTGCAAGTTGGATTTCTAATATATATAAGACACTATGGTATTTGTATATCATCCTAGGTGGGTTTTTTCCATACTGTAGGGTCCCTCTTCCCTGTCTCCCTCCACACCTCCTCTTAACCTCAGAGCCCTATTAATGTCCACTGGCTTTTGTGAATATTTTACTTTGTCAAATCATGCTAAATTATGTAAATGTTCAGTATTTAGTATTTGTTTTTGTCATTTTTACTTTCTTTATTATACAAAATTCCCTCAAATTCCCTCCATTTTGCTGTAAATGGTGCATTTCAACTTTCCTTCTGGATGAATAGAATTCCATAGTATGGGTATGCCATGCTTTGACCCAGTCATCTAATGTTGGGCATTTTGGCTGCTTTTCCATGTCCTAGTTATTGTAAACAGTGGTGCAACAAACATTTCATGGCACATAGTTTTTTTTTTTTTTTTTTTAATAGAGGCATGTTTATTTATTTATTTATTTGTTTGTTTTGTCTGTTTGTTTGTTTATATATGCACTGGTACAGTCAGAAGCGTGGGAGGGTGAGAGAATTCACCAGAGCCAGAGCGGGGAGCTGAGCAGGCAGAAGGACCGAAGTACACTGCTGAGGGGAGCAGCGGGCGGCAGGAGAGGTCTGCGCGCCATGCGGGACCCTCCTCCGGTGGCCGGGGAGCAGCCGGGGATTGAACCGGTGCCGCAGAGGCCGCGGGCAGCTTCACAACCCAGCACTCAACCGCTGCGCCACCGGGGAGGCCCTGCATTAATGGTTTTATGGTCTTTGTGTAGATGCCCAAGAGTGGGATTACTAGATAAGGCAGTATTTCCATTTTCAGTTTTTTCAGATGAATCAAGATCACTTTCCATAATGGCTGCACCATTTGACATTTCCACCCACAATCGGTATAAGAGGGCTCCTCTTTCTCTACATCCTTCCCAGCACTTGTTTTCAAGGGTGTTTTTTTTTTAACTTATGCCATTCTTCTGGGTGTAAGATGGTATCTTTGTGTTTTTTTCCTGCACCTCTCTTGTTGGAAGTGATGCTGAATATTTTTTCACATATTTATTGACGTTCTGGCTATCCTCTTTGGTAAATTGTCTGTTCACATTTGTTGCCCATTTATTAATTGGGTGGGATGTTTTTCTATTGTTGAATTATATACGTTTTTATATTTCTTGGATCTTAACCCCTTGTTAATTACATCTCTCTCTCTCTCTCTCTCTCTCTCTCTCTATATATATATATATATATATATATACAGCCATTTAAGAGCTTTTTAACTTGATATACTCCAAGTTTTTTATTTTTATTTCTCTTTCCAAAGAGCTCAAATCTTCAAAAAAACCATCTTTATCACTGCTGTCATGGAACCCATTACCAATTTTGTCTTCTAAATATTTTCTTATTTCAGGTCTTACAGTTAAATCTTCAATTCACTTGGAATTTATGTTTGTGTATATAGTCAGAGAGTGATTCAATCTCTTTTTTATAGGTGATCTTCCAGTTTTCCCAGAACCATTTATTAAAGATACTCCTTTCTCTACTGTATGGTTGTAGCTGATTTATCATAGATTAATACTGATATGTGGGTGGATTTATTTTTAGGCCTTTGATTTTGTTCCACTGATCCATGTATCAGTTTTTGTGCCAATACCATATTGTTTTTAATACTGTTGCTTTAAAGTTTCCAAGTCAGGTAAAGTGATTCCTCCATTTCTCTCTTTTCTTAGAATTGATTTTTTTTTTTTTTTTATAAAAGCCGTTCTTTTTTTTTTTTTTAAAGATTTATTTATTTATTTATACAAGCACTGGGTACAGTCAGAAGCGCTGGAGGGTGAGAGAATTCACCAGAGCAGGGAGCAGAACAGGCAGAAGGACCGAAGTACACTGCTGAGGGGAGCAGCGGGCGGCAGGAGAGGTCTGCGCACCATGTGGGACCCTCCTCCGGTGGCCGGGGAGCAGCCGGGGATCGAACCTGCACTGGGCCGCGGGCAGCTTCGCAACCCAGCGCTCAACCGCTGCGCCACCGGGGAGGCCCCAGAATTGATTTTGTTATTTACTAGGTATTGATTGTATCTTTTAAGTTAAAAGACTTTATACATGAACTTGCTTCAATTTTTTATATTCAATTAGAAATGGGCAAAAACATCTAATAAAACATATTTGAAAATACACCCCTATGGAGGGTTGTTGAGCTTTAAAGTTATTTATACTTTTATTTCTATCCCATGATTTATTGAGAATATGCAGCCTTGGCTATACAATCATTATGAATTTTCTCCCCAAGGAATAGTTTACTATTTATAAATGTGGTATTGTCCTGCAGTCCTTTACAAAACCCTAAAACCAATCAAGTAGTCTGGAGACAATGGCAACCATTCTTTCTAGAAGGTAAACTTATTACCCAAATGAAGGAAGTGATTTTAGGTTCATAAATTTCCTTTGTTTCTGAGAGAATTTCTACCTTTCCCCTATAGTGAGAGTTCCTACTGGTGTACACCAGGGAATATTATAACACTTGGTAGCTGGTATTCTTCACAAATTCATGCATATTGAAATGTTTAAAATTGTACACCAAGAAATGAGAAACTGCAACATCCAGGGAGAATTTCAATTACTTGGACAGTTTATATATATCAAAATGTCCCAATCATTTTTAAAAAATGTTATTTTATGATGATAAGGGTATTTGTGATGATAAATAAAGTATAACAAAGGCAAAATGAAAGGAATGACAGGCCAATGCTGGGCAGACTGGCTGCGAGAGGCAGGTTCATGCATCAGCTGGAGGTTTTGCACAGCAGCCTGAGTTTCTGTTTTGATCCTAAGTCTTAGCAATATCTCACATTACTGCATGGCACAGATCTTTAGGGTTGCTGGTCAAACATGTTAACATGAAGTTATCAAAAGCACACTTTTCCAGTGTTGGTGCTATGATTGATAATATCAAAGCAATCATGTTTTTGTCAGGTTCTTTTATCTTTCAAAAATAAGCAAGGCAATTCATATTTTAACAACCCACTTTTTCAGTTACAAAGCTTATGCTTCCTTCCTGTCGAATTTTAACACTTGGTTCAGAATTCCCAAATTTACACTTGGTTTTCCAATTAAAATGGACTTTTGTGAATCCCCTGCTGATAGCCACCGGCTTGATAAAAAGTAACTTCATTTTCAGCAAGGATGTTTAGGGAGCCCAGTGCAAGGCTGACTCCTCTGCTATTGCCTTGAGCCCAGCTGTGCTGAAATATTAAACTTTAGTAAATTAGGTGAAATTGCAGCTTCCTGGCTGATACAATAATGCCCCTTTCTTTTTCTGCAAAGCAACTTCAGTCTGAGTTGTCTGCTCAGTTCTTCTGTTCTAAGAGAGGAAATATTCACACTATTTCCCCAAATCTACACAACTTTTTCATTTTCAGGTAATTGTGCCATCTCCTGCTTATCTAGCTGAATGCTTAAACTTTCAGACAGATAGAAATGAATCACTTTATTATTTTAGCTCTGTCTGATATTGCATTACTGTATCACACCACACTCAGATAATCATCTGGACCGTAAACATGTCAGTCTTATGTACCGGTAACAACTTTAACTTTTATTGATTAGTTCATATTTTAACAGGAATAGTTGCACTTTGGAAGGAAATGCTATTTCCAGACACATTTATTTTCAGATTTTTGCACCTTTTTGTCCTGAAAATAACACTGGTTAGAAAGTATGTTATTCATTGGCCAAATATCTATTTAGCAATTACTTTGTTTAAAGTTTCAGTTTATTTTCCACCAAAAATTTTTAATTAAAATAAATGCAGAATTAGCAAAAAGGAGCTGCACAGCCTTATATTTCTCTTCTTGAGATGCTATTTTTTTCTGTGAGGAAATCACTGAGTAACAACTTTATTGAGTAGTTCAGCCTACTGGCTTTCTCCTAGATCCTCCACTGGTCTTTCAGATTAGTACCTTATATCCTAGAAGACTCTAGTTGAAATATATTTTGTTATTTGAGAAAATGGACTGATAAAAACCTTTTCAAGTTTAAGCCTTTTCTCAGTACCTTTATAAAGGAGCTAGCAAGATGATTAGGTCCAAAGGTTGCTTTTGCAGTTACAAAAGGAAATAGTTTAATGAGCCCCGTAGAACCATGATGAGATTTATGGTTTTACTAACGTTTCCAGAGTTAGGGACAAAACCTAGAGCGATTGCACAGTGAGGCCTTGGGCACTGTGTGGGCCAGGTGAGGACAGCACTGAAAGATGAGAGACTCCCCAAATAATTGGGAAGTCAGACTATGCCATGAGATCGCTCTCCTGCCATAAACGAGATACTTACTGATAAACGAATCTGATGTAGACCAAGATGATTTAGACCAGGGGGTTTGAACCTTTTCTGAAAAGGGACAGATAATAAATACTTCAGGCATTTTGGGCCATAGGATTCTGTCACCCCTACACAACTCAACTCTTGTACCTTAAAAACAGCTTTAGATAAGACAACCCTATATAGCCCTTTGATAATACAAAGGAATGGGCATTGAGGGGTTCCAAGATAACTATTTACAAAAACGGCAGGGGCTGAATTGGGGCTGTAGGAGGTAGTTTGCAGACCCCACTCGCTGTCCCTCTAATCTGCCTGTAAGCAAAAGGTTATTGGCTTCTATTCGGTACAGTGAACACAACTGCCAAGTTCCCAGCAGCCTTTATGCGTGGGATGATCAGCAGAGCGACTAAACAGTTTTAAAACTTTTTGACATGGGCCCTTTCCGTCTTCGCTTCCGCCCCCCCAAGTCCTGGCTCTCGGCCTCAGGGGCGCGCGCGCGGAGCTGTCGGTACCTGGTTGGGAGGCGTGGGCTCGGGCGCAGAGCACGCGGGCACTCGGGAGAAGGTGAGGGCGTACAAAAGTTGGAATCCAATCAGCAGGAGTCGAGCTCCGGAGCCCCAACCTTCAGGTGACCCCGCGCGGCAGCGGCAGCGCCAGCAGCGCGGCCACCAGAGCCCGCGGCAGTTCGGGGCGCCTCGGGCAGAAGAGGCGGCGAGCGCCGCGCATCGTCGCTGCCATCCGGAGCCCGGTTCGGCGGGCCAGGGCCGGGCGGGAGAGCCAGGACGCGGCTCCTGCTTTGGCCCCAAAGCCGCGCCGGCTGGGCCGGGGGCGCCCGAGAGTGCGGGCCGCGCCGCGCGCCGTGGTCGCCCCCCGCGGCTGCCCTGGAAGTGTGCGTGGCTGTGGCTGCCGCGGCGGGGGCCGCCAGTCGGGGCCGCTCTGGCTGCGCTTCGCCGGGGCGGCGGCGACTGCGACGGCGCCTGTGGCTCAGGATGCGGCCGGGGGGCGCGCTGCTGGTTCTGCTCGCCTGCCTGCTGCTGCTGCTGCTGCTGCGTCTGCTCTGGGGCTCGGCCGACGCGCCCGCCCGCTCCAGGTAACGCGCTCGCTGGACTCCCGCCGACCCGCCGGTTCCAGACACCCCCAGCCGGCTCGCGGGGTCCGCGCGGGCTCCCGGCGGCGCGCCCCAGCTGCCCAGCCGGCCGCTCGCTGGACTTGGGCGCGTAGACTTTTGGCCGCAGCGAGACAAGCCGACGGGGTGCAGCGGCCTGAGGGTGGAGTGGGATGGGGCGTCCTGGAGGCTAGGAGGGCTGGTGGAGGGTGTGGGAGAGGCGACACTCGGGGCGGGGCCAAGTGTCCGGGGGTCTGGCTAGGGTTGCTAGGGCTCCAGCGGGCAGCTGCGGAACAGGACTTGGTGTCGGGTTCCGAGTAAGTGTTCAGGGCTCCCCACATTGTGGTCGGTGCCTTTCCTTCCTTCCCGCCCGAAGCCTCTTCAAACTCCGGGCTTAGGATGCTGCCCGGGAGCCAGGGCGCGCGAGGATGTCCCGGCCAGGCTGAGAGCGCGAAGCTGAGCCTGCCAGACAGCTGCTCCCCGCGAGCTGTAACAACTTAGTTTTCCTCCTGGCTGTGCAGGCTCTTGGTGGAGGAAGGCAAAGAAGCCACTCATGGCACCCCTGCAGCGCTGAGGACGCTCCGGAGCCCGGCGACCCCGCTATGGCGCACCTGGAGCAGGTACCCGTGGCCCCGGGCGGTGGGCGGCAGGGGACTCTGGCTTCGGACCAGGGAAGCGGAGTGGCTGTGCCCGCAGGGCTTGCTTCGAGCTAGAACCACACGATTAAGTGGATTTGAGCGAGCGAGCGAGCGAGCGAGAGCGAGAGCGAGAGCGAGAGAGCGCGCTTGTATGCGTGTGTGTGCCTGTGTGTGTGTGTGTGTGTGTGTGTGTGTTTGTGTAAGTGGGAAGGTGTGCACGTGCGCGCATGTAAACGCCTCACACTCCCTCAACCTTCCCTTTAAAGCCTATTCCTCCATTGGATGCTATTCCAACCAAGGAAGATAGTAAAGCAGCTGTACTTTAAAAAATGGGTGCTGGGTTCCCCTCTTGATAATGCGCTATTGAAAACCCCGGAGAGAAGCAGCTCAGCCTGTCTTTATTCAGGGATTTAGTTGGCTTGCTTTTGTTTTCTGTGCTTTAAGGTGCACCGGTGTAAGATGCTCATTTGGGAGAATGCAATTCTGTGCACAGTGTTGAGAATGTTTTTCATCTTAGTGTATGGAGACTTAATTTTTTTCTTTCTAACTCGGAAGACTATCCAGGTAAAATAATTACTTGGTTTTGATCTTTTTTTCTGATTATAAAAGTAACATGCTTAGTGCAGAAAGTCAGGTAACATGGGAAATATATTAGGAAAAAACCCAAAACTCCCAGAGTCTCACCACTCAGAGATCCGATTAAAGTGGGGGTCTATATTCTTCCTGAAGACATGTTTTAAGATATACTTAAAGCTATATTTGTAATTTGTATTCTGCCCCCCATTCATATGCACATATATGTCATTAAATTTTTCCCAAAACATTGCTTTTGATTGTTGCATACTTCATCAAATGAATGTACCTTTCCATTTTCATTTGATTTGATTTTACATTCCACCTTCATCCTTGCAATAAATCTTTATCTTTATTCTAAATTAATTCTCCAAAATGGACTGACAGAAATTGTATTGTTAGGTTAAAGCATATGCTTTGGGTTCTACATACTTATGGCTGATTGCTTCCTGGAAGAGTTGAGTCCAGCAGAATGTACTGCTTTATCCCTCAGCATTGTATTGCAATATTGTAAGTGGTCTCTTTTCCTCTATCCCGGAGAAATCCTGGAGGAACAAAACCTTAAAAAAAAAGTTTTATGTTATGCAGAGTTATGTGTATATTAGCCTAACTTTCCAGTGAGTGGAGAACTTTCCATCTTTTTCAAACCTCTGGGCCCAGTGCACATTCTAGGGTAGCTCTGTGGGGAAAGTTTGAAAAAATGTGCTAATTAAATGATCTGGTCCTAGGCCTTTTATGAAGTAATTCTTTGATGAATTTTTCAGTTTCTTTTGACATATTCTTTTCTACTGGGCGTACTGCTTGAGCTAATATAAGCAATACATATATTTTTCAGCATGTGGTCCATTTTATTACAATATGTAATATTTATTCCATTCCTTTATGCTTTTTAAAAGAAATCTTAAATATGTTTAAAAATATTTCTTTTAAAAACATTTCTTTCTGCTTTTTATCACTTTTATCATTTATGATTTTGTTTTATAGCAGGGGTGCAAATTTTAATCCATACTATTTGATTATATAAAGAAATAGTAATTAACTTTTCAAATAGTTGAGTTGATTGTCCTCCATGAACCTCATACTCCAGGTAATAGATACAAGTGATAATATGATATGATTGATATAAAATATAATATAATATAATATAATATAATATAATGATAATAGTAATAAAAATAGCCAGTACTTATTAAATCCTTCTTATGGGCCAAACTGACCTAATCAGAAAAAATATTATGCTTATTTTATAATGGAGGAAACTGAGACACAGAGAGGTGAGTTAATTGCCCAATGTTATAGTTAACACATCATGGCGCCAAGACTCAGACCTAGGCTATGTGTGCCGAGAATCCAAAATTCTTCATCTTCCTGCTGTGTAGCCTTTATCAGTGCTGGGCAAGAAGGGGTGTGAGTGTGTGTGTGTGTGTGTGTGTGTGTTCCCAGTCAGGTTAAAACTTAGTCAGATGTGACAGACAATTTAAGGAACTGTTTTTGGTAGTATTTCGTATTTTGAGAAATAATTGTCTTTCAGATTGCTTTCACAATCCCTTCTTACTCTAAGATGATAGCCAGGTGGAAGGACAGGAGCTTAGATGCAGTTGTAGAGTCAAGAGTTGGGCTTTTTGATCCTGCTACCTTTGACTCCTCTGATTTCATTGGTGATGTTCATTTGCCATCTGATGACTGCTTACCCTGTTGACAGCCAATTTTGAAAACTGCAGCTTGTGGCTTATTCTCTCTCCTCAGACTGTCTACCTCCTAGTACTCCCCTTCCATGGTCTTGACCTCATCTGAGCTCCCACTGTTGCTACCTTTTAGGGATCTGTAGAGATTCCTTTTTTTTTTTTTTTTTTTTGATTTTCACCCTGCAACACCGTGCAACCTAAAATGCTATCTCATTCAGTTCTGGTTAGACACCTGCACAGATAGTCTCCCAGCTATTTCTGGGACCCATCTAAACATGTGGGGCCTCCCTGGTGGCTCAGGGATTAAAATCTCAGAACTATTAAGCTATCATCAGCCACTGTGGGATGAGTTTGATCCCCGGCCAGGGAGCTAACCCACATGGCGCAGCAGCCCTCTCCTCTCACACCTGCTGCTCCCCTCAGCAGTGTATTTCAGTAGATCTGCCTGTTTTGCTCCCAACTCTGTCTCTGGTGAATCCTCTCACCTCCCCACACTTCTGGCCTGTACCCCAGTTCTTGTATGCATAAACAAATAAAAATAAATCTTTAAAAAATCAATAAACATCCAAGGACTAAAGATGGTTCAGGAAACTAAATATCAAGACCTCCTGTACTAACCCCAGGAAGTGAATGTGATCCTGTTCTAAGTTAACATCAAGATGGAAATTGTCCAAGAGATGATCTATTTTCAGAGTCCTAATTGGGAGAGGAAGCAAAGCCCCCACTAAACTTAACGTTACCCTAATTTTTCTCTCTCCAAGTCAGAGCTAGCCTCATCCTCTCTTTTGTTTCTACCCTTTCTCTAGGCTGGAAATATACAGGCATCCCTCTGCCTCATGTTTCCTTTTGTCCTGTCTCAAACCTCCAATCCTGACTCAAATGCCTTCATGGTAGATTGTGGACACCAAGAATGAAGGATTGGGAAAGCTCCAGGAGTTGTGTTTTCTAGGTGAAGTGGTTAATGTGCTAAAGAGAGGAATGAGAGGAATTTGGAAAACTTTAGAGCTACAGCAAAGCCTATTTTGCTTGTCTAAAGCTGAACATTACCTTATATTTTCTCTGCATTCTTTCTTAATAAAAAATCTATCTATTCAATACTTCTCCAAAGGATGCTTCAGCCTAATTACAGGAAATTCATGTCAAAGTCAGAAAGACAAAAGAGATAAATATGCTAAAAATTTTCCAAACATGGCTCCCATTACAATGGATTCTTTCTCTTTCCAATAAGCTTTGTTAAAGTCAGTCATCAGTTTTCTTGATTTTCAAACAACCAGCTCTTGAATTTATTTCTCAGTTCTGATACATTTCCATGTGTGATTTCCTTTCTTTTTTTTTTGTATTTTTTAAAAAAAAATATTATTGAGGTAACATTGGTTTAAAACACTGTATGTGATTCAAGGGTATAGCATTGCACCTCTTCAGATGCATGTTACCATACCACACCCACCACCAAGGTACCCTCAGCCCTCTAGTCTAGTCCTTCTTTGTTTTTCTCTTCCTGTCTCAGCCTCAATTCCATAATTAGATCTCTAGGACTTGTTATTGGTTTGATTTTGTCTGACTCTGTTTTGTTTCTTCTACAAATAAGTGAATCCATCTGGTATTTGGTTTTCATCTTATGATTTTGTGTTACTTTCATCTTTTAAAATATAATTTTTTCGAATTAATGCCTTCAAGTAAATGCCTGGTTTATTTGTTTTCCCTTTTTCTTTGTAACAAAAATATTTACTATGAATTTTCTTTTTATGCAGCTTTGGACTTGTTCCTTAAATTTGGCTACATAGTGTTCTGATTTGTAAAAATGTATTTTAAATTATTTATGATTACATTTATATTATGCATATGAGAACTAGGTATAAGCCAGAAGCATAGGGGATGAGTAGATTCACCAGAGGCAGAGTGGGGAATAGAACAGGCAGACTGACTGAAATATGCTGCTGTGGCAAGTAGCAGGTAAGCAGGAGAGGTCTGCTGCGCCATGTGGGTCACCTCCCTGGTTGGGGATCAACTTATGCTGCAGAGGGTGTGGACAGCTTCATAGTGCTGTGACTTAACCCCTTGTACCACCACGGAGACCCTACACTTAAAAAAATTTATCTCCATAAATACTTAGAAGATGACTTTTAAATTTCCAAGGAGTTGGCTTTTTCCTTAAATATTAAATTTTGATTATAAAAGAAACTCAATAAAATCACATCATAATGTCATAGATTGAGTTCCCAAATATTCAATCATTAGAAGTAAGAGGTTGCATTATTGTGAGATTGATGACAATGTAACTAGAGAAAGTCAGTTAATGTAATTGCTTTAAAGTTCTAGAATTTTTCCATGGGAATATCCTAAGTCCTGGTTGTGGTTTCACATTAATAGTGGCAGTGTCCATAGTGACAATAGGGATCCTTTGACTGCCTGGAACTTTCTGATAGTAGCAGCTTTTTCTTTTTCTTTCTTCTTTATCTTCTTCTTCTTCTTTTTTTTTTTGGTGTCTTAATTATTTGGTGGCTATTTGATTGACCATCTGAGATAATTGGATTATGAGTTGACCACAGATATGAGAGCCCACCTCTACTTCTCTGCTTTCTTAGAGAGGTTTGTCTGCTATTTTCTTTCACAGTCTTTCTTTTCCCTCCCTTTTACCCTGCAGTAAAGTTTGACTTGTACATATTTGAGAATTGGTGCTTGTGGAGGGCAAACATTAGTCAATTGTCTTATATCACAACTCACAATGTTATAAGGAGTGTTATTATAGAGATTTTATTGCATCTTTTTAGAGGAATACCAAGAAAATGATAACTACCTTTAACACTATGATTTTAACACTTCAATGCTGTTTCATTACTTTTTATGCACATTTCTAGTAATTTTCTTTGCTTATTTTAATAGTTTTTAACATCTTAAATTTTCTTCATGACATTAATATTTTTCTGCAATATAATTTTTAGAACATGGTGTTTGAATATATGCATGTACCATAATCTATTTATTTGTCCTTTTTGAATATGTCAAAAGGGGTGGACTTTTTATTAAGTTATTACTCTTCTATTATATATGTTCTCCTTTGAGGATTTTTTAAAATTTTGATTTAAGCTCTTGCTTACAAATTGAAAAATATGACTTGCATTTTCTTTTCAATGCCTGACGTTGAAAAGATGCTTCACGTTAAGTGATCTGCTCTCCCGTCCTTTAGTTCCCTTTGTTCCCATTGCTTTCTTGACCTGTTGGCATGTCTTCTAATATTTTTAGTCTTGGAATGTAGATGATAGTATTTCTGAAACTTTAGATATTCAGGATACAAATCTTATTTTTCTTACAAATACTGAATTGTTGTATCACAGTTCTAACTTTTTTTGTCTTAAATTTTTATATGATGTTGCTCCTCCATTTTCTAACATTAAGGGCTCTGAAAAAGAAATAAGAACAATTTTACTTTTATTTCTTCAAAAGTAGCCTGTTGGATTATTTGTCTTACTGAATCCTGATAGAATTTTTAATTTACACTTAGCATTCTTAAAATTCACAGTGATATGTTTATGCAGTGACCTCTTTTGATTAATTTTGTTGGTAAGCCTTTTTAATCCTCTGGCTTGGTTACAACTAAATAAAAAAAATGTATTATATCTTTGATTATGTGATGGGTTGCACGTATTGTAGTTGCACTTTTGAAGTGAGTCTTCATTTTCCATCTTCTATAAATTCATTTCTCTTTTCCATAGCTGTTTATCGTCCCTACATCCCCTTCCCATGTAAACAACTTTATTGTTCTTTCTGCTTTTAGTTTTCTCTTTGGCCTTTTTCTTCCTCCTCTGGGTTCATTTCCCATATTTGCCCCTTATATTACTGAACTATTTTCTGTAGTTTCAATCCTTTGTATTGCCCTGTCTAAAACAGTAAATTGATAGCATTTTATTCTTTATAATCTTTTTTCTTCTTTCAGCCTACAGCGTATCACTTTGGTTTGCATCTTAGAAAGCATCTAAATAACCTTTTAAGTCTCATCTTCCATTTTTTAGTTTATATTTTCTTGTACTTTATTGAGAACACAAAGAAATGCTCTCTAAAAGATTTCTCCTGTTCTTGTAGTAAATATTTTCAAGAGTATACTTTTATCTGCATCTTATGTTAGAGAATCTTTTCATAAGTTTTGTGATTTCTTTGGCTTGATTTTCATTTAGATATCCACAAATAAGAAGGCCTCTCTAGCATTTTACTCATTAGACAGGATTCCTGATAACTCCATTCAGTCTCCACCTGGGGCTGAAAGATTCTGTTTCGTAGTGCATCTATCAGATGAGAAGCTGAGTCATTTCACTTTAAAACAAACGTCTAATGTTTATAAAGTTGAATTTTTCAAAATATTATGGTAAAATAAATAATGTGATATTTACTAATTTGAACTTTTTTTTTTTTAATACTGGCATCTCTAAGCTATCTTTTGGCCCCATGTCTTGATCTCATGTCTGTCAGAAGGCACATATATTTCTGGGTGATCCTAGTCAACATGGACTGCTGTTGCCAGGAATGGCACATGACAAATGTCACCTGAAACCCAGAAAGGGGTATGCTCCTGGGGTTCTCTCCATGTCTGCCATCCTGTTCACATCCAGAGTACATCAACTAACTCCTTTTCTGCCCCCTTCCTTTCCTTCATTGTTGCTATATCATGTGACATCTCAAGAAGACCTAAAGAAAGCAGTAGCCAACAGTAGTACAGATGCACCCCCACCCCCATTCCCCAAAGCCCCTACTGCCTCAGGAAGCAGGTCCTTCCAGTGTGGAAATAGTCACCTGATTTTCTAGTTGGGGCAGACTCTGTGCTCAGGTAAAGAAAGACAGACCATGGCAGTGGCTCAAAACTTGTCTGATATCCACTCCCATGTATCTGCTCTGTTTTATAGGTGAAAATTTACATCAGCTGATGGTAATTCATTCATTTTGTTGATAGCATTTCTTCCCCAAATCTGACAAATTTCTGAAGCAACTATCTGTTGCCATCAAAATGTGTGGCAGTAATTTTGTGCAGACTTGTGTATGTTCATAAGAATGTAAATAAGGGTATCCAAATTTTGCCTCAATTAAAAATAGAGAAAGAAAAGATTGTAAATAATCTGGAAAAGGAAGAATTGGGCATTGTTTGCTCTCTACTGTCTTGCACTGAAAGTTGTAACAATGTTTTATTTGACAATTTTTGGTTGTATATGTTCACACAGGGATCATAACTAGGAGCTTCAAGATGAATATGAGCTAGAGCTTGTAAAAAGAATCTTGTAACTAAACAAAACTTTGGAAGAGCTGATTTTAATCCTCTTACCGCTTCCTCTCTACCCCATCCTCCAAACTGTTGGATATTGCTTTCAAGAACAATATCAGCTTTTTTACTTTTATGTCTTTCCTTCTTTGCTTTTAGAAGTAATGCTACTATATGTGTCCTGATTTGAAAAATTTAGTATGTTTTAAAGTTGCCTTGAGTCTGCTTCCTGAAATGAGGCTATCAATCTTGCATTCTGCTTCTTTTTCTACTTCCCAGTGCTGTGTCTTCCTTGCAGCCCTTCTCCTTGAAGGTTTGGAGGGAGCTCTCCATTTCTGCTGTGGGATTGCTCTCTTCTTTCCTCCTTTGGGGCCTTTGGTTTCCCAGATTGGCACTTTTCAGCCCCTCTATTCTCTGGCACCCATGGCACAGCATTGTCTGCTCTGGTCTGGTGAAAGCAGCGGGCCCGATTGTCAGGAACAGGTGGGGGGCATCGACCTCAAGAGAGCCTCAGTCACTCCTAGGCTTCTCTGGGCTCATGGGCACATAAACAGGAAAGCCAGGAAAAGCTTGAAGGACCCAAACAAATGCCCTTCTCTTTCCTTTGCTTTGTGGGGCGGTACGATGAAGAGAGGCAGAGTTCATGAGGAAATGGTGTCTGCGTGGCCCAGCTCCCACTTTGGTGGTTGTGGAAGTGGAATTTTATTTTCTGTTATACTCATATAATGTCATTACTTCCTTGATAGAAACTCACTTTGCAAAGAAGCTGGGATGTTTCTTTTTATGACTTGAGTTGCGACGTTTGGCAGACAAGACTGTTCACACACGTATGTCAAAGTGAAGGTGGTTCCATTGCAACATAAATCAAGTTGCTTTAGGTTTTCTGGTCTTGTGTATTAATTTACTGTGTTCTTAAGAGACATTTTCCTTGAGCAAGCAGACATTAGGGTGAATTGGAAACAATGATAAAAAGCCTGACTGCATGGTGAGGGGAATGGAGATTTTTGGAGGGAGATATAAAGGACCAAACATTTGGAGAGGTTAGGTGCTAACAAAGAAGATAGTGAGAAGAGACACTTGGGCAGGGTGGATGGGATATCAAGAGGAGGAAAGGAAAATAAATAAATCTGTCAAGTGCAGTGATTCTTTTTAGAACCATCAGTCTTTAACTGCTCTGTCTTTTAATGGTGTAAAGGTCCTATCACCTCTTTTTTGGAGTCAGGAAAAGTTGCTGTTTAAGGAGCCACTGAGTAAACTTGAGGGAAGTGTTCTTGTGTCCTGATATCTTATTTTATGGCTTCTTTTTGCTGTTAAAGAGATGAGTATTGCTGTAGTGTATTTACCTGTACACACCTAGGACATCAGCTTATCAGGGCATTAAATCTGTCTTGTCCATAACTTCATATTTAAAAGACTTTATTTTGCCTCACAAAGTACTAATGATTTGTGCTTGCTGTAGATAATCAGTCAATAATTCCTGGACTCCCAGGAATTCATATCAAGTGGGAATACTATTTCTAAGAGTAATTTTATAGGATATAACCTGTGCTTTCTAAATTATTGTAAAATAATTTCTACTATCTTGTTAGTTATTGGTAAAACAAACTAGAATTCTCTAACATAATACTTAACAGCAATTTATTCCAGTGGCTTATAAGGTGTATAGCATTATAATTCAACATCTGTATACTACATTATGATCCTACCAAAAGTCTCATTTCCATCCTCCACCACTGGTCCTCTTTATGCATATGCCCACCCCGCATCTCCATGTCCCTCTGGTCACCACCATTTTGTTCTCATAAGCTAAGAGTTTGTTTTTGTTTGTTCAGTTGTTTTCTTTCTGGTTTCAGTCACCCAGTTTTGTATTTCAGCATCTGTATATACTACATATGATCACCACCAAACATCTGGTTTGCAGCCAACATTGACTCCCTTTGCCATTTTACCCACCTCCAACCCTCTTCCCCTCTCATAACCACCATTCGGTTGTCATAATCTAAGTTTGTTTTGCTTTTTATTTGCTTTGTTTCTTTATCTTTCACATGAGTGAAATCATATGGTATTTGTCTTCTTTCTGTCTGACTTGCTTTGTTTAGAATAATACCCTCAAGGTTCATCTGTATTTTCACAACTGGCAAGAGTACATGGAAAATGTAATTTTTAAACTGTAGCATCCCAAGAAACTGAGGTTGTAGGTTGTAAACACCATGCATTTTCAAAATGCTGGAACCTCTGTTGGAATGCAAGTGGTATGTTTTGGTGCTATATTTGGAGGATATATTCTTATATAATCTTTTTAAGATTGTATGTCATCATTTTCTTGCCCTATTGGATAGAACATATCCTCCTCACACTTTTTTCAGAATGTATCCTTTAATGCTGTACTGTGCATTTTGTAAGATATTTGATACTTTGTTATTCAGTCTGCCATACCCTGCATGTTTATATTTGTCAACATAGTTTTACTAGTTGCACGTTAAGTTTGTGGGCAATATTTTTGTGTTTTTTGATTTGGGAATTCATCCATATTCCCCATTCATTTGAGGGTTACCAAAATACTCATATTTTCTATGTATGGAGAATATTATTCTTCAATAGATTTTAGGAGGTCTGTGCCTTGTTTATTTCTTTCACTACAGCCTCCTAACTATGAGTGGCAACTCCCATATATTGGGATTTGAGCCCTTTTGCCATGTCTAAATAATGGTACTAGGTGTTTGAAGGTAGGCTTTATCATGTTGCATTGCAAGATAGACAGGTAGTGGCTTTCACATGATAAAATACTTGTGATAGTCAAACCTAATTTTATAACTGTATGCTTGTGTATGAATATATAAGAACAATTTTGAAATTAGAGGAAGATGGATTAAATTTGGATGGTTGAAAAGTAATATAATCATTTCTTAAAGAAAAACTTACAGAATCTGAATAAGCAGATGTAAAGTATTATATTTGTACTTAGAATTTTTTCCAATAAAAATTTCAGAAATTAGTGATTGCATCTCTTTGCTGTCCATTTTAGAACCTTTGCTCTATAGGGATTTTAAACCCTCTTTGTAAAGAACCAGAACCTTAGAAATATTTTTTTAAAAGATTTATTTATTTATTTATTTATTTATTTATTTATTTATTTATTTATTTATTTATACAAGCACTGGGTACAGTCAGAAGCGCGGGAGGGTGAGAGAATTCACCAGAGCCAGAGCAGGGAACAGAATAGGCAGACTGATGAAATACACTGCTGAGGGGAACAGTGGACATGGCAAGAGAGGTCTGCGCGCCATGTGGGCCCCTCGCAGGTGGCCGGGGATGGAACCGGTGCTGCAGAGGCTGCGGGCAGCTTTGCAGACCAGCGCTCAACCGCTGGGCCACCAGGGGAGGCCAACCTTAGAAACATTTTATAAAATGTAACTTTAAATAAATAAAAATTAAGAAAATGCATGTACAAAGTAAATATCCATTGTTGCTTAACTTTCATGCTGTTTCTGCTGGAAGTTCCCTTTATAGCAAGATGGCAAATTGTGTATTCTAAGCAATGAGGCTGCCACATAAAAATTTTAATTACATAACATATTATCTATTCATATATGTACATCTTTTTTAAAAAAATCTCTAACAAAATAAAAAATATATAGATTTTTACACAATTTTTAACACTAAGTTTTTTTTTAATATTTTCATTAATAGTATTGAGAATAGGACAGGTATTACATTTAAAAGATTGTTTTATATCATCTGTGCTATGAAAATGATAAAAATCAGGACAGAGCTGTTGTTTGGGGTACTTTCGAATGCAGGACTTTCAGATAGATTTTTTAAAATAAGTGTAATTTTATTTAGCAGGGCAAATTATTTGAAATGAAACAAATCAGTTAACAGATCAGAAGTGGACTTCCACACGGTAGAGTAAGGATAGTCTGTACATGCAACTGGATCTCCACATGCAAAATGATGACTTTAAACCCATACTTCACATTATATCCCCCAAATTATCTCAGCATGGATCATAGATTTAAGATCTTTCTTTCTGAAAGAAAACATAACACTTTGGTGCTGTTGAATCAGTGTAAGCAATAGAGGGAAAAAATAAGGGGGGTGCAATTGTATGGGGAATATAAAAATAAATAAATTTTAAAAATTGAAAAAAAAAGTTATATTTATCAAAATTAAGAGCATTTGCGGGGCCTCCCCGGTGGTGCAGTGGTTGAGTGCTGGGTTGCGAAGCTGCCCGCTTGAAAAAAAAAAGGTTTAAAAAAAAAGAGCATTTGCAATTCCACATATACTTTAAGAATAAAAAAGATAAACCACACACTTATTTGTAAAACATACATCCCATAAGAGTTGTATTCAGAACATGTAAAGGACTCTTACAACACAATGACAAGAAGACCGTTAACCCAATTCAAAAATGGAAGATGATTTGAAAAGGTGTTTCACCAAAGAAAATATACAGATGATATAGCTGATAATGACCATATGAAAAAAATGTGTTAACAGTATTAGCAACATCATTAGTCATTAGGGAAATACAGATCAAAATCATAATAAGATAACCATTTCACATCTTCTGGGACAGCTTTTCTAGCGAGTCTGCCATGATGAGGGGCAGCCCCTCTCAAGGTTAGGTTCTACTACTGAAGCTCATGACAGTAATCCTTTAGTGTGGCCAAAGAAAACCTTATTACTCAGGTAGGGAAGTTCCAAGGTGGGGAAGGGGAGGATGGGTCTCCAGGAAAGGTTCTGAAACAGAGACAGTAGCAAGTGCATGAGTTCTGTAGATTCCTTGTGAATCTGGACATCTTTCAGACCTAAGGCAAAGCTTTACATTTGGAGATAAATTACTACAGAAGTGAGGGGGAAAAATCAGCATTTCTTTAGCTGCTGTAATAGTGGTGGAATAATTTCTTATTTCTTCTTCTTATGAGCATCGTGGGCATCACCATCCTGAATCTTGCAGTATTTCTTCATTCAAATCACCATAATAGGCTGGAGTCAGAGCTGGTCCTATTTAAGAATATTGGTGCTGGGTATTAATTTAAGATATTCCTTTCCTTGTTGAAAGATCCATGTAGTTATAGGGGGTGTTGAGCCTCTGTTATACAATTGAAAATGCCTAAATATGTGTCTGTTATAGCAAAGATTGTGATGAAACCCACTCTCATAGTTTAAAAGAAGTCACTGAGACTTCTGTTTCCTTTGAAGAGGGACCTTCAATTAGCCAACCTTTGAAACAGTTATACTGGAGAAGAGAGGAAGCTTTGGCAGACATATTTCTTATGGCATGTACAGTAGTAGCTTGTTTCAGGGGTTAGAACCCCTGCATTTTCAATGGGTTTTCTCACTGTGTTATCCACTTCAATCTGAGTTCCAGGTTTGAGAAGGGGTGTCACAAAGGGGTGTTGTTTTTAAGTGGGAATGAGAGTTTTATTTGTGTATTGTAGATCTGTAGGTGAGAAATGTCACTGTTTATGGATATAATGATAAGAGGGACCCTAGTTACATTTTGGTAGATGCCATAAGACCTAAAATTCAAGCATTCAAAGCAACTAAGGCACAGGGGAAAAGAGACATCCATTTGGGAGACCATTTTGTATTTTTTAGAGGGTGCCTTTCAGTAGGTCATTTTATCCCTTTATTAGAACTCCGTTAGGACAACAGACTATGGACAATAGGAAAAATGATATTCCAAATGATGCCTTGTTTTAAGATTCATGCTTGTGCTGAATGAGTAGCATATACTCATATCAGAGTGCACAGTATTGGGGCACAAAGGGAACTGACAAAGTTTTGTTGAGCTTTTACATTAGCAGTGTCAGCAGCAGCACATTAGGAAGGATAAATCCAAAGTAGACCCTTATAATTTTTAATTATTGAGAGGGCAAAGTGATTTGTGCTTACGTATTGGAGAAATAGCCCAATAAAATCAATTTTCCATGGAGTGAAGGGGCATTTACTCCTGGGTAGGATCCTCAGGGATCATGATACTGGAGCAGAACATTGGGAGGCTCAGGAGGATTTTTGGCTCCATTGCATTTGGCCCCAAATTTAAAGGTCCAAAGACCACAGTGACATGACAATTAGAGTCAAAAGAATGGGGATGCTTTATGTGCTTGCTTAGGAAATGTGAGCATTGAAAGGAGCCTCCTTCCCAGGACCATAAAGATGAGTTGAGACATGGAGACATTAATTATAATAAATGAGATCTCAGTGACAATATATTTCCTAAGTGGAAAGTCCCATTGGGACCTTCTTGAATGTGAAACCTGTTTTGTGCCTATTGATCAGACCAAACAGTGGGGTCATTAACCACCATCCAGGAGTGTGTGATATATAGACAATTCATATAAATCTTGAAGAAATTCTCCAATAACAAATGTCCACCCTTGAGTTCCAGCCTTTATCAATGACGTCCTGGAAAGAAGTAGCTCTCTCGTGAGTTTTATCACATGCGATGATGGGGCTATTGACTGTAAAATAAATGGATTTCCTTTATGGTGGACCCAGGGCATCTTGCAAGTGGCCAGTGAAATCAAGCAAAAGGCAGTTTTTCTTGGATTATAGATTTGGAAAAGGAGACTCCAGAAAGTATGAGAATTAGTGGCTAGGGTTTTCATAGTAATGGAATCAACAGATGAGACTAATGACACTGTAATAAGCTAGATTTTTGGGTGGCCTCAAGGTCCTGTTGTTGGTGTGACCTCCACTGAAAGTGAGCCAGTTATCTCATGATTGCTTGAATAGATTTTAATGAAACACTCTATATAGGAAATATGTTGTTTCCAGAATCCTAGTAGGCAGGGAGATGATGAGAATGGGATTATTGACTGAATTATTGAGAGTGATGAGAATGGGATTATTGACTGGATATAATATAGAGCAGCCTTCTGGGGACCAAATCATGCCCCAACTTTAACTAAAGTGGTGGAAACTTGGATCTTTGGGGTGTAGGGTCCCAACTGTAGTTAATCAAATCTCAACCACAGTTCAAATGTCTTGTGCAATAGCTTCACGAGTAGACTATCCTTTGGTAGAATATTGTTAGTATAAGGCCAGGGATGGGTTCTTGAGAACACAGGAAGTCTGTGAAGGTCCTCTCTGCATATGTGGTGGGGATATTGATATATTATAGCCCCTAGGTAATTAGTAAATGCATTTTGGGACACCTCAAAGGTGAATGCAAATTTTAACTGTGATGCTGAAGAAAATGGGAACAAGATAAAACACATTAGCTAGATCAGTAACTCCAACAATATGCCTCAGGGTATTTACCATCCCATTACGATAACTCTATGCATAGATATAATTCTCAAATGTTGGAGTTTGGGCTATCATCCTTAGGCATCTGTCAAATTGTTAGAATAATAGGACAATTCATAATCCTTGTTGATTACCTTTATTTTGGCTTGAGTGTGTTCATTTCCTTGGGATACTTAGGAGGTGAGGAGGGTGATGCATCTAGAACTGGTAGCATATGAGTTTTAGCTCCTGGGTGCCACGATGAATCTCTGTGTAATAGTGATGATCAGAATCTTTATAGCAGTATCCAGGAAAGACATAGCTACAAAGATACTTGGTGCTGCTAGTGTTCTAATTAACCATTTCCCCTCAGGGTATGAGCCTCAGCAGGTCAGACAGTGATAGTGCTGCTGCACAATTCTTCATCTAGGGTACCCCACTGATGCACTGGGGTGGTAGTGGTGAAATAAGCTCATTAGGATTGTGTGAAAGGCAATAGACAGCGGTGGGAGATGAGACTTAAGGTTGCTGGCACCAAATCAATCAGTAAATCAGTCACTGGAAGTCCAAGTGCAACTATTTTGGAATTGAGTTGAGAATTTCTTAGTAAATTAAAGATAAACTTGCCATATGACCCAGAAATCGCTCTCCTAGGTATTTACCCAAGAAAAATAAAAACATACATCCACATAAATGACTTATATATGAGTATTTATAGCAACATTATTCACAATAGCCAAACAATGGAAACAATCCAAATATCCAACAGCAGGTGAACAGCTAAGTAAAATGTGCTGTAACCATACATGAAATACTACTCAGCATTAAAAATAAATGAAATATGAATACACTACTATATAGATGAACCTTAAAAACATTATCATAAGTTAAAGGAGACAGACACAAAAATACTGTGTGAGATGAGACAAAAAACAAATAAGTAGTTGTGTGAGGCTGGGGGTGGGTCTAGGGTGAGAATTGGGTACAAGGGATTTTTATGGAGTCATGGAAATGTAAAGCTGGATTGTGAAGGTAGTTGCTTCAATCTATGAAGTTACTAGGTATCCTTGAATTGTGCACTTAAAATTTTTATGTGCAGGAAATTTTGTGAGAAAATACGTGCTTGCATCCATGATTTTGCTCTTTGTGTAAGCTTTATGTATTGTGTGTGCATCCATGGGTGGGTTTTAAATATAGGAAGCTGATGCATAGAAGTAATGTTGTGTTGTTGGGATATGGAGAGGATTTAAGTAGTTTTGAAGCACACCAAATTAAAAAAGTCTTCTAAGGCAACCTACATAGTTATCAACAGTATCCTGAGATGAGAAATAGACAAAATGTGTAAAATTCCCCACTAGCATTCAGATTGCCTACATATTTTTTTTCATGTTTTTCAAACAGTTCTTTTCAGGCCTAAAATGCTGTTTCAAACCTGTTTGTATTAATAAAGAGAATTGTCTCTCTGATGTGAACTGCTGCAATCCACATGGCATTGTGTCCAGTTCAACAAAACCAGGAGGTCTAGCAATAATTGCACTGTTAACATGTGCCACAACTAGCAACTTTTGTGTATGACTTCATCTAATTCTCATGGCAACACTATTGTCGGACTATTAATATTCCCATTTTACAGAAAAAGACACTGAGATGCAGAGGGTTTTGTTACACAGGCCACATGCCAGAAAGGGGCAGCAGACTGACTTCTCAGGCGGTGCTCCAGATGGAGAGACAGTGGCCAGGCACACACTGTGTTCCCATACTAAATGTGGAATGATCTTTTGGAACATTTAGTGGTCTTGGGAGAGGAGCTCAGAGGGTGATCACTAATTTCTGAGCTTATGTGGATGAGAGCCTGGGAGACACCGTGTCATCCTGGCAGATAGGGAACCAGCCCAGAGGAGCCCTTCGAATCCCTTTTGACTGTGAAGTAAGATTTAGTGATGTTAAGTGTGCAGCAGCTTGGAATGCAGACTAGACCAAGTGTGGAGATGGGAGTTTCAGTCAGCCAGCCAAGGACTGCACACCCTGTGCCCCAGGGGGCTAAGCCAGGTCCAGGCCATTCTTGAAAAAACCCAAGGAGAGCATTCCTCGGCATGGAGTCCTTACATTCTTGCTGATGGGAGATGAAGCCTCACTAGGGTGTGTGTGGACAGAGTCTGTGCCTGGCATCAAGGGCTGCAAGCTCTGGGGCCCACCTCTGGAAAGCAGTATCTTAGCTACAAGGGAAAATGCAAATCCCATCTGAGAAAGTGCACTGAGACCTCATTGTTTAGTTTACCCAAGTTGAAATTAGCCAATTCAAGTCAAATCACTTATTAGCTCTCTCTGGCCAATTTAATTCTTGTGTGTGTGGTGTGTAGTGTGGTGTGTGTTTGTTGTGTGTGTTGTGTATATGTTGTGCATATGCATCCTCCTCACAGTCATAGGTAAGGGTCACCTTTATTCCTGCACGAGTAGGCCATATTTGTGAGATTTCACTGTCCGTTGAGGAAGTCCAAGGAATACATACATCCATCATACTCACCCTGCTCTGAATCTCATTAAGAGCACGTCCCCCAAGAAAAGAATGAATTTGTATCCAAACGATTCTATCCTGACTTGCTCAAAAAGGTGATTTTCTTTTCTTTTGAAAATATTCTTCCAGCAGTACTGATTCCGGCACACAGTCGAAGGTTATTAATGGCTTCATTCATCCATTCAGTGGGTATTTATGCTGCAGGAAAACTGCACTGTTATCTGAGAGCTGGGTGCCAGGAGGGTGGATATGCAGGTGGCACCTAATTAGATTTGGGTAAAAACAGCCTTCCTTCCTTAGGGAGGCAATTGCTAAGTTCAGCTCAGCATTTGTGGTAAAGCACATCAATCCTCTCATCTCCACACATTTTCTGAGGCCCTTCTCTGTTCAGCCAGAGTTCCCAATCTGTGACATTGCCCTGTGAAGTGTCAGTGACTGCTAAGTCTCAAGGACTAGAGAGGGAGAGACAGGCACCCGTGATGACCACCCAGTATAAACACTGTCATGGAGACAGGTCCAGGCCAGTGTGACAGCCCATAGCAAGGAGTTCAGGGAGGCTGAACAGGTGATGGTGCCTGCATTTGAATCTCAAAACATAAGCAAAAGTTCCACAAGCAAGCAAAGAAGAAAGTGGCTATTCAATACACATGTAATGTCCTGAGGGATTTATAGACCACATTATCTGGGAAATTGAAATTCTTTCAGGGTAGCTGGATTCCAGATGTGAGTGTAGGAGTTGGGAACAAAAGGTTGCAAAAGTAGGCAGGTACTAGAAAACTAAGGGATGCTCCTAGCTAAATAATATAGGTGTTATCTCACAGGTCAACAGAATCTGCTGATAGGTTTTCAGAAGGGTGATGTGATTTTCTTTGTAACTTAAAAGAGTGGACTCTGGGGCTAGTGTAAGGCAGGGAGGTGTTCACCTGGGACAACCATACCAGTTGTTCAAGTAATGGGAGAACTGCAACCCTGGACCCTGGTGCTTCTCCCAGGACATCACAGGCAGCTACCTGCTGGGTCCCTTGCCTGGAACCGTGGGCTTAGTTCTGTTTCTGGATGGTTGGGCTCTATTGTGAGCATCCTCCTTGTGAAGATGATGGTTTGACAGGAGAAGAACTGGAAAACCCACAGCTGAATAGGCTGGACCTAAATAAAATACATGTGATGGGATGGATGGGAGTTTAAGAAGAGACCTGAGAAGTTTGAATTTCCAGGTCTTGATAATTAGATTGGAATTGCCAGGATGAAAAGTACTCAGTCAGTAACTTGGGTACAAAGCAATTATGAGCTTCATTATTCTGCTATG
Source organism: Talpa occidentalis (assembly GCF_014898055.3). Lineage (NCBI taxonomy): Eukaryota > Metazoa > Chordata > Mammalia > Eulipotyphla > Talpidae > Talpa > Talpa occidentalis. The sequence goes on along the minus strand of NW_023601433.1, from coordinate 64,613,534 downwards.
GCTTTTGTAACAATATAGCAGTGTAACAATTGTAACCAATGTAACAATAGATTCAGGGCCTTAAATAACATAAATTTATTGTCTTGCAGTTTTGGAGGCTAGAAATACAAGATCAAGGTGTTAGCAAGGTTGGTTTGTTCTGAGGATTTTGAGGGAACTGTCTGTCCCTGACATCTGTCCTTGGCTTATAGGTGACCATTTTCTGCCACTCTCTTCTGATGGTCTCCCTCTGTGTGTCTGTGTCTAAACTTTCTCTTTAAGGGCACTAGTCATGTTGGATCAGAGCCCACTTCTATGAGCTCATTTTAATTTCATTGCTTCTTTAAAGGGCCTATCAACAAATATAGACACTTTCTGAGATACTAGGGACTAAGACCCCAACATACCAGTTTTGGGGATGGAGGGACACAATTCAGTCCAGAGCATAGAGATATAAACAAATTTAGTAAACATTCTTAAGTCATTCATTCTGAGGGCTCATATAATGGGGTTTGCCTGTATTTCCAATGACCTGAATTGATGTGTGTGATTTGGAAGGTGGGAGGGTGACTGTCATAAAAAGAATCTGCTGACCTAAGTTGCCACAACAGATCTTAACATAGTCTTGGAAATTCAGATTTTCTCAAAGTGAGTACAATTCCTTTGACCGCTCAAAGATAATACCTTGAAGAGCTAGCAGAGTGGCAGTGGGTTTCACCCAGTGACTCAGGAATGGTTATAGTCTAGCAGTTGGAGCTCTTTATGGGGAGTGTGTGTGTGTGTGTGTGTGTGTGTGTATTGGGTTCTTTTGAGCTAGGAGAAATAGAGCTGCCAAAGAGGTAGGGTGAAGTCAGGTGAGCCTCCTTTTCTGTCTTTTCTCAGCCCATCTTTCATAGTTAGCTGACTCAGGCTATTCTAACAAAATACTACAGACTGGGTGGCTTAAACAACAGAAATTTATTTCTCATAATTCTGGCTAAAAGTCCAGGATCAGCATGGTTAGGTTCTGGTGAAGTCCCTCTTCTGGAGACAGGGAGAGCGGGAAGGGAGAGAGGAAAATCTGTGGGGTGTCTCTGGAGTGTCTCTGGGGACACTATTCCCATCAGAGGACCCATCATGACCTCAGCTAACAACCTGTTTATCTACCAAAGGCCCCACTTGCAAATACCAACATATGGGGAGTTAGGGCTTACCCATATGAAGTTTGGGAGGAAGTTAAACATTCAGTCCATAACATCATCTTAACTGTGTGACCTCAGGACATTATCTACTGTCTCACAGTCACCTAGATCTATCTTTAAAGGTGATAGGGAGGGTTAAATGAGATTATATAAGGAACTCAGAGCCTAGCACAGAGGAAATACTAAATTGAGCCTCTTTTTGTATCTCATCACAGGAGAACATGCAAAGCAAATTCTGCCTCATTATGGTCTGCCTGTGGTGTTCCAGATTATTAATTGTATTTGATCTAATAAGAATTGAACTTTGTAATTTATATACACCTAACTCCTGTGCATAATTAATTACATAGATTGAGACAGACTTTTTTAAAGTCAATTTTTATTGCTTATTAAGTAGTGTATTAAATAGTTAAATATCCAAAGAGCACTATTAAGTAATATTTTGCTCTAGAAAAAAAGTGACTTTGACTAGTGTATGTTACACAATTGCTAGTATTATTTAAGTGTCATTTATAGTACTAAAAATTTTAGAATGACGACTAGCATTTTGCTCCCATTTTCCCCTAGGTTTAAAACTAGAGTTATATTAAAAACTATGGCAGAAATAGATTTATTATTTATTTTAGACATTACAGAATTTATATAAACTTCATTCATCTTATTTTTTATGGAATGGGAATATGTACACATTATTCATTAATAAATGCTAAATACTTTAAATTCACAATCATATTTTGCAGAAACTTGAAAGCCATTCCAAAGAAATGAAAAAAGTACGGAAAATTTGTTTTTGCAATTTAAAATATAACATTTTTTTAAGATTATTTATTTATTTGTTTATTTATACAAGCACTGGGGTATAGTCAGAGGCAGGGGAGGGTGAGAGAATTCAGCAGAGCCAGAGCAGAGAGCAGAACAGCAGACTGATGAAGTACACTGCTGAGGGGAGCAGCGGGCACAGCAGGAAAGGTCTGTGGTGCCATGTGGGACCAGGAGTCGAACCAGCACTGCAGAGGCTGTGGGCAGCTTCACAACCCAGTGCTCAACCTCTGCGCCACTGGGGAGGCCCTCAAAATATAACATTTTTATAGCAGTCAAAACCTTTAATCAAAAATTCAGTCCTGTAGTCTCATAAGTTTAACAAAATGGGCACATTAAAATTTAATTATTTTGATTATTTACACTGGGAGAAAACATCTGGTAACTCCTAAAACAAGGTAGTCTAGCGAGTAGTACAGTTAGCTCTTCTCTGAACTCAAAGCTTAAAAATAGATTCAGTCCTTTTTACTTTCCCTCCTCCTCACCGAAAGAAACACAGACATTCCACCATTCTAATATAGTTCTATCAATTTTAAAATTAATTCTTTATGAAATTTGTATTATATGAGTTTGTAAATATTGTTCACAGCTGAGACATATCCTGGACCTGATTAGATCTTTTGTTTTCCTTGTGTTTTGCTTTAAGTCCTTTTAGTTGTTTTAGAACAGTTGTAAGTTCACAGCAAAGTTGAGATTTCCAGTATACTGCCTGCTCCCATACTTGTACAGTTTCCCCTGCTATCAACATCCCCACCAGAATGTTGCTTTTTTTTACTGTTGATGAACTCCATTGAGCCATCATCATTACCCAGAGTTCATAGTTTACATTAAGGTTCACTGTTTGCAATGTATAGTCTCTGGGTTTGGACAAATGTATAAAGACATGTATCCACCATCATGGTGTCATACAGAGTATTTTTACTGCCATCAAAATAACCCCAGTCATCATATATTGACAATTTAACTTTGATGGCCTATTGATATAATTCTGGGAAGATCTATTTTTCCGTCTTAGATTCCTGTAAGAATTCTTGTTTTATCACTTTTCCTACATTAGGTATTATTTTTATTTTTTGTTAGTTTAATGCATGTAAACAGTATCTGTTTCAATTTTAATTTCTTTGATTTTTTTTTACTAGTTGAATGTTATAGCTATCTTAGCACCTTGATCTAACAAATGGATTAATGATGCTCTGTCATTTTTTTTTCTGACATTTGTCTTCAACAATTACTAAGGCAATGGGTGTGCGTGTGTGGGTGTGTTTGTATGTATGTGTGTTTGAAGTGGGTGTTTAACAAATTGATGTATGGTGTTGTCCTGTCGACGAAAGGTAGAGGTTATTATTTTCATCCAGATGTAGAATGTTAACAGTTTCTTGAGTCATATGAATAAGACAGAAAAGTCAGAATGTGCCTGTCCATGGTTTTACACATCTGTTTTCTTGGGCCATTAAGCAGGCCCTAAATATGACACCAAGCTGTTGTGGATTCTTTGACAAGCTGAAAAGTGCATTTTCATTATCCCTTGTGAGCTCCTCATAATACAATATTGTGTTTGTTGGCTGATTTTTTTTCTTGCTAGAGTGTTTTTACCATAAAGGTTATAGACCGGCAATAATACTCAACCTTAAATGCCTTCCATGTTTTGAAACTTACACTCATAACATTACATCATAGTGGGGCAGGAAAGGCACATATCCATCCACCTGGTAGGATTGCTGTAACTGCCTGTGAACGCGGTCCCCTCTCAAGCTCAATACAGTGAACTGAATGGGCTTCTTTTAAATGTAAACCCTGTCATGTCACTTTTCTAGTAATGCCTCATCTCACTCAGAGCAAAAGCCAGGACCCTTTCACAGGCCTATGAGTCACTGTAAAATCTGGCCCCACTGCTTCTTTGACTTCATCTCTTTCAAGTTTCCTCCTGGCTCACTGCATCACATAGAAAGCCTAGCTGTTTCTAGAACACAGACAGTGTGTCCTCTGCCCAGACAACTGTGCCCCAGATGTCACCCCTAAATCTCCACCTGCTTGTTCCTTCCCCTCATTTTAGATAACTGAGGCATTCCTTTTCACTCCATTGACCACAGAAGTCACCATTCCATAATCCTATTCTCCAGTTACCCTTTCTCTGCCTTTTTTTTCTATACCACTTTGCACCTTATGATATGAGGTATATTTTACTTCCATTATTTTTTCGCTGTATTTTCTTGAGTCATTACTTTTATTTTGGCAAGAATTGTCACTTGTTGCTTATATAGCTGCATATGGAATAATACCTGGCACATAGTAGACCTTGAATAAATACTTGCTCAGTTAATCCTTGTCTACAAGTGAAGAATACAGGATGTAGAGAATTGGAATGATTTATCTAATATCCCATAGGGAACAGGTATAAGACTTGTGACTTGAGCCAAGATTCATTCCCCCAGGGATATTTTTATATCAGAAAGTGTTCTGAATTCTCCCTTTGTTTTTACAGTGGGCTCTGATGCTCTTCTAGTTTATGTGTAACCTGAGTAACCTATATTTTTCAAAAATCCAAATAAATCTAACTTATATCTCCTCCATTTTAAATTAAACTTTCTAAAATAACCTGTTTCAAATCAGTGCATCATTATTTTCATCACACCTTGAAGTGATGTGCTTAAAATACCTTTAAACAGCTCTGTGAAGAAATCCCTTTTATATAAAGGTTATGAATGTGGTTTAAAATATATACCCCAACTTTCTTTCCTTTATCCTCCATATAGGATGGAATCTGCCAGATCTTTGGAATGGACCACAAATATTTCCCCTGTGTTTTCTGCCATTCTATTAAAGTCATGCTGTCTTTGCTGGAATGGAGTCGGGCCACTTGGCTTGGTGATGCCTGGAGCCTCAGGCTTCCTCAGAGGAATGTGGCAGGGTTAGAGGGATTAGGTGGCACTTTAGGTCCCCATTCTGTTTCAGTCAGAAGTGTGTTTCTTTCTTCAATTTGCTATGTTCAGTATTTGTATTTAGTCATATTAATTAAAAAAAAAAAGCAAGAAAGTGTCCTGCAGCAAAAGAGTTTGAGAGTTATTTAGTTAGTTACTTTACAGCTGAGTCTCAGAAAGCTACTGACTCAGTAAGTTTCTTTCTCATTCCAGACTTCCCTTCACTAGCTCAGGGTTTTATAGCCTTTAGCAGAGTTTTAAAATGGAAAAGCACATGCATATTTATCACCTGAGGTGCTAATTATAAATGGAAATTCCTGGCCCCCATTTCACCCCATTTCAGATCTATGGCTTTAGAATCCCTAAGCCAGCTCCCAGGAATCTGTATCTCTAAACAAGCCATGGTGCCTCTGCCCTGGTGTATCCTGGGGCCTTCTTCAGTGTTCACTCCCCTTGCTTCCGGTGCTCCCCGCATCAGGGCCTCAAGACCCTGCCTACTCTTCACTGCCCACTCTTGAACCGTCTCTCCACTTCTCCCCCCTCTGATCCTCTCCTTCAGTAATTTTATATTACTGGTGGTGGTAGGGTGAGTATTAACACCCCACATTTGCAGAGCTATGACCCAGACAGATATTTTCTTACTCAGACAAGTTTTTCTGGTTCCTTCTGTGGTTTTTGCCAGGAGTCAAGAATTTCCAGGATCTGTGTGTAAACTGGATTTCAGGGTTATCTGGTTAGAGAGGTCTTCTCAGCAGAAGCCATGGGGGTACACGAGGCAGCAGTGAGACAAGGTGCAGTTCTATTTGCATAGACGTAGAGCCTCCAAGTAGTAGATTGTTAGAGAGGAGTGTGGATGCCCTAGCCTCCCCAGTCTCAACAGGGCCCACAGAACAATGAGAATGAATCAAGTGCCTGTTTTTTCATGGTACAAATGTAGATCTTCTAGGATGGTCTTTAATAATGAGTAACAGAGCATGCACAACAAAGATTTATCTTCTCACTGTGCAAGAAGTGCTTAGGTAGCAGTCCAGACTGCTGTGGCAGCTCCCCAGTGTCATCAGAGTCCCAGTACCTTCTCTCTCCATCATCACCTGTGTGATTCTTGTCTTCATGTCGACAAGTGGTGGCGGCCCGCTGCCCTGTACATTGTAGTTTGGAGGAAGAGGGATGGATTGAGGGCAAAGGGCTTTTCCTAAGAAAGCTTTATCTTTCCACTTGCAAAGAAAATGCCCACCCAAAGATTTCTGCCTAAATGTTTTGGCCCATAACTATCCCATATCCAGCCTGCGTAGAAGGACGTCCAAGAAAGAGAAATGTTCCATTTTTTTTTTTACCTGTGTGGTCTTTACAGGAAGGCCAAGGAGAAAGGACTTTGCGAGTGGCTTTGGGGCTGTTGACCCACAGTCTGTCACAAGGGGGAGCCCTGAGTCACATGAAGCAAGTATTCCGGAAGAATAGAGGTACTTGGAAGAGGAGGGGGTACCACAAAGCAAAGCACCAGATGCTAAATGGAGCCCCAGGCCATAAGAATGTGAGGTCCATATCAGAGTGGAGTAAGTACCCAGGAGCATGTGAGGTATTGGTAGTGAGCGGTGGCAGTGGTGTATCCTGAACGGAGATTTAAACTTGTAAAGGGTCATAAACTGTAAGGACAATAGATGTATTCTAAAATAGGAAACATGGATGTCAAAAGACATATCTGCAAATCCCAGCTGTGAGCCAACAGCGGCCTACCTCTGTGCTTGCTATATGAGATCTTGGGTATCCATGACTGCCAACACGAAGGGAGGTGGTGGAGATGGTGGTGCAGCTCAGGCCTCAAAAGCCACCTAGTAAGTCTATGCTTGACTCTAGTTCACTTCCCTAGAGCCCTAGCTCAGCTGCCCCTTCCCTTGCGAACCCTTCCAGCTGCTTTTGCTCCCTCTTTCTAACTTCCTCCCTTTGTGTCTCTCTGGCGGAGCTCATTATCACAATCGAGCAAATTGACTATTTTCCCATTTCCTGGGGAGACTGAAAGCTATCTGTGTGAGAACAGGGACTACCCATCATTTTTACGTCTCCAGCATTTCTGTCATATCAAAATAAGGAGAAATATTTGTTGAATGAATGTATTAGGATCTGTAATGCACTTTATCTCTACAGGGAGAAGACACTTATCTTGTCAAGTAGTGATGAGGACAGCGTGTGGGAGGGGCAGGAGCCATGGCAGCTCACACTGGCTACAGTGGGAGGCCCAGCAAGAAATTCACACTTGTTTATCATCTCAGTGGAATACATGTTAGAATATCTGTGTTATAGAATTTTATAAGGTGGACATTCAGAAAGATTTAGTTACTAGGCTAATAAGTGAGGATAACTTGTAGAGGATAATAGTAGAAGTTAATAAGGCTTAAAATGACATCAAAATAATGCCTTGAAAGTCCCTGACAATAAACAAAATGATGTTTCTTTTCTTCATACCAGAGAAGGATGTTTCACAGATTTAGGAAAAACCTTCCCTTCCTATTGACTCCCTCCCTCCTTGGGCTCCTGGAAGGTGTCTGGCTTTGCCCTGACAGGGGAAGGCAGCAGGAGGACAGATGCTCATCTAGATTTATAGGCAAGATTATGAAGTGGACCATACAAATCTTCCTTCCTTGCCTCAAGAATTGTTTGCTCCTTGGACTGTCCATCTCCTCTAGATGTTGTATTTCCTGTTAGTGTTTCAGGATCTGTATTGAAGCATCTCGCCTAATGCTGATTTGTCACTGTTTCTCCTCTTATTTTGTTTTGCATGGAGTTACCCATCCCTTAGCAAACAGTATCACATATTAATTTCCATACAGATATTTCTGCAGGGTTCTTGCTTGGTATTGGGGCTACTTAGCAACTCGATCACAAGTCACTGGGAGTCTCTTCAAAATTGTGTCCTTGCTGGGAAAGAGTGAATGTGAAACTGAATTTCAAATAGACTGGTTTGATCTATTTGGATCCGTCTCTTCTTGCAATGCTCTTTTAAACATTATGAGACTGAAAAGTGCGTATTCTGAATATATTTTATTGCTCAATGCATACCACACAAGAGGCACTCAATAAACATTTGAGAAATGAAAACCTTATGAATGGTGATACTAACCCTCACTGTGAAAGGTCTGGGATTCTAGAGCTTTTGAAGCCAAATTCCTCTGGGGGCTGAACTTTGGGTTTCAGTGGGGATTTTGGGGAGGAAACACTTCCTCCATCCTGCCTTGCTCTCTTACACCTCGATGGACTGCTGTGATGGGCTTTCATTGGTCACTGGATGTAAGATCTCAGGACTTGCTTCCTGTTTCTTTTCCAACCAATGATGATTTACTAGTTGCTTACTGGGCATCTGAATTCAGAAGCAAAAGAATAAAAGACTAGTCAGGGTTGTCCTCTTTTCATGAGCAAGTGGATTTCCATGAGGCCAGGACACCAGGCTATTGCCAAAGGCAGCAAATGATTCTTGCTGGACTAAAGAATGAAAGGATTAAAGCACCGAAACACAAGGCATCCCCTTATTAACATCCCCTTATCAACCCACGCCCAGTTGTGACCTGGGAATGAGTGAACCTGACTCCAGTCCCAACATCGACTCCATTGGAAACACTTGTTACTCTGCCCAGGGAGACAATGTCCATGTACACCAGACCTTGGGTGGAGGCATGTTGAATTGCTCTCCTCTTGTGCTTTTCCCCAAACTGTCTCCTTGACTTTGATCTATAAGGAAATCTCACTATCTCTGCTAATTACAATGTAGCAAAGTAAGCTGATGATTTTTCTTGTGTTATTTAACCTTATGCTTTATTGTTTATCCCAGTGTGGTAGAGACCTGCTCTAAGGTCATTTTGGTTTTGTTACTTTCCTAGCATTCAGCACAAAACTCCATAACTCCACACTTCCAGGCCTTTGATGGCAAAACTTCAGTCTAGAATCCAAGGTGGTCCTTTGTACCAGCAGCATCAGCATCACCAGGGAAGTTGTTAGAAATACAGATTCTCATGCCTCACCCCAGACTACTTAATGAGAAACTGGAGTTGAGACCTAGTCCCTCCATGTGATTTGGATACATGCTAAGGTCTGAGAACCACCAGCAGAATACTTCATTTATGAATGGTGAAGATTAGAAGAATGAATTGGGACTTTATCAAGCTATGATCATCAACATGTTTTTTTTTACTGCAAAAACCTACATTCATACATAGAAATTTCTACTAAAAAAATCACAGAGTCCTTCTGTGAATTTTATAGAAGAATTTGGGAACTATAGGATTTCAGCAGAATGGATCATTGCTCTTTGTTAGTTACATAAACTCCCGGCATGGGAAGGGGGACATCACATGCCACATGGGGCCAAATACTCAGGAACACAGTAAACAGGCAGGGAATGTGGGAGGCAGGATACTTTTTTTTTTCCCTAAAGATTTATTTATTTATTCATATAAGCACTGGGTACAGAGAAGCACAGGAGGGTGAGAGAATTCACCAGAGCCAGAGTGGGGAACAGAACAGGCAGACTGACGAAATACACTGCTGAGGGGAGCAGCGGGCGTGGCAGGAGAGGTCTGTTGCACCATGTGGTACCCTCGCCAGTGGCCGGGGATCAAACCAGCGCTGCAGAGGCTGTGGGCAGCTTCACAGCCCAGTGCTCAACCGCTGCACCACCAGGGGAGGCCTGAGGCAGGATAATTTGTGGTATCAAGAGGGTAAGGTGACTTGGGTTCTTAATAGGGGACTGTGATTTGTTTGTTCAAATAATTCTACATAATGGCAAAGAATGAAAGCTCAGGGGAAAATGGGGGCTGTCTATTCCCCATGATAAGGGAAACCCTTTGACTGAGGGACCTTATCTATGGGAGAAGACTAGGGAGGGGAACTTGCACTTAGGCCATTCAAGATCCTCATGATTCTTTCAAATGTTAAGGCACACATCATATTGGACCTTGTGTTTGGCCTTATGCCTCAATATCTGAACATACTACTTACATTTGAATCTTTGTCTCATGGTCTGCTTTTGGGAGAATCCAGACTTCCACAGCCATGTGCAAGCTTGTCCTACTACCTGGCTTTTTTTGTACTGACCAGTATATTTTGTAGTTTCTGCAAATCATCTTATTTAATCAAATATTCTTGGGCCTCCCCGGTAGCGCAGCGGTTGAGCGCTGGGTTGCCAAGCTGCTGGCAGCCTCTGCAGTGCTGGTTCGATCCCCGGCTGTTCCCCGGCCACTGGAGGAGGGTCCCACATGGCGCGCGGACCTCTCCTGCCGCCCGCTGCTCCCCTCAGCAGTGTACTTCAGTCTGCCTGCTCTGCTCCCCGCTCTGGCTCTAGTTAGTTCTCTCACCCTCCCGTGGTTCTGACTGTACCCAGTGCTTGTATAAATAAATAAAAATAAATCTTTTAAAAAAGTCTTTAAAAAAAAAACATTCTTAAGTTGCAACTTCAGTTTTAAATCTCAAGTTGCTGGTGGCAAGGTAAGGTAGTTCTTTAGATGACCACTTATTTATGGTAACACCATAATGTTTATGTTACTCCTTTCTAGAAGAAAAACAAACAAACAAAAAGTGAATGCTTGCTAGATACAAGCTGTAAGTAAAAAATTGACATATTAAATCACTATGAATAAGTGAAGAGGAAATCTCATGTCTTGTGTAATGAAAATAAAATCTTCTTTTATAATTGACAGTAAGAGTAAATCTTAAAATGATAGGCTTTACACACACACCATTTGTGCAGAATAAAGGCAGCATTGAAATATGGTGTCTGTTACAGTGACAATCAGGCAAAAATAGAACTTAATTGACTTAATGCTATAAATGCTATAATGCAATAAACGTTGTTTAAGGTAAGGGATGGGTATAAAGCATGATATGGGGATCGTGGGAGGCATATTGCTACAAAACATAAAGTTGGAAAGTATAACAATAACCTTAGCTGTACAAAAATAATTCAGTGAAAATCAGTGATACATATATTCTTGATGTTGGATAATTTTATAATAACTGGCACATGGTAGGTACTCAGTTAAAACCTGTGATTTCTGCATCAATTTACTTTTCTATAAAGAGCCCAGTGGAATATATAGTGTTGTTCTGAAGATGATTTCACACAAAGATGTAAGATTCCCCTTAAGATTATTGCTTATGTATTTCTGGACCCATCACAGGTGCCTGAATGCACTTGAATAAGTGATCTATTTCTGTGCGCATAGAACAAAGGGGTAGGAGGGATATGTCCCTTTCCTGTACTTGTCGTGTTGTTCTAGGGATGCTGTCTGCTATTGTATTCTCATGCGAGTGGTAGCAGAAGAGAAAGAAAGAAAGTCTAGAGAACAATGCAAGAAGTAGTAGCAGAGACAAGAAAATGGAGAAAATCGTTGATGTGTCGAGATCATTCACTTGCATAAAAAGTATATTTGGAGCTCCTGTGATGTATCACACACTGCACCACCCACACAGGGAACCCGTCCTGGGATTTCTGGCCTAAATGATGTGGTGGCCCAATTGGGGGAGGGGAACATTAACACAGAACCCCAGCAATATCAAATTATATGAAGGAGAAATAAGTAAGGGACTATGAAAATAAGGAAACCAGGTCTGCAAAATTCCAGAAGGCTTCCCTGAGGAGATTATTAGGGTTTGGAAAATAAGAATGAGAGTTAGAAATGCAGTGAATTTTACAAGCTTCCATTTACTTGTTGTCTATGGTTAGAATTTTGGGGGTGGGCACTGCTTCTTGTGCATTTTCAATATTTCCATCTAATTGCTTGCTGATTTGGCTGCAAAATATATCAGGCACATATTTTTTGTTACCAAACACTCTCTGAGTATCTTGTTGGCTCTGGTGCTGCCAAATGAATGGTAACAGTATGCTATTAAATATTGTTCCTGTGCACATTTCTTTTCTGTCCTATTGAAAAAGATTTCTAGCATTTTTTAGTCAGTTCTATTTAAAGTGAAATTACCATTACCCATCATCCTGTGTTGTTCACATTGTTAAACAATTTATATATTTTCTATCATTCCCTTCCCTATCTCTTAGCATGCTTTATGTTGTTTAGTAGTTCTTGTTTATTTTTTTCTTGAAAATTTTAGCAGAACTTTGTGGACTTTGTATGGTATGGGAGCCAAAAAACACATGTATTTCAAATACATGACTGTAAAAATATAGATACTGCTCTGTTATTAAAGAAGGAGAAGATGAATTGTTGCCCCTGAGAGTCAGTAAAATAGTGTGTTTTCACTCCATTTCACTGAGTGTTTAGAAGGAGTATTACCTTGATCAATCAATATATTGTGAGCCATATTAATGCATATTCACTGTTCAGCCCAAGGATGGTGGTAAGGGAGGAGCAGAATTATTTAAGACTCAGTTTGCCATGGACAAATACAGTATCTGTTTTTTTTTTTTTGTTTTTTTTTTAAAGATTTATTTATTTATTTATACAAGCACTGGGTATAGTCAGAAGAGAGAATTCACTAGAGCCAGAGCAGGGAGCAGAGCAGGCAGAAGGACCGAAGTACACTGCTGAGGGGAGCAGCGGGCGGCAGGAGAGGTCTGCGCGCCATGAGGGACCCTCCTCCGGTGGCCGGGAGCAGCCGGGGATTGAACTGGCACTGCAGAGGCTGTGGGCAGCTTTGCAACCCAGAGATCAACCCCTGCACCACCAGGGAGGCGCTACAGTATCTGTTTTTAATGAAGGAAGTAGCTATTTGCTACCTTTTGATAAAGAGAAGATTGGCATTGTGGGAAGACAGAAGGAGATTATATAAATTTTGTCTCTCTGTAATTGCCTCTGACTGGCTCAATGCTATCCCATACAACGTTTCCTACTTGTGGGGAGTTTCTTTAGGGAAGATGAACAGAAATTCATTATTTTGGAGATTAAAAATATTTCATATTTCCCCCAAAGTTTAAAAAAAAATTTTGTTCTTAAATAGCAAATGTCTGATTTTGTAGTATGATTTAAGTCTGTTTCTACTGACTGAAAGATTGTTCATCTCTTCATTAAGTGAAATGAGGGTCCTAATATTCTGTGCTCTTACTTTAAGATCAAAATTCTCTATACATTTGACATAAATTCTATAATATTATATATAGTAAATTAACAATCTATATTAGATTCAGAAAAGAAATGTTTTATAAATTATACATTTGTAGAAACTTTATGTTTCTCCACTTTCTTCCTTTATATTTTGGGGGTTGTACACCTTCAGAAAATGTTTATCTCCAAGAGGAAATAAAATGTGGTTTGATTTGTTCTAACTTTGTATGCATCCTTTTAATTCTGAGATCAGGTTCATTCATGTTTAGTTAATTAAGCAGTTTGTATACATTTTTTCTATTAACCAATTAGAAGCACAAAGAAATTGAGTTATACACTATATACTTTCTAATGTATTCGGGATTGTTGGGAGTTGAATTCCTTGGGAAATAGAGTCTGGGATGGAGATTTGCATGCATAAAGTGTACTAGGAATTGTTCTCATGAACAATGCCTGTAAGGAAGTAACGGAAGCATGATGGAGTAGTAGGAGGAGTTGAACTTCAGTCCAGTTGCAAAGGAGGTCTTGACCATGAGAAGTTGGAATGGCCCCTCTGAGTTGCACTGAATTGAGGTAAAGGACTGGGACATTGATCATCTTAGGATGCAGATGCCCTCTTCCCCCTAAGAATGTGACCTTGGGGGAGGCAGCACCTTTTCCCTGGATGGACCCTTAGGGGCCATCAGCAGACAATAGTCTGAGCAGCAGGATGACTGAACAGTTCTGAAGGAAGCATCTGGGCGGCACCCCATAGCATGCTCTGTGTGTGAACACTCATTTGTTAGCACTTGAATATTTTAGCACCCAAATTACCTCTGAGAGCTTGTCCTCCATATTTGTTTCCAGGAAAACCCCCATTGAGCATTTTTGGGGTGATCACAAATGATGCAGGTGTTCACAGTACATTGTACCACCATGGAAAATACACTTTTATTTTTTTTTTAGGTGTCTATATTCTTTTTTTTTTATAATAAATTTTATTTTTATATTCCCCATACAATTGCAACCCCCCCATTCTGACCCCAATCCCTCCCCTCCCGCCCCTCACCCCCAAAAAAGTGTCTCTGGTTCATAGTTTTTTGTTGATTTTGATTTTCACTTTCTTATAGTTATTCATTTTCCTGGTCCCTTATTTAAGTTTTCTAGATTCCTGCTATGAGTGAGACCATCCGGTATTTTTCTTTTTCTTTTTGGCTTATTTCACTGAGCATGATCCCTTCCAGTGCCATCCATGTTGCTGCAAATTGCATGTGTTTATCTGGAAAAGTACACTTTTAAAAAGCACTTCAGAGTCATCAATCTTTGTGATTATACTCTTAAAAAATTAACTATTTCGTAGTTATCATTTAAAAACCTCATTCTTATCTCTTCAGAAAATGTGTTTATTTAACAACTGCCAGCTAGAAAAACTCTTTAAAAATAAAATTCTGAAGATATGAATTCAAAATAGTATGACTACAGGATCTCAACTTCAGAAAAGGTGAATGGAAAAAAAAATAAGGGTGTATAATATATGTACACCAAAGAGTGGCATGAAGATTGAAGAAGATTGTAAAAAAGACTTAAGGAAAGAATACAATGAACTGATATTTTTGAATAGCCATGTTTTAAGCAAAAAAAAAAAAAAAGAGACAGGGATATGCTCACCGCTTGCAGGCAGATTGGATATTGTTCCCTGCAGTGGGGAAATCAGAACTGTTTCTTTTCTTTTGTGTTTCCAATTTCCAGTTCAAGAACAATGATCTTCAACTCAGAAGCATCTCACTCAGTAGAGAGAGAATGGAACCAAAGACAGGTGAAGAGATAGTCAGAGATCACACTTGTCATTTTAAGTCAATTCAGTTCTCTAGACGTAGACATGTCATTGGATGCCCACTACTGATAATCTTTAAGCAGTCATGGAGGAGAGAACAGGTGATAGAAAGCTATGAAGGGAACAGATGTTATTTTTGGTATTTATTGGGAGGATAATGATATATTTTGGAGGCCACAAGTTAGTGAATTTGACTTAAATTACTGTGAGTAGTTATAAGGGAAAATGGCGACCATTAGACACCACGATGCTTATTAGAAAAAAGACAAATCTGATTAACCTCATTTCTTCTTTTGGAAGGGCAGCAGATGGTGTAGGATTATTAACCAAGGCCTTGTAGGTGGAATTCCTGGGTTTGAATCTTCATTTGTCACTTTTTAGCTGAATGACTATTTATGTCACAGTACCTCCCAAAACTTCATTTTTTTCAGATATATGTGATCCTACTGAAATCAACTGCCATGTAGCTCAAACCCAGGCTGGTATTTTAAAAAGCACAACTGAGGCCTCCCTGGTGGCACAAGGGGTTAAGCACAGCACTTTCAAGCTATCCACAGCCTCTGTAGCATGAGTTAGATCCCCGACCTGCCAGGGAACTACCCACATGGTGTAGCAGACCTCTCCTGTCTTGCCCGCTGCTCCCCTCGGCAGTGTTTTTCAGTCAGTCTGCCTGTTCTGCTCCCCACTCTATCTCTGGTGAATCTTCTCACCACCCCCCACACCTCTGACCTGTATCCCAGCTCTTGTATGCATAAATAAATAAATCTTAAAAAAAGAAAGAAGCACAAAAGAATATGCAAAAATTATATCCTTACTCTCCTTTCTCTTAAAGTAAGTAAATGGGGTTCAGTTCAGAATCCTTAGCTATGCTAGTCAACCCCATTTACTATATTCAGCCCTCCAGAAGCTCAAATTTGACAAATGCTCAATGTCTCTGGCTTCTACCTAGACCAAATGTATTTTTCCCCCTTACCAACGTTCCCTCCTTACCAACTCCTCCCTCCTCCCTCCTTGCCACATCTCTACTCTTTATTATTTTTGACTGACAACCAATTTCTTCAAGTCGTTTCCTTTCTGAGACTTTCAGTTCTATCTTCCTCTATTAATTCTTTGTCAACTTTCTGACTCTGATGTACAAAGAGGCCGGAACCATTCTGGCTGTAACTATTCTCCTTAGAAAATAGGTGGGGTGGGACAGATGTAGGATTGGGGAAGGCAATTATGGACTTCTTTTGGCAGCCTGAAGAAAGGTGAGAGTTTTTTGATTAATTTCATTCTTTCAGTGAGTTTTTGTATGCTTCTGTTAGTGATGCAGCAAGGGGCATGGCGGATCAGAGCTCTACCCTCAGAGCACACTGTGATAGGTTGTATGAAAGAAAGTCAGTGCTGGGGAAGGGTGTGAGCAAGCATTAGCTAGGGAGTAGGAAAGGTCACTTTGAGAGGCTGACATTTGAAATGAATGTTCATGGCAGAGGGAATGGTGAACACTTAGATCTGAGTTTGGTATATTTTTGAAAGGCAGAAAGAATGGAGCATAGAGAGCAGGGTGGGTGGGAATAGTGAGAGAAATCTGAGAAATCTGGTAAATCAGATAATGTTGTAGGACACAAGTCTTGGTGATGATTTTTTTTTTATGATGAGGGAGATCACTGAAGAACTATTTATATTCTACCTTCCATGCATTGAACAAGGGACTGACACATGATTTAAGTTTTTAAAAGATTCTTCTGATAGCTGTATAGAGCATAGATAACAGTAGGTTCAGAAGAGAAACATAAAGACTGGTTAAGAGGCTGTGACTCCAGTTCAGACAAGAGAAAGATGAGTCTTGGACAGGAGTGATAGAGGCAGAGTTAAAGGGAAGTAGATAAATTTGAGACAGAATTGCCAAAAGACTGGATGTAGCAGGTAAGAGAAAGGGAAAAATCAAGGATGATAAATTTTTGACTTGAGCAGTTCACAGCCATTTGTGGAAATGGGGAAGCCCCGGAAAGAGAGAAGGAAGTCAAGGGTTATGTTTTGGTGTATTATATTTGACAGGATTACCAGACATCCCAGCAGAACTGTCAGATAGGCATTCAGACCATGTAAATGAAGCTGGAATTCATCAGAGAGGTCAGAGTTGAACGTATAAAATTGGGAATCATCACCAGAGTGTCAATATTCACAGTGAGGGAAGCTGGATGAGATCACTTAACACTCGAAGGAGCTGGAGAAAAGAAGATGATGCAGGAGCAAATTCTAGGGCATTCAATATTTAGAGGTTCGAAAGAGACACAGAAGCTAGCAGAATCAAACTAGGATCAGGTCCAATAAGAAGACAGTTTTCAGGGAAGTGAGTCATCAACTGAGTCAAATACTGCTGAAAGATGGCATAAGATGAACGCAGTGTTCATTGAATTGGGAACATGGGGGATACTGAGGAAACAGTATTAGCCAGATGGGGGTGTTCTGATAAGTGAATAAATAGTTGAGGGGGGTGGGGCAGTGGTTTTAGATAATTCCTTCGAGAAATGTTTCAGAGGAAGGGAGAAAAATGAGTTGGAAGGTGAAAAAGGATTGTTGAGTCTAGGGAGACACATGTTTGAATGCTTGGGAAAACAACTCAGTGGGGAGAAAGAAATAGACTATGCAAAAGGACAGGGAGGTGAGGGGGTCAGAAGGCATAAGGATTATGATGTAGAGCACATTGGGGCTGTTGGCTTTTGGTGGGAGCAGCACTTTTCTTTGTTGTAAGACTTGGTAAGATGAAGAAGAGGGACACTGTTAAGAACTGGTTTGGTCCCCCAAACTTATAAACTGAATTTATAAACTGAAGCCCTAACCCCCAAAGTGACTGTATTTAGAGATGCGGCCTTTAGAGAAACAATTAAGGTCAAATGAGGTTATAAGATTGGGCCCTTAATTCAGCATAACTGGTGTCTCTGTAAAACACGGAAGACACTCCAGAGAGTTCTCTCTCCATTTGTGTGCACACAGAAAAAGGCCATGAAAAGATTCTATCTGCAAGCCAGGGAGGGAAGTCTCACCAGAACCAATCACATGGTGCTTTGATCTTGGACTTTTAGCCTCCCGCACTGTGAGAAATGAATGTCTGTTGTTTAAGCCACCGAGTCTGCAGTATTTTGTTGTGGCTGCCTGAACATATTAATAGAGGCACAAGCTGACGGGTTTTAGATATAGTGGAAGGCATGTGAAAGTGTTGCCCTCTGCGGGCTTCTGTTTTCTCAGTAAATCTTGAGGTAAGACCATCAGTTGAAGTGAGTGGGGAGGTAAGAAGCAGGGTGGGAGATGATTTGGAGCAGAGGGAAGAAAAGAAAGTAATGGTTTCGAAAAAGAAGAATGCAATTTATCAGGGAGCCAACGTAGGTTTGCCAGGTATCATTAAATGTCCATTTGGAGTTTGTAAAGCTGTATAAAGTGAAGTCACTGAGCAGAGTGATGTGATTTTTCTTCAGCAGGATTTGGCTTGTTGGGGGTAGGTCCAGATGGCATAGTTGAGTACATTCAGGATACCAAAACTGCCAGGCAAGAACAACAGCGTTCAGAGATGCAAGAAAATGAAGAATGTTTCTTGAGTCGGGGAAGGAGGCAAATGAAAATAGGACATATGTGTTGGGGAGGGGAGGAGTTTGTCTCAGCAAGATTAAAGAATTCTTGCCTAGAGAATACTAGAGTAAGTGAGCTAGACAAATAGAATACATTAATAAATACATCAGTAATATAGTAATAAGTTAAATTCATGCTATGAAACTGGTGATAAAAATACTTCACAAATTCATTCCAGGGATCAGATGGAATTACATGCTAAAGGACAGGGTGAGTGATCAGCCTGGCAAGCTAATGCAGTGGATAGGATGTATCTTCATTTCCTTAAGGCATTCTGCACAGCTGTAGAAACCATGAATAAAATCATATTATGTAAACAATAACACATAAGCTGGAATCATTAATAACTAAATAATTGCATCAGAAGCTGCTGGCTTTTATCTTTGTGCCAACTCTCTTAGCAAAATGATGGTCAGTACTCTAATGTCAGGCAAGTGAGATGTTTGGGTGGGACACTGAATAAGTGGGTTAGTAAGGTTTTTGGTTTTTTCCAGACATCAACACCATAATATATCAGAACTCAAAAATCCATAGTATTTATTTTAGGACTCATAAGCAGAAAGCTACAGAAACTCTCAATAAATGTATGCAGTCTTTAGCTTTTCTCTGCACTAATTTTCTGTACTGAGAATTGCTCAGGCAGAATGAGACTATGATAAGACTTGTAAATTCCAAATTACTTTCAATTTGATCTATTAAAGCAACTTAAACAGCTGAGAAAATACAGATATTATTACTGGAAAAGAAATAGAGGAGTTGAGAAAAAAACAAGTAGATGGATTAGATGGAAATAGTTATTGCCTAAAGAAAAATGAAAAGCTATAATAAAAATAATCATTCTGAATATTATATTTCTTAAATTAAAAATGTATTCATGTTTTGACAGAATGGAATAAAAGAGGTGTGTTCGATAAGAAAATGCTGTGTGCATTTATCTCAACTTCTTGAATCTCATACATTAATGGAACTTGCATTGATTACAGAACTATTCCTGTACATTCTAGTCAAAGTTCCCAGAAGACCTGCATGTTAGGAAAATGCAGGTCACAACAAAGAGTCCATACCAATGCAGTCATTTTGACATAGCAGTAGCTGGTCCACTAAATTCAAATTAAGGATTCTCAGCAAATGGTCTTTACTCAGAGTCATCCTGTTTGTGGCTTTGTTAAGCTCCCACCTATTACCTGACACTTCATGCAGGAATGGGGGCTCACATGGTTTGGTTTTAGGTGGGACCCATCTCTTCAAAATTTGGAGCCTACTTCAGTCTCAAATCCCTACCTTAGCATCTTTGATTGAGATGCTAATTTCTCTGAACTGAAGTTAAGAGGGGCTGTGATCAGCCTGCTTGGTAGGAGGTTGGTTGGTGGGCTGCAGGCAAGTAGGAGGTCAGAGGTGGGAGTAGGTGGACATCAGGTACTGTCCAGAACAACAAGAGCCAGATGTCAGTGATGTGAGGGTGGCCACAATGATTGGTAACCATGGCCACGGGGATCCCCCAGGAGACAAGCCAGAAAAGCAAATGTATCTAGTGGGAGTAGGACTGGCTGGAAGTTGAGAACTGGGTAGATGTAGACATGAATGCATGAAGAGAGGGGCCAGGGCCCCTCCCAAGGCTCACAGTGTTTGCAATCCTAGGACCAGTCATGAGCAGGCTCACTTTTCATCTTCTGAAAGAAAGGCAACAAGGTTGGGCATAAGGGCAGGAAAATACATTTTTAAAAGCATTTTTAAAATGCAAATATGTTTATTGTAAGCTAGGATCCATTAAAAACTCATTAGAACTCATTACCATGTATGATCCTACTCACAAAGTGTAGTTTTTCAGATGAATAGAAAATGGAACTGGGAATTAGTTAAAGAGCAAGAAAGAATATCTGTTAGCTGGAAGGTGCTTTGAAGGAGAACCTGAGATGAGTGGGGAAAAGATCCTGCTGCAAATGGACTCAGAGTGGTTGGGCTCTGCTGAGTAGAAAGACAGCACAGCAAAAAGTAAACATCCAAACCAAAAAACCCATGACCAGGGCCTCCCCGGTGGCGCAACGGGTTGAGCACAGTGCTGTGAAGCTGTCCGCAGCTTCTGCAGTGCGAGTTCCATTCCCAGCCGGCCAGGGAGCTACCCACATGGTGCAGCAGACCTCTCCGACTCACCGGCTGCTCCCCTCAGCAGTGCTTTCAGTCTGTCTGTTCTGTTCCCCACTCTGTCTCTGGTGAATCCTCTCATCCTCCTGTGCCTCTGACCTGTACCCCAGCTCTTGTATAAATAAATAAATCCTAAAAAAAAGAACTTGTAACCACACAAAACTCTGATTTTCCCTAGAGATTATTCCAAATTTTAAGTGAAAGAGCAGCAGGACATTTTGCTGGCTGGGAAATTGTGAATATACAGATATCAGATGAATACAGTTTAATCAAGAGTTCAATATTGTTGAGTAGGTTTATTGCTCCTGAGTTGCGTGAAATGAGTCTTGATTGACTGCACTGCTCAGAACCCAACACCACATTCGAGTAATTGTATTCCATTTTTTTGAGGATTATTACTTTGTGCTGTTTCTTGTTGAATTTCATCTATAATTATATTGCTCCATTTTGAGATAGATAGGTCTCTTAGGACTGTCTCATAACCCTTTCTAATTACAGTTTACCTAAGCACAGTAAATCTGGTTAGCCAATTCTCTTACACTTTCATTCAATATTAATGAGAACATTTGGACATCATTTTAAGTACAGTAAAATCTCAATTAAATAGAATGAACAAGGACTGGGTTCTTCCTTTAATTAAATCTTGTAATTAGCTAGAGGGTTAATCAGAAGACTCTTAATTTCTAATTTTTCCTATTGATTTTCTTTTCTTTTTTTTTTTTTAGAATTTTAATTTGCTTTCAACCTGTTTGGCTCCAAAATCTATTTTCACTCATTGAGTTACAATCTTACAGTTCAGTTATCATTTATTTATTCACGCATTATTATTCAAATTTACTAGGGGGCTACTTCAGATGAAAAAGACACATCATGTAAAAGACAAACATAAAAGCGGTATAATATTGAATTATGGACACATTCTAGAGATTGCTATTGAATAAATTCTAGTTTATAGGTTTTTCATCGTTGGCTTACAAAACGTGGGTCATAGAAAAAAAATCTTGATTAATGGGGAGATTCTGGTGTGCTTCCTGCTAACTAAATGAAATAGTTGCCATCTTTGCATTTTATAATTTTGAAAATCATTATAGTTCTATGACAGGACTTTTGCCTCATTTCACATTTTTAAAATTGTACAATAAAAGGTAAAATGTGCCATTTGTTGTTTTTTTTATTTTTGTATATTCTTCTTGCCATTCCATTTCCCATTTTAGGTGTCCCAAATGTTTAGCTATGATTTCTGAAAGATTTTTTGCACTGTGTTGTCATTCTGCTGACACGAACCATACAAAAACTCAAATGGCCTCTGTAAAATATAGGACCATCCACTTGTTTTAAATGCTGAATCAGTAAATTTAGGATTTTGCACAAATGTGTTCAGTGGCCAGTTTTTATAGTATATGATTTCCCAGATTTCCCAATATCAGCATCCAGTCATGGCACCAGTTTTCATTGCTTCAAGTTTTCCTTGCTCTCATGATCTGAAACTATTTTATCAACTTATTCAACTTCATTCATTTTGGTTTATTTTTAAAAGGCCATTCCATAAAATTCTCTATCTGAGGTCCATTGTTTTTAAACCTCATGCTTCCCTGAAAGTGAGTCTGAAATATGAATATTTAAGATTTGAGCCATTGGGGTCCCCCTGATAGGGTGAGGGGTTAAGCACCACATTATGAAGCAATCTGCAGCCTCTGCAGCACGAGTTTGATCCTCGGCCAGCCAGGGAGCAACCCACATGGCACAGCAGACCTCTCCTGTCTCGCCCGCTGCTCCCCTCAGCAGTGTACTTCAGTCAGTCTTCCTGTTCTGTTCCCCACTCTGTCTCTGGCAGATCCTCTCACCCCCTCCCACATCTCTGGCCTGTACTCCAGCTCTTGTATGCATAAATAAATAAATGTTAAAAAAAAAAGATTTGAGCCATGGATTTACAGGTTGTAAGGAAGTTTTTACTCTTTGATGACTAAACTTACTTTTAAAATGGACTTATGGTTCAAATATTTAAGTGTTTGAAAATCCTTGAGTGTTCTACAGTGGTTATAATTTATTATTTATTTATTTATTATTTATTTGACTATATAGTTATTATTTCAAACACAACCATAGAGTCAACATGGAATGAGGAAAAAAGTTGTTTTCTCATGGAAGTTCTCATTGCAGAATGCACTTCTCTAAGTTTTATTGAAGAAATATTTAGTTGACAGAGAAATATGTTTATATTTTTGGTTGAGACAAAGACCTTTTTGATTGGGATTGTTTAGCTAATATGGACACTTAAACATGAATTTCAGCTGGCATTTTAGAGACATTTTCAGAACTCATGTCCTTTGGCCTTTCCTCAGAGCGGCCAGCTTCCTTCAGTTATCATGTTATCATCCAGTTTGCTGGAATCATGCCCACTGAAGGGGAGGGGGTGCTGCCTTTGAAGGGCCAGGTGGAACTGAGGGGAGACAGCGATGACGGAGCTCCCAGGAGGATGAGCTCAAGAAAGCAATTATGTTATTCCCTTAAGTACCTTTTTATTATTTCCTTTGTTATGCTTTTCATCTGAAAATTAAAAAAAATGCACCAAAAATCTTTTATTGGTGACAAAGTACCTTAGCTCATTTTACTCTTCCTGTTTTTCAAGTCGATTTATTACCTTTCTCACTAATGCTCTGGCCATAAGACAGTCCCACATTTGTTGAAAGTTTTGCTTTAGATTGACATGAAGAGCTAGTATTATCCCAATTTGCACATCAACCTTAAAAAAAGAGGAGGTAAATGACTTTCTTGGGACTAAGGTAGTATGGAGTAAAACTGGGACTGAATTCATTTGCCACCCAGATTTGTCCTCTTGACCTGGGTTAATGTGTCTATTCAATTCACAATTATTTTCAGTATGCCCATTCAGTGTCTCCCTTCAATAAAAAGGGAGACAAAGCTAATTTTTCCATCAGGAGTGGGGAGAGTTATCTCTCTTCTGAACATAAGTCACGTGCATGCCTATAGACAAGAATTATTTTGTGTTGCTGTCACTTTGCTACAATTTATAGAATCACAAAATAGCTCTGTTAAAAACAATTATTCATGATGCTTGTTAAAGTAATAAGGCAGATTTATTCAATAATGTCGCGTAAGTACAGGGACTGCTGCGGTGGGGTTTTGCAATAGGGTAGAGAGACTGGACTCAACTCTGAATGCAGCAAAGAAATACAGGAATTCATAGTCAAAAGTCAGAATAGAGGTCAGTAGATGGAACTTTACACTGAGAAAGTGTCAACAAATAAGAGAGATCCTGACTTAGCCTACTTGAGAGGATTCTTGCTGAAGGCAAGTCAGGGTGATTGGACACTACCTGGGGGTGGTGGAGGATGAGGAATTTGATCAGATACTGAGGGTGATCACATGTGGCTGATGGGAGATCCTGACTAAACTGACTTAGCAGGACTCTGTCTAAAATTGGACTCTTAAGTCCAGTTTTAAGGATATGCCCAAGGTTGGAGCCCAGTTCCAAAAGAGTTCTGAGGAGCCTTGTAGGAGAAAATCTATGTCAGACTCCACAGACTCAGAGTGAAGTAACCTGAAGGGGGTGGTGATATGATAGACAATGAATAACTCTCCATTGAAGGGCAAGTTCCCCCCTCTCTTGTAAGAGGAGGTAGGGTGTCATAATGGCTAAGAACACAGAACCATGGTGTTTGGGTTTAGAATTCTGCTCCACTTCTAACTAGCAGAGTGACTTTGGAGATATTATTTAATCTTACAGCGTGCCCAATTTTCCTCATCTATAAAATGGACACAATACCTGACTTGTACAGTACATTGTAAACAAACATATTTAAAGTGTGAATTGTATATGTAGATGTAATTACATATGCATATACAAATAACATCTGTTTAAAGTGTTTAAAACAATACCTGGCACCTAATGACCATTCATTATCTGTTGCTAACATGATCAGTATCCTTAACTGGGAGGGCATACCAGAATTTTTGCATAAAGAAATGTGGATATTAGCGTTAAAAAACACTCAGTTTATCTGGTGTTTTCAAATTCAAAACACGTTAAAGAAAGGTCAGAACAATCTTGGCTGTGTGGAATAAAAGAGTATTGCTGGAGGTTAAAAGAAAGACTTAGAAACACTGACTATAAATGAATTTCACTCTGATTTTACACTTCTGAGCTTGCGTCAGCCCCTGAGGATCGATACTGAAGGACAAGGGAGGGAGACACAGATGCTCCTTGCTGTCATTATTTTCTTCTGCTTGTTCCCAAGTCGGGTCCTATTTTATCTCTACTTGCTAAAGACTCCACTTCCAATTTAGGACCCTCCTCTTCCCTTTCTGGATTTAAAGTTTTAATAAAGCTCCATGTCAGTCTTGATCTTTGGTAACCTGTTTCTCAGTGATTCCTCTCTGTCCCAAAGGACTCACCTGAGTCAGGTCTGCTGGAGACCTCAGGGCAAGCAGGGGACTGAAATTTAGAGAGCGAGTGAATTAGGTTCCTCACTGTAGAGCTTTCCTTTAAGATTAGAGTGATGGACAATGATATTGTTAATGGTTTAGAGAAAATTTTGTGCTTCAGTGGGAAGTGCTATCTCTTTAATTGAGGTACTATTGTCTTAGAATAGAGTGTGTCAGGAGTATAGTTTTATACCTCAATAAATGTATGTACTACACCACACCCACCACAAATGTTAGTCACCATTTGCCTCTATCAATTAGCCCCTTTGACCCATCCTCCCTCCCCCTAGCCCCTTCCCATCTGCTAACCACTATTCTGCTGTTAGTCTTAGGTTTTGTTTCTACTTTGTTTTATTCGTTCATTTGCTTTGTTTCTTTAATATTCCACATTTAATAAATCATCCTGTATTTGTTTTTCTCTTTCTGACTTGTTTTGCTTAGCCTAATCCCTTCAAGTTCCAGCTATGTGGTTGCAGACAACAGGAGTTCATCTTCTTTCTATAGCTGAGTAACTTCTTTTTTTTTTAAGATTTTATTTTTTATTCATACAAGAGCTGGGGTACAGGCCAGAGGTGCAGGAGGGTGAGAGGATTCACCAGAGACAGAGCAGAGAGCAGAACAGGCAGACGGACCAAAAGCACTGCTGAGGGGAGCAGCGGGTGAGACAGGAGAGTTCTGCTGCGCCATGTGGGTATCTCCTGGGCCGGCCAGGAATTGAACCCATATTGCAGAGGCTGTGGACAGCTTCACAGCACTGTACTCAACCTGCTGTGCCATCGGGGAGGCCCTATAGTTGAGTAATTTCAATGGATAAATTTGCATTGTTCAGGTCACACACCTGAGTTATCTGATTCTGATCCTATGTGAATAATTTTACAACTCTGTAAGTTGTAGTTAGAACAATGCAAAATAATTTTTGTCCATAAATATGCAAATTATGTCCTGTCTGGTAGAGGTCCAATTCACTTCTCTGCCCCCACTCACCTCTTGCCCCAGTTTGGGCTTCATTTGCACACCCATCTCAATATTCCTGATCTAGAAATGTGTCTGTGTTTTGGATTCATCTTTGAACCAGTTTCCTTATGATAAAATCAAATCTTTAATGTGTTTAGTTCCTACTTGTATAGGATTTATTCTTTCATATGCTTGAAAACTACCAACAATGGTAGGGAAGCCAGGATATATTATGGTAACTGATTTAGTAGTCAAGAGCTAGATAATTAAACTTTGTCAACGGTAACCAAAGACAGGTAAGAGTTAAGGTAAAACCATGTTAACAGTATTTGCAGAAATGTTTGCAATATAAGTTGACTGCAGTGTTTATATATAAAAGAGTGAAGTTCTCTATGGTCCTTTTAAAAGCAGTTTCTATGCTTTGAATTAAATGACACCAACCAAAACACAGAGCTGTGGTTTCATGAAATTAATATGATTATGGAAGATAGCCAGCACTCATTCTGCAGACTCAGTGTGGTGTTTGTTTACTTGACTGTCGCCCTCATTACACTCTTTGCTCCATGGCAGCAGGGACACTGTGTACTTTTCTGTCATATCTTCAATAGCTACCACACTCTGGGCACACGATAGGACTCCACAAGATACTTCATGAAGGACTAAACAAAGAGGCAGGACAGGGACTCATCTCTGAGGCCCCAAAATATGATTTTGTAAGTTCTAGAATATGATTGGTATTTCAAAGACAGATTTATGTTAGCTAGGTTCATAGAAGGGTGATTTATAAACCAGAATATTAGTTTATAGGTTAAAGAGAATAATCAACTCTATGCAGCGGTCTGGGAAGCTTGCCTTCCTCCCTCAGGGAAAACCCAGGGTGTTCAGATTTGGGGAGGTGAGCATGATGGTTAGAAGCTTGCTTGATGACAGAGCACAGGTAGCTCTCACTACTGCTCTTGTCCTAGAGGCAGGCCAGCATGTTAGATTCCTCTGTAGGGGTTTCTGCTAGTTTTCAGGATGACAACTCCTGGCTCATCAGCAACTCTTCCCTGGATTTCAGGAAAATTCTTATTCTTTAGGCTTTCCATTTCTAGGTCACATTTCCCACTTGAAATGACAGTCTTTCTTCAGAGAGTAAAATTGATTAGGTTTAAGTTTTTCATTTTGGTTCACATTCCATTTTTTCCTCTGCTATGGCCACTGTAAATAGAATTTGAAAGTTCTTGAAACTCCTTAGTCACCTGCAAGCAGATTATTCTTTGAAATGCTTCTCTTGTTTGGGGGACTGATTGCATGATTGCACTAATTACAAGTCATGCTCAGAAGGTGACATTAGCTCAGCATATTAGAGGTTCTTGTGAATGCCCACTAAGTACTGATGCCACTATTTTGTAGTGATTGAATCACTTATTTTTTAAAAAGAGATGTTCTTTGTATTACCAGAATCTTAAGTTTTATTGTTTTGCAGCAGATGTAGTCTCTAAGCTTCTCATTATTCTGTAAAATCTTGCTAGGTGATCTTATAAAGTGATCACTTTCAACAGAAGCCTGGCTTTCATACAGATAGAATTTCTACAGTGCAGATCAGCTACATAGACAACATGATAACAAAAATGCTTGTTTTTGTATTTTTTTCTCCTAATCTTATTAAAGAATCTCTCCTTCATTACTCACCCAAACTTACATACTGAAGAAAATGTGCCTGAAGGCTTGGTTGCCAGTACCAAATAAATAAATCCTATATTGAAATAATAAAACTAGTTTGAATCCATAACATAGGACTTGCAAGAAATGGAAAAAGAATTTGTTCCATTTAAAGCTTAGCTCACTGTCAGTGGACAATAAGACTGGAACTGCAGTCAGGGGCCTGGTGCTGGATGGCTATATATGTCCAGCCAAGAAGTGTGGAGCATGTCCTGAGGGGTTGTGGTCACAAAGTTTCATTGAGCAGGGAAATGACATGATCAAATGTATATGCAATACTACCCATCTTGGGGCCGGTGACGATGGAGCAGAAGACAGAAAACGAGACTGGTCGAGATGTTCAGAGAAAACAGGCAGACTGAGACAATGAGACCTGGAGACAGTCCTGGGAATCCCTGTAACTGCACCCCACCATGGAAAATAGGAAACATGTTAAAGTCACAGAAAAAGAACTGTGAGAAACGCCAGCACTTATAGGTGGGTCCAAGAAAGAACTTGCAAGAGGGCGCCGGTCAGCTCTCAGAAGTAGGAGAACAGAGAGGAAGGCCTGTCATGGGAACGTGGTGCAGAATGAGTGGTCTGCATTTCAGATAGGGTTGGTTAAGTTTGAGGCCAACAAGTAGAGTCCAGATTAGAGGCTGGCCTTGCTGATGCCTAAAAGCTCATTTTTTCCTTAGAATTTCATTCTGTCATCTTCACTTGACCCCAGAGAGTCTCACTTGCTTCCACATCTTCTGTGATATTACTTGGGCAAAACTGTTTTGACTTTTTATTAACAAAGATACTATCTGATTTCAGGAAAGTTATATGACACCAAATCCTATTGGTTCCTGCTTGTCACAGCTTCCCCATTTGATGCTGCAAAGCCATCATAATTCAAAGCACTGCCGGCTCAGTAATTCACTTCATTAATGGTGCTGCCTGAATAAAACACACAGCAAATTAGAAATAAACAAATCCTTGGAAAGTACAATAATACATTCAGAAAGCGCAGAAGGTGAGGCATGTAAACAAAAGGAGGGAGAAGAAGGCAGAAGGTGGGGGTGGGGGAGAAAATTCTTCTCAGGATGAAGAGAGATTGTGAGCCTAGATTGACCCTTGCACAGTCCTTTTGAGAAGCATTTCTGAGAAATATTGGAAGATTAATTATGAATCTGTCTTGTTTGTATCTTTACCTTTACATCACCTTCTACTCCTTCACCTCCCATATCCAATTTATTATGAAGTCCTGTCAGTTTTACCTCTAGAATAGATCCCGATCTGTCAGCTTCTCTTCACGCTGATGGACACAGGTGATGGACTCATCACCTGTGGGCTGAGCATCCAGCGCTCCATTGCACTCTGTGTCCTCATCTCCTCTCTCTGGACACATGGGTGTTTGCTCTTTTCTGACTCCCAGTTTGTGACCAGCTTGGCCACACGACCTCTCAGGCCAGGTTAAAGCATTCAGATACATGGTAAGGTCTTCTAGCACTGTCTTCTCCAGCTACGTAATTATGGAAGCGGGTTGTTGGAACATAGGCCCCACAGGAACCAGTTGGTATGGATCCCCATATTGCATGGAACACAGCTGCCCCACAAAGCCACCCAGACAAAAAGTGGGCATTTCATGAGTGAAAAACAAAGCTTTGTTACGTGAAGCAGCTGTGGGTTTGGTGGTGGTTGTTATCCTCACATCACAGTCTGTTCTGTGCTGACTAATTAAACAAGTTGCCATCATCTCTTTCCTGCAATCCTGCAGCAACTGCCTGACTTTCCCAGCTCTGCTGTATCTAACCGTCCATCATATCATTTCTCTGCATAGAAATGAAATGCATGACTTCCCTCTCCTGCCCCCCTTGTTATTAGGATAAATTCCAAGCATGACTCCCAGCCCTGTGTGCTCTGCCTGCTCCCTCTGCATGATGCTCTAAATGTCTTTAACCTTTTAGTCTTTTACCCACTTGCCTTCTTTCAGTTCCTCACATTCTGGGCCCTTTGCACGTGTTTTCCCCTTTGTCTGGAATGTCTCTCCCCAACCCCATTCAGTTTATCCAGCTCATCTGAATTTTCCTTGAGATCTCAGCCTAAATGACCCTATCCCTGAGATGCTCTTAAGATTGTCCCCTTCACACTCCTCCAGGGCACTTCCACTCTTTTAATGATCCTAACCATAGTTCAGAATTCCATATGCATTAGAGTGGTTATTTGTTTGGAAAATGTCCATCCCCCTAACCAGTCTGCAAGCACCTCCAGGGGAAGGGACCATGTCTGTTTTATCCATCTCCATACTGGAAGCATCCTATGCCTGGCCCCCTGCCCGTAGTAGGTTCCCAGCAGAATCTTCATGGTGGTTAAATAAATGCACTAACAGTAAGTTGGAGTTGTATGCATATTTTTGAAGTGTAAGTGGTAATTGATAAATTTTTGAGCATTTACTTTATCAGGTGGAATACCAAGTGCTTTGCATTGTGTGTACATATAACAATAACCTTATGCAGTAAGGACTATCATTCCAGTAGAGATGTGGGGACTGGTATCTACATGGTTAACTAACATGCATATGCTGGTGAGGCTCTTTGGGCAGCCCAACTCCATACCCTGTGTCTAAAGTTTGCATTTTGATTTGGCCTTGTTCCAACTCCAGATCATAAAACAATAGCAACAGGCCTTTATGCCATAGCTATTATAATAATCAAAGCCCAGATGTACCTTGCATTCTTTTTGTGTCTGAGATGCTTCCTACCAGACATTTTTTAAAAATAAAGGCTGTTTTCATACCCAATGATTAAAATTATTCAATAACTTGTACATTGTAAATACTAGCCTTAAAATATGAAAACCTGAAAATATAAAGTCTCCCATAGGGAGTTCTTTTTTGTTTGACTTTATAGAATAATTTTTTAAAAAATTGGACTCTTTACAGGTAAAAATATCAATTTCCTTTTCCACGGAGAAATCCAATAATGGAAAGAAAAGCAGACTTTGTTTGGGCACACATTATCAATTAAATTGGATTTTTGTTAGCAATATCTTAGAAGCTCTCATTTTAAATAATCTTTTTTTAAAATCTCTTTCAAGAAACAGTACATATCTAAATGAGAAGTCTCTTCAATGGAAAGAAACATGCAAAAATCTGCAAGGTGACTTTGAGACTTTATCTAACAAAACTAAAAGGTAAGTTCTACTCTTTATAGTTCATTAATTTAAACGATGAGTGTTTGGTATTCAGAATGTCTCACAGCATCTTTGAAATCCTTTGGAAATTAAGACTGCTCATCCTCAGGCTTGACCTGGGCTCTGAGACCTCCGATAGTGAGCAGTCAGAAGGAGGCCCCAACAGAGCAGACCAGGGTTGGGTGTGGGCAGTGGGGACTTTACTAATTTGTCCCTGGATCCACATTCACCAAAACACCATGATGTTTTTCCAGCTGAACTTCTATAGATTGTCAAAAAGATTCAGTCTTTTTGAGAATCCTTAAACTTTCTGGATTCTATTCTAGAAAAATGCACAGTTATGTTAAGTTGCTTATACTCCCAGAAGTTAAACAGTTTTACCCACAGTCCCACCTGTGGTACGCTCCCGGCTTCCCCATATCTGCTCCCAAACCTGTATTTTGCAGAGTTCATGATACCATGTTCTTCAAAGAGTTACATTGTTCATATCTGACTGTACCCAGAGGGAGCAGAGTCTGACTGTGCTGGACAAGGGTGTGCTTGTGGGCCAGCAGCTTGTGGTTATGTATGCAGTCTCCCTCAAGAAACTAACCTGAGTTGCATTTTGCCCTGTGCTTGCCTAAAAATGTTGGAAGATTTTTGCAGGGTAAGGATAGGTTTGCTAGTGCCAAACTCATATAAGGGAGACCCAGTGACCATCCCTCCTACCCATTTTTCTCTTTCTCTTACTATTAATCAGTCTCTCTCCTCTCCTCTCCACACACACACACACACACACACACACACACACACACAAACAAACAAACCCCACTTACACTCTTCTAATTTTTAAAGTAGCATTCATGGGAGGAAGGAGTTAAAGCATCTGCCTATAAGCCATTCACTCCCTTCCTTGGAGGTGTGAAGAGACTGACCTGGGGAAAAGAAACCAATAAAGTAACCTTGTCTTACCTCTTTGCAGTTGGTCCTCTGGGCCCTAGGCTTAGTAGTTCTCCCCTATCTGCGGGGGATATGTCCCAAGACCCCCAGTGGATGCCTGAAACCATGCATAGATAGGACCAAACCCCATATTATATTTTTTTCTTGTATTATATTTTTCTTATTTTTCTTTTTTTTTTTTTTTTTTTTTTTAAATCTTAAATTTTATTTTTATATTCCCCCATACAATTGCAAACGCCCCATTCTGACCCCAATCCTTCCCCTCCCGCCCCCACCCCCAAAAAGTGTCTCTGGTTCATAGTTTTTTGTTGATTTTGATTTTCACTTTCTTATATTCATTTTCCTGGTCCCTTATTTAAGTTTACTAGATTCCTGCTATGAGTGAGACCATCCGGTATTTTTCTTTTTCTTTTTGGCTTATTTCGCTGAGCATGATCCCTTCCAGCGCCATCCATGTTGCTGCAAATTGCATGTGTTTATCTTTTTGAATGCTGAGTAATATTCCATGGTATATATGTACCACATCTTCTTGATCCAGTCATCTACTTTTGGGCATTTGGGTTGTTTCCAAAGCTTAGCTATTGTAAACAGTGCTGCTATAAACATAGGGGTGCAGGTGCTCTTTGGAATTGATGTTTCTGTGTCCTTTGGGTAAATACCTAGGAGTGGAATTGCTGGATCATATGGAAGCTCTATGTTTAGTAGGTCCAGAAATCTCCACACAGCTCTCCATAGTGGTTGGACCAGTTTGCACTCCCACCAACAGTGCAGAAGAGTTCCTTTTTCTCCACACCCTCGCCAACATTTGTTGTTGCTAGTTTTTTTAATATGTGCCATTCTCACTGGTGTGAGATGGTATCTCATGGTAGTTTTGATTTGCATTTCCCTGATGACAAGTGATGTTGAACATTTTTTCATATGTCTGTTGGCCATTTGCATTTCCTCTTCAGAGAAGTTTCTTTTTAGCTCTTCTGCCCATTTTTTGACTGGATTATTTTCTTTGTTGTTGCTGAGTCTCATCAGCTCTTTGCAGATTTTTGTGATCAGTCCTTTATCATTAGTGTTGGGTGCAAAAATGTTCTCCCAGTTGGTGGGGTTTCTCTTTGTTTTTCTTATTGTCTCTTTTGCTGTGCAGAAGCTCTTTAATTTGATGTAGTCCCAGCTGTTTATCTTTCTCTTCACTATCACTGCTTTGGGTGATGTGTCTGTAAAGATGTCTTTGATGTGCAAATCCCGTAGTGTTTCGCCTATATTTCCTTCTATGTATTTTATGGTTTCAGGTCTTATGTCTAGTTCTTTAATCCATTTTGAGTTGATTTTTGTGTATGGTGTGAGGTAGTGGTCAAGCTTCATTCTTTTGCATGTAGCGACCCAGTTTTCCCAGCACCATTTATTGAACAAACTTTCTTTGCTCCAATGCATAGTCTTTGCTCCTTTGTCAAAGATTAGTTGACCATAAATCTGTGGGTTTATTTCTGGATTTTCTATTCGATTCCATTGGTCTGTATGTCTGTTCTTGTTCCAATACCATGCAGTTTTGATGATTATGGCTTTGTAGTATAGTTTGAAGTCTGGGAGTTTGATGCCTCCATTTCCTTCTTTTTTTTTCAGTAGAGCTTTGGCTATTCGGGGTTTTTGGTGATTCCATATGAATTTCATCAATAATTGTTCTATTTCTTTGAAGAATGCCATTGAGATTTTGATTGGAATAGCATTGAATCTGTATATTGCTTTGGTAGGATGGCCATTTTAATAATGTTTATTCTTCCAATCCATGAGCAGGGGATGTCTTTCCATTTCTTTGTGTCTTCTTCTATTTCTTTTAACAGTGTTTTATAGTTTTCTTTGTATAGGTCCTTTACCTCTTTTGTTAGATTTATTCCCAAATATTTGATTTTTTTGTTTCAATAATAAAAGGGGTGGTTTTTTTGATTTCTTCTTCTTCAGATTTATTGTTTGTGTATAGGAAGGCTACTGACTTTTGCGTGTTGATTTTGTATCCTGCCACTTTACTGAACTGACTGATGAGTTGAATTAGTTTTTCTGTGGAGATTTTGGGGTTCTCTATGTATATTATCATATCATCTGCAAATAGTGATAGTTTGACTTCTTCTTTTCCTATTTGGATTCCTTGGATGTCTTTCTCTTGTCTTATTGCTCTGGCTAGGACTTCCAGTATTATATTGAAAAGCAGTGGTGAGAGTGGACATCCTTGTCTTGTTCCAGATCTTAATGGAATTGCTTTCAGCTTTTCACCATTGAGAATGATACTGGCTGTTGGCTTGTCATAGATGGCCTTTATGATGTTGAGGTATGTTCCTTGTATCCCAAGAATTTCAAGGGCTTTTATCATGAATGGGTGTTGCACTTTGTCGAAAGCTTTCTCAGCATCTATTGATATTATCATATGGTTTTTATATTTCTTTTTGTTGATGTGTTGGATAACGTTGATTGATTTTCGGATGTTAAACCATCCTTGTGCCCCTGGAATGAATCCAACTTGGTCGTGGTGAATTATCTTATGGATACATTGTTGGATTCTGATAGCTAAAATTTTATTGAGGATTTTTGCATCAGTGTTCATTAGGGAGATTGGCCTATAGTTTTCCTTTTTTGTGTTGTCCTTATTCGGTTTTGGTATTAGTGTAATATTGGCTTCATAGAACGTGTTTGGTATTGTCCCTTCCTTCTCAATTTTTTGGAAGAGTTTGTGAAGGATAGGCACTAATTCGTCTCTGAATGTTTGGTAGAATTCATTTGTAAATCCATCAGGTCCTGGGCTTTTGTTTTTGGGGAGGTTTTTGATTACCATTTCAATTTCGCTGCTTGTAATTGGTCTGTTTAGGTGTTCTATTTCTTCTTTATCTAGCTTTGGGTGATTGTAGAGTTGTAGGAATTTGTCCATCTCCTCTAGATTGTTGAACTTGTTTCCATATAACTGTTCATAGTAGTTACTGATTATTCTTTTGATTTCTGCTGTGTCCGTTGTGATTTCTCCTCTTTCATTTATGATCCTGTGTATTTGTGCTTTCTCCCTTTTTTCCTTTGTGAGCCTGGCTAGGGGTTTGTCTATTTTATTTATTTTTTCAAAGAACCAGCTCTTGGTTTCATTGATCTTTTGGATTGTTTTTTTAGTTTCAATTTCATTTATTTCTGCTTTGGTTTTTATTATTTCTTTTCTTCTACTGGATTTGGGGTTTTTTGTTGTTCTTTTTCTAGATCTTTGAGCTTCGAGATTAGGTTGTTTCTTTGAGTTCTTTCTTGTTTTTTGATGTGAGCTTCTATTGCTATATATTTTCCTCTTATTACTGCTTTTGCTGCATCCCATACATTTAGGATATTGGTGTCCTCCTTGTCATTCAATTCAAAGAATTTTTTAATTTCTTCTTTGATCTCCTCGTTAGTCCAGTGGTCTTCCAGTAGTGTGGCTTTTAATCTCCATGAGGTAGGATAGTTCCTTGCCTTCTTTTTATGATTTATTTCTAGTTTGATGCCTTCGTGGTCAGAAAAGATGGTTGGTATGATTTCAATCTTGGTGTATCTGTTGATGTTTGTCTTGTGCCCCAGTATGTGATCGATCCTGGAGAATGATCCGTGTGCGCTTGAGAAAAATGTGTACTCCGTTTTTTTTGGGTTTAGTGTTCTATAGATGTCTGTTAAGCCCAAATGCTCTAGGTCCTTATTTAGAGCTTTAGTTTCTTTACTTATTTTTTGTCTTGTTGATCTATCCATTGTTGATAGTGGTGTGTTGAAGTCTCCCACTACGTATGTGTTTTCTCTGATGTCTGTTTTCAGAGAGGACAACAGTTGTCTGATATATTTTGGTGCTCTTTCATTTGGTGAGTATATGTTAATGAGTGTTATTTCTTCTTGAAGTATTGTCCCCTTAATCATAATGTAGTGACCATTGGGGTCTCTTTTTATTTTTTTGAGTTTGAAGTCTGTTTTATCTGATATAAGTATAGCTGTTCCTGCTTTCTTTTTTGGCCCATTTGCTTGTAGGATTGTTTTCCATCCTTTGACTTTGAGCCTATTTTTATCTTTTGTAGCTAAATGTGTTTCCTGGAGACAGCAAAAGGTTGGGTTTTGTTTCTTAATCCAGGCTGCAACTCTGTGTCTTTTTATTGAAGAGTTTAGTCCATTTACATTTAGAGTTAATATTGATATGTTAGCATCTGTATTTGCCATTATGTTTGTCTTTCCTTTGATTTTATTTATTCTTTTAATAACTTTTTTTTTTTGGTCTTCTTTCGTTGTTATTCGTCCCTCTGAGGTTCTGGCTTTAGGATTCCTTGTAGTATTTTTTGGAGTGGGGGTTTATTCGTAATGAAATTCCGGAGTTTCTCTTTGTCTGGGAAGGTCCATATTCTTTCTTCATGGAGGAAAGAGAGCTTTGCGGGATAGAGTATTCTTGGTTGGCATCTGTTTTCTTGGAGTCTGTTGACTATGTCCCTCCACTCTCTCCTAGCCCGTAGTGTTTCTTCAGAGAAGTCTGATGTCAGCCTGATTGGTTTTCCTTTGAATGTTATCTGTTTCTTTCCTCTTGTCAGCTTCATTATTTTTTCCTTGTCCTGGATTCTTGGGAGCTTTACTATTATGTGTCTTGCTGTGTTTTTCCTTTCGTCGTGGAAGTTTGGTGTTCTTCTTGCTTCTTGTATATCAATTTTCAGCTCCTTCTTCGCATTTGGGAAGTTCTCTTCAATTATCTCCTGGAATATTTTCTCTGTTCCTACATCTCTCTCCTCTCCTTCTGGAATTCCTATAACTCTTATATTTCCTTTCCTCATGGAGTCAGATAGTTCTCGAAGTCTTTCTTCATTCTTTTTCCTTCGTACTTCTCTTTCCTTTTCTGTTTTGGTTCTTTTTATTTCTGTGTCTTCAAGAGAACTTATTCGTTCTTCCATTTCATCTATTCTGCTTTCCTTGCTTTTCCCGGAGTTCTTTAGTTCCTCCATTAATTCTTTGATCTCCTGCATTTCTTTTACTTCCCTCTTTAGGGACTCAATTTCATTCTTTTGACCATTGTTTTCCCTCTTTAGGGACTCAATTTCCTTCTTCTGATCTATCACTTTTTTAATCATGGCAATTTTAAATTCTCTTTCTGGAAGGCTCAGAAGTTCTTCCAAGTTGCTGTCGTTGCAATCTGGGGAGTGGTTTTCTTTTTGTGGTGTGCTTCTTTCCTGAGGAGTTGTTAGGTTGCGTGTGGTTCTTCTACTCCCTACTGTCTGTTTTCTAATTTGTCGTATGCGTTGGGACACTGTGATGCTCGGACTGACTGGCATCTTGGGTGAACTTCTCCGCTCCCCTCTGGCTCTTCCAGGAGCCATCTCTGCCTTCTGGGGGAGCTTTCTGCTGGTTTTAGGCAGTTTTTACTGAAGAAATGTCCCTGTTCTCAAATGGCGAAGCGGGATGCAGTCCCTGCGCCTCCGGTTTCAGGCACACTCTCCTGCGCCCCCGGTCTGCCCCGGACGTGAGTGCCTGCTCCCTCTGTGGGCTCAGACTGCTGGTCGGAAGGGGCCTGGCGTGGAATAACTTCCCGGCTGGCCACTGCAGAAGCCTTCTGCCCTTTTCAAGCAGTCTTAAGAAATTTCCTGTTCTATGGGGTGTTAGTGACTTTTTTTTTCCTGGTTACTAGGTGGCGCCAGAGATCTCTCCTATTGTCCTTGGGGGGCTGTTTTTCGTCCCCCCAACCCCGTGGGACAGGGAACAGAGCGGGAATGGTAGGGTACACCTCAACAGCTTTGGGGTGCTGTGTCTGCCATGTGCCCCACCGTCGTGGAGAACCCACGCCCCGAATTTTCGTGCCCCGGGTCTCAGTTCAAAGCCCTCAGTTCCAGGACGCGGGCTGTAGCCCAGTTCAGTGGCGCGGGAATGGCGCCTTTTGCACCGCTCCCGTGCCTGGGCGCCTGGTTCCTGCTCACTCAGGGAGGGACCTTCACCTCAGTGAGGACCTCCGCGCGTCTCCCCGCAAGCCTAGGTCGTCTCCCCGCAAGCCTAGGTCGCAGGCGCGGGTACCTGGGCAGCCGCGATCCCGGTCTGCACTTGCTTTTCAAGCTCCCCGAGCGCGCCGCGTTTCCGCGCCAGCTTACCGGCAGCCCGGGCTGTGTGCGCGTCTCCCGGGGTCTTTGTTCTTCTCTAATGGCGCCCGGAGCCGTTCGCTCACCGGCGCGGATCCTGCAGGGTTCGCCTCAGCTCCCGTTCACGGGGTGTGGTGGCTGCAATAGTTCCTTTCCACTCCCAGTCCCGCTTGCTGCCTCGTTTGTTCTTGTGGGTCGTTTTGGTTTGTTGTTTCCTCCTCTCTGCCTGTCGGAGAGTGCCGCCTCTGTGGGCGGGGGAGGGGAGCAGGGTTCTGCGCTTCCCTCCCTTCTAGTCCTCTTTTTTGGCCACTTTCTTCTTCGGGTAGTTTGCTGGCGTCACCCGTTTATCTTCCGTGTCCCAGTGCTCACTGGGACCTGCCGCTTTTCCTCCCTATTAACTTTTTTTAATGGGAGATCTTACTCGCAGCGTCTCCTCGCCGCCATGTTGCTCCGCCCACCATCTCTTATTTTTTCTTATACTTACTTTTTTCTTATATATTTTTTCTTATATTTTTTCATATTATATTTTTTCTTACATACCTGTGAATCGAGTTTCACTTATAAATTTATAGATAAGAGTAGCTAATAAGAAAACATACAATTAGAAAAATATACTATAATAAAAGTTATGTGAATGTGTTCCCTCAAAATATTGTACATACTATTTTTGAAATACATTGATTGCAGGTAATTGAAACCATGGAAAGCAGAACCATAGATGTGGGGTGAGGGGGACTACTCTAATAATTTTTGCTATGAAGAAGAGAACTTTTTCACTGGATATCCCTGGAAGGCTAAGGTACTACTTATAGTAACTGGAACCTAGGAACCATGAGGCAGGGCTCTCTGTAGAGTAGCACATGGTCTCCAACTCTCTGGATAGAAAAAGAAAATGTTCCAGATTTTAAATGTTCCAGCTTTGAAGGACCACCACAGACCTCTGTCAGAGACCTCACCTACTATTCTGAGCCACGGATGCGTGTTCAGTGCAGGAACGCAGCTTGGTCACCCTTGATGTCTCAGGCCTCTCTCTGCTTTGTCTGATCCTCTTGGCCTGCTTAGATCCTTAATATTATTAGGAAAGCCAAATGCTGCATAAGCCCTCTCAATTGAGTTAATCTGGTTTGACAGTCCAATCCTGTGTGTTGGCTCAGTTTATTACAAAAGGACAGCCCTATTGAAATTTTTGTTTCCTTTACATTAAATTCCAACTGATGGGCCCAAAGCTTCATGGAGAAATTCCCATGCTGTGTACTTGCCATTTGCTCACCAAAACTACCTACCTCCTTCCTTCCCTTTACTACAGTTTAGCCCTGGTCTGTCTTGGCCCTGGGAAGCAGATCTACAAGGACTTCCTTTGTCATTATGCTCCTTTGTCATCTGGTGTGGGTTTTTTTTTGTTTTTTTTTTATGTTGACTCAGAGAGGAGAACAAAAAAGAGACCGGAAAGAGGGAGGAAGGATCAAAAGCTTTTTCTTGTGGTGTTGCTGCAGGTTAACTACATTCTTACCCCGGAGAAAGGTGCTGCATTTTAAGAGAAGACTATGGCTTTTTTTTAAAGATTTATTTATTTATGCATACAAGAACTGGGGTACAAGCCAGAGGTGCGGGGGATGAGAGGAGAGGATTCACCAGAGACAGAGTGCGGAACTCAACAGGTGGATTGACTGAAATACACTGCTGAGGGGAGCAGCAGGTGAGACAGGAAAGGTCCTAGCTGGCAGGGGATCGAACTCATGCTGCAGAGGCTGTGGATAGCCTCACAGTGCTGTGCTTAATCCCTTGTACCACCAGAGAGGCCCTGTGGCTTTTGTTAAGAGCTCTCACTCCCACCATCTCCTACTGGACCCTTCAACTACAGGATAAGTTGTTAACAGTCCCCTGATATTGTTCTTGGATTTCCCTACATCTACCCAGCCTTTTGGGAAAAGTTCTTTTCTTTTCTTTGAATTTTCTTTAATTGAAGTGACACTGACTCATAACTATATAGGTTTCAGGTGCACAGACTGATACATCGACATCTGTGTGTATTGTATCATGCTGGCCACCCAAAGTGTAGTTTTCGCCCACTGCCATACAATTGACCCCTCTCCCTCAACTTGCCCAGCCCCTCTTCTTTTTGCATTCTGGTGAACACTGTTTTGTTCTTATAGTCCCTTCGGTGAGCTCTTCTTAACTGAAGCAGTATGAGTGGGTCATCATTTCTGCCCCTGCTTAGCATAGATCAACTGTGATGAACACTTTCGAAGGCTCCTCTTCTTGCAGGATAAACTCATTGAATGTTGGGGTGGACTTAACATAGCTCATGCATTATAGATGGCATAACACATCTTTTTTGCTCTTGCTGGAGTTTATCTTTATTTTGTTTTGCTTATCTGTTTATTGGAATGTGAATGTTGCAAGGCTCTTTCTGAAACTGTTCTGGAGGGATTCAAATTCCAAATCTCTTACAGCGCCATCCCACCTGCCTCTTATAAAGTAGAATTTGGAAGAATCGTTCTTACTCCACTATCCCCTATGGAAGGTGGATGAATTCCTTGCCCAATGTGTGGATCGGCATATAAAGTCAACTTTGATCTTCTTCAGCTCTCTCCCTGTTATCTTTTGCTCTCCAAAGTGTCAGAAGTCTTCAGTGTAAGAACAATCCAGAACTGCACATTGGAGAAAAGCAGTGGAGTCAATACAGGGAAAAATTCTTTAGTCAAGGAAGGAGTTTTTTCTAAGGCAGAGAATTTTACAACTCTTTTATGTGCATCCACAAAATGGCTAGCTGTAGTGTGCTATTGAAACTGCCTGTGCATA
The DNA here is from genome assembly GCF_014898055.3 of Talpa occidentalis. Classification (NCBI taxonomy): domain Eukaryota; kingdom Metazoa; phylum Chordata; class Mammalia; order Eulipotyphla; family Talpidae; genus Talpa; species Talpa occidentalis. The sequence goes on along the minus strand of NW_023601433.1, from coordinate 64,572,953 downwards.
TGCTCTTGTGTTTGCTCTCTCATTTTTTCCCTGTTGTTTTGTGTGTGGTGCTAAGACCTTTTCTCATCTGTTCTTTAGGGGGAAGCCTTTCCATTACACACACAATTTTCAGCTGGCTCATATAATTAGCCTTTACTGGTATCCTGTTCTGCAAAGGTCTAGAGAGAGCAGGCATGAATTGCCCATTGTTATAAAAGTGTTATTTGCACACAGGAGACTAATTTTTTCAGTTGTATTATCTATTGTCAGAAATTGTGTATTCTGCAACCAGTGCTATTACAGACTTAAACAGGGGACAATTGGGAAAGCCATTTAGTGTGTGGTGATAAAAAGTAATTTCATTTTCTTAGAAATAATTATTTAGCTCTATTTTTGTCATGGTCTGATAAAGACATGGAATTTTCTCTTTCTTCAACCAATTTGTCCCTAACATAGATTTTAAGGAGATGAAATTATAATGTGAGGGAAACAGTGCTCTTTTTCTCCACTGGTCTCACTGCATTTTTGAATAAAAGAAAATTAAACAGTAACCATTCAGAGGAGCAATGGGATAGGGAACTGTGTGTGAGAATTCTTTATTTTCTATTTAAAACTGTGAGCTTCAAAGAACTTATTTTGGGTTCTGTCCCTGGTGCCTGTTACAGAGCTCAGCACATAGTAGTTGCTCAGTAAATATTTGTTGAATAAACAAATGAATCGATTAATATATTTCATAGGTCTTCAAAGCATTTTCTTTTTTTTTTAAAGATTTATTTATTTATTTATACAAGCACTGGGTACAGTCAGAAGTGCGGGAGGGTGAGAGAATTCGCCAGAGCCAGAGTGGGGAACAGAACAGGCAGACTGACGAAATACACTGCTGAGGAGAGCAGCAGGCGTGGCAGGAGAGGTCTGTGCGCCATCTGGGACCCTCCTCCGGTGGCCTGAGAGCAGCCGGGGATCGAACCGGTACTACAGAGGCTGCGGGCAGCTTCGCAACCCAGCGCTCAACCGCTGCACCACCGGGGAGGCCCTCAAAGCATTTTCTGTACCATGTCTAATACATAGGTATTAAAATTATCCATAAATCCATAAACTTTAGCTCCTTTTTGAAACCAATTTTTAATTTTTCTGATTCTTTTGCTTTAAATCTTCAGTTTTCTGTTTTTGCCTCTTTTTACCTTTATCCTTTTCCCCTGAATCTTTCTATGGGTTTCTCAGCCCAGTCCTATTCATGAGGTTATCTTCAGATAAAGTATTTTACTGTCCTAAAATGCTGCATAGCCATCTTATCACACCAGTTTGCCCATCTTTTAGTATAGTGGAAGATTATTTATAATCTTTTTTGCTTATAATTTTAGAGAAGTGGTGATTATATAGGTATCCAAGTTGTCCATCTTAGTCTGCATTGCTTCAGACGTATGAACTGATTTTTATAAGAGCAGATACTTCAGAGGAACTGATGCAGGAAATAAACTCATTTCATCCTTCCTGGGTTTTTCTGCTTCTGTTGCTGTGCCTTTTTCTTTCTGTGTGCCTGTTCCATTGTCCGAGGTGATTCCAGAATCCCAAGAGTATATATGCTTATTTTTTGTTCAGTTTCCACCAATTGGTCAGGATAGGTGAATTGCTCCCAAAATGCAGTGTCATAGCACAAAATTTTATTCTCTCGATCATGTTCCATATGGATATTCCTTCTTGATCTGGTAACTCTCCTCTATGTATTGACCTCCATCCAGCATATAATACAGCCATTGTTAACAGGTGATCCCAGCCCTGCTGTTGAAAGAGAAGATGCAATGAGAAAGCACACCCAGCTTGGAGGGGACACACATCATTTCCATCTACATTCTACAGGCTGGAACTGGACCATCCAGATGTTTGGGATCATGGGACCAATTTTAGGCAATAGAATAGAAGTGGAATTGGTATGCAGTTGGTGGAGGGGAATGTAGTATCTGAGTGGGAAACTGCTTGCAATAACAGCTGTATGCTCTGGAAAGGAAGCACCACCAGATATGTCCACCATATGTTTTTTGCCACAGATAATATATTAAAGAACTCTGCCATTTTGATCATTCCATTGACTGTAGGCTTCTAAGGTGGATCGAAAACCAACAGCAATCTTTTACATCTTTTGAATGCTTGAACAGTTTTAATAATATCTCCAGTAAAAGGAGAGATTTAGAGATTACGGGAACAGAGTATAAGCCACTGTTCTATAACTTCCTACACAATCACTAAGCCATGAAAAATTCACTTGCATTCAAATAGCTTTTTATTTTTTTGAAAGATCCAAATGCTCAGAATTAAGATTTGGAACATTGCCTTGCATAGGCTAGGGTAGCTTGAATCATACACTGGTGATTGTATGTGTTTGATGAGTTATTTTATGCAGTAGCATTTAAAATTACTGAGAACAATAGAATTTTCAGAAAGATATCTTCCTAATGGGGCAGCATAACGATGCCTGTTAGAAGGAGTTGTTTTGCAGGGTGAAAGGCAAAGTGTATTGAAAACTGGTCCTACATGTTCTTCACTATTTATTATCTTGGAGAGAACAACATGACCTTGAAAAGAAGAGGCGTAAATTATGGCAGATCAAATTTCAAAAAACGCAAATGTGAGCATAGCACTTGACAGCCTGCTAACAAAGCAAGTATTTTAAGTTTCAAGTTGTCTATCAAGAAAAACAATTCTTGGTCATATACAAGATTTCCCTGGTATAGAATTATATCTGACTTGTTTCCTGTCAGCCTTAAATCTATGGTGCTTTCATTGCTTTTTAAAAATGACACCCACACTTTAGTCTTTCTGTTCACCTCTGCTCCTTTAACTTCCCTCTTACTGCCCTTCTAAATCTAGCACTACTTCCAGTCCTTGGTATAGAGGTATAGGTCAGAAAAAGAATGAACACAACACAACCATTCATACCAATACAGTATTCTCTTAATATCTAGGAAATTTCTCTCTTAATATCTAGGAAACCAATTTAAGAACTTGAAGGGATAGACTCTTTAATTCTTCTAAACCTGATACTTTTTCTCTTTCCATGAAAATTATATGACTTTAGTTTTTCTAAAATCTGATTCCTTCAGTTTAAAGATAAAAAGGTATGCTTTTTTCAAAATGAGAAACAAATTAATGGGAGGGTAGGAAATAAAGGGTGTGTGTGTGTGTGTGTGTGTGTGTGTTGTTGCTATTGGAAGATAATTAGCATAATCCTAATTTGATTTCCTTAATTAATACTTAGTAGTAGTTACTTAGTTTCATTTTATACCATGATGAAGACTGAAATGGTGTTATTTTAAGTGTTTTTCAGTGGAAAAAAACTGAATTTTCCCTCAGAGAAAACTGAAATGCTGACTTTCTAGTTATACTAAGATGTTAATCATGTATTCACAACAGATGACATCCTCATACTTCCTCAAATAGCTAGTTATTTGAAAGAAACCTTTACTAGGAAGACCATGATTTTAAAATATCACACTTATTTAAGGTTATTGAGAAATAACTGGAATTATTTGCAATTTTACAAGTGGTACAGAGAAAAAAGCAAATGTGTTGCTTTTGTTCAGTGTTCTCAAATATGACAGATAATACAAAGGGGACAGTTTATTTACTACTTGTGGCAGCCACACATCCAAAATGGCACCCAGTGATCCTCTCCTTTTCATAGTCACAAGCTTTTCCTCCCCAACATTATGTATTTCCTCCCCCCAGTGTTTGTGTAACTGGTGTAATGTAACAGAAATAGCAGTATGTGCTTTCAAAGTCAGGTCAAAAAGAGTTGTGTGTTCATTTTACTGTCTCTTAGAATGCTTGTTCTGGGGGAAGCCAGCTACTTTGTCATGAGGACATGTAATGATCCACATGATAAGGAATTGAGGTCTCTTGCCAGTAAGTAGCACCAGTTTGTCAAACATGTTAGTGAGCCACCTTGGAAGTAGATGCTTTAGATCAACCAACATCTGGATTTTGCAACCTAATGAGAGCTTCTGGATCATAACAGCCTGACTCTGGTATTCATGATTTTTTTTTTTTACCTACAGTAACTGTTCAAATAACAATTGTTAATTATTGATTTAAGTCACTAAGTTTTGAGTTAATTCATCACATAGTCATAGATAATAAAGTGACTACTTAATTTATAGGCATTTACATTATATTTTATCAAAAAGATAATTTCTATTATCACTACTGATAGCAATAACAACTACTATTTTTATGTACCTACCATATGCAAAATAATTTAAATGTATCTAAGTCCATGTGATTGTTCTTCAGAAAACATTTTATTATTCTAATTCTGCAAGTGAGAAAAATGAATTGAGAGGGTTGAAATGGCTCACAGAATATCAGACAGTTACAAATGGCACAGCCAGGATTTGCTCAAAATTCTGACTGTTCTCTTTTCACTATTCCATGGTACCACTCCTAATGAAAATAAAGTTTCATGTCACAAGTATAAGAAGAGAAAGGCATTTGACTTTATAATGTGAAACTACTCAAAAGCAATCCGTCTCCAAAACACTATACACTTTTCTATTTTTGTTACTGTTTTACTTAAGTTTCTGTAATATAAATATACTTAAATAGCATTATTGTGTATACTTAGATAGCAATTACTCTGATTGCATCTTGGTGATCAATGTGGCTTCTCTTGGTAAGATTATGACTGATGACTAATTGTTAACACTTCACATATTAATAACTAAGATATTAATAGCTCAAAATTAATATTTATAAACTTCGTTACTGATATGTTCTAATCATTAAATTTTACAGAAACACACACCTTCTATGTGCCCAGCCCTATGACAGGCACAGAGATATTTATCCTCCCATTTGGAGTTGCATATCATACTCATTGGGAAAAATTTTCCAAAGAATGTATGCTTGAGAACTCTTGCATGAGGGACATGACTATAATGAAATTATTGCTGCTTTCTAATAACTCCATAGATTGGGAGAGTTAAGTGCATATACTGTGTTGGTTTCTCCTTATTCTTTGCAGATTCTCCTCAGGCCTCACTTCTTTTTTCTTTGTCTTCAAGAATATCACTTTGTCACATGGATTTAAATATCATCTATATGTGGCTTATTTCCAAATTTATATCGCCCACCTAAAACTACTCCCAAATTTGAATGCACCTTTGCCCAGTCAACACTTCCTGGGTGTCTATAAAGATCTCAGTCCTAACATGTCTCACATGATCTCCTGGACTTTCTCCTAAACTTTGTACTTTAGTGCTCTTCTCCTATCATTTAAAAATAAGTTGTTTCTATTTATTTCAATCAAACAAATAGGAAAGAATCACTGCTTACCAGCCACAATGCTTGTATCCTCATATCAAAGAAAGAGTCAGATATTTCCTCTAATTCTTGGGTAAGGATGATCACTCCTTTCATAGTAAGTTGAAGGTCATTCAAAGATTTATGTATAATAAGTAATAACTTATCAAAAATAAATAAAAATTAAAAATAATTTGGTTTTCCAGTGCTCAGTACAAATGCTCAGCATTATTCTGATTCCTCTTTTTATCTGTCCCATATTCTATTACTAATTCTTGCTGGTTTCCTTCAAATCACATTCAGAAGATGATTAAATTTTTTACTAACTCCCCCACTTTCACCCTTAGACGGTTGGAACAAAGCTGTATTGGGCTAAGGAAATGACTACAGATAGTAATAATTATAACAATGTGTCTTGGTACTTAAAATATCAATATATATAATATTGTATAAAAATACCTCAAAAAAGGGGAAGGTAATAGAGCTATAGAAGAGTAATAACATTTCTTTTTGTCAGTATAGTTAAGCAACTATAAACTAGAAGATGATTTTGATAATATGTATATGATAAATCTTAGAGAAAGCACTAAAAATATGTAGTTAAAAATTACTAAAGGGGCCTCCCAGTGGCGCAGAGGTTGAGCACTGGGCTGCGAAGCTGCCTGCAGCCTCTGCAGCGCTGGTTCGATCCCTGGCCCCTGGTGAGGGTCCCACATGGCGCGCAGACTTCTCCTGCCGCCCGCTGCTCCCCTCAGCAGTGTACTTAGTCACTCTGCCTGTTCCGCTCTCCACTCTGACTCTGGTGAATTCTCTCACCCGCCCATGCTTCCGACTGTACCCAGTGCTTGTATAAATAAATAAATAAATCTTTAAAAAAAAAATTACTGAAGATCTTAAAATGCTACCTTAGAAAAATATAAGCAAAAGAAAGCTGTAAAGGAGGAATAAAGACACAAGATTACGTGAGACATAAGTACAAAAAACAAAGTGACAGTTGGTAAATCTATTAATAATAATATATATAGTTATATCATGCAATCAAAAATCAGATTATTTGACTGGATTGAAAAACATAACCCAACTATATGATGTCCACAGAAGACACACTTCAAATTCAAAAATACAAATAAGTTGAAAGTTAAAGAATGTGCAAATCTATAGTATGCATACATCAACTATAAGGAGACTTGAGTGCCTATACTGATATAAAACAACATAGAATTAAAACAAAAAAGTGATTATGAATAAAGGACATTTTATGGTGATAAAAAGGTCAATTCGGAATGAAAATATGACAATTATAAACATAGATGCTCCTCATAAGAGAGCACCAAAGTTAATAAAGCAAAAAACTGACCAAAATAAGGGAGAAATAAACAATTCGACAATAATTGGAGATTTCAATACCCTGCTTTCTATAGTGCATAGAACAATTAGACTGAAGATCAACAAGGAGATAGATTTGAACAATGATATAAACCAAGTAGACCTACTGAACACCTATAGAATGCACCATGCAACAATAGAATATGTGTTCTTCTCAAATGCATACAAAATATTCTCCAGAATAAATCACATGCTAGACCATGAAACAAACCTCAATAAATTTAAAAGGATAGAGACACTACACAATATATTACCTGACTAGTTGTCATTAAGTTAGAAATCAATATTCAGAAAAAAATTGGGAATCTCAAAATTTGTAGAAATTAAACAACATACTTCTAACTAGGCAGTGGGTCCAAGAAACAATAAAAAGGTTCTTCATCTCAAAATGAGATGAAGAAAGATGAAACACAACATACCAAAAGTAACAGAATTCAGGAAATGATAGCTGAAGTGTACAAGATTTCTTTTTGAGTTTATGAAAATATCTTTAAATTGACTGTGTTGATAGTTGAAGATATCTGTGACTGTCATAAAATACATTAACTTGTACACTTTAAATGGGTCATCTGTATGATATACAAATTATACCTCGGTAAAACTTGAAACATTAATGTACAAATCACATGGGGATGTTATTTTAATGCCGATTCTGATTCTGTAGGTATGGAAGAGGGGCTGAAATTCTGAATTTTTACCAGTAATATACTATATGATACAAGTGTTGCTACTCTGAGATCCATACTTTAAATAACAAGACTTATATTTTCAGTTTCTTGTTATCTTTATTTTTTCATTTGTTGCTACCTTCATGAGCAACTCATGGTAGTTTCCAGCCACTATCCATCTTGTTCCTCCAATATACCATGCCTGCTTCTACCACTATCTATAGTGCTCTTCTGCTTCCCACAGCCTATATGCATATAGATTTCTTAATCAGCTCCTTTGATTCTCTATGCAACCATTACCTCCAAGTTAGAGCTTCTCTGAACACCCTATCTAAACTGCAGCAGTATTTCACATACTTCTTCCTTTTTCCATTTTGTTTTTAGTCGTAGTACTAAGAACAGAGCACTTCAATATGCTATTAATTTACTTTTTATTTGGTGCATTAGTTTGCTAGGACTTCTACATCAAACTAATACAGATGGGGTGGCTTACGTAACCGATATTTATTTTCTCACAGTTTTGGAGTCTAGAAGTCCAAGATCAAGATACCAGCAAGTTTGGTTTCTCCTACGGAAATATCTGTGTTTTTGCATTGGTGTTTTCTCTATGCACACCATTCTCTGGGGCGGGGGGGTCTCTCTGTATATATAAATTTCCTTTTTCTGTTAGGAACACCAGACACATTGGATAGGGCCACTTTCATCACCTTGTTTTAATTTAATCCCCCCTTTAAGGGCCCTCTTTCCAAATGTAGTCCATCCTGAGGTATTGGATATGACGGCTTCAACATGGATTTGAAGAAACACAATTCAGCCCATGATGAATAGACTTTGTTTTATTGTCCATTGTCCCCTGCTACAATATAAATTTCACAAGACCATAGATTTTTTTTTAAAGAAATCTGTATGATTCACTGTTGTGTTATTGGCCCCTAGATTAGCACATAGCAGATGCCCAGTGCTTATTGAATAAATACATGAAAACAAAGGATAAATGTTGTAAAGATATATAATAACTATAGGATGGTGCAAACGACAGAGAAGGGAGAGACCAACCCCACTTATGTGAGTCAAATAAATTTGAAAGGCAAAGAGTTCATATATACCAGGGATCTCTCCGTGCTAGTTCTATCACTACTGTAACTCACTATACCCATATAACATTGTTCTACAGGAGATGGAGAGACTCTAAATGTATTGATTCTCTTAGGTTTCTCATAGGTTTTATTCTTGAAATACATAGGACCCCATTTCTAAAAATTTATAGTATAAGATCACTAAGTAGTTGTTTTAATCTCTAGATATCCTTTTTATGTCTGGAGATTTCTTTATATAAACTTGAATAGTGGATTATCATTTTTTCATCTCCAGAAATCTTGTATTATGTTGCAAGAAGAAAAGCAGTTTCATTTTTTTTGTCTTCATTTATCCTGTCCTTGTGATATTTTTCATGTTGCAGATATTTGAGGAGAAGATACTTAAAATTACATTTTTCATTTTGAGATGAGGTACTACTTGATTTTGACATTATATCAAACTGGTCCAATGAAATGACTACAGTTATTCCAAAATAATTCTGATAAATGGCATGAATAGGTTTCCATTTGTGCTACATATTACTTTTTAAAAATTTATTTTTTAAAAGATTTATTTATTTATGCATACAAGAGCTGGGGTACAGGGGTGAGAGGTTTCACCAGAGACAGAGTGGGGAACAGAACAGGCAGATTGACCGAAGTACACTGCTGAGGGAAGTAGTGGGTGAGTCAGGAGAGGTCTGCTGTGCCATGTGGGTTGCTCCCTGGCCTGCCGGGGGATCGAACTCATGCTGCAGAGGCTGCAGGAGGCTTCATAGGTTGCATCCTAACCCATTGCACCACCAGGGAGGCCCTGTCCCAAAAATATTTAATGATAAAATTAACTATAAATTATAGTCATTATAAATCCCTATTTATATCTTAATTGAGATCAAAATTGTCACAGTGTGTGGTTTTATCTCCAAAGAGAAGTTCCTAAAAATATTTTGAATTTTAATATATTATTTAGTATCATTTGGTATGTTATTTATAATTTGTACCCCATTTTGAGTATTATTAATAATGATTTAAATGGACATTATTCTTTTGATAATAACTTGCTACATTATTTTGTATGATTTATTGTTTGTCTTAGAACCAGAAAATGTTTCTGATGAGATTAATTTTCAGTTTCATTATGAAAATAGATGAGATGCAGCATGATATATTAGAAAGGGAGCCACACTATGAATCAAAAGACATGAGCTTAATTCTTTGTTCATCAACTTACAATACAATATTGAGCGAGTTGTTTATCTTCTCAGAACTCTTACTTTTGTCATTCATACAAAAGGGGTTAATATCATGGGAATAATTGTCTCTCAAATTATGGGGCCTTGTATATATTTTTTAACCTGAAAACCAACTATAAATGTAAATTTATGGAAAGTATGATGTGATTTAGAGCATTTTACTTTACTTTACAAAGGCAACTTTTATAGAGACACTCTTATCCCACTATGTAAGCCCACAAGTGTAGCATACATGTGATTTTTCCTGGTCAGATGGGCTGGTCATGTCAGCCATCCCCGCACTTCACAAATTGTGATGGTATTGTGCCATCTTCTCCATTTATTTACAAACTAATTCTATCTAAACAAAGACAGTGACCCTTGAATGGCAGATGGATGCCAAGTATCAAGAGCACTGGCGTGGTAGAAGGGATTAATAAAACTGTAATTAAACTGTACTACAACCTATGAGAGGAAGGGGCAGCTGAATAACCCCTGCCAGTTCTGTCCATGTCGCCCACAAGTGGCATGATTTTATCTTTTTTGATCGCTGAGTAGTATTTCATAGTGTATATGCACCACATCTTCTTAATCCACTTATCTATTCTGGGGTATTTAGGTTGTTTCCATATTTGGACATTGTAAATAATTTACACCACCTTATTTCAGAAAAAGTTTAGAAGGCTAAAATGAATTGTTTATGAGTGTTCTTTAAAAGACTTATGTTTGTTTAGTAATGTGTGAGATCTTTATTTTCTAATTTCATTGACATTTGACTTTTAGGTATTCAGAGAATGACTATCTTCAGATTATCACAAATATACAGAACTGTCCATGGAAGCGACAATCAGAAGAATATGAGAATTTTAGGTAAAAAACTTCTTCATAAATACTATGAGATAAAAATGTTTTGTACATTTGCTTTGTAGGGAAAATAAGCAGCATGTTGTTACAAAGGAAAATAGAAAGAACCAACTGACAATCAGGGTCATTTAATTCTAGGGCTGTCTCAGGAGGCACATGGCACTCCATCTCCAGATTTTACATAGAAATTTGTATGTGTAAGCACACTACTTGGAATTAATGTAAAAATCCCAAGTTCAAAACAGAGTTTTTGTTATACATTTTAATTGCATTTTAGAAAATATTGCTATTTCTTTGTACCATTTGTATTTGACATTTATTTATTTGTTTTATAAATAAAATGTAGTAATAATCAGGGCATTAGAAAAACAGATGCGGAAAAAATCACCCACAATCTTATTACTTTAGGATAAAAACTGTGTTCCTTTCTGCATATTCACTTCCAGTTTTTCTCAGTAGATTTTTAACACAAGCAACATTCAGGAGTGTGAGTTGTTTCAGGTAATCACCTGGGGAGAAGCCATCAACCTGTTAAGACCAGGTTATCAGTTGATGATTATAGAGCTGTCTTCTCTGCTAGGATAACTTGGAACCCAGCCAGACAGAAATCAATTGTGTTAAAACAACATGCTGTGGGGGTACATGAATACTTGCACCCCTGCTTAACTATTTCATTTCCAGGATAGTTTATGCTACACAGTCTGCCACAGACTGAATGTGTCCACTCAAAAATCTTAAACTGAAAACCTAATCCCTAAAGTAGAGGGTATCTGGAGGTGGGGTCTGACCTTACAATACAGACCCTAGGGACATCACACTGCTTCCACCATCTGAGAACACAGCAAAATGGCTCTTTAAAAATCAGGAGCCAAATCTGCTGGTACCTTAATCTTGGATTTCTCAGCCTCCAGAACTGTGAAAATAACTCTGTTGTTTATAAGCCACCCAGACTATGATTTTCTGATATAGCAGTCTGACCAGACTAAGACCCAGTCCTACTTAAGAGTAGTTTTGGGAGATCCTAGTGATAGAGACACCATATATAAAGGTGCATGGGAAATTGTAACCTAAGTGATCACAGGGTCAATAAGTGTAAAAGAATCTGATGTTGAGAAGCCCTTCTACACTTGCAGATAGGCAAAAAAGGATGGAGATATTGAGATATTGAGCTACTGAAAATCAATCCAAGATAATTAGCTAAAAAGACTAGATAGTGACACCAATAATCAAAGTAGGGATTAAAGAGTTCCTACTGTTATAGGACAGGGAGAGGGGCAGCCCAAAAACCCTGCAAACCTGCCTATTCTAAATGGGTTCTGCCATCCGCCGCATCAACACAAAACATAGGAGACTTTAATGGGAAGGAACTTTAATAAAACTAGGAGACAATACAGGTAAGGCAAAGAGTCTAGTTTCTAAATGAAGCACCCAAAGTTACCCATCCCCTCGTGGGTAAAAGTCCATCCAAATGGGATTGGCCCAGAGCAAGGCCCCAAAGCCTGCTACAAGTCTAAAGCATCTTCCAGTGGGGACCCACAGCAAAGGGTCACAAACAACCGGACAAGCCCGGAAGGAAAAGAGCAAAATCAACATCAAGATAAAAGCTGCCATGGTCACCTCCCCACGGGTCTCACCCACATCTGTGTCACCCAGTCCACGACCAAAAGACAAGCGCAGTTTCTTTACGTGTCTCTAGGCTCCATGCGCCTCCTCCAGGTCTCCTGGCTCCATCCTGCTTCCTTCCTTCCTTAGTCTCTTCTTCTGCTTCTCCTCTTCCTGCTCCGCTCCACCCTTCCTTGGGTGGGGCAGGGAAGCTGGAACCTCCCCCTTTCCTGGGGACCACCCTGTTACACTACCTGTGACAGTAAAGATGATTTAGACCATGCCTCATGGGCATAATACAAATAGAACAAACTATACTAAATACCTGTTTGAGGGCATTGGCAATATACCAAGGCAGGGAGAATTTATAGGACCAAGATCCAGGAGGAAAGCTAAGGTACAGGAGCCCTGCACTTGGAGCTGCTTTTTCTCACAGGGGACTTTCGGAATGTAAATGCAGAAGCATGGCTAAAAGGCAGGAAGCTAAGCGCTTCTAGCAATCAAATTGCTAGAAAAGACCAGTTCTCTAAAAAACTGAAGCCCAAATTTGAGTCATTCCCATCCTCAATTGGATTTAGACCTGCCCTTAGCCAAGATGCCCGCCGATAAAAACAAAAGTCAATCCTCTCTGGAATAAGGTAATCTCATTTTGAGTCTTAAATGATGTAATTTTCACATACAATGTCTAACTCAATTAAAAAAAAGAATTGTCTTTAAAGGTTTTTCCTTTCTCTTTCCCTCTTTAAAAAAAAAAAATCAGGAGTCTTTTTAAATCCAAAGCTGCATGAGAGTCACTGCTGCAAATTATGATGAATAGAAGCTGTATAGATGGATGGAAAGCAGACAGAATAGCCATTTTTCCCTAGTACCACACTGGTATAAAAAGTGCATCAGTAATCATGATGATCACCCGATGGCCTATCTGTCACTTCAGGGCCAATCCAGTAAACATCTGGGACAATAACACTTGCTGTTTGTTGTCGTTTGAGACAATATTCTTGGTGACATTTATTGATTTACTTGACCATTGTAATGTTCTTTTTATGACATATAAACTAAATTATATAAACCCTTAATAGACATACAATTGAATCATAATAAATGATCCATATTTGTAAGTTTTTCTTAATATAGCTGCTCACATGTGGGGAGTTTCTGGATTATTTATAATGCTGGTATTATAGAAAGTTCCCCTATTATTAAAGATGTCATGTAGCTAATAGTTTCCATTTTATTTATGTACAGCATTTTATACCAAATTGAGGAAAAGTGAAATGTGAGCTTTAAAAAGGTGGTAATATTCTTTGACCAGAATATAAAAGTTACATTAAATTTAGAATTACATGAGCAAGTAAATATATTCTAAATCCAGCTGCAATATGATAGTTGAAGCTTCCCAAAATTGACACCTAGGAATTAGTTAAAAATTATAAGACTTCTCTGGCCATGTGACCTTAACATAAGAGAACTTTTCAGTTATTTTGAACAAATATGCCGCTTGGTAGCAAAGGAGATAAATTTGATTTATCAATAAATGTTCATTTATGGTGTATTACATCAAAACACAGTAGACTCCTTTCAAAAAAACACTGAATATTTAGTATTTAGTGTCAAATGTGTGATTTTTGCAGCTACTACACTATATCAATGCATGATCATTGTAGGATATAATTTCTTGGAATATTTTGTGGGAAGAGCAAGGATTTGAGCTGTAACTCAGGATGATTAGAAAGGGAGGGAGAGACAAATACAGGCATGTCAGACCAGGAATAAACATGAGTATGTTTCAGCACCAATTTGATAGGAGCGGTGAACTTGTACAGAGGGTACTTGGGATAAAGGTGATAACTTTATCACAGTGTGGACCTGTAGATGTACCAGGCTTTGATCATCTCCAGGTTTTCTGTCAAAACCAGGATCCCAATAGAGATCTTCCTAGCAAGGGAATTACATGATGAATGTATTATTTTATGAACATATTCAGTCAGTCAAATGTTACAATGACCTCAAATGAATTGAGGTTTTTTTTATATAAAGATTTATTTATTCATGCACGCAAGAGCTGGGATACAGGCCAGAGATGTGGGGGTTGGGGGGTGGTGAGAGGATCCACCAGAGACAGAGAGGGGAACAGAACAGGCAGACTGACTGAAATACACTGCTGAGGGGAGCAACGGGTGAGACAGGAGAGGTCTGCTTCACCATGTGGGTAGCTCTCTGGCTGGGGATTGAACTCATACTGCAGAGGCTGCGGATTGCTTCATAGTGCAGTACTTAACCCCTTGTGCCACCAGGGAGGCCCGAATTGAGCTCTTAAGTAGAGTAGACTAAAGGAAATAGTGCATTTAGGATCTGATTGTAGGCAGGTGACTGTAGAATGATGAAGATTTAAAACCTCAAAGGTAACTATCAAAATATAAGGGAAGAGACACTCGACTGTGAGCTCCTGAGGGGCATGGCAGATTTTATTTATCTTTGTATCTCCAGGCCCAGTATGTGGCGACTAAATAGCTATAGCAGACATGACTGAGGATTGGTAGGAATTAGTTCCTTGTTGATTCCTAGTTTTCAATTGAAGAAGAAAAACAAAGCACCAAAAACAAATGAGAAATTTTGTGTCTGATTGATTGGAATCATAGTAATTCTACTGACAAATACAAACATTTCAAAGGGAAGTTGCTTTCAAGATGGTAAGTCTATATTGGACAGGCTGTGTCTGAGCTGACATTGGGACATCCAAATGCAGAAGATGTTTCCTTGGTCTAAGATAAATATCAGTGTTAAGATAAAATGGACCCTCCCCCCATTAAGGTAAGTACAGTTTAAATCTAGCTTCTGTAAAAATGATGGCCCTTTATGGGTGCCTTGATGGTGGGTGTGTCGTGGTGACATGCATCTGAAGAGGTGTGATCTTATACCTTTGAGTCATACAGTTTTGTAACCAGTGTTACCTCAATAAAATGAAAAATAGGAAGAAATATGGCCCTCTGAAATTCTGTCTTCTCAGAAATCTTCCCTCACTACTACTTAACAGTATTTGCTCTCTTTATATAATTCTTAACCTTTTATTCATCTAGCACCTAATTGTGAATCTGACACCTTTTAGCTTGAGCTTTGCATCCCTAATTTCTCCTCAGCCTTTATCTGGAAACGTCTGAGGTCCACTTCAGTGGTTCCATGAAGTTAGTGATATTACGTATAAAATTTGTACATGTTTCTGGGAAAAAGATCCCTAACTTTTCTCAGATTCTCAGGGAGTTTAGGATCCCAGAGAGGATGAAAATATTTCTAAGAACTCTTTGGACCTGAGGCTCTGTTTGCTTTGGGATTTGATTAACTTCCCTGAGAGCATAGTTATCATCTGAGAGTTTTCCCTCCCAGACATCCTAATTGGTGTTTCTGTGAGATTCTAGTTGAACCTAAAAAGAGATTTAAATTAAAGTTGAGCATGTCCTACCTCCTGCTTTTTCTCGGCCTCTAATTTCATTACATATAGCTAGGAATATAGCTAAGTGTGCTGTCCACCTTCTGTTTTTAAAATCATTAATTAATTCTCTTGGTTTTAAAATCATTAATTGATTCTCTTATTAAAATGTTTCCCCTAAGCACAAGGCAATCCACATACAATAATCTGTGGAAAATCTATCAGAAAATGAGCTGAAGAAATTATGGTTCTTTACATCCTCTCTCATTTTTAGAAACTGAGATGCATTATCATCTGCTTAAACAGTACTGTTAAACGTACTGCTTAAACATCTGCTTAAACGTACTGCTTAAACATCTGCTTAAACGTACTGCTCAGATATTTGAGAAAAACACCAAGATGCTGAAACTTAAACACGATATGAAACATCCTCTTCCCTTTCCCCACTTGCTGTATTGCACCCTTGAAAGCTCCTTTGTGACGCTCCAGACTTCTTGGAAGCAGGTTTGATCCCAGTAGAAGATCTTAGAACATCAATAATTAGTCTTAAGTTCCCTAGTTAGCTTTCATGTAATAACTGTCTTAGCTTTCCTCTGTCAGTTAACTTAAAAGAACTGTATTAAATTGTGTAATCAATTACTGAAAACTAATGGATATACAAACAACAGTTCTTAATTTTCATTTAAGTTTCAATTTCTCTCAGAAACACTCATACTATGATTTTGTTTAGTTACCTTTGTACTCTCTAATACCATCGATTTCTTTGTATGGCCTCCTGTTTCATTGATGTGAACTTGAATCCAGAATAATTGGATATTATCAATCACATATTTGCTGAAAACTTGGGGGCAGAAAACAATCCTATTATACAAATGCACACTTCAAGGTTCTCACAAAGGAGAGTGTGAAATGGATTTTGTTTTACATGTAAAACGTATTTTGTACCTGATTACTTTGATACAGATAACTATTACTGATAACAATTTTATTAAATCTTAAATTATCCCCTCAGGTTTTATGAGATTAAAATTCTTTGCACAGAATTTGTGTTGGATATGTAAGAACAAACTCCAATGCTATATTAGCACATTAATTGATCTTTCTAAAAAATGGGTTGTATAAAACAGCCAGTGTGTTGATTTCATTTTTATTTTAGTGCCTTAGAAAAAAATACAATGTTAAACTAAATAAACTTATGTAGCATACCACATTTGGTAGGTTTTGACTACATGACATTTACATAATTAACCCAGTGCTGTTTAATGTTTTACATTTGTGAAAGAATATATAAATTCTGGAAATAAAACATGTGGTTAAATTAATCAATGTTTTTAGAGAAAGTATAGAATGGAGCAATGAAACTTGCTTTAACTAACAAAGTTTTCAGTTGTCTCCTGAAATATTTCTTCAAAAACAGATATGGTTGATTTTGGATAGCATTTCATGAGGTTATACTTTCCTTCATTCAGTCAACACTTACTGAACATGGTTATGTCCCAGACATTTGTTTTGTTGTACAGATTTCTTGGAGAGAAGCAAAAATCATCTTATTTGGGGCTTCTTTTGATTATGCCAAACCATGTTTATTTTTCTGAGCTCCTGATCCCTTCCTCCTCACACTCTTTAAATGTTTACGCTTTATGATTCACATGGGGTTGACATGATGATGACTCAAAGCGATACATATTTTTTTTTAATTTAAGAAGATGTGTATACTTTATGATAGGTGTTTTGGGTCAGTTGTCAGAGTGAAAAAGCTTCTTTTCCTTGTTTCCTCTGCATCGAGACCATTTTTCATTGTTAATATCCTGTCATATCATCTTCCATTTGTCATGCCACATAGCATGCCTGTGCATTTAGAGAAGTAACAAAACCCTCACCATGCCATTACTCTTGCTGTATTTAATAATAGGAACTGGCTCTTATACATTTAAGGACTAGTGCCACTCTTAGTTTTCAGAATATAAACTTTGCCATAAAAATGCATCCAACCACATGGAATTTGCTGATCTTTTATATTTTATTTCAAAACTTATCTCCCAAGCTGTCCTCAGTATTAACAATGTTGTTTTATGCTATCTTATAAGTCTATTTCTGGACTGCCATGCCCTTCAACTCTGCTCCTTATTACATTTCAATGTCTTCATTGGTTCATTCCATTGTTGAAACACAAGTACGATGTCCTTGTATACAGCTCTTCAGTGTTTCTGTGTCTTCTCTTCTGAATTTACATTTCAGTTAATTTCCTGCTTTTTGGTTTGGTAATCATATTCTTTTATAACTTATTTTACCCCCATTTAGTTCTTATATTCTACTCAAACATATGAGCTCATCTTTCATAAAATTAAAAATATTGGTGCCCACATTAGCTAATAATGGGAAAATTCAGTTATCCAAATTGCTGACTGAATTTGGACTTTTTTCTTTCTTCTTAGACTGAAATTTTTGTTAATCCTGTATTGAATATGGGATCATATAACCTTGCTGAACTTTTCTTTGACTGCCAGGTTATGAAACAGAGCTTTATGTGTGGGATGCATAGATAGATGAACCTTCAGCAAAATTGCAAAGTATGTGAAGTTTTCATTTATTTATTTTTTAATTTCATGTGTATTTCAACATCCACTCAGTTTCAGGTGCCTTATATCAGGCTCTTGTCCCCCCTCCCTTTTTTCATTTTCTACAAATTGTCCCACCTCCTTCTTCATTTATCTCTTGCTTCTCAATGCAATGCCTCAATGACCCAGTGGCTACGAACCATGTCAAGTTTCCACGTTCCAAATTTTCTCTCTCATTCTTCCTCAAGTCTCTATTTTCTCTATGCCAGACCTCCATTGACATGCAATGTACAAGTTCATGTTAAGATGTGAATGATTAATGGATTGGATCTAGAAGGAAAGGAAGCAAATGAATTCATAATGAGGGCTCAATTCATGCCACATGCAGTGAGCTGCTCATTTGATCACATTTAACCTGCACAGCAATTTGTGAATTTTGTGATACAATTTTGTTAATAAGTGAATTGAAAACTAATAAATAGTCTGCCTGCCTCATAGGCAGTTTTTCTTGGATTTCCCACTGTCATGTCAGATTCAACATGGAAAACACTCCATGGTTTAATTCATTGTCCCTTGGCTTGGTCAAAATCTTACCTGCAGGAGAATGGGGGGATTGCAATTGTATGGGGAATATAAAAATAAATTTATTAATTAAAAATAAATAAATAAATAAAAATAAATAAATAAAAATTTTAAAAAAGACAAAAAAAAAAAAATCTTACCTGCAGGGCCTCCCCTCGTGGCACAGCGGTTGAGCACTGGGCTGCAAGGCTGCTCGCAGCCTCTGCAGCACTGGTTCGTTCCCCGGCCACCGTGAGGGTCCACAAAAAAAAAAAAAAAAAATCTTACCTGCAGTGAATTGTGCAGGTCAAAAATCCAAATGACATTGATTAGAGCTTCCCCTAATCTCCCAGATCCAATCAGCCCAACTGCATCATTCTATTTCATTTATATCTTTGCAATCTATTTTTCTTTACCTCTCCTGATAGTATTATGTAGGATGGATTGCATTATAGTTTCCTTTGCCATTTTCCCTACTGTGTAGTTTTTTTTTTTTTAAACGCAATTTTTTAATTTTATTTTATTATTTTTTTTAAAGATTTATTCATTTATTTATACAAGCACTGGGTACAGTCAGAAGTGCGGGAAGGTGAGGGAATTCACCAGAGCCAGAGCAGGGAGCAGAACAGGCAGACTGATGAAATAAATACACTGCTGAGGGGAGCAGCGGGCGGCAGGAGAGGTCTGCCATACCATGTGGGACTCTCGCCCGGCGGCTGGGGATCGAACCGGCGCTGCAGAGGCTGTGGGCAGCTTCGCAACCCAGCGCTCAACCACTGCACCACTGGGGAGGCCCCCTACTGTGTAGTTTTCATCCAGTGCAGTCTTTCCCTGCAACTACATCACTCCACCATACACGATCATTTATGTGAACTGCTCCCAACTACTCACCACCACCAAAATCACTCACAGGAATGATAACAAAGCCCTTTGTGGTCTGGCCTGCTTATCTCTTCAAGTTTCTTTCTTACTGCTATTCCTACTGTGCTCTTATGTCGATCACTTGTTATTTTCTCTTTTAAATTTTAGCCATATTAGTGAGTATGAAGTGGTATCTCATTGTGCTTTGGATTTGCATTTTATTAATGATTACAAATGTTGAGTATCTTTCATGGGCTTTTTGTATATTTTCTTTGGAGCACTTCATTCCTCTTTTTTTTACTGTCAAATAAAAAAAGATATGCCATATTTTGTTTATCATTCATTAATAATAAACACTTGATTTGTTTCCAGTTTTTGGTTATTATGAATATTATTACTATGGACACTTAGGGGTTTTTTGGTGAATATATTTTATAATTTCTCTTGTATAAACCTAGCAGTGGAATTGATGGGTTACATGGTAATTTTAGGTTTAACATTTTGAGAAATAGCCCATCAATGGGCTATTTGTATATTTTCTTTGGAGAAATATCTTTTCCAATCTTTTACCTTTTTTAAAGATTTATTTATTTATGCATACAAGAGCTGAGGTGTAGGCCAGAGTTGCAGGGGGTGAGAGGATTCACCAGAGACAGAGTGGGGAGCAGAACAGGCAGATTGACTGAAATACACTGCTGAGGGGAGCAGCAGGCAAGAAAGGAGAGGTCTACTGAGCCATGTGAGTCAGCTCCCTGGCCAGGGATCAATCTCATGCTGCAGTGGCAGCAGAATGCTTCATAGTGGTGAGACTCAACCCCTTGCGCCACCAGGGAGACCCCCTTTTGCTTATTTTAAATTAGACTCATTTTATAGTTAAATTGTAAAAGTTCTTTTAGATTTTAGATGTAAGTTTCTTATCTGATATTCAGTTTGAAAATAGTATCTCCAATATCATTTCCACTTTTTTGACAGTATCTTTTGAAGACCAAAACTTGTACATTTTAATCACAAATGTACTTATTTTTCTTTTGCCCTTGTGCTGTTGATATTATATTTAAGAAGCCATTCCCTGGCCCAGGGTCATGAAAATGACCTTGAAGTATTATCCTTTGAAGTATTACCCCTTGAAATATTATCCTTGAAGAATTTATGTTTAGATCTATGAATTAATTTCAATTATTTTTTTTTGTATATGGTATGAGGTAGGGACCTAGCTTCATATCCAGTTGTCCCAACTAGATATTATTTTTTTGAGGGAAATAAAATAATAATCTTTTCTTTCTTGAATTATCTTGGCAGCCTTGTCAAAAGTCAATTTATAAAAAGCGTAAGGGTTTATTTCTGGACTCTTAGTTTTATTTCATTGATTTGTCTATTCTTTTGCCAGCATATCACACAGTGTTGATTACTGTACCCTTGCATTGACTTTTGAAATTGAAAAGTGTGAGCACTATTCTGTATCATACATTTTCAGTTAGCCTTGAAAGGATATAGTTTTCTAAAAGTGAAAGTGCAAGTGCCTCCATTCTTTTTGTCCCTTTAGATACAGTAGTCAATTTTGAACAGTTCCTCTTTTCCATTCACTTCTTATTCCTCCATTCATTGCACCCCTTACATATTCATATTTATTGACAATTTGGCTTTGTAATCAGGTTTCTCTATTCCTGTCCCTCTTTCAGGGATCACATTAGTTGTTTCATTCATGTATTTTAATAGCATGTGCAAATCTAGCCAGTATGTTTTGGTCATTATTTAGATATACTGCTTTACTGTCCAATCATTGCTTGTTTGTCTCTGACATCATCCAGTGGAGTAGTTTTGTTACTATGTAAATATAAAGATGAAATCTCAATGGGAAACTGAAGGAAAATATAGGGATTAAGAGGTTGGAAGAAGCAGCATAAGGATGGAAAGGTCTCATAACAGCCACATCCAAGGCATACAGCAAATAAAACATTTAAGGATTTAAGGATTTAAGGGTGCAGTCTTAGCTCTGTGAGTGCCTGACCAGTGATTCTGAAGAAATCTTTAGTTCCCTGTTTTCTCTTCTGTACAGTAAGGAGCATTTCTGAGATCACAACCAGCTTCAAGTTTGGTAATTATCTTCCTCCTCCTCCCTCAGAGGAGCCCCTTAGGATGTGGCAGGGTGTGTATCTCATTGAATATTAAGAGGAATGTAGTGTTCCCAAGCTGACCATACATAGCAAAGCAAATTTTTGTGAGTATTTTTACATATGTACATGTAACTACTACATGCTATGTTTTTTTGATGTTTCTCTCTTATCTTAGTGTAATGAGATACAGCCCTCTCCCAAACCTTTAATATACATGATGACAGGTGACTTATATGCAAAGTTAGAGGACTAACGATAAAATATGGTTTATGGCATAAAAAGATAGATCTCTGTTAAGACTTAGAGGAGGTCTAGATCCCTGAAAAATGGAGATGTAAAGGAAGGTTTCATGAAGGAGGGAAAGGAGGCTCGTGGAGTCTTCAAGAAGGACTGTAGAAGAACAGGAAGAATTCATACAGGAGGAGAGAAAGGTTTGGGTGTTGACAAGTGTCTGCAGAGCCATTACAAAGTCTCAGAAGGAGGACTAGTGAACCATTTGCGGGGGACTGATGTCATACTCTGTAGGAGTTTAGATTGTCTTATAAGTG
Organism: Talpa occidentalis; assembly: GCF_014898055.3. Lineage (NCBI taxonomy): Eukaryota > Metazoa > Chordata > Mammalia > Eulipotyphla > Talpidae > Talpa > Talpa occidentalis. The sequence goes on along the minus strand of NW_023601433.1, from coordinate 64,550,785 downwards.
ATGTGAAGTAATTCACGGTTAAATATAGGCATCATATTTATAATGCTAAACAACAACTCTACTTAGTTCCTGGAGGTGATTTCACTATATTTGTTTTACCCATTTAATACCATAAAGAGGTAGAGGTATGGAGAGTTTGGTGGAATTTTCTAAGGTGTCACCATTAGTGAATGTGGAAACTAGGCATCTAATCTCAAGACAGTTTCCATTGCCCACTGTCATACATATAAAAAAAAATTTAGGGTGATTAATCTGGTAATTGCAAGCAAAATGAGTAACAGAAGGGCTTTTACTGCAGTAAGCCAGGTGTGACATAATGAAGGCTCAGACTAAGGAGCCCAACAGAGCATTCTGGAAGAGAGACACTGGGCTGAAGTGGGACAGGGTATGCTCAACAGTTCCAGAGAAAAGGAAAAGTGGCAAGATGATGGATAACGTTAGGCTTCTGCATTATAATTTGATAATGTTTTTTAGTTTTCTAAAGCCATGAGTCTGATTCTGTATCCAACAGGATTTATTAAGGACAATCACTGGTGTCTGACTTCCCAATTCTAAATGTTTGGAACCTAAACATTTAGACCTAAACATTTTGCAACAGAGCCAGAAATTTGAAAATAAAATTTCTTTGGGTGATTAGGGTCATGAATGAACCCTGAACCAGGGATTCCTATTCTTTCTTCCATCTTCACTCTCAGTGTGATGCCAACCGAACGGCCACACAAATTACTAACAGATTCCCTCTGGGTTACTGGAATTTTCCCAGTGTTCTGGGAGCTAACTCAATCTTGTGGATGACTCTACTTTAACTTAGGCACAAACATGTTGCTAACTAGAAGCTGGTGTCTATTTTAAACTCTTAATTCTTTTCATCTTTTGGGGCTGAAACAAAATGTTTTCATGCCTCAGAATTCATAGATCAGTATTCTTAATAACAAACTATTCCTTTAGCTTGCAACATGGATTCCTTGTAAACCTACTCATTCTAAAAATCAGTCTTTTAACATACTATCTTGATTTTATTTTTCAATTCATTTCATACACACTCAAAGATGCTTTCTCCTCTACTATCCAGCCATATTCTGGAAAGAGTTGTCCATATACTATCTTCCACCTACATCTTTAACACTGATCTTGTCATCAGCAACAGCACACATGCCAGATCCAAAAGACATTTTCAATTTGCATTTTGTTCAATGTCTTACCTTTACCAGTATTTTGAAATTATAGATGATTCTTATACTTGATTTCTTTGTTTTCTATTTGTTCTTTCAGCTCCTTCCTCCTCATCTACATATCAGTCCGTCCTCAAGTTTTGTTTGTATTTCAGAAACCTCTTTCTCTAGAACAAGGAAATGTCTGCTGACATATTGCACACAATCAATCAGGACTGACTATTATTGGGTGCAATTTGTTTGCTTCCCCATTATCTCTCCATTGGACTATTACCATCACCTTCACCTGGTTATCATGTACCATGCTGGTGTCTTCATCTTTTCTCTACACAATAACTGGACTGATTTTTTAAAAATGGAAATTGGACTACCATTTATGGTCACGATTCCCTTCTATCACTCTCACCCTTACTCATATCTTTTGGGCATCTATTGTTCTTTTTATTACATTGAAAACAAAAGCTCAAGGCCTGACCACTCTCTACTTCTCTGGCCTCACTGCACAACACACCTCTCCTTGGTTCTTTTTTCTATCTTGGTCTTTTACATCATTATATGTACTGTGCTTACTTTAGCCACAGATCTTGGACAACACTATCCTTTCTCTATCCTTTGCTACTCCTAGTTAATGTTTTTAATCCTTCATATCACAAATCAGACATCCCTTCTTCAAGGAATACCTTCCCTGAATGACCTGCTGCTGTACTTCAATGAGATTCTCCTTCATAACTGATCACAACTATGCATTTCCACTTTGTGCTTGTGATTAATTTATAGACCAACTTAATCTGTGATCCATACACTTTATAGAGTATGAAACAATGACAGAGACATGCTTTCATCCAAAGGAATCCAGAATCTTTTTAAATAGTTTTACAGGTAGGTCCAGACTCAGAGTTTGAATAAGGATTTGGAAAGAATAGTCAGTTTTCTGGGTTCAGGATCAGAGACTATCTCAGGTTGACTTCAAGCATCTTATTTTTGACATTTTTTTGTTTATTTTCCATTGTCTTTTATTTTAAGTCTGTCTCCTCCAAGTGTGGCTGAGTTCCCACTAGAACATCTTAAAGGAAGTGTTTTGCTTTTGACAGGAGGCATTTGTAAAAGGTGAAAAATTTATGTGAGCTGAAAAGAAAATAGAGTATACCAGAAGGCATTTGGTAGTTGGTTATTTGTGGATTTAGCATTATTATTATTAGACTAAACCACTTCTCCTAGCCAGCCTCTTTTATCATAAAAAGGACATAATATCATTGAGTTTTTAATGAATATTCCCCTATGTGAAATGCTCAAAAAGAATCTGTTATATGATACTATCTCAATACATGATCACTATTATTATTATTAAACTGGTAAGAACAGATGCTATGCTTGATCTTAGACAAAAGGCTGAGAAGCAATAATAAATTATTATTATCAGTTTAACATTTTCCTAGCATACAATTAATATTTTTTCTAAAAGTAGTTGGCATCTGTAATAAAGATAGCAAGGCCATGAGTAACAATAAAACTATAATAGTTTTCATCCCAAGCCTCTGCCTAGAGAAACACGTGAACATTGATAAGCCCCAGTTTTGCCTTTGTGGTGTATTTCATATGGATTATGCCACATTTTTGAAAAGGACCAATCAGGGAGGTGACCCACATGGCACAGCAGACCTCTCCTGTCTTGCCCGCTACTCCCCTCAGCAGTGTATTTCAGTAGATCTTCCTATTCTGCTCCCCACTCTGTTTCTGGTAAATCCTCTCACTCCCTACACCTCTGGCCTGTACCCCAGTTCTTGTATGCATAAATAAATAAATCTTTAAAAAATAAATAAAATTTTCAAAAAAAAGAAAAGGGCTACGCTTCCTATTCAGTTTGTTCTGTTTGAACATTCTTCGATCTTTTCACCATGGAGAATAGGTCACAGAGAGCAGAAACCATTAATCGTTAACATTATAGGTTTACAAACTTCCAGTGCATTATTTACAATAGTAAAGGAGTTAACTTGGTATAAGTCTGCAGCTTGTCATTTGCTTTCAAGAGACAATCTAGTCAAATCACTTTGTTAAGTTAAAGATTATGCTCTAAGGCCTGACTACCATTAACTATGAGTCGCCTGAAAATCTATCAACCCGATTATAGACAGAATGAAAAGTTACACATCGCCCTTTCTTCAGATTGTTTAGCCCCCAGATGGAACTAAATAAGGGCTGACAAGCTCAGGGTAGAACTAAATAATTCTCTGCTTGGGCAAGCCTGAGGGCAGAGATGAAAAGTCAGGACATGGAGGGAAGCCAGAGGCCAAAAGGGGATTATAAGAGGACAGTTCCCAGAGGCCATGAAGAAATAGGAGCTGAGTCTGGGGCTGAAGCCAAAATGCAGATGATGAATTTTACCATACAAGAGCTATGAGAGCTGTTCTGAAAGAGCGCCTGAGATGGGAGCTTGCCTGCATGGCTGTTGAGGAGCACTTAGGGGCCATTTGTGCATGTGTATCAGGCTCATTAAATGTTGGTTCTCAGAACTGGCCTCCTACTTGTTCTTCCATCTGTGCAGGACAGACACCCTTCCATGTACAGAAGGAGCCCTATGCAATGTCGCATATTGCATTGCTTTTCCTGAAACATACAATTAGAACTTGGTTTGGTAAGGAAAAGATAATGAAATAATGAAATCTTTTATTTAAAAAAGTGCCATAAACACAAAGTGTACAAGAATATTTTCCTTAGGAAATGCTTCACAAAGTAGCATGTTGGTAGAATTATGGAGAAGATTGATTCAGCATACCGTAAGAGAACTGTTTTCATGGGGTTCGGAGTGTTAATTCAAGACCAAGTATGTTGCCATAAAAATATCTACAAAAAAAAGTTTCTTACTCCTCCCTTTTCCTCCCCTACAAAACATGTAACTAAACATGATACCGGAATTGTCAGGCCTAGTCTCTCAGCCAGGAACAGATCTCAGGCTGCAGGGGCAGCGCTGAGCCCCAGCATGGGTTGGTGTCTCACGAAGCCGCAGCAGGAACTTTGCAGACGCTCAGGCAAGCAAGCAAGAAGAGGCAGGTTTGTTTAGAAGAAGAAAAAGTTTATTGAGGAGAAAAAGAGCAGAAATAAAGTGGGACTCCCAGGCCAGGAAACCAGGCCTGGGAGGGGCAAGGAAGCCAAAGTGGAGTCGTGTCTCAGGGAATATATACTTTCTTTCCCTGATTATTCTAAAGCTCCACCAGTCTCTTTGTGATTGGTCAGTTTTCGGCTGTCTCACTTAATCTGCTACTGAGTGGGGGATCTTCACATTCCTTATCTAACAGCTTTCTCTTTCCCCATTTGTTACATCTTTATCTTTATGGCCTAGCCTTCTGGGAGAGCATCTCCACACTTTATCACCTGAAGAAAACCAGGACCATCCTGGATATTGTCCGTGGTCCTGGAATGTTTGTTTTTCCCATTTTGTTAACAATGGTCCTGGGATGTTTGTTTTTCCCAGTGGAATTGGTTACATTCCCTTGGTTGTCCTTATCTCTAAAGCCTCCCTAAATTCTTCAGAGGTCCCCTCCTACACTGTCCTTAAAACTGCCTAATAACCCTAGCTTGCCCTGTGTCTCAAACAGAAGTATAAACTCTGTTAACAAAGTTTTGATATAAATGACTTTTTAACATGTTGAACAATAAAGCAGTGACCTAGATTTTTTGTTGGTCTACAAAGTAAAATATATTCAGAAATCTCAACATCCATCTTAACGGCTGATTTTGTATTTTTAGAATTGTGTTTTCCACACTCATGCAATTTGCAATTGACTTGAACTTCATTTTTAAAAGGTAGGACCAACCATGTGACCAGACTGTTGTGAGTCAATTTGAGAGGTCGGTTTGGTCATAGCTTTGTGCTTATTCCCGATCACATCTAAAGTCAGCCAGATGGTTGACTTTATTTTCAAATCCTATTTTCAAATCTCTCCAGCCCTGCTTTTTCACAATCTAACTTCTAGCTCTACTGCTGTAATGTGAGCTCATTCTCCCTTTAGGACCTTTAAGAAAAAAACAGGTAACTGCTTTTCGTTTAGGCTACTCCCTGTGTATAGCTCTCCTGATGTTAGTAAGCTCCCAAAGGGCTGGGTCTACCCACACTTTATTTATATTTATATATTTAACAATTTGTACTTTGTAATGACCTTGAACTATGGTAATCACCTGAAGCAAATGTGTGCTGAATTGTTGTATGCTTTGATCCCACTTCTGTATCTTGCAGTTATACAAGTCAAATATAATTTCTCCTAAGTCCATATTGAAAACTGCAAGTGAATCCTCCTGAATTTGTTATTGCCCAATCTATACATTATTAGTTCTTTATCTGTTTAAGATCGCAATTCTTCTACATGGACAGCTGGTTTCTCAGTATGTCTTTGAAAACTATTTCCAAAGCAGCACAACGAGTATGGGTGCTGTGAGTACCACAGAGTAGACTCTATCTCTTCCCTCTCTCATCACTGTTCTTTAATGATATTGTTTCAGATAACATTAGAACTTTAGTAAGCACAAGACTCTTTTGAATTATATCAAGTCAATTTCAAACCTGTAAATCTTGTTCACTCCTTAAGTGGACTCTGACTGTAACAGGGTGGTCCCCAGGAAAGGGGGAGGTTCCCTGCCCCTCCCAAGGGAGGGTGGAGCTGAGCAGGGAGAGGAGAAGCTGCAGAGGAGACTGAGGAAGGAAGCAGGATGGAGCCAGGAGACCTGGAGGAGGTGCATGGAGCCTAGAGACACGTGAAGAAACTGCGCTTGTCTTTGGGTCGTGGACTGGGTGACAGATGTGGGTTGGGTCGTGGACTGGGTGACAGATGTGGGTGAGACCCGTGGGGAGGTGACCATGGCAGCTTTTATCTTGATGTTGATTTTGCTCTTTCCCTTCCGGGCTTGTCTGGTTGTTTGTGACCCTTTGCTGTGGGTCCCCACTGGAAGATGCTTTAGACTTGTGGCAGGCTTTGGGGCCTTGCTCTGGGCCATTCCCAGGTGGATGGACTTTTACCCACAAGGGGACGGGTAACTTTGGGTGCTTCATTTAGAAACTAGACTCTTTGCCTTACCTGTATTGTTTCCTAGTTTTATTAAAGTTCCTTCCCATTAAAGTCTCCTATGTTTTGTGTTGATGCGGCGGATGGCAGAACCCGTTTAGAATAGGCAGGTTTGCGGGGTTTGGGCTGCTCCTCTCCCTGTCCTATAACATGACCAGGAATAACTTGTTCTTAATTTCCAATACCAAATTTTTCTTACTTTCCCAACTTTCAGAGTTACATGCACACACACACATGCACACACACAGAGTTTAATGCAGCCACCCGGCATGATGACTGCGTGTGAACGCCAAGCTGGGGGTCGTCTACATGACACAACATTAGCATCTGCATGATATGAAAGGTCCTTTGAGCTCATAGCACCATCTTAACTTTCTTTTCTTTTTTTAAGATATGCTTCTGATTATGAATGTGAAGATTCTAGAAAAAACCTGAGGTGTAGGTAGCAAGATATGGTGATTGTAATAAGAACATGTTAATCATCTTAATCTTCCCTAAATCCCAAGTAGGGAGCATGGCACACCCTGGTACTTTATAAGGTATCCTCTGAGAGTGGGTTCTGGAGTAAGGTTTTGAATCTCAGCTTTGCCATTTTCATTCTCTTACACTTTGTAAGGAGGCTTTAACAGTTTTTCCTCTACCATTCTCAGTTGTTGGCTGAGATCCCTGTAATGAAAGACAGATTAACAAGAGAATAAAAACAGAAGTTTATTAATATGTATACCTCATATATACATGGGAGACTTTAAGGAAAAATGAGTGAATTAGAAATCAGATTTAAATAGCATCTTACTAAGGAAAAGAGAGGTCACATTGGCTTCTTAGGAAAAAGTACATGATTTAAACTAGATGAATGAGCCCTTAGGAGAAAGGATGGAAAGTGTGATAGTTTGTGACAAAGTTCTCTGGTCTCTCCTGTGGTGAGTCCTTCTTATCTGGTTGATGAAACTGCCAGCAGGGGATTTATGACAGCTGAGTTTCTTTTGGAGGATCTGTTTTTACGCAAAATAGGAAAGTTCAGAAAAAGGCTCTCCCTGCTTTTGTTGTTTTTCAGGTAACTACAACTCAAAATAATCAATATACCATAGTGTGATATTTGAGGGTAGATAGCATATTCTGCTACCCTTCAAATTATCCTTATAAATGTTTATATTTTCTGCCTTACTTGATCACAATAAAAATAAAGTCAGGGAGGGCCTCCCCGGTGGCGCAGCGGTTGAGCGCTGGGTTGCGAAGCTGCCCGCGGCCTCTACAGCTGCCAGTTCGAACCCCGGCTGCTCCCCGGCCACCAGAGGAGGGTCCCACATGGCGCGCAGACCTCTCCTGCCACCCGCTGGCCCCCTCAGCAGTGTACTTCGGTCCTTCTGCCTGCTCTGCTCCCCGCTCTGGCTCTGGTGAATTCTCTCACCCTCCCGCGCTTCTGACTGTACCCAGTGCTTGTATAAATAAATAAATCTTTAAAAAATAAAAAAATAAAAAATAAATAAATAATGTCAGGGAAAATGCCTATTTTATTCATAATATGTAGACAGGGCTTCTCACAGTGCTTAATGCCTGCCTGGAAGCTAAACAACTATAAGCAAATGAAAGAATATGTCACATGTGACCTACTTTCCTTTCATAAACCTGAGTTGTCCTCAACTGTAAAGTGAGTGTTAATTGTACCTGCAGGGTTATTGTGGGGCTTACATATAGCATATAAGAATATATATAAAATATTTAACACATTGTGAGAATGCATTAAATATTTGGTGTTATTATTGGTCAATCAATGATATAAAATATAGAGCAGCGAAAGAAGAAAAAAGTTTTTTAAAAGGAAGCATCAATAGGAGAGACATTTGGTATATTGCTTGGCCTGGGTACATTATAGTTTTAATGAAGGAAAAGAAATTTGACTAGTCTAGGAATCATTACAATGGTAAATAAATCCCTTGGAATTTATATAGGTTTAAAACTCCTTTTCTCAAGATGTCCCCCCTACCACATAGAATCCTAGCAAGTGGTTTCCTTAAAAAGGTAACCCTTTTTTAATACCCTAAATGGCCCTCTCATTAGAGAGCCTTAAAGAGTTTGATAGGCAGAAGATATGTCCCTGAGCTCCAGGCTGAAAAAGTCAGGTCATTAGTATTCAGTGTCCTTTAGTGCTCCACTCTGTAAGCCTTGAGCAGTCATTAACATTTCATGGAAATCCAGGAAGCATCCCATTTAGAACTGAAGAAGATTTTGACCTAAGACTTGAAATGAACCCAAAACAATAAAAATAAATAAATAAATAAATAAAAAGGACATACTCAGCACATAGAGTAAAAATAAAAATGAATTTCCAGTTTTATCAAAAATCCCTTTCTCAGAAGTTTATTGCAATATCTGTGATACAAAGAGGATTTTGCACATTTGCAGAGTCTCTTTCTAGATCAAGGTATAAAGCATTGGGCCTCCCTGGTGGCACAAGGGGTTAAGACGCAACCTATGAAGCTATCCACAGCCACTGCAGCATGAGTTCAATCCCTGGCCAACCAGGGAGCTACCCACATGGCACAGCAGACCTCTCCTGTCTCTCCCACTGCTCCCCTCAGCAGTGTATTTCAGTCAATCTGCCTGTTCTGTTCCTCACTCTTTCTCTGGTGAATCCTCTCAAGCCCCATACCTCTGGCTGGTACCCCAGTTCTTGTATGCATAAATAAATAAATCTTAAAAAAAAAAGGTACAAAGTATTAAGCCAGATTCTCCTAGAACAAACCTAATTCTTGAGAGTTAAGAACTTTTGAAAATTAAAAAGTTAAGCTTTTGAATTCTGGAACTATGAGAAGTGCTCCCATTTTTTTCCTGGAAGTGGAGGGTAGTGTATTCTCCTTTTGAAACTTCATGATGGGGAGAAAGTTGCTAATGGTATGATACAGCAAAGGTTATATCATCATCAAGTCAGTTACTGATCACTTGATAAACTTGACCCCTGGTGGATGAATCCTCTCTGTGAAATGAGATGCTCTAATGCCTCAATTATATATAGGGTTTGAAGCATTTCTGTCAACTGTATTTCAGCCTTTGAGTAGTGTCTGGGCAAATTCTCAGAAAGGTGCTGCCAGCTTTATGTTGCTCTGGTGCCCTGTTGGAAAGCCTCCTGAAGGAAGAACCCAAACGAGAGCATCACTCTGCAATTACAACTTACTTTAAAGTAAGTTGCAAATGCGTCAATGTCAAAAAATATAGCTTGGGGGATAGTGGTATAAGTCCTGGTCTCACTCCGAAGGCCTAAGAACAGGGAGCACCAATGTCTGACAGCAGAAGTTGGGTGTCCCACCTCAAGTATCGAGCAAATTTGCCTTCCTCTGCCTCTTTATTCTATTCAGGTTCTCAACAGATTGGATCATGCCCACCTGCATCTGTGAGGACAACATTCTTCCTCAGTCTACTAATTCAAATGCAAATCTCTTCTGGAAACATCTTCATAGACACTTCCAGAAATAATATTTACCAGCTATATGGCATCCCTTAGCCCAGTCCAAAATTAATATAAAGTTAACCATCACATCTAGTCAATACTGACATTGTCTTTGTTTCTTAATTTCTCCTGCTCTTTTTACACAAGAAGGGAAGAATTGTCATGCCTATTGTGACAATAACCTCATTGACTTTTGAGTCATCAGGAATCAGAATTGACTCTGTCCTTTGGGGTGATGGGCAATGGAATAACAGAGATAAACACTCCATTTTGTTTTATTTGTTATAAGTAACTCAGTTTTATACTAACACTGGCTATCACAGAGGTCTCTAGAACAGTGAGATGGAAAGTTACAAGTGGCATCAACTTATAATTTTGCCACTGAATATGAAGACTTAAAAAGTCCCTTTAATCTATGATCTAAGGAAGGTTTCTAAAATGACATTTTTGATAATTATTCTGATATTTTTCCTGGGAGATTACTATGAGTGATTAGGTATTTAACATTGATTTTTGAGAGTAATTTCTTAGAACTGGCTAGGCCAACTCTGACACAGACATGTTGTGGAATACTATTCCAGAAAAAAAAAAAGGAAAAAGCTGTTATTGATACAGCAATGTAACATGAATTATAAAAACAATATGCTGAATGAAAGAAATTTTACACAAAGCATTATACTTTGTGATTGTTTTTATATAGACTGAGAACAAGCAAAATTAATGTATGATAAAAAAATAATCACAAAAGTGTTTTCCTTAAGTTGGGGGAAGGCTGGAGAGAGACTGGGAAGTATAGGGAACCTCTGGGAGCTGGTAACATTCTGTATCTCGATAGAGATTGGGTAACAAAGGTGTATGCATGTCTCAAAATCCATAGGATGCATTTGTAGCTTTATTGTATATAAATTGTACCCCCCAAAATGTAAACAAAATAATGACATTCATGATGAAATATTTAGGGGTGAAGTATACTAGGACCTGCAATTTACTTAGAATTGCAGTAATCACAACAAAAATGAACTGATGGATAAATACACAACAAGGAAAATATAGTAATTGTAGCATTCAGGTGGTTTTTCAAGTGCTCATTTTCCAGGTCTTTCAAGATTTTGGTAAATTTGAAAATTTTAGTAAAACACTAAAGATACAGTTTTAGAAGAATCTATTTACATAAAAAAACATGGAGGGAACCCTGGGTAGTGTTTTTAATGATGCAATATTGTTTAAAGTACTGAATATTCTTAAAGAAATTGTTACTTGTAAAAGTTAAATGAGAATTTATTACATTGCCTTTTGCAAAATGCTATTTTTAAGAGACATATAGTTGTAAACACGTAAGGGTTTCTGAATTTGTAGCATGTCACGTGGAATGTTATGAAATTAAATTTGTAATTAAAAACTAGTGTTCTGGTTTTGACTACACAGCACTTTAGTTTTAATTTTTTTCTCTTGTTAATCCCCATCAACTCTCTTTTAGAAATGATAGGTTCTGAAATGCAAAGAGGGATAATAAGCAGACGATAAAATTCAGGGAAGAGTATTGCTGGTGGGAGTGCAAGTATGCTGGTGGGAGTGCAAACTGGTCCAACCACTATGGAGAGCTGTGTGGAGATTTCTTGACCTACTAAAGATAGAGCTTCCATATGATCCAGCAATTCCACTCCTAGGTATTTACCCAAATGACACAGAAACATTAATTCCAAAGGGCACCTGCACCCCTATGTTTATAGCAGTACTATTTACAATAGCTAAGCTACGGAAACAACCCAAATGCCCAAAAATAGATGACTGGATCAAGAAGATGTGGTACATATACACAATGGAATGTTACTCAGCAGTCAAAAAAGATAAACACATGCAGTTTGCAGCAACATGGATGGAGCTAGAAGGGATCATGCTCAGCAAAATAAGTCAGAAAGAAAAAGAAAAATACTGGATGGTCTCCCTCATAGCAGGAATTTAGAAAACCTAAATAAGGGACCAGGAAAAAGACTAATTAATACAAAGTAAAAATCAAAATCAACAAGCAACTATAAACCAGAGACACACTGTAGGGTTGGGGGTGGGGGGACAGGTAGGGAGAGGAAGGGATAGGGTACTAGGGTCAAAATAAGGGGGGTGCAATTGTATAGGAAATATAACCAAATGAAAATGTATACATTGTGCAAAAATGAAAAATGATGTAAGAATTATATAAAATAAAATATTAAAAAAATTCAGGGAAGAGTAAAGTATATTTTAATGATGTAAATTAACTCATAAGAAATAACATTAAAAATCTTGACTTTATGTACTCCCCTCTGGCTCTGGTGAATTCTCTCACTCTCCCACGCTTCTGACTTTACCCAGTGCTTGTATAAATAAATAAATAAATAAATCTTTAAAAAAAAACCTTGACTTTGTGGTAAAATAATATCATAGCACTGACTTTTCATACCCTAAGAATTACTGGATTTTAGGAAGACTAGAGTATAATTCAGAATGACCATGACCGATAAGGACATTGTGCTTTTTTCAAATGCACAAAGTCCAGCAGGAACATGCATACAAGTTCACTGTTCAGGACCAAAACCAAGGAAAAATGTGGAATGAGGAAGGAACCAGGCATGAATCTATGATTTCACATGCAGTGTGTTCACGGAATATTCACTGTCCCTTGTGTAATGATTGTGTCAACCTTGAGATATATTTATACACACACACACACATCTATAATACATTTATATTATACAAGTATATATATTTAAATATGTTTAAGTAATTGAAGAAATGAGTAAATGTTCAAAGAGGAGCAAGATAACTAAAATAATGAAAAACTGGACCTGTGAGGAAAATCTGAGGGAAGAAAAAAATTCTCAGAATACTTAAAGGCCGAGAAGATTCAGGATTTGCTTGCTTTCCATTTTGAATTACATGAAGTGCTTTATGAGGAGTTTCTATGAAAAACTAACAAGGAAAATTGATTTAAGCCATACTTCACTGTGTAAATGGAAGTAGCTCTTGACTTCAAAGTTGATTAAACTCTGGAGTAATTACCAAAAAACATGATGGAATCCACATACTGGGAAATTATATAAAATATAAATTCTGGTGGTTCTATGTTCATCTGCCAGAGGTTGAGGGCAAATTCAGATGATTTCTGGAAAAACCTTCCTGAGTCTGCAGTCTAATAATGTTTCACTCCACAGTAAGATTTTGATGTACAGCTTGGAACTACATTATGTATTTCAGGGCTTTCTATAAGAAATGACATCTTTAAATATGCTTTACTTAAAAATTCACTAATATACAGTGAACTACTATGCTTAGCAATACTGTACTGTAGTCTTGAAATCTGCTGAGATTTTAAATGTTCTTATCACAGAAAAAAGAAAAGAACAAAAACTAACTGTGTAAATGGATATATTAACTAGTGTGATTCTGATGATTATTTCACAATGTTTATACATCTCAAGTTATAGACCTTAGATATAAACAATTTTAAGCAGTTTTTATTTGTGAATTATACCTCAGTAAAACTTGACAAAGTCACTATATTGAATTATTCCCCTTTTCATTAGGTTTGTTTCATAACAGATAATTACATATTGCTTTGATGACCTTGTAACACACTGCTTAATTTAGTTTCTTACTTTATTTTTATTATAAAATAGAATGCATTCTGTCATTTTTCTCTTATTTCATAACATAATTAAAAGGGAGTTTTTATAGTTAAATATAATATTATTATATTAATCAGTGCTTCCTATTGGTTAAAGGGTCCCTACTTGAGAATAAGTATGTCTAATAGCCTTTGCTTCTTATCCTGCAAGTACCCTATTTCACCATCCAAGTCCAGTTAGAAAGAACTGAGACAAAAATGTTGTCTCTGTGAATGATTTGTCTTCTCTCTGAGAGTCAATATGGCAAAATCCCTTTTGCAAATTTTCCATTGTAGTCTCCCTTTTTGATTTCTTAATCTTATTCCTTGACTCATTTGATTTTTATTCTTTGCAGAACAAAACTTGCTTCCTGTTGTGATGCTGTCCAAAACTTCGTTGTTTCTCAAAATAACACTCCAGTTGGGACTAACATCAGTTATGAGGTGGAAAGCAAATACGAGATTTTAATTAGACAGAACATTTTTAATATGTTTCCAGTGGTGAGTAAAGATTTGCTGTGGTTTATTTGGGTGAGCATTCCAGGGAATTTATTCACTCACTTTAAGTTATAGTAATGGAGGAGTTAATTAAAACACCATACTTATACTCTGATATGTTGTATAAAATATGTATAGCAGTCCATTTTTAAAAGGTATTTCTGGATGCAGGGTGGCTCTGTAAGGAATGGCATTTATCCCTTAAATGATAAGCTCTCCTAGTCCTTGAGTCTTCATGACTCATCTTGAAGGAGATGAGGTACTTAGGCTCTCTGCATAGTAATTACTGGCACTTGGGAGATGTCCATTTTTCACCTGGAATAAGATTCTTCCAGTTGTCAGGCTGGTTGACTAAATCAATTTCTTTACAAAGAACTTAAGGTATATGTGGGGGGAAGTAAATATGTGAGAATTTGTGGTCAATAAACACCTCTGTAAGACATGGATTTTTGTCTTATGTGTTCAGAGCTACTAGAACATTCCCTAGTGCACTCATTACATATTTGCTAAATAAACTAATGGGTAATGATATGGTATCTTTATAAGAAGAAACTCATTCCTTTATATAAATCCAAACTGGGAGGGAGAAATTTTGTCATGAAGAACATTCCATTGCTTATAAATATACACTTTCAGGCATATTTTAAGGAATTGGTTAAAAGCCATCAGGCCAAGTCAGTATTGTCAAAACTAGGATTATTTTATAAATGCTGTGGGGTATTTGATACTTACAATTAATTCCCTTTTGTTAGAACTTTGCTTTCTTTCAAATAATTTGTCATGTATGTTTTCCCATTTTTCTTAATATTATAATTCAATGGAGAATAATTTTTTGAGAACAAATAAGAAATAAACAGAATTTTTTTTTAAAGATTTATTTATTTATTTATTTATTTATTTATTTATTTATTTATTTATATAAGCACTGGGTACAGTCAGAAGTGCGGGAGGGTGAGAAAATTCACCAGAGCCAGAGCGGGGAGCAGAGCAGGCAGAAGGACCAAAGCACACTGCTGAGGGGAGCAGCGGGTGGCAGGAGAGGTCTATGGGCCATGTGGGTGGGACCCTCCTCCGGTGGCCAGGGAGCAGCAGGGGATCGAACCTGCACTGCAGAGGCTGCGGGCAGCTTCGCAACCCAGCGCTCAACCGCTGCACCACCAGGGAGGCCCATAAACAGAAAATTATAGAGAAAAATGAAACTTTTCTGGAAGGATAGGAGGACAAAAAATAACAAACAGCATTCTAAAAATGCCCTCATGTTGCATTGAAATGACCAAAAGTTGAAAATTTAATAATAGCTAAAGAATATTTATGTTCCCTATCAGGGAAGGTCTTGAAAAGTTCCACAAAGAGCCACCTATTCAGCAATTTTTGCTAGTGTTCCCTTGCTTTACACTGACCAGAACAAAGGAACAAGAGGTCCCTTACCTCTATTGGGCCCCCTGAAAAGAATATATTTACCTAGTTTTGTTAATTCTGTATGTGATTAACAGCATTCATTTTCCAAGTTTGTACTGAATTTTAAGGCTGGGGGGAGAAAATTCTGAATTCAATATAGAACAATTGCAACACTTCTCTATGTTGCTTCAGCATTTGCTCTCAATGGACATGACTTCCAGCGAAAGAGCCTCTTCCTACCCAGCTTCCCACACACACCCTGCCCTGCTCTGTCTCACTCTGCCCTGCTCTGCTGCATTCGGGTCCCCAGGACTCGGCCATAAGGCAGAATGCAATAAATGCATTTGGATAATGTGAATGCTTTTTCCTTCAAAAACTTTCTAAGTTGCTTGAAAAAAAAAATGACAAAGTTGGCTTTCAACCAGACTGAGAAATGAGCAGGCAGTTGAGTGGCACAAATTTGCATTTTCTTAGCAGGTTTATTTTAGGTAACACTGAAGTTTGTAATTTATTGAAACTCTTACTGCATATGAGATCCCAAGCATATGGATGTTTTCCCCCAGATGACCAAGAAACCAGAGAAAAACATTCATTATTTTGAGTGTTTAATTGGAGATAGGTTTCCCTCAGTAATCTTTTCCATTGTATGATAAATCACATATTTGCATTCTGCCCTATCTATAAAATTCAGGATTTATTGTGGTACTGTGAGTAAGCACTGTCTGAAGACATCTTGAGCTAGAAGTTCAGTGAGTTACGATAACCTGAGATATCTGAAAACCACCCATTTGAAAGCCAAACAACATGCTAAGCATCGCAGATATAAAAAGAAATAAGACTCGTACTGAAGTTAACATTTTATCCACTAAGCGAGAGGAGTGGTATCACGTGTAGGTTAAGGGCATGGGCTCTGGAGCATACTGCCTGCGTTTGAAGACAGATTTGCCCCTTCCTTGCCACTCCTTAATCTCCTGCCTCCATTTCCCCATCTGTGAAATGCTCCTGTGGTGGTTGTATGAATTACATGTGTTGATAAGGTGTGCACTGTGAACAGTAGCTCATGTATAACAAGCACTATATGATTTTTAACTTTTAGAGTCAAACCTAGACATGCTGAAACAGGTTTTTGTGGGTTTTTTGCTAGTTTGGTATCTTCTAGATGCAGCATTGGGAACACAGTGTTTGAGGGGTCTGTTGAATTGCCCAGAACTACCTTAAACCTGGGGTGTTTCCAGTGATGCTAGTAAACTGACTTTTGTCGGTAGGATGCCCTGATCTGTAGCATGTGCCAATTTTAAGGGTGTAAATATTCCTACTGTGGCCAATTTTAATTTATCAAAGGTTTCACAACCAGATATCAAATTCTGGAATAATTACTTGTTGGCTCCCACAAGTAGGTAGAAGTGGGCTCCAGCACAGTGCTGGGGCTCATGTAGGGTGGGCCGTTGGGTCAGCAAGCTCTTATAGAAAAGTCACTGCATGCATTGCCTGGTGCTAGGTCTGCAAACGATGAGAGGGATTTAAAGTGGTCCACACACTCTGTGCCCTCGAGAATGTACACTTAAATTCCAGAGACAAAAGAGGTAAGTCGGCATCTCATCACTGTGAAGTCTGAGCTGGCATCTTAGCTGCCAATCAAGGTCACACCTTTACTTCACAGAACGTTACCAACAAAGAAAAGGTATTGAACTGAAAAGTTATGTTTCAGACTAAGAAGGATTGGAAGAAACCTTCTGGGGAAAGTAAGTTGGGTTCTTGGAGGAAATAAAAAGGACTCATTCTTGGAAATTAGTTTGAAATAGGTCAGCACAGAGCTGGAAGACCTCCCTGAAGCACCCTTGTGGGTCATTTGTGAGGGTGGAAGGCATATATCTCACACCACCCCTGAACCTGGAGGTCTAAGTTTCACTAAATTAACTATTCATTTTATTTCCAAGATAGATAACAATGTTCCTTTCTAATGCTTTATTTTCTCTTTTTTTGCTGAAAACATTCTGCTTGTTGGAAAGGTCCAAAGTAGAATTTTGCCATTCTCTTTTTATCTACTTCATTATGTGACATAAATACATTATATTACCTGTTATATACAAACATATATTTGTTTTATTATATTAAACTGCATATGATAGGCTGCCTATTTCTCTCAAGAGAAATGAAACTTAGGTTTTTAGGACTTTTTATTATAGTCATAAGTTGATCAGCAATGCTATAGTGTTTCTACTTCTGCTACTTCTACTTTCCTTAGGGTGTATAAAAATTAAGCTACATGAATTAAACTGGTGGTGGTGGTGGTGGTTTTTTAAAACTAAATACTTTCTGTGGTGCTTTTCTACTTTCTCCTGATAGTCCCAGCCATTTATGGAGTACCCTTACAATCAGTGTGCAGTGGTTGGAAATGGAGGGATCCTGAATAAGTCTCTCTGTGGAGCTGAAATAGATAAATCCGACTTCGTTTTTAGGTAAGAGCTGTCAAGCTGGTTTCTTTGTAACCAAAGATCAGTTGGATATTGTAAAGGCATAGTGTTAAGAAAATTCATGTAAATTTCAACTTTTGAGCCAGGTGCTTAAATCTACAAATTATCTTGAAAGAGTTTTCTTAAGTATTGAATGAATCACGAGCTCTAAAGAACGCTGATGCCTGAAGGATCAAAATGTGCTGTGGTCACTTGTCAGAAACTGTGGGTGAAATCATGGTGGAAGAGAGTCTGTGCCGCAGGACTGTCAGAGCATATTCATGTTAGCATCGCTCCCTGGAAAGCATTTTAGGGGTCATTTCCCGGGTTTCCTCCTACTCGCTTTAATAGCGCATTTCAAAAAAGTTTCATTCTCAGGTACTTAGGAAAACGCTGGCCTAGGCATTATACAGCCACGCAGCATCATTATTTATTGAGTTTTTTGGCTTGAAATTAAAACTTTCCTTCTGCAGTTTCTACATTCTGTTTTTTAAATGCTTATATCTCAATACCAGCAAGCTTGCAAAAATAGAAACAAAAGTGGTTTCTGTGTGTGCCAATACTAAGTCAAGCTGTAGAACAGCTCTACGTTCAGAATATGATAGAAAGGTGATTCATCCCTGTGAGGATGGATTTCCATTGAAATGCACCTTTTATAAAAAAGTAACTAGAAATCTGTTTCTTCTTATTTTAGGAGCACTGATTTCATACATCAGAGGACCTCCTGTGATCCTTATTGATTTAATGTTGTTGCTCTTTTAAGCAATGAAAAGGAAATACAGTTTTGAATCAGTAGCTCTCCCTCATTTTAAAATTCTCATTTTAAAATTTTCTGTTGAAGGTAATGACAGAACAACAGACCTGACAGTCCCACAATTATTGGATGTGTTCCTTATAATTCATGTTAAAATAGCCAATACCTGAATGATTTAGTCATTTTGTTAAGGTATTTGGTATGAAAAAAGCCATAATAATGGTAAATAATTCTTGTACTTGTTATTAATAGACTTAAAATTCCAAACAATATCTGTGGTATTATACTGAAGCATCCATTTTCCTTTGTAGCAAATATAGGAAATAGAACTTTAGTTTTTAAAATTAAAAAACCATTCTCAACAGCTACGTAATTTATAATTCTAAAATAAATGCATGTATTTCTAGATTCTGCATTTGCAGATGCCAGGTATTTTCCTGAACATAGAGATCCCTTTGAAGTTAAGTTTCCCAACTGAAAGGCTAGAAATGATTAGCATCATTAAAATTTATTCAATTATTAAGCCTGTACTTATTTTGACTGTACATGTTCATAATTTATAAGCAAAGGGAAAATTTATTGCTTCTCCTCATTTCAAAATGTTGAGAGGTTTCAGTTAAGAGGATAAGGAACAAAAACTGTCAATGAGTAACTGTACTACACTGTTGTAGATATCACAACACTCAGTATTTCCTGTAGGAGTTGTCCATACCTTTAATTGGACTATGGGTGCCTTGGTGATGGGTATGGTTTGGTAACATACATCTGAAGAGGTGTGATCCTACACCTCTGCATCATATACAATGTTGTAAGCCAATGATATTTCAATAAATAAAAGAGAGAGAGCAAGAGAGAGAGAGAGAGAGAAATAATATGGGGGATGGTCTAGAATACAAATTTGTTACAGGAAGCCAATTAAATAAATACAGGATTACTATTTATTTTTTCCCAAGTGCCATTATTTATTTAGTAATTCTATGATGTATATATATATATTTTTGTGTGTGGGACCCTCGCTGGTGGTTGGGGATCGAACTGGCGCTGCAGAGGCCTCGGGCAGCCTCACAATCCAGCGCTCAACCGCTGCGCCACGAGGGGAGGCCCTGATGTATATTTTT
Organism: Talpa occidentalis; assembly: GCF_014898055.3. Taxonomy (NCBI): domain Eukaryota; kingdom Metazoa; phylum Chordata; class Mammalia; order Eulipotyphla; family Talpidae; genus Talpa; species Talpa occidentalis. The sequence continues at coordinate 64,531,253 of NW_023601433.1, read as the reverse complement.
TATGAGAAACGTACAAGTTTCATTCCTTATATTTCATAGAGCATGGAATCCAATGCTTCAATCTTATTTGCATACTGCAGAACACATCAACTTTAGGACTTCTTAAGAAGTACCCAGAGATGCTCCTTTTCTATGTATGGCTTTAAAGGAATGGCCTTCTTGAAATTCTGTAAATGACCCTTAAGGAGACATAACCAACTTTCTCTTTTTTTGAAACAGAAATATAATTACTCAATACAATTCTGAATTTGTCTTCCAACTTAAAAAACAAATTAATACTCAAAAGGCGATGAGAATATCAACATGAAAACAGCATTATAATAACATTAAGCTTTTATTTATTAGCAGCATAGTTGATGGGAAAGCTATCCATATGGGAATCAGGAGATTTTGAGTTTTTTATATAATCTTTGCTTCTGGTAGAGTGCATAATCTCAGTCACAGTGCCCATTTTTTTAAATCTGTAAACTGTTGATTGTTGGGAATACAATCAATACAAACAATGACAACTTTAATAAAAGATTATAAATTCTTCTAAGGCTAGGCAAAGTGTAATTGTTATTTCCAACTTTGTTGCTTATAAAATCTTACTATCAAGACCATTTATTAAATTTGTATACTTTTACAATGCTGAAATGGCAACTAAGAGTTCAGTACTTACTAAATAGTTTTAAATGGAAATCAAATGGATTTTGAGAGACTCTAAGAGATCGCTTTCAAAGAACAGTATCTGGCATTTTTTTCAGTGTAAAGATAATGGTGATAAATGTGTGCTTAAGTGAACACACTATTTTTACTATTTTGAAAATAATTTCCCTTCCAAATTTCAGGTGTAACCTCCCTCCAGTAACAGGAAATATTAGTAAAGACGTTGGCAGTAAAACCAATCTTGTAACTATAAATCCCAGTATCATAAAGCTAAAGTAAGTACCTACATATTTCCTAATACTTAAGAATATTTTCCTCCATTGCTTAACATGTTTCTTAATCTGAGCATTAATCTTGTTGCTGAGACTGACTTGCAATATAACTGACTTGGGGAAATATATATGAAAACACTTGTATTTTTTGACATTCTGTCAAATTTGTTGTTCATAAGAAATATGGTCAGTTATAAGCTGAATGTTTCTAATCAAATAAGAGCTTATTTATCTCTTCATCATTTTAACAATAGTGAAGTTACTTTTTCAATTTTATTTTAGAATTTTAGCATTATTCTTTTTTCTTGGTAGTACTTTTTCAATGAGACAATATTTAGAAACTTCAGAGAGTAAGCCTTAGGAGAACCTGGCAAAATTAATTTTTCATTTTGGATAATTTATTATTAAAAAAATAATCCCCATGTTTTTTTTTACTGCAACATAACTACTAAAATAATGTTGCTTGATAAATAAAAGTTCCATGCATAGTTTTACACCATTTTTCATGAAATATGGCTAATAATTACTATTAGTATAACATGCCCCCAAATAGTTCTAGCATATCTTGAAAGAATATAAAATATTATGCTTGTCTCCCAAGAGCTCATTTTCTAAACATACATAAATTGTACATATAAGTATATTTACTAATCTATTGTTTGAATCAAACATATAGATCTATTGCAACATGTGAAGAAAATTTAAAATACATTTGTATCTGTGTGTATATATAGAGATGATATCATAGGTTTTATACGGAAACCTTTATTTCATAATAACATGTAAAAAAGGTGCACAAATGAGATTATAAAGGTTCAGCTATATGATTTTTTTAATGTGTAAATATTTGAAGAGTGTGCTATATTTGAGATAGCATTTTATCATTATACATTTGGAAGGTGTTTCAGCATCAAAAAAACAATCTCAGAAAAAAAAATGACTGAGTTGGAAAATAAAATAATGCAAGTGCTGTGCATATCTAGTCAGGGTATCACCTGGTGAGAAAATAGAAATAAAGCCTGATATACCAAGAAAGAGAGATGAATATGGAGGGCTTAGCTCTTGATATTGAGGGCTTAGCTCTTGATATTTAACAGTTGCTTACTTGTAGTGTTTTCCTCAAATCAATCATTTCTCTTATATACAGCAATACAAATGGTTCAGTTTTAATGTCAGTTGTTAATTCAAACTCATGTTACCAAAACTACTACTTTGACTATTATTGATGTCATTATCATAATCTTTTAAAAATTTGGCAGATATGGAAACTTAAAGGAAAAGAGAACAATATTCCTGAAGGATATTGCAAACTACGGAGATGCATACCTTCTTCTGCCAGCATTTTCCTTTAGAGCCAACACCATTGCCTCTTTTAGAGTGTATGAAACATTGAAAGTGTTTCAAGCAAGACCAAGAGTCATATTTTTCCATCCCAAGTACCTGAAAAATCTTGCCCTTTTCTGGAGAACTAAAGGTGTGACAGAATATCGCCTGTCATCTGGCTTGATGATCACAAGTGTGGCAGTTGAACTGTGTGAGAATGTGAAGCTGTATGGATTCTGGCCCTTCTCAAAAACTGTAGAAGATACACCTGTCAGCCATCATTACTATGACAACAATTTACCTAAACGTGGTTTCCATGAGATGCCCAAAGAATATAGCCAAATTCTCCAACTTCACCTCAAAGGAATACTCAAATTACAATTTAGCAAATGTGAAACAGCCTAAGCAAAATATCTTAAAATGGGAAAAATTTTAATACAATATAGTGGGTAACTAACAGTGTTTCCAAATGTGAAGAAAGATCATATTAAGATATAGTAGGAAAGGCCCCAACACTTGGTTTGATCAAACTTCCCAATTAGTTCACTCATTCAATTGTTCTGATATAGCATCTTATCATTATACATTTGGAAGATATTTCAGCATCAAAAAGAAAGATACTATGATATTTAGCTCGTATTTGTAAAATGTGATAATCTATGAAAACATTTGTTGAAGTATTTGGTGTGAAGTAGGGACTGGATGAGTATTTCCTTGTTGATATTTGTGACAGCTGTTTCCACCCTCACGAACTATGATTAAAGTCATGCTATCTTAGAGATCTTTTCTGGAGAAATCAGCCCAATTGCTGATTGGCCCTTCTCAAAAACGGTAGAGATACACATTGGGGTTCTTTCTCTGACAGTCTTCTGTATTATCAATAATATCTTTCACATCTTTCTTCCTATCTTAAAGAATGCATGTAACAAAAAGGATGTACTGAAACAAGAATCCCTTGGTTATTCAGAAATGAAATCCTTCACTTCATGTAGTAATATGTCTACTTCTGATTATGTTCATTTATATTATTAGCTGCTATGACATTTTGGTTAGATTTAGACCAATTCTTTTCCCATTTTATTTAATTCAAAATGATTCTTTAGAATTTATATTAACTTCCTATCTCATTCATAAGCCTCTCCCACTGAAAGGATCTACATCAAGGATCTACTTTATTATATACTTTAATATATATATTAAAGCTTGTTTATGCCAAACTCTGTGGAAGGAATGGAAAGATGACTAGGAATTAGATGTGTGTATCACCAACTATGATGTAGTTCATAAATGCTATTGCAATAGTTTTTAATGTAAGTACTGTGAGGAACAAAAGCAGGAAAAATTAAATTTATTTTGGTGGAATCTATTTCAGAGAACAAATGAATCCTGAATTAAACCTAGAAAATAAATAAGATTTTACCAAATGATAAAAGTTCAGGTAGTGGAAATATGAAAAAGGAGAAAGTTATTCTTTTGATTTTGATTCTTCACAATGAGGATATTTGATGATAAATCATAGACTTTGTCCCAAGAACTGCCACATCCCATGTCATATGGTAAGGTGTAGTATGTAGGGGTGGTGACTTGGGCCCACATCTATGAAATGGAAATAATCTGATCTGATTGATTTCATAGTAAAGCTATTAAAGATTAAAGCACAAAAAAACTTAATCCTCATAAGGAAAGATATATGTTTACATGAGAAATAAGACTAATAATTTAAACATCAATATAAAGTAAAGCATTAGATATTAAATATTAGCATTTCCACACATCTCCCCTTACATTTTGATCGTACCTGTTAATAGAGGTCATCTATGCATCTACTGCATAAGTAATTTGACTTAAATAAATAATTATGTGTATATCTTACTGCTTATCTTTATACCATCACATAAAGAGCTGAAATAGAAGTGGAGCATGCTGAATTAATTACAAATTAAATTTTAATTATCATTATTTAATTATTATTTTATGAACATTATATTAAATGTTCATTTGTAAGAATACTTTGCTATAAATTGCTTATTTTTTAAAAAGTACATCTTAAATTTGATGGTAGTTGATATTTGTGATGTTATTCTTCATTCACATTTTCATTTATTCTTTTATAGCAAATGAAACCAGTAACTCCATAAACTGAATAAATGTTCATATATAAATATGTTCCAGGAAGAACGTGCCCTTAGTTACATAAAGTCTACATTTATCTTTCTTTTTATGATGTTGAAAAGATGGCTATTTTCTACTACATTTGATGGATTTAATTTTTTTAAAAAATCTATTACCAGTATTGGTAATGTATCAATCATGTTACTACTGATGGGTTATTTAAAATAGATCATAACACTCTTGTATTTTATATTTAGTAAAATGTTTTTCACAAAGCATTCTCTGGAAAGAAGAAACTTTTCAATGATATTGGAAATATATGATTGATTTAATCAAAGTAGCACAAATTGAAATAAATCATTAAAAATGCAATATGGAGACTTTATAAGTTATTTTAATAAAAAACTACATATGATTTGACATTTAGAGTTTACCTAAGTTTTTCCCACATACCTTCCTATCTTAATTTAGAAAATATCCTCTAAAATCTCAAGACATAATCTTTAATGTCATTTATGGAGATCTCAGAAATATTCAAAATGGTACATAAGCAAGAAGCATCAGCCTAATGGTACCCAGTGAAAGTTCAGTAGAAAAATATTTTTAAGTTGTGGAGAAAATTGTAGAAATTTCCACATGAACATAACAGTTTACTTCTTTTTTTTTTTTGAGATTACTTCTTATTTAAAGTTTGTGTTGCAATTCTAAAAGCATGTTGAAATTTTATAACAGTTGGACAGGCACATTAATCTGAAGTCTTTACCAAAAAGAATATGTGTACTCATTCTATCTCTTTCCCTGTAGTTGTTGTATTTTCACAACTTGAATTTTTCTGCCATTATTGGCAATTATTCTACAATCTTACTGCAAGAAAGTAAAGGGGGTTGGAGGCATGTGTCTCATTCACAGTATAACATTTCCTCCCTGCCAGTGGATGACTTTCCACAGCATGTACTGTTGTGGTGTGCCAATAGTGTTCTTTTGTTCCTAAACAAAAAAAAAAAAAAAAGAGAGAGAGAGAACTTTCTAAAATAGAACATGAATTTTGATAATATGACACTTCAGCTATGTGAATTTTAAATCAAACATCACAGTTCTTTTTGTTCTATAGTGGTGAATTACTATAAGTTTTTCTCCATGATAAAACAAAAATAAAAACTATGAGCTTCATCTTGTAGGTTTGTAGATTAACCAAAACCAAGTTTGACTGTGACGTTTTCCAGGAATCTCTGCATTCAAGGAGCTTAAATGTTGTTAGATGGATTGGATGTGGTCTGCTCTTAAACAAATATGTCCATGGGCATTAACATGGAAAATCTGAGCATTGGTACTAGACAGTGCTAACACTTCAGTGAAGACTCCAGCTCCTAATTCCACGCAATCAGTTTCTAAGAGAAATACCAGCTTGCTTTTTTCTATTTTCTACCTGTTGTTTTAGCATCACTGAACAATGTAACCAAATAACAATATCCTGAAATAACTTCCATCCAAATCCAAGGGTAAAGCATAAATATTCCTTTAGGCATATGGTCCATTGAATGGTGGCTGGAAAGGACTCACTGAACAATGGCATAGAGTTAAGTTTTTTACAGTACAATAATCCTTGAAGTCTTTGGTGTTTTTTTTTTTTTTCCCTCCTAACAAAAAACAAAGACAAATAGATTATGACTCTTATGAAAGAAGATTTTCTTCTGCATGCAAATTGCAACCCATTCAATATGTAGGCTCTCAGCCAGGTAATCAGCCAAGGACTTTTTTTTTTAGGACTTTCTATGTATAGAATACTGAATTAAGCCATAAATCAGAGCTGTTTGGGGCTAGCTTTTTCCTTGCTTATAAAAAATTTACCAGTTAAATACTTTGTCACGTCAAGAACCCTAAGGTGTTCCATGAATTTGAGGAAGTGTTAGGAAAATTGGAAATTTTATGGATAGCACATCTTTTCACATCCCAAATAGCTACTGCAGAAGTATAGTTATGATACAATGTATAGTATAATTATGACATTCAAAATATTTTATTTTGTTACATAATAGGGCACAAAAACCCACTGTTATGCTACTAAGCATTGAAAAAAATGTAGAAATTCAAATGAAATATCTGGAACACTTGGCCTAATAAGACTATTTTCTCTTGATCCAAAAAAAAATCAGTTTAGAGCTGCTGGGTGATTTAAGAATTCCTATTTGCCTTTGGCTTCAGGAGGCTGATTCCACAATGAGTAGTTATCATTATGCTTCTGAAGATGGATGGGAAGAAATATTTCTCTTGCTGGTTTTATCTTATCTCAGTCATCATTTTTCTTTTTATTATTATTATTATTCTTTTTATCAAAAACTACAAGTGATATTTGATAAAGATGTAGCACTTATATATAATGGAGAAAAGACATACTCTTTAGCAATTGTTGTTGGAACACTGGCTTATTATATGGAACATAACAAATGCCTACAGTGCATAGTTCAAAAAGTCACACTCCGTATAGAATGAAGATGGATTGAAGGTTAAACTGTAAAACAAATAGAACAAAATGTAGGTGAGGGACTGTACTTTATATAATTTTTAAAGTTAACGTTTAAGAAATGATGACTATGGCCCTATTACAATGAAGAATTTCTAGTCAATGAATATTAGGTTCAACAAAGTTAATAGACTGGTGACAGACTGGAGTAATTTTTAGCAATGGGTAAAATTAATGATTGTATAAAACATTCTTAGGAACTATAAATCAACAAATAAAAGACTAGAAATGCAATATTAAAAAAGAGCCACAGGTAAAAATGTTATGTACAAAGGGAGAAGCTGAGTAGCTGGTAAGAATAGGAAGTGATGTTTCAACTTATTAGTGTCTGAGAATGAAAATGAAAATTAATATTATGACTATTATATTGGGAAAAATTAGTAGGATCATTCATTCCAAATGCTGGTGGAAGTATAAACCAATTCAACCATTTTGGAAAGCAGTCTCTTAGTAGTGAGTTAGTAAAAGCAATTATTTATCTATCCTGTGGTCTAGCACTTCTGCCTTTTGGATATATGTTCACAGAATTTTTTGTGTAAGTTCACAAGGAGATGCATACTCAGATGTTTACTTCATTACTATTCATGGTAACAGAAGCTATAGGGATGTCCCCTCTTGTCTTTCAGATAGGCAATTTGTGTTTTTTCTCTCTTTCCTGGTCTGTCTGGCTAGAGATCTATTAATTTTATTGATCATCTAAAAGAATCAGCTTTTAGATCTCTAACTTCTGCTCTCATTTTTAGTATTTTCTTTCTTCTTCCATTGAATTTCATTTACTTCTGCTTGTATAATTGCTTAAGGTAATTGAATTGATACCTCTTTTTTTTTAAATTATAACTTCTTTGATTTTTTTTAAAGATTTATTTTTGTATAAAGAAGGGGTACAGGCCAGAGGCACAGGAGGGTGAGAGGATTCACCAGAGACAGAGCAGGGAGCAGAACAGGCAGAGGGACTGAAGACACTGCTGAGGGTAGCTTTGGGTGAGGCAGGAGAGGGCTGCTTCAACATGTGGGAATCTTCCTGGCTGGTGGGGTATCGAACCCTCATTGCAGAGGCTGCGGACAGCTTCACAGTGCGACGCTCAACTTGCTGCGACACCGGGGAGGCCCTGACACCTCATTTTGCTTTGAACATAAGAATTTAGTGCTATCGATTTCCCTTTAAATTTTAACTACTTCTGGGTGAAAGAACTTTTTTTTAAAGATTTATTTATTTATTTATACAAGAATCAGGGTACAGGGCAGATGCGTGGGAGGGTGAGTGGATTCACCAGAGACAGAGTGGGAAGCAGAACAGGCAAACTGATGAAATACACTGCTGAGGGGAGCAGCGGGCGAGACAGGAAAGGTCTGCTGCACCATGTGGGACCCTCACCAACCTGCCGGGAATGAACCCGTGCTGCAGAGGCTGCAGACAGCTTTAAAGCCCAGCGCTCAACCTCTTGTGCCACCAGGGGTGGCCCTGAAAGAACTTTTAAGTAAACACCTTATTACTTCCTCAAAAAATAAAAAACAAAATGTTTAGCAGCTTTTCACAATTTTGATGTGTCCTGTTTTCATTATCATTCAGTTTAAAATATGTTCTGTCTTTTGATGACATCTTTGAACCATGTGTTATTTAGAAAGTGTTTAACTTCCAAATATTTCTGGATTATTTCAGATATGTTGCTATAGATCATTTTAAATTAATTTCAGTGTAGTCAGTGGCATGCTTTGTATGATTTGAATTCATTTAAATTTATTCAGATTTTATTTCTCTGGCCAGAATATGGTCTTTCTTGGTAAATATTTTATGTGCACTTGAAAAGAATGTGTATTCTAAAATTGGTGGAGAGTTCTACTAATGTCAGTTAGATCAGAATGGTTGATATTGTCATTCAAGCCATCTATATCTTTCCTGATTTTTTGTGTGCTTAGTTATTGAGAGAAAAGTATTAAAACTATAACTGTGGATTGCTGGAAATAGATTCTTGGATTTCCCTTTGCCCATCTATGATAATCAGAAGTAAGTGGGGTCCCCTGGGAATAATTTTATTAAAAGTTTACTATACATATAACACCTATACAAGAACTTGGCATACATTATATTTTCTTATTTAAACCAAATCTATGAGCTAGATTTTATTCCCGTTTTATACATGACAAAACTCAGACTAAGAAACCTTCCAAGGTTTGCAAATCTCCAAGCAAAATTTCAAATTCAGGTTGTATGTCTGAAACCTATGTGTTTAATAATATTTCATCCTGTCTAGTTTTATTGTAGATGTTGTTTTGTTTGGAAACATTCTAAAACTTACAGAATTTTATTTTTATCACATTGATTTTTTTAATTGCATTATTTTTCTTGATAAATCCCAAGTTTTAACTATTCTAAATTCAGGAATTACGGATTATGGCTCAAACTTAGACTGTATCTCTTTTTATTTTCTGCTCTATTCATTATAGAGTTTGATTAATTTTGGAAGTACCCAAAATACTGTATTCTTCTGAGTTCTTTTTGAAATGAGCATTTAATATGATACATGAATTTCTTTTCTCAGCCTGACTTTTTTTTTGCATGTGTGTGTGTGTGGTTTTTATAAAATATGCATTATTATTTTATTCCTTGTCTTTTGAGAACCTCAAAGAGTTTTAAAATCCCAACCTCAGCCATTTCATTGTGTTCACTGGAGGCTAATATCACCAGTCGCATCTGAAATGGAAATGTGAACAATCAAAAATCAAGGTTGTTAAAGATTTGCCAAAGTTAATTGTTAGCGAAGTTAATAGCAGCCACTTGGTATGCTAGGCAACCAGCACCTCAAGCCTGCTATCACATATTGAAAGCTTGTACTGCCAAGTGCTGTACATAATACTTTTTAAGTATTAAGAATTCTTGCAAGGTTGCAATACAGCTATCAATCTGATTTTCCCAGAGGAGAAATTGAGTGAAGAAGATTGAGGTGCCATTAGTTACAAAAAATTCCAGTCAAAGTGGGTTAAATGTTTTGCATTCTTGGCCTACAGACAGAGAAGTCCAGAATTAGAGCAACCTAAGAACATTGGTTCTAGTTTCAGTTCCCTGTGAAAGCCTTCATCCAGCTTACTTCTCTGTGTGGACTTCATCCTAAGGCTGGTTATTGAAAAAAAAAGCTGCACATGCAGGTCTCATATCTGTATATCTGTACAAATCAAAAGAAGAGCAGCGTGTCTAGAGCCCAGAAGGAGGAGGAATAACTTTCCCCAGAGTCCCAGCAAACATTTCTTATTTCTCATTGTCGCAAATAGGTCATATGTACCTCAGCCAATCATTGACAAAGGGAATACAGGGGACATGGAGTTAAACTTTACAATTCTATCCCTGATGATCACAGAGAAATTATGCTCTCTAACATTTAATTTTTCCCCATTAAAATTAGCTGCTAGGCATTAAATGCATTCTCTCCAGAAATCTTATAGAAATACTTTAATTTTTTTCACTTTGGGCACTAATCCCTCTTCTGTATTAATCAAATTGTAATATATAGGAGCCAGTACTTTTATTTGTTAAATTTGTAAGATAATACTTTGATTAATTTTCATCCAATATGTGGAATGGAATGTTTGCTTATGTATAAAGTCTTAAAAATATCTATTAAGACAGTTTACCTTATAGTAGTAGACTTTCTGAGCTCAGTGATCTCTGAGTAAATACAATGATATCTTAACAACTTTATTTATGAGGAACCCAATGCTGATGGCTTCCCAGAAGAGTTGCCTTCTCATTAGGTATTTACCCAAGTTTCTCTTCTAAGAATCATGAAATCCTCTGTATGTTAAGAGCATCATAGTAGTCACAGAGTAATGCTTAGTCCCCCAGTAATAAACAACTCTGAAGAAAACTGCCTTCCACTTTGTGTCACTAAGACAACAGTTTACTGAAACTTTATTCATATTAGTAATATGTCTTGGTTTGCCCAGAATCCTTAGTTTATGCCTTTCATTCTCAAAATTGTGCAGTTTGAATGAGCATCATATATCGTCACCCAAGTGCTTTGAAATTAGAATTTCATAAAAAATATTCAATGGGTTCAGACCATATGGCTTTCCAAAAGTTTAAAGTTTTGGTTTTAAAAATTCTTACTAGAGAAGTAATATAGCCACCTCTCTGAAATTCAAGAGAGTGGTGACACCTGCTCATATTGAAGTGTAAAGTTCACAAGAATTGCTTTTGTCTCCACAGTGAATGGATTTAGTTTTCTGGATGTACAACTCTCTTTTTAAAAAGTGCACAATTAGAAGGTTGTAGGGTCAGCTCCATTGCTCCCCTCAGCCACTCTAATGCCAGCTTTCTTTCAGAGCTATGAATATATTCTATCTCTTTTCTTTTTTAACTATGCCAAGAAATGTGGATAGAGGTAACTCTCCTACAGAATAGCTTCATGAATTAATATGTTCAGTGTTTTAAAGAAAGCAGCAATCTATCATTTTAACTGTTTTAAACATTTAATTATTGTTAGTTAATATATTTCTCAGTAGAGTTGAAGTTTGACATTGAAGTTGCTAAAGTAACTATGACTAACGAAGATCAGAAAAACAATCGATTGTGAGAAAAAAAATTGATTTTAATTACAATGCTAGTATCATTTGATACTTTCTTTGTTTTTGATACTTTCTTTGCTGATAAAATATTTTTCCCACCAGCATGATCACAGTAAATGATCTCATTGTCTATAAAAGCCAAAAAATATTAACATTTTGATTGCAATTAGGAAAACTAAACATTTTTTCTTTCCTGTTTTTTTTTAATCTGTCTTTTCTGCTTTCTTGAGAAACTGCTAAAAATTTCACCATTTCTAAATATTAGCATCTGATAAATTCCCAATCCACTCAGTTTCATTTAATGAATATCTTTGTATTTATGTAGTTTTTTTATACTTACACAGAGTGCTTCTATAATAGCCTGCTTTATAATGTTGCTACATTTACAAAAATGTAATATCATTGAGTACAGATGGCCCTTTACAAAAGATAATAACATAAAAGTTACTTCCAGTTGGTGAAAATCAAATTATATAATCAAGCACAAGTGAAAAAAAAAAACAAGATTTGTGTTAAAACTATTACTCTTTGAGTTATTGACTATTCCATTGAATTATTTGAGGCTATACCAGTTTCATTTTCACCTTATTGATGAGAATACTGAGGTTTCAAAAACAGTGTGTAACATGACCTAGAGTGTATATATATATATATATATATATATATATATATATATATATATATGGATAATTTTGGAAGTGGAAGATTGATAAAGTGAGAGTTCCTATAGAGGCCACGTCTTAATGTGGTTCCTATTGTTGCAGTCTTTCCTAGGGTAAGACTTGAAGACTGGGGTTTCCCATGTTCACTCCTTTGCAGCAGAATGGTGATGAACCCTGCTGTAAATATCTCCATAAGCAGAGAACTCCGAAGGCTCCCATGGCATGTATTCAAAAGATGCTCTCCTTCCCATATTAGCACCAGTCAATTCTGACCCTGATAACCTCATAAAATACCTAGATCAAAACCAACACCTACTGTTTTATGAGCTCTCAACATTGGCATCCTTGTAAGACAAAATATGGAAGCAAAACAACACCCCATATTCCATCACAAGCAACAAATCTGGTTTTTAATTCAAAGTCCTCAGTAAATATGCAATAAAAAAGTATAATATTAGACTCTTGGAGGAATTACTTGTCAACTTCTAAGACATATAGATTACAAATCATCTTTGTTTAATAGTAAGTAGCATTATTTCTGACACTAAGCATAACATGATTCTTTTCTTCGACATGTCATGTAAGGCATATTCCTGAGGAGACAGTGATGTTCTAATTTTATTTTTCATATACCTCTGGTCTCAAAGCTTAAAGCTGTCATATTCTTTAGGTTCCCCCTGTTTCAACTGTGTATTAGATCTACTGAATTTATGAGCATGAATACCCTCCCTGCTTAGATGTCTGCCTGGTGTGACAAGAGAGCTCAGGGATGTCTACTTTTAGGGGTTTGCTGCTTCATCTCTAAATTTATTTATTACAAAAAGTCAGCAACAAACCAGTGGAGAGTATTTTGCCCAAGACAAGAAAAATAAAAAACAAGTGAGAAAAAGGGGCCTCCCTGGTGGCGCCAGAGGTTAAGTCGCAGCACTATGAAGCTGTCCACAGTCTCTGCAGCACAAGTTCGATCCCCGGCCAGCCAGGGAGCTACCCACATGGTGCAGCAGACCTCTCCTGTCTCGCCCGCTGCTCCCCTCAGCAGTGTATTTCAGTCAGTCTGCCTGTTCTGTTCCTCACTCTGTCTCTGGTGAATCTTCTCACCGCCCCCCTCCCCACACCCCGCACACCTCTGGCCTGTACCCAGTTCTTGTATGCATAAATAAATAAACCTTTAAAAAAGACACAGAAAAAGGGCATTTTAGAAGCAAGATGGTCCTTGGAATAATTTTAGATACAATCAATTATTTCTTCAAGTTGCTCTGAAAACTTTTTGGAAGCAGTTGGTTCTAAACTAAAATATATTTTTTCTTCAACACTAAATAATCTAAGAGCTCAAATTAGTTCAAACTTTAGGAAATGAGGGATTGGAACTATAAAAAGAAAACCTTTTTACTGTTAAACTTGTCTTAATGTGATGTATCTCATACTGGGTTTTTTTGTCAAATAACCATGCATAGTTTAACTGTTGGGATTTTATGATAAAATCCTTTTTTTAAAAGCTTCCTTTGATTGTCAAATAACATTTTCCTCTGTTTCCTGTCAGCTTGACTTCTGAAATATGTTGAGGTTTTGGTTCTTATGTGTGATTCATAGAAAACCGATCTAAAACTTTTTATATAAACTTTTTAAACTAGTATCCTTTTCTTTAATTCACCAGAAACTAATAAAATATCCATTGTGTGCTAATTTCTAGAGATATAATTATGGGACAGTTTGCCCTTAAGGAACTCAGATTATGGTGGGTGAGCTTCCATGTTAGAGAGTTACAAAAATGCATTTGGTTTATTGTCAGTCATTTCCTAAGATGTTGTACCTGTAACTGTTATTTTAGAATATTTTTTAAAAAGATGTGCTGAGCATATTTTTGTGCTTGCGTCAATGTAAACTCTAAAACAGAATATTTGCCTAGTGAATTTCTGTAGCTATTTATCTTCATGGATGCGCCTCTAGGCACAGATTTCACTTTCTTTTTCACAGATTTCTCCTCTCTTTGTGACCCTCAGTTTCCTCACCTCTAATGTGAGAATAATGAAAGTCAGAACCCCTCTTGACTTTGGAGACTGTGCACTGCACAACTCCATCAACCATTATTTGCATACACCCTTATATATTAGGGCCCCCCGCCCCAGGAGGTGAGCAGCTATTATTCATTGTACCTTTCCATAGGACTTCAGGGAATATTAAATGATCCATGTAAAGTGGTTAAGTATAAAAGGATTCAGAACATGCAGCCATTGCTACTGCTATTATTATTATTATCATCTCACATTCTTTTTATATCTTTTAAAAATGTGCAACAGAGATATCAGTGAGAAACTTCTAAAAGCTGGTGACGTGCAAACTAAACTTTTACTGAAATAAATCCAGAATTATATATTTAAAGAGACTTCTCTATTATATTTACATTGTAATCAATCATGACAATATTGTAAAGTGTCTTGTATTTTTTCTTTTGTGATATATAAATAATTGCCTTCTACTATTTTTATTTCCAGGTGGAGGGATTTTTGTAGGTATATTGGGTTTCTGCTAACTTATTTTTGTTGTAGTGTAATAGACTTTATTATATCAGCCTCTCATAGTTTTTAGATATCTATACTTTAAGATATTTTTCAAAATAAACTACAACTGGCATCAAAGATATGGTTGTGTTTTTTTTAAAGTTTGATTAATATTTCAAAGAGACAAAATTAATACATTTGGGCTTGCTTTTAAAGGAAATATCTAGTATTGCTAATATATTTATGTACTATATCTTGTGCCTAAATCATTAAAGAGCTGTGAAGATACATTTGATCTGTTATTGGTCATTTCCCAGAGCTGTATCTATTATTGATATTTTAGTACGTTTCTTAATAAAGATTGCTGAACATAATTTTGTGCTTTCATTGATGTAAGTCCTAAAACTGGGTATTTGTTTAACAAATTTCTCCAGCTATTTAACTTTATGAACCATTGTTAAATATAACATACTTAATTTCTTGACATTTCTATTTCAGGAAATATCCAACGTATAGAACAATCACTTTTGTCAGAAATTACATCAAAAGTTAAAAGGAGGGCCTCCCCTGGTGGCTCAGTGGTTGAGCGCTGGGCTGCAAAGCTGCCCACAGCCTCTGCAGCACTGGTTCAATTCCCGGCCCCCGGAGAGGGTCCCACATGGCGCGACAGACCTTTCCTGCCACGCCCGCTGCTCCCTTCAGCAGTGTATTTTGTCAGTCTGCCTGTTCTGTTCCCCGCTCTGGCTCTGCTGAATTCTCTCACCCTCCTGCACTTCTGACAGTACCCAGTGCTTGTATAAATAAATAAAGAAATTGTTAAAAAAAAAAGTTAAGAGGAATTGGAAATATTAAATATATGATTTAGGGTAAGATGAACAAGCATAACCAAGAGACTTTAAAATTATTATAATGATTCAAACTATATTGATATTTAGTTACAATTTTTGTAAAGTCAGTAATAGGTATTTCTGATTGGTAGATTATTCACCTTCAAGCAGTAATCCTGACATGCTTGTCCCATTTTTTGATTTTGCTGTCTTGAACATATGATTTTGAAATGTGTCTGTGCCTATCTATCCATCAGAAAAAGAACAAACATGGAAGCATTCTGATTGGAGTGCTTTTATGAGCCAGCTCTAAATATAATGCCAACACTTTAAGTCACAGGTCACTGGCATAGGTACATGGCTGTATGTCTTGCACAGGAGGGTGAGAAATGTCATTTATGTGTATACAAAGGAAAGAAAAAATGCTTGTGTGAGCTCTAGAAGGCAGACATTTTTTCCCTCCACCCATAGAACATTCTCTTTCCCCAAAGGAGGATACCTAACATATCATCTCATCACTGAAATTGCTTAGGAACTAAAGTCTCTGGGTGAGGAGACATCTTCTCCAGAGGGTACAGATGTGGCTTTCATCAGCTAAAAGTGTGTCATATTAATAGCGCTTGAATCACTGTCTTTGGTTTTCACATTCTGGATTCAGGTGTGTCTAAATCCTACATGAATAGATAAGCCATTATTGTCATAGTAGTTATTAGAGATTTTAATAAATGTTCAGTGGATACATCTTTTTTAGGATTTCTTCAACACCAATGCATACTAAAGAAATAAATAAGACTTTAAAAACCTTCTATTAATTTATGTTGATATGTTAAGTGTTAGGAGATGGCACTTTAGTTCGGGGGGCTGGTTGTTGTTGAGGCCTTGTAATTCTTCTTTATAACCAAAATGAAAGAACACAGCTTGAACCAACTGCCTTTCTACTTGTGACACTTCTTTTTCTGTAGGAAGAAGTAAAGGGTGAAGGGAGGGTGAAATGTTTGCTGTCGTCAGGAAACAAGGATTTTGTAATTCTGGGGCAACGAGTAGCTTGGAGACTACCAGGCAATGGATTCTGTTCAAAAATGGTTCCACTTTGAATCTTACAAGTTAGAGAGAAGTAATTCTACTCTGTGGTGCTTGAACCTGTCTAAATGGAAACAGGTTGTCCCATAAAATCAGCACGAGTCCGTACATACAATGGCTTTTTGATATGGATGTACTATCCTGCAGGGCCCTCTAGGGACTACATTGCAATCTCCAAAGCTCATTTCAATCAGACCTGAGAATGAGAGGTGAAATGATAATGTTTCAGGCCACGCAGGACTTCAGCTCAATCTTGCTGTCAAGAGATTTCCTTCAATATGTTATTTGACTTCATTCAGTAGGTGGAAAACAAATACTTGAGGGATGAAGAAAGGAAGCACAGTCATATTTTCTTAAAGGATTATTGTTTTTTCGTTAAGAGTAGCAATCAGAGGACAGAAGTTTCATAATCACCACTATTTCCTAATAACTTGTACTCTGGCTAAATCAGATTCACTCTTCTACTGAAATGAAGGATTAGCAGAATTGCAGGTGCTGAAATGGCAATTTGCTGTAAGCTTCTATTTTCTGCAGTTCAGAAGAGGCGAGCGCATTTGGCACTCTGTGACACACAAAGGTGTCCAGTGGACTGCAGGATGCTGCCAGCCATGGGGAGATGGACTTGCCCCAATAAATGATTCTCTCTTGAACACAGAGTGCTACTAACAAGCCATTACCTCTGGGCAGTCTAACGAATTGACTTTGCTACTTCTTATATCTACTTAATGGGACTCGTGAAGAATTAAACCAAGCCTTTCAGACTGCTGAATGGTGACCACAATAGTAGGAATCAAAGCCTCTGACTTTCAGAGGCCTCTGTGTACACTTTGCTTTGCTCAGGGTCAGCAGTCCTCTTTGTTTCATAGGAAACTGTTGTCAATGTGAGGACAATTTTACACACGCAGAAAAAAGTGCAATAAGGGAGACTCTTCAAGTCCCTTGCTCTAGCTTTGGCTTATGAAACCTCTAGAATTCACAAATTTCAGATCATGTGATCTTTATTGTAGACAATTTGAAAAATTCTAGCCTGGATCTTTTATGAAGTGGGTATTCTCTGTTATAAATGATTTAATGGGGAGAAAAATATTTATTGATTCACAATTCCACAATGTGATGCAAGTGACTGGGGGAAATCAAAGAATGTGTTTCTTTTAAAATAAAATAACACTTAAAATTAGTTCTTCCCTCCTTTCTCAGAATAGACATGAAAAGAGCCTATGGTGTTCCTAATATTTTGAAATACAGTAGTTGAGAAAATATTTATTTTTTATATGCATGTGTGCATGTGAAATACATAAGCCATCTTCCGTGTTTTCAGCTGATTTTGATGGTTACTGGTAATACAGTAATGTAAATGCTATAAAGAGCCATTTGACCAGCATCAGCAATTTTGACACCAGATTGTAAAAAAGAATTATGGCTTCTTGCCATTTAATTCTTTACATGAAGTCGTCAGTGTGACAGACAGCGCTTAATCACTTGTTGAAAGAATGACTTTTATATTTGACTTGAAAAGGAAAAGCTAACTACATACCCTAACAATCCTAACCTAATATTATTTTTAAAGGATTCTTGAGAAGGGAGAGAAGTAGGACCTGTCACAGTGCACATAGCAGCCTATTTTTGCTCTTTGTGTTATGCATCTGCCATGTATTTAGGAAGAAATATTGTATTTGGGTTATTCAAACTAGAAATATTTAATTAGTACCTACTATTGTCTGTAACTATACCTCTATCTTGAACTTTTAACAGCTTCATGGTAAAATTTGGTAAGTGTCTAAAGTTGATGTTATGTATTCATAAATTCAGGTGGAATGTTGTGTGAGTAGAGTGAGTATATGGGAGAGAAAGGTCAGCACTACTACAGATTATTGGCCTAGCTTAACCTTAGACCACTGTCAAAAAGGGAATGTATTTAGGAAGCAAATGAAAACATTAACTCTCCAGTAAATAAGAGATTGGTGTCAGGACAATAATCTGTTATACTTAAGAGGCACGAAGAGCAACTAGCTGAACAATTGTAATAGCTGAGGGAAACTTGACTTCACACCATGAAACATTATGTTTTAGAGAAATGATTATTACAGCAGAAATAAATTACTGACGATTTGTTTCATATTACGAGTCTCTAGGTCCCGCCAAGTATTTCATAGCTTTGCACATTCCTAAGAATAAATCAGATATGGATCTCATTCAGAAGCTAACAAGCTAGTTAGGGAAGTAATATACAGAATAAATAATTCTAATATAAAGAGGGGAGTGAGATATGAGCTATAAAAGCATAACAGTCACAACACTCTGCACGGTTCCTCCTTCTGGAAGGAATCTGTTGCAGGGAATGTAGTTGGCTGATGGGCTCCAGCTGCCATGCCTTGGCCACCCATCTTACCCAGGCCAGGCTCTACCTTGATGACAACCTACCATAGGGATCGGGCGCTGGAGCCAAGCCACTTCTCATTGCTGCTGAATGTGGAACAAGCAGGCAGCCTTTGTTGTAGGGCTCCCCACAGCCTGACAATGTTCTCAGCCACACTGCAGTCTAAGGCTCTCCCTGTGCAATCCTCCTACTCTCCTCCCTCCCTCCTCTCCTTTCACGGGTACCTGACTTGCTTCTGGGTCTGAAGATTGCTGTCTATTTGTACTCTTGTCTCTTTACTTTTCAAAGGTGATTCTCCTAATAAATCTCTAGCATCTTCTTAGGGCCTCCCTGGTGGCGCAGCGGTTGAGCACTGGGCTGTGAAGCTGCCGCAGCCTCTGCAGCGCTGGTTCTATCCCTGGCCTCCGGCGAGGGTTCCACATGGCGCACAGACCTCTCCTGCCGCGCCCACTGCTCCCCTCAGCAGTGTATTTCATCAGTTTGCCTGTTCTGCTCCCCGCTCTGGCTCTGGTGAATTCTCTCACCCTCCCTCACTTCTGACTGTACCCAGTGCTTGTATAAATAAATAAATCTTTTTTTAAAAAAAATCTCTAGCATCTTTAATTCTTTCTAAGCATCTCTTCCCATGAACAGCTATGTAAAGATAACATATTCTGAAGATTCAGAAAAAGACAACAGTTTGTTCATCTGTTGGGGATATAAAGGACTATGAAGATAAGGAATCATTTGAGCTGGGCCTCATTATGAGGATGGTCTTAGTGAAAATAGACAAAGTGTTTGGCATATTTGAAAATAAGTATGAAGTGGTTTATAGTAATGAGAATATCATTCATGAAGACTGCTATAGTGTTGTTCCCTTTATTTCAACACCAGTTATAGCAAAATTCATCCTTGAGAGCTTTTATACCAGATGTCCTAACAGAAAGTTCACATTAACCCATTTTCTCCCCCTCTACCTATTCCACAGATAAATAAACTATAAAGTTGTGAAGTTACATAAATCACTAGGGACAGCCAAGTGACAAAGTAAAGAGAAATGTTCCAATGATCTCAGTCTGCTCAACAGCCAGGCTGGGATTTATGTCTCAGAGAAGAAAAACTACTCATGTCTAACACATCAGTCTACATTAATTTTCCTAAAACATTTACTACCTTGTTCAAAAGCCTTCAGTAGTTTCCTTTTCCTCGGGAAGGTGCAGGGAATACCAGAGTCTCAAAGTGCTCCTCAACCCCCCAAGACAGGAGGTAGAGAACACAGAACACTGCATGGTTAATTAAGATCAAGAAACATTCTGGACAACATCCTACAGTGGAAGACGCTGAAAGTTCCCAAGTAAGGAAAGTCATTCAGGGCCTCTCTGGTGGCACAGGGGGTTGGGCATCGCACCATGAAGCAATCCACAGCCATTTCAGTCTGCCTGTTCTGTTCCCCACTCTGTTTCTGGTGAAACCTCTCACCCCTCCCCACCCCACCGCATCTCTGGCCTGTACCCAGTTCTTGTATGCATAAATAAATAAATCTTTTAAAAAAAAGAAAGTCATTCAACTTCACGTATTTCAATATTTTCTAAATCGATTTGACCACAGAATTCTTAATTCAGCCACACCTGATAAGCATCTCACAAATTAGTCTTTTTTAAGGAATTCTGGTTGAGAGAAGCAAGATTAATGTATGCACATATGGGTTGTAGATAGATGCATATATTCTTATATCATAAGTTTTATTTTTAATCATAATTAAAATTGATATGAAAATAAAAGGAAGAGAAAGTTTAAATTACTTGACATTCCATCAGTCCATACCACTTAATTTTGAAAACTTCCACACATCACTTTATAATCATGTAGAAGGTAGATAAATATCATACATCTTATTTAAGTGTGGGAACTTCCATGTTCTCTCTTAGATACCTGGAAATTTGCACCTGGTTTCTCTTAGACTTGGTCCCATGCAACTTTTCCCTTTGCTGATTGTACTCTTTATCTTTTCTGCAGTAAACCATAACTGTGAGTGTAATAGCATTTTTGAGTGCTGTCTAGGAATCAAACGCATCTGAGGGTGATCTTAGAGACCTCCAACATAGTATTCAAGGTTATAATTTTTTGGTAGTGAACTGTTCACTGAGTTCCAGAGGCTTTTAGGATATGATAGTCTTCCCTTCATTGCTTTCTCTATAGTTCATGATTTCATTTTGACTTTTCTCATCCAAATTATATTTAGAATCAAATCTGTGAATGTGTTATCTTCTATTCAAACAGGGAATTGAAAATTGTGGATGGAAGTAAGGTTGCTAATCAGCTGACCTTCATGTAGGGAGATTATCATGGATTAACTGAGTATGACCAATATAATCATAAGAGTTCTCAGAAGTGAATAAGGGAGGCAAAAGGGTCCAGTCAGACAAAGACTCAAGGTGCTCCTGTGTTGCCTTGAAGATGGGAGAAGAAGGCATAAGCCATGGAATGCAGGTGGCCACTGAAAGCTGGGAAAAGCAAGGACACTGGTTTCCCTGAGAGTCTCCCAAAGAATTTAGCTCTACTAACCATTGATTTTAACCCAGTGAGACCCAGTTTGGACTTCTGACTTCCAGAACTGTAAGTCCACTCTCATTTTGCATTAAGCCATAAATTTTTGATAATTTGTGTTTTTTTAAAGATTTATTTATTTATACATACAAGAACTGGAGTACAGGTCAGATGTACAAGAGGTAAGAGGATTCACCAGAGACAGAGTGGGGAGCAGAACAGGTGGATTCACCCAAATACACTGGTGAGGGGATCAGTGGGCAGTGGAAGGGACAGGAGAGGTCTGCTGTGCCATGTGGGTCACTTCCCTGGTTGGGGATTGAACTCTTGCTGCAGTGACTGTGGACAGTTTCACAGTGCTGCACTAAACCCCTTGTGCCACCAGGGAGGCCCAATTTTTGATAATTTGTTTAAACAACTGGAAACTAATGATCTGGTATTAAGGGGGGAAAATTCTACCTAAGTTTTCTCCTCCTGACCTGGTCAGAGACTTTACTCACATCTTCCAACTCTGCTCATGGTTACCAGGTGCCAAGTTGTGGAAAAACATCTGGAAATTACTGTCAAGTAGGGAAAGAACAGAGAAATACTCAAATGCCAAATCCTTATTACTTACCTCTTCACACTTGTACCTGACATCCTCTAACACCATGTCTTCACCTGTCTCTGGACTTCATATTTCTAGTTAAATGGGATGTTTATTATTCATTTATGTCATTTGTTTGAATTTTAATGTTATAATTGTAGTGGTTGTGTGCAAAAAAGAAAAAAAAAGAAATAGGCCTGAAATATAAACAAAACCATAGTCAGGTTTTATTTGTTCGTTTGTTTGTTTATTAGGCTGGGAAGTAAAAGTAAGAGAACTATGGGTCAGAGAAATTTTGACATTCCCTGACCTCTAAAGAGTAAGAGATCCTCTATCTGAGGTTAACAAATTATTGGAAATAATTAACATGACTAGAGTATAGCCAAGATTAGGCTAAAGAAATGAAGTGACTGGATAAAGGATAAAGTCAAGCCTGAAACTTCCAGTAGGGGAATTTAAAAAGCAACTGATCAAATTAAGTAGTTTGGCACACCACTTAGAATTTGGAATTTGCTTGTTAATTAGAAGTCTTGCTCTATTTGGTGGTAACTACTATTGACTGGAAAATTTACAAATACTGTGGTGTTCTTTTTAATGAAAGAAATATGCTTGTCTATCAAAAATAGGAGTTATCATGGGCAGAAATCTGATAAAAAGCATAGGAATATTTCAGTATATCAGACTGAAGGAAAACAGCAGTTTTGAAATGTAAATAAAATAACATCACTTGTTCAGGGACAAATGAAATATGCATTGGTGAGGATTTTTTTTCTGGAGGGGAGAGGATAGTGAAGGAGAGAGGGTCATCAGAGATGATCCAAGACTAGATGAACTGGGTTCCTCTGAAATTGGAAGGGAGAGAGCTGGTTAGAGTTGGATCAGCAAACTATTGACCCGCGAGCAAGCCCAATCCAGCCTGCTTGTTTCTGTTTTATTAGGAACAAAGAAGCTCATTTGTTTAGAATCAGTGACATATGTTTTTGTACAAACATAGAGTAAATAGACACTACAGAGACTGTATGGCTCAGAAAGATGAAGGCATTTGCAGTCTGGCTCTTTGGAGAGGCTGCTGACCCCATGGTCAGAGGAAAGTGTCTAGTACTTCTCCTCAATAGAAATATTGAGATAGGCTGTGAGACAGCTTATGAGTAAGTTATAATAACTAAAACACATAAATTACCCAAATTAGCCAATGATACACAAAAAAAATAAAGGAAGGAAGGAAGTAGAGTGGATTCGAGGTTATCCCCATGAACAGCTCTGCTGTGCTTTGTTTGGAAAGAGATGGTTATAGCCACCAAGCTGAAGTTCATGTTTCCAAGGTAACCCTGAGGATGAATTGGGTAATGGATATGACTTACATCTATCATGAAAAGACAAAATTGAAAACTCCTTACCCAGAGAAGCCTCTGTAAAGGGCTTCAGGATTTTATCAACTATTTTTAAGGTCGAAAGAGACCAGAACTTTCTCTACTAGCATCACAAACTCCTTCAGCTCTGATGGCACAATCTGACAGTGCCTTCTTGGCACTCCTTACAGGCCATTAAAAATTCAACATCAGGTTTTCCTTTAGACCAGCTGAAAAGGCCTCATGTAATTTTAGGAATCCCTAGATCCTAGCATTTTCTACCCTTTTTGTTGGAAGTTCGGGGTGGTAAAGGTAAAAGGGAGATGGGGGTTTGAGGAGGCAGAAGATTGGAAATTTAAAGAAAAGGCCATGTGAGCAAACATTTTAGAGGGAATTGCATTCTGTCAAAGTCTCTACTTTCTGTTGCACTTTCACAATATGAGAAATAGGGAGGGAATGAAAAGAACAGCAACATACTAGGCACCTAGAAAGTAGAATATTAGGAGGTTTTCCTGAGGCTAAAATGGGAAGCTGTTGAAGGCAGAAATGGGTGGCCGGGGGATAAAGTTTGGAAACATTAATTTTTTGAAGTGAGGAATTATTTACCTTTAACTGGATGAGAACAAATAAAGCTTAAGAGCAAATTATATCATTTATTTATAAAGCAGACCTTTGCTTTACATGACATAGAAAGAACCTTGGGTTTGTGTCCTGTTTGCTTTTATATACATGTAAACTTCAAACACCTTAAAAGCTAGGAAATCTATTTTATCTCACATGAAATGCATCTTTTCCAGTACCTGACCATATTTTCATCCACTACTCAATGAGTTAGTTAATTGTAATTAATCACAAGAGCCTCATAAATGATCATTTAACCAGACAAGAAATACTTGTCCGGGTGGTTAATACAGAATAAAGATTCATTCGTGGAGACAGGGAATAACTGGGATACTTTTTGGTGTCTACATTCATAGGCTCCACAAATATGTTGTTCTGCATTTCCTTTTATACTGGTAGCCTAAAAAGGGAAAAAGTAAGAATACATTGTATTTTTTTACATCATGTTTGCAATACAATAAGTGACCTTGGAGGACAGATTTTTATCTTGCTCATTGTGTATACTCAACACTTAAAATATTGTCTGGCACACAAATGGGACTTAGTATTTACTCATGGGATTTTTTATGTGTGTGATCTTGCTACAGCTTTAACATTTGGAGCCAAATATTTTGATTTTCAAATGTCTTCCAGCAACCGCAGAGACTCCTTATTAGTAGTATGTATACCAAGTTTTAGATACTAATAAAGAAAGAATGGAGTAGACTATATATTTGACGTCTCAATAAAGACTTCATTTTCTTCCCTGGCTTTTATGTTTCATCTAATTTTTATTCATTTTGCCTTATCAGTTCAAAGATACCATTTTTAGTGTTTATTTTCACAGGCGACCCCATGAGGTTTCATTAGTTATTGCTTTATTTAGAGAAAAATAAGCAACAACTATAGCATATGACACACTCCTTAATTCACAGAGCAAGAATCTGGTATAAAGAGAGAGTAAGTAACATACCTAAGAGCATTTATTTAAATCTTGGGGATGAGGGCATAAAAAATAATTCCCTTGGGCTCCTAAGAAACCTTTACTCTGCCTCATTTTTTCTCTTTAAAAGGAAATAAATATATAAAATTGGAATCTATAATGGGGTTATTATTTTGGGAGTATTATGACCCCATCTGTTTAGAAAGAGAGAAATAGGAAAACCTTTCACATCTTAAAAGTTCTTTTGAAAGTATTTGAAGTAAGTGCAAGAACATAATGGGTCTCATAACTTTGATCTACTACACATAATAGATATTTTACTATTCTGCAGGAGGAATGGTATGTACCATGGCTAAGTATTCACAGTCAAATGTAGTGTAGTTTACTTCAAACTATCTCAAACTTGAAATGCTCATGAACCTGGGATTTTTATATTTACAACTCAGGAAAGCTACAAAGAAGGAACAAGGACAGCAAAAATATGTTTATAAAGATGGGATGCTGATATTTAGACCAACGGATAGGTAGGATCTCAGATTTGAAAATAATTAAAAACTAATATGGTGTTAACATTAATTTGGAGACCACAGGATGAATTTGAAAGAACAGAATAAAAGGTCAATTTCCTTTCATTAAAGTTATAAAATGCATATATTTCTGAATAAAAGAGGTTACAATTTTTATTTTACTTTAAGTTTTTCAGTGTGATCATCTCCAGCTCAGTTTTTAGGGCTGTCACAATCAAGCAAGTCCCAGGAAGAGATGGGTCTTTCTCATCTGAATTGGAAGGAATTGGAAAGTTCATCTTGTTCAATCTTTGAAGTTCACTTTACATCAACTTTAAGAAATCATTGGAAATCCGATGGATCTCAAGGTTAAAGAAGCAGTTAGAGCATTAGGACAGGAAGGAAATAGGTATTCTGGCTGAACCAGTTTCTGTCTGAGTAATACTATAATTTGGATTTAATCTTCTGGCACTGTGGTTTATTATGCAGTATGCTTTAAAGCTTTCTCAAAATATTGAATGTTTTTATGGAGTTCTTCATGTGCTGGCTATAGATTATATCATAGTAACATGGTTTTTATTTCTCAGGTTAAAATGAAACTCTTTTATTCTTGAAGAAAGAAAAATGACAAGTTGACCCTCTTACTTATGCCACAGCTGTGCACCATGATAGTAAAACTTGCTTGCATCATTTTTTTTTTAATTTTAGGAGCGATTTGAATTAAAGTGCCTTTTAATTATCCAGCTAATAAAGCATCCATGTGTTCTGATGAAAATGAGGCTGCCCAGCTTTGTCATGTGCATTTGATAGGAAATAATTGCCCTCCCTTCACATCACCTTAGCTAAATGGATTTTATCTCATTTCTGGGCTGTTTTATATACCATGATCAGATAGAACTTGAAAGGGACATAAAAGTTTGCCTTTGTTGATAAATCTCTCCATCTTTGATTATCTAAACCTCTACTTTTCATTAATTTCCTTCTAAGAGTTTTCACAGTTCATTGGACCACAAACCAGTGTCTATTCTTTCCATTTCATTGATCTTCAATAATAATGATACCTTTATAGGTGAGTAGGACTTTGCTGTTTTTCAGTGATTTTACCTGTATCACCACCTCAGAGAGTCTACTGAAGTGCTCGTTTCCATCTTGTGAAGGGAAGGTGTCCATTAGCAAGGTTCAGTGATCTGCATGTCAACCCTGCAATTAATAATTGGCAGACTGGTGTTGGGCTTCCCGTCCTGAGGCACAAAGAACTGTCTCTTTCTACGTGTGGGCTTTTTAAGCTGCCAGCAATGACAACCTGTTATCCACTAATGATGTTGAATGAAAACTTCTATTTTCTAGAGCACTGATTTCTATTTTAAAGAGCACTGCTCTATCACACAAGAGGGATCTGTTTCATTTTTTAATGTAATCCAGGCACTGAAAGTCTTCATACTGGAGATTCTCCATAAAATCCTATGTTCTTTAAACCACAGAAAAGCTGTCCTGAGGAGAGCCAACAAGCCACCTGAGAGATTAGTTTGATGTGAAGAATAAAGGCACAGTTTGTTGATTTTTTAAAATACCACATTAGCAAGCCATGTGCTAAGCTAAGCAAGCACCTTTACCACGGTGTACCTTTGGAGACTAAGGACTTCCACAGTTGTCTGATTTCCATCCTTCTGCTACTCCCAAGGTTGGGGTAGACCATTTCCTCTTTGGGAACACAGCCAACTGCCTGCCTCTGATATTCATGCTGTACCCTTTTGTGCTTGACCCTCCCATGAAAAGTGCTCCCTGTACCCTGCCTCCAAGCTGTCTCTCTTCTTAACAGGTATCTGACACCAAGGTTGTTATGACACATGTGCACTTTGCCTATGTAGAACTGTGCATTTTTTTGATGAGATAGATCACTACTGTAAAGTTCTCCACTCTTGTTCTTCATATATAGTAAGCGTGATAAATCTTATCTGATTGGCCATCAATCAAGGACTTTCCAGCTCCTGTGAAAGCACCCATTTAAGTTTTAGAGATTTAGAGGGACAGAACCCTCCTGAAATCAACTCTGCAGCCTACAAAAGTGAGGTCAAGAGAAGTTGGTTCAAACTGCTTCCTTCTTCCAAAAGAGTTATTTGTTTACTTCTCCATGAGTGTTCTTACAACAAGGCATGCAGCCATTAGAGATGACTCTCCTTGATATTTTTAACTTGTGAGAGCACATCTCACAAAATTAATATCTTGATATTAATTTTTAGGAAATATCAGCTCTGAGCCCAGTTATCCCCAGGCTCCACAGAACAAAACAAAAGTAAAAATGAAGGCAGCAACTGAGCAAAGATTTCTTTGAATAATCCATATTAGAAACCACCAGGCAGGGCCTCCCCGGTGGCGCAGAGGTTGAGCGCTGGGTTGCGAAGCTGCCCGCGGCCTCTGCGGCGCTTGTTCGATCCCCGGCTGCTCCCCGGCCACCAGAGGAGGGTCTCACATGGCGTGCAGACCTCTCCTGCCGCCCACTGCTCCCCTCCGCAGTGTACTTCGGTCCTTCTGCCTGCTCTGCTCCCCGCTCTGGCTCTGGTGAATTCTCTCACCCTCCCGCGCTTCTGACTGTACCCAGTGCATGTATAAACAAAACAAACAAACAAATAAATAAATAAAAACATGCCTCTATTAAAAAAAAAAAAAAAGAAAAGAAACCACCAGGCAAAAACCAAACTGAACTCCTTTGTGGCTGGAAATCTCTGAGGCTGACCTCTGGGCAGTTAGATATTTACATTCTCTGGAGTCCTAAATTAAAACAGAAAGGATAGAAATCTGAGGAAGAACAGTTTGCTAGTTTGCCAGAAATAGAAAGGCAATATATATATTTCAACTTCTTATCCTTCCTGAAGTGCTTGAGCCAAATATTTTCTTTCAAAATGATCACTTATTTATGACAAAATCCATTTTTGGAACCATGTATGAGCTACATCAGGTACATGAAATTCAGCGAGGAACACTTTTTAACCCTCAGACTATAGTCAGAATTTAATCTGCCTGTTAAGTGAAAGGAGAGAAGTCCAGGATCATATCTACAAGCCTTGCCCCAGGCAGGCTGTGCTAGGTGCTTTCATATG
Source organism: Talpa occidentalis (assembly GCF_014898055.3). Taxonomy (NCBI): domain Eukaryota; kingdom Metazoa; phylum Chordata; class Mammalia; order Eulipotyphla; family Talpidae; genus Talpa; species Talpa occidentalis. The sequence continues at coordinate 64,502,765 of NW_023601433.1, read as the reverse complement.
CATTTCTCTTTAGAGTGAAGAAGGAGGCTTGAAGGGGTCAGCAGAGAAAGATAGCTTGGAATAACTAGAATACAAAATGCCTGCTTGAGTTTACAGCTTTATTGCAAGTAAAAGATATAACCTTAATCTCTTAAACCAGAGAACAATCTTTCCAATTCTTCCTCCCTCTAAAATACAATTTCTATTTAGTCAACTAATGGCCCTTAAAATGTCTCATCAAGGAAGCTGCAGAACATTTTTTAAATGTAGAGTTGTTTTTCCTTTCTTTTTTCCAGGTAATAAACACTTGACATTTGGGAAATGCAGTTCTAAATTTACTAAGCACATAGCACTTTTCCACTACACTCACAGAATTGTAAGGTGCCAGTCATGTACATAAATATCCTGTTGAACAAATTTTCATTTATTACCATGGTGGCATGTTTTTAGAAAGGGACATTAATGCCTGATTAACAGAAAATGAAGTGACATTTAAAGTAAAATTTTTTAAAGGATAACTACATTTTAATTCCTTTCCCTGTCTTTCGTAGTGCCTCATGTACACTGCACAGTTAAGAAGTGGGGTTTGAATTGTGAATTGTGTTCCCCCAACGCATCACAAGAATATTGGTGGCCACTTTAGCAAAGCAGAAAGTACAGCGCCTAATTAGTGGGCATGCTCACCAAGTGACAATTCTCCAAAGTTAGGTTGCAATTTTAGTGGTGACAACATAGAACATTTTCACTTGCTCACTTCAATAGTGCTATTTGCTCTACAAAGCTCCATCATAAATCCTGAGAGTGAGGATAAATAAATCCTCGGTGTTTTTTGGTCAACTCCATGGTCTTAAATTATTTAATCTCTCTGAACCTCTGTCTCCTTATCTGTAAAAAAGACAAACCTACCCATTCTTCTTACCTATGACTTTGTTGTTCAAACTAATTATGCATAAGAAAAGCTCTACTGTTAGAAATTATACACATGTAAAAATACTTTCAAATACTATTTAACTGATTATAATAATAAACTAGCAAGGATAATAAAGACTTTAAAACTGTATTCACACAATTACCCTGTGATCAGAATCCATATCTCCATTTTGTAGTTTACTCATCCAAGCCTATTTATTGATTTGTCTGAAGCGCTATGGATCCGGGCAGAGAAGTCAGAACAAGGAACTCTGGAACCCAGCTCACTGGTATAACAGCAACTGATTATAAGGCTTATTACATGTCAGAGATCAATTAACATTTCTAATTCTCACATTACCAAAATAAGTTAAAAGTCCCCTATTGTACAAATCAAAACGAGGCCCGGAGATATTATATAAATTTGTCAAAGTCATCCAGCTGGTGGTAGAACTAGATTCTAAGCCTTTAGTCTCTCACTGTGATACTCCACTGCCTGCCCTAATATATTCTTCTCCGAAGAAGCAGCACTGTATTTAAAACAAAAGGGGGTAAAAGATAATTGCGCTGTTTTATCTGGAAAACAATAATACTATCCTCTATTGAGCAATATTTGTGCTAAGCCTTTATCTGTATTATCTTGTTTGACATTCACAATGTGCTCTGTGAAAGCTAAGGCAAGACATGCTAAAGGAACCTGCCAGAGACCTTGCAGATGGTCGGTGGCAGAGACAAGATACAGACTCACTGGCACTCCAAAGTTCATGGTCTTAATTGCTCGCTGTTGGCAGATTCTGCAGAAAGCCTCAAGTTGAAACAAACAAATTAATTGCTTGGCTTTAATTCACCAAATCCCTCCAATGGGGGCGGTTTTGATTCATAACCCAAACTCATCTCTCTCATGGGAAGTGGAATCTTTAAATTGGAATGAGAATCAAGTTTTCCACTTCTCTACATCAGTCAGTTCTTCCACATCCAGAGCTTTCTTCTGCAGTCTTTACCCACATATTAGAATAACTGAAGTTTTCAAAGATATTTAACCTCATTTAAAAAATTTTTCTGAAACTAAGACAATGGGTAGAGACTGTCTCAAAGCTCGGACCACCAGGGGGCGCAGGACCCCAGAAATTCTTGCTACTTTCTGCCAGCAACACCTGAACCACCTAGGAGCTTGCTAGAAATTCGGTATCTCAGGCCCCGCCCCACTGGCTGAATCAGAGTCTTCATTTTAACAAGATTCCCTGGTGTTTTAAGTGCAAATTAAAATTTGAGAAGCACACTCCTAAATCACAGCTTGGTCAGTGAAGAAGCAAATGGTCCCAGAAGGTTCTTTTTCTTTAAATATATAACAATCCCCCTTGTGGAGTATTTAAAGTGAATAAAGCATCTCGTGTTAATTGCTTCTAATTATTGGTACAGTCGTTCAGGGTAGGTAATCTGAATCCTCTTTTTCAGGTGAGGAGATTGAAATTTGGAAATATTAAATGATTCGGTAGAAATCACTCAAATGGAAGTTCCAGGAATATCTCCCAACTCAACAATATTGTTCTTGCTGCTTTTTGAGCCCCTGTTTATGAAGATATTATCTTTTTGGATCCTAAAGAATTACAAAGGAAATTGGTTGATTTTACTCTTGCCTTGACTGCTTCTTGGTGGCTAAATGATTGGGGTATAAGGGTCTAGATCTGGTAGAAAAAGTAATAGAAAAACCAGAAATAGCCCTAATAAAAAAATCATAATAAATTCGCTTTTTACTTAGAAGAGTTTCGAATTGTAACCATTGGATTTTAACCCCTCCTTTTCCGTTTAACTAAAAGTGGTCCTTAGAAGTGCCCTGTGATTTCTAGGCCTACCAGTAGATGTCAGTATTTCTTTGGACACCAAGTCTCAGGTTTTTGCCCTGCCTCTCACTCAATCCATGATTGTATTTGAAGAGTGGATAAACATTTTTCACATTCTCATTTATTTGGGGAAAACTTCTTAGACATACATCAAGGATGTTAATAAAACCAAAAGCATTCTCTCTCTCTCTCTCTCTCTAGCACACACACACACACACACACACACACACACACACACACACTTTTATGGGAAAGACTCAAATAAAGGATTTTTCCCCCAAGATCTTTTGATCTTTTTTTGCATCAAGGTCAGAAAAAAAATTTAGAGGATTCTGAAGCTAGACCATCAATCCCCTCCGCCTTGTAAATCAAACCCACCTAATTCTCCAGAAATTAAATGTCTATCATGCTAAAAGACAACCCATAAAGAATTGCCCTTTAAATAAGTGACTTGGAAATCAGCAGGACAGACAGCTCACTCTGAGCAATTTTTTCAGAGTTGGGTAAGACTGTAGCCTCCTACCAAGGTTTTATTTATTTCTCAAATTATATTTTATATGCAAATATTTTCTGGGACCTGTGTCAGAGTTTTATTAAATGTGTAAGAAGGCTGAATAATTTATCAAGTTTGCAGAAGACTAGAATTTAAGTTGATGTGCATTTGATTTTAGATGCTGGTGTTTGATTTGTGTGGCTTTTTCATGCTCCTGCCAGCAGTGGCTGTGCTAATAACAATTAGATTCTTCTCAGCTGAGTGCTTTTTCTTGTTTGCTTTTCAGAATGATTTTGCTACTTTTTTTTTACCTTTGCTTTTTTCTCCTTTGCTTTAGATTAACCACATAAAATCATTTGACAGGTATCTGAAGACTAACTTCTCTGACAACAGAAGTTATTAGTAGCTTCCTGGTGAGGAAAAAAATCTTGAGAGGGATTAAATAAGAGAAACACTTTCTGAGTCATTAGATGCTAGACAGGTTAAAATACCAGAAAAATACACTGTAGTATTCAATTTGGCACTAGGTAATGACTTAATGGTTCTCTGGATTTCCAATATTCTGTGTGGAACAGTTAAGCCCTTCTGAGACCTGATTAGCAAACAGTTTTCCTTTATTTTGCCAGAGAGGATGTAATCAGTTGTGAGTTGGAAAATTTAGAAGAGTTTTAGAGTTATTCAGAATACCTCTTTTGTAATTTAGCAATTATGTAGATTGATGGTGAGAGTCATTTTGCTCAAGGGGCTTGGAAAAGGAGCTAGATTATGCTTCTCAGACATCACCTATTTACAAACTAGGTTTGGAGTTTTGTTGTTGCTGCTGTTAATATTCGTCATGGTGGAGAGTGTACACTTTGGATTTGGATTTGGGATATAAGGGTGGTGATCTCCATCATATCGCTGTTTAATTTACCAGTCTGAGTTTTAGAGATCCAGGAAACTTTCAGGATCCAGGAAAATGAACATGGATTCCACACACCCAGCTAAATCACAACCCTATGTTCAACTATTGTGCTGCATGTGGCATTATTGCTAGAGCAGATACCTCAGGTAAATGGTGTAAAGTCACTGACTTAGCAAATACGAGGCAAGTGAAATTTTCTCTTTTCAGGAAATTTGAATTCATATGAAATGGACAGGACATTCATTGACAGTTTTGCTCCAGGCTTCCGTTAACTCGTCTACCCATAGTCATGATGCAATCCAAGGACACACCAGATATCATCACATTGATCCTCTACTTCAATGCTACCATGTGAATAAGGAAAGCTAGGAAGAGCAGGCTATTACACTAGACGCCTTGGTGACAAATATGTCCTCCAGAGGGTGGGAGACAAACCCTGTGAGAGTCAGAGACCTTCCATTTCAGTCAAATATTAGGAGTCCTGGAGTCAGGGACATGCCTGGATATTCCCTGCAAGTGGAAAAACAGTTTCTGTGTTTTGCATCCATCTTTCTTCAAAGCAGCAAAAACAATACCCTGTTAGATTTCTTTGGACTGTAGAAGCAACACATCCCTTACAGGTATATTTCTCTGATCCAAACATCAGGTAACACAGAGGGCTGCCTGTTTGTGGTGCTGTAGGGTAAATGGTTTTTCAGGCTTTTCTGCCCTCCCACCATTAGGCTTGCCCTGCCTGATGGGGCTCCTATAGTTGTTACATTGTTGCAAGCTGTATTGTTTAATTCTGTGGGTCATGGGAGGACTGTTGAGATAGTCACCAGGAGAAGAAGTAGCAGAAGAGAAGCAGGAGAGAACAGGAGAGAAAGAAGCCAGAGAAATCCAGAGTGAAGACTTGGCAGGGGCTTGGAGGCCTGCTAGCTTCCTGGCCTCCTGGACCCCCGCCTCCCCTGCCTACTGGGCACCTGTTTGCCACACTACACGTAAAGCCCAATAAAAGCCTGAGAAAGCCACCGAGGGCTCCAGGACTTGACTTTACCTGTCTGCCAGATCATAGATAACCTGCTCTGTCCCTATCCTGCCCCCTACAGGTGCCCAGCGCAGGAAAAGACTCTACAGCAAGTCCAGACTATGGTAAAAGAGTTGTGATGGCCTTTAAGGTTGGTGCTAAAATCCAGTTGACTATATTGTTAGATGTGTCCCTGGTGAGAAAAATGTGCAGTGTGAAATCCTAGTGAAAGAACTACTACACAGACCCCCTGGGATCAAAAGGAAGTCCCTCTCATCTACAATGGAGAATTCTGTGTTGAAGAACAGCACCCATTATTGGGCTTAGTAAAAAGGTGAATGGCACATCTAAAATCAAGCCTGAGCAGGACCAGAAAGCAGGAGCTGTAGGAGCAGGTAGCCCTGATGCCCGACCTCACTATCTGTGAGTGCATTTATTCCCCTCACCCAGCCCACACCTGTGGCCACGTGGAGGCATGGTGCCATGCAGCCAGCAAGACCTCGCACTTCATTTACAGAGTGTTGGCTCAGTTGTGGGTAGAGCTAAAATGCCTGGTGGTCATATATTCAGGGGCAGCCTTCAAAAATAAGGGGAGGTGGAACTTTATAATAAACAAGGGTATAATAAACAAGGTGGTATACCCGGGACAAAAGAAAGAGCCTATATAAGATGAGACTACACAGAGATTCCTAGATTGAAACCAACAGCTTGGTTGCCAAGGGACTGGGAAGACAGGGACAGGACTAGTAGACATGAGGGGAGCTAACATGGGTTAGGGGCATATGGAAGGAAATATGGGACGTTCACAAAGTGTAGTTTTTATATCACATACTAATGCTGACCACTGAAGAGACATAGAAGATCCACGTAGACAAAATGACTCAGCCAGTTGCATTAGTCAGTCATTGCTGTCAACCATTCTGGAAATGGAACAATGGACATATGAACAGTGCATATATGGCCACAGTGGCAGACCCAGAGGCTACACGTGAGCTCAGAGTCATGGGCAATCAGGCTACTGCTGTCTCTGATGAATGCATTCATAAAAAAGCACACCTACCCCTGGGTCACACTGTAGCTTTGGAGTTTCTCTGCACTTGAAATGCATGCTTCTCTCTCATCTAAGCTATACTTCATCTTAAGTTTTGACCTAAAGTCAGTAATCCATCCTTGGCAGGGACATGTTTACAGCATATTTTTAAGATACATGCCGAAAAAAAACCAGTATTTGGAATTCAGTCTTGTGTCATTCTGGTAAGCTCAAATTTTATGAACCTGATATTTATTTATAGGAATCTATTAAAAAGAAGATCCATTAGCCAAGTTATGTGAATGCATAGCTACTTTGTAATAGATCACCTAGTAGTTTTTCTGATTAGTATTTTGGCAAGGTTGTTCCAGTCAGAAAGTCTCACTTTTGTGTTGACTTTATCAGAAACCATAAAATTTCATCACGAAGTACTGTCAAGAGAGTTTGTGGTCAAGCCAAGAAATATCATTACTCAGTGGTACTGAAAGCTAGGCATAGATCTGAGTATATCAAATTCTTGAATAGCAGACCCTGAAACTGCATGGATGACATTCTGCGTTAGCTTTGCTCTGTCAATTTGGAGCAAGAGCTCAAATAGTAAGTCATGGGCCTAAAGGTGACTCTTTAGAACAGCCAGGATGATTTGCTGAAGCACATAGCAATTGGAACAAAAATTGCCTGTTTCTGCCCATAGGGAGAAGCATTTTGAAATGTATTCGGCCTGGAGCCGATTCCATTGTTTCATAGGCAGTTCATCCTGGCCACCACCTGGGGACAGCTTCAGCCTATCCATTTCTTCCTTTTGCAGTAAACCAATTTATAATCTGTGACTCACAGAAGGGAGGAAAGTTTACCTGGAGGTGGTGAGGAGAACATTCAATTATCTGACGACATCCATAACCCTACACATATTAGCTTATACAATGGTAGCTATACTACCTATATTTAATTGAACTTGAAAGATGGGGTTTGCTGTGTTGGGCAAAATAAGCAGTGAATAGAAAGAGAAAAGCTTTTGAAATTATCAAAAAAATAATGCAGGTTTCTAGAGTTAACTTTACTATATATTTCTATAAAGTTAATTTTGTTCATAAACAGTGAACAATTAATCTGGGATTTGTGCATTGTGAAAAAAAAAATCACTTGACAAGTCAAAAAGGAATGCTTAAACTTTACATACAGTCATTTTTTCCTCAAGGAAGCACATATGGCTTCAAATTCAGGAAGAGGCCAGAAAGAGAATAGCTGATCCATATTACAGAAGGCCTCCAAGAAAAACTCTGGGTATGAAATGGTGGTGTCTACTTTTACAGGGTTCTTCTCCAAATAATTTTCCAGCTAAAGTTTGTTAATACAATGCTCACTCCTCTGGGAAGCATACTTGGTTAGGGACTGAATGTTTGTGTCCCCTCAGAATTCAAACATTGAAAGCTCTAGACCCCCATGTGTTTCTACTTAGCCTTTGGCACTGTGACTCATTAGAGGTAATTAGGGTTAGATGAGGTTATAGGACTAGGCTTCTCACTGAAATTAGTGGGGAGAAGTTTGGGGGGGCAGTGTCCATGGAGGAGCAACTGCATAGGACAGTGAGGTATTTTTGGCTTAAATAGGGACCATGGTTCCTAGCTCCATCTCATTGTGGAAAAAAGATGTTACTGGGTCCACACTGTGGGAGGGGGTAGTCTTTGTCTTTCCCCCCTCTATGAGGCAAATGCACCCCAGGTGTTGCCCTATTGGCTTCTGTAGGTGTTTCCTGGATACCTTTCATTGTGTTATCTTAGGTGCTTTCCCCTGCCCAAACTACCTAACAATAGGGTCTCTAAAAAGGTAATTAAAGTAAAATGAGGACATGTGAGTGGTTTCTGATCCAATATAATTGGATTCCTTATAAGAGAGAAACTAAAGGAGAGAGGTCTCAGATGAAAACAACTCTACTGACGCCTGACCTTGGGCTTCTGGCCTCTAGAACTGTAAGAAAACAAATTTCTGTTGCTCAAGCCACCTAATCTGTGGTATTTTGTTATGGCAGCCCTGACAGACTAAGACAGCCCTTAAATAAAACTGAAGTCTGGCCAGTTGGAAAGACTTTTTTTTTTTTTAAAGATTTATTTATTTTATTTATACAAGCACTGGGTATAGTCAGAAGCGCGAGAGGGTGAGAGAATTCACTAGAGCCAGAGCGGGGAGCAGAACAGGCAGATCAACGAAATACACTGCTGAGGGGAGCAGCAGTCACGGCAGGAGAGGTCTGGAGAGGTCTGGAGAGCAGCAGGCACGGCAGGGGAGATCTGTCAAGCCATGTGGGACCCTCGCTGGTGGCCAGGGATCGAAACAGCCCTGCAGAGACTGCGGGCAGCTTCGCAGGCCAGCGCTCAACTGCTGTGCCACCAGGGGAGGCCCTGGAAAGACTTTCTTGAGGGTACAGTGTCTGCCTAGTTCTTGCTTCCTTCTGTAAGTCCCTGAGACTTAGCCTGGGACTGGAAATTGGTACTCTCTCCTCAGGCCCCTCCTCCAACCACTGCACACATTTACTCCCTTAGTTTCATAGCCTTAGAAAAGAGATCTCATTTCCTATGTCCTTGCTCAGAAACTGAGGTAAGAAGGAAGGCCCTGTATTAGGAGAGTGATAACTAAATCATCCATTTCACCTGCTACCTCCTCTATCACCACTGTGAGAGACTTCACAGGACTTGATTTTCACATTATTTCCATAGACTTTGTAGTCCTTTTGGTGACTTTTTTTTCACACTTATATTTTATATCATCATTTCCTTCTCCCCACTCACCCATTTTTTAATCAGCTTTAATCTTGGATTAATGTTCTGTTATAGGGCAGGGAGAGGGGCAACCCAAACCCCACAAACCTATTCTAAATGGGTTCTGCCATCTGCCGCATCAACACAAAACATATGAGACTTTAATGGGAAGGAACTTTAATACAATTTGGAAACAATACAGGAAAGGCAAAGAATCTAATTTCTAAATCAAGCACCCGAAGTTATCCGTCCCCTCGTGGGTAAAACTCCATCCAAATGGGATTGGCCCAGAGCAAGGCCCCAAAGCCTGCCACAAGTCCAAAGCATCTTCCAGTGGGGACCCACAGAAAAGGGTCAAAAACAACCAGACAAGCCCGGAAGGAAAAGAGCAAAATCAAAATCAAGATAAAAGCTGCCATTGTCACCTCCCCCACGGGTTTCACCCACATCTGTGTCACCCAGTCCATGACCAAAAGACAAGCGCAGTTTCTTCACGTGTCTCCAGGCTCCATGTGCCTCCTCCAGGTCTCCTTCTGGCTCCATCCTGCTTCCTTCCTCAGTCTCCTCTGCAGCTTCTTCTCTCCCTGCTCAGCATCACCCTCCCTTGGGTAGGGTAGGGAACCTGGAACCTCCCCCTTTCCTGGGGACCACCCTGTTACAGTTCTACATAAAAGAACCAAGCATTAATCTTTACTTCACCATAGGTGGTGAGAAGATAGTTTCTTTTTATTAGTTTTCCAAAGTAGAAGATAAGGAAAATGCTAACAGTATAATTAAAGATAAAAATGAAAAAGACTTGAATAGATTTGAATTCCTATGAGGTGAGCCCCTTGGAGGCTTTTCATTAAGGGCTAATTTCTGACAGTCACAGATAAGGGAGGCCCACTCATCTTTTCCATTTCGTGGAAGTGATTTTAGAAATTGCTGGAAGGAACTTTTAAGGGTGGGGAACTCTCCTGTCTCAATGTATCTGGGCAGAACTCCTTGTCATCCTAGTTTCTTTTTCCCTAGGAAAAAACCTGTAACTTACTTTAAAAAGTATTAGTCATATGCTGGAAGAAAACTAACGCGGGTATGATGTTTTCACTGATGGTCCTCAAAAACTAAGGCACGTACATTGAAAGAAGAGACAGAGGTTCAGAGGCTGTGGGGATATGGTGGGCATGGCTAATGCAAAAACAAAAGCAAAAATCAAACAGAAAAACCCACCATAAGGGCTCAAAACCTGCCTGCTTGCTGTGGTAGTGATATACCATTAAATTTGTCAGCTATTCAAATATGTGGGGGAGCCGGGAAAGCACAACAAAGAATCTCAAATTGAATTGCCATTTCCTGTAAGATTATGCTAAGGGTGGGACGACCAGATAGAATCTCTTGTTCAAACTGGTACAATTATGAGTTTGAGAGGAGAAATGATTAACTGGGCTAAGTCAAGAATACCCTCTGGGTACTGGGATGTGGAGTTCCTTAGCTAGGGGTGCCTTCTACAGCCAATCCTTTTTTCACACTTGGAGTGCCCACAGGAATTAAAACCGTGGAAACTGAGGCCAGTGCTTAGCACAGTGCCTGGCGCTAAGGTAGGCTTTGTGTGAACTATGTTACTATTCCCCACAGCAACTGGAGAGTTCATTGCAAATACTTAAAAATGGTAATACAGGAAATTGAAATTTAGAGGGGTCCAGACATTTACAAAGAAGTTCCCCTGCGGAACACAATACCAAAACATCGAAACTTGATTGCCCTAAGGAAATACCCTCCCTTCCCTGTTATTTAAATTCTTTCTTAGGCCTGCTCAGGGCCTCCAGGAAGTTTTTCAGGACCACTTCATTTTCATTGCTTTAGGTTCTGAAAGCTTATTACACCTACAGTTCACATCTTTTTACCATGTGGTTCATGTGAATTAATTTCATGTCCCAAAGAAAAAAGTAGGATTTCTCCTTCTTTTGTGGTTCATTTCATTCTCTGCAAACACCAAGTGTCTAAAAGTATCTAGAGATCAGATATAGATATACACACATATATGCTGGAGCTTCACATGTTAAATATGTTTTCCCTTTCCTCTGCATCTGGCTAATCGAAGATGCTGCTCCTCTATCATGAACATTGCCTTCTGCTTTCACTCCCACCCTGGATTCATGCTACTCATTTGCTGTACCCACCAAAAAAGTTTTTCATTTTGCAACAGGATAACAATTTTACTCAAAGTTTCTAATTTTAGGAAGTCTGTTAAAATTGAAATTATCCATGGACATGAACCCAAATGAACACATTTTGTGAAAAAGCTTTTATATTTGTATTATCTATCATTTTTTAAAAGAACACAATTAAAAAATAAGTCCACCTAAAATGACCAAATTTAGGACTACACCAAGCATAAATAGGTGGAATTTATTAGGTCAACCTAAACTTGTTTTTTGGTGGCAAATTAACCAATAGGTCCAAAAATATTTAGTTAAAACATAAAATGTAGAAAGTTGTTTAGATATCTTCAAATAAGTAACACACCAAAGGTTTTCCAAATATTTATTGCAGCACAAGGTATCACATAGTTGTTGAAAAAAAGCAGTTTTATGGTAGTCAAAAATACTTTTCAGAAAGTATTCTAGCACAAGTCTCCTTCATTAACTAGATTATGCAGTAAACTCTATTTCTAATTCTTTCATGAGTGTTGGTTCTTAAGAACTAGAACTTACTCCTACTCCAAATCTATCTTGTGCTACCAAAACTGCAGCAAGGCACTTGAAAGCTGTTTCTTTAATATATGTAATTCTTATTCTTGCTGGTAGTATACTGTGGCACCAAGTGTGTGCACTTTTTATTCAAGGTCATCATGATGCTGAGAAGTTTCATTGATAACCTGTTAAAAAAAAACAAAACCTCAAATCAAATATCATACTATATACTAAAGTTTAAATTACCCCATAAAGCATGACAAAAAAAATCATATTACATCTATGTCATTTACTGGGAAAGTGGGAAGATTTTGTTGCTCTGCGTGGACACATATGTATGTCAAATGCATATTATGACTTTAAAAAGGGAAAATTCCTCCAAAAAACCTTAAGAAGGATGCCATAAGATCGAAATTAAGGTATTAAAATTTTAAGTTTATGTGTAAGGGAAGATGAGATGAAAATTACAACTACTTTTGGGCACTTCTTTCCTGGTATAGAGGTACAGTAAGAAATTCATGGATCATATGGCACAACCTTGTGCTACAAAAAAGGCCTTTGGATTGTCTAGGTGGTGGTTAGCAGAGAAGGCCATATATCTAGGATCAAAATATTTCTGACATTGAGGTAGCTGAAGGAAGCTAGTGTAGGAAGTAACTTATATTCCCTTTTCAAATGAAACACCAGGGAACAAGCACTAATTCTGGACTGCAGGAAGACTGGTATCTCATCTTCACTTCCAAAAACCAAATCATTAGTTGGTTGTGTGTAGTACTGGAAGAAGAGGACTATTCTCTTTTTAGTATGCATGAGTAAATCTGAAACGTCCCAAATTAGATAGTTGTATCTAACTAAGATGCATATTTATTGATTTAAAAGTTCAATATCTGCCTGGAATTACTCCAGTTCTGATTTAAAGATACCAACCTGTCCATCTCTAGTTTCAACCGTCTTAATCAGAAGTGTTCTCTTTGAGTGGGTGTCAACAAGAGGGAGGGATTCCAGATTGGTTTCTGAATAAAGAAACAGGCCCCAAATGAATACAAATGAAATTTTAAAAAGTAACTATCTCACTGAAGAATTATGATTTTTTTGCTTATATGTTTTTGAAGTATAAGTATTACTTCAAAAATATTTGTAAAGACTCTTATGGACTTTCAAACCCAGTGCCTGACACCACTGTAGCTTCAGGATGAGATGGGCTATATATATAACTCTACATATACTCTGTCACCAAGAACTAAAATGGAGCTTAAATTTAACTTGTAGCACAGACTGTACAGCAGGACTTAGGTTTGAAAATTATGGATGTCTTCTAGAATTTTCTCTTGTGTGGCACTTTCCAGTTATTGTTAAAAATGAGTGCATTATTATAAACAGAATGTCTACAAGGTCTGAAGTTTTTTATAAAGGGCAATTAGATGCTTACCCCTCAGGTTCAGGGAAGAAAAGTTTGGAAGAGGCAGAGCAATCCTGTAAAAAGATGAAGAAAAACAGTAAAATTTTTGGAAAACTACTTGAACAACGCACAAATTTATAGGCTTCTTGTTTCCAACAATTAAGAAAAGTTACTCTTGTAATTTTAAGTGAGGGGTCTGCTTCAGAAGCATTGATCCATGATTGGTTTCATCAGTACATTTAAATATTTCACACCAAGCATTATCTGAGCATAGAGCATCAACTGGAGGCATCACAGAGTGGGAACTGTTGGGTTTTACAGAATTGTGGGTTCAGATCCCAGCTCTGCTAAGAGTGACTAGGGCAAGTAACTTTGAACATAAATTTCCTTGTCTATGAAAAGTAGTAAATAGCTGCCTTCTAGAAATGTCCTTAAGATTAAATAAGTTAATTTTCATAAAGCCCAGAGACATAATCCCTAACAATGGCAGCTATTAATCATACCCAAAGTTCTTATTCTATACCTGCTCTCCTCGCCTTCCAGCAACTTCCTGTAGGTGGCAATCTCGATGTCAAGAGCCATCTTGACATTCAGCAGGTCTTGGTATTCACGAAGATGTCGAGCCATTTCTTCCTTCATATTCTGAATCTCATCCTGCAGGCGGCCAATAGTGTCTTGGTAGTTAGCAGCTTCGACAGCAAAGTTCTCTTCCATTTCACGCATCTGGCGTTCCAGAGACTCATTCTGTAGTAGGTAAGAAAAGTTGGCAATGTTATTGTCCAGAATAAAAAACAAAAAACAGCTACTGCTAGAATGATTCACAGACCATTTACAACCTTTTTCCTTAGTGGCAAATGGGGAACACTCCAATTTTAGGTGAAGAATAGAGTACTAAGTCCCTTCTTAGAAGCAATGATAGATGTAAGCTAAAACCGTAACATCTCAAAGTCCTTTTTGAATTTGTCTTAACTCATTTTCTTAGGATTAAAATATACTTTTTTTTTAATTTAGTGTTTTGTTTAGATGTCACTATTAGCTTGATCAAGTGAATGTCTCCAAGCTGGTTAATTTCCCTCTTTTACTGCAGTGTGATACTTACAGTTCCTTTAAGCGCATCCACTTCACAAGTGAGGGACTGCACCTGTCTCCGATACTCATTTGATTCTTGCTTTGCCTGGCGCAGGGCATCATTGTTCCTGTTAGCAGCCTCGGAGAGGTCAGCAAACTGTCAGGAGGAAATTAGAAATGTAGATCACCCAAGTGAACTGTCTACAAATCTTCTAAGACTCTATCTTACTGAGCAAATGCAAAAGCTTAATGATGGCAAGTAAACAAATAAAGCAAACATGATAGAAACCATATTTCATATTTTATGTTCAAATCTCAGTGTCTTCTAGAATATGTCTAAATGTCCTTTTGCAAGCCAGAAAAAAAGCAGTGGAAGTCTTATGCTGATATTTTCACCTAAAAATTCACTGTATCACCCTCATTAAAAAAAAAAAAAAGGTAGAGGTAAAGGGCATGGTGTTAGAGTTTATTCTGAAGTAGGATGGAAGAAAGATAGTGAATGGAAGTCTGCTAAACAAGGATGTGTAAGTGGTAAGGAAGTTATAGTAACGAACAAAACTTGGACATCGGAGTCAGCTTTTTAGCTGGAGCTAAAGGAAATTTAGGAATCAGGGTCAGGTATTGTATTTGCAGAACAAGCATCTTTCTTTTGTTCTGGCCACACTGATCTGTTTCCTACCTTCGACTTGTACCATTCCTCGGCCTCCTGAAGGTTCTTGGCAGCCACACTTTCGTACTGCTGACGCACATCACGCAGAGCAGCAGTGAGGTCAGGTTTGGAAACATCCACATCGATCTGGACATGCTGTTCCTGAATCTGGGCCTGCAGCTCCTGGATTTCCTGAAGAAAGAACAGATAGAAGGTCAGCCATGCCAAGTACAGAAAAGCTTCACCCACATTCATTCACTGAAAGTGACTCCACTTACTTCATCATGTAGTTTCTTCAAAAAGGCAATCTCTTCCTGCAAGGATTCCACTTTACGTTCAAGGTCAAGACGTGCCAGCGAAGCATTGTCAACATCCTAGTTTGAAAAGAGAAAACACAGGAGTTGGAGGATGCTAACATCTGCAGCTTATCTCAGTATTTCATTTTAAATTAACCATTTGAGCTTAGTGCAGTACTACAAAGAGGGTGTTGATAAATTTGATGACCTTTGAATAAGTTTGTGAGGTACCCAGCGCCATAACACACTTTGCTTCCTTCTCTTCATTAATAAATTTGAATCGTGACTCACTGTGTTGTATTCAAGGTGATTAATAATTTAAAAGTAAGTGTAAGAAGTAAATAATAACTGCGTCCAATTATTACTGAGTTCACATTATTCCAGTGACATTTTTAGTGTTTTTTTTTTAATCAAGAAAGTCAGTGTCACAGCATTTTAAAGAATTTTTTGGTAATATGGAATAATATGCCAGAGTAGTAGCCCACTTTCACAATGTCATGTATACATGAGTATATATAGCACAGAAATTTATGCTTCCCTAATGTAGTGTACACCTAAGTTCTTTTTTCTCTATTCAACCTCTGAAACATACTACAGAGCAAGTATGTAATCAACTGGAATTTAGGTCATAGGCTAGATTTAAATTTAATTTAGGAAGCACACTGGCAAATATACACTTCAGGAAAACAAGAAATTGTGTTTGCTTTCTCTGTGGGTTTTTCTCCTAACAATCCCTTCTCACCCTAGGGCCTGTCCTTCCTTTTCAGTTAGCATTGTATCAATTCAGTTACTAACCTTGTTTCAGAATGACTGGCCAAAGCACTAGCATACAAAAAGATAGTCTCAACATTTGGGCTGTTCTTGCTCTCCTTCTGCATATCCACTATTTGGTAACTGCTACATTCCAAGTCAGAATGTGTAATTCTGCATCTAAGTTTTATTTCCCCCTGGAGGGACTGTCAGGAGGATTTTTATACCTCTTACCTTGTAAGTAATTATATTTGGAGTACAGTTTATAGCATTACAGCCTTAAAATGTTAAGGCATTTCTATCACCTTCATGGAAAAGTGAATGAGGAACGCATGATAATAAAAAGATCAGATTTAGGGAAAAATTTATTTTTGCTCATTACTAAGCCCTAAAAAAGAAAAGATAATTTACTAACCTCTAAATAATTTAATGTGAAAACCTACTTCATCGAAGAGCATGTGAAAAATTTGATCTAATCCCGAAATAGGAGATCTTTTCTACTAATGCCATTTTATATTAACTCACTACTCTGCAGAAAGTATGTCAGGTATGATAATCATAAATGCTCAGTGGTAAAATTAATCACACATCCGTGGGCTTAAATTAATTTGGCAAAGGTATTTTTGCTTCAAAATGTTATTCTAACCTATTCATTTTAGAGTGCTTTTGTAGCCAACCCCAGTTAAGTGTTCAGAAGAATAAAACTATGCCAAGACCTTCCTGCTTCTGGATCCCAATTTTAAATTAATATTAAATCCATCTAGCTTTGGAGCAAAAAGACAAACTCTTTCATTAAAATGTCATTCTTCAATCTTAGGTTTTTGCTTTATTTATGGAAAGAGATTTAAAGGATACAAGACCCCACTAAAGGAAGGCCTTTCTAAATGGGAGGTATGACTGTAGCTTTAAGAACTCTTCACATCACATACTTCACAAGTCTGGGCCAGATATTAGATAACGGATGTTAGCAAATACTTGTGTCCAATTAGAACTGTGCTTAGATCATTACATATTCAATAAGAATGTAGCCTGTTGAAAGCTTCTCTGGGAACACAAAGACTCCTATTATATCTGTCCAGAGCCACCACACTTGCCAGAATGTCTGTATCTACATTCCATAGTGAAGCCCGTAGAAACCATTAATATCTTTCAGCTGAGGGGACAGATGGCTCCTTTTCATTCCTAGTGGATCACAAAATAGTTGCGCATAGCGATACTCCCATCTAACTCTAATGGCACAATAGAACTCCGAGAAGAACAGAGACTTTCTGGCTTAATGCCAGTAAACTAAGTTTCTGATCCTCCAACACGTTTTGCATTTTAAACTACAGGGCAGAATTGCGCTTTTTGTGGCCTTGCAAAAGCCAATGGGCTTTAGCAAACTGCAATCTAATTCAAACGCTAACTGTTTTGAGATCAATGTGTTGCAAAAGCGAAATGGAAAAATATTTCTTTGGAAAAATCTTGACACCAAGTAAAAGTTAAAGACTTTCTTTATGTCAAAGGGATGATTTAAATCATTATTATTATTATTATTATTATTATTATTATTTTAATCGGGTGAAACTTTAATCTGTGGCGTTTTCTTTTTTGGCCTGTAGGGGGCTTTGCGCACAGGCGAGAAGTTTTGCATTGTTTTTAAGTAACTTTTAGGACTGCCGATGGGTCGACTGGGTGGGGTCCAGAAACTGCCAGGGGGAAGAGAAATCTACAAACCTGTCTGAAAGATTGCAGGGTGCTCTCGGCATCTTCCCTTTGAAGCATTTCCTCCTGCAACCTGAAAGAGTTGCACAGTAACCAAAGGGGAACTGGAAAACCACCAAGGGCGGGGCGACCACACCCTACGACCACGTCGCTACCCCCAAAGACTAGACCCGCTGCGCCACCTCCACTGGAAGCCAGAGACGGCGCCTTTTACAACTGTGGCCCTCGACAAGTTTCAGTAGGACCTCGGCTGGAGGGTGGAAAAGCAGCCACCGTCGCCACAGCGACATGCAATACGAAATCCGCTACCCCGCCCCGAGCCTCCACAATCCCTTTGTCTGGCTTCCTCCACAGCCATCCTCTTCGCCCCGGTCCCCTCCAAAGCTGGCAGCCCGCCAGAGGGAGCCAGGAAACTTTAAGAAAGTTTGGAGAAAAAGTGCGCATCGTTCCCAAGAGTTTGCAACTACAGACAAAATGGTACTTTTAAGAAGTCTGTGGTTGAAAAGGGGTGTTCTTGAGCAACGCGTGAGAGCAGAAAGGAAATGCATCTGCAAGATCTGGGTTCTAGGCGGGGCTGTGCAGCCTCAGGCACAGCCCTGCTCCCCACTATCCCGCAGAAGGCCGCCGCCCAGACCACATCCCACATCCCCAAGGGCGTGGCAGCCCCTCACTGCGACCCCCCGGGTCCCTCTCCCTGCCCCCCAGTAGCCTGGGCGTGGGCGCCTCCTTACTTCTCCCGGAGCCTCATGATGTCCTCGGCCAGGTTGTCGCGCTCCACCTCGACACGGCCTTTGTCGTTGGTCAGCTGGTCCACCTGCCTGCGCAGCTCCCGCATCTCCTCCTCGTAGAGGTCCCCCAGACGGGACTTGCCCTGGCCCTTAAGCTGCTCGAGCTCGGCCAGCAGGATCTTGTTCTGCTGCTCCAGGAAGCGCACCTTGTCGATGTAGTTGGCGAAGCGGTCGTTGAGCTCCTGCAGCTCCACTTTCTCGTTGGTGCGGGTGTTCTTGAACTCGGTGTTGATGGCGTCGGCCAGCGAGAAGTCCACCGAGTCCTGCAGCAGCCGCAGGCCGGGCACCCCGCTCCGCAGGCGCACCGCAGAGGAGCGCGTGGCGTACACGCCGCCGGGGGACGAGGTGTAGAGGCTCCGGCTGGTGCTGGGGCGCAGCGAGCTGCCCAGGCTGTAGGTGCGGGTGGAGGTGGTCACGTAGCTCCGGCTGGCGCTCGGCCGGCTGGAGGTGCTGGGGCCACCGAACATCCTGCGGTAGGAGGACGAGGACATGGACCTGGTGGACATGGTTGCAGAGGGTGGCGGTGGGCTGGGCGGCTGCGGTGGCGCGGACAGGTCCGGGTGGAGACGCGAGCTGGCGCGCTGTGGGTGTGGGCGGTGGAGCGCTGCTGTGTCTCTGGAGCGGGGTCCTCGGAGCAAGAGTTGCAGAGGACGGGACCCCGCCAAGGGCTGTTTTTATAACCCGATTGGAAAAACGGGTCCCCTCCCACACAGCCCAGAGCGCGGTAGCCAATGGGGATCCAACAAGAAGCGCGGAGGCTGGGCGCGGGTTTGGGGCGGGGGCGTCCTCGAGCCGTCCTCCTAACTTCGAGGCAGCTCGGGACTGGGCACAGCCCGGTCACTTGGCTGGACGAGGACTTTCGGGTACTTTCCTGATGATGATACGAGTTCTGCTCACCCCGGAATGCTGCAAAAGTCTGGGTCACGCGGTGAAGGGGGCACCGGATCGAAACCGGACTTGAGGGGTCCCGCATTCCACCCAAAGGGGCTTTGGAGTCGGCGCGCGAGTGGGAGGGGCCGTGGCGCAGAGCCGCAGGGTGCTGTGCGCCGGTGGGTGGGGACACCCGCGGGCTAGGATGCACGAAAAAGGGGGTTAAGGGATTTGGAAGATCCTAAAACTCGGAGAAAGAAACTCAGGGAGCCGAGATTGGAGCGCAGCCTCGCGCACTGCATCTTGCAAAGGGAGCGCTCCGTAGGGGTCTCTTTTCATCCTCTTGTCTTGGGGGCGCCCATGCAGGGACCTAACGGGCTCGACGTGGCTTTGGGCCAGCGAACTGCGAGGCGGCTGCGGAGGAAAGCCCTGGGGAGGGGTGGGGTCGCTGAGTCACTTGCAGTGAGTCACATCTCCCGATTGCCCCGCCGAGGTTGAGGGCTTCTAGCGGCTCAGACAGAAACCGTTAGACGAGGTTGACTCGAGTCTCGGCAGCTCCATGAAGTTTGTTCTAAGTTTTAGCCAACTTCGAGCTGGGTTTCTACTTTTTGGGGTGCATTCAGCTGCGGGGAGAGTGGAAGGACTAAAGCACTTCAGTTTTTAAGTACCCAAACCTGCTTATCTTGTAAAGTGTGGCTTTACCGTGCAGACCCTCCTTGGCAGCAAAATATGGGTCTCACGGAGGCACTAGGGAAAGGTTTTATTTACTAGCCGAGTTCCCCTCCCCCTGATTTCCTCCCTTTTTCTCCTCCAGTGCCCTCTCCGCCTTGAAACCACACCCAATTTCTAACACTCATCTGCAAGTTCTGGGTGAAAGAGGAAACTCATGGTCCATAGTTTCAGGCACAAATTGAGTGATCGGTGGTTTTTCCTTTTATAGTGGAAGTCATCAGCCGCCCCAGTTACAGAATTAGCTGTTGCTTTAAACCCCCAATTTGATTAATATAAGGCAATCACAGAGCTCAAATGACAGTATGTTTGAGGAAGATAGATTTATGTATTCATTTTAGTTCATTGATGCGCACTACAGCAGTCTGGTGACTTGTCTGGGAAATATCACAGCTTTTTGTTTTGTTTTTGTGTCAAGTCTGTCCTGGCCTGTTTCACGGAAGAAAAATTTGCCAGTCAGAGTGAGGGAAATAAAAATGAGCACAGAGCAAAACCTTCTGGTCTACGGCACCAAAGGAGTTTTCAGATTCCACCACCAATATCTTTCTAGGTAAATCTCACCACAAGGGCTCCTGGTGCAGTATTAGTAATAAGCAGAACAGAGTGGTTCCCCTCAAAGAGAATTTGAAGGGGGGAAAAGCCAGCCAGTCTTTTTGTGATTTTAAAATTGCAATTTTTTTTTTGTTTTTGTTCAGTATTTAGAAGATATGTGGATCATTGAAAGGCTTAATTGCAAAACCACTGTAAAAATAAAAGCATCTTGATTTTATAGTGAGTAGGAGAGGACAGCAAAATCATTCCCTCTGTGTTTGTTTGTTTGTTGGGGAGGCAGTATACTGGAGAAAAAGCTTAGAACCAATTGAAGGGTTTATTTGGCTTCCTTGTACAAGCATCTTTTAAGCAATAGTTTGTTTACTGCCCTTGGGGTAGTTCTGGGATGTAGCACTGCCAAGGTCGCGCTGTAGGACCCTTCACTCGCTGTACAGTCCTCCCACTGTGTATTTCCTTTATTCTCCCCTTACTGAGAGGCCGTGTGTTATTCCCGAGAGCATTCCTGGGGCTTGACTCCCCGGCAGACTCATTTATGCTGCATGTTACCATCTTGCTCTCTGAGAGCCCTTTATTGAAGTGACTTCTCAGCAAATGTCACCATTGTGCGCTTGCCTGGAACCCTAAGGCTGAGAACAGCGATCTCCCTGGCAGGGAGTAAGATTGGACCTTTCTCCCACCAAAATGCTGATCCCAGAGCCATGTGTTGGTGCTGTCAGGGACATAGGCAGACTGACTCATTACGGAAAATAAGGGCAAGGCTCTAGTGTGGTGTGGCAATGTGACGCATCGGTCACCACAGCGGAGTCCACAGGGCTGTGGTGACTTCCTTTGGGATGGACTCTGGCCCCCCTCATCATCTGAGGGTGTCCCTTCTCCTTCCTAACCTTCCCCCATCTGTACTTTCAGGACTGTGACAGATTACTGTCTTGCCACAGCTGATATGTTGACTTGCTTAGTTCAGTTACCATAGTAAACTGCTATAAACTATGTGGCATCAACAACAAACATTTATTCCTCATGGTTTTAGAAGGTGGAAGTTGAAGACCAAGGTGCCAGCAAATTTGGTATCTGGTGAAGGAGTTGCTTTTATGGTTTGCAGACTGCTTTCTTGCAATGTTCTCATGTGGCTGAGAGAGAACAAATTCTTGCTTCACTTTGTCCTGTAAGGGCATTAATCCCACCAATGAGGCTCCACCCTCAGGACCTCATCTAATCTAATGACCTGTAAAGGCTCCACCTCCAAATACCTTCACATTCAAGATTAGGGTTCCAATTTAGGTATCTGTAGGCAGAATACACTCAAGCCATGGCACTTGCCTTAAAGCATGTACACAAGCACACACTGCACACATGTAGTGATACCATATCTCACATCCGACCCACTGGAAAGTTCCTTAACTTGATGGAAGTGGTAGAGTATAGAGAAATGAAAGTTACAAACACACTTTTACTCATTTATGTGGAATGCATGTGACTTTGGAAAGAATTAATTTGCTTCTGAGAGAAATTATACAGTGCCTAGCACAGAGCCTCAATGGGTGCTGGTCATCAAGCAGGGAAGTAAATTTGTCTGAACTCACTTCCTTTAGTGTGATAAGTAATCTTGCTATCTATCTGCTGTCTTCTTAGTTACTGTTTTGGAAGTAAATAGTGCATCTATCTACCTCTCAGCTTCTGAATTTATTTTTTGATTGAATAAAAACCTATTTCAGAAGTATTTTTAAATGCTGAATTATGAAGCTGCTTTGAACAAATCATGATGCAAGTGGTGTATAAATAAAGACACATTGATACAATTTGTAAGGCAGGCATAGACATTTCCAAATCTAAGGTACTGACAGTGATTTTGGAATTTGCAAACAGTGCTAATGTCCATTGAGTTGGATAATTTGAATTGATGGACCAGCCAGCCATGCGTAGCAAAGGAGCTTAGTGGCCTGCGGGGATTTAGGAAAGCTGGCGGCAGGAGGTCATGATGAGAGCACATCTTCTAGCCAACCGCCTGGATGGAATGTTCAAAATGAGAAGATGGATAAAGTGAAATGGTGAAAAGCCTGCAAACCCTAAGGCCTGGGGATAAAGATAATAGTAACCAGCAACATCCATACTTTAATTTTTGTGCTTATTAGATGATAGGAACACTGTATGCATTTAACTTAGTGCTTGCAAAGCATGTTATAAGATAAATTTGATCAGACAGATTTTGCAGATGAGACATCTACTGTTCATGCTAGCAATTTGTTCATTGTCTGATAATTGATAGGGAAGGGAGGGAGAAAGGGGGCCAGGATTGAAATTGAGGTCTTTCTGACTCCTATGCCCTTTTCTCCTTGCTTTGAAGATAAAATTTCTCTTACTGTCAGCAAATTCAGTTCACAGATATTACATAGGAGCCTACTTCATTTCAGGAACTGATGAAAAAGGAAGGCTAATTATCAGATTATATGGTGAAGGAACAGTTTCCTAGGGGAGTTTGGCAGATACATGGAATATCATGTTCTATGTTATTTAAGTGATGTATTATTGATTGACTCATAATAAAGAGGGGAGTTTCATTTTCACCACACTCTAAATCCTTACTTTGTGAGTCAAATATTTTCATCTAGATTCCTTTCTATCTCTTCATCATATCCAGGGACTGGAATAAGAAACCCTCCAATTCCAGCAGCTTCCACTCCCAAGTTCTCTGTTGATTGAGAACAACACAGCAAACTAACCATATTAGAAACTTTCATCATCTTTTCTCCTTCATGACTCCAGGGTCACTCAGATCCAATGAGTTTCCTGTCTGTTGATGTGGTCACTTGTCCAGGTAATTTTATACCTCACCCCTGCGATAATTGGCTTCTCTTTCTCCAGGCTCTTCTTACCCTCATCAAAGTGTCTGTCTGCAAGCCACAACCCCTTTCTCTTAATAACTTCATTCTTAAAACTCCCTGAAGATCCAAAGTGAATCATACATTTCCTCACTGGAACATAAGCTCCATGAGGCACGGATTTTTCTCTCTGTCCACTATCCTAGTGAATGAAGTATCTGGAAAGAAGCCTGGTGCATTTGTTGAATGTCTGCATTAATACAGGAGTAATTTGCAGAGGAAGGAAAGGGAAAGGATGTGAGGAAAAAAGGAAGCAAGGAAGGAAAAATGGAGGAAGTAAAGCAGGAAGAAGGACGAGAAGGAAAGAAGGCTACTAGGTAATAATGCTCATTATGTTCAAATTTTGTGCTATCACTATACACAAGACAGCATTTAATCTTTGTAGGGTATAATGACCCTCAAATTTTGTTCACTTACTCAAAACATGTTTGTTTTGAGTTTGTTGATTATTTACTATATGGCAGGCACCTGCCGGACACTGGGAAAGTGACAAGGCAGGTATGTGCATGCACATTTGGACTGTAGAGTTGGGCCTATGTGTGCATATATGGGATACAGAGAGGCAATACTCAACAAACAAAATTGTTAAAGTTGCAATAAAGATGAAGAAAACAAAAATTTTGCTTAAAAGCAGTTGAGACTCAGAGCTTCACTGGGCCTTTGAAAGGCATGCTAAGTCTCTAGCTCATCCTTGTTTCCACTGCTCCCCACCACCAGCCTGCAATTTCCATGGCATCCTGAGCTGCTTTGTGTTCCATGAGGACACACAACATATCCAATAAAGTCAGCTCTGTTATAAACTGGATCATGCAGTTTTACCCTTTATAGCACTTTTGGTCTTTCATACCCTCAGGTCTTTCATATTTCATTCAGTGGGTAGGTGTGCTCATTTTCTGCATAGCCTGCAATGCTTCTTAATATAAGCAGGTTAATAAGAACTATTTCATCCTTCTTGGGAGCTCACAGCCTT
This sequence comes from Talpa occidentalis, assembly GCF_014898055.3. Lineage (NCBI taxonomy): Eukaryota > Metazoa > Chordata > Mammalia > Eulipotyphla > Talpidae > Talpa > Talpa occidentalis. The sequence continues at coordinate 64,478,524 of NW_023601433.1, read as the reverse complement.
GTAGGGTGATCAGGAAACACACAGAGTTGTAACACATTACAGTGTGGTGCCAGAGAGCTCTGTTGGAGATAGGAATGAAATGCCAGAGGGTTAGAGAAATGATCGTATTAATTTATGGGAAATAAGAAAAATATACTTCATTTGAGGAATGAATATGATTTCAATAGCTTATCCTAGTAGAGAAGGGATGTTCAAAACAGATCAAATGGTGTAAAAAAATGTAGATGACAGAGTTCCGGAAACATTTAGGAAGGAGCAACTATCCTAGGATGGGTGGATTATGGAGCATTCATGGTGGAGAGAAGAGAAGGAATTGAAAGCTAACATGGAACCATGCGTTGGAGGACTAAATGCCAGGGAGAGGAGTTTATAATTGATGTGGTGGGCAGTGGGAATTCACTGAAATTTTTGATGAGGAGAAAGACATGCTTGTAGCAGTGTCTTAGGAAGATTGTTCTGGCATGTTGTGAATGGGGGAGACTGACTTTAGTGCTCTTTGTAGTAGATCAAGTGAAGGGTGAAAGGCACTGACTTGGGGATACCAAGTGATGACGATGAGGGGTGACTGCTGGAGACTGTGAAGTTAGGAGGAAGACAAGGAAGTGAAAGGGCTCTGAGCTTTCCAGAGTAACTAAGAGGATAGATGCATGATAGACAGAGAAAAATTAGTGGAAAATTTATTTGAGATGAAAGATCATTCATTCATATCCCCTTACCTGGACATATTTTCCCTTCTCATCTATGTGAAGTAAAAGTGCAGGAGGGAGGTTTGGTATAAACTGGATCATGCAGTTTTACCCTTTATAGCACTTTCAGTCTTTATGTAAGTTAATGCTGATTGCTTCTAGTGCTCAGCCTGGTTTTCACGGTTGCAATAAAATCAGGCACTTCTTCAGTATCCTCTAAAATGTTCAGAGAAAAGAAGCTTAGGGACAAACTCCTAGAAATCTCTTTAAACCTTTTGGGGGATAAAAGTAGATTATAGTTTCTCATAGAACTATATATAATTCATAATTTTATCAAAGTTTAATGCACAGTCTATGACTAAGGAGAGAGAAGGCAGTAAGTAAGAGAACAAAGGGTGTTAACAGAGAGGGAAAGCCTAGAGCAGAAAATTCAAGCCAATGTTAGAAAAAGAAATGAAGCTAGGTTTTCAGTCTTGGTTCACTTGTTGCAAAAAACAAAACAAAACAAAACACAACAAAAAACCAAACAACAACATATCCAATAAAGTCAGCTCTTTTATAAAAATAACCAAACCTATTAAAGAGACCTCAATGATACTGTCAGCATTTAGTTGTCATCTGAGTGATGTGCTGCAAGAAAACAAGCAGGTATGTGCCTTGTGGCCTATAACCCTGCTTTTACCATTTTTCAGGCTAGAGAAAGGCATGCCACTCCAAGGAAACTTGCCAATTGCTTTGGCATCCTGGGAATTTACTCTGCCTATTTTGAGGTCATCTAGCTCCCAAGTGGTGGAATTTTTTTTTTTTTTTCAGGACATATTTAGGTGATGGGTCTAATAATACTAACTTTGTTAAACAGCACAGGTTTCCTTTAAAGAACTGAAGATATTTTTTAAAATTCTGATTTGTCTTGATAGTAACCTATGAAGTTGGAAAGAAAAAGCAATGGCCCTCTATATGCCATAATCTTTTTCCCGTGTTTTTGGGGAAAATGAAACTATATTCCATTTATATCTAAACTGATAAATGAGTCAACTAATCATTCCCCAAATTTGGTATATCACATTTATTTAGCCAATGCAATCATTTTTTCAGAACTTTGCATATTAAACTTAATTTTTTAATGTTTGGTAAAATTCAGAGTTTAAAATATACCCAATCAAGCATTGGTATCTGTGTGTGCTGACAGAGGGCAACATGATTGTAGAGGTTAGAAATGAAAAGAGGCAAAGCATTAGAAAAACAATAAACACATAAATCACAGTAACCCTAAGTGAAGTCATGTGTGGCATTTGAAACAAATACAAGTTGGCATAATGTTAAAACTATGCAAGGCAAAGGATTAAGAAATTTCATTAAAATTATAAATAGTAAGTCAAGTAAGACCATTTTGAGTTAACTGTAGCCAAATAAAGAGGTTGGCAGAATCTCTACATAATTCAAGTGCAGTGGTTTTTAAAATACGGAGTAAGGTTTTACATTACTAATTAGCTAAGTACTAGAAATATGATCTCTAATGTGACTCAGATGGATATGTGGAATGACTACAAAAATTATTATAGAACTTGAGCTTGGTATACATTTAATACATTTTCTTCAGATCATAAATTTTGAAAAATTGTTCTGATATAATTTACTCGTTTCTTCTCTGGGACTTTAGAGGAGTAGACATGTGAAGTGTAAAGATACGTGGGTGTCTAGATAAAGGTTTTCCTTTGATGACTATGATTTGATTTTTTTTTTTTAAAGATTTATTTATTTATTTATATATACAAGCACTGGGTACAGTCAGAAGCGCGGGAGGGTGAGAGAATTCACCAGAGCCAGAGCGGGGAGCAGAGCAGGCAGACTGATGAAGTACACTGCTGAGGGGAGCAGCGGGCGGCAGGAGAGGTCTGCGTGCCATGTGGGACCCTCCTCCGGTGGCCGGGGAGCAGCCGGGGTTTGAACTGGCGCTGCAGAGGCTGCGGGCAGCTTCGCAACCCAGCGCTCAACCGCTGCACCACCGGGGAGGCCCTGATTTGATTTTTAAAGTCTTTGATTAGTTAATTCTAAACAGTCATAACAATAACCTTTGCCTCATTCCTAGAATTGGAGTCTCACCCACATAGAAAGTTTAGTGGTAATCATAATAATAGCTTGCAATATATTGAGTGCCTATGATATGCCCAATATTAACTTACTTGCCATGTGTTAACTTATTTAATTCTCACAACAGCCTGTTTAGACATAAGAAGATACTGAGGCACAGAGAGGTTAAGTAACTTACTTGAAATCACATAGCCTGAAAATGGCAGACCTAGGACTGGAATTCAGAGTTTCTGGTTACAGGTCCCATGTTGTAAACATCATTATACTATGGTGTCTTACAAGCCGTAGTAGTATTTTTGTAGTATTGATGGTGACATCCCATCTCTTTGATGTTCTTATCTCATTGTCCATCTAATTCTTAGGACTCCCCCCTCCCCTGCTCTGTTCTAATGCAGCAACAGGACGCCCTTTGATTCAGATAAGACAATTCCCTTAATGAATCATCAACACATCAATTTTTAGGTTTTTTTTTTCCTGTGGCTATTTCATTTCTTAATTCTGACTCAACCCACCAGAATGATTGGTACTTATGGCATATGACTCCCACATATAACTAAATGAATAAAAATCCTTAACCACTTTGCTAGTGGAAAAGAAATGAACTGACTGGTATTTTGGAACATAGTAGTCCTATAAGTAAGAGCAAATTCTTGTACTTTCTATCAGTTTGAATTTTAGGGAGGTTTATTAATGTTTAGGGTACTGTAATAATTTACAGTCCAAAAATAACAGACAGTTGTATGAAACTAGAGGTGGTTCAGTAAATTACACAACCGAGATGTTTAAGGGTAAATTAAAACAACGTTACTGATTAACACATATGAGCTCACTGACCACTTAAAACAATTTCTTGCACAGTACTAATCTTATTTCATGTCAGTATTTTTCCAAGTAATTCTCATCACCCCTCGTTCTGTTATAAAAGGGAGCATCCTTAACATACTTCACACACCTAGGGCAAGAGCAACAACTATTATAGTCCTATTGTAGATCTGCAGGAAAGTGTGAAACAGACTGATGAAAACTCAGTAATGGCAAAATCACTTAACATACTAGATTATCCTGAAGAGAACCAATGATGCCCTTTTGTCAAAGTATTCTGAGTCTTACTGTGTGCCAGGCTCTCTGCGGGATGCTCAGCATGCAGAAGTGGATCAGGCACTTTCCTCATGTTCATAGAACATTTGATTTACTTCTCCTTTGTTAAATCATTTTGTCTTAAAGTCTTGTACAATTGTCCAGCCACGTTCAACAGTTTCAGCATTCACCCCTAAAGTTAAAGTTTCTGATAAAATAGCATTGACTTTTGAAATCCATGGAAATGTAAAGTTTACTGTTTTCTTCTCCTGGATAAAATATAACATAATAACTAGTTGCCGGGCTACTGCATAAAACACAGGCCCCAAACTGCAGCCAGGAAGAACAGTTAGCAATTAAGTAAAGGAAATGACTAGTGGCTTTGAAACCCAACTCACTGCCATGCAGTTCTTAGCAGAGTGAACATCTAGGTTACTTAGGCAACTTTTATCACTGAGGAAGTAGTTTTGGTGACTCATGCAGAATCACTTATTTCAAAATCAGTGTAGTCAGTGCCTTGACTGTTACTCTGTTTTCTTTCTTCTTTGGACTGGGGCAGAAAAACTACATTTGGAAGGCCTAAGTTTATTACTTACTTTTATTCATTGGCTGGCCAATATTTTGAAGTTTAATGGACTCTTGAGAATAAAAGGTCAGTAGTTCTGGCAATTTAATGATATATTATTGGTAGAATTAATAGCTTATTTTCTAAGCAGAAATGTTCTATCTTGTATAACATCTGATAGCGCCCTATAACATTTCTTTTAGTAACATCTGAAAATAACATTTGTTGTCAATTTTTTTATTTAATGTTCATAGTGCTATTTAAAATATAATCACACTTCTGATTAGCTAGGCTACTTAATTACTTTATATTTCCAACAAAGATATGACGAATGGTACTAAAATCTCCATGGATAGTTTCAAGAGATGATAATTATGAAAATAAAGGAACTTGAAGGAAATTCCTTTGCCAGCTTCTTCCTTCAGATTTTCCACTAGGTTTCTAACAGTATTTTTATTGACATTTGATTTTGTGTGTGTGTGTGTGTGTGTGTGTGTGTGTGTGTATTAAAAGTTGACTAGATACTTTTAAGTTAGTTATATTGAAGAGTTATAGGTAGATAATGTGTTGGGATAACTTTATGGAATAATTTATTATTGACAGATTAAGGAAACTGGAAGCCATACAGCTGGGCTGGCTTCAGATTAGAACAGGAGCAGCTTCATTTGGACTCCAATCTTGCTGGCAGTCTTGGTGGATGGTGCCAGATTTTAATGTGGTCAGTTTACCTGAATCATTGTTATATCTTTTGTCCCAAGTCCAGAAACCATGCTATAACCCTCAAAAGTTAGCCAGTACTACTTTAGTGTCTTTCATTATGCGTTCAATCTGGTCCTACTCTGTTTTTAATTTTGTGGTTGGAAAGCCTTGAAAAAAACAATGAGTCATGATAACCATTTCTTTTTCCTCCAGCTAGAAGCCTTCAATGTGAGGCCAAGGCAACAGAGCACCATTTGTTTGCCTCACGAGCCTTCGAAGTTGAAAGCTTCTGTGGGGATCCTTGAAGGGAACATGTGGGGACCTTGAAGGGAGATGTACTTGTCCAATGGCCTGCAGACCAGCAGCAGCACCACCTGGAAACTTCTGACTGAATCAGAATCTCTGGCCTAGCAGTCTGTGTTTTCGTAAGACTTCCAGATGATACTGAGAAATGCTGAAGTCTGAGAACCTCCGTGTTAGTGAATTGTTAGCATTTGTGGCCCTGTAGAGCATGAAATATAATGGTTGGCCAGTGGGGATGATTGCAAGCCTTGCTTATGAGGAATTGAAGTATAGATAGGAAAGAGTGACTTATCTTTCAGAATTAAAAAGTAAAAATAAAAGCCTGGCATTTAATTGGTTGAACCAATCATTTGCTTGAACACTTGCTTTCTCAGAAAGGGGCAATCCAGATAACTAGATTACTGTGAAATATATTGGCATGGTTCTAAAACTCTTAATTAATTTCTCTAGTAAGAAAATGCATGCCTTCCCATATGAAAACATGTATTCAATCTAGCTTTGCAAAAATCCTGTAAGATTCTTGTATTCCATTGAATTGGCCAGCTTATTGCTCCTCGACCCTTGTTTCTACATCTGAAAATCATGTTATTACTTGCCACGAATTCTCTCATTAGAGTGAAGTGAATATATAGTATATATAATGGGGTTTGTAAGGTATTTTTGTTACTAACAAAGTTGCAGCATAAAGATCAAGAATGATTAATATAAATGTTGATGGTAGAGAGGTTTAGAATGATAACAGTGGGTTGGTGGTTCAATTTCTCTTTGATATATGTTCCTATTAGCCCTGGCTTTTTCCTATTTTAGTTTTTGATGTTAAACATATCATGATTTTTGTAAAATTTTAACCTTTCCTTCCTCATTAAAAATGCAGTATTAATAAATGCTGTGAAAATAAAATTAGATTAAAATATGAAAGTGCAGCTTTTAAAGGTCAAACAGCGCAAATTTCAGATATTATTATTGTGATTGTTATTTTATTTATTTATTTATTTATTTTTAAAGATTTATTTATTTATTTATACAAGCACTGGGTACAGTCAGAAGCATAAGAGGGTGAGAGAATTCACCAGAGCCAGAGTGGAGAGCAGAATAGGCAGAAGGACCAAAGTACACTGCTGAGGGGAGCAGCAGGGGCAGGAGAGGTCTGCGTGCCATGTGGGACCCTCCCTGGCAGCCGGGGATCGAACAGGTTCTGCAGAGCTTCACAGCCCAGCGCTCACCTCCTGCGCCACTGGGGAGGCCCGATTGTTGTCATTTGATGTGTGGATTGAGGAAATTTTGTGATTGTTGACATAATGACATCATCCAGGAGTTTAGAGTAAATGTATATATGTCAGCAGATTTTATGATTACAAAAAATAGTTGTTTACTTTTCTACTAATTCTCTTACAGTGGAATGTTTCCATTTTCTCAGGAAAGGGGGGAGACCCACATATGTTTTATTAAAGAAAACAAGCCTGATATTTTTTATCCTTTGAACCAAGAGAGACTTCATTTCATAAATTCTTTTGGAGAAAGATGACAACTCTGGAGACAGGCTACCCAGATCCTCTACCCACTAAGGGTGCAGCTATAGATAGAGATGATAATAATAGGATTGTATGAGGATAAAATGAGAAATGTGTATAAAATACAGAGAATTTGTCACAAGTAGATATCAAACTGTAGCATGAAGAAAAAAAGGGCTTGTGTCTGAAAGTCAAGGGCAGGAAGGCAGTAAGAAAAGGGATAATGAATAAAACAGTCTGATCATTTTGCAAGTGAAAATTTAAGCACTTCCCATGACTTTCCTGATCACTCTCATTATAATCGAGCTGTTCTCTGATTGCTGCTAATGAGAAGATCAATCATAGTCACTTACAATGTCAACATACATGCCATAATCCGAATTACAGTCTTGCTCTGAAGTTTTGTGTCTTCCCTTTCCCAGCTTGAGTGTGCTGGCGGCAAAACCCATAAGAAATAGAAGTCCTAATGGATTTCTTTTTCTCTCTAATAAAGTGTGTCTCCTTCCACAGATTATAACTAAGGTTTCTTGCTGCTCCAAGGTAAGAGCTGATAGAAGAGAAAAGGTGAAAGATAAGAAAGTTCTTAGTTGACAAGTACAATTGGTAATCTACTGTTTATGCCTCCTGATTTGGTGTGTATCTAAAACCAGTGCTTCTTTGTAAGTGCCTTCTAGCAGGTGCCTTTTGGAGACTTCTTATCATAGGCATGTCTCTCACTACATTCCCTTGACATGCACAAAAGCATTTTTAGTTTGGTTCCATGGCCCTTAGGAGTCATTCAGAAGGTCACCTCTGCTTCTTTTTGCTACAGCACCTTCTTTCCTGTGAATGATCCTGAAACTGAATCTAAAACAGTTTGTGCTCTCTTTCTCTTGCTTGGCTTAAATCTGGTCCAAGGGAAATATTACTTCTGAAACTCAGAGCGTAATAAGGATTTCAACCTCCCTGGGTGGTCCTTTGAAGCTCTTTGCCTGAGGGATGTGGTGAGTAATAAACACCCCCATAGATCTTTGGGGAGAAAGGTCAGTTCACAGCATGCTGGCAACTTTCTCAAAATACCTTCATCTTCAGTAATCGCCACCTATTTTTAACTTCCACCTGGGTAAATGGTTGCTAAGAATTATGTAACTCTTTCTGGAACCTTATATTGTGTTTCCCGTTGGAATGTGTTGTTTAGTGTTTGGTACTTTAGTCAAAACTTGTACTTTAGCTCCTATTAAAGGTAAAAGGGAAGAGAATCACTTGGGGATGCTCTGACTTCAAAGGCTATCACCCCTAAAGAAGCTGGCGCTGCAGAAAAGATGATTTATACACGCAAGAGTTATAACTGGAACTCTGCTGAGGGCTTATCCTCATCATAAAATAAAGCTTTAAACAAGAGTGAATGGTTTTTGAAATGTTCACACTTCATCTTTTCTTCATAAGAAGCTTTTTTGCTTTTTAGGAAACTGACTTATTATTTCTGACTTATTAATCAATCTTGGGGTTGTCTTATTCTGGGAGCTAAAAGGTGTTTAGAAATGGTGTTCAGACAAAGTTAAAAAATAGTAAACTTTGATCAGTTGTCCCATTAATTCCCACATATACTGAAATAAACTAGTCTTGAGAAAAAGTAAACAAAACTATATTACATATTGTGTTTGAATTGGTTTTTGTAGATCAGGCACTTTTTTTTTTAATGTGAAAACACACCTAGATATATATGTGCAGATAGATGCAACTCGGGGAGAAAATGTCTGTGACTTCCTGTAACAGTTTTGGAAGTGGGTAACTAAGTAGAATAGGAATGCAACTTGTAATTGGGATGTGATATGAACCACCTTTTTTGGTATTTGCCTTGGTAGATATCAGATATTGTGAGGTTGAAAACAGTAGCTCTTGTTGATGAGAATATAGCAGTTAAGAGTTCTAAGCTATGGATGATAGGAGTTTGTGCTTTAGAGTCATTTTGAAAATAAGTTTTGACCTTATGCATCAAGAACTTAAACTTAAAGTGATACATAATTAATTAATGTAATAATTTGCATCTTAAACCCAGTAACCTCACTTTTAGATTCTAGTAAAAATTCCAGAGAGCATTTGAATATTAATATGCAAAAATGTTCATTACCCTGTTCATGTAGCAAAAACCAGAAAACTCTTAAATGTTCAATGTTTACGTACTACAGAAAAAATTTCAGAAAAACATTCAGTAAAATTTTTTTCCTTTTAAGGTCCAAGGATGGAATCAGAGTTTTATACACTAATGTATCTTTTTCTTTTTTACACTTTTGTGATTATTCAATCCCTCAAAAATTAGCATGTATTATTTTTAAAATCCAGGAGAAAATAAAGACACTTAAATATTATATGTTTCTTTGCTACAGTTAATAAATATAGAACTGATCATGATAGACTATTAGGTGAGAAAAGTAACAGTATAAAATACAAATGCAGTAAGATTATGAGTTTTGGTAAAATATAATTAGTACAAAAAGTAGAAAGATAATTATGAAAATTTTAGCTATAGTTCTCTTTTGTGGTCTTTAAATTTTCTTTTCTAATATACCTTATTTTCCAAATTATGTGTAGTGGTGTAAGTATTTTATTAGTAGTAAAAAAGAATATGAAAGTGAAGAGACTCTTACAGCTGGATTGAACTTGTCAATACTCTGGGCATTTCTGATATAGTTGTTTTGTCTCTTTCATATCTGATGATAAGTTTGTTCTTCAAATAATTTCTTATCTCTATAGAGAACAAGTAATATGATGAAACTTCAGTCTGAAGATTTTGGACTTTAGGGATTCCCTGGTGGCACAAGGGGTTAAGCACCTCACCATGAAGCAATCCACAGCCTCTGCAGCACAAGTTCGATCCCCGCCAGCCAGGGAGAAATGCACAGGGCGAGGCACACCTCTCCTGTCTCAACTGCTACTCCCTCAGCAGTGTATTTCAGTCAGTCTGCCTGTTCTGCTCCCCACTCTGTCTCTGGTGAATCCTCTCACTTTGCCCCCCTCAAATCCCCCCCATCTCTGGCCTCTACCCCAGCTCTTGTAAGCATAAATAAATAAATAAATCTTAAGATTTTGGACTTTAAATCTGTGAGTTCTGTAAGGATAGAGAATATAGGATACAGAAATACTTTCCTATTGCATTCTTTCCCCACCCTGTTCTTGGATTTAGTCCTAAAATGAACGGAATAAAAAAAGACATAACATGCAGATTCCTGAGATTCTTTCCTAACCATGATAATTTTTAACTACTAATGTGAATTTTTCCCTCAAAATAAACCAACGCTCTCCATTCATTTATTACTTGATGTCTTCTAGATAATAAAAAAAACTAACAAAGTCATGCTGTCTTCTAATTTCTTTTCTTCAAAACATGTCATTCTGTGATTTGCAAATAAATCCTGTAACCTGGAGAATATTGGCTTATGTGACATTGAGAAAATCCTATAACATTTTCTCCTTTTTATTCTGTGTAAAAAACTGAATATTACAAATTTTTTTTGTTATGCTGTCCACCTGAAACCTATGTTATAAGCCAATATTACTTCAATGAAAGAAACGCATACACAAAATAAAATGTATATTTAAAATCAACCAGAAAAATTTTTTAAAGGAAAAGAGAAACACTGATAGTTCTAAAATGAATTAATAAGCATTAAACATTTATAAAGTTCTTTGAAACTCATAGGTCTATCTTATCATTTATTATTTACAATGTTCTATTATTAAAACACACTTTCGCCATCTACTGAAATATAGTCAATTATAGGCATTTTTTTTTTTTATTCTCTGAATAAGACTAAACATAGAACAAATTCCTTTGGGGTTTGTACTATATTTTAACTCAGCAGTAATTACCTTAGATGGGAATGAAGCACTCAGTTGCTCTGCAGGAATAAGTTTAACTGTAAAATAAGGGTAAATGTCCTTTGGTGCATTCCAAGTATGAATAGAAGGGGCAAAAATTGTACTTGTGTTGACTTTGAATGCTGATAGCTTATATTTAAGTTTGAAATAAACACAAAGTTGTGATTTTTCAATATATAGTGAATAGATACAGTGTGGAACTGTTGTTACATTTCAGCTATTTTTAATCACTATTAGATCTTGCTAGTATCTACCAAGAGTAAAATGAAAAATCCTTACATAGGTGTTTTCTCTAAAGTTTAATTTGTCAGTATTGACAACTGCAGCGATAAATACTATGAAGAAGAATAAAGGCTTTTATGGAGCATTTGTGTGAGTATGTTGAATATATGTAGTGCATGTGTGTGTGGTGTGTGATATGTGAATGTGGCTTATGTAGTCTTTGGCATATGTGGCGTATATGTGTATGGTTTATTGGGTGTTTATATGTGGTATATATGTTTGTATGTGTGCATGCTAAATCCTCATTTAACATTTTCTATAGTATCTTGTAAATTGTGACTTTTAGTAAAATAATGTGTAATGAAACCAACTTTATCATAATTTCATTGCTGTGAACAAGAGTTAAGTTCCTATGGCATATTTCTGGTCACAAAATCATCACCCAACTTCTAAATAAAGACAAATAAAGATAGTTTAATATTAAACAATCATTTTCATTCATCTTTTAACCTGTATATTCTAGTTCAGTGTCATGGGGGTACAGCGCCCATCCTGGCAGCTCAGGATACAGGGGGGGCTCCTCATAGGGCACATAACACACAATCCCACACTAATTCTGACTGGGCAATTGAGACACACCTGTGAAGCTCTTTATGACAATTTGGGATGTGGGAGGAGACTGGAGTTCCCAGAGAAAACCCATGTACACAGGGGAGAATGCGTCAATTTCACACATCCAGTGGCTCCCACTGGGAAATGATTATTTTAACATTTTAGCAAAACAACTTTATTTGAGGACCTCTTATATATAATTAATATATACATATATTAATAACTGAATAGAGATAATTGACTTATAAGCAGATATTATCCTATTTTATAAAGAAACCATTAGAAGTATGACTCATGTTAATCCTTCTAAGGACCATGTTCCTTGCACTGTATCAAGCTGTCTTTGCAGGAGTGGCTGGGCAGAGAATCTATTATAATAATCAGTCTTTGAAATTGTCCTTTTTTTGTTAAGCAAAATTCATCTTTTTGTCTGATGTTTATTGACATACATTGCCACATAAGCTTTAATGACATGCACTACCGTATGATTTAGCTTCATAATCCAAAGTTGCCTTCATTCTTTGGGTCAACTTGTATTTAGGAAGCAACATATTCTGGTGACTTGACTGCTTTAGTTTGGAGTCTCAGCTTTATCTATGGGAGTATGGACTCACTAGGCATTAGACTTGCCTTGATAAAATCATATATAAGGATTTTATTACTATTTTTTTGTTTTAAGTTATACTATAGCTAGTCCTTGAAGGACCTTTTGAGGAAACATGATTTGGAATCCCCTGTTCTGTACCCAGCTGTGGGCTAGTGCAAGTTATCTAAGACTTCTGAATCTCTCTGTCTTCAAATCTCAAACTGAAGTTGGATGAAATCAGAGGTTTACAATCCATGCCCCTGGAGTCATTTAGAGGTAGCCCATAGTGATTGAAGGAGGTAGGAAAGGAGATCTGGCATTGTTCTGTATCCCACCCCCATCTTCAAACAGAGCAGCTGTGTGTGTGTGTGTACCTGAGTACACATGTCCTCACTCTACCTCTCCTGCCAGATTCTAGAAGAGATTGTTTGAACAAAAGGATCATGTCTAAAAATAGTTGAAAAAGCACTGGAAAATGGTCCCTTAAGATTTTTTCTAGCTCTAACTTATGAAAGCAGTTTCAAAGAGAATTTCACTATCTTTAATTTAACTAAAATACAATCTTTAAACTGTACTATAAAACATTGTAAATTACAAATTTCAGAAATACCCTCAAAGAGAAAAATATGTGTCAAAATCCATAACTGAGTTCTTTGAAATGGCAGTTATAAGGCAAACAGCATGGCTTCCATGTTTTTCAGCAGAAAATCAATAACTTTCTCTTGATTCTACTTTTAAAACACTCATTCTGTTCCTTCTTCTGAAGCATCAGAATATACTTCACAAAAGAAAAGCACTATTCTTTTAAGACACCAGGAAGTTCATCATTTTCCATTTGTTCTTTTTTGCTTGTGAGTTTATCATATCACTGCTAGAACACATTTATTGTGTCCTGTGAATTTTCCCTTTCTATTCTTACTCATGTTTAATGAATAAGGTGACAGGATACAGAGAAAGAAGGGAAATATTTTTACTTGGGTCCTTTTACTGCATGTTTTTGGAGGCACTTATTTTAAACCACTGTTCAAAAAGTGATTGTTAAACACTTCCACACTGTTCATATCTTGATGGGCTACCCATAAGAACTTCAAGAGACCACCATTTTTGAGCAGCTCTTTCCAGTAGAACTTCCTGCAGTGATGAAAATGTCCTGTCTTTGCTGAGTAATACTTTGGCCAACAAAGGTAGCTTTAAAACACTTGAACCATGTCTATTGTGATTCATGAACTAAGTATTTAATATCAAATTAATGTAACCTGAAATCACCAGATGTGGTTTGTGACCACCTATTGGGCAGTAGCTCTAGAGGATCTATGAAATTTGTAAAAACAGTTCCATCTTTATGGAATAGAAAGTTTTAAGCCATTTTTCATTATTGACACTTTTATGGTCAGACACATTACAGATTTTTATACTTTCAGGGTTTAATTAAAAATTTCGGGCACATAATAGAGTCAATAAGTGATTGGATGGTTTTAGTAATTTTCCTCTCATCTGTACCCAGGTCTTAACTCATACATCCTGGATAAGGTCATTGGAGCATTTTCTGTCATAAGATTGCCAGGCCTGTAAGCCCACTTTCACAGTTATCCCTTCCCAGGAGCTCAGAGCTGGGCAGTCTCTACATGTGTGCTGATATATTTGATTACCTGTGCGTCTGTGTTCAGCATCTCCCTTAGCCATGCAGAGGGCTTGCAGACTCCAGCCCTTTCTTCGCAGAGCTCCAAGCCTAGGAATTTCCCCTACACACTCTCCTAGAGCCCAGATATCTATGGTCATCTGGACTGGTCTGTACTATGCTGATCTAACCTTGTTTGGGGCCCAGTGTTCAGTTATGGCTCTTAAAACAGGCATCACCACACTGGAGTGTGATTGACTTCAGGGATCAGAGTCATGCTGTGGAGGGGACAGAGAATGCATCACATGGACAATGTCACTATATAGATACTATTTAACCATGCATTTCATTGTACTGGGGACTGAGTTAAGTATTTTAATTCTCAGAACAACCACACGTCCTCTTCTTTGTACATTTTAAATGTGTGCTTAGGCTTGGTGATGTGCAATGACTTTTGCAAAGGCACATAGCTAGGAATTGCAGATCTATGATTTCTATTTACACTCTTAGGCATTCCAGTTTGCAGTCTCATCCACAACACAGTTTATTACAGAAGAGGGAGAGTTCTACAAAATCAGTGCAGGTGACAAATCTAAGAGGAACTGGATTTTAGATGACTCTAAAGACAGTTTTTCTACCAATTCAAGCTCTAGACCATCAAACCGCTCAGGTTGTGAAATATGCTGTGCTCCTAATGAGTAGCTCATAAGTTGAGGGCCTGATGCTGGCAGATTTGAAAGTAGTAAATGTCAATCTCCAATAAGTGGGAGCTCAGGAGTGATAGATGAACTCTCTGGGTCTTTCCAATACATATTTCTTCTGAATATAATTTTTTTTCTTGAGGACATTCATTGCCAATTTATACCTATATGGCTACTTTTTTATTTTCCATGCAATTCATAAAAAAAATTCTTTTTTTGTGAGGGCCTCCCCTGGTGGCGCAGTGGTTGAGCACTGGGCTGCGAGGCTGCCCACAGCCTCTGCAGCGCTGGTTCGTTCCCCAGCTGCCGGTGAGGGTCCCACAAAAAAAAAAAAAAAAAAAAAAACCAAACCAAAAAAAACATTTTTTTTTTTGTGTACAACCAGAATGTATTTTATTCATTGCTCTAATTGGCGTAAGCAGAGTATCCTCTCTCTATGTACGCCTGTATAGGAATCCAAATGGCGTTTCCTTGGGGAAAAAAGAATGGTTTGGATCATGGAGACTCAAGGATGACTGCAAAAGCAGACTAGAGAAATGATGGCAAGGAGAGGAAGAATTAAGCCAGTAAGTTTTAGGTCAGGCAATGAACCCTTAAATAATTAAGAGTATGCTATTAATATATCCCATAGTGTTGCACCATGCCCCTAATTTTTGCTGACATGCTTCTCTGAGCCTGTGTACGGGTCAGGTTCTACTTCCTTTCCACTCAAGGGTTGGTAATTTTCATGAACTCTTCCACATATTCTGTCCTATCTCTCCTCTGCAGAGTGAGATCCTTGGTCATATTTTTCTTGATTTATAACACTAATTGACATATATCTTATTTAATATATTGGCTGTTGACTCTAAGTCAATGTTCTACATCATAATCTATATCTATAGTAGTAATATTACAATAATACCTGGGATAAAGCTCAGCTCTATGGTAACTTTCTATCACACAACATTTTTTTCTGAAATAAATGATCAATAAAACCAAAACACTTAAAGGGCATACACACTTACAATGTAAAACTTTCACAGGAATTATCAAAATGGATCATGACTTTATAATTCAGACACACTAGTCTTACTTTTACTTAACAGTTTTACGAAACACACATGCAAATTTTCTAACAAATTATTACAAGTGGTACTCACAATTTTTCCTAACAGAAGTTAACAGGTGGTGGTAAACAGTGGAAATACACTTCATAATGAGATTATTTCCTCTTCTTGCATATGGCCATTTTATTCTTAGCTTGTAATCCAACCTTTAGTATACAGTGGCTGGGCTATCCTGGAGAAGCAAGGCTCTAGTGGGAGACAATAAATAGTCCTACATTATATTAACAGCAAATGCTATAGCTGTTATAGGACAGACCTGATATTGAACGGGTTGCCTGGCTGTGGGTCCTCACCCGCGCTTAAAAGGGACTTATTAATACTCCACTACAGGCACACAAAAAAGGTTAATAAAAGGTTTATTTACAAGAGAAAAGGAAATAAGGATAATGTACAACTCAGGGAGAAAATAGGGAAATAAAGTCTTTAATGCGTCCTACCCGATCCGCCGACCTGGAAACCCAAAGTCACTCTCAGAGCTGGCCTGACGCTGCGAGCTGGTGGAGAGCCAAAATGGGGGACCCCCTCCAAAGCCCACGTGTCTGGCTTTATATCACCCTGGCTGCTTAACACCACCCTCAGGTCCCAGCCACCCTCCCTTTGGTGGTGATGGGATTTGGAGTTCCCAGTGTCTTTGGCTTTGGCCTGGGGTGGGGGTGGAGTCCACAAAGCCTGTATGGAATTAGCTTTAGGACATCCTTTTCCCCTAACATAATGAGGGTATTTTTTCTAACATAAAATGTAATTAACCCACTAACAATTGCAGTAAGTGGCTTCCATATTAGCACTGATCACTGGAAAAAAAAAACTCAATGATAGAGTTTATTAAATAATCAAAGTGAGGATTCGAACCTGGGAAGCAAGGCAAAGCAGTAGGGCAGATTTTGTTCTGAGAAGTGTTCCAACAAAAACAAGTTTGAAGTTATTTTATATAGACGGGAACAATGAGTCGTTAGCATTAAAAATGTAATTATTCTTGACAGGGTGAGTTTTGGTTTTTTTAACCTAAAGCTATGTTGATGCTATCTAAATGCAGAGGAAAGCAACTATGGGATTTAATCTCTTCCTTTCTAAAGAATGCACATTAGAGATGAAAAGGTTGGCTATCCATTGTTAAATCTTTATCCCGCTCCGTGGTAATTAGTGGAAGTGAAAAAACTAGCTTTACCGGAAGGCAGGCATCAGATTTCTTAGCTGTTCAGACTTCAAGTCTATGCAGATGGCCTTGCTCCTTTGTCTCCTAGAGCAAGGAGAGGTCGTGTTCCCAGAACATTTTACGATAAGTTCAAAGCATGCTCTTGGGCTCGGCCGCTTGTTGCTGTTTTTTGAACTTGTAACTCTGGACCTTCCTTAGGAAAAAGACTGATTTATCTCCATTACTCCATTGTGGGCACACCAGGCTCTTGGGACAGGTTGAGGCTAATGGAAAGTTGGAACACTTTAGGCTACCAAAGGACAAGAAAACAGCGTGTGGAAAAATAGTGAGTTTTTCTGTATTCTAACTTGTGTTAATTTATTTTGAAGTGAGGACAGATTTCACCCACCTACTGAGCCTGAGGTTTTTTTCCCCCACTCAAACTTCTTAGTACATTTTAGAAGCAAGATGGAGTGTAAATCAGAACAAAGGGTGACTGTTATTCACATGGGAAGCCTTATAGTTTCCAGTCGTTTATACCCCCGCAGACCCCCGCCAGCCCTACAATCCGCGTTGCCCCTCGAAGCTCTGAGTCTCAACCCCAGGAGAAGGCGGAACGGAAGAGCCACGGAACCATAAGCCAGGGAGCTGCGCGGGCGGAAGGAGGAGGAACCGAGCACCAGGTAGGCCTCGCTTCCCGGCGTGGAGGCTTCGAGATGGAGCCCTTACGGGTCCTAGAGCTGTACAGCGGCATTGGAGGCATGCACCAGGCGCTGCGAGGTGAGAGTGAGCAGAAATGCCTCACTATTTATCTGCGCGTTAGTGCAGGCCCCAGTTAGGGCGCCAGAGGGGCGGAGCGGGATGACGCTGGGGGCGGGGATAGTGCAGGCGGGGGACCGAGGGGGGCTCGGTTGTCAAGGAAACCTCCTGAAAGCGCAAACCGGGGCTGGCGACCCGTGGAGACTTTCCTCCTCACCCCTTGAACCCTATACAGAAGGGTGGTGGGGCCCCTCCACGGTCCCATTTTGTTAGTAATGAGCCTCAAGACTAGGCTCTGAAGTCAGACTAAATTGGGATTTAGGGATGGGGGTGAGCCTCCTCCTTAGAGCCTATTCCCAATTCTAAGTGTATTTGTCACCGAGAGGCCTGGGGACTTGGTCCCTTACCCTGTGAGGGCGTCCCGGCGAGGGGGAGGGGAGGTAGCCCCGCTGGGCTTGGCCTAGCCAGTGAGGGATCTTCAAGAGGATAATTCACATTTAAAGAAGTTAGTGAATGCTAAGTGGAAAGCATGGAGGAAAAGCCTGTTAAAAAGTTTTCTCACAGAAAAAACCTGTTAGGAAATTAAAGTTTAGGAAAAGAAGTTAAATTTCCAAGACTGCATAACTAATAAGTGTCAGATCCAGAGTTTGAACACAATTTCTCTTGACTCCATAGACTCTGCTTTTCTCTTTTCTCACTATATATGCCCCCTTCCCACCACCCAGTACTTTTGCTGGTGGTGATTCCAATGATTATAGGTCTGTGCTGTCCTATATGGTGGTCACTAGCCACATGTAGTATGTACATTTAAACTAAGTAAAATTAAAATGAAAAGTTAGTTGCTCAGTTGCACTAGTTGCATTTTAATTTCTCAGTAACTACATGTGGCTAGTGACTGTCATATTGGGCAGCACAAATACATTACATATCTGTCATCACAGGAAGTTCTGTTGAGCTGTGCTTTAATAGAGTTTAGAGCTTTAATTTTAACTACCTATATTTAGAAATAAGCTTTCTTTTTAGAGAACAGCCTGTGTCCCTGGAAGTTGAGGCTGTCTGCATCCTCAGGGCTAAGGGTAATGTGGGGCTTGCTAGGAGAGAGAGGAGACATGGAGGAAACGATGGAGGAGGGAGGCAGGGAGAGAGAGAGAACGAACAAGTTATGTTAGGTACTTCATTATGCCTATACCATTATAAATGGACTTTTCTAGCGTTATTGGAGAGATTTTTTTTTTTAAAAAGATTTATTTATGGGTACAAGAACTGGGGTACAGGGCGAAGGTGTGGGGGAGTGAGAGGATTCATCAGAGACAGAATGGAGAACAGAACAGGTGGATTGACTGAAATACACTGCTGAGGGGAGCCTCAGGTGAGTCAGGAGAGGTCTGCTGACCTCTGATTTTAGATTCAGAATCCTTGCAGGTCTCTTTTTGCTCAGTACTTCCATCCTAATTAAGCTATTAATTTGAATGAAAGCAAATAGACATCTGATGTATTCATCTAATCTTCCATTTCACAACTAGGTGTCAGTGTTAACAAACCTGATGTCTCAGGTATGATTATAATGAGGTAATGCAAGTAACTCACCTATATGAGGCACAGGTTGGAAAATAAATGTTAAAGAAGAAAAAATAAAACTCCTTATTTCAAAATGGCTGGTTAATTCTGTGTTTGCATTTTTAAAATATTGATTATTCCTCTGCTTTCATTAATAATTGTGTATGGCCATGTGGACTTTTTGATTTAATATTTGGAAATAGAGTGTGAATGTGTACTTTTCCACTATCACTAACCAGAGGTTCTTTGCTACAACTTTTCTGCAAAGTATGAACAGAAGAAGGAAAATTATTGCTATTCAAATAACATGTATGTGTGTGTTGTATGTTTTTTGTTTAATAAAAAATATATTTGATAATTACGAATTATACATACTTTGTCAGGTTTGACATTTCTGACATCTCACTTATAAGTCTTGAAATAACTAAATTAGCCTTTTTTTAGTTCAATCCTCATGTAAATGGAGCATGATTCCCTTTATCCTTTTCTTACAGAATCAGTCTGACAACCTTTTAAAATCATTTATCTTGAATTTCTCTTACATTTTATGCCCGTGCTACCTGTTGATAAGTATGCAGTCCAGAATAATACTGAAATGACATGAATAATATCCAGGGTTTTTTAAAACATTAGAGAAAAGTACTGAGAACAAATTCTCCACCTCCATGGAAGGATACTGGTGGAATGTCTTCCCCAAATTCTGTCCCTTCTTTGAGAATCACTATTCTTGGATCATTTAATTGATGACTTTAACATAGGCAAAATTCTGTTGAATTATACTACTTTGGTTTTTTTAGTTAAATATTTTTAAAATCTGTGTATACAGCTTAAAAATTTTTAGAGGCTACAGATAGAGGGTTATAGTAAGAAATTTCAAGACAGCTTGGTTTTGGAGCTTGGTTTTGGAGTCTAAGATTTTTGACAGAATTGACATTCTTGCTTTTTCATGTTGGTATTATTGATAAGTAACTGTTTTCTTAGAAATATATCCATCCAGTTTTTATTAGGTTTTGGAAAGGCAAGTTAGTTTAGTGTCAGTATTATTTTAGCACATCCATTTCTCATGGAAGTAACTTTTTAGGTCATGTCGTGCATTCTAATTTCACATCAATCTAAAATATGTACATCAGTGGGTGCAAACTAATTTAATTGACCTTAAAAATCCATTGTTTCCTGAGTGAATTTTTAGTTCATTAGTTCTTGGATTGCCACATCACTCACTTGGTGGTTGCTTTTTGTTAGTTGTTATGTCTTCCAGGCATGTAAGACAAGAACAAAAATTAATTATTGACTGTGGTACAGATTTAGCATGTCACTGGTTTTTTCAGTCAGCCTGGGAAAAGGGAAAAGTCATATTAACCAGTTCTAGACAATCCCAATTTGCTCCATATATAGTAGAAATGCAAGCTAGTTATACCATGATAATTACAATATATCTTATATAGCAAAACAGCAAAGTAGTTGTGTATGTTAATTAAGTTTATTTAATTCTGATCTTATAATAATTAGTAGTAGCTTAGTCTTTGACCTAAATTATAATAGATTTATAATTTTGTAAAGTCACCTTTATATACTAATTGTTTTTTTGTTTGTTTAAAAGCCTTCTTGATTGATTTTTATTTATGAGAATTTTATTTTATACTAACTCAAGTAACTGGATATTGAACGTAAATTCGATTGGAGGCAGCTCCCTGTGATATTACTAAGTAGTGCTCAGAAGTTCCCTGAGGCCCATATGCAAGGCAGCAGAGTATCAAGGAGATAAGTGTTCTAGCTGAGTGTCTTGAGCCTAGTACACAAAATGGACGTGTGTGCCCTGTTTTGTCTCTGCCTTCATATCTGCAAGGCCTCAGTGCAGGACTATGATTGTTTTCTGAGTGTGGGGGGGCTTCCTCCCTTGTCCCATCTTCCATAGATGGATTTTATTTCCAAGTGCCTGTGGCATGAACTCCAGTGCCTCACATCCTCATTTTCTTTTTCATTTTTTGATGTTTCGGCTACCTACATTAACTATTAACAGCAAATGATTGTTAAAGAAATAGTCTTTTGGAACTGCTGTGTAATTTGCAGTATTTTCTTTCATCATTTTCCAAAGAAGTTTCAATTTTATTTTTAAAACTTCCCCTTTCTCCTCATTTGGGACAGGGTTAACATAACACATATTTGTTTTCGGGAAGACGGGAAGAAGTGTGAAGAAGGTGGTAATTGCAAAGCGTAATGATAACAGCTCTGCTTACATAGTTTAAGTTTATATTTTGACTGCCATGTAAAGACTGGCAAAACTGTCTGAATATGAAATGATTTTGAAAGGATTTTAGCAGCATGACAAGGTCAGTGCCCTCTTAATTATTTCCCTTTTTCTTCTCACATTCTGTCATGGTCTGTCAAAAATTTTAATTTTTTGGTCCATGACCTGCTTACATTTGGACACCAATTGTTCATCTTATTAAAAAGCTTATCTGATACTTAATTGAGTGAATTTTGGGGTATATCAGTTATAACTCAATAAAACTATTATTAAAAAAACAAACAAAAGCTTACCAGAACTTACCTAAAAGCATTCTCAGTGGTATTGAGAAGGAGATTTGTATTAATAGACGAGGTCATGAATAAATACTTGTTAGTTTATATATATAATGTTTTTATCATTACAGAAAGCTGTATACCTGCAAAAGTGGTGGCTGCCATTGATGTAAACACTGTTGCTAATGAAGTATACAAATATAATTTTCCTCACACCCAGTTACTTGCCAAGACAATTGAAGTGAGTAATGACTGTCATTGTTTTAATAAGTATGTAGCAAGATAAATGTGATTGCATAGCCTTATAATATACTGGTTTCTGGTGTTAGGTGGAGAATAAATCATATAAATGAAAAAGTTTAGGGGAAGGGAATTAATATTTTATAGTCTATTAGATTATATCCCCCCCCCCTTAAATTAAAAAAAAAAAAAACTTACAGCTTGAGAGAGAGTTCAGTATTTGGTCTTCAAGAGAACGGATTTAAATAGAATGTACTTGACTTCTTTAGATGCTTGGTTTTGTAATGATGTTTAACTTTCTTTAATAATTTACTTTTAAGCAATAATTGTGATACATATGTAGGAGTGAAAACAAGAAGCAGTCATTGGCTATTACTTATTGAATGCTTTTTATCAATTTAGCCAGCCTGTCAAAGTTGAAGGTACTCAGCAGGAGGGATACTGATAAACTTAATACTGATAAACATTGTTACTCAAAAACTAATATAAAATTGTATTTCTCACCCAATTTATTGTGAATATTTTTTCATATAAGTTTCTCATGAAGTCATAATTTTATATAGGATAAACTGCACCCATTTTATGTCTGGAATTTGAGTTCTGACCAATATTTGCAAGTGTATAATTGTGCTACCACAATCAAGGTGTAGAACATCCATCACCCTAAAATATTCCTGAGTGCCCCATTTTAGTTGCTCTTTGATCTCAACTCAAAGCAACCACTGATCTCCTTTCTGTCATTATATCATTTAAATTTTCCAGTTCTAATACTTTTTTTGAGTGTAACTTTTAAATTTATTTTATTTTTGGAATTCACCCATGTTGTGTATATCAGGAGTTTGCTCTTCTTTAATTTTTTGGTGAATAATTTTCAGTGCAATGCAATATTACATAGTGTAATATGTATATCCACTCATCTAACGTAGACATGACATTTAGATTGTTTCAGTTTTAGATTGCGAAAATGTTGCTATGAAAGTTCACTTATAAGTTTACATGGGCCTTTGGTTTCATTTCTTGTGGATAAATACCTAAGTGCTGGATCATTTGGTCAGTCATCTAACGTAGACATGACATTTAGATTGTTTCAGTTTTAGATTGCGAAAATGTTGCTATGAAATTTCACTTATAAGTTTACATGGGCCTTTGGTTTCATTTCTTATGGATAAATACCTAAGTGCTGGATCATTTGGTCAGTTTCTTTAACTTTCTGAGAAAATGCTGCTTTCCATAGTGTTTGTTCCATTTTACATTCTCACAATCAATGTTAAAGTATTTCAGTTGTTTGGCAAACCCATGAGTTGGTTTTCTACATTTATCTTTTGCTATATAATATGGGAGCAAAATAACACATTTTTCAACCATTTAGGCCAATAGTGACTACTTAAATTAATCTTAGCTGTAATCTTTTGAATTTCTTTGAATATACACAACTGTAAAACAATGTAATAGTTGTGGATATCTAAAAATGACACCTTTCTCCATTTTGTGATTTATTAGCAGAAACATATATATATATGAAAGGCATGGTGACTGGTCTGTCCCTCATTTTTCCTATCTAAAATATGTTATTGATAGCTGTTTAAAAATTTCCTAGATATACTATGCTAAAAATCATTAATTTCCTAGATATATTATATATTAAAATTTCATAGATATACTATGATAAAAATCATTAATTATAAAATAAAGTTCTCCATGTTTAGCTCCAGAAAACAGCAATTTTAGGCTTGAGCATCACAGGAGCTTCAAATGCTTAGGATTCAGGAAACTGTTTCCTGATTTAGGATTCAGTGTTCTATCACTGCTTTGGCTGTCTCTGGGACTTGGAGAAAGGCTCTTAATTTTTCATAGTTTCTGTTTATTGCTCCTCTTCCTCACAAGATTGTTTAAAGTTAGTTTAAGTAAAGTTGATTTGAAAAGTATTAAGTGTTAAAGGAACTATTAAAATTTCTGACATGTTTATTTATAGTTAGCACTTTTCCTTCTTTCCCGTTCTGTCCATGTTTTCATATTCTTTCCCCTCCCCCCCCATGTTCATTTCTTAGGGTATTACACTAGAAGAGTTTGACAGATTATCTTTCAATATGATTTTAATGAGCCCTCCCTGTCAACCATTCACAAGGTATGTATAATAAATATTGCTCTGTTGAGAAAGAGTACTTTTGAAGGACTCATTAAATCAAATCATACTGCAGTTTCAAGCATGGACACTTTGAAGTCCATCAGCTATACTTCCATAGTTTGAAATTTTCATAAATAATTCCTTTTATCTATTCATATTTATAATTCAGTATTAGTCATAAAGGAATTGGCAATTACTGCCAAATGAACAAAGTAATTTGGTCAGTGTTAGATATGTAGAGACTATATAGGACATCTTTTATACTTAAGATTCAGTATTTATTTCTGAGCCAAATTAACTTAAATTATTTAAACTAATGAGCTTTCAGGAATATCTTTCTAACACTGATTAATCAAAATAAATTTCCATAGTAAATATTCATGTCCTAAATTGCATGGCTGTAAAATTTACAAGTCAATCAAGAATGAATTTGAATTTTACATTTCTGAAAATCATATGAACATTCATTCTGACTTTTATATTTATGTTGTATCTTTTTTTAATTTAGTATTTATTTTGTGTTTCAGGAAATTATATCTTAGATGAAATTTCTACTAATCTATCTTTATTAGTTATTTTAATAATAATTAAAATTTTAAAAATAATAACAGCAGTAATAATCCTCCAAGAATCTTACATGGAACATGTGATTTAACTTACAAATTTTTGAAATAGACATTGCTGTTACCATTTTATAAGTGAGAAGTTAAGGCATAGAAAAGTAACTTTCCCAAAGCCATATAATTAGAATGTGTCAGAGTCAGGGTTTATCAATTACTTTACATATTCCTGTTTATATAATATGATTTTAATGAGCTATCACATATAATAAGGTTTTCATTTAAATGACTATTATCATGGTTAATTTCCATTTTAATTTTGGCTTAACTAGCTCTTTAGGAAATTAATTTCTGAAGGATTTTTTATGTACCTATAAACCTGACATTGCCTTGATGCTATCATTCTCATCCTTAAGGAGCTTCGATAAGAGTTCTAATAAGAATGAGTGGCAAATAATTATCTTATAATATGAGATAACCTATACAATAAACGAATGATGATGGTGCCATGAGAGCACAGAGGAGAAAAAGAATTGTTATATACCAGGACAGGGGATTTTCTTTTAGAGGTGATATCTGAGCTGTGTCTGAAAGCATACTGGGAAGGTATTGGAAAATGTGGAGGACATTCCATGTATAGATGACTCTAAGCAGATGCAAGCATATGACATATTTAACCTGCAGTAAGAAGTACAGAACAGAATGCAGCCCCAGCATGGTGAAACCTCGTATGTAATAACTGTCATGGGCCCCCTTTATCTTCCCTACTACCTCCCCCACTCTATGTTAGCCCAGTAATCACACAGGCAACAGCCCAACATAGCCTATGGTAACAGTCATGATTTTGTGGTAACATCATATTTGTAATGCTGAGAGGAAAGGGATAAAATGGAAAGAACTGAAGATTTCTGGGGAGTCTAAGTTGACTCTAATCTCCCATCTGAGCCTCTGTCCACTGATGATTTTGGTCCTGCTATCATGTATGAGAAGAGTTCAGACTGTGAAGCTAATACATAGCAAGATCTTATTCCCTGTTCCTCTGTTTCTACTACTCATGCTCAATCCACGTCTTTCTTTCTGTTCGATCCTTGATCATATTGAATCTTACTTGTAAAATCTGATTGTTACATTACCAGTTTTGACCTTAAGTTTAAGTCTCTTAAGGTCAAAATTGGACAAAATTGTTGCAATTTTATCTACTACTTTGATTTGTTTGGATATTGATTAGTCATCAGTACCATCATCTGTTATGTTGCCACCCTATAAAACCAACTCATTCATCTGAACTTTTGTTGGCTTATCTGGGATAGAGCAAAAGCTGTGTGTGTGCGTGCATGTGTGTGTTTCCTATATCAAGTCATTTTAAGAGAGAGTAATTGAATTTAATTTTCATTGACTTTTTGTTCTTTGCTATATGTAAGTCACTTAACATACTGTTCTGTAAAAATAAATTTTAAGTGTATTTATTAATAGGCAAGGCTTTTTATATTTTTAATTAAATCAATGAATGCATTTGTTCTTCATAGCAACAACTATGATTGTTTATTTTGTAAGGACCAACTAATTTTAATTCTCTCAGTATTTACTTTTTAAAATTAATTTGATATCTTCTTATAAGATTCTTGGTAAATGTATTTGTGCTTTTTTTTCCCTTTTAGAATTGGCCTGCAAGGTGATGTGACAGATCCAAGGACAAAGAGCTTCTTATATATTCTAGATATTCTCCCAAGGTAAAAACCTCATTTCTTTTAAAAAATTACGTTAAATTTAAAAACTTTGCAACTAGAAGAATGTGATGTTTGTTATTTAATAGAGTTTGATGCTGCCTTCAGATACCGTGCACATCATTTATCTTTTTCTGTCATGACTAGCAATAACTGCAAATGTTTGCCATTTTCAGGGTTGCTGCTACAGTGAGTAACAGAAAATTACAGCCTAATAACTAAATTCTCAAGCCTCTGTTCATTGTATTAATGCAAGTGATGCTAATATTGATATAAGTGAATGATCTTGCCTATGACCTGAAAATTTGTGCTTACCCTGGAAACTGCCATTCTCTGGACATGACAGCTCTTTGAGTTGTGCAGTTCAGAGTTCTCTGTGTGAACCCAAGTTTTGAGATAAACTTCAATGGAAACTAACATTTCAAATGTTAACTTTATCAAGTATGCCATTTGTATGGGAGGAAATGAATAAAATGAGTTGTTTTCATCTCATAAAATTCTATTAAAAAGAGAGTTAAGAAAATGACTTACTTCATAACTCCCACAAGTAAAGTTTTTTTGTATTTTAGTGATGAAATATTTGGATTGCCATTTGTTTATTTATTTTTTTTAGGTTACAAAAATTACCAAAGTATATTCTTTTAGAAAATGTTAAAGGTTTTGAAGTATCTTCTACAAGGTAAGAAATGCATTTGTCACATGTTCATCTTAGACGTGGTCTATTTTATAGCGGGATACAATAATCCTAAAAATAAACATGTACGTTCTGACGTTATACATCGGTTGTGTATTTTGTTCATTAGAACTGATTCTTACTAGTTAATAATATAAATTATCACAAAGTTAGGCTTAACTGATTCTCTCCCATTTTGATGTTTGAAGTTGTCCAGAATTCTTATCTTAATGAGAATGGTATTTCTCAATTTTAGCTGCTTCTGTTGTTTCCTGTATCTTTAGAAATAGTGCTTTTGTTAACCTTTAAAAAAAAAAAAAACCTGAAATTTAAAACACTAATTCATCTTCATAGTGATTTTATTATGAAAATTGTCAAACATAAACAAAAACTGAAAAAATTATATAGTGAATACCCGGAAAATCAGTTCCTAAATTTTACATGATCATTTTGCTACATTTGTGGTAACATCCCTTTCCATCTATACATTCATATAATCACCTATCACTGTAGCTTGTTTTATTAATAAATTTTCAAAGTAAGTAATAGAAACACTGTAAAAGGGAAGTGTTTGAATAACTCATAACACTAGGCTTTAAAATATTTATTTATTTAAAAGATGGTCTTCAAAACTACACGAACTATAGTTTATGAAGACTTTTACTACCATTCACAAATTCTATCAGCAAGTAACCTTGAATAAATTTAACCTTTCATTTACTCCAAACACTCATGCTAAAATTAATGTAAATTAAAACATGTGTTTAATAAAAGTTAAACTTATACTTGACTGTCATAGGAAAAAAAAAGAAATAGTTATGTGTTCAGTAAGAGTTGGTCATGGTAGCAGGTGTTTTCTATCCTACAGTTAGATGGAAGAAGCAAGCGATGTGTGAGGGCCCTTTCTCCGTTTGCCAAACGGAGAGCAAACATCCATCCACGTTCTTTTTTTTTTTAAATAGAGGCATGTTTTTTTTTTTTTTTTTTAAAGAGGCACGTATTTTATTTATTTATTTATTTGTTTGTTAGTTTATACATGCACTGGGTACAGTCAGAAGTGCGGGAGGGTGAGAGAATTCACCAGAGCCAGAGCGGGGAGCAGAGCAGGCAGAAGGACCGAAGTACACTGCTGAGGGGAGCAGCGGGCGGCAGGAGAGGTCTGCGCGCCATGTGGGACCCTCCTCCGGTGGCCGGGGAGCAGCCGGGGATTGAACCAGCGCCGTGGAGGTCGCGGGGAGCTTCGCAACCCAGCGCTCAACCGCTGCGCCACCAGGGAGGCCCCTAGAGGCATGTTTTTATTTATTTATTTTATTTGTTTGTTTGTTTTGTTTATACATGCACTGGGTACAGTCAGAAGCACGGGAGGGTGAGAGAATTCACCAGAGCCAGAGCAGGGAGCAGAGCAGGCAGAAGGACCGAAGTACACTGCTGAGGGGAGCAGCGGGCGGCAGGAGAGGTCTGCGCGCCATGTGGGACCCTCCTCCAGTGGCTGGGGAGCAGCTGGGGATCGAACCGGCGCCGCCGAGGCCGCGGGCAGCTTCGCAACCCAGTGCTCAACCGCTGCGCCACCGGGGAGGCCCCATCCACGTTCTTGACTGAGCTGCTCTCTACAGTGTTTTCCCGTCTGATTTGCTGCAGATTTTGTTTCAGTTCCCTCAGTAAATTTATCATTAGTAGATTGGCAATTTTAACTCCACCAGTTTGGATTGGATTAAGTTTTGTTTATAATAGAAAGTTATTTCTGTACATAGAGAGTTATAATACCGTTCTATACATAGAGAGTTATAATAGAGTTAGAGAGTTATAATAGTTATCTTTTTTTTTTTTTTTTTGAGAAGTACTTGACTGACTAGAGTTCTAGGATCATTCTCTTTCTAACAAATTTGAGTGGAGTTAGAATGAAGCTTTACGTACGGTATTTTATGTAAGAACTGCATTTCTAACTATAGGGGAAATTTTTTCTTTTTCCTTTTCTTTTTGTCTTTTCAGAGACCTCTTAGTGCAAACAATAGAAAATTGCGGCTTTCAGTACCAAGAATTTCTATTGTCTCCAACCTCCGTAGGTACCACACTGAAAAACTCTTATATAAATTTTCCCAAAGGTAATTAGATTCAATGAAAAGAATGGATCTGTTTTGGATCATATTAGTGGTAAATGCTGAAATGAGTTCAGACATGAGTCTTAATTTCTAAACAATGTAATACAGGCACTTAGACCTACTAATATATTTTTATGAAATAAATGTGTATGTATGTGTATAGATATATAACATCTGTCTATCTTAAAACTCACAATGAATGTATTTTTCTTTCCACATAGAAAATTAAGGGTAGTATGTTTTGAAGATATGTGACATTTGGTATTTATATACTGGGTGTGTGGTATATGCTTGACAATAATTCAAAATAGAAAAAAAATGAACAGATAATTTTCTAATTGCTTTTTTTGAGTCAAATTATTAAAATACAAGCATTTCTTCTATTTGTGTGGGTAAGACATTTAAGTGGTTATGATATTTGATATGATATTTGGTAAACATTTGATATTACTATTATCACTATTTCATCTTTTGTCATAGTTCTTACTAGAAGAACAAATGTCATTGCCCATTTCATAAGTAAGTTATATAAGCTATGGAAATTGGCAATATACCTGATGTTTTTAAGTTTATTTCAAATTTATAGCCTTTTTACTTTTAAAATTTAGTAAATCCTCCTTTTTAAAAAATAAAATGATGTAATAAATATCCAAGAATTTCTATATTTAAATTTCACTTTTTATGGCTACTATATTATCAATAACAAATATAAAAATATTCTTACATAACGTCTTACCTGGAGAATATAAAATGAAGTGACTTGTACATATGATTCATAAGAGTCATTGTTTTTTTCCAAGTAAATGTACAAAGCAGCAGTTTCAGAGATTTAAGAATGTGTCATAAAGAAGTCTTCTCAATCAATCAAAGACTTTTCTTTGGCAGTAGCCAAATATATATCTGAGTGAATTTTTTTCACTACCTTCTAACAGTTGATATAGAGTTCTTTAATTTCCTTTAGTTAACTGCTCTGCTTTATTTACAGCTTGGCATTCCAAATTCAAGACTACGCTATTTCCTTATCGCAAAGCTTCAGCCAGAGCCATTCTCTTTTCAAGTCCCTGGGCAGGTGGTGTTATTATTATTATTATTGTTAGATTATTGTTGTTGTTTTTTATTATATTGTAAATATATTCAGTTTGTTAATTTATTTTCAAGAACAACCTTGTGGGGATTAATATGTGTGCTATATAGTCTGTAATATAGACCATTGCCAATGTCTATGGCCAAGGTTGTTTTTCTCTTCTGTTGCCACCGTCATAAATCAAAAACTTTTCTTTCATCATTAGAAGAAAAGTAAGTTAAAAGTAAAATAAAAATTATTGCTACTATGCTTTTTTTCCTCAGTAATTTACTTTCTTGACTATTTTACATGTATTACTTTCCCTTATGTAGAAGTCATTGACTATTTTTGATAAAATTCAATATACTAATTTTAAAAATAGTGCAAGAGTATGTTAGTACATTGGTTACTTTTTGTTTCATGTTAATCCTATTGACCCTTAATTGATTAAAATACAGTAGTGATTAATAAAAAAAAAATTGGTTTGGATTAGTTCAGTGGAGCTCACAGGTAAGAACTCAAAAGTATGTTCTACTAATAGGGGATCAATAATGTGATTTGAATCTCCTATAATACAATACCAATATTATATAATATCTAATTATACAATACCAATAGTTATCCTTTCCATGTAGGCAATTCAAAAAACAGTTTATAAAAAATACTAAGAAACAGTTCATTATGAATTCCTGGAATTGTCTTTCTTTTATACAATAGAACTTTATTTAACACATGGTTACTTTTCAGCAACATTTTTTTCCTAGGAGACTCAACAGTAGCAATAACCTTGCAGTATGAAAAGTGCTTTTCTTTTTTTAATTACTAGATTTTTTTAGGTCTCTGAAATAGTGGGCTTTTATTCAAAACACATTTTCTGGAAATATTAATGGTGCTTTCAAAACTTCTTTTCCAAATATGATGCTTTATCTGTATTCAACATGCTTCCTATTACTTTGTTGACTCGTGTTTTTTTTAAATTTATTTTTTTAATAATTTTTTTTTACTTTTTACATCATTGTTCATTTTTAAATAATATTTGCTTCCCCTCACCCCCTCAGGTGTAGTCCCCATAGAATTTCCTTCACCAATGCACTGGTGCACCCTCACCTCAGTCCCCTGTGCTCCTCCCTCCCTCTCTGAAAAACAAAAAGCGGTAACTCCATGAAATAAATAGTAGCATGATGTCATTCTAGCTATGTGATTAAAAACTTGTAACAACTTGTGTAAATACAAGTAAACCATGTTTCTTTGCTTTTAAATACCTCTGTAAATGCTAAAGAATATTTTTGCATGATGTTTACTGGAATTTATACATTAAGTTGTCTTTTATTTTTATTGAAGCTTTTGACAATTTGTGTATTTCTATTAATTTCAGATATTAATGGAGTTCCCCGAAATTCACTTTGAAGTCCTGCAAAAACATGCAATAGATCCAGAAAAGAAACTTGAAGAAAAGATAATCGAACCACATAATTGCTTTGATAATAGCACGCAATATTCTCAAAAAGAGACTGTTCTTTTTAAGCTTGAAACTGCAAAAGAAATTGACAGAAAACATCAACAGGATAGCGATCTCTCTGTGCAAATGTTAAAAGACTTTCTTGAAGATGATATTGACATGAAGCAGTACTTTTTACCACCAGAGTCACTGTTGCGATATTCTCTTTTGTTAGATATTGTTAAGCCTACTTGCCGAAGGTCCACCTGCTTCACAAAAGGGTAGGTATTAAAGAGACTCTATTTGTGGTATGTCCAGAATTAAACAGGATTTCATGGCTTTTGGTTCTTTCAGAAACATTAGTATTTTATAAAATAATGGAATGATTTTTTTCTTGTCCTTAATTGCCTGCTTCTTGGTCTAGTAGAATCCTTGAGTAAAATTCCTCTTGGCAAAACATGTGCACAATCCATAAAAGTGCTTATAAAAGACAGTGCCATTTGTTTGATGACCTTCATGGGAGTTTATTATCTGTGGTAGAAACATGTTTTCTATAGATGGTGAATTGCTGATTTTTAGCACCTTTCATTTTATGGCACATCAGACCTCCAACATTTATGTCTATTCTCATGATCACTGTCTAAGAAGAAATTAAATTTTAAGATAAACAAAATGGAATCATCTGGGGTATGTTAAAACATACTTAAAATTTATTCAGTTTTTTAAATAAGTAAATATTCTCATGGTTCAAAATTCTAAAAGTACTAATATTGTAGACTCTTTTCCACTTCCGTCTCTTGACTGTTCAACTGTTTCATCTTCCAGATTATTGGGTGTGAGGCTATACCTAACTATACATGTGTATTTTTATCCCCTAAACTAGATAATAGCACACTATATACATTATCCTTGCCCCCTTTTATAATTGCACAATATATATTGGGTATTATTACATGTGAATATATATATAGAACTTTTCTATTCTGTTATAGATATATGAATTTATTTTATTGATTACCTTTAGGGGGCTTTAATGTATTTCTGAAATGTTATTATCAATTTGATTAAACCTAGGAAAAAGGGGGAAATTAGATATTTCCAGAAAATTATATAAAAGATATTTATCTCCGCTTTGTTAATGCCACTGAACCTTATTTGATAGGTAGTTGTATGATGTGAAAGTTAAGACTTCTCTTTTTCCATACTAGATAGTTATCTGTTCAAAATGCAGTGTTTTTTTATATAGACACACCAGGCTCATTCTGATTTTCTCATATTCTGCCCTTGAAATTCCAAGGAAGTGAGTTTATTGTTTTCCATTACCTTAAAAGACTACAGTCAGCTGTTTTCTATTTCCTAGTGTGGTAGGTTTCTCATAAAACAAGACTTACCAATTTTGTAATAAAATAACCCAGAAATTCTTTTGAAATTATAAAGATGGTATTAAGGAAACACTGTGAAAGTCTATTTTAGTGTAGTTAATGTAGACATAAACACATTTTTAATCATTTTATGTGTGTGTGATATGAGAAAACAACTTGAAAAACATTTTCCATAGTGACTTTTTCTAATTTATATCTTAAATTGATAAGTTAGGGAAAAATAATAATGATATGTTGAACATCCATATTGGTAATGATCTTAGGGAAAGAAATATGAATACATTGCATTTCTGTAGTATTTTATGCATTTCATGCAATTACTTATACAGTGGTTTGATTGTTATATGAAAAAGTAAAGGTATACTGTATTACAGTAAGAAGCAGATAAGTTTGGTAGATCCGTATTTGTTATGGTACTGGAGAGTAGGGTTTTGGGGTCATCAGAAGAAATGATGGTTTAGGCAAATTAACAGCAATTTATTTTCATGTACATTACATATGGTTTAATATAGCAGGGGTGCCAATATTGGATAGTATTTGTAAATAAAGTCATAACAAGTGTAAGCTTCATACTGATGAACATTAAAACTGATAGTATGGAGAAATGACAGTAATACATAAAGTAAAATGGTATTTACACAACTTAAATGATGCCCAGTTTAGTGCCTGGGAAGTTTACATAGAATGATCTTTATCTTTTACTTAGTAATTATTCAATTATAAAACATATTTATGTGATATTCAGAATATTTCAGAATGATGGAAATTTATTACTCTTTAAAGAAATATATAAGAAAGTTACCATTAACAAATACATTAGGTACTGCATAATATTTATGTTAATTTTTCAGTTATGGAAGGTACATAGAAGGAACAGGATCTGTGTTGCAAACTACAGAGGATGTACAGGTACTATATGTAGTTTAGAACTAAAATACTTGAAAATTATTTTCAGTGAAATTATATTTAATAGCTAAAATTTGAGAACATTAAAATTATTGTACATACTCATTAGTATATTCATATGTGTAATAATTTTTTATAATAAATCTTTTCTTTTTGTTACTGGAGATGCAGTTGTGTACATAGAATGTTAAATGTTTTTGCTTTCCCTTATTCTTGTCTTTGTAACTCCTTTGCTTCCATAAAGGGTAAAATGATATATAGCATGTAGTAGTTAATGTTCTCAAAAATTA
This sequence comes from Talpa occidentalis, assembly GCF_014898055.3. Classification (NCBI taxonomy): domain Eukaryota; kingdom Metazoa; phylum Chordata; class Mammalia; order Eulipotyphla; family Talpidae; genus Talpa; species Talpa occidentalis. The sequence goes on along the minus strand of NW_023601433.1, from coordinate 64,444,415 downwards.
TGCACAAACATTAATGTTGGAACATTCCTTTGGAGCACATGATTTGGGAAAAATTATATTTTAGCAAGATTCTTAATATTTCAATTATAAATTCTTTGTGGCTAGAATACTTTGTAAGGTATACTTATACTCCCCAAGACATTATTATTATTATTATTATTTATGGTTTTCGTGTGTGTGTGTGTGTGTGTGTGTGTATATGCACACATTACTTAATATGCCTAATGGATAATATGGAAAATAGCTGTGACATGCAATTTTATTTTTCATGGAAATATGTGCGTGTATATATACACACATGTATATCTGTATACATGTGTGTATATATTTATATATATCAGTGGCATTGTTGCATGCATAGTGTGCTGATTGTGGACACTGTGACTAACCAGGTAGTTTGATGTTTGTAAGTAGGAAGTGACTGCCATAGATTAGTGTATGGTGGCGCATTTAATAAGGCTGAGATTACAAAAAAATTATAAACTCTTCATGATGGAATGGTTGAATACAAACTTGATATAAGTTTGAAATATTTTTTATTAGTTTTGAAGTGAAATCACATTATCTCCTTTTATACTTATCTAAACTCTGACTATTAATAAAATTCACTCATAGTAAAAATTCTCTCAGTGGTAAATTTACTACCTATGTTTTATTGTTTTAAGAAAATACCTTAGTATGATGAACCTGTTATTGAACAGTAGATATTTTAGTGATTACTTGTTAGCACGGTAAATAGACTTTATGGGCTGACCAAGTTTGGTTTTTGTTTTGTGTGTTTTTCTATTGTGTTTTTTGTGTTTTTCTATTGTCATTTATTGTTTATATTCATATGATTTAATTTTTGAGTCATTAAAAGTGACAGTTACACTGAAAATGCCTTGATCTGCTCATAATAAAACTGTTGTTTATTTTCATAGTTTGCGTGCTGTTAATGGGCCTGTTACGCATTTTATTGCACATTTTCCCGTGTGTTTTGCTACCATGTGTTACAGTAGACTATTATGTCCATCATTTTAAACTGTCTAACAATTAGTGGTTTTAACAAATCTACTGGCACTCCTTTATCAGTTATCTTGGATGTTTTCTTACAGATTGAGACTATCTACAAATCCCTTACCAATTTGTCAGAAGAAGAAAAGATAGCAAAATTGTTACTGCTTAAACTTCGATATTTCACTCCTAAAGAAATAGCAAATCTTCTTGGATTTCCTCCAGAGTTTGGTATGTGATATACATGCAGACCTCAGCTTTCATTTTATAAAGGTCCCCGAATTCATAGGGATTCCTGTGTTTTATGAACAAACCCTTGCCCAGACTGATGGGTATAAGAAATCTTCCTTTCCTGATTGTGCCATTTGGCATTTTCCTTCCTTTCTCTTCCTCATTCATTGGTTACTTGCTTCAGTCCATTCCTTCAGACTCGACTCTCCCTCTCTTTATTTCAGTAATGGTCTGAGTGGTTTGTAGGGGGAGAAGGGCCAAATCTGCAAATCTTCATCTTTCCTCAGAGCTGGTTGTTAATAGCACTTTTTTCTCCTACTTACTTTCTTGCTTCAGAGGTCCTGCTGCCATAACCCCTCACTGGATCTTCTGAAAGAATGATTAGCATTATCTTTTTTAAAACAAATTCAAAGGCAGTTGAGGAATTTTTCATTTTTTTGTGGGACTATATTTGTGTTTGTGCTGCTCAAAGAAACATTTTATTAATTCTGTGTCATTGTCTTCACTAGAACGTTTAAGTGGAGAAAAGAGAAAATGGCAAAGTGGGTGGTAGAAGGGTGATGAATTAATAGATAAGGTTTTAGAGCACTTCCCTTTTGTATTCTGAGAACAAACTGCCAAATGTAATTTGACTATCCTCTTGGTAAATGATTCTCTGAGTGTAGTCACAGCAACTAGGTTTGTTTTGTACTCTGCCTTTTTCTTAGTGATCTCATTCACTCCTAGATATCCTGGGAGCATGATTTAAGAAAAACACAAACTTTCCTTGTCTTAGTTTGTGTCATAAAGTGAGTGACAAAATCATAAAACAAATAAAAAGCTGAGAATTGGACTCAAGAGTATAATTCCCAGTCTGCTTTCCTAGTTACTGTTATTTTCTCTTTTTTAGAATGAGTAATCAGAGGTATTTTCTATGTAATGAAGAGAGAAAAGAGATGGCCTCTTTAATAAAAATTTATTTCTGAATATTGCTCATGTGCTTGTTTTTCAAGGAGTAGTGGTCGCTTTGGTAATACCGAAACAGTATGAACCTCATGGTTGGACTATCCTAGCTCTACCCTAACTACCCTCTACCTTACTTTATGGATTTGTAAAATGATATTTATAGCCCAGGCTTGTTACGTATGTTAGCATATGTAAAATGTTTACATAACAACTGACATGTCAGCTGTTTTTTTTATGGTGGACATTTACATTTATTTGCTTTTACAATCTTGACCTCATAAATATTTTTCCTTATTTTTAAATTTTAGGAGACAAGTAGGATTTTTCAAAGCTCTATGAAAATATGTGTATAATATGCTTAAGAAAGCCCTTTTAATTGCTTAGCTTTTTTTAAGCATATATTTTGTTATAAAATCAAGCAAGCATGCCTCTGTTATTATTGAGTAGCACTCTGACAGAACTGTCCTTCACATGTGTTCCTATTGACTCTGGATACAAAATGGGCATTATTTGGTTGGTTTTTAAACTGGCAGTGATGGATTTGCATTGATCTTGCCATATACGTTTTGTCTGGTTCTCTTTGTGACTAAAGACATGCAATCACATGTGAGATAGCAGGCTTTGGAAGAGGGAAATTCTTATTGAATGTAAGCTGCTATCTTGGCCTCATTAATTCTGTTTCTGAGAATCATTTTTATTGTACCTATGTTTTTTTATTGAGGTTTTTTTTTTTTATTGAGGTAATATTAGTCTATAAAACTGTACGGTTTTCAGGTGAACAGTTTCTTACCTCATTAACGATATCATACCATGTCCTCCACCAATTGTCTGGTCATTATCCCAACCCCTTCTGTCCATTCCCTCTCCATCTCCTTCTACTCTGGTAATCATCATTCTATTATCTGTTTTAGTTTTTCTTTTTTTTTTCTCTTTGTAGTCCGCAGTGTATGAAACCATAAAGTGTCTTTCTGTTTCTAACTTTGTTCATTTAGCACAATCCCCTGGAAGTCCAGTCATGTTGTTGCAAATGACCAGATTTCATCTTTTTTTTAATGGCTGAGTATTAGTCCACTGTGTGTGTGCTGTGTGTGCGTGCGTGCATGCGTGTGTGTGCACGCTCATGTGCATATATACCCAACGGCTTCTTTATCCACTTGTCCATTGTTGGGTACTTGTCCATTGTTGGGTTGTTTCCATATCTTGGCAATTGTGAATAGTGTTGCTGTGAACATAGTGTACATATATATTTTCAAATTGGTATTTTGTGTTCTTTGAGTCAATACTTGGAAGTGGGATTACTGGATCATATGGTAGTTCCATTTTTAAATTTTTGAAGAACCCCAATACCGCTTTCCATAATGACTGCACAAATTTTTACATTCCCACCAGTAGTACATGAGGGCTCCTTTATTTTTTTGCACATCCTCACTGGCACCTGCTCATTCTAAAAAGTAACCTAACATAAAAAGTCATTTTCTGTAAACCAGATTAGATTTTAATATCTATATATAAAATACATATTATTTTTTATAAATTCTTTGTTTTTCAAACCTTTCTTCCCCTCTGATGTAATCTTAATATTGCAAAAGATCATCCCTGGCATACTCTTAATATCTATTTGTAGATATATTTGTACTTCTGGCTACTTTGAATGAAATAATTTTTGCGATGAGATGACTAATGTGTTTGGCTAAGACATGTTATCTTTACAACAGCAATTTCATGATTATTGTCAATTGCAAATAAACTTTTATTGTGATAATATTATTTTAAAGCAGTAAGTTTAATGCCAAATGTAGATAAAGAAACTTTAATCATAATCAACTCTAAATTCTGGTCCATACAAATGTATGAAATTATGCTATTCTTAATGCTCTATAAGTTTTTCCTTTATTTTATTATCTAATTTGTTTGTCCCTTATTCAGTTGATATGCCAAAGGATACTGAATATGAAATTCTTTGTATCGAACATAATAGTGTGCATTCTTAAGCATGGACAGTCCTTATGATGATAATTTCAAAGCTTTGTTCCAGCAAATAATAGACTCTGAGGGCCATTTTCCTTTGAAAAAGAATGTAACAAGTAGAAGTCCAATATGGCAAAGTCAATTTATGAAAATAAGCAGAATATAAAAAGCAACTATAAGGGACTTGTATCCAGAATTTATAAAGAACTCTTACAGCTCAGTGACAAAAGGAAAAATAATTCAGTTTAATGATGGGTAAAGAATTCGAATAGATATTTCTAGAAAGAATATAAAAAAATGGCCAGTAAGTACCTGAGAGGATGTTGAATGTTCTTAGTTACTCGAAAAATGTAAAACAAAGCCACAATTAAGGTACCATTTCATAAAATGACACATAGTAGCGGCATTGGCAAAGATGTGAGCAGATAAAATCCCTTGTACAATGCTGATGGAGTATAAAATGGTCCACCCCTTTGGGAAATAGTCTGGCAGTTCCTCTACTATTGGACTTAGACTTACCCTATGACCCAGAAGAACTGAAAACATGTCTACACAAAAACTTGTACATAAGATTCATAACAGCATCATTCATGATAATAAAAAAATAAAAACAACCCAACTGTATGTCAGTGGGTAAATGGATAAACAAGTCTGGTATATCCACGCAATAGAATATTATGCAGTCGTAGAAAGAAAAGAAGTATTGCTTTGTATCATTCATGAGCCTTGAAAACATTATGCTCAGTGAAACAAACCAGAAGCAAATGACAACATATATGTGGTTCCATTTATATTACATGTTCAGAATAGCCATATCCATAGAAACAGGAAGTAGATTAGTGGTTGGGAGGCAGGGAAGGAGAATGGGAATGACTGGTAATAGATAGTAGCTTTCTTTTCAAGGTGATGAAAATGTTTTAGAATTAGATAATGGAGATGTATACAAAACTCTGACTGTGTACTAACATCTACCAAACTATACACTTTTTAAATAAGGTGAATTTCACAAAATGTGAATTTTTGTCTCCATAAAGCTGTTATTAAATCATGTGAAATCATGGTAACCACTGCTTTTCCTAACATTCACTAATACGCAGATTTTAATGAGGTCTATGCATGTTGTGTTAGTATACTATCATGATATTATGTAATGTATTGTCTTGTGTAGGCAATGTAATATTATATAATATTTTTGATTCTTCCCTTAAGAGACCCTAGGGACTTATTAATGTAAATGACTGGTGTACTCTTCCTAAGAATGCAATCTTTATCTCTGGAAACTAATATTACAAATGATTATATAATATTATAAATTGTTTTCTCTTTTCTTCTAGGATTTCCTGAGAATATAGCTGTGAAACAGTGCTATCGTCTACTTGGAAATAGTCTCAATGTGCTTGTAGTAGCGAAACTAATAAAAATTCTATGTGAATAAGTTTGAAATAATTCTGAAAGATGGTCATGGCAATTCCTTCATGTCTGGGTAATAATTGTGAAATTCTGTTTTGAATTTTGATGAAGTCCAACTACATTTTAATTTCTCTTTAACAAGAAATTTGGAATTTTTTACAAAAATAACAATTTGTTTTCTTTAATTTATATTACTGTATTTTTAAAGTAGAAATAAATGTCACAACAGTCATATGAACCCAAGAAATTGTTCACTTTTGCATGTTAAAGAAGTTCTTATGAATTCTGTCATTTAACTTTTTTATTCTAAAATGATTCTAATTTAACCTGTTTCAAATGTTGAATATTTTACTTAATTCCAATTATTGTTCACTTTATACAAGTCTGAAAAATATGTCAAAAAGTCATCCTAACTTCATTACCTCTCCATCAGGAAGCCATAGAAAATGTAACTGTGTTATCTTACTACCTTTTCTTCTATCTCCACCTAAAATATAAACTCATTCTCTCTTTTTCATTTGTACATACTTCCCTCTAGTTATTATCAGAGCTCTATTTTTTCAGCTTGTAAATTGGATTTATTTTCACATTCTAAGGAATGTAGTAAGGTATTAGGTTCTAGGGAGGAAATTCTACCCTCTAGCCCCATTTTGTATGACTATTATGTGAACTAACTTTTATAATTTCTTTAACGTTCTCTGTCACTCCCTCAATGGACTTCTTGGAATTAGGGTTTCTAAAAATCAGACTTTCTTGTGATTTTGATTTAAGTGATAATAACAAGAGACAAGTAGAAAAGAAATTAAAGGAAATAAGACTAGAAATAGTATCATAAAATTTTAATTCACAATTTATCCTTAAAAAGCATTTTTTGTTTTTAATGTGGAGAATTTGGAACCCTGTGCATTGCTGGTGGGTATATAAAATGGGGCAGTCATTATAGAAAAGAGTCAATGATTCCTTAAAAGAATTAAGTATAGAATTTCCATACGATTCAGCAGTTCCACTTCTAGGTTTATATGCAAAAGAACTGAAAGCAAAGATTGAACAGATATTTGCACATCACTATTCATAACAGCATTATTCACAATAGCCAAAAATTGTATATATAATCCAAATGTCTATCAGTAGATAAACAAAATGTGGTTTGCATACTGTGGAATATTATGCCTTTAAATTCCTTAAAAAGGAAATTCTCAGATATATTACAACATGGATGAAATTTGAAAACAGTATGTTCAGTGAAATAAGTCAAACACAATAAGACAAGTATTGTATAATTACACTTAAATGAGGTCCATAAAGGAACCAAGTCCGTAACACTAGACTGGTCTAGGGCAATCTGGGAAATGGGAAGTTAGTGTTTAATGGGAGCAAAGTTTCTGTTTAGGCTGGTGAAAATGTTCTGGAGGTGAAAAATGGTGATGATTGCATCATAATGAGCATATACTTAATGACACTGAAATTATGTATTAAGTGTTTAAGGATGTGTGTGTGTATAGTGTGTTTAAGTATATACACACACACACAGGAATTGTTAAACTAGTCAGTTTTGTTATGTGCATTTTACAACATAAAAGAAGATCATACCCTAGTAACTTTTTTTCCAGAAAATCTTACAGATAAATATGGACACAGGGAAGCTATAAGCCAATAGGTATATGTGCTTTAAAAAAAATCCTTATTGCAAGTATCAAACATTTAGTGTACAACAACCTGAAATTACTTTGGCACACATTTAAAAAATTTTTACCTTAGAGATATGCAATTTTTATTTTCCAGTTATATCTCAATGAAGATGGGGGAAATAAGAGATAAATGTTTATCCTCTTTAGCATCTAATTTGAAACCCGTGTAAACACAGGCGTTAAAGTGTGTTTTCCTGTGTTGGGTATGTTACTGAAAAAGGAGGAGCTTTTCACCACATCCTCATCAACATTTGTTGTTCTTGTTTTTTTGATATGTGACATTCTTAGTTGTGTAAGGTGGTATCTCAGTGTGGTTTTGATTTGCGTTTCCCTGATGATAAGGGATGTTGAACATTTTTTCATATGCCTGTTGGCCATTTGCATTTCCCCTTTGGATAAATGTCTTTTAAGTTCTTCTGTCCATTTCTTGACTGGATTGTTTATTTTGTTTTTGTTGAGCCTTGTGAGTTCTTTGTATATCTTTGTGATCAGTCCCTTATCAGTTGACTGGAGTGCAAAGTTTTTTTTTTTCCAGTGGGGTGTCAGTGGGGTATCTCTCTGTTTTGGTTAATGTCTCTTTTTCTGTACAGAAGCTTTTCAGTTTGATGTAATCCCAGGTGTTTATCTTTGCCTTTACTATCACACTTTGGGTGATGAGTCTTTAAAGATGTTTCTGAGATGTATGTATTGTAGTGTTTTACCTATACTTTCTTTTATATATTTTATGGTTTCAGGTCTTATGTCCAGTTCTTTTATCCATTTTGAGTTGATTTTTGTGCATGGTGAGAGGTGGTGGTCTAGTTTCATTTTTTTGCATGTGGAGGTCCAGTTTTCCAGCACCATTTATTGAACAAACTGTCCATGTTCCGTTGCATATTCTTTGCTGCTTTGCAGAGGAACTCTCCTACATTGCTGGTGGGTGTGCAGACTGGTCCAACCACTATGGAAAGCTGTCTGGAGGTTCCTCTGTCTACTAAAAATGGAGCTACCATATGACCTGGCAATTCCACTACTAGAGATCTAGCCAAAGGACACAAAAACACGGATTCAAAAAAAACAGCTGTACACCTATGTTTATTGCAGCACTATTTACAATAGGTAAAACCTGGAAACAACCCAAATGCCCAAAAATAGACGACTGGATCAAGAAGATGTGGTACATGTACACAATGGAATATTATTCAGCAATCAAAAAGATAAACTCATGCCATTTGCAGCAACGTGGATGGAGCTAGAAGGAATTATGCTCAGTGAAATAAGCCAGAAGGAAAAGAAAAATATTGGATGGTTTCACTTATAACAGGAATAGGGGAACCAAATAAGACATCAGTGTAAAAAAATAGTAACAGTACAAAACTCAACAAAGCAAAAACAGACAATTATAAACCAGAGACATACAGCAGGGGAGGAGGAGGGAGAGGGATCAAAGGGATATTGGGGAAGCAAATATTGTTTAAAAAGAAAAAGGAGGAACTAAGACAAGTTTAGGTCCCTGGTTATAAACTGATTTGTTACTGGCTTTGGGCTTTGAGTAATGGTCTTATGGTCTCATGTTTCTCATAGCTTGTGATTGAATTCATTATGTAATTTTTCAAGACAGCTTTTGAACCTCTGTGCATAGAATTCACTCCTCTCTCAACTTTTAACACCCAAGTGTGCTTTATACAACTGTCCTACCAGTTCTTTTCGGATGCATCTCCAGTCCAGCCTCTTCTTATCATACCAAAATGTCTAGTTATGCCTACATTTCTTTTAGGAATGTCCCTCTACATATTTTACTAGAAAACAGTATGAATTCTATACATGTTCTTCAACTTCAGTTTTCACCAGTCAGCCTTTTAGTACCATTTTCCTTTCTCCTGTCATTCTTTCACTTTGCTACTAACATTGTATTTATTTGTTTGTTTGTTTTTAGATTTTAAAAGGACAGGCTTATTAAGAAAAGGGGAAAGAAGACAGGCACCTTCATAGTGACAGGCAGGCAGGAGAGGTGTCTGTTAACTACCTTTTTAAAGCTTCAATTTTTAAAAAATCCAGTAAAGCCATTCTCTTTTTCGCTCTAAGAACATTTTACATTAAGACACTCGTGCTCTTCAAAATCTTAATGCAGCCATGATCCAACTTAAATGGTTATTTTTATATTTGCAAATTTATCCCTTTTAAAATTTAGTAAATAACAACTCTTCCCTCAAGTATACCACAATTGATTCCTAAAGCTTACAGAATTTTGTTTTTCTTACAAATAAAAGTGTAGATAGAAAATTTCGCAAAAACTGGAAGATAGGGAGTTATTTTCCCCATATAACTTCATTATAGCCTATAATATTCCTGCTTTATTTATTTTTTAAACATGCTTCATTGTTTTAAGTATTTGCTCTGTATTTTATTTTGGTTGCATCTTTATGTCTTTTCATATCAGGGCAGATTTAAATTATAAGAGTGTAAATAAGGAAAGTGTTTATTTAGCCAAGTTGATCTATAATCAGATGAGATCACCTAAAGAGTTTAAAGAGAGGGAGCGAGAGAGAGGAACAGATGCTTGGAACTGTATCAGTCCTCAGCTCAGGTCTCTACCTTTTACTGGCTGATCCATTTTTCTGAGAGCTCACCCTTTCCTTTTAAAACTCCTGTTTAAAAAGCTCATGACATCCAGGTGACTTCAGCTGTGGTATTTTTCCTAAGCCCTATTCTAGAATTTTTATGCTGGGATAATTTGTAACTTGCTGTCACATCAAGTTGATATTTGAAAATAAATTATCCATTCTAAAATCAGTTCCACTCTGAACTTCAATATTTCTCTTTATAGTACTGCTGCTTTTCCATTATCCCAAGTACAAATTATGTTATTCAAGATCATCTTCACTTTTGCTTTCACTCTAGTCCTTCTTATTAATAAGTGACCATCCAAAGAAGGCCTTTCCTGAGCTATGATTCATTGTCACTCTTAAGATCTCAAAATATGCATACATATTTGCAACTAGATAAGTGTGTTTGGGTAAATGGGGACACTCAACAGATTTCAATCTTCTGAAATGTGGCATAAATATAATTTTAACCAAAAGTTATTGTTCACTTATATAATTCATTATATAAGTACAATTAAATTTCATACCAAAAAAAAGATTGAAAATACCTAATGGGATATGATATCCTTGTATAAGTTGAATTTGCTTTTTGAGTTCTGAGTGGGTAGATAATAAAAGCAAGCATTTTTAACCTTTTTTTCTACCGCTACCATCCCAGTGACCAAACCAGTACTGTTGCATAGTAATCACACAATAAATATTAATTTTTTTAAATGATTACGTAATCACTGTGTGTTCACACTGCATTGATAGTGAAGCTACATATAGGCTATCATACTGGCGTTTAAATATCTTTAAGTCACTCTTCTAGGACTATTTAATCTGTTGTTGTCATGTCTTTAATATGTAAAGAAATAGTCAAATTTATTCAAGTTTGGAATACATGATTAAAAAATAATTCTAGGGTAGTGTTTGAGCTTTTTGGACTTTGAAGGGAATTGTACAGATAGAATTTTTTTAAAATATTGTATCCCGGTAAACAACATTTTGTTATCAGAGTTCATTTTTGTTTTGATTATTTGCTTTGATTCTTTATATGTCATACATACATGCAATTATTCAGTATTTATCTTTCTCTTTTTGACTTACTGTACTTGGCATAATCCCATTGAGAAAGAATGGGAAATGGGAAGTGATTAGATGTTGGTGGAAAATTATTGAAACAGTGGTGATGGGCATAGTGTGGTATCATACACCTGAAAAGATGAACATGTACTGCTAAAACTCATAGAGTGTTGTAAACCAGTGTTATCTCAATAGAAAAGAAATATTATATTCTGACTTCTTGTTAGGATAAAAGGGGAAAGTCATTTCTTCTTGCTCTTCCTGACAAGTACAATTATAAAGTCTGGTAAATATGACTATAAGATAATGCAGGAAGAACCAGAATGAGAACTCTGAAAGTTAGGAAAAGGAAAACAATCTGATGACCCCCAAGACTAAAGGAGAAGGGCAGTTGTTGGACATTGTATGATCATCCATCAACATAGTAAGGTAACCAGGATCCAATTTAAAGTCACCTGGCGTACCAAGAACCAAGAAAATTACAGCTTGAATAAGAAAATAAAATCACCTGATGACAAGACTAATACAAATCAGAATTACCCGACTAGGATTTTAAAGTAGCCATTATAAGAAATAGGAAAGTTCAGGAAATAATTAAGAGGTTTTTTTTTAAAGTTTACAAAAGAACCACTGTGGCATGTGCATTATACCCCAATTTTAAAAAGAAATAATTATATACGTGGAAAATGCAATAACCAAAGTAACTCTGCATAAGTTCAAAGTAGAATGGGACTGACAGAGAATACGGACTATGAACTTGAGACTAGATTAGTAGAAGTTATCTAATCTGAATAACAAAGAACAAGTGAAATAGAAAAAATAAGACTTAGGGACCCATGAGACAATAATATATTTGGAGTTTGAGAAGTAGAGAAAGAAGAATGGAGCTAAAAGTATACAAAGAAATAATGGATGAAAGCATCCCAAATTTAGCCAAAGATAGAAACTTGCAGCTTCAAGAAGCTGAAAGTATTCCAAATAGGAAAAATAGAAAGAAATCTATGCCAAGATATATTGTTACTAACCTTCTGAAATTAAAAACAGAAAAAATCAAAAGCAGCCAGAGGTCATTTCTTTTTGACGTTACTACTACCGGCATGTGTTTAATGATGGTGACACATCCTAAGAAATGTGTCATTAAGGATTTCATAATTGTACAAATGTCATAGAGTGTAACTTCACAAACCTATTGGGTATAACCTATGACATACCTAGGCTATATGATATAACCTATTGCAGCCACCATCATCTATGTGCTGCATTGTTGACCAAAATGTCATTAAGCAATGTATGATGGTATAGGGAATACAATTTAAAAGACAACAGATTTCCCATCAGAAACCAGAGGCATCAGAAGGAATTGGCATACTTCCTAAGTGCTAAAAGAAAAGAACTCTCAATTGCAAATTTTATATTTGGTCAAACTATCCTTAAGACATGAATGGGATATAATCTGAAATGAAGCAGAAAGTGTTTGTTGCTAGCAAACCTACCCATAACAAGTGGCTAATGAAAGTTCTACAAACAGAAATTGAATATTAAATGAAGAAACCTTGGATTATCAGGAAGGAATAAAGAACAGTGGAAAAAAGCAAAAGTATAGATATATACAATAAAGCATATTTGATGATTAAAAAACTTATAACTCTATCTGATACTCAAGACAACGGTATTTAGTGAGAAGGTAAAGGGACATAAATGGAAGTGAAGTTTCATTTCAAGTGGTAAATGCTAATACCATTAGACTGAAATACATCACATATGTACAGCACAATACCCAGAACAAGAACTACAAAGACTATATGAAGAAATGCCCTCAGAAACACTGTAAGTAAATCAATATGGAATCCTAAAATAAATGTTCGAATAACCTATCCGAAGATGTCAAAAGGGAAATAGGAATGAAAAGCAGGTGAAACAAACAGAAAGCAAGTGACTAAATAAAACACCTGTGACATCTATAATTATCTTAAATATAATTGGCCAAGCTACACCAAAACACAAAGATTGGCACAATGAATTAAAAAACACGAATTAATCACATGCTTTTTACAATAATCTCACTTCGAAATCAATGATGTAGGTAGATTGAAAGAAGATGATAAAGACAGGACCCACGAGGGGAATTTGCCTTAAAGGTAAAAAATCAAAAGGACAAAATGTTATAGGAATAAAGGTAGGTATAAGACATAGCAAAGCTAGAAGCAAATAAAATACCTGAGACAATGATAGTAAAAGTAACTGTGAAACCAATAAACTATGCAGAAAAGTTATGCAACCACTTTGAAAAACAGTTTGGCAGTTCTTCAAAAAGTTGAGTTGCCATGTGACTCAACAATTCCACTCATAAGTATATGCCCAAGAGAGTTGAAAGTGTATTGTCCACATACAAACTTGTGCATGAATGTTCTTAGTGGCATTATTCATAATAGCCGAAATGTTAAAATGGCTCTTCTGTTAGAAATTGATTAATGGGTAAACAAAATGTGTATATCTGGACAATGGACTCAACCATGAAAAGGAATGGAGTACTGATACATGCTACATCTTGAATGAACCTTGAAAATACGCTAAGTTAAAGAAGCCAGACACAAAAGGTCACATGTTATATAAATATATAATATCTGTCTATCTAACATAATGCAACCTTTTGCAATGTAATTCAATTTTACATTGAATTACTGTTATGTGAAATAAAATAAGGATTGGAAGAAACGCAATTCTATACATGTATATCCTATTATTGTAGTTATATGAAATTATTCATCTGAGTATAGATAGAATCTGAATTTGAAAATAGATTGGAATAGAACAATAAAAGATAAGCCATGTTAGAGTAATTGAATTATATTTTTCTTGCTTATACTTTGCAACTGAATGTAATATGGTTATATTACTTTTAAAATTAAAAACTTTCTTTCATTCAAACACATATTGTATTCCAAGTCTCTACCTTAGATTCTGATCATTATAAACTAGTTTTCAAGTCATTACTTCATTTGCATTTTGATGACATGTAATACAAGCTCCTTCCAGATTCCCTTTCCTCCAGGATAGATCCTTTATCTTCCCCAGTTCTGTAACCTCAGCACATTTTTCAGATGCTGATAAGTAGTGCATAAATAAATCATTGTCCAGTTACCCTGTCTTGAATATGAGTATGCTGAATATTATAGCAGAATCATTATGGGCTTTCATGACTTGGGGAGTTGTTAGGATAATTCCATCAGTCAACTAGAACAAAAGAAACAGAAGTTATAGGAAGTGTATGCTAATGCCAGAATTGTGTATAACTCTTAGGGGATTGTTTATGCCTCCTCTAAACATAGTTTAGGAATTGTTGACAAAGCCTGATTTAGCAGTAGTCCTATAATAAATATAGCCCAAGTCACCATAAAGCATACAAAGGGACAAAGTCTTTAGTTTTTATAGATCTTTAAATGGCACTGAAAAGGACTGAGAGGTGAGGTCATCTCATCCTTCTTCCTGCCCCTGATGACAACACCTTCTATCTTCCCACAGATCTGTGTGGCACTTCAATTAACAAATCCTCTGGGAATGATGGTCTTTTGTAAGTCATCAGGCTTGTTAAAATACTCCTTCTATCATAAATCACATCACTTAGCAAAGGCGCCCCTCTCCAGAGAAAGATGCCTCTGTGTACTGCTTCTATTTGCATCTTCCCAATTAAAAATACAAGAGACAGATTCTGCAGTGCCAAGTATTCCCAAGCCCTTTGTCCTACCCCTTCTCAGGGGTAACATGCTCACCTCACTTGCTCCCTTCCTCTCATTAAACACGATATTGTCAACTGTGTTTTCCCCTTTCTAAAGATTGGCTCCATGGAAGTTGTTTAGTGTCTGCATTGACAGTTACTTGTACTGAATTACTATCAATAGTACCACCTGGTATTTCCCTTCCATTATAATGTGAATGGTGTTTAAATCCTTTACTCATCGCCTTTTTCAGAAATTTCTACCAAGCAGAAAACTTATTTTGTTCTTTTTAGATTGACTTGGAAAGTGATGTCAGGAGGGCTTACCCATGAGCCTCAACAAAGATAACCTTTACTTCACTGCCTCACAGATTCCTGGAAATCAAGGTTTAACTCATCTACGTTGAAAGTGCTGAAATCTTGTTGCCAAAAGCTGTTGAAGGTACAGAAAGTGGTTTTGTGTTTCCTCACTGATCTCAGAGTCTTAATCTTAGCAATTTATATTTGCTCTGCTGGGTGCCCTATCTCACAATGACACAAAACTCACCAGCACATATTTTATGTTTTCTAGAACATATTAGCTTGAGTTAATATGTAGTGTGTGCGTGTATGTGCACTCGTTTAAGTAGGCCCTTTACTCCTTATCTGAAGTCTAGTCCTTTATTCCCATTCCTGCCTCTGGATGTGAATTTTCTAATTATAGTCTCTTTGTTTAAATAGGGATTATAGTACTTTAAGAAATCTAAAAAAAAAAAAAAAAAAAAAAAAGGCAGAATAGTTCTCTGAACTCTCAATAATGTATAATAACCTTCCTTTCTGGAAAATCTCTGCCAAACCTGAATTATTCAAATGGTAATGATTAACTCATAATTCTTTTTCATCCTACTCAGCAATAATTGCAATTCATTGAAGTAATGAGCATGGAGGACAAATGCCTGGATTATGTTCCCTGAATCAATACCACACTGCATTCAAAAAGACCATCCGTTCATCACAGTAGTGGACTTGGTAATTTTCTAGGAGGTAATGCATTTCCTATGAAATGAGCAGATGAATAGTCTTAAACGTACATCAACTTCCATAATTATTTTATGTAATCTTTTACGGAAAATGAATAGACAATTGAAACATATTGCATTTCCCAGAAACTGTTGAAAATCACAGAAATGGCATTTGTGAACGTACCTTTTCAACAATCTATGTTCCCGAAAAGAAGAGAATGAGTTAAGGGTCATAAAGGTTAAAAGAGATTATTATGTTCACAAATGTTTCCATTAATGACTAAAAAAGAGATTAATTCTATAACATTCTGTTTCAAACTGATATGAAAATGAAAAGAGACTAAAGAAAGCACCAAAGCCAGACTAAAGCTATAAAACATAATGGGAGCTAAAATATGGAGTGAGAATCTTTCCAATTCTTCTTCCACAGTGCCTCACCCTTTTTACCCCTTCTCTTCATCTTGCAATTTCCTCACTGATGCAGCCCTCCTACCAGAAATATCACATATGGATGATTTCACTCAAGAGGTAAGAAAAATTCCCTATTAGATAAAAAGATTAAATCAAAATTCTTCAACCTGCTACGTAAGTCCCCACCAACTATTTTTTCTCCACGTGACTCTGCTGGACTTCAGAGCCATTGCTTTCTAGTCTATCTAGACTGAGTTTAGTGCCTCTTTTTCAGTGTGTTTTAACAGCACGTGGGTATATATTTTGTCACACCCATCTTTACAATGTTGCTTTATGACACTTTTCAGGTTTATACATATGACTTTTATTGCAGACCAGAGGAGGTCATGACTTTCCCTTCTTTTGAATTTCCCTCATTGTTAAGGACTTCATATGTCTGCAACAAATGCTTATAAAGACTATAAAACAATGGATATTCTATTCAACTAGTAGGAATAAAAGATGAACTTTCGGATGTAAAATAGCAGTTAGAAGAATTATATCAACCCAGTGTTGCACTCTTAAAGAATTTGGAATAAAGATAGAAAACAAGGAGCTAAATAAAATCTATAAACTAGGTACTAGTAAAATTTCCAGCAAACATTCTTCAGGTAGAAAATGAAAACTTTATGGAGGATTTTTTTTCTGGTGAAAGTGAATGTCTCTAGTGGGGAAATGCCTTCAAAAATTGACATTTGCTGTTCAACATCACTTGTAATCAGGGAAATGAAAATCAAAACTACCATGAGATACCATCTTACACCAGTGAGAATGGCACATACTAAAAAAACTAGCAACAACAAATGTTGGCAAGGGTGTGGAGAAAAAGGAACTCTTCTGCACTGTTGGTGGGAGTGCAAACTGGTCCAATCACTATGGAGAGCTGTGTGGAGATTTCTGGACCTACTAAACATAGAGCTTCCATATGATCCAGCAATTCCACTCCTAGGTATTTACCCAAAGGACACAGAAACATCAGTTCCAAAGAACACCTGCACCCCTATGTTTATAGCAGCACTGTTTACAATAGCTAAGCTTTGGAAACAACCCAAACACCCAAAAATAGATGACTGGATCAAGAAGATGTGGTACATATACACCATGGAATATTACTCAGCATTCAAAAAAGATAAACACATGCAATTTGCAGCAACATGGATGGCGCTGGAAGGGATCATGCTCAGTGAAATAAGCCAAAAAGAAAAAGAAAAATACCGGATGGTCTCACTCATAGCAGGAATCTAGAAAACTTAAATAAGGGACCAGGAAAATGAATAACTATAAGAAAGTGAAAATCAGAATCAACAAAAAACTATGAAACAGAGACACTTTTGGGGGAGCGGGGGGCAGGAGGGGAGGGATTGGGATCAGAATGGGGGGTTTGCAATTGTATGGGGAATATAAAAATAAAATTTATTATTTAAAAAAATAAAATAAAATATTTTACCCACAAAAAAAAAAAAAATTGACATTTGCTGTTTTCCAGTACAATTGTCAGCTTGCCATACAGTCACCAAGGATAAACCTGCTGAATATCGATGCTACCATTCTCACTGAGTTTACCATCTGTTCTTCAGCATTTTATTCTTAAACTTATATGAGGGCCTCCCTGGTGGTGCAGTGGTTGAACGCTGGGCTGTGAAGCTGCCCGCCGCCTCTGCAGTGCTGGTTCAATCCCTGGCCGCCAGTGAGGGTCCCACATGGTGTGGCAGACCTCCCCTGCCGTGCCCACTGCTCCCCTCAGCAGTGTAGTTCGTCAGTTTGCCTGTTATGCTCCCCGCTCTGGCTCTGGAGAATCCTCTCGCCCTCCCGCGCTTCTGACTGTACCCAGTACTTGTATAAATAGATAAATCTTTAAAAAAAAAATAAACTTACATGAAAACATAAGGATCAAAAGGCCTTTTCACCTTCCCTGGATCAGGGAAGGATGATCTTTGCAAAAGTGAAAATTCCGAATTAGTAGGTCTGAGTTTGAAACTGAGAGTGCATTTCTGATAAGCTACCAAGCCATGCCTGTACTTGATCCATGGCTCACACTTTGAGGAGACAGGCTGTAGTTTAGACCATATCTTGATCCTTCCTATATCCATCCCGACCTGCAGAGTGAGGCTGTGAGGCAGGAATGTTAGATGTCCCTCAGTTATTTTTATATCCAAGTCTTCCCCTGATTCTTACTCAGTGAATGACACCTCTATCTTGCCAACTTCTCTAGTAAGAAACCTGAGTGTTAATTCCCCCCTTTCTTTTTGGCAGATCCTATTTCTCTTCTCTCTCACGGTTTCCTGTGTTCTGTCCACTGCCTAACTCCAGCAGGCCTCCTTTTGTCTCATCCTGCTACTACCGTCCTCACTAATTCTGGGTCTGAGACTTAACTCTGCAGGAATGCTTGTAAAATACAACCATGGCCATGTTAATCTACTGCCGAAAATACTATCCTAATTCTACATTATTTTAAAAGAAAATAATATTTAAATTCATTAAAGTCACCTTTCAAGGTCCCTCTTAATCAACTTCCTATTCATTTTTAAAATTTCATGTCCCACAAACACACTGCTCTAGCCACACTGAGCTCTTTTCTAATTGGAAAGTTTTCTCTGTCAGAAACTCCCAACCCTACTACTTTACCTGGATAACTATTCATGCTATAAGACTCGTCTCCTGGAAAGTTTGCATTGCCTTCTAAGAGAGATTTAATACTGTTCTCTATTTTTTTTATCAGTGTTGTGATTACAGTAATTCTTTCTTAACCAGCAGTTCCCCTCATGTGATATTCTAATAAACTGGCATTTACTTTCATGTGTGTTTTTGAAGATCACAAGATTTTTTACTTGTAAATTGAGTCTGTGAATTTCATATGTGAATTGTTGGGGATCATCGAAAGTGTGGGGTTAAGGGTTTAGAATAGAAAAAGGAGGTAAAGAAGATGGTACAGAAGAAGCAAAGTATCTTGAACAATCTAAAGAAAAGAGAAAGGAGAAAGTAATTTTGATTCTTATAATTGCATATCTGGTGGTTTTGTAAAGGGGGAGGGTGTGTAAAAGGAAGATTAGACTTCTATAAGAAGAGCTGTGGAGCCAAGAGTAAGAAAATTTAGACCTTGAGGCAGGATTAGGAACAGAAGTCAAGAGGTTATGAATTATTAATTAACAATACACAAGACATCTATTAATAGATGGAGAAACAGGTACAACCCTAATTCTCTATACCATGTGTAATATCTGCAACAAAGCAAAACATATTGTATGTACCCTGTTGAAGGTGGGAGAAAGAGTAAAGGCTGGTATAGGTTTTCCCTTTACCGAATAGTGGAACATTCCTATTTGGTATGATTTCATAGGCTCTTCTTTGGGTTTGGAAATGCTCAAAATTCTTTCTACATAAGTTAATTCTTTCTACATAAGTCTTCTCAGACCCCAAACACCACTTACAATGTAGGCACATTAAACAGGAATGATCTACTTTTGGGGAAAATCTGTAAGTATAAATCAAAAGTCCAACAGGCCCATTATGAACTTGAGGCGTGTAGAATGTCATTGATGATACCAATGTGACTTAATGATTTCATTTTTTTTTAAAGATTTGTTTATTTATTTATACAAGCACTGGGTACAGTCAGAAGCGCGGGAGGGTGAGAGGATTCACCAGACCCAGAGTGGAGAGCAGAACAGGCAGACTGATGAAGTACACTGCTGAGGGGAGCAGCAGGCGTGGCAGGAGAGGTCTGCATGCCATGGAGGACCCTCGCTGGCGGCCGGGGATTGAATCAGTGCTGCAGAGGTTGTGGGCAGCTTCACAGCCCAGTGCTCAACTGCTGTGCCACCGGAGAGGCCCTTAATAATTTCATTTTAATGTAAAAACTGTATAACGGCTTCCTTAGGAGTATTCTCATCGTCAATCTCCTTCCTCAGTACCAATGGTTGAAGAGATTAAGAACATGGACTCTGAAGCTCATTCATCTGGGTTCAAAATCCAGGTTTATCACTTCCAGACTGTGTGACATTTCTTTACCAGCAAAATAACAATAATAATAATAATAATAATAATAATAACACTGAATGTGTATAAAATACTTAGCACAATGGGTCTCATTGGCACATAATAATTATACTTTGAATAATTATACATTAAATTATGCATTAAATAATTATACTTTAATTATATGTCAAATTATACATTAATTATACACTAAAATTAATAATTATGCATTAAATATAAGCTGTTGTCATCACCATCATGTAAATAAATATAATAATCCTTCTCCTCCTTAACCCCATTTCCCCAGCAATACTTCAAGGAAGAGATTGTTTCTTTTGGGTTACCTTCTCTGGAAGACTCTGGGTTTAAATCTGATCTTGCTTTCCACCTCCCCATGTGGAGTTTTTCTTTGCTTCCCAGAGTCACTTTTTCTAGTTCTCAAACATCAGTTTGATCTTTGCCTCAATTACTAACTACAGATCTGCTATGCTCCTCACTCTGTATTCCCAGTGTGTGACTCTGTTCTGGAATCCTCTTCTATAAGATGAGAGTTTAGATAGCCCAGTTTATCCTTGTATCCAATATTTTAAGATCAGTATGAATTTTTCTATTGTATCTTGCTTTAAAGAACCCAAACCCAAGTGGTAATTAAGGAGAAGAATTATTGTATTTATTTATATGATGGTGATAACAACAGCTTATATTTAATGTATAATTTTTATGTGCCAATGAGACCCACTGTGCTAAGTATTTTATATACATTCAGTGTTGTTATTATTATTACTATTTTGCTGGTAAAGAAATGTCACATAGCCAGGAAGTGATAGACCTGGATTTTGAACCCACATGAATGAGCTTCAGAGTCCATGTTCTTTTTTTTTTTTTTCAAAGAGCTGAGGCAATTTTTTTTTAAGACAACCCCTTATTTTTATTTATTTATTTATACAAGCACTGGGTACAGTTAGAAGCGTGGGAGGGTGAGAGAATTCACCAGAGCCAGAGCGGGGAGCAGAGCAGCCAGACTGATGGAAATACACTGCTGAAGGGAGCAGCGGGCGGCAGGAGAGGTCTGCGCGCCACGTGGGACTCTCCACCTGCGGCCGGGGATCGAACCAGCGCTGCAAAGGCTGCGGGAAGCTTCGCAACCCAGCACTCAACTGCTGCACCACCGGGAAAGCCCAGAGTCCATGTTCTTAATCCCTTCAACCATATGGTCCTGTAGACATGACTTTGGAGGGAAGAATCTGCAATGTATTCTATTTTGTTATCTTGTCATCTTGTAGCATAACTAATATGTAAAGGGCACATGCAAGTGCAGAACTTTTGTGGAATGCATTCTGGATTAGGGAGAAAATAAGAGCACTGCTTGTCAATGAAAGATGGAATTTCAGGTCCATACAATGTTTACCTTGGGAAGAAGAGAGAAGAAATTATTCACCTTCTAAATCTGAAGGGTATCGGTTCTAAAACTATTTTTATTTGTCTTTGCTGAAGAAATTCCAAATAAGGCAGGTAAACAGAATGAGTTATAATGCTGTGGAAACAGAAATTGATTTTTATATTGCTTCCACAGAGTCATCATACACAGGCAGTCTGACTTGTCTATTGATCTGAACTAGACTTGAGTAGGTGAGCTGCATGGAAAATTCCCTAACTTGTCACCAAAATTCAGTCAGACCTTGAAGGGACATTTCTTTATTTTCTTTCTAACATAAGGGACATTTAGTAATTATCTGCCTAGATTGGGAACAGAGAAATTATCTTTGTTTAATAATAAGCATATTAATAAAACAGGAAAATCCTGTTTAAGAGGAAGTTCTTGTTGAGATTACACCAGAGATGTTCTCTGTCACATTAGAAAGATTTGCTGAGTTCATATATATGTATGTATGTATATACTCATAATTGTTTTATTCAGAGTTCACAGAGTTAGACTTGTCCTTTGTGTTGGAAGATTCTAATCTGTTCTGTTTTATTCTATTCTAAAGTTGACATATGTTTTACATTTACTCTTGCTTTTTGTGACAACTTGGATGGAACTGGAGGGGATAATACTAAGCAAAGTAAGTCCAAGGAAAAAAGACAAATACCAGATAGTGTCACTCATGTGTGGAATATAGAGAAACAAAACAAAGGATTAGATAAAATCATGGAAATAACAAATCCTAGAAAACCGACTGTGGAATCAAGGCTACAAGAGGGGGAGAGGGGAAACACAGTAAGTAGGGGGACCCAATGGACTATGATGTAGGTGTATGGTCCCCTTGATAGTGGGTGTGGTGCAAGGACATGCATCTAAGGAAGTATGTTCCTATGCCTCTGAAGCACATACAGTGTTGTAAACAAATGTTACCTCATTAAAAAAAAAAATCATTGTTAAGGAAACAAACAACAAAATGACAAAAAATCGATTACTTGACTTTAGTATCAGCTCAAGTATAAAGCAACTTGCAAGTTTTTTTTGCTTTTTGTGGTGGTTGTTAAATTAAAAACAGTTGTAAAATAGTGTTACATTACTTCTTAATATCAAACTGCACAGACTTATTTGAGGAGATAAATTTATATTTATATATATATATACACACACACATATATGTCTAAAATTTTACATGACACTTCAAGGTTTTTCATACTATTTTTCTAAAATGTTAAAACTGATAAGCCTATGTACAAAGGCATTCTTTCATTTCTTAAGATGGTTTCTATAGCAAACAATCCCCATGCTATCTTCCTGTTTTCAATTTTAAAATATATATAACAGGAAATTTACCATTTTAGTAATTTTTCACTGGCAGTATACATATTCACATTGTTATACTGTTCTCACCATTGTCCATCTCTTTTTTCATCTTTCCAAAGGGAAATTCTGTACCCATCAAACAGTAATTTCCCATTTTCCCCTTCTATTCTACTTTCCATTTCAATGAATTTGACTACTTTAGGTGTCTGATATAACTGGAATCATATAGTACTTGTTTTTTGGGTGTGGTTTATTTCACTTAGCATAATATCTTCAAAGTCCTCCCTGTTGTGGCATGTATCAGAGTTTCCTTCTTAAGGTTGCATAATATTCCATTGTATGTATGTAACATGTTTTGCTTATTAATTTGTATTTATCGATAGGTATTTGGGTTGGGTATACTTTTTGGCTATTAGGAATAGTCCCTGTTTTCATTCTTTTCTTTGTATACCTGTAAGTGCTGGGTTATATGGTAATTTATTTTTTTAAAAGATTTATTTATTTATGCATACAAGAGCTGGGGTGCAGGCCAGAGGTGAGGGGGAGGGGTTGGTGAGACAATTCACCAGAGACAGAGAGGGGAGCAGAACAGGCAGATTGACTGAAATACACTACTGAAGGGAGCAGCGGGCAAGTCAGGAGAGGTCTGCTGCACCATGTGGGTTAGCTCCTTGACCTGGGATTGAACTTGTTTTGCAGTGGCTGTGGATAGCTTCATAGTCCTGTCTTAACCCCTTGTGCCACCAAGGAGGCCTTATATGGTAATTTGATGTTAAATTTCTTTTTTTTTTTAAAGCTGTACATTTTTTTTTTAAAGATTTTTATTTATTTATTTATACAAGTACTGGGTACAGTCAGAAGCGCAGGAGGGTGAGAGAATTCACCAGAGCCAGAGCAGGGAACAGAACAGGCAGAGTGATGAAATACACTGCTGAGGGGAGCAGCGGGCACAGCAGGAGAGGTCTGCGCGCCATGTGGGACCCTCGCCATCAGCCGGGGATTGAACTGGCACTGCAGAGGCTGCGAGCAGCTTCGCAGCCCAGTGCTCAACCGCTGCACCACCACGGGAGGCTCTCATGTTAAATTTCTTTAGGAAGCATCCTAGTGTTTTATACTGACTGTACTCTTTTGCCTTCTTACCATTAGTGCACAGGGTTCAAGTTTTTCCATATTCCCACCAACTCTTGTTTTTTTCTGATTTTGTTTTTGGTAGTAGCCATCCTAATATGTGTGAAGTGGTATCTCATTGTAATTTTTAATATCATTAGTGATGTTAAGAATAGTTTTATAATATGCATTTTGGCTGTTTGTATATCTTCTTTAGGGAAATGTCTATTTCCTTTGTTCATTTTTTAATCAGACTATTCAGTTCTTGTTGAGTTGTGGGAATTCTTTCTATATTCTGGATATTAACTTCTTATATATGCAATTTTCAAATATTTTTCCCATTTATGAGTTGGTTTTTCACTCTCTTGATAGTATCCTTTGATACACAATTTTTTTTCCACTTTGAAGTAGTTTGATTTATCTATTTTTTCTTTTGTTGCTTGTTCTTTTGATGTCATACACAGGAATTCACTGCCAAATCCAATGTCATGAAGATTTCCCCCCTCGCTTTTTTTCTAAGAGTTCCATTTATTCCAACAGGTAGGTAATTTATTCCTTTATAGTTAATTCTTTTAGTAAATGTTTCCAAAGCAGCTTGTTACCATTTCAAAGGTCAAATAGATAATGATTAAGTTGTACATCACTTCAGGGTAGATTTTGACCTCTGACAAGTTGAAGAGTACTGAAGATCTAAGATCATTTACATCCCTCAGGAAGGAAAAAATAACCTTCTAGGGCAAAAAAAAAAAAAAAAAAAAAAGAACTGAAAAGTTGCAGGATATTCCACAGGTCAAAGTACAAACTTCCATACTTAGTTGTTTGGAGTGACCTCACTCTTACTTGACAACCTAGGCGGAATGGTGAGGAACATGTCCTCACCTTTTCTTTGGAGTTTGGTTATTTTATTGACATTTGCTGAATTAGATGGTGAAGCTGGAGGAGATGAGCTGCAGAGACAAAAAAGGAATATTAACCTCCAACAGTAAGTAGACCATGGATTACTTTTGCTGATGTCTAGGGAAGTTCCTCATCAATTAAAAAAAAAATAGCCAGATAAGCAAAGGTGTAATTTTTCTTGAGAAAACTATGATGTCAAAAACTAAGAAAAAATATGTGCTCTTACATATACATTTTTCATCTAGCATTTTGCAAATAAGCATACAATTACTAAGCCATATCTCCAAGAAATTTGCAGAGAAAGAAATGGCAAATAAGAATGAAGAATTTGGCTCAGTTGATCACAAAGAAAAGACATATGCAGTCAGTTATTAGTCAGAAACTTTGTTCTTTAGATTTAAAAATTGTGCATGCTGATTACTGATACATTTTCTTGTTTGAAATATAGGCCTCGAATGGCTGCAGAGGGGGGAAATTTAGTGTTTCTTACTGGGTCTGCTCAAAACATTGAATTTAGAACTGGATCTCTGGGGAAAATTAAATTAAATGATGAAGACCTTGGTGAATGCATCCATCAGGTAATACATTGGAAATATATTGAAATCATTTTGTGTCTCCATCTATAGTCACTAAATTAAACAAGTCTATATTAATCTGTACCTTAAATCTTTAGCACAGGGAACATAATTGGAGGTGAGACTTATTTTTGTAAAGAACAATGCTTTAGATTAAGGATGGATAGAGGAAGTAATACTGTGTAGTCATGATTAATACAGAAAGGGGTACTGGAATTCTTCCATAAGGATGGCACGGAAGGAGGGGAACCAGAGAAATATATAAATGTGATCAGCTTACTTTTGCCACAGAACAGAACTGATCAATTACTCTTCCTTATTATTTTCAGTGTTCATTGTTTACTCTAACATGCTGGCATATTAGTATGTAAGAAGCTAGCACAATTTAATTCTTACTGTGGGCTATCTCCTGTTCTCAGCACTTTATGTGCATTATCTCCTCTGACCTCACAGCTACCCTCTGGGCTTGCCTTTACTATCACCCCATTCATAGGGGGGTAAAGGTACACCACAACAGGTTAGTAACTTGCCTAAGGACAAAATAAATGATTACACCAAGATTTAAAGCCCAAAAAATCTGATTCCAAGCCAGGTATTGAACAAGTGCCCTAAACTGTTATTATGGGGAAAAGGACAATGGAAAATACCTTGATATAGGAAAAGGAAAAATTATGCCTTGACTCTTTTAGTTTGATGTCTATTATACATGGTGTAAAAGGGAAAAGGAAAAATTATGCCTTGACTCTTTTTTGGTTTGATGTCTCTTACACATAGTGTTGTTTTCACTTTTATAACAATAGGAAAGATCTTGGTGGTTAAAATAATATGCTCCTCAAAATTTTAAATTATATTCCTATAAGATATACATGATTTTTTTCACTAACATTCTCTTCCTCTTCCTTCTTTTTAAAATTAGATCCAGAAAAACAAAGATGATATTACAGACTTAAAAAGGAGTACAATTGGTCTACCTCTAAATATTTCTAATCAAATCCATGAGCTTAATACCAAGGTAAGTCTGTTACCGGCATCATTAGAACAAACAGGTTGGCCTTAATTCAACTTTGTAAGTAACCATTTTGCATTAGAATTTGATTTTTGAGGAGGATTTTATGTCCTTTTCAGAAATTTATCATTATAATTCTGGCTTTTTGGTTAAATGACACAACTCTAGCAGAAGATGTAGAAAAGGTGATATGCAGAAGGGTAGGGACACTGTGACAAGCACTTAGTCGTTTTCCCACAGTAGGCTTCTTATGGTGAAGCAGATGAAGCACATTCCTTTATGAAAATCCCCAGAATCACACTGTGCATAAAAGCTGTGAATCAAGTCAATGGGTGATACTTCTCTTAAAAAATATCTTTAAAAATATCCATGGGATTGGAGAGAGTAGGAAGGAGGGGAAGCCTGGAGGGGAGAGGAATGAGAGGAAAAAAGGGAATTAAAAAAAAAAAAAAAAACAACAGATAAAGTGAGTTCCTGCCAGAAAACATTAGGAAAATATGTCAAGGGGATGATATCATATGTGAAATGCCTTCAAACCGGCTAACTAATGCTGTTTCTTTCCTACTACTAGCTTGTGGATCTTGAGAGAAAATTTCAAAGCCTACAGCAGGTAAGTCCCATAACTACTAGGTATATAACACCTTTCTCTGAGTTATTAATGGAGCTGTTATTATTTTTTTAATTTTATATATTTTTTACATCACTTTTCATTTTTGCACCGTGTATGCATTTTCATCTTGGTAATATTCCCCATATAATTCCCACCCCCATTCCTCCCCGCCGCCCCCCGTAGTGTGTCTCTGGTTTATAGTTGCTTGTTGATTTTGATTTTTACTTCATTATAATTAGTCTTTTTCCTAGTCCCTTATTTAGGTTTTCTGAATTCCTGCTATGAATGAGACCATTCAGTATTTTTCTTTTTCTTTCTGGCTTATTTTGCTGAACATGATCCCTTCCAGCTCCATCCATGTTGCTGCAAATTGCATGGGCTTATCTTTTTTGATTGCTGAGTAATAGTCCATTGTGTATATATGTACCACATCTATTTTTGGGCATTTGGGTTGTTTCCATAGCTTAGCTATTGTAAATAGTGGAGCTGTTGTTCTTAAGGTAGATGAATGATCAAAGTGAAGGACTTTACTTTTTCCCATAATTTAATTCCCATCACAGTTCATTCTTTCTAGGACATAGATGAGAAATCTGAGTCTCAGATCAGCCCAGGGATCTGGGCATGTGAGTCTTTCTGAGCTTGAGGTCCAGATTCCATGTGGTCTTCCCCTTCACTGTCACATTTTTTTTAAGATTTATTTATTTATGCATACAAGAACTGGGGTACAGGCTAGAGGTGTGAGGGTTGGGGGGAGAGGATTCACCAGAGACAGAGTGGGGAACAGAACGGGCAGATTGACTGAAGTACACTGCTGAGGAATGCAACAGGCCAGTCAGGATAGGTCTGCTGCACCATGTGTGTAGCTCCCTGGCAGGCCAGGGATCAAACTTGTGCTGTAGAGGCTGTTGTCCACTTCATAGTGTGGTGCTTAACCCCTTGCACCATCAGGGAGGCCCCACTGTCACATTTTTAACAGTTTTATGCAATGTGCCACACCTGGTCAGCTATGACCACCCAACTTGCTGATTCTATTATCAAGTACTGAGTTTTGAAAGGCTGTGTATCTTCTCTAGTATGCCATTAAAATATATGGAGTATGTGTCACAAAATATTCCAAGTTTCTTTAAAACTGCATTCACTGGTGATTAAAATTTGGACAATTTTATAAAAGTTATAAACTTTTCATAATTTTACTACATGCTTGTAGATGTGTTCTTGTAATTTTAAACTTCTGACCCCTTGTGTAGATTGCTGACTTGTTCAAGACTTTCATGGAAACCATAACATAACTTTCTACCCAGAGAAATGAAGGGAATGCCCCCTAAAATTTTTGAATGAAAGTCAGAGGATTCAAAAGTTAAGAGTCCCTGACTTAATGTTCTTTACCTATTTTCATTATGTGTTGAGGGTTGTCCTGTACTTTTGGTGAGCAAGATTATGTGCTCCTTTTCCTGACTTTGATAGTAAATTGCCCTCTTACCTTTTATATTTTTAGGGAGTAGTAGAATGAATGGAAGTGAGCAAATAATCTTTTGGGATAGGGGTTGGGCAAGACACAGTGCTAGAGTTTTCTGTCTCACAGAGTGCTCTATTATTCCTACCGAAAGTAAAGAACTGGAGGCCAAGGTCATAATTAGCTCACACTCTCCTCCCACTCTCCACTACCCCAGAAATTTTTTAATGATTTTTGAATGTAAGTTGTTATACTTTTAGATAAGACAAGAGCTCTCTAGGTTCTACAGTCCCTGCCACTCCTTGTTATCTTCCTTTTGACAGAGCACTGATTTCAGTTCCTTCTGGGCCCTTAGGCTTTTGAGATTTTAATCCCCAGACATTGTTGCTTTTGTATGCCACAAAAACTTCTAATGAGTTTATGGTTAATTTTGTTGATAGTATCCTTTTATGAACAGAGATGACTCTGGTACAGGTACAATGGCAGACAAAATAATGGAAGAAAATAGAGCCTAGAAAGAGGTCCTCTTGTATGGTCACCTGAACAATGACCACAATAGAGAGTAAATGGTCCTGGCCAGTTGGCTGTTCCCTGGCTCTGTTTCATCTGTAAAACAAAGAGAACAGAAGTGATGTTCTTTGATATAAATTAAAAAAAATTAAGGAATAATTTACCCCTATTTTAACTTTTAAAACAAAGAATTAAGCTACAATTAAGTGAAATTATTGGGACATCTTTCCTTGCATAATCCCTGTTCTCTAAATTTTTCTCTGCCTCCAAAGCTGTGACATAGCTTACAAGATTGGCGCTGGTAGCTGGCATATGGGATGATTCCTCAGGATGTGTAGACAAAGGCAGTTGTGTTTGTGACTCTGGTCTGAAAGAAGTCACGTGAGCACGAGAGTGGAGGCTGTATCTAAGCCGACCATACTTCAAAGAAAGGAACCTGGAGTGAAAAGAGTTCAGTCACCTTAACCCATGGGAGGAGTGGTGGCAGCAAAAGATGATCAGATTTCAAATTCTTATCTAAGTTAGCAAAGATAGAATAACAGCAAAAAACCCAGAATTTCCATTCCATTTACTTCATACAAAAGGAATGTTCAGTATTATTCTGACACCTAAAATCTTTATTCTTGTCAACCAGCATGTATTTCTCCAGTAAACGACACTTTTCCAAAGAATAAAGTGAGAATCTTCTACCCTCATCCCTTTCAGGGTTAAATGAATGTAAATAGTAAAGAAATATGAATAGGACTGATAATTTGAAATGCTTTTTGTTTTTTCCACTAGAGTTTTGTTTTGATGAAGTACTTAGGTAATTGATTTAGAGTCTGGATGGAGCACCCCGGCCCCCACCTGAATAGCAGTACAACGTAATCCTATATAGGCCTTCCCTTAACATGTGTATAACTGCCTTCTGTGAGTATGATTATCTTACTGGCTGCCCTGTCCTTATTTTAGACAGTTGACAAAAAAGTTTGCAGCAGCAATCCCTGCCAAAATGGGGGAACCTGCCTCAATCTTCATGACTCCTTTTATTGTATCTGTTCATCACAATGGAAGGTGAGTTGCTTGGCTTTTGCTTTAAAAAGATGGTGAGTCAGCATCTGTGGTTACCTTGGACTCATTGAGATATATTTAATTTTCCACCCAAAGTTTCTAGGATTCTGTGTTCTCTGTATCAGTGAGTTACACCATTCGTGCTAAAATCCAAATAATGGCCAGTATGATTACATTACTCAGTCATCTTAATGAGGGGTTCCCTTGATTGGATGTTTTTCTACTAACTGAAAACTAGTTCGCATTAGATGTACTAAGTGAGTCTTGACATGAGTCATGTAAATTTGCTTCCATTTTTTATGTTAATGGTGAAGATGTTCCTAATGTCCACATTAAAAAAAATGTTGACTATTCCCAAACTGTTTCCCTCAGTGAAATGAGGATTAGTTTGTTTAGTTCTTTTTATGTGATTGATGTAATCTGACAAGAGTTCTTAAACATTTGTGGCCAAATACGGTTCCAGGGAAAGATAGACTGAAGATTAGCATTGGTATTATATTATTGTATCTGAGCTGATCAAGGACTAACTTATTGTTTGTGTGCAAATCCTTAAATATATCTTATGAAAATTGACTCTAGATGCCACTGTGACCTGTGGCACTTAACTTTATTCTTTTATGTGACTGCAGGGACCTCTGTGCTCAGCTGATGTTAACGAATGTACAGTTTACTCAGAAACACCCTTGGGCTGCCAGAATGGAGCCACATGTGTAAACACGGCTGGGAGTTACAGGTGACTTTTTGTTGTTGTAGATATTGTTTTAAAATACCAGGATATATTTTTGAAGGACTAAAACATCCCATAGTTAAGAGCATCCAAGATCAATTGTGTTACCAGCAAAATGTAACACTCTTTGGGGAATACGTCACTCTCATTCAGTGTACACAAATCTATTTACTTAGATGAAGAAAAGCTTGTGCATTTTCAACTCCAGAGAAAAGATTTCCCTAAGGAACTGGAAGAAGGCCACTGCAGCTGGCAGAGAGAGTAGGGTGGCCTGTTACAATAGGAAGATTAGTAGTTAGTGAGAGTCAGAGGACTGAAGGACAGACTTTGATGGACTCTAAGCAAAAGTGGGACACACTGTAGCAGTGAGCCATTGCCACACTCATTCAATAGGTCAGCAAGCTTGTATTTTTATTAAAATGTCTGCATCCAAGTGCTATGTGAAATGTTGACCACTCAAGGTCAGATATTGAACTGAGGTTTTCTTCAAAGAGTTAACTCTCATTGCTTGCTTTTAATTACCATTGGGCCCCTTACCATAATCATAGTGCAGCAACTATCTCCTCTTCTGATCTGCTGTCACACCAGTGCTCTGCAGTATTCCCTTGCCCAGTTTAAACAGCACGTGCTCTGGGAAACCTCTCTTTCCCTTATGAAGTTAAGTTAGACATCACAGGGCCTCCATGTTCTTATCAAGCTCTAGGAATTTGAGTTGAGTTAGGCATCACAAGGCCTCCTGTTTGATTGGTTGCCTCTATTCTGGGATTATTAAAAGAGAAACAAACGGGTTCTGCTATGGTGTGAACAAATTTTTTCCAATACTCTGGGTTATAATCTCCCTGGAGCCAAGAACAATTATTTGCTCTCTTATTAGTGTCTCTGCTATCTTTTTCTTCAATTAACTTGTAAAAATACCCATTCTATTCTTTCAGAAAAAAATAAAATAAAATAAAATAGTGGAAGACTATTTCATTGGAAAAATTCTTTCTTAGAATAGTGAAAGCATAGCAAGGAAAAGCATTGTCTACTTCCTCCTTGTCTTCTGCTAACACATTATTTTCTCAAAAAACAGTTGCAATCATGTTTTTCATTTAAGTGATCTTTTTGTTCTTTTGATTTGATCCTAAAATTTGTACTCATTTCAAGTTATAAACTAACTCCTTCAAACTTCTGGTGGGTATGTCCATAAGTTTAATCTTTGTGCAATGCCATAATTAACCTTAAATTATACACCTCTGACTTAAATTAAGCACTACCTTATTAAAGGGTCTTTTGCTCACAGAACTCCATTTCATTTAAGTGAATCCTCTGATCCCTGCTTTTAAAAACATTCAAGCTTATGTTAGATCCAGGATGCAAGTCTAATCTTCCATTTTCTCGAAAGCATTCTCTCCTGATTTCTGTTTATGGGTATTTATCAATGGGAATTGCTGCTTGGCAATTTGTGGCAAATGTCCTTACTTCCAGCACTGATACTGTTTTGCCTTCCCAATGTCAAGGAACATCCTGGAGATTAATTCTCACCCCTGATCCTCCTTTATCATCATTGTCTTCTGTGCTCTTGCAAGCCAGCAGAGTAACAACAATATATATGTGGAATGAGGTCCATAGACCAAACTCCAATTTCTTCCTCTATAGCACATTATATTCCCTGCAAAATGGAAAAGATAAAAAACTAACACAACTCTACTGCATGTTAAGGGTTAGAGTTTTTTTTGTCTAAATATGAGTGAGAGAACATTTTATTTGTTGAGAGTTGGCAGATTCGACTTTATAAGAGCAATACTGAAAGAAAATACTGTGAAAGCAATACTGTGAAAGAAAACCCAAGGATTCTGTGGTGACTCTGATTTTGATTTCTTGTTGCTGCCCTTTATAGATTTGATGGAGGACAGTTCACTGAAGAGAATTTAAATCTGGTTTCTTCTAGATTTCTTTCTTCTATCCATAATTGGATAGTTTAAGAAACCTCATGAATTCCATTGATTATCTATGAACTAAATACTCTAATTCAGGCATATAATGAACACTTTTTGAAGGATTAAAAGAAAATAGAAAAATGTGTGTGAGCATAAGACTAAATTCTTGCTTTGTGGAATCTGTGTAATGAAATAGAGAACACTTAGATAATCTTGAGGTCTGTTAATTGTATGAGATTAAATCTTTGTTAATCAGTAGCTTCCTGGAGGCTAGAAACCCCTTAGGGGAACTTCAGCAGGCACTTGGAAAGGAGTACTTGCCTTGCTGTTAAATAATCTGCACTTACAGAAATGTGGTCACGATGGGCAGAATTTGTTCTAGATTAGAGCCTCTTTGGTTTTTAATTCTTGGAGCCCATTTACTTGAGACAAAGGAGTCTCTATTTAAAGGGATTAATAACTCCCAATTATAAACCTCTGAAAGATAAAGAAAGCACCAAGCAAATACTAATTAATTGGAGGCACTATTTTATAGGAAATAATTCTTACTTAGAGTAATGATAGCAGAACAAGGAAAAGCATCATCTGTTTCCACCAGTTACTCTGGCTCAAGGTCTTGCTGCCAACTGCTTCAAAGAGCAAACATAATATTGTGCCACTTCTTTATACTGTTATTGCTTCTTTGTCTTGAAGAATTGATTCTTATTGTTAACTTACGTTGGATTTAAGACAGTTCTTGGGATCCAGACTTTCCTTGCATGGAGAGTATATTTTACATACTTCAGATCTAGAAGTCTTTCTAGGAAAAAAGCAAAACAAAACTGAGTTTGTTGTGTGATTTGATTTCCTAGAACCACACTGATGAGAGCATATTTACTTATTTCTATTTTTATCACTAGTGGGTTTTAAAACATGCAGTTTAAATGATGAGGATAATTTGGGGTTTTTAATTTAAATTTTATTTTTATATTCCCCATACAATTACAACCCCCTTATTTTGACCCCAATCCCTCCTTTCCCGCCCCCACCCCCATAGAGTGTCTCTGGTTCATAGTTGTTTGTTGATTTTGATATTTTCTTTCTTATAGTTATTGTTTTTCCTGGATAATCTGGTTTTAGCTCAGATGGTAGTTAGGCATTAAACTTATTACCTCTTTCAGTTAGTCAGTTATATTAATATTGAACCATGAACCCTAATG
The DNA here is from genome assembly GCF_014898055.3 of Talpa occidentalis. Lineage (NCBI taxonomy): Eukaryota > Metazoa > Chordata > Mammalia > Eulipotyphla > Talpidae > Talpa > Talpa occidentalis. The sequence goes on along the minus strand of NW_023601433.1, from coordinate 64,410,596 downwards.
CAAGTTAAACAATGTCAGTGAAAGTCTATCTGACCTCTTCTCAATTGCCAAATGCATTTGCAATGTTTCTGAAGAATGAAAAGCCTTATTTTCTTCTGCTAATACAAAAATACAATAGAAGGTCACTATAGCAGTGACTTCTGCTAGATCAGCAACTGAAAACTGAGGCAAAGACAGGAGTGATTAATTTAAAAATACCACATATGGCTTTTATTTTTCAACTCAGGGAGGTATATTTATTCTTTTCTTTTAAGGGTGTATCTATAAACCTTTGAGAATGTATACAACCTTTGAGAATGTATAAACCTTTGAGAATGTATATTTATGTTAATAAATATACCTTGAAAAAACAATGTCTTTATAATTACTATACCTTTCAGAACATGGTAATGTAATGTGATATGCAGTTTCAAAGAAATAGATTTTAATTCATCTTTCACCTATTCGTATTCTATGGCCTTGGATAATGTGAACCTCATCTGTTAAATGGGCTTAATAAATACTGGCCTTTGAGGATCATAGCAAAGAAGCTGAGCGTGTACTTGGCTTCCTTCTTCCCTCCTTTTGTATTCTCAAAGTATCTAAACTTAAATGAAAGAAATGTATCTGCTTAGAGAAGGATGTAGGATTAAAATCTCATCTCCAAGTTACAATGGAAAGGGAAAAGATAGAAAAAGTGATAAAGAAAGATTTAACTTCAGGTCCCTGAGCCAGAATTTCTTCTCAAATCTTAAATCACCTCCACTGTAAAGTGCTTGGGATGATGAACACGATTTCCTGAGCACTTCCTATAGCGGAGTTCCTTTAGACCTCAAGGTGAAAATAGTGCTCATTGTGCATTCTTATTTTACAAGAAACAGAGGTAGAGAGAGTTACAACTTTGCCTGAGGTGAAAACTTAATAGGCTTGGTCAGGATTTAAACTCTGGTAATTTAGTTATATGTGATCCTGAATATTCAGTTCTTTCCTACATAGAAATATAGGCTGAGAAAGCTAGAGGTTTAAAGATTAACAAAAAATTCAGGTGGCACAGGTTGTGGTAAAAGAAAATTTTAGAAATGAAACCATCTGCATCAAATGCTCAACTATATATTTGAAATGTTAAATATTTCTGTAGTCTTCAGACATCTATAATTAAACTCCCTAAAATGATATTCTGTGTAAGGATGGGAGAGCACAGTGGAAAGGGAACAGAATATGAAATAGTATAAAAAAAGAGATAAGAGGAAGAGAAACACATGGGAATAGGGAAAGAATGACTGAATTTTTCCTTAAGTTTAATCATCTGTTGCTATTAATATTAGACCTCATCTTAATGAGAAAGACAACCATATCAATCATATATTTGCTTAAACATCAACTGAACTCCTTGTACCTAAATGTCCCATTGAAGGAACTTTTTTACCTTGTAAAATGGTCCTTTTTCCAGAAAATTCAGAATCTAGTTCATGGTTCATGGCCATAGAGTTCCTTTCCGTCTGTTCTTGTCTTTGACCCCTGGTCCTGATTGGTCAGTTTCCCCCATGTGGGCCAGTACTGTTCATTCAGGCAAGTGGCAACCTCTGAGCCTGACTGTCCACTCAGTCAGATGTGCTCAGACATGTGTAAATGAGATTAGGCTCTGTGAGTCCTCTGTGCCTCTCCTTTCCCAATTGCCAGTCTCTTATCTTTCACATTCCTTGTAAGCCACAGTGCAGATATAAAGAGGTATGAAGCTTACTCAGGTTTTTTTTTTTTTTTATTAATTTTGTTCATTTTGTTGTGAATTAAAATGTGACTATAAAAAGAAATACTACTCTGTATAATTACATCTTTTATGGATAGAAGTATTGCCCTTTGTCATATGATAATAATAATGGACTCTGAGATGTGGCTAGCACATTGCCTGTGGGGTTATAAAATCCTAGAGAACAATCCAGGTCACCTGTGCTTACTGGTTGGATGGACAAGGAATTGTCTTGTTGCTCTCTTCTTTTATGATGAATGGACTTGTTGATCTCTGCTTTTACCATCCTGAACTAATTCCATCCCTCTTAGTTTATAGATGTCTGATCTTTGAAAGCACTGTTTGATGACATGATACCAGAATAATTTATAGTGGCAGTCTTGCCAGGATAATAAACTGTGGCTCTCCAACACTGTATTTGAGAAGTTGGCACATTGACTCAATTCACCACTTCGAGTAGAGCAGAGTGATTTGTTTCCAAGATTCTTGTCAGTAAATCTGATTTGTTGATTTATGGTTCTACTCACTGACCTTCATTCGGATTTTTTGTAAGCAATGCTAAGAAACATGCCCCTTGAAACACAAGCCCTAATGTGCTCTTGTGTAATCAACAGTTGTCACTGCTCTCCTGAGACGTACGGCCCCCAGTGTGCATCCAAATACAATGACTGTGAAGGGGGCTCCAAGGCCCTCTGTGTCCACGGCATCTGTGAAGATCTGGTCCGCACACAGACTGGAGAGGTGGGTTCCTTCCAAATGTGACTCTCCGAAGGAAGTCACAGTGTTAGTTCCTTGCCTGCATGGCTATGTATAAGCACAGCCCAGGGGACTGCAGAAAGGAAGTCCCTTCCTGAACTTAATCTGGGCACAGGTAAGGAAGAAGATGGGAATTCTTCATCACAATGGGGAAAATTGGACCCAGAGGTTAAGATTTCATTATATAAATATATAACATTTTAAATATTCTTTCATGAATCTCTCTGTGAGACAAGACTTTTTTTTTTTGCCCTTCTAAGTTTTAACAGTGATACCTTTTAAGGAGTATGGATTTTTGTCTGACTCCTGAGCCTTGGTGAGGTTTGTAGACTCCATAAACCTACGTCCCCAAGTGCCCCCATGTTGTGGGTCCTGATTCCTGACCTTCAGGGACACTCACCCATCCAACTTCTTGGTCCTCTCTGAGGCCCTCAGGTCCTAAGTTTTGCTCCATTTTTTCTTACCTATGTGATGGAAAATAGTTCCTTTCCAATGGTAGTGATGGTGGTGGGGGGAATGCGGACTGGAAGGGAAGAGAGACTTTCAAACAGGAAATAAACATTTGATTTTCCAAGGGATGTGCCTACATGGGTGTTTTTTCCTCTAAAAACATAGCAGGCTGAGTTGATTGAGTTTAATTATATTGACTTACAGTTCTTGATTGTTGTTGTTCTTTCCCTGGCATCTTTGGGGCAAATTATAGGTTCTCTTTACTCTGAAATAAAGGTGTTTTCTTTTTGCCTGGTCTGTTCTAAATGTTTAATCATATGGGAAGAAAAAGAGAAGTCATTCAATTGGCCTTATGAAAATGATTGTTATAGGATCAACAGTTTGGGACTTGAGATTTTCCAAGACTTTTCTTGCTCACTTTCTAGATTGTCTCTTTCCACACTCTTGTCTTCCTGCCAGCCCAAGTACAGTTGCATCTGTGATGCTGGGTGGACATCCCTGCCCCCGCCACACAGCCCAGCCTGCACACTGGACGTAGATGAGTGCAGCCTCCTGCCTGCGCCTTGTTCAGCTCTTGTGCAGTGTTTCAACACTCCAGGCTCTTTCTATTGTGGGGCCTGTCCAACAGGTATGTGAGCATGTCCATCATCAGCCAGAGGTTTTGTGCCAGATTCTGCAAGTCTGCCAGGCAAGATGCCAAAACCAATTTCTGTCTACTGCTGAAGGACAAGTAGACTGTTCTTAGGAGGTGTTCCAATCCATTATCACATACTATATGACTAACTCCCACTCCAGGCAATCTTAGCAGTATTGCCATTAAACCACAGAAATGGAAGATTTATCCAAAACTGCGCTACAGTCAAAGGTTGGGGCTAACGCTAACCATAGAGTTTGTGAAGTCAAACAATTTATTGTTATGCCCATCAGCTGATAAGACTGAGGATCAAAAGGCAGGTGCTCTAGTCCCACCTTCATACTAGCCTGATATTTATATACTTGGGCAAATTATTTGACCTCTTAATGTCTCCAGGAGAGTCCTGTAGTTCTCACCTATATTAAAAGCTGTGTCATTAGAAGACCCTGTGGCCTTGCTATAAATAGGAGCCCCATCACAGACCCACAGAGATTGAAATCTCCAAGGGAGGTCACATGTCAAGTTGTTGAAAACATAGTCTCTAGAATCAGAAACTGCCTGGGTTTGACTGCAAGCTTCATACATCGCTATATGGGATCATCATCATTCATTCAGTTCATATTTGTAGAGCACCTACTATGAGCAAAGCAGCATGCTGTGTTCACTGTTCAATAATTAATCAGACATCAGAGAGTCTACAAGACCTTCCTGCACTCACGAGGTGTTCTTAGAAAGTGGAGTACAAAGAGAATATAATAATAGCAAGTATTCTTTTATGAAAACATTATTAAAGTACTTTAGTAGGCAGTTTTAATTTTTGCAATTAGAACAAAACTAAGAATTTGTAGTAACTACTATCTTTACCTTTTAAAGATGTAAAAACTTAAGGTTTAGAGAGGGATATAACTTATAAGCAGTCAGGATTCAAAGTCAGGTTTGCTGGACTCAGGATCTGAGCTGAGATGCTGAGTACTTTGTTTCTCTGTCTTACTAAGCAACCCCACATACCTGGGGCTTCACTTGGTGAATTTTGGTTTAGTGATCTTCTGCATGTTGTATGTTTAGATTTTACAAAGCTAGAAAGAAGTTGAAAAAACACATGAAGACTTTTCCCCTTAAAAAAAAAAAAAAAGACTTTTCCCCTTAGTTTATAGGGCCAAGTAAAATTTGCAAATAATTTCATATCTCATTCTTAAAGGTAATTTGCTTTTTGTTATACTGCTAATCATCTTATTTCTTCCTGAGTATCATAGTTAATAGATGCTGTTAAAAAGGAAAGGAAACTAAAAGCTATGAAAAAAAAAACAGAAAAAATACCTATAGCTTTATCATTCAGAAGATCATGATTAATATGTGGGCTTATTTTCTTCCAGTTATTTTCTGTGAACTCATTTCTTCATGTACAAATATGAAAATTTTCTCAGATTCATAGATCAAAAATACATAAATATTTTAAAGAAGTTAAGAGGTTTTAAGCATTCTTATTACTATAATTTCAATCATGAGTAAAGCAAATTCATAACAATTGAATAAAACAGATATGTCTACAGTAAAATGTTTTTCTTTAACCTAAATCTCATTTTCCTAGTGAGACCACCATTAGCAGTTTGTTCTCTATTCTCCTGTTTGCTTGTATGAAACACAGGTAGATTAAAAACAAACTCTCTCAAAATTGGTATCATACTCTAAATATTATTGCAAATACTCTGGTATTTTAATAAAAACTAATAAAATAATAAAATTAGTTTTTATTATTCAATAGTAAAAGTGAATTATTATATATTCAACTATGTCACTATTGACTATTGAAAGATTTTTTTTCTAGCTTTATCACTAGAATAAATTTTGAAAAGTGGAATTGTGAATCAAAAGGTATGATTTAAAATTTTTTAAATGAGTACTACCAGATCTTTTCCAAAACAGGTTACTGTGACTTAATTTCTAACCAACAGTATGTAAGAGTATTCCATTTGCCCACCATTTTACTAGGAATTGGTTCTAAGAATTTAAAGCGATCTTGGCAAATCTGCAATTCTCTGCTAACTTGTCTTATAGAGCTAATTTTTCAAATCTTTTTCTAGGCTGGCAAGGAAATGGATACAATTGTCAAGATATCAATGAATGTGAGATAAATAATGGTGGCTGTTCTGTGGCTCCACCTGTTGAGTGTGTGAATACACAGGGATCTTACCACTGTCGGCAATGTCCCCCAGGTGTGTTACTGAAACCCTGATTAACATGAAGGGCAAAACATATGTTTGAAAACAGAATCTTGTGCTCCATTTTAAAGACGATTTCTTTTTTTTAAAAGGATTTATTAACTCATGCATACAAGAACCAGGGTACAGGCCAGATGTGTGGGAGGGTGAGAGGGTTCACCAGAGACAGAGTGGGGAGCAAAACAGGCAGATCAACTGAAATACACTGCTGAGAGGAGCAGCGGGTGAGACAGGAGAAGTCTGCTGCACCATGTGGGTATCTCCCTGGCTGGCCGGGATCAAACCCACACTGCAGAGGCTGTGGACAGCTTCATAGCGCTGTGCTCAACTACCTGCGCCACCAGGGGAGGCCCTAAAAGATGATTTCTAAGGACCAGAACTGAATAGTGCGGAAAGTTTTACTTAACTTATGGATTCAGGACATACAATTATAGCTTTATTATAAGGAACAAAAAAGGTTTTGAGTATCAGTGAAAAATAAGCCTTTACAAGCTGAAATAGTCTATTGAGATAAGTAGAATTAAAAAAAAATTCTCTGTGGATACAGACCTACAGCTCTATTATCCCTACAGATGATTTAGTAATATATTCAGAGATATTTTGCATATAATACATACAAAGTGGTAGACATAATTATAGGCAATTGTTAGTTTCCCGTCTCTTTTAGAAAGAAGTCATTACTGCTATTTTATAATCCAAATTGAGTTACTATTCAAGAAGTTCTGGAAATTTTAAGAGATAAACTGAAACCATACTATATATTTTATTAACACAAAACAGCAGTACTTTGGACTTTACGATAATTAAACTCTAAGATTATCAAAGTCACTATGTTTTAAAAATGTCAACTTTCTAGCATCAGCATGCTCACTCTCTCTCTTTTTGCTAGTCATTAGAAGCAACCCAGAGTAATGTTTCTGAAATCCGGTTTCTAATTCTTGTTGAACTTTTCCAAATGATGAAATTTTGTTTATGATACTTCATATTTACATTTTCTGTTTTGATGATAGAGAATCTCTGGTTGGTCTGGATTCAGAATATTTTATTCTTAGGTTGTAATTCTTCTCTCATGTTCTTAACGTTGCTTGTTATGTCCCTGCTCTTGCTATGGCCAGGGTACCAGGGCAATGGAAGAGTGTGCACCCTTATTGACATCTGCTCAGTCAATAATGGAGGCTGCCACCCAGAGGCATCCTGCTCTTCAGTTCTAGGTAAAGACTAATTTCTCTCTCCAGTTTGGGTATTTTCATATAACTTTTTAGAATAAATTAACATTTGAAAGCGAACTCAAAATCCTTATTTAGATCTTCAAACCCCAAATAATCCATATTTTAAAACTAAAGATTTGGACTTTTTAATGCAACAGACTATGCTCTTTAATGATCTCTCTTTTAAGAATTACTTCCCAATGTATTTAATCGGTTCATTAATTTGTGAGTATATTCCAAGGAGCAGGAAGGAGAAAAGGGGAAGGACATGCTTCCTTCTTTTTCTGGCTCTCCCATTTCTAATTCTGGCTAATACTTTTCACTTTTTTTTTTTTTTAAGATTTATTTATTTACTTATATGAGCGCTGTGCACAGTCAGAAGCGCAGGAGGGTGAGAGAATTCACCAAAGTCAGAGCGGAGAGCAGAGCAGGCAGACTAAGTACACTGCTGAGGAGAGCAGCGGTACCCTCACCCAGTGGCCGGGGATCGAACCGGTGCTGCAGAGGCTGCGGGCAGCTTCGCAGCCCAGCGCTCAACCGCTGCGCTACGGGGAGGCCCATACTTTTCACATTTTTACTGGTCTTTTTTTTTCCCCTATTACTTCATGTCCTTTGTTCATCTGTTTTCTATTGTTTGGAAATTTCATTATGAACTGAGGATATTAGCTTATTATCTGTATTCTGCTTTAAATGTGTTTTTTGTGGTATGTTGCTTTTAATTTTAATTTTGCTATGTCACTTCCTATTTAGAAGTTGGAAATTTTGACATAATCAAGAAGATAAATCTTTTCTTTAAGGATCTTTCCCCTTAGAGTTATGTCAAAAGAGAACTCCCTTATCAAATTTTAAAATAGTCAAGTATATATGCTTCTATACTTTTATGATTTCATGCTGTTTTTGACATTAAGATTTTTTACCTTTTTCAGGGTTTATTTTTATCTATAGTGTCAAATAAAGATCTGGCTTGATTGTGCTTGTTCAAATGAGTAGATCCATTTTCATTTATTGAAAAATGTCTATCTGTTGCTATTTTGAAATAGCACTTTTTTACGAACTCAGATATATGCATATATAAAAATATGTGTAGATTTTAGTATACATACTGTTGTATATATCCTTGTAGTATTGTATATATTTATATATTTATATTACACACATAGATCATGTGTGGCTATTTAAATGCTTATTAAGTGATTAGTAATGGATTCTATATATTTTATCCTTGGTTCCATGATATTCTAGCTGTGTGTCCTTCGTCAAGACACTCATTCTGTCTGTACTTTGTGTACATCAATAATAGGAATCATAATCGTGTCTGTAGGATTAAGAGGATTTAACCTATTGGAAGAATTGAGTGAGTTAATATATATAAAGTCTCTGCAGCAGATACCATCATCATAAGAATACTTTTTTTCTGCTGTCAATCCCTTTATGATGGGAAACCTCTCTTTTCCTTTGTATACCCGATTTAAGTATACCACTCAGGACCATGATATATGGCCTTATAGCACCAGTGTCAATCCTTACATGGAATATTGGAAATATTTAGCACTTTTGTATTTTTAAGAAAAAAAATGAAAAATTAAGATTCTAGTATATTGTCCTCATATCTTGTTCTGTCTGTCCCTGGTGACGTACAGACTTGACTTTTGTATTTCTTGTCTAGACAGCAGAGCCTGGGTTCAGTTGCTGGGTTTGAACTAAGGAGACCTGTACTTACTCTTCCATTTTAATTTCCGAACAGGTTCCCTACCTCTCTGTACCTGTTTCCCTGGATATACTGGAAATGGCTATGGGCCAAATGGATGTGTGCAACTCAGTAATCTTTGTCTGAGTCACCCCTGCTTAAATGGACAATGCATCGTGAGTCTTTTGTGCTTCCTGAAGAGAGAGAGTACTTGAGAATATTTTTAGTTCCATGATTTTAGTTTCATGTTTATGAAATTTGTTTTCTATGATTCATGAATTTTAGGTAATGATTCAAGCTTAAGATAAGGAACTGTCTATAATTCTCAGAAAAAAGGTAGGTAGTAACTGTAGCTCTCAGGAAAAACCAATGAGTTAATTTTTCTATCAGTGATTTACAAAGTAGTAAAACAAAGCCTGCAGTGTGATCCAAATAAATCTAACTTGTATTTAGCAATCACCTTTAATGAATTACTGTAAGTCAGGCTACTGAAAGATGTTTGTGGTTCAATACCTCCTACAAGTGTCATATAGTACTATGTTTCTTTATACTTTGGGTTGATTTAAGTTTATTGTCTATCATTTGTTCATGGAATTTTTTTTCCCCTTAGGAAACAGTGTCTGGTTATTTTTGCAAGTGTGAATCAGGTTGGGCTGGTATCAATTGCACAGAAAACATCAATGAGTGTCTGAGCAACCCTTGTTTGAATGGAGGAACTTGTGTTGATGGCATTAATGGGTTCAGCTGTGAATGCACACGCTTCTGGACTGGATTTTTCTGTCAGGTTCCCCAGCAAGGTATGGTTGACATTTGTTAACCACAGATTATCATAACCTGGAAGTATCACTATTTAATGAGCCCTACTGCCGATTCTTCTAATGAACTTATTTTCTTGTCAGTTTGCTTGGATGCTTAGAGCTATGTCTTTCCTTGCAGAAATGGTGTAGAATTCACAAGATAAATATTTATATATTTCAATTTAGGCCAGAAGAACCTTTCCTCAAAGAAAGAATTAAATTAGTATTTGCCATTTTCATTATATCTGTTCTGACAATAAAATATGCTAGAGTATTATTCTTTGCAGTTCTCTAAGGAAGTTTTAATTTCCCTAGAATATCACACATAATTGTGTCACTCACCTCCTCTAGACTATACAGTGGCTCTCCATTGCCTGTTAAATAAAAATTGGCATGTTTTTTCAATTATCCTATATTGTAAATAGAACTGATCCTATTCACCTAACCTCAGTTTTCACCAGTTCTCTAAAAATATTCCCATTAAGGCCAGACATCTTTCCTTACTACCTGATTCCATGTGCTACCATGAGGAATTTTACTGCATTCCTTTATTTGGGATATTTCTTCTCTCAAATCTCCCAATTTTTTTCTTTGCTTCTCATCTATATGTTTATGTTCCTTGAGGAGTACCTCACATTCGACCTCTTCCATAAATCCTCATCTAACCACTCCACCTGTCACTTATTATTTCTGATTCTGAATTGCCACATTTATGAGGCTGTATCATATATTTAGGACTATGTTAGGTCCTGCGGAAGTGAAGAAATAAGGAAGCATATAATATTGTCTCCAGATATCTGCTTATTTTCTAGTTAGGGAGACGAGGTTAATATAAAATAACAAAGAAGAGAAAATAACTAAATTGTGTGGGCTCAAATATCATAGAGGTAGAGAAAATGGAAACCAGAGAAAACCCAAAAAGCCTGTTCAGAGCAAATGAAGTTCATAGCAAATGTGAGGATAGACCAAACTAGATTTTGAACAGGAGTGGGATTTGGGCAGATGGTGATGGAAAAAAGAGAGAGTAGAAAAGAAGGAATGACAGGACTTTTGTCTTCAACATTACTCAAATTTTGCTAAATATTTTAGTAGTAGGCTTATAATTGCCTAGCCTCTTTCTGTTTGTATTTTCTGAAAGGCACAGTTCATCTTTGTTTTCCTTTGTAGTTTGTGGAGATTCTCTCTCTGGAATGAGTGGAAGTTTCAGCTACAAGAATACTGAAGTTGATTACATTCATGATGTTAACTGCTTCTGGGTTATCCGAACTGAAGAGGGAAAGGTAAATGTAGTATCTCTGGTTCAAATGTACATTTCACATATCTATCACATATATTTATATTACATAAAGTATACATACTGATAATTTATCTATCATATATTGAGCATATACTGTAGGTTTGGGGATAGACATTTTACATACCTTTTTCTAACCCTCATTAATGTTTTGAAATAAGTAATAACATTCTAATTTTATAGATGAGATCATGGAAACTAAGAGACATTAAGTGATTTTTAAAGAATATCCTTAGTTGGTAATTGGAATAGTTAATTTCAAAGTCAAGTTTGTCATGTTCCAAATTCCATGCTTTGTTCTGTATTGATGACTGCATAGGTGGACTGACTGTACAGTGATTTGTGTAGTCACATTGTTAATGAGATGGTGGTGTTTCATGATGATCACTCAGTGCTACAATATATATTAGGGAAAAATGGGGACTACTGTTAAAATTATTTTCCTATCAATAGCTTTCTGTGCCATTGATGTGCCAATGTGCTATCCTAATTGCTTCACACGACATTATTGTATTTTAATTATCAGAAACCTGAATGAAAAGGATTATTCTCATTTTACACGTGAGGAAATAGACCCTATAGAAGCTGAGAAGCAGATCCAGGGGAATGAGACTTTACATGGCATACACTGACGTGAACTTAGGTCATTCGACTCCAGTGACTCTGAACTGCTGCATGAACACTCTTCAAATTTAGATCTGAGTCCAAGCATTTTAGTGCATTAACTACTCAAACTTTTCCAAATATTGTTTCTCAGCCAACTCTTGGATTCATTGAAATAAATTTGTATGCTGGGATAGAGAAAGTTTTCTCCCAAATCCTATTAACTTTTCCCAGCAAACTAATGTTACAGAGGTCATTGTACAAGGTCAGAAAACAATTTTCCCCCTTTGAGAATGGTAGACTCTTTAAGGTCTAATAACCCCACAACAGATTCAATTCCAAAATCAATTTCCCAGTGGCTTTATTATGTGATTTTCTTCCTTCCATTTAGTTTTCATGAATTTCGTTTCCTGACAGTAAAAATATTTGTCTTTCAAGAAAAATTAATTTGTGAAAAAAATTTAATACGTTTATCAGCTTGTAAGAAATACATGCCATTTTCTAGATTAGTGTGACTTTCATATTTCCTTATCCCTACCGCAACTTACATAATATGGTGGAAATTATCTACAAATCATTGATAGTTCAATTCCCAAACTTTTTCAGATTTTCACTGAAATTGATTCAAAGGTAAAAAATGATGTAATGTACAGAACAGATCTTAAAAATACTCCAGGATAGAATTTAAAAAATATCCTGATGTCCTTTTTCATTAGCTGAATACTGTTGTGGTTTTATGTCATAATGGTTTAAATTCAACAGTCTCCCTTTTGTTGTTTGAAATACATGTTTGAAATATATATGTTATTAATTATATTACTATCTAAAGTATGTACATTTTAACATTTAAACTCAGACACCCTCAGTTTTTGTGCTTATTCTCTCCTATTTGTTTGCTCAGTAGTCATCATATTACCATTTCCCTACTCTACGCTTGGTATTACTCATTTCTTGATGACAACCAATCAATGAAAGCTTGCAGATTCCACACATGCCTAGACTGTGCTTACTCAGTTTTACACATAGGATGTCAGTTTGATCTGGGAAACAGTATATTGTTGAGAGGTTCAAAGGCCCTTAAGGAAATAACATATCTCAGAGTGAGTGATGAAAATCTATGTGGATTTTCAGTTATTTTGGTTATCAGGATACACATTCTTGTGGTAATATTAATTAAATTTAATTCAAAGTAGATTTTCTAAATGCTCATTTTACTGCTTTGGAAGCATGAAGTGCCTTTGTTTAATAGACTTTACAATTTAATGAAATCTAGGTAAATCTATTTCATTAATCCATTGAATAGCAACTCAGTAGATATGAAGTTTCATTTATGCTAGATGAATAAATTCTAGACATATGTTGTATAACACAGTGCTTGTAGTTAACATGGCATTATGTACTTCAAAATTTGTTGATTGGGTGTATCTCATTTTAACACACACACACACGCACACACAGGAGGAAACTGTGGTAGTTGTTAGATACATCCATTTCATTGATTGTGGTGATGATATTGCAGATGTTTACATATGTTGAAACTCTTCAAATTGTATATGTTAAATATATGCAATGTATATCATTGTGTATTTTACTTCAATAATACTGTTACAATCTATTTCATTAACTTTAAGATTTTAATATATTTTGATACTAGCTGAAGTTAGGTCTAAGCAATTTTTAATACAATTCATTTACTATGTAGCATTTTCATATATTTTGGATGATTAGGGACTTATACAAATATATCTTGAAAGTGACTTGATACAAATGCTTCCTAATTAGTGGGTGAAATACTTTAGAATTAATGTGAAAATTAAAAATAATATATGGTGACCTTTATATCTCTAGGTGCTGCGTATTACTTTCACCTTTTTCCAGCTAGAATCAGTGAACAATTGTCCACATGAGTTTCTTCAGATTCATGATGGAGATTCTTCTGCAGCATTTCAACTTGGAAGATTCTGTGGCTCCAGCCCCCCTCAGGAACTCCTCAGCAGTGACAATGCTCTCTATTTTCATCTCTATTCTGAACATTTAAGAAATAATAGAGGCTTTACAATAAGATGGGAAACACAGCAACCAGGTAAGTGTAAATATGGGGGAAAGAAAAGCAAAATTTTATATATAAAAACTTATATAAAAACAAAATTTTGAGGTTATTAAATTTTCTTGATTAAGATTATATTTTTGAATGCATTAAAAGTTTAGGAATTCAGTGACATAATATTTTTAAAATTATTTTCAAGTCAAATAAACCTATAATGAGTTTGCATTTGATTTTGTGTGAGAGATAATAAAATTTGGAAATGGAAGAGATTATTCTTAATAGTTCCCTTATGAAACTACTGAATAGCTTTTTTATAAGCTTTACTAGTATATTATTGCAGAGATTTTGTTGCGGATACTATTCACTCCTTCATTTAGTATTTCTAATCTTAGTGATCATTTGATACCTTATTTGTTGGTGTTTTTTGTTTGGTTTTGGTGTTCCATTTTAAAACTTTTTACTGTGAATATTTTAAACATATGAAAAGTAAAGAGAACAGTATACTAAATCTGCAATTCCATTCATTAGTAAATCTGTGGATCTATTTCTGAATTTTTTTTCTATTGGTCTATCTATCCTTGTGCTACCTTGATATAACTACTGAAGTTTAAAATTTGGTACTGTAAATCTCTAATTTTGTTCTTCTAAAATGTGATAGATTCTTTGCATATCCATATATATTTCAGAATCAGTTCATTTATTTCTCCCAACAATATGCTGGGATTTTGCTGGCATTGCACTGAATCTATAATTCACTTGGGAAGAGATGTCTTAAAAATACTGACCCTTTCTGGGCCTCCGCAGTGGCGCAGCGGTTGAGCGCTGGGTTGCGAAGCTGCCCACAGCCTGTGCAGCGCCCTGGCCACCGGAGGAGGGTCCCACATGGCGCGCAGACCTCTCCTGCCGCCCGCTGCTCCCCTCAGCAGTGTACCTCGGTCCTTTTGCCTGCTCTGCTCCCTGCTCTGGCTCTGGTGAATTCTCTCACCCTCCCGCGCTTCTGACTGTACCCAGTGCTTATATAAATTAAAAATAAATAAATAAAATTAAAAAAAAATACTGACCCTTTCAATGCATGCACTTTGACTTTCTCTATATTTATTCAGTTCTCTTTTAATTTATCTTTACTATGGTTCATAGATTTCAATGTCTAACCTTTTAGACATTGAACATCTTTTGTTGGTGTTTCTAGATATTTTACATTTGTGTTATTGTTACATTTATGATTATTATTTTTCTAAAATTTCATAAATGCCTCAGTTTCCAGAATTTTATGAGTTAATATACAGTTAATCTCCCTCAAAGTGGAAAGTGAATCTATCTTCTTATATTCATTCCTCAGACAATTTAACCTATATTTTAAATTAGATCACAGTGTGATGGCTGATTATCATAGAGCTCAATATATGGGTGTATTTATTTGTTATCATTAGGTTCTTCTACATTTATAACTTAAGCAAAATGGAAAACTCAGCAACTTCTTTAATTTAGAGAGTGTCCAAAACTACACATAGTTATTAAACAAACTTGATTTCTCATAGCAAGCAAGGACTTTGATCTTTCTACATGAGGCATAACTTATTTACTAATGTAAACATAACTTTTCTTTATATTTTAGAATGTGGTGGTATCCTGACTGGTACTTATGGTTCTATTAAGTCTCCAGGATACCCTGGAAACTACCCCCCAGGAAGAGATTGTATCTGGAAAGTAACAACCAGTCCTGACCTTCTGATAACATTTACTTTTGGGACCTTGAGTTTGGAGCACCATGATGATTGCAACAAAGATTATCTTGAGGTAAGGAGTTGGATTTGTATAGGACTCATCACTGTGTGCTGAGAAGTCAGGGGGTTGTGGTCTCTGATGCCTATACATGACCATAATTTATTAGCAATAGTTCTAGGTAGATATATTCTTCAGTAGGCTTCCAGTGTCCAAGTCTTGCTAAATTCTGATTATTAATTATGCTGGCTTATTGCTTCTCTTGGGTCCCTTTTGAATATGAGAAGCAGTTGCCTTCTCTTCCCTTGCCATTTTCTGGAAACCCAGTCCCCTAACATGGGGATAATAGAATTAGTGAAATAAAAATTAATGTCTAACTTCCCCAATGAAAATTCAAATTTTCAGTTTTCTGTTTAAACCAGTGAGGTGTTTCACAAGTTAATCATAGTATTCCATGAAGAGAAATAACTTAATGGTGATTATGTGAACTGGGCTGATAAAAGGCAAGACTTAACTGGTATGTATTGATAATTGTCATTAAGAGAAGAAGCCTTAACTTGTGTTCCTTCTTCTTAGTACAAGATTTTTATAGAATATGGAGGAAGGAAAAAAGCTGTTATATTCAAAACCTTATTATATAGATATGTAAAAAAATATTGCTCTTCATTTGTAGACTGAAAGATCATTGAGAAAATTGAGCTCTTATGTTTTTCTGTCATCGCCATAAATCTCAGTACCTCTTACAGTAGTCATAAAAGGCAATATACTTTTCCAAGTCCATTAGGAAAGAATGGAGTACTGTGGAATTATTCATAAAGGACAGAAGGGTCTGACTGTCAATCAGGGATCTCCACAAGTTAAAGTCATTAGTTATTTAGCAGTTGTAATGGATTTGAAACCTTTGGGAGTGACTAGAAGATCTACTTTTCCGTGGAAAATTGCTGAAAGATAGCCTTTTAAATGTTGACAAAATTATCTTGAAATTCATTTTCAACAACTACCATCATATTAAAATCAGGGGCTTTTTTCATTTCCACATGTTAACGTGCATACATGTATAATAGCAAGTATCAACCACCCTCACAATATTGAAACACCTTTATTTCTCTATGAGCTATAATATTTCAAAGAAATTGTTAACTATACAAATACCTTTGCTGCCAATAGATTAAAATATTATCAGTAGACAAAATTGACCATATCAAAATATCATTTAGTCCATTGATGCTTTGGAGTTCTATATAGTGTAGGAGTTGCAATTGTAACACAATTATAGAGAAATTAACATAATTATTTAATACATTCAAAACTAACAACTAAAAAAAAAGAATTTCTAAGGTTGTCATCATTATTGTGGTACTTAATTGTTATTAAAACTGCACTTTTTAAATTCAGTAAGCCATCTTTTCATTGTATCTAATCTGACTATACTTCCTTCTCCACCTCTGATCCTCTTGGATACTTAAAACAAGTTGTGAATCAGTTGACATTGCTGGCATTCCCTCTTTCATTTTCTTTGCATATATTTATTTTCTTCTTTTGTATCACTAGGGATTCATAATTTCAAAACAAATATCTGCAAGAAGACCTAGGAAAGGAAATAGTTATTAATGAGAGTAATAATATTACAAGAAAAAACATTAAAAATGTACATCCAATCTCCCATTTGCAGTTCAAACAGAAGATAAGGTGTCAGGGATGATGGGCGAAGGAGACTATGGTTTACTGAATTCCAATGCTGTGGTAGATATGTATATGCAAATCTGCCAGAGTCACCATCACTTTCAAATGATGGCTTTTCTGAAGTTAATCTACAAAACAACTTGGTTGGCTAAAGCCTGATCACTTTGAGTGTAATGATTTGTTTCTTTGTTTTAGATTCGAGATGGTCTTTTGCATCAGGACCCTGTTCTTGGGAAATTCTGCTCCACTCTCTCCCCTCCACCACTCCAGACTACTGGTCCCTTTGCCAGAATTCATTTCCATTCTGACAACCAGATTAGTGACCAAGGCTTCCACATCACCTACTTAACATCACCTTGTATGTAATTTGATGAGTGAGAGCTTAATATGAATGTGAAGGACAATGATGTGTTTATAGCTGTTCTATATTTTAATGTGAGGTTGCAGATGACTTACATTTTTAGTCTAATAACAAGTCTTTATAAATATTTTTTCTTGTACCTACAGATTTTTTTATCTCTCCAAAGTTCTGTTTTTAATGTTACAGTATTTATCAATCCCTAAGACATGAGATCCATGTCTTAGTAAATACATACCTGACACCTAAACATAAATTATTCAGACATAGCTCTTTACTTTCTGTTTTGTTTTGAGAGATGTTATTCAATAGCTATGTCAGACCCATAGCTATTAACTTGCATTGATATTTTAAAACAAACCGACAAATACAATGAAATACTCTCTGAATTTTTTTTTAGGAGTGCAGAAGATTTTGTTCATGACATACATCAATATGCCTGAATGAGAATTCCCTGGAGAAAGATTTTTTATGACTCAAAAATAACCCTGAATATGTTTTCACTGTTCCACTTTCTCCATTTACTTTGGTTGCGGCTGAATCTACAGTTGACCTTTAATTTTTGTCAGTCTTACTTATTGTCTGTGCATATCAACTTTCCTCACAACATAATTGTATTTAAAAAATGTATTTTTAAATACACAAACGTATTTAAAATTTGTAGAAGAGAATGTTAGATTGGAAGTTAGGTAAACATTTCTACAAACAAGGTATAACTCTATACAGGGTGACTAAAATGGATATATGGTGTGTGTGCATCCAACTCCTGGAATCGGAGGAATGGACATTCTCATGACTTTCTCCTTCTCTTCTTTGTTCTCCTTAGTGGATCTGCATTGTGGAGGGAACTACACAGACCCACAGGGTCTTCTCTCTCTGGACTTGTCTGGACCTTTTATGCATAACAGACAATGCATCTATATTATCAATCAACCCTTGGGAGAACAAATACAGATCAACTTCACCCATGTGGAGCTGGAAAGCCAGAGTGGCTGTTCTCAGACTTACATTGAGGTAACTTTTACCACTCAATGACTCTTTGATGGTACTTTTCAACACTTATATTCTGTAGCACAGTGGTCTTTAAATGATTGTTGGGCCAGTAGAATCCACATTATCTGGATGATCTGAATGTTAGAAATGTAATTATGCACTTTTTCCTAGACCTATTGAATCAGCACCTCTAGGGCAGGCTCAGAAACCTGTGGTTTATACTTAACTAGGCTAGAATTTGACAAACGAATATACTAGGGAGTGTGAAAGAAGTTGTCAAAAAAAAAAGAACTATAAAAGAACTATAGAGAATGAGACAGAACATTCTAAGGGCCTAGAGAAGAAAATGAAAACTGAGACTAGAAATTCATATTAATGCACAGTTACAAGCTTTTAAAATGAGCCCGAATAATTAAGGTAAATACAAGTATGACTAGAAGGATTTACTAATAGGATACTGATGACAGCGATTATACAGAACAATTTTGTATATGAGGGAAGTAAAAGGATTTGACCAGGTGAGCTAGGTAGTTAGTGGCAAAGGGTTAACTTAGAGAAATGAATAACTCTTGTTTGGAAGTTTGGACATTTTTTTCTTTTGTAGTTAGTTCTGATTATTTTCCTTCAGAAAAGTTACATTGATTTAAGTGTGTGTGATGGTTGTAATAAGGAGAATATCTGAAACAAAAGGGCAGTTTTTGTTTTTCTGGCCTGGTATTTCTTTTTCTTAATTATTGGTCAAGCCACAAATTAAATTTTGGGCAAGGAAACAAAACATATTTTTTTGGGTGCAATTTTTTTAAAAACCCAGAAAGGCATTTACAGTTTGCTCATATAAATCAAACCAATTCACTTTTCCAGAAAAACCTATATAATCTCTTGCCCTCTTCCCACTTTCGGATGTAGAGAGGGGACATATAGAATTTTAGTGCAAGATTTGGACTTGCCTGAAGAAGTACATTGGCCATGGCATTGTAGCAATATATTTTTTTAATCCAGAGGTTTTTATCTCAGATGATGAGAGGGATGTGTATATTCATTCTGTTTATGAGTTCTAAAGACTTTTATGATAGGGCCTCCCTAGTGGAGCAGCGGTTGAGCACTGGGTTGCGAAGCTGCCCGAAGCCTCCGCAGCACCGGTTTGATCCCCTGCTGCTCTCCAGCCACCGGAGGAGGGTCCCGCATGGCACGCAGACCTCTCCTGCTGCCCACTGCTCCCCTCAGCAGTGTACTTCGGTCCTTCTGCCTGCTCTGCTCCCTGCTCTGGCTCTGGTGAATTCTCTCACCCTCCTGAGCCTCTGACTGTGCCCAGTGCTTGTATAAATAAATAAATAAATCTTAAAAAAAAAATCCTTTAAAGACTTTTTTATGATAAATGTTAGTGTTTTATACTGAAAGAAAGAAATTTTAAATATTTTTATGTAAATAAAAATTAAATTTCCAACATCTCTTTTATACTTAGAGAATAGTAATAATAGCTCGCAGTAGCATTACCATCACCAAATGTTACCCTAAGACTTTAAAATACTAGAATAAGTAGGTCACGATTACTGCCTGTACAGTATGATGTGCTTGTGCTTTACATGAATTAACTCCTTGAATCTTCACACCCACTGTTATTATTCTTATCTAGAGATAAGGAAACTGAGGACCATAAAAGTTGTGCTTGGGCCCTGATTACATGTTTAGGGAGCAAAGAAGCTAGGAATTGCAGTGAGGAGTTTGGGCTGTACTATCCTCTGATATGAGCAGAAATACAGCCTTGTACAGTAACTGTGACCACAAAGCTGCCCCTGCTTCCCTAGGGAGAAATCTCTCTTGAATGTCCCGACTCCATAACTGGCTCTTTGGTTACAGGACTGTAACTTGGAATCAGGCCTAAAGCTTTTTTCTCAGATAGATGAAAACATTAGTAATCTGGACATCTTTCTATTAGATTTTTAATGATGGTTCTAATGGCTTTAAAAAGTCATCAAAGCCCTGGGAATGATCCCTTAAGGCTTTGCAATATACTCTAATAGAAGTTCAGTAAGGAGTTACACGAACACCTCTGAAATGGTCTGAAAGGGCATCGGAAAAATATCTTAAAACTAGCATTGAAAATTTAACTTTGGAAACAAAGTGGCAGAACGTTTTATAGCCAGACTGGGATTGGAGGTAATTCATCTAGATTCTTGTATTAGTTCAGTCATTTGATGATTGTATAAACGTTTTCTTGGAAACTTTAGTTCTTACTTCCATGAGATGCCCTACCTATTCCAGATTTTGTGATGATAACTGTAGGAAATTAATGGCAGAAATAGCTTGAAGAATTTTTAAAAAATCATATAAATGCAAGATTTTCCCAGACCAAATTTCCAACTCCTGCTTTTTACATAACACTTCAGAGACAGCCAGTGGGGGCCCTGTGTCTTAGTTGACCAACAAGGTACCAACATCCTGATGTGCATACCTCTACAGCCAGGTTTTGGCCAAATGTTCCTAGAATTGTTGAGGGAAAGATGAAACAACTCTATTGTCATAAGGACAGGTCATGAATAGTTATTTGAATAATTGAATAGATTTTTTTTTTTTACTATATCCTTGACTAGCCCTAAGGGAATAAAGCCAGTTGGTTTGTAGAATTTTAGCACCAGCCAGAGCATCTATTTACTTCATCTAAATCTTTAGTTGTGCAGATGAGGAAACTGAGGCCACAAGGGTCAAACTCTAGTTATTGTGAGAATAGGATTTAGATGGGACCCTATAACTAACTTAGATCAAAGTTCTTGCCATTAATCATCACTGTCAGTGGAATTTGTGAACTGAGCCCATTTAAAAAAATACACTTCCAATTCTCTACTTGTCCTTCAGACAGTGAGTATGGAAGAAAGTGATATTGGAATTAAATTCAAATTACATTATTATCACTCAATATATTGCTCCCAAATTTGGTGGTTTCATTTTAAAGATATACCCAAAAGAATGAAATGTTTAAGCAAAGGAATAAATGAAAGAATGATGATTATTTCGAATACGTTTCGGTTAGGAAGGGAGATAACCTTGTCATTTACAAATTCTATGTTTGGGAGAGAGAAAACTACCCAAAGTTTTGAAAATAATGAAGAGCTGAGAGGGAATTCTAGAAAGCTGTGGGATGATGATAACAAGGAATTTTCTTTTAGTGTGACTATGCCTTTCTGAGACATACTTCTAAGAATCCCAGATCTTATTATGTGGTTCCAGATGTCTTATTGCCATGCAAATATTCCTTTAAATGAAGTTTAAGATACTATTGCCTAGTGTAGCTATTTCATGTATAATGTGGTTTTGAAAGACTTGCTTTTTGCTCAGTAAGTGCTCCATAAACATTCATTTGCAAATAAAATTTAACTATAAAAGATAATAAATGTGGTGTTGCCCAGATCCAGTGTAGCATATCTTTCTTTTTCTTTTTTAACAAGACACACTTTATATATTAATTGTTGAATTTCTGTATTCCTCTTAACTAAATGTTATACATCTAAAAACACTATCTATGGGTGATTTGCTGTGGCTGTAACAAAAGAATGAGTAACAGATCAAATGTTAGTTCATCTGTTTTTTTCTAAGAGAGCTTTGAAATTGTAAAGAACAGTTCAATGAATGTGACAGAACATCTTTCCAGAATAAAAAGCAGCACCTTTTATTAATATTTCATAAGTGATTTAAGCCATCAGAACTCTGAGTGAAGGACACCTAAGACAGTAATGAAAATTTAATTTTTAATCCCAGAGAATGCAAGTAGTAGACTGAATAATAATTTCAGAAGCTACATGATGCTTAGGCCAGAGCTGAAATGGAATATGGAATAAATGGATATAGTTGTTCACCCACGGAATTTTCTTGAATAATCCCTAGTTGTCTCTCCCCCTACCTTCAAGACTTTAGCAGAATGGAAAGGGGATATTGCAAGAGATTGATAAGGGAAGGGGAAGGAGAAGAATCTTCTGGGAAAACGGAGAGCTTCTGAGAAAGTTGTTCCTTCTGAATGGTGGAAAGCAAACAAAAATAAATGGCATAGAAAAGTTGAAAACTGTAATTAATAAAGAAAGATAAGTTATATTAAAGTTTGTTTCCCAAATCAAGGAAATGTGCTTATTTTACAAGTGTCATTGAATCACAGGTTAATCATTTTGAGACCTCTAAGCCAATCCCAGTAAATTGGTAAAGCAGATAGTAAATACACCCTCTCACAATACAGTGCTACTAGATATTATTCATACAAAAATCCAACTACCTGCAACTCTATAAACCCTCTCCTAAATAATTAATAACTATGAAAATGAAATGAGGACTATATAAAAATAATAAACAGAAAATGCTATATATCAAGATCTGTGAGATATGATGAAACTGAATGTGAAGTTGAAATCTTTATGCGCTTAAAGAATGTACTAAGACATTGCAAAAGTGGGACCCCAGCAAGCTAGAACTCTGAAGGTCTGTCTTCCCTCTGAGCCTTTAACCACCTCCTCACTCCTCTCCATTTACTCCCCTCCATTCCCAGCTGTCTCTCTGCACCATTCTCACATCTTCAGATGAATTCGGTTTCACAAAGCCCTCTTTTTCTTCTTTGTTAGGAATTGAAGCCTAACCATTGAAGCCTACTCTTTGTTAGGAATTGAAGCTTATTTCAACTCCAGTCTTGGAGTTGGTTGAGGGAATTAATGACTTTGGTGTGCATGAATTTGCTTGAAGTAAGCAAGTCGCTGCAGCAAGCAACCACCCCAAAGGCTGAAGAATATTATTTTCCAGTTAAGAACATTTTGAAATTAATTTTATTTCAGAGGAAGGTCTTTCTAGAAATGGCAGGGGGAAAAAGGGAAATAGATATCGAGTACTTTGCATTTGTAGTTAGCATATTATATTTTGGGGTTTTGTTTTTTAGCTCTGTTGCTTCCCCAGTGACTGGAGTCATTCTGGTGCTTTTTAATGAGGTGACAAAATATGCCATTACTCAGGCGAAATATTTCTTTAGGTATGCATTGTAGGAGCCAAGGAAAAGAATGAGATCGTAGGACCACCAGGTCTTGGAGTTGTGAGAAATTATATACATTATGTTCTTCTTTATGTAAAGAAGTTGCTTGCTCACATGGAGACCACAGACCCATGGGAACAGTTAAGTGGAAAGCAGTAAGAGGCAGCTATGGAAAGAGCATCAATCAAGAACAGTGTACTATTAGGTCAAATACAGAGTAATGCCAGTGCTTATTTCCTATAGATGAACGCAATATTGCATGGAAACATGATAAGGTACTTCAACTCTCTGTATTACTAAAGGCAAAATGTTTAACATTTAACCTCAATTTTCTTACTATAATAGGAATAGTATTTTCCTCAAAAGAATTAAAAGAGGTTATTTATCCATTCTCTAAATATTTGTCAAATAACCTATGTGTCAGGCACTGTGCTAGGAGATGTGTATGGAAAATAGATATTAATATTTGTCATTACATAAAATATATAATGACAATTACATAATCTCAATTTGCAGAAAGTATCAGAAAGGAAAGAAGCGGTGCTCTGAAAGTAAATAACAGGGCTACTGAATTTAGTTGAATGATTAGAGATAGCTTCCCTAAGGATGTAACACTTTTTATCTGAAGAAGACAAAGGGTTTGCAATGCAAAAAGTGAAAAGAAGGAGGATTCCAGAAAAAGAGGGCCAACATGGTCCTAGAGACTGAATTGAGAAAACAAATCTTGACAGGTGCAAATAATTAAAAATAGACTAGTGTGGCTGGAACCACCAAGAAGTGAGTAACAAGAATAAGACCAGAGCTAGATCTTATAGGATCTTGTAGCCCAAGGTAAAGAATTTAGCTTGGCTAAATGAAAGGGAAACAATTGGAATATTTTTAACAGTGTCTGGAACAGCAGTGAATGGTCACTAAAAATCAGGTTACTCTCTTAATAGAGATGTCAGAAGGAACACAGCTTTATGAAGTAAAATAAACTTTAATATGGTAACTACGAAATCACAATACGCACTAATGAATAAGGAAGAGCAGTAACCTAAGAAAATAATTTTTAGCTCCATTGTAGCTTCTCTCTGCTCCCTCATCCATTATTTCTTCATTTGCCCTGGCACATGTTGCTCATTACTATGTGGTAGCATTGTGTTTTCAACTCTTGGTTGGACCAAACCTAAGTGGCAGCATATTTGATTTGTTTTGAGTTAAAAATGTAGATTTTGAACTTATTAGATAAAAAACAAATCTGTATACAAAGTAAATACAAACAAGAGATCAAGTGTATTGAAATATGGCTTTGGGACTTGATCTATTCCAGATGTTAAAACTTTATACTGACTGGGCTCTAAGTGTCCACTTTTGGTTTCATTAAATCTGTGATTTTCAGTCCAGTTAATTTTAGCTCCTCTTTCTGTAGGAAATCATTTCTGCTCACCTTCTGTTGGACAATGTGTCTATTGAGAGGCTCACAGTCCTGGGGAAGGATAAATATTAAATCTCTTTAGGGAGATGTTGCAAGTCTTACAACAATGAAGCATAGACGTTCAGCCCTTTTACAAGGAAGGATGTGAAGAATTGGAAAAAAAAATAATACAGGCTATCTCATTTCACAAGTACAAAAGAAAGAGGGTTTTTTTGGTGGGGGTGGGACAGTGCAAAGTTGCAAGTCCTATAATAAATACTGAATGCAGGATCTGCTGCAACAGTACTTGGGATCACTTTAAAGCATTTGATGAATTTTATTTAAATGTCTTTTTTCAAAGGGGTTGTGGTTAAACCATGTCTGGGATCTAGGGAGAATACAGACTTTCAGAATTAATAAGGTTTCATTTCCACAGAGAGAGAGAAATATAGCCAAAATCAATTGTACCTTCTAGGTTTAAAGCCCTCGAGCCCTATAAGTTCCTTTTAAAACATTTGGACTGCAGCTGCCTTTCTCCTTGCTGAAGTCCTTGAATTTCATTAGTGAGGCCCAGGGGAACAGCCCACTTTAGCTTGCTCTGATGCTGTTTGGCTGTTTTTCTTCCTTTTTGTCATTTTCTAATGGGAAAAATATAATTGTGAGACTAGAATCTTAGCAGAAGTTAATGGAACCTTTGAGGATTAGAGAGCAGGAAGATATCTTACTATGTGTTTCATGCTTCCTGACTTCCAAGAACTGTAGTATGTCTGCGTTTCTAAGAAAATGGTGCTACAGAAATTTTCTCTTTGCTCAGAGATTTGCTATTTGGTTAGAGAGATATTTATAGTATAACTTTATGACATTGCAGTTTGTATTATAGCTCATAGAGAGGATCTGGTTTGCTATGAGTCAGTGGAGAGGCATTTGATTTTTAGTGTTGTTGTATGACTATCAAATGGCTATACCATAATTTATTTAACCACTCTTCTATTATTAGACCTTTGGAAAATTTTCAATTCCTGTTATTATAGAACATATACTTGATGTGGATCATTTTGTGTCTTTGTCTGCATCTCAAGTTATTTGCTTACTAGAGAGTTAGAGATAATGGGTCCAAAATGATGATTATTTTGAAGACTCAATACATATTGTCAAAGTATTTTCCAGAAATTTGTGTTTCCACCAATTACATATGGGAGTAACGGTGTTACTCTGTCTCCACAGCTTAGAATATTTCGCTTTAAAAATCTTGTTACTGCCCATACTGCTTGGCCTGGATAATTCTTCAGGTCTCAGCTGAAAGGTTATTTCCACTGAAAAATATTCTATAATCCTTTGGACGAGTTCAAAGTTTTTAGTTAAGCCAATGGTTCTTTACGCTTTAAAATCTTTTTATAACATCTTTTCACTACTCTGAAATGAAATCCATAGATGATGTAACCTCAGTAAATATATTTTATATATACACATATAATATATATATATATATATATATATATATAGAGAGAGAGAGAGAGAGAGAGAGAGTTGTAGGTTTAAGAGAAATAAATAAAAGTCAAAAAATTAAATGTCTATTTCAATATGTTAAAAGCCAGAATCACTATGAAGGTCCCAGGACAAATGCAGGCTGACATGGCTATGTCGGAGACCAATTTTCTTAAAGAGTGATGAACTCCTGGCAGATTTCCATGGAGGAAAAATAAATTCAATAACTTCTTATGATTTATACTCTGTTTGTATAACTGGGAAATTCAGTGTGCATAAAATTGTATAAGAAATTTTGTACTTAATATTTAAAATACATCTAAATTTCACCCCAGGTAACAGAATTTCAGCTCTTCATGGCTCCAAGGCTTTGTGCCAGCATATTTGATTTGATTTGAATATATCTCAGGATATACAAGAATTCTTGTTGTGTGTGACTATCTCTCACATTTCAGGCTGTTTAATATCATTTGTCTCCAGCCACTAAATGTCAAAGTGCCCCCCCACCATTGTCTTCATAATTAAAATAACAAAAAATACCTTCACAAATTCCCAAAATGCCTAATTATGATATTTATTGAATATTGAATAATTGCAATTAGTTATTAAGTAATAATACAACACCTTGTACTTTCACAAATGTGACTCATGCTTCTGAAGAAATGTGCTTGCCTTAAGTTCTGAGGTAGGCTGATGTTTTACAGAGCTGTTACTGCACAAATCCTACCATTTATTGATGGCTTGGTAATGTCAATTGAGTAGATGCCTTGATATTTGTATAATAAGATCTTCCAAAATAATCTATATAACAGGAGTAGTTTGTATATCTATGGAATGATTCTTGATTTTGGTGAGAATATGATGTTTCATCTTTTTTTTTTTTTTGCATCTTTTTTATTTTTTTAAGATTTATTTATTTTTTAAAATTTTTGAAATTCTACTTTTTTTAAACAATAAATTTTATTTTTGTATTCCCCATACAATTTCAACCCCCCCATTCTGACCCCAATCCCTCCCCTCCCACCCCCCCGCCCCCCAAAAAATGTCTCTGGTTCATAGTTTTTTGTTGATTTTGATTTTCACTTTCTTATAGTTATTCATTTTCCTGGTCCCTTATTTAAATTATCTAGATTCCTGCTATGAGTGAGACCATCCGGTATTTTTCTTTTTCTTTCTGGCTTATTTCGCTGAGCATGATCCCTTCCAGCGCCATCCATGTTGCTGCAAATTGCATGTGTTTATCTTTTTTGAATGCTGAGTAATATTCCATGGTGTATATGTACCACATCTTCTTGATCCAGTCATCTATTTTTGGGCATTTAGGCTGTTTCCAAAGCTTAGCTATTGTAAACAGTGCTGCTATAAACATAGGGGTGCAGGTGTTCTTTGGAATTGATGTTTCTGTGTCCTTTGGGTAAATACCTAGGAGTGGAATTGCTGGATCATATGGAAGCTCTATGTTTAGTAGGTCCAGAAATCTCCACACAGCTCTCCATAGTGGTTGGACCCGTTTGCACTCCCACCAACAGTGCAGAAGAGTTCCTTTTTCTCCACACCCTCACCAACATTTGTTGTTGCTAGTTTTTTTAATATGTGCCATTCTCACTGGTGTAAGATGGTATCTCATGGTAGTTTTGATTTGCATTTCCCTGATGACAAGTGATGTTGAACATTTTTTCATATGCCTGTTGGCCATTTGCATTTCCTCTTCAGAGAAGTTTCTTTTTAGCTCTTCTGCCCATTTTTTGACTGGATTATTTTCTTTGTTGTTGTTGAGTCTCATCAGCTCTGAGCAGATTTTTGTGATCAGTCCTTTATCATTGGTGTTGTGTGCAAAAATGTTCTCCCAGTTGGTGGGGTTTCTCTTTGTTTTGGTTATTGTCTCTTTTGCTGTGCAGAAGCTCTTTAATTTGATGTAGTCCCAGTTGTTTATCTTTGCCTTCACTATCACTGCTTTGGGTGATGTGTCTGTAAAGATGTCTTTGATGTGCAAATCCCGTAGTGTTTCGCCTATATTTCCTTCTATGTATTTTATGGTTCAGGTCTTATGTCTAGTTCTTTAATCCATTTTGAGTTGATTTTTGTGTATGGTGTGAGGTAGTGGTCAAGCTTCATTCTTTTGCATGTAGCGACCCAGTTTTCCCAGCACCATTTATTGAACAAACTTTCTTTGCTCCAATGCATAGTCTTTGCTCCTTTGTCAAAGATTAGTTGATCATAAATCTTTGGGTTTATTTCTGGATTTTCTATTTGATTCCATTGGTCTGTATGTCTGTTCTTGTTCCAATACCATGCAGTTTTGATGATTATGCCTTTGTAGTATAGTTTGAAATCTGGGAGTGTGATGCCTCCATTCCCTTCT
This sequence comes from Talpa occidentalis, assembly GCF_014898055.3. Taxonomy (NCBI): domain Eukaryota; kingdom Metazoa; phylum Chordata; class Mammalia; order Eulipotyphla; family Talpidae; genus Talpa; species Talpa occidentalis. The sequence goes on along the minus strand of NW_023601433.1, from coordinate 64,382,177 downwards.
TTTTTTTTCAGGAGAGCTTTGGCTATTCGGGTTTTTTTGTGATTCCATATGAATTTCATCAATAATTGTTCTATTTCTTTGAAGAATGACATTGAGATTTTGATTGGAATAGCATTGAATCTGTAGATTGCTTTTGGTAGGATGGCCATTTTAATAATGTTTGTTCTTCCAATCCATGAGCAGGGGATGTCTTTCCATTTCTTTGTGTCTTCTTCTATTTCTTTTAACAGTGTTTTATAGTTTTCTTTGTATAGGTCCTTTACCTCTTTTGTTAGATTTATTCCCAAATATTTGATTTTTTTTGTTTCGATAATAGAAGGGATAGTTTTTTTTAATTTCTTCTTCTTCAGATTTATTGTTTGTATATAGGAAGGCTACTGACTTTTGCGTGTTGATTTTGTATCCTGCCACTTTACTGAATTGATTGATGAGTTGAATTAGTTTTTCTGTGGAGATTTTGGGGTTCTCTATGTATATTATCATATCATCTGCAAATGATGATGTTTCATCTTAAAAAAATCTGAAAAATAAGCACCTCCCTGGTGATGCAGAGGTTAAAAGTCTCAGTGCTGTCAAGCAATAGCCAGCCACTGTGGTATGAGTTTGCTCCCCAGCCAGGGAGCTAGCCCACATGGCACAGCAGACCTCTCCTGTCTCTCCTGCTGCTCCCCTCAACAGTGTATTTCAGTAGATCTGCCTGTTCAGCTCCCCACTCTGTTGCTGGTGAATTCTCTCACCCCATACACTGCTGGCCTACATCCCAGTTCTTGTATGCATAAATAAATAAGAAATGAATCTTTTAAAAAAAGTAAAAAATAATAGAAGTTATCCTTTTTTTAAAAAAAAAAATGAGGTAACATTTGTTTCCAACACTGTATATGATTCAGAGGTGTAGAATCACACCTTTTTAACTATCCCTTAACATTTTCTATTAGGCCTTTTGCTAAGAAATTCACACTATTATTTCATCTATTTGTTTCAACAACCCCATGAGCTAGGCTTAGATTCAGTAACTTGCTAAAGGTTAAGTGAGGAGGTTTGTGACAGAGGTAGGGTTTGAACACATGCTTGTATGAGTCTGTAGACTGTGCTCTTGCCACTGCACTCTAAGATATTGACTATTGATTTTAAAAAGGGATCTCTGTTACATGAGAAAATTTTCTTTTGCTCCTAACTTTATAAGAGTTTTGTTATAAATAGGAATGCTAACAAACTTTTTGACACATGCGGAAATATATAGATTTTCTTATTGGCTCTATTGAGGAACTTAATTTATAATACTTGTTTTTTAAAGATTTATTTTTATTTATTCATGCATACAAGAACTGGGTGGAGGGCAGAGGTACAGGGGGGTGAGAAGATTCACCAGCAACAGAGTGGGAAGCAGAATAGGCAGATTCACTGAAATAAACTGCTGAGGAGAGCAGTGGGCAAGACTGGAGAGTTCTGCTGTGCCATGTGGGTCAGCTCCCTGGCGGAGGATCAAACTCATGCTGCTGTGGCTGTTGATAGTTTGGTAGTGCTGACACTTAACCCCTTGCACCACCAGGGAGGCTCTCCTTGCCTTACTCTTACTCTCATATATGATTGGTATGTTAGCATAACAGTGGGTGAATTCATTTTTCTAGAGTAGTGTTTCACATATTTATATATGAATATAAATACGTGAAATATATAATATTTCACGTATTTATATAATAATAGGTGAGATCTAGCCATAGTTTATATTTGTATTCTCAATGTTAGGATTTGGTAAGCTAGTTCTGAGAAAAATTAGTAAGAAATTGTTCCCTGTTTAAGAGTGCATTAGCCCAAGTTATATGTGGGAATTGACTGTTCTTTACAAGTTTAAAATAACTTGCCAGATGGGACATCTTCTGGAAGATTTTTTGGGGAAAATAATTATTTGATAATGTTTTCAATTTTATCCATGGCTTATTGTCCATTATGATTTTATTTTACTCCTCAAGATAATTTTAGTAATTTGTATTTTTTCTACTAATAATCATTTCTTTTTAAAAAAGATTTATTTATTTATGCATATAAGAACTAGGGTACAGGCCAGAGGTACAGGGGATGAGAGGATTCACCAGAGACAGAGTGAGGAACAGAACAGGCAGACTGACTGAAACACACTGCTGAGGGGAGCAGTGGGCAAGACAGGAGAGGTCTGCTGCACCTTAATAATCATTTCACATATTCAGATATACTCGCATAGAGTTGTATGTAAAAGTTATATTGAATAAATTTCTTAGTATCTATATATTTGTATCACCTGTCATTTTAAATTATGAATATTTGTGCTTACTATTTTTTCCTTATTCAGCTGCCAGAGATTTGTCTTTTATATCTCCATTCCCCAACCTTCCTCAGAAAACAGTTCTTTATATATTCGTGAATTTCTTTTTAGTATTTTATTTGTTATGATTTTGCTTTTATTTTTAGATTATCCACAATTTTAATGCTTTCCTGTAATTTTTAAGTTGACTTCTTAGAGCTCTCTCTTTCATCTACTTATCTGTCTTTCAGTATGAAAGTAGTTTAGTCTATGATTTACTCCGATGAAGATTTGGCTAAAAGTTGTATATTTTGAAATGTACTATTTTCAAATTTTTGTTTTATAAATAGACCAAAATTGTACATTTATTTCCTCTTTGACATTATTGAGATAACATTTAAAGTAGTCTCATGATTTTGGAGTTCTTTTGGCCTAAGATTTTATAAATATTTACTGTTGTTGCATTGGGTAAAAAAAGAAAAATGACCAATTTCAAATGTAATATAAATATGTAACCCCGATTAAGTTGTGACTCATTTTGTAGCTGCCATTTTCTCATCTCCAAATAATGCTGCCAAGGTAATTCTGTTTATTAGAATTACAAATCTATTTTATTTTTCTGTTCAGGTTCGAGATGACCAAACCTTACTTGGAAAAATCTGTGGCAATGAAACATTCTCTCATATTAAATCCATTACTAATAATATCTGGATCCGACTTAAAATAGACGCTTCTGTTATAAAAGCTAGTTTCAGAGCCATTTATCAAGTTGGTAAGAAAATTTGGCTTAATTTTTCAATGTCTAATTTGCTTGTTGTAACATTTTAATTTCTTAAAATAATTTAGTTATTGTATGTCTTCCAGGGCCAAGGAAAACTTTCAAATGCCACATTTTATTATACTTTTACTCAGAATTAGACTTTGCAATGAAATTGAAAGCTAGAACCATTAATCTCTGAATAAACACTGTTATAATTTTCATATTTACAGCTTGTGGGGGTGAATTAACTGGAGAAGGGGTCATTCGCTCGCCCTTTTATCCTAATGTGTATCCAGGAGAAAAGATCTGTAGGTGGATAATTTATCAACCCCAAAGTCAAGTCGTTCTTCTTAACTTTACTGGCTTTGAAATTGGAAGTTCTACCCACTGTGATACCGATTATATTGAGGTAAGAATTAAACATCTTTGCACGTTTGTATTTGGTTGTTTATTGTTAAAATACAATGTCATGTTATTCTCAAACATGACACAAAACTAATTTGTACAGATCAATATCACTTATGGATATAGATGTGGAAATCCTCAATGTAATACTATCTAAGTGAATTTAGCAGCATATCAAGAAGACAGTTGATTTTTGAAAATACTGCCAGTACATTTCAATGGGAAAAATAGTTTTTTGACAAATGTTGCTGAAATCCGCACACAAATCAGACCACTTCCTTACACCATACACAGAAATTAACTCAAAAGGGGGTAGATAATAGACCCAAACATGGAGGTTACAATAATGAAATTCTTAGAAGAAAATAATGTCCTTGTATTATATTAGGTAAAGACTTCCTAGATCTAACTGAAAATGTATAAACAACAAAAGGAAAGAATTTGATTTCATCAAAATTAAAACCAAATAACCTGATTTTTAAAATGGTCAAAGTGTATGAATATATATTTCTTGAAAGTGATAAACATATGGCCATTAATTACATGAAATATGTTCAATATCACCGTCATCAGGGAAATACAAACTGATGTCTCAATGAGATACTGCTTCCATTCACTAGGATGGCTATGATCAAGAAGTCAGGTAACAGTTGATGGCATGGCATCATCAGTGCTGGGGAAATTGAAATCCTTAGACCTACTGGTGAGCATGAGAAATGATGCAGCCATGTTGGCCATCAGTTGGCAGTTTCTCACAGAGTTAAACATGGAGCTATCATTTTTGCAGCCATTCCATTTCTAAGTGTGTACCCATTGGAAATTAAAATATATTTCTACACAAAAATTTATAGATGAATATGACTACAATAATTATCATAACAGTCAAAAAATAGAAAGAACCTAAATGTCCATTAACTGATAAATGTATTAATAAAATGTGGCACATGATCCATGTAATGAAATGTTATATTGCATTATAAAGAAATGAGGTAATGACACTTTCTACAAAGTTATTGGACAAACTTTGAAAACAATGCTAAATGAAAAAGATTGTCACAGGACCACATATTGCATGATTCCATTTATTTGAAATGTCAAATAGGCAATCTATAGTGACACAGCAGATTGATTAGTGACTTCCTAGGCCAAAGGCTTGAGGAAAGTGAATAGTGTCTGCTAATAGGCTTGAGATTTCTTTTGGTATAACTGATAATGTTCTATAACTGTGTTCTAAAATTGTTTTTACAATATTAATAATAAGATTTCAGAAATAATGACTTACAGCAAATTTACAAAATAAATATCTAAAGAATAAATCTTGAATGTCTTTTTCACTTAGATTGGTAGCAGTACCATTTTGGGCTCTCCTGAAAATAGAAAGTATTGTGGCACAGACATACCTTCATTTATAACATCTGTTTACAATTTTCTTTATGTCATGTTTGTGAAAAGTTCTTCTACTGAAAATCATGGTTTCATGGCTAAGTTCAGTACTACCAATTTGGGTAAGAAATTAACTCTACTCCTTTGCCTTTTGTTTTTGTTTTAGAATAAGTATACAATAAAATAAATTACTGTAGAAAATTCATCAGCAGTATGAAAGTTTTAAAGCACACTTAAAGACAAACAATGTATTTCCTATTCAGTACATTCCAATAGTTGGTGTCTATTATTAAGAGGAAAAACTAGGTTAGCTTAAGTGACATTTAAGAAATATTTCTTTTTTTTTTTTATAGTTTTTTTTTTTTTTTTATAGAGGCATGTTTTTATTTATTTATTTATTATATTTGTTTGTTTTGTTTATACATGCACTGGGTACAGTCAGAAGCGCGGGAGGGTGAGAGAATTCACCAGAGCCAGAGCGGGGAGCAGAGCAGGCAGAAGGGCTGAAGTACACTGCTGAGGGGAGCAGCGGGTGGCAGGAGAGGTCTGCGCACCATGTGGGATCCTCCTCCAGTGGCCGGGGAGCAGCCGGGGATCGAACCGGCGCCGCAGAGGCCGCGGGCAGCTTCGCAATCCAGCGCTCAACCGCTGCGCCACCGGGGAGGCCCAGAAATATTTCTTTTTTGGACTTTTAATAGGTTATGATCAAGTTATTTCAGTTTGATATCTGGATAGCTTGTTGATTTGTACTGATCATTATTATTTTTTTCAACAGCATGTGGAAAAGTTCTTACAGAGTCAACAGGAATCATTCAAAGTCCTGGCCATCCAAATATTTACCCCCATGGTGTCAACTGTACCTGGCATGTATTAGTACAACCTGACTACCTGATTCATTTGATATTCACAAAATTTCATCTGGAGTTCCATTACAATTGCACAAATGACTACCTGGAAGTTTATGATACTAACTCTGGAACATCTCTTGGGAAGTAAGATCATTTTGTTTTCAAATAACAAAAATTTCCGTTTTGTTGCTTTCCTGATTCAGTGAAGAATGTTAAAAACCATCCATATTTCGTGTTATAAAAACCAGGTGACACAAACATCTTCTTAAATGATCATTTCTACATCACTCCTTCCTCCAGGTGTATTTCTAGATCAAAGTCCATGCCGTAATGTTTTTATTTAAATTCCAGTTTAGCATTACTAGAATAGTTTTTCAGAGCAAAGTTGCTTTTGTTCAGCAAAAACTTGACATATCTTAATAATCAAATTTCTGCATAAGCCAACTGTTTAAAGATAATACATTCTACCGATGTAGGGCTTACTGTTCCAGACATTATTCCAAGTCTTTTATATTGAGGATTTTTTTTTTTGGTTAAAGATTTATTTATTTATTCAGAGGACTCACCAGAGACAGAGCAGGGAACAGAACAGGCAGACTGATGAAATACACTGCTGAGGGAGCAGCTGGTGAGACAGGAGAGGTCTTCCACGCCATGTGGGACCCTCACCAGCTGGCCGGGCAAACCGGCACCGCAGAGGCTGCAGACAGCTTCGCAGCACCGCGCTTAGCTGCCTGTGCCACCAGGGGAGGACCCTATATTGAGGATCTTCACTCGTAAAATTCTCAAAACAATTCTTTGAGTAAGTACTCTTATTGTCTCCACTTTAGAGATAGGAAAGCTGAGGTATGGAAGTTGAGTGATCTGTCCAAAGTCATAATGCCTCTAAGTGAAAAGCAGATTCAAACTCAGTCTCTGCTCTGAATTTCTGATACATGTGCAAGTTTTTTACATTTCTATTAATAAGTTCATCTAATATTCTATATGGAGACCTAATGTAGTTTGTACTTTCTAATTTCATTAAACTTCATGTATAGGAGAAGCAGCAAAAAAACACACATATAAAACCATTTAGGGAAATGATCGCACATAGGATGATCTTCAACCTTGTAAACATTTTGTGTCTCAAATTTATTTTTCAAAGGTTAATAGGTGATATTATTACCGATATTAATTATTATCAGTTTTGCATGTCCTAAACTCTGGTATATCATTTTAAGTATATTAAAAGTATGTTTTTCTTGGCTTCAAATAGATATTGTGGAAAATCAGTCCCACCGTCTCTTACCAGCAGTGGCAACTCCTTAATACTTGTATTTGTGGCTGACTCTCACCTTGCTTATGAAGGATTTTTAATAAATTATGAAGCAATTCGTGAATCAACAGGTAACAAAACACTTCTGCATACTTCATTTAATTTACTGCATTACAAAATAATACTATGAGAATACTTCATCCCGAAACTTGTGGCACACAGGGAAAGCTGTATTTATAATAAAGTTTAATGATTTTAGTGCCATTCTTATTAAAAGGAGAGTTATGTTTTGACAAGAATATTGTCTCAGTGATAAAATTTCTAATTTTGATCATTGTGATGTAGTTCTGTAAGAGGAGAGAGAGAGAAGGGAGGAAGAGAGGAGAGAAAGGAGAGAGAGGGGAGAGAGAAGCGTGAAATTCAGGAGCTCATACTTAAAATTTTTATGTAAGTTTAAATTTTATTAAAATAGAAAATTACCAAATACTTACTTTAAGAAATTAGAAAATGGGCAAGAGATAAGACTATGACAGTACTACATGGGGTTCTATAGCAGGAAATGGAAGATTTCTTAGCAAAATATACATTTCTAAATGACTTCATGAAATTGAAACTTTTCAGCATCATTCCTTTTATTGTATTTTCATTACTTAATTCTCATTATTTGATTTTTGCAACTACAGCATAGAAAGCAAAAGCTCTTTGAAAGCAGTGTCTTTGAGATAGTATGTGAACCAGAGATACCCCTGGCCCCAAAGCCTCTGGGACTTATGAAGCTGTCAGGTTTCATTAGACTCTTGTTTACATCTGGGGTGGGTATCTTATCAGAGAGTTTGGGGTTTCATGTTTGGAAAGATATTTAATAAGTTAAAATACTATCCTGTGTAAAAATATGATGACTGCGCTTTCTGAACATTTCAGAGCCTCTGGATTGCCCCCAGTGGGTTGATATGGTTCATTGATGATTTCAGAGATAAATAGGAACTTTTCCTTTGCCAGGAGGTATTCCCTCTGGCATAGCCAATGATCTCTAAGTACACATCATTTAAAGTCTCCACTCCCTCAGATAAATAAAAGTTAACAGAATTCCCACTCAGAATTCCCACCAAATTATTTATTTCTCCTCAAAGCTGTTATTTGCTATGCTTTTTTTATTTAAATATTTTATTTTATATAATTCTTACATCTTTTTTCATCTTTGCACAATGTATGCATTTTCATTTTGGCTATATTTATTCCCCATACAATTGCACACCCCCCCTTATTTTGACTCTAGTCCTTCCTTTCCCTGCCCCGCCCCGTAGTGTGTCTCTGGTTTATAGTTGCTTGTTGATTTTGATTTTTACTTTGTATTGATTAGTCTTTTTGCTGGTCTCTTATTTAGGGTTTCTAAAGTCCTGCTATGAGTGAGACCACATGGTATTTTTCTTTTTCTTTCTGACTTATTTCCCTGAGCATGATCCCTTCTAGCTCCATCCATGTTGCTGCAAACTGCATGTGTTTATCTTTTTTTGATTGCTGAGTAATATTCCATTGTGTATTTGTACCACATCTTCTTGATACGGTCATCTATTTTTGGGCATTTGGGTTGTTTCCATAGCTTAGCTCTTGTAAATAGTGCTGCTATAAACATAGGGGTACAAGTGCCCTTTGGAATTAATGTTTCTGTTTCATGCTTTTTAAGGCAAAAGTGCTTTTCTCTGCAGTAGTTCAAGTCCTGTGTTTTGGACATGACTAGATTTTTCAAAATCCTGAGTATGTATGAATCATATTCCCTTTTCTCCTGTGGAACTCTCCTTAGGAGACAATTTGTTATCCAACTCTTGCATATGGGAAATTGAATCCCTAGTAATTACTATAGGGTATAACATGCAATTGACATATTCACTGGACTTAATTCAGATATTTAAGATCCAATGACCAAAACTGGCTTCTCAAGAAATTATCATAGGCACACAATTTTCCATTCTTCTGTAGTTTTATCTGCCTCATATATTTTGCCCAAACCACATTGAATATTAGAGTAGGATTTGGAACAAGTCACTTGAACTCTTTAGGCTATTGTTTTCTCATCTGTAAAATTAAGGAATTGCATTTGATGATCTTTGAGATGTCTTGTGGCTCTAATCAACTCTGAACACAAATTTAATTTGCTGCATGACTAAACTAGCTATGTCTTAGATAACATACCTTTCAGGCAGGGTTTCCTGAAAATATCATGGTAATCTTTGTAGCAGTATGCAACATAAGACATCTCTGTAATGACTAAAACAACTCTGCTAATATCACATTAACTTGTGAGGCAATATCTTGTGCTGAAACAATTAAGAGCAGTGGAAATAATCTGGCAGGGAGGATGTTGAATTTAAGTATTAATAAGAAAAAATTTTCAGTAAGAAGATACAGTTAAAATAGAGAAAAAGGAAAGAAGCAAGCTGTACAGACAAACAAAATAATAAAGAGAAAACAAAAAATAAGCAATAAAAGAGAAAGGCATGCAAGGTGGCAAACTCCAGAGACCTCCCAATCTCCCTACCTGTATAGTAAATTTTCCTTTGGTCCAGGGCCAAAATCGCAGATGATAGAATATTCACTTTCTATTCCTTGCTCTGGCAAAAATCATTTTAAAGAAAGATTATGAAAATGAGAGCAGAACTTAATTATTTCTAAGTCCCTTGAACCAATTGTTTTTGTTCTCATTACTCCCCATTGCTAATCTTGACCCAATTTTCAGTGTTTAAATGTTTATGGTTATTTGAATAGATCATACTTCCAAGAAATAAAATGTTGTGATAGATATATCAATTTGACTATGTAACTTAGATTTGCTGTTAGTAATTATTTTTTTTTTTAGATTTTAAAACTTTATTCTAAAATGAAATCATTCTTTGACTATTCCAAGATGGCCTGTTGAAACTCAAGCTCAAGCACACTGGTACAAGTTAATAAAGAATACATTGCTGAATGGCCTATAAATGTAGTGTCATATTTTTCATTTTCTCTCCTGTGGTCTATTTCTTTTCACAGTATGCTTGGAAAGCTATACAGATGACTCTGGGACATTTACTTCTCCACACTTCCCTAGTAATTACCCCAACAACTGGAAATGCATTTACAGGATCACAGTGGAAACCAGCCAACAGATTGCATTGCACTTCACAAACTTCTCCTTAGAGGATGCCCTTGGTGGAGAATGTGTAGCTGATTTTGTAGAAATCAGGTAAGCACCATTATTTCATCATAATTTTTTTCATTATGTATTTTCATTCATAATCTTTCCTGGCAAGGTTAATGAAAAAATATGGACTTCCTCTGTAATGCTCCCTGTTGCATGCTCTTTCTTGTTAAAAGATAAAGTTTATCATTAAGAGCCTGACAGCAGAAAAAAAGCACAAGTAGGTTTTTTGAAGTAATTTTTTATTGGGACTATTTGAAAATAAACTCTAGATTTTATTTGGGCAGATTTAGCATAAGGTACTACTATTCTAAAATTAGATATTTGCTATTGTTGAATATCTACTTTTTTCTTAATCCTTTCTTTTAAATAATTTTTAATTTATTGTTTTAATTGTGCTAATATTAGGATTCTCTCAATCATGTATCACCACTGCAGAGTACCAGCCACCTACTTTCTGTGCACAAACTCAGTTTGCTTTGCTGTCCATTTAATCTAAATATGTCACAAAAATAATGGCAAATGAGGTTTTTTTGTGTTCAAGTAATGAAAGTCTTGGCTTATGAATTCCAGTGCAACGCATGCTTTTCTGTAATTCTTTAGCACTTTGAAAGACCACGTTTAGAAGTGACAACTGCAGTAAAGATAAATCAACTTAGATGTTGATATCTCACCAGATCATTACAGTGAGTTTCATTAGGCTAATCAATTTGCTGTGTGTCTATGTGAAAAAAATTAACATTTCCATAACTTGGAATACTTTACTATTTTATAATGTCTTATTTTACTATGTAAATTCTAAAGTATTAAATCACTGTTGCACCAGATCATGCTTAAGTAATAATTTTGTTAAATTTTAGCAATTAATTATTGTACTTTGATATTGAGTAAAAAGCTACATATGATAAACTATATTTAACACTCCAAAAGTTATAGAAGAAAGGTAACTTTTTTTATTTATATATATTTTACATCATTGTTCATTTTTAAACAATGTCTGCTTCCCCCCCCATCAGGTGTAGTCCCCACAGAATTTCCTTCACCAATACACCTGTGCACCATCACCTCAGTCCCCTGTGCTCCTCCCTCCCTCCCTCTCTCTGCTCCCTCTCCCTCCTCCTCCCTGCAGGATGTCTCAGGTTTAGAATTGTCTGTTTGTTTTAGTTTTGTTTTGTTTTATATTGTTATTGTTTTTCCCCTTATGTCTTATTTGGTACCTCTTTATTCCCCCTGTAAGTGAAACCATCTGATATTTTTCTTTTTCCTAGAAGAAAGATATTTTTTAAAAATTTTGCTAACAGGTCAAATATGATGTATTAACTTTTGAAATTTTTCAAATTAGAAGGAAAATATTTAAGGTTTCTTTGTAAAATTAAACAAAATTTGCTTATACTGTTAATAATAATGGTTTCCTCTGTGTCCTTCACATTTGCCAGATACTTTGAAAGGGAAAAGATCAAATATTTTCTCTTAGTTTGCAACTGGCTATATAAAATATCATGCCAATTATAAAAGATGGCTATTCTTTAGTAAGTTGTTTAAATATTATTTAATAATGTGAAAAATTGAAAACTTGAATTTTTTATTTTTTTATTTTTTTTTTTAAATATTAATTTTTATTTTTTTATTCCCCATACAATTGCAAACGCCCATTCTGACCCCAATCCTTCCCCTCCCGCCCCCCACCCCCAAAAAGTGTCTCTGGTTCATAGTTTTTTGTTGATTTTGATTTTCACTTTCTTATATTCATTTTCCTGGTCCCTTATTTAAGTTTTCTAGATTCCTGCTATGAGTGAGACCATCGGTATTTTTCTTTTTCTTTTTGGCTTATTTCGCTGAGCATGATCTTCCAGTGCCATCCATGTTGCTGCAAATTGCATGTGTTTATCTTTTTTGAATGCTGAGTAATATTCCATGGTATATATGTACCACATCTTCTTGATCCAGTCATCTATTTTTGGGCATTTGGGCTGTTTCCAAAGCTTAGCTATTGTAAACAGTGCTGCTATAAACATAGGAGTGCAGGTGCTCTTTGGAATTGATGTTTCTGTGTCCTTTGGGTAAATACCAAGGAGTGGAATTGCTGGATCATATGGAAGCTCTATGTTTAGTAGGTCCAGAAATCTCCACACAGCTCTCCATAGTGGTTGGACCAGTTTGCACTCCCACCAACAGTGCACAAGAGTTCCTTTTTCTCCACATCCTCGCCAACATTTGTTGTTGCTAGTTTTTTTAATATGTGCCATTCTCACTGGTGTGAGATGGTATCTCATGGTAGTTTTGATTTGCATTTCCCTGATTACAAGTGATTTGAACATTTTTTCATATGTCTGTTGGCCATTTGCATTTCCTCTTCAGAGAAGTTCTTTTTTAGCTCTTCTGCCCATTTTTTGACTGGATTTTTTCTTTGTTGTTGCTGAGTCTCATCAGCTCTTTGCAGATTTTTGTGATCAGTCCTTTATCATTAGTGTTGGGTGCAAAATGTTCTCCCAGTTGGTGGGGTTTCTTTGTTTTTGTTATTGTCTCTTTTGCTGTGCAGAAGCTCTTTAATTTGATGTAGTCCCAGCTGTTTATCTTGAAAACTTGAATTTTTTAAAGAAACTTTTTTTCTATGTACTCAGGGAAAAGTATTTTATTTCTTACTCCTCAGAACCAAGGTTAAGACATGAAAGTATTTTTGCTATCCATTTCTGAGTATGCTTGTTTTTTGGGAGGAGTGGTGGCTTTTCCCCCAGTGTTTGGTCTGATTTCACAAAATCTTTTTCATCAAATCTCCCACACTGTTTCACCTTTTTCCCTCCCCCACTTCTTTATTTGAAAGAAGTTGACTAACATAAACTGATGTTTGTGATCTTAAAGTTCAAATAAAATTAAATGTTTGTATAATAGAGTTGTCAGTAACCTAAGCTATCACCTCTCTGTTTTGTCTCAGAGATGGAGGCTATGAAAATTCACCACTCCTGGGAAAATACTGTGGCTCAATACTACCTCCAAGAATCATCTCTCACAGTAACAAACTATGGTTAAAATTTCAGAGTGACTCATTTGACTCAAGGTCTGGGTTCTCAGCTTACTGGGATGGATCATTAACAGGTAAATAGGAGTGAGATGTCTCTTATTGGCTAGTCCAGTCTGATTGATGTCTTGATTCCATGCTCTTACCTATTTTTTTCCTAGCTGCGTTTTTGTCATTACTATTACCAACAAACTTATAAATATTTGTGTTCACAGCAGCCTTTTATAAATGACAAAGTAGGGGAATATGTTCTAGTTTCCTGATGTATTTCATCAAGTTGGTCATCTTGGTTTAGATAAAGGAAAGTTCATCAATGTAAATTAGGATTTATAGTCTAGCTAGTCTTTGGTGATGCAGTTTTGTTTTGCAACTTGGTTAAAGGAGAGATACCAGTGATGTAAGTCCTTCTATGCCTTTCTCCCGTAGGTTGTGGGGGCAATCTCACCACTCCCACTGGCACATTCACATCTCCCAACTACCCGATGCCCTATTACCACAACTCGGAATGCTACTGGTGGTTGAGATCCAGCCGTGGCAGCCCATTTGAGCTGGAATTTGAAGACTTTCACCTGGAACATCATCCAGACTGCACTTTAGATTATCTGGCTGTATGTATGAAGTTTCATTGCATCATACACTGATCTCATCTCACCCAACACACAATGCATTTATTTTTGTTTCTGAGATTTGGGAAAGGGAAACATTTAAAAAAAGCACTTACACAAAAATTAACAAAGTCAAAACTTAATCAAAAGAAAATTTGATGGCTATGACAACCTAAGTATAGCATATATTTCTAAAAAGCTTGATGCACTAAGTGTTTACAATATATTGACTATGGACTATTAAGATATGGTTAATATCTCTGGAAAGAGGTCATGAGATTTATTCTAATTATTATCTATATTATTTTATATATGCATTGAAAAATAGTAATTTAGTGGAAAATTTTGGTGAATTAAAAATGTAATTGAGTTATTCAACTATAACTTTTTGCATACCAACAATTCACCCTTGTCTGGTAAAAAACAATCTAAATTTTAAAATGTGTTAGGGCCTCCCTGGTGGCTCTGGGGGTTAAGTCTCAGCACTATCAAGCTATCACTGATCACTGCAACATGAGTTCAATCCCCAGCCAGGAAGCTAAACTACATGGTGAAGCAGACCTCTCCTGTCTTGCCTGCTGCTCCCCTCAACAGTGTATTTCAGTAGATCTGCCTGTTCTACTCCCCACTCTGTCTCTGGTGAATTCTCTTGCCCCACCCCACCTCTAGCCTGCAGCCTAGTTCTTGTATGTATTAAAAAAATAATAAATTTTAAAAAGTGTTAAAGTGTCATAAATTATAAACTATGAATCAAAAAGTAAGGAGAACTGATTATCAGCTATAGTCTCAAAAATATGCATGACTCTTTCATTTTCAATCTTCAGATTTCCACCTGGTTCATACCCTAGCCATAATACACATCCAGGGCTAAATAGCTCAGATTTATGCCCCAAGTTATAGGTATTCAATATAATATTAAAAGACATTTTAATCCAGAGGTCTTCTTTTATTATATCCTATATATCACACACACACACACACACACACACACACACACACACACACATATACCACCTCTTATTAAAGATTACGGGGATCTTTAGATAATGCTTACAACCACAATCATCTGACATTTAAAATATTTTATTTTATTAAAGGTATATGATGGCCCAGGTACCAGCTCTCATCTGCTAACTAAGCTGTGTGGGGATGAAAAGCCACTTCTCATCCGTTCTAGTGGAGATAGCATGTCTTTAAAACTGAGGACAGATGAAGGTCAACAAGGAAGTGGCTTCCTGGCCAAATACAGGCAAAGTAAGTATATACACTGGCTGTTTGGTGCCTAGAGCAGGCCTTCAAACTCTTGATGAATGAAACAAATCAAAATAAAAAATATAACCCATTGGTTTGAGCAATTGAATTAAGTCTTTGCTCCTTTTGAGAAAAATTTGGCTTCTTTTGAGGGAGAAAGACTTATGGATTAAATTTAATGTCGTTTAACTAAAGCATGTGATAAGCTATAGAAATTTAAGGGTATTTCATATGCTGACATAGTTGCGATTTTGCTAAAGATCAGTGTAGCAGGTTAACAACTAATGTTTTTCCATCTGTATACAACATTGTGATTTGCCTGCTAGTTTTGTCTTTTTTTTCTGACCCTTTGTTAGCTTTCCCTATATTTCTCCTATAAGTGAAGCCATTAATATTTTTCTTTTTTCCTTCTGACTTATTTCACTGAGCATAATCCCTTTTAACTCCATCCATGTTGCCACCAATGGCACGAGTTTATATTTTTTGATTGCTGTGTGATATTCCGTGTGTATATATACAATATATTCAATATGGACTATTAAGATATCTTCTTGATCTATTCATCTGTTTTGGGCATTTAGGTTGCTTTCATATCCTAGCTATTGTAAATAGTGCTGCAATAAACATAAACATAAATGTCTTTTGAATTTATGTTTTTGTGTCCTTTGGGTAGATTCCTAGGAGTGGAATTGCTAGGTCATATGGTAGCTCCATTTTTAGTAATTTGAGGGTCCTCCACACAGCTTTATATAGTGTTTGAACAAGTTTGCACTCCCACTGGCAGTGAAAGAGGGTTCCTTTTTCTACACACCCTTGCCAGCATTTATTGTTGCCAGTCTTTCTGGTATAGGCCATTCTCACCAGTGTGAGGTAGTATCTCATTGTGGTTTTGATTTGCATTTCCCTAATTATAAGTGATGTTAAGCACACAAATGCTCCCTTCTAACTCTAGAATTAATTGCTTCTTTAAAAAAATTTTTTAATGAAGTACCATTGTTTCACATCATCATTAATATTTTGACAGCATAGATTTTTCTCCCCTCAGTTGTGGTCACGTAGCTCTCACCACCAGACTTTCACAGTCCTCCACCATAGTCCATTGTGCTCTTAAAGTTAATTTTAAAATGGACATTCCAGAAAACAAATTCAGCAGACCTCTCCTGTCTCGCCTGCTGCTCCACACAAGAAATATTTTTCTTGTGTCTTGGAAAGCACAATTTCTTGCCACACTAAATCTAAATTTGTATATTTTGGCTTTCTGACAGTCAGACTGCTTATTCCTGCGATATTTACTTTTCTTTTATAATTTCAAAACAATGAAGGTGGAATTTAATATACTAGGGATATAGGTCCTTAGAGGTAATATCAGAGCTAACCAGTCATATTTTCTGAAAAATGTGCCAATTGAGTGTTTGCAGGAATATATACTCCTGATATAATTCAATGGAATATATTTTCCTCAGATCTCTTTTGTAGCCATTGAGGCACTTAGTACCTTTCTAATAGGTATAACTTCTCAGCGGCATCTAAACAACAAAATTATTCCTTATAAATCTGTTTTGTATAAAAGCATGTAGAGGTTTTCAAAGAGTAATAGTTTGAATATCTCCCTGAGTCAGCAAAAGTAGGTTTTGAGAGCCACAAATGTATACTTTTCCATATCAGAATTTATTTATTTAGTTTTTAAAGATTTATTTTATTTATACAAGAGCCGGGGTATAGACCAGATGCGCGGGAGGGTGAGAGGATTCACCAGAGACAGAGCGGGGAACAGAACAGGCAGACTGACGAAATACACTGCTGAGGGGAGCAGCGGGCAAGACAGGAGAGGTCTGCTCGCCATGTGTGTTGCTCCAAGGCCAGCAGGGATCGAACTGGCACTGCAGAGGCTGTGGACAGCTTCACAGTGCTGTGCTCAACCACCTGCACCACCAGGGAGGCATCATACCAGAATTTATTTTATTTATTTATTTTTATTTTTATATTCCCCATACAATTGTAATCCCCTGATTTTGACCCCAGGTTGAGAGTTCTCCACACAGCTTTACATAGTGTATGGACAAGTTTGCACTCCCACTGGCAGTGTAAGAGGGTTCCTTTTTCTCCACACGCTCGCCAGCATTTATTGTTGCCAGTCTTTCCCTGCCCCGCCCCGCCCCCATAGTGTGTCTCTGGTTCATAGTTCTTTGTTGATTTTGATTTTTTTTCTTTCTTATAGTTATTCTTTTTCCTGGTCCCTTATTTAGGTTTTCTAGATTCCTGTTATGAGAGAGACCATCCGGTATTTTTCTTTTTCTTTCTCATCCCAGAATTTATTAATGATGCTGCGGCCTCCTGCCAGGAAGCAGTGTTGTAGCAGAAATGTATCTAGCTCATTTTTCAGAGACACTTCTTTCAAAATAATACTTACTTTCCCATTCTCTTATTACACATCAAACAGTTTGAAATGACTTGGAAAAGGGCAGGCACGTGCATTGTTAAAATTCTTAGGTTTGGTTGAAACCCACCCTAGTTTGGCGCTGACTCCTAGAACTGGCCATACCTGAGGTACCTAGTGTAGTTATGTTGAAAACTCAACTCAAGAAAGCCACCATCAGGGCCTCCCTGGTAGCGCAGGGGTTAAGCACCGCACTATGAAGCAATCTGCAGCCTCTGTAGCACAAGTTCAATCCTCAGCCAGCCAGGGAGATACCCGCATGGCGCAGCAGACCCCTCCTGCCTTGCCCACTGTTCCCCTCAGCAGTTTTTTTTAGTCAGTCTGCTCGTTCTGCTCCCCACTCTGTCTCTGGTGGATCCCTACATCTCTGGCCTGTACCCCAGCTCATGTATGCATAAATAAAGAAATCTTTTTTTTTTTTTTTTTAAAAAAAAAGAAAGCCACCATCAGATTGAAGACTTTTTCATGATTTAAGATTTTCATTTCTTCTTTAAATCCTTTATGCTTCCTGTGTTCCCTTGGTACTTTCTGATGACTAACTAGAGGAATAATGGAGACTTTATTGTAAATTTCATGCTGACTTTTGGATGTTCAACAATGCCATGTTGTTTTCATTTTTAGCATTCACATAAGACTTTGTGTTTTTAAACTGTTGTAAATTTAAAGGTCAGAATTTCTGTCCCTTTCGAGCATTAAAGTTAAAAGAAGCATAGAATGTTTAATACACTCTCAAACAAATTAGTCTGATCTCCAAGTAGTGCTAAGATGGTCTGCTTTCTAAATGACAGGAATTTAATGGCTTTTTAATATAGGCAATTTTCATGACACTTTTAAGTTTCTGAATTTGTTTAAGTATTATAATTGCATGTACACATATATACATATAGTTGTATATGTATGCATGTACACATATAATTTTACTCCAGATGTGTTCTTAAAGGAAAATCTCACAGACCTTTTGGGGCAATTATAATATATATGATAGTTCTTAACAATCATATTTCTTTTTCCAGCATGTAGGAATGTGGTGACTGTGAATCAAACCTATGGCGTCTTGGAGAGTATACATCACCCAGATCCCTATTCTACCAATGAGCGTTGCAACTGGACCATTCAAGCAACAACTGGAAACACTGTGAATTTCACATTTGTAGAGTTTGACTTGGAATATCACACAAATTGCTCCACAGACTATTTAGAGGTATGTATTTTGAAGCTAAATAAATTCTTGCATTTTCAGATCAAATCAAACAAGGTAAGCTAGAAGTCATCATGCATTTTAGAACTGAATTCATAATTCTGCCCTATACATCTCTAATATGTCAAGTCCATGGTATTTGAACAGGTATATTTCATGTCTCTCTGCTATATCATCTTAAAATATCATAAAGTATATACATAAATAACTATGTTTGGAGGTTTCATTGTAGCTTCTAGAATGATTGACTTCATGTTTTTTAAATAATGCAGAAGCAGAAGAGTAACGTCTATTTTTGTTCATCATAATTGTTTTATATAAAGTCCCCTGTGCATCTCACAAACACAGCAGTTTGTTACATCATATTTTTGCTATTTGTAATTGAATCCTCATGCCCTGATAGACAAAAGCTTTTTGAAGGTGAGAGTGGTTTTCTACTTACTTTGGTAACCCAGGCATGGATTGTAGAGTTGGAATTTTATAGGAATTCAATAAGTTTAGGTTAAATTGAGTGTTATAATCATATTTTAGTATCAGTCTATTGTTACCTATTGATTAACGAGAATGAACTGATTTCTCAATTGGTCATTTTGTAAAATTTCTACACATTCACTGCAGCTCTTCTAGCCTGAACACAAATTGAAATAGAACTCAAGGTCTTTCAAGGTGTTGCATATATAACAATATGCTAGGCACTATATGAGTGATTTGATGAAACACAATGGCAAAAGCTACAGAGGAGAAAAACTTTTGAACTTGACTTTAAAGAAAGCTTTGGCAGAGTGGGGGAGGAAATGAGATGAAAGGCTTCCAGGGACTGGACTCTACCTCTTTGTACTGACTTAAGGATAGTAACATTAAGTTCCATCAGATAATTTTTGGAGGCATTTGAAAACTGTCAAATAAAAAAAAAATACATGTTCCAGCAACTGTAGAGCAGCTAATTAGAAGCCCTTGGTAGAGGATGTTACAGGCATGCCATCTATCTTGTGTAACATTGATGGTAAAAGCAGCAAAATACAGAATGAGAAACAGAAGTTTAGCAAAGCCTTCCAAAGAATGATACTGTTGCCAGAGGGAGGAGATTTTATTTCCATTTCTGTAAGCCAAGGGGCAAGACCAGAGCAATAACTGCCATGGTTGGTCTATGATGGAAATTTTAAGAGTGCATATAACCATTTAAGGAAAGAAAAGCCAGAAACACAAAATTCATTTTCCATTATTTTAATAACTTTTAGTTTAAGGGTTTATTTCAAATGTCTTTGCCAAGTCCCAACTGAGTGACTGTTATTGCTGCCAGAGCTGAGTTATTTTGAATTAATGAAACAGAAACTATGAAAGAACTTGATTAGAAATTGGTCAGTGATTATACCTAGCTTTGCTGAGAGGTGTAGGTTGGTAAAGAACCCATCGGATAGATAACCTATCCTTTATTATCTTGTCCTCTGGGCAAAACAAAATGAGTCAGATTTGGAAATAAAATAGTCAGTGGGAGAAATGATCATTTGCTTATAGGAGTAAGAACATTTTGGCCATGCCATTATGGGAAGTCAACCTTAAGAATTCTTTCTGTATTTTACAATTTTATTTCACTTTCTCATTTTTCTTTTTTGAGTCTGAGTCTCCATATAGAAGAGGTTTCTAATAGGTGATTGACCTTGCAAAAACAAGTGATGAATTAGGGAGAAATCACAGAGCATGTATTAGATTAGCAGGGAGTTGTTGTAGGTTGAGAAGAGGAAGGAGAAACTGCTCTGCCCAGAGTTACACTGATTACTGGGGAAGACTTTTCAACTCTGACCTTTCTTGATCCTTGGGAGCACCTCCTCTTGCTATCTGTCAACTTCTATTATACTCTTCTATTATACACCTATTATACACCTTCTATTATATTCTGTTTTTCCTTTCTGTGCTTCTAAGGCACAATAACCTTGTAGAAAAACTACAAATATATATATATATATTTTTTTTTTTAAAGATTTATTTTTATTTATTTATACAAGTACTGGGTATAGTCAGAAGCACGGGAGGGTGAGAGAATTCACCAGAGCCAGAGCTGGGAGCAGAGCAGGCAGAAGGACCGAAGCACACTGCTGAGGGGAGCAGCGGGTGGCAGGAGAGGTCTGCGTGCCATCCCTCCTCCGGGGCCGGGGGCAGCCGGGGATCAAACCTGTGCTGCAGAGGCTGCGGGCAGCTTCGCAACCCAGCGCTCAGCCGCTGCGCCACTGGGGAGGCCCTACTACAAATATTTTTGTAGAAAAACTACACAATACAAAATATTTTGTCTACAAATATTTTTTGTAGAAAAACTGCAAGGTTATTGTGCCTTAGAAACATAGGAAGGAAAAATAGAATATAATAGAAGGTATAATAGGTGTATAATAGAAGAGTATAATAGAAGGTTACAGAGATCAGCAAGGAGAGGTGCTCCCAAGGATCAAGAAAGGTCAAAGTTGAGAAGTTTTCCTCAGTAATCAGTGTAACCCTGGGCAGAGCAGTGTTTAAGGAATGGTTAGAGCAAGAGCAGGACTATAGTGTGAAGACATGAAGCAAGAGAGTGAGTATAGACTAAGTCTATAAATTCACTGTCCAAGGTCTTAGAAGCAAATCAAATAAATTATGACCTCTCTTCACTAATCCTCAGCAATCATTTTCCTAATAACTCCTCATGTGATAGCTCTCATGGAATACCCTCCTCTGCATGTGTTCTTATATGTCAGTGCCTCTTAAGATATGACCACAAAAATTGGATGCAACTCTCTAACTAACTTGGCCAGAGTTAGCTATGCTGTCACTGTATTAACTCATTCATGTATTTCTGGTATTGTTGGCTGAGGTTAAATTAATTTATTGTTGTTCAAGTCATAAAGTTGGACTGTTAGTGACTTATAATATCCAGTGCACCTTTACATTAATTATATTGACTTCACAGCCTTAGCTCATATAATCAAAAAATATATAAGCTAAATATGGATATTTTCCTAGGATATTTTTCCTAGAATATTTGACAATTGGCCTGAGAATACTATCATATGATCCCTCTGAATCTTGATTCTCTGGTATTCAAAGCATTATTCATTTATATATAGATTCATTGGCCACAGACCTACTACTTATTCGAAAATAATTAATAAAAATGTCAAAAAAGATAGAACCTGTTTCAAATACTCTAAAATAATAGGTTTCTTCAATTAACACAAAATCATTACTGAATGTATTTGGGATAACATTATCCAAACAATTTGGTAATAATAATAGTTCATCTTCATGGAACACTTCTTATTTGCTTGACAATTCTCACAGCAGCTATGCAATTCTTACCTAGTAATGTAGGAAATAATATTATGCTTATTTGCAGGTGAGATGATTGAGGCAAATGTGAGTTTTCCACAGTCACAAAGATTCTAGGTGGCAAGACCAGGCTTTCTACCAAGCACTGGGGCTACACACTGATTCTCTTAGCCAAAACATCACATGCCCTTTATCTGAACACTCTTACACAAATTTCTGTCACAATTTTCTAATATGAGGAAGCTTCCAAGGAGCCCTTTAATTTACCATTCTAATGGCACTGTCACAAAAAGAAGTTTGTTATTTTAGAAGTTGATGTTCATAGATAAGCACTGGTAATTTATTATTATCTTTACTACATGCTAACAAATTATTTTTGGAGTCTGATATAGATTTTTTTTTTTCAGAAGTTACTGTCAATCTTATTAATATGTGAGGTTTTGGGATAAATATTTTCCCTGTTTTGAAAATTAAAACATTTTTCCTTCAGACCTTTGACAGTCCTCTATTTTATTGTTCTGCTTTGTACTCTTGGTTGCAAGTACATACTCACACTAAACCATGTATAAAAGATTTGTATTTGTGAAGGGGCAGTTACTCTGAGGAAGGAAAGAAAACCTCATACTAAAAATAAATTGAAAGGCCAGGGGAGGGCAGGACACAAGTTCAGAGGAGTCACCCCTCTCTCTCCTTTTTGATGAGTTTGTTGCTTCCCCTTGAATATCTGTCCTTCATTTTCATTTTTCTCCCTGAAAGCTCTTCCTCAGTTTCTACAACATCACAATTTTAGCTTCAACATGATCACCCCTCCATGACTTTGTATGACCTTTGACTTACAGTACTTACAACAAACTAGACCTTGCCTTGGTGACAAATCAAAAGCACAGATGGTTCATATTTTTAAGCTTGACACCAAAAGGATGGAGCCAACTTGCTTATGAATGGGCAACACAGCTGGCCCTGGAGTGAGATCCAGCACTGCTCACAGGTCATGTCTGTGGGCTGAGGGAGCATCTTTGAGCAGAGGTGTGGTTTCTGCTGGCATGCTAAAACATTCCTTAAATACCTATACACTTAGAAAGATTACACTTGTTCTGCAGTGAACATACCTTTTTCTACTGCAAGAGGTGATGCACTTAAACTTGGAAAAGTTTATTTAAAGGAATTGACTGGCAAATCTTCTACCTTGGATTTCAGTGGTTCTTCCAGCTTTAAATACAGGCATATTTTCCCTTCATCATACATATTACACTCTCTTCTGCAAACATCCTATTTTCATCTTTCTTTTGCAATAATCATAGCTTTAAAAGTAGACATCCCCCCCCCAAATGTGCTCTTTCCTAAAGTTTAGCTATTTTGTATGGGTGCTCATAAAATGATCAGAAAGCTTATGAATAGCCCCATAAGTTCCTTATTAAATTGATTTATTTGGAGATTTCTCCTTTCATTGCTCTAAAAGCCCTGATTTTGTGGACAGAATTTATTTTTTTAAGACTGATTTTTCTTGAATCATGTCTCCTTTTGTCCTTGCTTTTCTTTTTTCTTTCACTTTTTAAATTTTTTTGGTGTGTGGATTCAGACCTCCTTTTGAAGTCTCACTTCCCAACCTTAAGCCTATGACTGATGTTTCCACTCATCACAGGCTCCAGGGAAAATTGATCACTGTCCCCAAATGCTTTGGTCACCACCTCATTAGTAGTCACTTCTTCGTTGGCCAGAGTTAGTTCAGAGTAGCATTTCACTATTTTCTTTACTTTTTGGCAGAGGAGAACATAAAGAATTCGCCCAATGCTATGTTTTTAAAAAAGACATCTAAGAGATGTGCAGATGGCTAAAATTATCTCCCCACTACCACCTTTTTTTGGTATTTCTTTTTCTCTGCCCAGTGTTGGTATGTGTCCTTTGTAAAAAAAAAAAAAAAAAAAAAAGTCTTTACTGAGGAAGATGCTGATGGAAGATAAAGTTCCTATAACTGGTTGCTAAATCTGGTTGCATTCCAGAATCATCTGTGTATCTTGTTAGAAAAACACATTCCTAGATCCACCTCAGACAGACAAATCAAAATCCCTAGGGATCCCAATAGAGTGAGCCTACCTTAGTCCAGCACTTGAGTCCAGCACTTGAGACCAGTCCCTTAGTCCAGCACTTGAGACCACTGTCTGTTGTCCATCTCTACCATGGCAATATATTTTATCCTTACTTCAATGCTCTTTCCTGGGAATTTATAAATATTTTAATAGGTATCTTCTTAACATTTACCTTTGAGTGCTATGAAATGTTTCTTTTTCAACAGGTTTTACTTTAACATTGTTATAGCTAAATAATATGCCTTATCTCACCAAGACCTGGTGATTTGGTTAATATCACACTTATTTATTACATAAAATGTCATATATATATATATTGCATTTTTATATTCATTCTAAACATTCTCCCTACCGCCTTTCCTTATTTGGCACCTTTGCCTTTATCATCTTCCATTACACCCTTTCATAACTTTATATGCCTTTCTCTTCCTCTTTACCACTTATGGTAAATATTTCAAGTCCTCTGGATTATGTCATTGAATTCTGTCAAATGCATTTCCCTCTTAGTCTTTATAAGATTCATTTCATCTCTTGCCAAATTCTCTTTCTGATGTCATCTTATTCAACAGATGTTTAGATCATTATTTATTACAGTTCCATATCCTCCTTTCATTGCAAAATCATGCATTTCAAGTGAAAGAGTAGATGAAAACTGAATCTATATCTTTCAATCCTACATGCAGTTCTGTGGTTGTGTTTTGTAAGTCTGGAGCCTGAGCACATTTTCCATATCAGGTCCTTGAAACATCAGGCTCTTGTGATATTTAGTTAGGTTAATAATATTTATTTACTAGCTGTTGGAGAAACTCATAAGTTCTCAGATGCTTAATACAAGTTTATTTCTCAGTAACATTGGAGTTAGGAAGGTATTTCCTGCCTTACATATGGCATTTCAGAAACAGAGACAAAGGGGAAGTTGATTTAGGGAAAGCTGTGTGCTATGAATATTAATGTTTCATAAATTAAGAGACCTAAGTTCTAATAAATGTAGGAAGTCCCCAGTGAACCAGAATTAAACAGGGTTTATTGTTTTGTTCTGGTTTTGCTGTTGTACTTCCTCAAGATGTTACTATCTTACATGTGATTTGTTCATTCATTTACTCATTCAAATATATTTTAGACACCTAGCCTGTGGACTATAACTGTTTTATGTCAGTTTTCTTTGTTTTCATGGAAGAGACAGATGGTTCTCACACAGTACAGATTTAATTACAGTTGTGTAACATGCTGTGAGGGAAAATTATTGGGAGCTCCAAAGATATAGAATGGAAGAACCAACCTTATCTGTGGGTCAAGGAAGGCATCCCTGGGGAAGAATCACTGAACAAAGGTATAGAAAGGCTGGAGGTCTCACTAGGGGAGTTGTGTATGAGGAAACATCAAAGAGAAACAAAGCTGGGCCAAGTTAAAGTTTCCATTTTTATGCTCATAAAAATAAGGGGGGCCTCCCCGGTGGCGCAGCGGTTGAGCGCTGGGTTGCGAAGCTGCCCGTGGCCTCTGCGGCGCCGGTTCAATCCCCGGCTGCTCCCCGGCCACCGGAGGAGGGTCCCGCATGGCGCGCAGACCTCTCCTGCTGCCCGCTGCTCCCCTCAGCAGTGTACTTCGGTCCTTCTGCCTGCTCTGCTCCCCGCTCTCGCTCTGGTGAATTCTCTCACCCTCCCGCGCTTCTGACGGTACCCAGTGCATGTATAAACAAACAAACAAGCAAACAAACAAATAAATAAAACATGTCTCTATTAAAAAAAAATAAGGGAAACTTTTAAGTTCATGAGATATTAGAAAGTTCTCCTTCATGTCTCAGATATTTATTTTGAAAATTACAATAATAAATGGCTATTTTGTGCTAGGTACTATTATAGACATCTTGATAGATATTATTCTGGATCTTCACAGTACAGCATAATCTGCACAGTGCAGTGCGGTCATTGGGTATTTTTATGCATGCCATTTAACAAGCAGGAGAATTAGGGCTCAGTGAAGTAGCAACACTTGCTCAGGATCACTCTGCCAGGAGGTGGCGGAACCCAGGTTCACTCTGACTGGAGTGTGGGTGCTGGAGTACACCTGGTCTCAAAGCTTGGCTCCTCCTCACTAGCTGTGACCTTGGGCATGGAATTGAGTCTCTTGTTGCTTTGGTTTTCTCATGTTAAAGGGAGGGAATAATTACACTTTCTTATGAAATTGCTATACATTGGATAAGATCATACCTGGCAAATACTGAACACTCAAGAAGCGCATGTTACTGTTCTCCCACTCTCCTGGCCATTTGGCCATTCAAATTCTTCTCCCTATTGGAACATGTGGTGGTATGGTATGAAAACAGATTTGTAGCGGTTTAATCCTATAACCCCCCAAACAGAAACAACAATGTAAACCAACACTGTGTCAATAAACATAAGCTGAAAGAAAAAAAATAAATGCAGAGGCCATTTTTTTTTTTTAAACCCAAGCTTCCCACAACCTTTTAGGACATTGTTTTAATACTTACAGTAGTCTCATGGCTTAGACATGCCACCTTCACTCCTTATGACTTGTCAATAGTGAGTGACTGCTTCTCCCTCGTGGGGTCTGACTTCCTCTCCCAGAAGAACCTTGAATCTGTTTGGCAGCTCTGACAATCCAGAATTTGTTCTCTTTCTTTTCCAAGTTCCCTTACTCCATGTATACAGCCCTTAGTAGGTGTTTGACATCTTCTGCTCTTTTATTTATTTGTTTATTTATTTTTGAAAACTTTTTTAAAAAAGATTTATTTATTTATTTTATACAACAACTGGGGTACAGGCCAGATGCATGGGAAGGTGAGAGGATTCACCAGAGACAGAGTGGGGAACAGAACAGGCAGACTGACGAACTGCTGAGGGGAGCAGTGGGCACGACAGGAGAGGTCTGCCTCACCATGTGGTACCCTCTCCAGTGGGGATCGCACTGGCGCTGCAGGCTGTGGACAGCTTCACAGCGTGGCACTCAACTGCCTGCGCCAACAGGGAAGGCCCTTCTATTCTTTTAAAAGCTTTATATTCACCAAATAAAGGATCAGGAAAAAATTATTAAAAATAATAATGTAATAAATTAAAAACCAAAATTAAAACAACCATAAATCAGAGACATTCTGCAGGGGATCAGGGGGAGGAATCAAAACAAGGGAGGGAAGAGCACAAGGGCCTATGATGATCGTACATGGATGAACTGGTGGTGGGAATTTTATAGGAACTACACCTGAGAGGAAAAATCATACATTGTCCAAAAAGGAAGAATGATCTAAAATATATATAAAATGAAAAGAAACTTTACATTTACATTCTGTCTTAAAAGCAGAACAAAAGCAGGCATTTATGATTGCACCACAGATTACTGATGGTCACATGAAGACATAACAGATTCTGTAAAGGGCCCAGGAACAATTTCTTCAGTTACCAAATTTTTGGTTTAAAGATAAGCACATTTGGAAATAACTTCAGGGAACTAGTCTTTCTGTTGTTCTTGCATGAGTCAGTGAAATTAGAATTGCTTAAATCATCTCTCTTCTACCTGTTGACTACTATGAGATGCTAATGATACATAAAGAGATTACTGTATCCAGTGCTCACTCATAAGAAAATGCTTTACAGGTGCCCAGATCACATAATAGAATGTACTATATAACTCAATAGTCTCTGTACCTGTTCATCTAGCTTAGTGCTTAATAGTGAAGACTTAAGCAAGGTAGCCTGAATTTAAACCCAGATTCTACCACTTATGAGCCAGGTAACACTGAACAAGTTGCTGAACTTCTAGGTACCTTGATTTCCCCATCTGTAAATGGGGAGTTAGTGTCAAAGAGTTTATATACATAAAGAGACAGAACAAACTGGGCATGCAGTTCACTTTCAAATTTGCACCTATAATGATGTAGGAGATATACCTCAATGGGCTATAGAGAAATTCACAAATAGAGAACATTTGATTCTTTAGGTTGAGATGTAACTAATGGTTCATTTCTCAAGATAATTTCCTCTTGCTTTCTCTGCTGCTCGATCTGTTAATGCATTGACATATTTCACAAAGGATAAATGATAAATGATTTAGTTCACTTCTTTTACTCTAAAGTCAAGAAATGTAGTGAAGATAATATCATTTCCTTTGACTAATGGGAATTTGATGTATTATCAATGTTACTTTAAAAAACTGTGTTATTTTCTATTATTACAGACATAAAGGACTTTGCCATATCCTTGAATTTTAATATTTAAAAATTATCAATGAAGAAAACAAGAAAAATTCCTCTTGAGTAGCTTATACCTTTAAAAAGTATTGCATCACTAAATTTCTACATACCTCACTTTCCAGTGCTCTAAAATAGGGATAACAATACTACCAGTATTTTAGAATTTCTAGGAATTTTACTTTAGGTGATGCATACAGAGGGCTTAGAATATTACCCAGCACAGAGGAAGTACTAATAAATATTATCCAATATTATTATAACATAAACACAAAATTATGAATGACTTCTTGTTCTCTAACACAATTTTCAGTGAATGAAAGGCTTTGATTTCCAGAAGAGCTGCCCCAGTTGTGATTTACATAGATAGATGGGCCCTAGTAGTGAAAGCAAGTTTCTTTACCTCAGCCTCTCAGCTTTCTTACAAAAGCCAAGGGATTCTATAGCTGAATCTAAGAAGTATTGTAGTTAAAATTCATTTTGACAGACAAAGAAATGCAAAGAAGCAGTGAGATTTTATGTCAGAAAAGCAAGGGGTCTGAGCTGACTCTCATCATCATGGCACCTCCTTAAACACTTCCTAGGGAGATGAGTCATGTTTCCTGCCACTGTCTGTCAGGGGAAGTTTACTTCTAGGATGCCTGGCATTTTGCTTATAATTCAGAGATAAGCTATTTCAATTCAGAGAGGACAACTGCTATTCAAAAACATGCAAAAAAAAAAAAGTGACAAACAGTATACCAAACAATTCAATTTATGTCTAGATAAAAGACATGAGTCTAGCATTCTACTAAATAAACATGATCTGTGTTCAAAAGAAGTTTAGAAAGCTGTATCCATTGATTAATTGAGCCAAATACTTCATGGAGTCATTAAGTGTAACCAGAGGCATTTTATAAGACTAAAGTTATCAGAGAAAAATATGATGTTTTTTAATTATAAAAAATCTGAATGTGATCAAAATCCCTTTCCTCAAAAGGAAATGCTAATCTTGTCTTACCATTCCTCACAAAAAAGAATTTTCATGTGATTGCGTTAATTTACTACAGTTAATGAGGCAAACACAACAGCTTTCAAAAGAGAGCCTTTGCTCTCAAATTCAAAAGAAACTGTGTGTGTGTCCTCTCGCAAGATTCTCTTCAGACATGAAGGACAGAATTAGGGTGAATAATAATCAGATCTCTCGATAATTTCCAAGCTAAACTTAAACCAGCAAAATTTCCCATTGTTGTTCAAAACTTAAAATTGCTCTATCTGTATTTCCTCTGCTGGTGACTCTGCTCCTTAGACTACAGGCTGCAAGTGCACGGAGGTCTCTCCCACCAGGCATGAGTAAGAGTGCATAGATCAGAATACTAATTTTTAAAATTAGGATTCATTTTGTGGGTTTTGATTAATTACATTGATTTTCTGTTTTTAAAAAATGGGAATGATTTCCAATCACAACATTTCAGAGTTTTTTTTTCCAAAAAGACCCCTTTACCTTTTCATTTTTATGTTTGCTATTTATTTAACTGTTTTTTTTTTCACTCTGCATAAATTGGAGGAGTCTGCCCAGCAGTGCTCTAGGTTCTTCAGCTCAAGATTCTACAATTTCATGTTCTATGAACCAGATTCTTTCCTATATCTGAGTTCATCGAGCAGATGGTGAGGCTTTTAGGAGGTACTAATTAAAAAAAAAGTTCAGTCTTCCACTATAGTGGTAGAATTGTCAGAAGGAAGGTTGCAGTTCATGGAATTAAGTGTTCCTGTGTGCACAGGAGAGTATGCTTGGCTTTCGAAGCATTTCACTTACCACTAGGGAGGGAATTAAGCAATTACTGCACCATCAGCGACTATCAAAGCTTATGTTTCTAAGAAGTCTTTAGTCCCTGAACATCTGAAGGAATTCTTTTTCAATAATTAGTCTTAATTAATAATGAAAACCTATTTACAATAAAAAGGGAAGCATTTGGCAGACAGAATATGGTTTTAAACTAATGCTGGAGGAGATTACCTTATATAATAACATTACATTTTATTTAAATAACATTGTTTTACAACACTTTACATGATTTAGAAACATGTAGGCTTCAACTTCTTCAGGTATAAGTTACCACACCACAGTATAATTTAATGTATTAATTTTCATGTACAATATTTGGATACATTACAAAAAACTATTGCTATAGACAGTGTAATATATTTAATTGACCAGCTATGTATCTGAAAACCCAAAAGGGTATGGAATTCTGAGTTTGGAAAATCATCAACAAATATCTACATTGCTGTGTCAATAGATTCCCCAAAGAAAACGCTTTAAAAATCTGATCACATCGAAATACATAATTACAAGAAATATGGAAAACAGAATAATCTAGATAAAATAACCTGAATTATATGACTACTAATTTGGTGGTGTTTATTTCCTGTATTCTTTCCCTATATATTTATTTTATTTTCATATCCAAAGGGCATCATATTATGACTTCTTTTCCATCTAACACTAGCTTGTGAATGTTTCTCCTCATCATTTACAACACTGCATATTCCATCATCACAATATAGCCACTAGTTCTTATTGTGGGGCATTGGGAATCTTTTGAAATTTCTACTATTTTAAGCAATGCTGAGATAAATACATATGTAGATATATCTTTGCACAATCCATTATTTGACAATTATTTAAAAAAAAATCAAAAACCAAACCGACCTTTGTCGCTTCTAAAATGAGTAACATGTAGACAATAGAAATAAAAATATCAATGCTCTATTAAGAGCAGTCAGCAACCAGCCACTACGTGGAGAAGAAGGATGTGATCTGTTTGAGACAGCTCTCTAATTTGGAGTGACATAAAATCACTCAGAATGTGGTATTTTTATGGGTTTCTTGTTCTCATGCAAAGTCTGGCACTATGAGTAATTGTTTAATTTTAGATGGGTGTTTCATATTTCCTGCCCCACCCCATCAGCACATGGCAGCACTGGCTTTCCTGGGCCTCGGGACCTATGTGCTGGAGTGCACTGTATGTGGCCACGTGCCCACTGGAGGAGACTTCACCTCCATCATGGAGCCATCTAGATTCCAACAGGCTTTGCGTATTGGCTTTCTTCCTCAACATTTGCCTAATTTACTCTCCAGAATTTGATTACATTTTTAGCCCTCTGGGTTTTTCTCATCCACAATGGAGGTCTTTTACCCTACTCTATGATCTTGTTCGGCAATTGCTACCATATTGCATGAGTATTTCAAAGCCCTTCAAATTTGAAGTAAATTCTGAAAGTTCTAAGTTTATCCTGGAGATTGTGTGTAAACAACATTTTTAATAACTACACTAATCAGGCAGTTCTTTGGATACCTGTTACAGTTGTACTTTGGGATGAGGTAAAATCTGAACAGTCGTTCCAAAAATTCATAATTCCCATGGCAGCTAGAACTTCAGGGTGGAGTAGAACAGAAAGCAGAGAGGAGGTTGCAAAAGGAAATAAACAAAAAACACAAGTAGAGCTGCTTTCTTTACCAGTTGTCGCTCCCTTATGTACCTCATCACAGCAGCCTTGACAGTTTTCTCTATCTTCTTTCTGCTGCCATCCCCTGTCATGATCCACCTTCTCCCTCTACCCTGATACACATACCATGCCTACATTCTCCCCACGCTGTATGATTTCTGTTGCTCTGTGTACTCCACATGTCAGGGACAGTCTCAGTCTCCACACAAAACCAGGTTGCCATGGCAATGCACTGCCACTAATGGCTGTCCATCTCCCCACAAGTGATTCATTGATCTGTTACTTCCCTGTCTGGCCTGCCAGAGATTATTTCTGTGAAATATTTTGCATGAGTCAGCCTAAGTTCTCTGTATCCATCATATTTCTTCTCTCAAAGCTATTTACGGAATGGTTTCTTTGCGAAAATGTTGGTTCCTTTGCATCTGACCAAGAGTTAGAATAACATTTTGAGAACGTGGTACATGCCAGGTCTCACATTTGATCTATTACATGGTTTTTCTCATTTACTGCTTACAACAACCTTATGAGACATGTACCATTATGATGACAAATTTATTAAGAAATTTAACTTAGAAAGATTAAGTCATTTTCACAAGTTACATTTTTTTATTTTAATTTTTAAATTTTTTAAACATTTATCATTTTTAACATTTTTTAGACAATATTTGCTTCTCTCCACCCCCACAGATTGAGTCCCCATAGAATTTCCTTCCCCAAGGCAGCCGTGCACCATCACCACACTCCCCTGTGCTCCTTCCTCCCTCCCTCTGATCCTCTCCCTCCTCCTCCCCTGCAGGATGTCTCTGGTTTACGAAATTACATTTTAAGCAAAGTTGAAAGTTGAATCAGACTGGGAACCCAGAAGCTGACTCTGGCCATATTGAATATACTTCAGTAGGTCCCTGCAATTAAATTTCCTCCCTGCTTTCTTTCTTTTTAAAAAAGATTTATTTTATTTATGCATACAAAAACTGGGGTACAGGCCAGAGGTGTGGGGGGGTTGAGGGTGAGAGGATTCACCAGAGACAGAGTGGGGAACAGAACAGGCAGATCGATGGAAATACACTGCTGAGGGGAGCAGCGGGCACCTGCTGTGCTACGGGGGTGGCTCCCTGGCCGGGGATCGAACTCGCGCTGCAGTGGCTGTGGACAGCTTCATAGGTTGCGTCTTAACCCCTGCACCACCGGGGAGGCCCTCCTCCCTGCTTTCAACTGAAATGTAATATTATGGGCCTCCCCGGTGGCGCAGTGGTTGAGTGCTGGATTGCGAAGCTGCCCGCAGCCTCTGCAGCACCGGTTCGATCCCCAGCCGCTGGGCAAGGGTCCCACATGGGGCGCAGACCTCTCCTGCCACCTGCTGCTCCCCTCAGTAGTGTGCTTCGTCAGTCTGCCTGTTCTACTCTCCGCTCTGGCTCTGGTGAATTCTTCACCCTTCTGCGCCTCTGATTGTACCCAGTGCTTGTAAAAATAAATAAATAAATATTAAAAAAAAAAAAAGAAATATAATGTTATGAGTGACACTGACTTCAGAAGGTCAATCTATGAACCCACTGAGTATTGTTCTCAGAAATTTGCTATCTTCTTTATATTGACTAGAATTCTTGTTCTCTACAAAGGGCGATTTCTGTTATACCTAGAGTTCTTCCACATGACAGATGAGTTATTTCAATTACATATAAACTCTAAAAGCTGAAGTTTATTTGGAGTTTTCAAAATTTGTAATAGGAAATAAGCCATTTTCCCCAAGAAATTTGTCCATATTTTAATGATGTCATCTTGCTTTAATTTCTCTACATGAACTGTATACACTTAATCCTTAAAATTAATCCTTCACTCTAAAAAAGGATTTTTCTTCCAGAAAAACTTCAGTAAGAAGACGCATACTTAGGAAATTTCTGAGTTAGATGCCAATCAAAAATAGAAAGGGCTGAGTTTTAATTGCCACTAATTGTGACACCAAAATGAAGTTAGAAACAAAAGTCAATTAGTACATTCCATATTCATATATATGAGATCATTCTAATTTTCATTCTTTACAGTCACATATTTTCCAAATAATAAAACAATTTAGCAACAGAGAGGATTTCAAGAGCACCTATCTACTCTGAGATTTCTTGTAGTTTACAAAGCTCATTCCCAGTGAGGGAAGAGGTTGAAGTACACATTAGCTGAGTCTGGCATTTGCTCACTTAGAGCGATTTCTAAAGTACCTTTGATCACAAAAATTAAAATTATAAAACCTTTATAAAAATATCAAAATTGGATTATATCAGTTATAGCCTCAGTTTTATACCTTCCGCCTTTTATGTGTGGGTCCTTAGTATTTAGAAGGACCATCTTGCAACTGGAGACTGAAGTTAGTGATGGCCTAATAAGTATGCATGTGCCAAGTTATCAAACCCATATGAAGGAAGTAGATAGAAATTGGTTAATGTGGCTTAGGCAAGAGATTTCCTTCCTCTTTGTGCCAAGAATGGTTGAGATAGTTTGGGGTGGGGTTAGGTGGGGAAGACTTAAGCCACAAAAATCCTAAACCAATAGTCTCCTTAAGAGGATAACTAAAAGGATTCAGCATGAGAAGTTTTTCATTTACAGATATCCACATTTGGTGGTACATTTTACAGCCAACTTGAAGTTACAAGCATCATTTCAAATATTAAAAAAAACACAACCTCTAAACACAGTTTTACAAGTTAGATCTGCATACTCAAGTCAGAATCTTAATCTTTCTTTTCTAAATTTCTACTAGTTTCCTGTATATGGACCTAATTCCAACCTCGAATATTGTTCACACTGGGTAGATCTGTAGATTTTCTAAAAGCAGGGGAAATCGTGCATAGCCTTAGCAGGACCAAGCCAGCATGCTTGCCAGTAGTGGCAATGAGTCACAGCTGGAATGTCCTGTGGTTAACATTCTGCTCTGAAAACAGAATCAGAAGCAGCAGGCACTAACAGGTTTCCATGGTAACCAGTATTTGTGTACTTTGAAAAATGACTGTTCCTTTTTGTGTGGTAAATTTACGCGGGAATGAATTGTGGAGGTGACGTTAGCCATCTGTGTGAATATAAACAAAAAGTCCTGATTTAATTAAGTGTAAACTTTAGAAAGACATAAAATTGAGGGTATGAAACTTTTCTTCTTATAGAAGTTCTGTTCTACACTAATTAATTCATTAATTTATTTGACATTATATTTAGGCATTTTCATCAATGTCTGCTTGATGTTTGTTTCAATGCATTATTCTCTTCCCTCCAAAGGCAAAGAAAAACTAATTGTCATTCATCAGGTTTTTTTCCCCCAAACTGCCTCCCTTTGCCCCTGCCCCCCTCCCATTCATAATGTTATTTAAGAACTACTGGGACTCAGGGGCCCTCTTTGAATGAGGTAATCCCATCCGGAAAGAAGAAAAAGAAATCCCTTCAAAGTTATGTGAAAATGTCAGGTTTCCTATCCTTGCTGAACTGAGAGGCAAAAAGTACTATCATACACTAAAATAAAAATGAAATAAAAAAAATACTATCATAATTATGACTTTGTATAGACTAAAACTTCCTCATAATCTCACTCCCCATTATTTCTATAAGATCTATCAAACACAGAGTGATTGTGGCCATGGAGAAATCTTACTTCATGTTTTGCTGCTTAAGTTGAAATAAAGTTTCGGTCACTGAACTACAATGCAAAGTTTAAAATGAGCTTTTTGGGGTGGAAAACAGGGGAGTGTTTTTCTTGCTTATTATGCCTCTGCTTGGGAATAGTATGTTTATTTTTGTATTAATTAATTAATACAAAATTAATTTGTATTAATTTGTATATAGTTTTGAAAAGGAATTGATATGCTAGATTTAATAAAAATGCTAAAGCTGAAATAAATTTCTTACAATGAAGCAGTCCTTTAGGGGCAAACATATTGGAACTGGGCCTCCTCCCCCTCTGTACCCTCTCCTCTGCCCTGGATGGTGGACCTGAGCTCTTGGAGGGGAAGGGTTTTAGTTGCAGTTCCTTCTTCTTTCTATGTTGATTTATTCTTTCTCACTTTCTTGTTTCCTGCCAAATATCTAGAATATTAGAAACTTGATGATAAATATACACATGTGAATAGCAGTATTAAAGAATAAATAAAAAGCAAGCTGAACTAGTAAGCCTGAAAAGTAAACCTCATCTTTATTCATTTGCTGAAAATGCTGAGGTTTAATGCTTCAGGATCAGTGATGATGCCCTTGTGAGGTTCTCTTTAAAACCCTGCTCACCTCCCGCCAAATCTCACAAGCATATCTATCAGATGAGTAAGCCAACTTTGAGAACTGAAGGAGACAGAGCTGAGACATTTAATAAATAACAGATTTCTGACCTTCAGTAAGATCTTGCTTGGAACCCCATTTACAGAGAGGCCACAAAAGATTCAGGCACTTTGCTGCCTAAAAGGAGCTTGCAGGAACATAGGACCCTAATATGTATCTAACTATAAAGGTTTCAAGTAATCGTGCAGATTAATTCTCATTAAAATAAATGCATTGGGTGGGGGAATATTTGTGTCTGTTCACTAAAGATGTACTGGGAACCTGTTCTTGGCCAAACTGTGCCCTAGGATGAGAGAGGCAGTCTGGGCTCT
The DNA here is from genome assembly GCF_014898055.3 of Talpa occidentalis. Taxonomy (NCBI): domain Eukaryota; kingdom Metazoa; phylum Chordata; class Mammalia; order Eulipotyphla; family Talpidae; genus Talpa; species Talpa occidentalis. The sequence continues at coordinate 64,345,885 of NW_023601433.1, read as the reverse complement.
AAGAAACTCATAATCACTAAGAGAGAGACACACATGCTTATAACTAGAGTGTGTGGGAATGTGACTATTTCCACAAAGGAAGCATAAATGAAAGATGATGGGGTTTAAAAGAAAACAAATTTATGACTGATTATAGGGATTAGAGAAGATAGCATTGAAGGTGCTTTGCAGAATTTGATTATGAAGTTCTCTGAACTTAAATAACTATGTTTCAAACAATTACACCATAACATTTCAGTCAATCAAAATAATTTGGTTGATTGGGAATTTATTGAATCAAGAGTCACATGCAATAAACACATTCACACATGCTCTTACATGCGTGTACTCTCTATGAGGATAGCCAAGAATGTTAGCAAATCTTTGATCAAACATTTTCCATTTTATTGGCATGGATAGCTTGCCCCAAGGGTAACTAGGACAAAGTGTTTAATACTAGAAGAGTAAGAGAAAATATAATAGCTCAAGTTATGAGGCAGAGCCAGTCTTTTCAGATTATTATTATCATTCCTGATTGAAGAGAGCCAGCAGAGTTTTTTAAATTTTGGATTTATGTATCTGATGAAATTAAAAATATAACAGATAAAGTATGCACAAGAGGATGTATATATACCTCAGTGAGAAAAGACTTCAGAAGAAAATTTCCAGGGGAAGAAATATATATGCCCAATAATCATGGGGAAAAAAGCTTCAACCTCAGAGTAACACCAGTTGAAACAACAACTCCCTCCAGCACCAGTTTTTAAATAATAGCTGTAATTGCCAAGGTTCCACTGTAAGAAACATTTCTGTAAATTTATGGTAGGAGAATAAAATTATATAAACTTTCTGTAAGAAATTTAATATATATATATATATATTTAGAGAGAACCATAAAATGTTATATTCTTTGATTAATTCCTCTTATAGAAATATTTTCTGAGGGAAATTGAAAACATCAAATATTGTGTTTATATCGATAGGAAGTCAAAAGTAATCTAAATGAACAACAGAATTGTAATGCAAATACAATGTCTTAATAGCACTCACAGCCCCCACTAAAAATGTTTACACAGACTATTTAGTGCCACGCTTAGTGAAAAACAAGGAATACACTTAAATTTATAGCTCAAATTTATATACAAACCTATATCAGACAAAGAAAGGAAATGTTAGCAAGAGAAACATTTGTAGAATCTGATTATGAAATTATGGTATTAATAAAATATGAACAGTGATTATCTTCAATGCTATTAATTTTTGTATTTTCCTTTTTTTGTAGCTTTCTAAAATGTCTTATTTTATAATTCATTAAACATCACTTATGTGATGTAAAACAGATGTAAAACCAAATGATTAATATGTGGACTTTCAGATTTATTGGCCTTAGGAATCAGATCTATCCCTAAAGTTCTATGTAATTAGTTACTTAAAATTTTAATTTTAAAACCTCGTCTCTTCAACCCACCTCTGCAGATTTGCCCTTGATATTTGAACCCAGGAATACTTTCTTTACATGAGTAGTCACTTTTTCCATGAGACAAACCATGTGAAGTTTTATTTTATGGTTTTTACATTGTGAAGTTTCTCTTTGATTTCAGCTCTATGATGGCCCACAGAGAATGGGGCGCTACTGTGGAAAGGATCTGCCCCCTTCAGGAAGTACCACAGGCTCCAAGCTTCAAGTGCTATTCCATACTGATGGGGTTGGTCACCATGAGAAAGGATTTCAGATGTACTGGTTCATTCAAGGTAAGTTGTTTTTTTTTTTTTTAAGATTTATTTATTTATGCATACAAGAGCTGGAGTACAGGCCAGTGGTGTGTATGTGAGGGTGGGGGGAGGGAAGAGGTAAGAGGATTCACCAGAGACAGAGTGGGGAACAGAACAGGCAGACTGACTGAAATACACTGCTGAGGGGAGCAGCGGGTGAGTCAGGAGAGGTCTGCTGCGCCATGTTGATTGCTCCCTGGCTGGCTGGGAATCAAACTCATGCTGCAATGGCTGCGGACAGCTTCATAGGTTGCATCTTAACCCCTTGGGCTATCAGGGAGGCCCTCATTCATTGTAAATCTTGAACCAATTTTAGTGTATGTGTTATCTTTTCTTTGATCAAGAATTGTTACTTTTCTAACTATATCTGGAAACAACCCCATCAACAAATAATGGGATCAGGGTAGTAATCTGGTGCTAGGTCTTAGAAAATTTGCTCAGATATTGTTGGAACTTGGAGAGTTAAATCCTATGAGCGGAGGTGAAGTCAAGATGGACAGGATTTGGATAGTGCTTATGACAGCACAGGCGATAAATTGCTTAAGAGGAAGGAGACAGCAGTGGGAAGTTTCTATGGATAAAGACCTGGATGTGGCAAGCAAATTGCAATGTTGTATGGGAGTCTTTGAAGTAGAGCAGAACAAAATGAGATTTAAGGCTCACCTTGACATTAGTTAGAGATGAAATGACAAGGATAGAAGGGAAAGAATGAGAGTCACTTCGACCAGCAGGAAAGAAGGAAGATTAGACTGATAAGATGGCAAGGCAGAGAAATTAAGCTGGCGATGCACTAAGCTAGTAGTGTGATTTTCTTCCCAGACAGTGTAGTGGTGCCTCTGAGCCCACGTATGATGTAGTGGCTCAGGAAACAGCTTGGTATAATTGTTCCTCTGAAGATGAAAATTCATTTTTAATACAAATTTGAGATTTTTAGATTGACTTCTGTGGGTCAATCTGAAAGAAAAGGGCCCCAAAGCAGTGATTCTTGAAATGTGGTCCCCCAAAATTAGGTTCAGCAATTAGTCGAACTTTTTAGAATGCAAATTCTCAAACTCCTGACATGAAGAGTCACAGACACTCAGAGTAGGCTCAACAATCTGTCTCAACAGTCTTCCTGGTGATTAAAGTTTGGGAACATCTATCCTAAAGTAATCCAGACCTCAAAATTAGTCTGAGAATATTAGGTTAGCAGTTCTCAGCCAAGGTTTTAGGGCTTACTGGTATGTTTTAATCAATTTGAAATAAAAGTGGAGTTGCCATATTATACCAAAAATCACACACAGCCATCTAAGCTGTGATGCTACTGTGAAAAGCAGGGGTGATCCCAAGATGAGCACATGTGTGCGTGTATCATGGTTGCTTCTGGAGTATTAACAATATAGTGCATTATTGTTGGGATCTCAGTGTTCTGTTGCTACATCACTCAATAACCCTATTTTGTGTTTGAGTGTTAAATCTTGTGAGATTATGAGCTAGGGACCAAGTGTGTTTCTGTTCAAATATAAATATGGGATTTTCAGGGTTTAAACATATTCAATATTAATCTGTAAAGTCACTTACAGTTTGAAATACAGATTATGAATTCCCAAAATAAATGAGCCATGATAATTAAGCTTGTTCTGACTGTTCTCTTCACGAGGTTAGTAGATTCAACCTTGGAATATCAGCTAATTTATCTATTACATGAAGAGATTGGATTGATGCATCTTTTTAAGTAACCCAACTCTAACATACTGTGATTTTGAAATAGTTTGATTCTGAGAAACTATAGAAAGTGAAAAGACATGAAAGTGACAGGGAAATCCCAGGAAATGATCAAGGTTTTCAAGAGCTAAGGGTATAATCCCACAGCGCTGTTTCTCATCCTCTCATATGCATGTGACTCACTGGGGATTTTGGTAAAATATAGGATGTGTTGTGGGCAGATTGGGATAAGGCCCAAAATCTGCATTTCTAAAAACTTCTAGTTAATGCTGATGGTGCTACTCTGTAGACTGCATTTTGAGGAGCAAAGCAAGTATAGATGTTAAGGCTAGAGAAAAAAAGTGGCAGAAAGCGAGCATTCCTAGAGACTAGAGAATGCTTCAAAGGTGTTTTGAGGGCACATTGTCCTAACAGCACAATAATATCTTCAATCTTTCAATGTCAGTTATGTAAAAGCTGGGACCCCTATAAGAAAGAAACTTACTGTGCCAGAGATCTTAAGGTGAAAAGCTTTGCATGAGACACAAAGGTAGAAAGTAAGACAGACACTAAAAACCTAGGAAAGAAGTCTTCAACCTTAGATGCACATTGGAATTGCCTGGGTTCCAGCCTCCAGAGATAGAATTCCACTGATATGTGCTGGAACCTTGACTATTGTTCAGTTTAACAATGTCCCTAGTAATCCTGTCATACACCAGGATGGAGAATTTTGAAGTAGAGATTTTGCTGGTTGTGCGTTACTTTCATAGGGCTCTTCCTTTTGCCTCCAAGATGTTCTAGCCATACTAACTCAAGGACACTCTAAAGAGTTTGATTTAATGGTCATTGTTGGCTCCATCAGATTACTGTATCACAGGGTTCTTCAAGCCAACTTGATGGGCATAGATGAATCCTCTGCTAAAGGCTCTGCTTTCTGTTTTTTAGGGAACATTTTTTTTTTTTTTACTGGTGCATTTGGAAACTGTCTTTATTTGGGAAAGTCAAAGACACCCTCTGTCTATTCTATTTTCCTGTTTACTATTTCAAAACTTTCTCCCAGTTGCTGAAAACTTGCTAGGCTTGGAACCAGAGTTATGCAACAAGATTTTGCCAACTGGGACCAGAAGTTGATTTTTTATTTAACTCTCCGCAGCCCACTGTATGTAAATTCTGCTTTGGAAGAACCTTCTGGAAGGGGATAGTTAGTGGTCTGGATCTGTGCAAAATTAACTGACTTATATACTATAGTTATGCAATGCCACAAATATGCACAGTTTATATTCTGTTTCTGAATTGGGTCTTTAAATTGCCATAGTCTGAGAAGAGGGGCCAGGGAAAATGTCTTCGGTGGGGAAGATTCCCCTGCTTCTTACCCATTGGAGGTAAATTGATATCTAAATCATAGTTTTTCAGTCATCCAGGGTATTTTTTTTAACTAAAGAGCAATAGATTGTTTTTTAGGTTTTTAAGTTAGTTTATTTTTTTATTTTTAATTAAAGTACCCATAGTTTACATCGTTGTTGGTATTTTTGAAGTATAGGATATTTCCCCACCCCCTCAGCTGTAGTCACTGTAGCACACCCACTTGGGAGAAGTAGCCATCAAGCAAATAAGAACACAAATAAATATAAAATAAAAATATGGTGTCAGGAAGCACACAAAAGGGAATTTGATGGAGACTGACGGTCAGAGAAGTCCTGCATGAGAGTGGGAACTTTCAGCTAAAATCTAAGCAAGTAGGACAAAGAAAAGGATCCCAAGTAGATGACAGGCCCTGGGGTAGGAAGGAGCAGGGTGACTGTGAGGGAACCAGAAGTCCTGAGTGGCTGGAGTCCAGAGTCAGAAGGAGCAATCAGTATTCAAGGGGCTGGAGAGCAAAGCAGTGGCTGGAGTATTTGGGTGCACACGGTTAGGGACTCAGCAGGATAGGGCTAACCCATTGCTTTCATGAAATCCATCATAGTTTAGAGAAAACTGTTTTGAGTAGGATTTTGAAGGACTGAAACAACATGGAATGTTGTGTGACTCGAAATACTAATAAATACAAAACAACCAAATATGAGATAACTATAAAGATTTCTCTCAATTTTCAAATGTAATAGAATTATTGAATCTAGGTTTGAGTGTGCACATGCATGTATTTTCATGTGAATGTAGTTCAAAATGATTTTCCTTGTACAGTCTCTCTAGATCTTGATCTCAGAATCAAGTTCTAGAGCCTAGGACACCCAACCTGACTCTGGCCTGGGGTTGCGCTGCCTTACCTGACTGTAGGAAGTACCTTAAACTCAGCCTCTTTTCACTAGAATTAAATCTTCTTTCAGATCCTCTTTCCCCTCCCAATTTTTTCCAAATCAGGCAATAAGAACTCACAAAAACTCTGCACAGAGAGTACACACTCCCCAGTGGCATCACTTCCTGAGCACTGCTACTGAGGAAGGATCTCCACACACTTCATTCATTTTGCCAATTAATAAATAAAACCATTTACAAAATGTGCTTCCTTGTGGACTGCACAAATCTATTTGCTTTGAGAAAATGGATCTACAATCAGTCTTTATTTGTGAGCTCATATTTAAAGTGGAACTGTAGACTTGAGATTAAACCACACTGCCTTGCCTTTTATATGAGCCATCAAAGAGAATCCCACTCTGGAAAGAAAGAAATGGCCACAGTTGCCCTGCCCTGCTAAATGGTTCACAGTATTCAGCATTGACAGCATTGTCCAGGGGCTGAATTCGGCCTTGGGGACCTCCGTCTGGGTTGCTAAAGGGAATATAGAACCTTCTACAAGCTTTATGAATAGGGGCCTTCCCGCCAGCTGTGCACACCCCTTGCCTCCTCTGGCCACGGCTCCCAGAGGCCCTCTTTCACTTAGCAACGGAATCTAGTATACAAACAAGGTCAAGAAGCTTTGTGAGTGAAAGAGTGACATTTCCAAAGGGAGAGCACCCCTCAGCTGGGAACTAGCAGGGGAAGGTCTAAGCGACATGTGATCAGGAGATGATGTCACCCTGGATTTGCACAAAGGAAAGTGTGGCCTTTTCTGTAGGGAGGCAGATGACATCAGCCTCTTCAATAGGGACTGCTTCCATTTTATCTCCTGTTTAGCTATTAATGAGATTTCTCAACTTTAAGTGTTTTTAGAAATCCAAGCGGGGTGAACATTTTTAAAACCTTATCAATATCTCCCATGATTGGCTCAGTGACAACATGAATCAGAACCTTCGTGACTACCTGCCTGTGGACATGCAGCATTGTGCCAAAGGGCTGTTACAAAATATATTTATAGTGATCTGACAAAGATCACTCTTTCCCATAAAACTTCACTCTAGTTCTTTTTGTTTCACATGGTTTTTTGTCTTTGTTTATTATTGGTCTTTCAAGGAAATTCATTCTAATTTCTGAATTCTATTTATTTTGTGTCTTAGCATTTGTGTGGTGGTGTTTTTGTGGACTCTCCTGTTGAGAAAAAAAGGTGACCCCATTATCTATTGTCATCCCATCCCATTAGACATTTGCCTGATAGGTGAATGAATGCTGCATACTTACCCTCAGAGTATGAGGGTGAACTGGGACAATCTGATGGGCCTAACTTCCAACAAATCGAGCTTGCAATTGTGAATCATGTTATAATAATTACAAATAACCTCTGTAAGCAGGTATTTATTGAGAACATGTTTTCCTTTCAGGCATCCATTCATCTAACCAGCCAGCGTTTCTTTATTCACTACGAGGTTCTGGGCTTGGTGTTTAGATTATAGAGAATGTACTAGTTATTCAGCCTGCCATAACAAAGTCCCACAGACTGGGTAGTAGTTTAAACAATAGAAATATATTCTTCAAAATTCTGGAGCCTGGAAGTTCAAGATCAAGGAGGCAGTGGGTTTGGTTTCTCCTCAGCCACTTCTCTTAGTGTCCTCACGTCGCCTTTTCTCTGTGAGCATGCATCCAGGAGTCTCTGTCCAAATTTCTTCTTCATATGAGTCAGATTAGACTAGGTCCCACCTTGAAGGGCTTCAATTTAACCACATCACCTCTGGAATACCCCTGTCTCTAAATACTGTCACATTCTGAGCTACTGGAGGATAGGGGTGCATCATGTGAGTTCAGGGTGGAGGACATGTGCAGTTCATAACAGAGAGGAACAAGATAGCACCTGATTTGGGAGACAAACAAATAAACCAAATGTGAAATAATTCCATAAAGCATGATGCAAAGGAGGCGATCCAGGAGGGCCTGAGGAAGTTCGAGTGGCCTTCTAGGCAGCTTTGATACTTGCTGCTGACTTTCTAAAAAATGAACAAGAATTAAACAAACAAGTGATTGGGAGATTTCTAACAGAAGCAGGGAGGCTTGGGAGAGTGCCAGAGTTTTGCAATAGGCAAGTATTTCAGTCAGAGCACATGCTCTCAGTATCAAGGGACTGAAAATTGGGTCTGGGGAAGATGAAGAAAATTTTATAATTTATGTATAAAACACAGCTACATTAAGTACATTGCAGATATATAGTACACCTGAGGTACTGCAATCATGTGGGATGGAATTGGGGGGGAAAATCTTGAAAAGCTCCTTAGAGGAACAATAATGCACAATTTGAGAAATATTGAGGTGAAAGAAGTGATTGAAGTTGAGGCAGGACAAATTGTCAGATACCAATTGATAAGAGCCTTTGCAGGAACTCAGATTTTATTTCTTATAGTCTGCCCTGAGCTATGCTTCTGCATGATGCAAAAATTCACAATTGGGAGGTAGGATGTTCACAGTGAAAGTGATTTTGTAAATTGTGGTCAGCCAAGATTCCAAGAGTGCTCTCACAAGGCGGGGATATGAATAACGCGTCTGGTCTAAATCTCAGGCAGAGACCTTTCTTTGCTGGTCATGAATTGCTTTCATGTTGTCACTTCCTGCTAGGTGATGATAGATGTACTGTCACAGAGACAGAATGTGGTAAACCATCTGTCCCAGTCTGCCTCTAAAGTAACCTCATTTCTGATCTAGAGCTCATCCTTTGTTCAGTAAGCCTGTCAGCAATCTCTTGGTAAAGGCACATGGGTAAAAATGTGGACCCTTGTGATATTTTTATTATAATGTAATAAATCCTGTTCAGTTTGGGAAAAAGTTTATGTGAATAAAAGAGAATTTTTTAAGAAACATGACTTCTGTTTAAGTTAGATTATTTCCCTAAATGCTGACTAGACCTTATTTCCTATTTCCTTTTGCTATATCCTGTTCTGCTAATTCTGGCCATTTCAGTCTACTTGATATTTTGTACGATACTCTTAGAAAAATTTTAAGCACAGAGACTGAACATGGATGTGGTTTTAGTATACAACCAAAGCATAAATTTCTGCATTATGATTCTGTATCTGATTTTTATTTATGACAAATTCTCACGTCTCTTTTGCAAAGTGTTTTTAATGTGTGTTGCCAATTTTTTTTTTCAGATCTATCCTTAATTAACTCTTATTTGTAAAATGGGAATAATAGTTTACTAACAAAGTCACATTGCTCTTTTTGCCTTGGCTTCAGAATAGTTCCAGCAAGGTTAGGTTATTGTAGTCAGTGGTAGCATTACACATATGTAGACATTCTAGAATGGGCAGAAAAGCTGAATCCTGACATTATTTGCCTCCTTGACTACAAACAGAAAACACACACACACACAGAGTTGACCTTCACTTAATTCTGGCTCTGAGTCATATAACCAGGAGGACCTTTCAGGAGCCTTGCATCCCAATTCCCATGTTGCCACTGTTTGAACATATTAGAGATCTATTTCTATTGCCATTTTTTGAAATAGTTATAAAAAGAAAAAAATACCCTTAAAAATCCATGACCTTCCCAAATCATATGTTGCACAATTTGTAATAGCCTTGTGATTTGGGCTAAAGGAAGAGCTTTCTTGAATCTTCTATTTGTGTTCTGGTTTCCTAGCAACAACATCTCTCATAACTATTACACATAATTTCCAGGGGATTCCACACTTTTTCATACAATGTGAAAAACGAAACCACACATTTTCTTTTCATAGTTTGAAATTTTATAGCAACCCAAAATGACTAAACCAACACAGAACAAACACCATGTTCAGTGTAGAGCATTGTTTTGTCCCCAGAGGTTTCTCTTTTTGAACATTTATTTAACTATTGCCATGTTTCTATTTAATATTACATATCTAGGGACTTGTTTTATGTGTAGGCCACTATGTACTCAGAGAAACTAATGCCAGCTTCAAGGATATTGGCTCATAAAGCAAAGAATGAATCTCTGTTATTAATTAGATAGTAACTGCATTTGATAAGTCTTGATACAATTTTATATTCTCTGTGTATTTATAGACGTTAACATACTTGCCCTTGACTTTTCTCCTTCTAGTTATAATTACAGACCATTCATAGGATAAATAAAATAAATTTTACCACCTAAACGTAATTTTAAATTTATTTTAAGACACTAGAAATGATAAAAATAAACCATTGACTAAACCACATTGAGTAAAGAGTAAACAAAAATACGATGAAATGCTCAGTGCATTGATTTAATTCTGACATATTATTTGTTATTGCTGTTAATGCTGTCATTAAAAAAAATTATACCATGTGTGGGTGCTTTGGTTCATGTTTTTAAAATATTGTCTCATGTCTCTTTCCAGTAAATCTCTGAAATAAGCATTTTTCATCCCCATAATATGGATATGAAAACTGAGTAAGGGATATTAGAGAAATTATTAAATTCACTAGTCCATTAAATGATGGAAGCAGAACACAAAAACTGGTTTAAATAACTGCGCCTTGCCTAAAAGAAAGTAACTTTTCTCTATAATTTTTCATTGAAAAAAAAGTTTAAATGATATTACAGTGCAAAGAAGGTCAGAGTTTATAATCAGTAATTTTTGACTAGATTCCCACTAAGTATAATAAATATTTTTAAATGAATAGGAACAATTTTTGCCAGGTAAATAATGTTGGGGTTCCCAGGGGCCCCTATTAAGTTATACGATTCATTATTTTTCAGGTTCAAGTAGCAATAATAGGGGAAAGTGCACTACTTTGCAAAAGAATAGTTCAAAATTGATGTTATTTGTCCTTCAACACAATGTCTGCATTATTACTCATTTATAAAGTGCTTTTTTGATAGTTGCCACATAATGGTTTATGGAATCATGCCTTTCTAGCTGGGATAGGCCACAGAATCATTTAACCTGTTATCATAGCTTTGCAAACTAATTAATAAGAGAAATTATATTAGAGTGAAGAGTGGAGTGATAGCTGCCCTCCAAATAGATTGGTTTAACTAGAGGTAAACAGTGGGAGGTAGACAGGAATAAGTGAGGAGTTGGTTAATTTAGGAACTCCTCAGAGAAAGGTTTGCCTAACAAAGCCAAGGATTTGGCTATTTGATGCCTGCAGCGTTTGCCTAGGAGAGACAATGGTATTATGATCACCTGGTATTATAATCACAGAAAACTATCTTTTTGGCTCAGGTTTGGACCACGTTTGGAGAGTCAGGGGATACCAACATGACCTTTGGTGTGGTGCTGCCCACATCTGTCCATTTATGAGAGGAAGCAACCTGACTATGAAGGAAGGGTGAGGGTTGAGGGAAAAGTGAAAAGGGTTTGGGGCAGGAGGGCCAGTTAGGTGGATTCTTGGGAGGGAGACTCCTGAGATTTTCCCTGCAAAAGCAGTGTGTACCAGAATAATTAAATTCAAAGAAGGCTGGACTAAAGTGAATATTTGAATGTACAGAGGGACATATTTCTTTCCTCTGCCTTTGCCTGTTTGGGAGATTTCATAACATAGCTGTTTGTAGCCTTAAGCATGACTACTTATTTCAGGGAAAATTAGTCTAGCTGCCTTGGTCTCATATCATTTCTTTAGAAGATATTTCCATGGTCTCTCTCTTTCTCTCTCACTCTCTCTCTCTCGTTTGGAAAAATTTAATGACTTTCAAAAGTCTAAATAGGAGATTGATTGATATCTCCTGAATTGTAAGCAACAATTTCTACTAGGATACCATTTTTTAAATTTGGTTAAAGTGAGTATGGTAGAAGGAAAATAAAAAGATGGCAAGATTGATTATACTTTTCTGGGTCAAAATGAAAGATTTTTATCCTTTCATATATAGGAAATTAAAATTACATGGTAAATCTTAGTATAAGACTTCAATATTCAGATTCAGGACACTTCAGAGAGTCAGATGGCTGTGATCATCTTAATTTTGAATATCTGCATGACATCTTAAATAGTAATTTTAAAGTTATTTTATTGCTATAGACAGCATTGTCTTTTGAGCTGCTTGTAGCTGTTTTCTAAATCATTAATTTCATTTTGTGATGTTTGTCTTTTATTTTTGTTTTGTTCCTACCACTGAAAACAGATTACTCTCTATATATTGCTTATAGATATCAGTGAGATAAAATGATTATCATATATTTTAGATCTTTGATGAGGTGTCCTTATGAAAGGTGAAACTTTAAAACCCTAACTGACTCCTCAGTGCTAAAAATCATTATTCTTAGTACTTGGGTTTGCTTGTTTCCTCCTCATATGATACCTAGCCTTAAAATTGTGTTTAGTTTTCTTAACAATAGATTTTGCTGAGTCTGAGTGTTTGTGTCTCCTTAAAATTCATGTGCTGAGGGCCTCACCGGTGGCTCAGCAGTTGAGCTCTGGGCGCGAAGCTGCCCGTAGCCTCTGTGGCGCCGGTTTGATACCCGGCCCCAGCCAGGGTCCCACATTTGACCTGTTATCATAGCTTTGCAAATCATAGCGTGCAGACCTCTCCTGCCGTGCCCGCTGCTCCCCTCAGCAGTATACTTCGTCAGTCTGCCTGTCCAGCTCCCCGCTCTGTCTCTGGTGAATTCTCTCACCCTCCCGCGCTTCTGATTGTACACAGTGCTTGCATAAATAAATAAATAAATCTTTAAAAAAAAATTCACGTGCTGAAATGTAACCTTTGAGATAATGGAATTAGATGGTGGGGCCTTTCAGAGTTGATTAGGTGACTAGACTGTGCTCTCCTGGTTGTAATAAGAGCCTTTATAAAAGAGGTCCCAAAGAGACCCCTGCCTTCTTCTGCCAAGTGAGGATACAACAAACCTCTGACTCAGAAGGGAAGGGAGTCCTCACCTAACCATGACAACATCCCAATCTCAGATTTCCGGTTTCCTGAACTGTGAGAAATAATTTTCTGTTGTTTATAAGCTACTCAGTCTGTGGTGTTTTGCTGTAACAAACAGAATAATACATACTTTATCTTCCATACTCTCTCTGATCAACCATCATGTAAACCTCAGTGTGTTAAATAAGAAGTAACACAAGTGTGAATAAAGAAAGCTGAACTCTCCTTCAGTTTTGGTCACCACATTTATTAGGAAAAGAATGATAGTATGTTAGCTTTTGAGACCTCCTGTGACAAACTTAAAACAATAGAAACCTATTTTTTCACAGTTATGGAGGCTGGAATTCCAAAGTGTCAGTGGTGCCAATCTCTGAAAGCTCTAAGGGAGACTCCTTGATTTCTTCCGGCTTCTGTTGATTGCTGGCAATCCTAGACTTTCCTTGGTTTGTAAATGCTTAACTACAATCTCTACCTCAATCTTCAAATGGTCTCCGCCTTCTGTGTGTCTGTGTCCAAAATTCCCTCTTTTTATAAGAACACCTGTTATATTGGATTTCAGTCCCACTCTAATCCAGTCTGACCTCATCATAACTTGATAACATCTGCAAAGATCCTGTTTCCAAGTAGTATTGAATTCCCAGATTCCAAGTGGATGTGAAGGCCAGGGGAGACTATTTAACCAGTATGGGGGAAGGGTTCTACAAACTTTGACAAATTCTCCTCCCTTGGAGTCATCATACTTTACTTCTTTCTTTTATTTTCCTGGGAGAGATTCATATTCCTTGCTCTTTGTATTACCTGATTTTCTGATTTCATTTTTTTTGCTCCAGATTGTGCTTCTCTCCCAAATAATCCCCCAGAAAATTAATCTGCAAATCCTTAAGATCAGATAGAAATCCTTAAAAATCAGGAGATTTCTGGGGACTTAACTGTTCTTGGCCTTGTCTTCAGAGAACATTAGTGATCTGATTTTAGTTTTCTCTACTAGTAGGGCCAATACCTATAATTTCCATTTCTGTTATCAGGATAGTAGTTGTTTGTTGGAGAATTAACTGATAAAGTGTAACCAAGAATTGCTGACCTTTTATGGGCCTTACACCTTTGGACTACCTGGTCATTTTAGGAATCTCACATTCCTTTCCACTTTCTCTACAACCTTTAATCTGAAAGTTTCTGTTCCAAATATGTTTAATCATATTACTTGCATATCTCCTCCTCAGAAATGAGGCTTATACGCATCAGAGAATATTTCAACTTTGCCTTTAGATCTTCCCCGAATTCTAACCCCATTCACATCACACCTGCCCCACCAGAACCCTTACTGGTAACTTCTCCCTGTGACTCCACTCCTCCACAACTACCCTTCTGCCCATCAGAGGCAAATTGGGCTAATCAGTGAGACACCTCCAAACTATTGTGGAAGAGAAAGTTTTTGCTTTTAAATTACAATAAAATTATTGCAATATCAATGGGCCATTTCAAAGAAGTATGTAAGCACCATTATTTATTGTGTTCTGAATATATTCTCTTTCTATACTTCAGTTTTCCAGCTCCTTTTTAACAGTGACCACTGAATTCTCAGTGATTTCCCTGAAACAATAGGATAAGGTGTCTTTGTTAGGTGTTTTCTCTGTTCCTTCTCTTCCAACCTCATTGGACTTGGACAATGTCCGTTCCTAGCTGCAAGCCCTCTTGGTACTACTGTTCTATGGAGTACAGCATCAGGAAAATATCAAGTGTCAAGAGGTGACTACATTTGAGCATTCAAAGAGAAAAAATGTACTTTTAAAACTTGGTGCCCTGATTCAATAGTTTCCTTGCTAGTTTTCTTTTATTAAAACTCTTCTTTAGCAATAAACACCTAAAATCTTGAAAATAGAACACCTATAGGAGATTATTCTTCACTTATTTTTGTTTTGGAATTTTATAACTCATAGCTTTTTTTAAACTCCCCCAAAGTGTAGAAAAAGTCCTTTTCTGAAAAAATTTTAAATTTATCTTTACATGTGAGCAGGTTTAGGAAAAGCTTTTAACTCTTCCTTTTTATGAGTTCAATTTATCAATGTGCTTCCTGCTGATAAGGTAAACACTTCCTTTCAGCTTTCAGTGGATGACTGGGAGTTTGGAGGAAAATAGAATAAAATAGATTATCAGTCACCAGTACTAAAAGTTTTGTAAAGAACACATAATTAAAACTGAAAAACATATGACCTATCTTTAGGACATTATTTTATTTCCAGCTCTGTTGATGCATAGTGATGTTAATATATTAGATTTCATCAGATTTGCTTCAAAATAAATGAAAAAGGTTTTTGTTTTATTTATTTTTTCCAGGTTGCTATAGAGATGTTTTTTCCCTCAGTAGGTGGACAGAACAATAATGGGAGCAGTGTTCAACACTGACATTTCAGAGCCTTAGGGCTAAAGTGCCCAACAAAACAGAGAGGAGAGAATACAGAACCAGGGGTAGGGAGGTTGGCATGGTGGGAGGAGAGCGGGGCTCCAGTTGACCCCAAATGGCCCTTTCTTATATGAAGTACAAGTCCCATAGCCTTCTTGAATTTAACTTTACTATTCTCTGAAATGGCCCTGATGTCATCATTCTTGGCTACCTAATAGGGTTGTTATTAATTTCAAATAAGATAGGTAATGAACTTGCTAAAAACACTTTGAAACACTGAACTACCATACAAATATAAACTATCCTTATTGTAGCTTGATGAACAATTGATTTCTTACCTCTGTTTAAAATCCATAATGACTCTTTAGCTGTATGGTAATTTCTTTTCTAGCTCCAAGTCATTCTCTAATTTCATCCCATATCTAGATAAACTCCTTTAAGCCATAATACACAGCATTATGCAGCAATTATATGTGTGGCATTTAGCTAAAGCTCTTAATTAGGGTATGTCACTTAATCTGTACAACAAGCCTACCAGGTAAGTAGTGATTACTGTCACAGATGAAGAAATTGAGGATTAGAAAGTCTAAATTAGTTATTCAAGAGTAACAACAGCCAAGGTTGATACCCATATGTTCTTATGTTCTATAATTTACTTTATGTCATAACATTTCCAAAAATTTTGCAACCTAAATGAAATTATGGAACTCTGAAATCATGTCATCTCCTCCATGAAAACTTTCTCTTGCTAATTGGGTGCAGAGTCAATTATCTTTTTATCATTTACTCTATGTCATCCCCTAAAATATTTTTTAAATCATTATCATCTATTTTAGGTCAGTGAAATAGATGATACATTTATTATTCCTCAACTCAACTGGTAACATGATAATGAAGAGGACATTGGGAGTCTAAACATCAATTTCTGATAACTATCTGTTGATATAACTTCTTTTATCTCCAGGCTTGTCTCTCCTTGATTTCTCTTTCCACCTTCCTCCTATGTCCCCTGGTCATGTAGCCAAAGTCACAAATATGACTGAAAAATGACATGATTTTTAAAATCATTCTGTTGCTTACTAAGCTTTTTCTCAGCTATTTCATTTGTCTCAATATTTGCAGATGTGCCTGTACTATTATTTCCTCCCTAAATGAAAAGTAGACACCCAACATGTTTCAGAAGTCTCACTGCGTTCATCTCCAAAATGGGCAGATGGATTTAGAAAGAGATTTTCTTAGGTGACTAATTCAAGAGAAACTTTATTTAACAAGTGATCCTCAAGTCCTAAATCTCACACTTTCCTGGTCCCAAATAAATCTAAACTTAGTAGGAGAGTAAAGTGAGAAAACTTGCTTATGTGGAAAGTTTTAAATATTAAATATAGCAACAGTGATAACTATATAGATAGAGCTACTGCCTAATTAGTATGTCTTTGAATTCTAAATTATTTATTAAAAATGAAACAAAAGCAAATCCTGTTTATCACAGGAGGTGCAGGAATAGTAAATCAAATAAAATGAACAACATTATACAATATGAACAAGAGATTGTCAATGAGGCATAATTAAATCACTAGCTTTTGAT
The DNA here is from genome assembly GCF_014898055.3 of Talpa occidentalis. Taxonomy (NCBI): domain Eukaryota; kingdom Metazoa; phylum Chordata; class Mammalia; order Eulipotyphla; family Talpidae; genus Talpa; species Talpa occidentalis. The sequence goes on along the minus strand of NW_023601433.1, from coordinate 64,329,338 downwards.
TTGTTTCAGCATTTGGAACTCATTTTCTCTCCTTTAAAATTATACACAATAGGATTTTTGAATTGTCTGTTATTTCTTTTAACTGGCACTGACTGATAGTGTGGGTTGACAAAGGTTCTAAATCACATTCCTTATTTTGTAATGATTCATTCCATAACTACAAAACTCCATAACTAACTACAAAACTATGTAAAAATACAAATCGAAAGGTTCACTTTACATATTTTTCTAAAAATTACTATTTAATATGAGTTATAATTCTTGTTTGCTTTCATTTATAATTTTAAAACTCTTGGTGGGAAGTTATTATTTTTCATTTTTATTCATAATTATATAATTCAAAATTCATGTTTTTGTTTCACTATAAGCCTAATGATTATTTGAATTTATGAACCAAAGTAATTCATTACATATTTTAATATTTTTGGCTAAGAGAAATTTTCATACTTTTGTTGTGAATCTGCTTTCCTTTGTAACTAAAATAATTCATTGAAATAACTTCATTTTTTAGTTTTCATAAAATATATGTTTTGACTCATTTTCTTTTGCCTCATATGAAATACATAATTGTCAAAAAATGTAAAATTCCAGGGAAAAGTGATGACACCAAAGAGATTGAGGCATAACAGCTCAATACTGGTGAAAATCTCTCATCTGTCGACTAGAAATTAGTAGCATATCTTTAAAGCATATCTTGAAGCAACTAAATATAATGATTTATTTATTTGTATTTTTAACTTACACTAACATGAAAAAGGTTAAACAGACTTCACTGGCTGTTTTTGTCAAATCAAAACTTACTGAAATAACACTTTGCAAACTGAAGGAAAAGAAAAAAAGTTTAATGACATGCATAAAGGCATGTGTCAATAGCACTTTTCATGTCTACAAATGTTTTCTTTCAAGAGATATTAATTGCACCTGGTTTCTATGACACTGCTTGTACTATGGTAGAAGTTCAATAAATACTTATTGAATGAAGAGTGGAATTAGAAAATTATTTTTATATTTTTTAAAGTTAGAAAGGCAAAGATAAGAGATAAATCTGTACCATAATTATCAGAATTAATATTTTTCCCAGTAATTTTCTAGTTTTTTACCATAAAATAGAACTAAATTAATATAGTCTTTTTTTGCAATTGATGTGAATTTTTAAATCAAATTTGTTACCTTTTCATATGTTAAAATTCAGAGGTAGTGAGAACATGAATGAGAAAAAGAAAACTTTAAAGCATTCTCAAGTTCCAACGGTTTCTTTCTCTCCTCCAACCACACAATATCTTCCATCAATAGAGTGTCATTTTAGTAATATTGGAATTTCTCTTTAAAAGACACACATATAAAGTGCTATTGATGAGAAAAGAAAAAAATGAAACCCAGAAAAATATAATTTAGCTTTTTAAAAATAAATGTGTTTATGTTTGTTTAAAATCTTAAGAAAAATTACCGTCTCCAGAGCTTTAAATGGGTAAATAAAATAAGTGCTGTAATTTTTCAAAGCATCACTGAATGCCAAGAATCTGTTATCATTCCACTTGCAGTAACTAGTTTAAAGGTATTGGCATCCTGCTATTTGCAAAGGAATTTACAAGGAAACCTAAAGCAATTGGAAAGGACAATAGAAAGATGTTATAAAGATTTTTACATGAATCAACTATGACTGAAAAATTAATTAGATTGTCTGATGAGTCGAATCTAAATAAAAATGCAGAGCGGCAACATCTACTTTTCCATTTCTTTGTTCTCTCTTATGTTATTGGCCACAAACTTTCCTCAAAAGATTCCTTTCACTCACTTATTTATTTGAGACAACTGGTATCAAGAACCATAGAAGCTGGATATATAGGTTTAAAAAATTGAGGTAACAGAATGACTTTCTTACTATATATAATAATTTAGTAAACGCATCCAAGAGAACTAATACAGACAGTGCTGTACGACTTCTACTGTGACTCGCGCCCCCTGGAGTTGTGCAATGGTTCTGAGGATAAATACAACCTGTGCTGATTTTGGCTTTAGGAATATTTTCCATGTGCTGTTATAGCAGGAAAAACCTCTTCTAATCTTTCATGGTACTTATGTTTTTTTAACATTCACCACAGTCTATAAACAATGTCAGCATGTTTAATTTTGAACAATTTATTTCATTGGACTTTAACCAGAAATAAAAGTGGAAATTTCATAGACCATAAGAAAGATACTGCCCTGTGCAAATTTTTTTCAGCCCTCTGAAAACACAGAGGTTTTCAAATGGAAGCAAGAAACTGACAACTCAAAAAGACACTGAACAGGAATTCTCACAATTCCCCTCACCTTTTTTCAGTTAAATGGAGAGTCCAAATGGAGGATATATTTATTTAACGTCTCAAAAAACATTTTTCTAACTCACTGTACTAGAAGTGCAGGGTAGATAGCAGACATGAATTAGGATTTATTGTCTTACATTTTAAGTCCTGGTGGTTTGCTTTCAATCATGTGAACATGCACACGTATTCATAATTCAGTGAGGAGGCACCATCATTTTAAACAATGAAAAACCTTGATGCAGAATAAAAGTACTTGGAAGAATCTAAACCAATTCAAAATGTTCTGAAAAAATAGAAAAGGGACCCAGATATATTAACAAAGCAAACAGTGTTTTCATTAATCACCAAAAATTGCTGTCTTTAAACAAAATAATCTCATTTCTGATTTTATGTTTGCCTTTCAAATTTGAATCATTTTCAAATTTTACTACTTACCTAAAATTTTCTCTCTCATCCCATTCTGAAATCTCTGTAGAATAACTACAATTGATGTGAATCTGTAGGTACAGTAAGTACCTACCAGATAACTGGGATTCTGTCCCAGCACTTACAAGCCAGATCATCTTGGGAAAGCCACTTGACCTCTGTTTATATTGATTTGTTCACCTGAAAATATAGATAATAATAGTACTTTCTTTTTGTGGTTGCTGTGAGTATTAAAATAGGAAATTATGGGCCTCCCTGGCGGCGCAGCGGTTGAGCACTGGGTTGCGAAGCTGCCCGCAGCCTCTGGAGCGCCGGTTCGATCCCCGGCTGCTCCCCGGCCACCGGAGGAGGGTCCCACATGGCGCGCAGACCTCTCCTGCTACCCGCTGCTCCCCTCAGCAATGCACTTCGGTCCTTCTGCCTGCTCTGCTCCCTGCTCTGGCTCTGGTGAATTCTCTCACCCTCCCGCACTTCTGACGTACCCAGTGCTTGTATGTAGAAATAAATAAATCTTAAAAAAATAAAATAAATAAAATAGGAAATTATTATGAATATTAAAATTGGAAATATCTCTAAACCGAAGTAAACAGTAATTTTTTACTGTGTTCCATGTGTTGAGTTCGACTATTTGTTGTAATGACATGCCTTAATTACTTTCTAAGGAAAGGTATACATGCATCCATAAAACATATGCTGCTCTTTTCGGGGGCTTGGGGTTTTATCTATGTGCTTTCTGTTTGTCAGGTAGGTTGTTTTTTTGATATAAAGTTCCCTGAATTGTGTCATTTACTTTTTGTTGTTTTTATAGACTTTATGTTTTAGGAGAGTGTTGGGCTCACAGCAAAATTGACTGTGAGGCAGAGTTCCCATGTACCTCTGCCCCCATACTTGCATAGCATCCCCCACCAGAGTGAGACATAAACTCCAACTGATGAACCCTCACTGAGACATCATAATCATGCGAAGCCCAAGCTTTACATCAGGGTTCACTCTGGGTATTGTACATTCTGTGGATTTGACAAATTTATAATGACCTCTATCTACTACTGGAGTATCATATACAGTAATTTCACTTTCCTAAAAAAATCTTTTCTCTACTATTCATCTTTCCTTCTCCTCTAATCCCTGGCAACCACTCATCTTTCACTCTCTCCATAGGGTGTGTTTTTCCGGAATGTCATAGAGTTGGAATCGTACAGAATGTAACCTTTTCAGACTGATTTCTTTCACTTATTATTAATTTGCATATACCTTTCCTTGGTGTCTTTTTAACTCATTTGTTATTAGTATTGAATATCATTCTATTGTCTGAATGTAGGGCAGTTCCTTTATCATCTACCAGAGGACATCTTAGTTACTTCCAAGTTCTGGCAATTATGTAGAAAACTGCTGTAAACATAAACGTGCAGGATTTTGGTTGCTATCTCATATATGTATTTTATTTCCTATAGTCTTACATACAAAGGCAGGGATTGTAAGCCCTTAGAATTTTAGATCTTAGGTGGGAAAGGGACTTAAAAATGATGTGTTTAATACAAGGAAACTGAAGACCAAGAGCCATGGAGTTCACTAATGTTGCTCACACAGTCCATTGTACTTCCTGCTGTGAAATTATTATCTAATATTATGAAGGAAATCTTACCTAAAAATACTGAAGAAAACTTAGAATGACATTTAAAAATTATCAAAGTTTTGATATGGTGAGAAAAAAGGACTGAAAATTATTGTGCTAAATGATATATTTAATGTTTTCTTTAAAAAGAATAAACTTAATGAATTGTAGCCATGGTTTTTTAGCATTGTTTAATGACTGCTTAATTATAACTTTTTTTATGGCTTTATGATTTTTCCCCTAAAAAGGTGTTGTACATTTCAATTACCTTTTGGTTAGTTGGATTTTTGAATTTTTCCCAGTAGCTGATGCCATTTTAAACTGTCTGAACCTTGCTGTTTCAATAGGTTGTGGTGGTGAGTTGTCTGGGGCCACCGGCTCCTTCACCAGCCCTGGGTATCCTAACACATATCCCCCCAACAAGGAGTGCATCTGGTACATTAAGACAGCCCCTGGGAGTAGTATTCAGCTCACCATCCATGACTTTGAAGTGGAATATCATGCAAGCTGCAACTTTGATGCTCTAGAGGTAAGAATTTAGATTTTTTTCAGCATTTTGTAAAATTTGGCTTAGAAATGGAAATCACTCTGCAGAAATTCCCAAATTCTTTCCAGTGACCAGCAGTGTTCTATTCTCAGACATTTTGATGAATGTCATTCCTTCACAAATATTGTTTGTAGGTATAGAGGATCAATACCTCAGTTTGGGTTTCCTCAAAAACGGTGCCTAAGGACTTGGTGGCTGGCAGTTTAACTTGGAGATGATGCCAGAAGCTGGAGTGAGGGCTAGCATGAGGGAGGGTCTTAGAGGAAGAGCCAGTGAATGGAGACCTGAGGGCAGTTGGGGCTTCATCCTGCAGGGATCCTCCGAGGACCCTCCTTGCTCCTTGATATTGTTCTTCTAAGGCTACCCTGTGATGGTGGGTTGTGCTGGTATTGTTAACACCCACACTTCCAATCTGAGAAAGCTCCAAGGCCGGGCTGTGGGGAGGCAGAGTGTAGAGAAGAGGCAGATGCTTAGGGGAGAGGGGAACTGCCCACAGCTGTAGTTTCCATCTGAGGATTCTGCAGGTGTTATTAACAAAAGTCACTTGCTGCAGTGGGCTTTAAAAAATGGCCACTTAGATAGGGGAGGCGTTTGAAGATAAGACTTTTTCAAACACTACTGCAAAGGGTTTATTGCAGATAACCAAGATGGCTTTGAGAAGCTACAATAGAATCAGCTTTTTATTGCAGGAACCTTATATATATATATATATATATATATATATATATATATATATATAACACACACACATATATATATTGACCTGTCTGCAAAATTCTGTGGCTCTTAAGTACACACACAACTCTGTGACACCAGCTGCAGGGCCTGCTATAGCACATCCTGACAAGAATTCTAGGTCCAATGGAAATTAAATTCCATGAGGGATGGAGATTTGTGGTTTTATTTTAGTTTGGTTTACTGCCATACCCCCAGTAAATAGTAAACATCCAAATAATGCACATCTGTGGATGTTTACAAAAGGATTTTTACATATATTTTCTTATTTGAATGTTAAATAATCTTGTGAGTTAAGAGGAGAATTTTGCTCCCAATTTACCATTGTCAAAACTGAGGCACCAAAAGATTGATGGATTTTTCCATGACCATGCAAATACTAAGTCCAGGAGGTGAGAACTGAATATATCACTGCTCAATGCTCTAGGTAAGGCAGCATAAAAAGACAGAGGTGGGAATTGTGTAAGATGTTGAAATATGTGCCATGTATTTTATAGAGAACTTTATAAAACTGAAAAACTAATTAAAAAACAAGCTCTTTCCTTAAAAATAAATGAGATTCTCAAATCATCCCCCTCATGGATTCAGTCTCTAGGAAATGCACTTAGCAGCCCAAATTTCTCTAAAGGAGGAGAATGTTGCAGTGAGTGTAATCAGAGATAGAGCTGGGAAGTTTTTGGGTGGAAACACGTCTCCTGTTTCTGTGTATACATGGATGACAAGTCATGACTCCAGCCCAGAAGAGGAGTGGAGGGTGTTTTAGGAGGACAGACAAGGTGGCTCCCAAAATTCACACTCAGTATGAAGTAGGAATAAGCATGCACATGTGGAATGTTTAAAGGGTCTCTCTTGCTGGCAAGGATATTTCTTAGCTGCTTAAAACTCCTTAACACTTACAAAGGGCTGGCAGCAGTCTTTTCCAAAGTAATGTGAAATGTTCCTAACCCATCATTTCATATTGCAAAGCTCATGTGATTGGTGCCCACTTGGCAAAATGTAAATGGGTTCATTGTGCTTTGGGTTTTGTCACACCCATTACGTGAGAAAGCAGACTGGGGCTGTTCCCTGCAAGCAGCCTTGGGGGCAGAGGGACAAAGCAGGGTACCCAGCAGCGTCCTGTGCTTGCACAGAAAGTACTGTGAGAAGGCTGCAGTCTGTTTGGGGCTTATTTTTATTAGGGCAAGGTGGCCCCTCTTTTTCCATCGAAAATCAAGGTTGGGGGGAGCATTTCGAATCCTTTAAATATTTTGGGAAAGTTTTTCTTAATGCTGAAATGAACAACCCCCTTACATTTTGTTCAAAATCACTACCTGACTTTTCCACAAGTGAATGCTCAAGTCAGGTGGAAAGAGCTGTGGTAAATTTGGGCTAATGATGATAAAAGGATGTTTTCCATTCCTCACCCTGTAAATGTTGATAGCATTTTAGCAATAGGTGTCAAAATCTGTTACTCCTGGTGCATGAGTGGCCCAGAAACACTCCTGACTTTCTGTCCCACTTGCTCTCAATCTGCACATTTTCCTTTCTTATTCTGCTTAACGCAGTCAAGTAGGGCTTCACACAGTCTTATCTGGGCTTCACGAAATGAAGGCAGAAGCCAGTATATTTCCCCCCTCAAAATGCATGTCCAGAGAGTGACCAGATGCATTGAACAACAGTCATTTTATTACTCATAACCCAGGAATGCTGACTTAATTGTAACTCTAAATGAAACTAACAGAGCAGAAAGAAATGTTCAAAACAGATTAAAACCATGGGGTTTGGAATCTTCTATCTCCTGAGCACTTGCTAAAATCACATTTTTTAATCTCTGATCATCAGACCGATTCTTTTCCCTCAAAGTTTAGTCATATGCTAAAGTCAAATGAACCACACCCTGAAATTCTTTCCATCTTTTTCCTCTTTTGAAGAGTCATGTGTTAACTATTGGCTTTATATGTGGAAGCCAAAAGTACCATTCTATTGTTCTGGTCCTGAAAAACACTGATTTTACTTTAGTCTCTGAGAAAGGAGCTTGAACTGGCATAATGCAGAAAAAGGAAATCCACTCCTTGGTGCAATAAACCAAGACAATTGCTTGGTGTGGACAGCTGGCTCCCTATGGTCTCTGCGATGGTCTTTTGTGAGCCCAGCTCAGTAAAAGGGGGAGCAAAAAAATGTCAAAACTATCAGTGTTTATTCTTCTGGAGGCTTCTAGGCCCTGCCAATTCATACCGTTATGCTTATGATCTCAGGGGGACCCAGGAGTGAAGAAACCAAAGAAAATGTTACCGAAGTGCAAGTTTTCTTTGTTAGAACTAAACCCTTGTGCTCAGTGTTCTCTCCAAATATGTGCTGTTTATTTAGCTCAGATGATTAGGAGCACATGCTGTCAGTTTGGTGCTCTGAGGGCTGCGCCCTGGCCAAGGGAGAAGGGAAATCTTGAAAATGCAAAAGGACACTTGAAACAAGAAGCTATCTTGTTTCTTCCTTTTGCAAATATAGAGTGTAAAGGGCCACACAGGGCTGTTCTTGAAGCCCTGCTTTAGATGGGACTTCAGGGGCCACACAAACATAGCTCATCCTAATGAAAATAAGCCTGAAGCAGTCAGCTTGCTTCATTCCTTTGCAATTACACAGGCCTTGTCAGGCCTCTGTGGAACAGCAGTGTCATTCACTTTACTGCTAGACTGGGGGAGTTACTCAGACAAAGACATCATTATAGATTCAAATCACGTATTCCTCCCTAAAAGTAGGCTTCTTGTTCTCACTGCCTCTCCCCAGAGAACACTTGAGTGATTTCCCCTATCTGTCAGGGGCTGCCCTAAGGGTGGCACGGGCCTGGGGGCCTGAAGGATAGGTGAAGAGAAATTGTGCGGTGGGGAGCTGCACAGATGGTAGAGTTGGGAGGAGGCCGCACATAGATCTCACTGGGTGCTACTTCCCCTTTCCACCCTGCTTGCAGAGTTATGAGCATATACATGTGGGGAAGGGGAAGGACCCTGATACCAACAAGTCTAACAATTGTCTTAAAAAAATTGTCCTCCTGCAAGTTTGGGTTTGACCAGATCTAAAGGTCAATACCTCTTCCCTTTGATTCTTTTCTCCCCCTACCCTCCTTTTCCCTGCCCCTCTCCCCTTCACACACATTAAATAAGCAGGACCTTGGAGTGTTTGAGAAACCTGAATATGAAGTATTCTGGAGACCCAGCTGGGCTAGACAAAGCTACAGAGTCTGGGTGTGAGACCAAGGGAACACTTGACTGAGGAATGTGTCCCGGGGTGTTGGATCCCTGTCAGTTGGATAGTTGGAAATTGGAGGAGCAGTAGGAGATCTAAATGTCAGTGAGGGGATCTGGAGGGAATCGTCTGGACACTGGGGCCAAGTCCACTGGCAATTCCAGAGCAGAAGTTAGATGTCCCTGTGAGTGGTCACCCCCAGAGTAGATACAGAGAGGATCTGTTCTTGAGGCTGTCACAGAACACACTGATAGAGGTAGTGTTTCCATTCCCACTGAAGAAGCACAAACACTATATTAAATGTCTAATCTTATAAAAGATTCAAAATACAAAGTGGAAAATCCTACAAATATAACTGGATGATCAAAAATAGCCTTTGATGAACTTAACTTTCACACACAAAAGGATGACACAAGTAGGGACTTTTCTTTTTTTAAAGATTTATTTATTTATTTATACAAGCACTGGGTACAGTCAGAAGCACGGGAGGGTGAGAGAATTTACCAGAGACAGAGTGGGGAACAGAACAGGCAGACCTACAAAATACACTGCTGAGGGGAGCAGTGGGCATGGCAGGAGAGGTCTGTTGCATCATGTGGGACCTTTGCCCGGTGGCCGGGGATCAAACCGGCACTGCAGAGGCTGCGGGCAGCTTTGCTGCCCAGTGCTCAACCGCTGTGCCACCAGGGGAGGCCCACAAGTAGGGACTTTGAGAATGGTTGAAGTTATGTTGTCCTAGGGCAAAGGGAAGCCTTTGAAGGTTCAGCGCAAGTTTGCATTTCATCCCTACCTAGAGAAACTGAGATCTCAGTCTCTAATGAAATAAATTCCAAGAGCTGGTGGTCAAAAAGTCAGGGTAAGAACTGTAATTCTTAAATATATCTCTCAGTGTAAGTCCTTTTTTGTTTATCCCATTCCATCTTAGATCTATGGAGGCCCTGACTTCCGTTCTCCCAGAATAGCCAAATTATGTGCCCGAAGATCGTCAGAGAATCCTATGCAGGTCTCCAGCACTGGAAATGAGCTAGCAATCCGATTTAAGACCGACAGCTCTGTAAATGGGAGAGGCTTCAATGTCTCATGGCAAGCAGTCCCTGGAGGTGAGTGGACCAAGGAGGCATGTCAAAGTACTTCAACTGAGCCCTTGTTAAATTTCATGATGTCATGGAGAGAGGTGCGAAGGCTATATCCTGATAACCTCGTGACTTGTAAACTGGCAAATTCTGCTTTGGTATATAGTTTTTCCTAAAAGAGGGATAGATTGTAACTTCCAAAGAGTCATCGTGTCTGTGAAAACAAGGAAAGTGTGTAAATCCACAGTGAGAGTGGAAGTGGGGTACTTGGTCAGATTCATTTTCCAAGAAACTTGTGCCTCTTCACCAGCCTTAAATTTGGTCATTAGTAAAATGCTAAATAACTTTGGGCTTTTGATTTCTAGAAAATACCAAAACTAAAAATGTTAAATTTGTGAATTCCAAAAAATTATCATGGATTGTAAAGTGACTTTCTGAAAAAAAGCTTAAGCAATCTAAATAAATTTCCTGTGGCAGATTGTTTAAATAAAAGAAAGACATAAAATATTTTATCAGGCTCATCAAAATGAGGCATTAATTCTCATCTTACTAATGAGGAAATATAAACTTGGAGAAATTAGTGATTAAGTCACATAGTTAGAAAATGCCAGAGCAGAGATGCAACTCAGGCTATATTATGGTCTTATCTGTTCAACTTTAAGGCAGTATACAAAGTATGTTAGCTATCTCTGAAATTTAATGATGAATGAAATTCAGTAATAATTTAATTATAATAATTTCAATGAGACATATCTAGGGTTTATCCCAAAATGATTCTCAATGATTACAAAATAATACCTATTTCTATTATTGATTTCTGTCATCATAAATCCAAGAAATGATGGGTTATAAGGGTAGTAATTTATAGGTGTTTGATAACAATATAGAAACAAACACTGAAAACTGCTAAATAGAGAACAGTAACTTTTCAAGAGGCAGATATTAAATTATTTATAAGCACATCATACTGAATTGTCAGAATTCTCAGAAGGAGATATATTATTCTTGCAGTATGTTATAGTTCTAGCGAACAATGAAAAGACATTTTATGGTCTTATGAAAATATTATTTGCATTTATTTTTCATTATTTTTAAAGTAACTTTTGGTATCAGTGTTAAATACATTTGAAATACTTTCTTAGTCATCTTTCATTTTCTTGGAGTAAATTAATTAATGGTGGCATATACTGTCCTTAATAATGTTTACCACAGAATACATAAAACTGGTGGTCAAGCTAACATATTGTTCTATGTTATTAGCTAATGGTATAAAATTTATATATCAGGGATTCATCTGGTCTCATTATTGAATTGGGTTTCCCACCTACAGGTTGTGGTGGTATTTTCCAGGTTTCCAGTGGAGAAATTCATTCTCCAAATTATCCCAGTCCTTACAGGAGTAACACTGATTGTTCCTGGGTCATTCAAGTAGAAAAAAAACATCGTGTGCTGTTGAACTTCACTGACTTTGACCTTGAACCTCAGGACTCTTGCATTACGGTAAGTCGCACAATTTTCAAGTTTTATCCACAGTCAAACCTGGGTCAAAACCATATTACCATAGGAGCATATTTAGTAAATTTATTAGTTATGGATGTTTTCAATCTAAAATCATAGGAATCTGAACTTTTGGCAACTTAAAATAAAAGGCCCCCTCCCTTTTTTCTAACATAAAAATTTCTTACCTGGGTGGCTTTATGTTTTGAATTTGCTACTTCAAGGTCACAAAATGGCTGCAGTACCTCTGAGCCATACTGAGTTCAAGTCTGGAGAATGGGAAAAGGAACAGTGTTCATTGTTTCTGTTTTTTTATTTTTTTCATGAAGGTAAAATTTTCACAAAAGAACCCTAACCTATCATTGGCAAAAACTAACCTTGAGAGAGATTAGAAACCTATAATGGAGTGGATTTTCATTACTAGTTTAAATTAATTATTATTGAGTATCTGGAGGTCAATAGGTGATCAGGATATCTCTGTCAGGATATCTCTCTCTACTTGAACAGATCAGGGTTCAGTACAGAACAGATTGGGACATGGAAGTAGAAGAGAAGGGATATGTCCATTAGTTGGTTAGATGACATCATTCAATTACTCGCAACAACTTTAATATATTTTCACCCAAAGCAAATGTTTTATGTTTAATGTAAGAGTAAATGAGGTTGTATTTTGAAATGATCTTTTTGTTTTGAAGTTATGGGTTACCTAATTTTTTAACAAAAGTTTTCCCATTTTTCATTTGTCATTAGAAACTTTTAATTCAATATAAATAAGATTCTTTTAGCTAATGGATCTTTCTATTTTAGTTTCCTGACAATTTCTTACGTAAGAATTTCTTCTTACATACAATTTCTTCTAACTGACTAGCTTTCAAATTTAATTCAAGGAAACACCAAAGTTTTCACATTATTTAATGTAGTCTAGTCTGATGTTTTGATTCCAAGTATTGTTTCAAAGATTAAATCATTACTTCACTTAAAGATTAGTTGATTTCTCACTACGTGTTCACCTAAATGACTTCTCAGAGTTAGCAGAGCATTACACAAACTGAAGGTGTAGGACATACACTTTTCACAATCATACTTAGATTAACTCTCCTGAAACTTTAAACATTGTTGATGATGTTTAAAAATAGTTCCCTAAGTGCAACAAAGAACTCAGTTAACATTTCTTTCTAGGTTAATATCTGAGGGGACTGTGTTTGGGACTGCTTTTACCTATAGGGCATTTGCTGGTCCAGAAGCAGTTAGTGGCACTTCTGAGAGTCTCTCAGTACAAAGTGGAGCAAGTTTGAGTCAAGGACCTGAATAGATTAGAAATTCTGGTAAACTCTCTCATATCCTAGATGGTATAGCTTCCTGGGACCTCTTTCATAGATGCAGTTGTTTGTTGACAGAAACATTATTAAATGATGCATACCTGTAAATTTTGTTAGGTGACAGATTATATCCTAACTTTTCAACAGTAATAATTGGAAGGAAAAAAAGATGGAATCGTATCTTCATTTTTAAAAAAAGAAATAACTACCAACCAGAAACTCAATGCTCTCCTAAATAGTCTTTTCAGAAATGAAGGTGAGGTATACGTTCATACCTCTTCAGATGTATGTTACCACACCACACCCATCACCATGACACACATAGTAGATCCTAAATCTCTGACTTGTATACATTGTTGTAAGCCAAGTTACCTCAATTAAAAAATAAGAAAGGAAAAAAAATAAAAGAATGAAGAGGAAATAAAGTACTAAACCAGAAGGGCCTTCAAGAGACAAACTGTCTACCTCAGAGTTTTGACTGGGATGGGAATTTCACCACAACTTGCTTCCTCCCTGTACTATATATATACTATATATATGATGTTAAGCATGGTTTCTTCCTTTGGTAAAGTCAATGTTCCATATACTTCAACATACAAAGGTTTATGACCAAAACAAAGCCCAAGTCCGAGACACATTTAGCTCCATTTTCCCCCTGTGGTCATGAGTAGGGTGTTGTACTTGTATGAGGTAGAAATGCAAAGGCAGGGTTCCTGTTAACCCCTGCCTGTTCAGCATGCAGCTGGGCCTGACTTAACAAGCTATAGCAGGAGGCACTGGAGAGGAGGAAGTGAAACCTCAAATATAACCTGGTCATAGGCATAGAGAAAGAAAAATAAACCCAGGTGCCTGGAGGAGTCCAGTTCAGTCAACAAGGTAAAATCCCAAATGCAATAGTGCAAGCAAGAGTCAGTACTATGCCACGGTTCAGTCCAGCTCTATGGTGGGAGGACCTGTGCATTTGCCATTTTCTAGCTGTGTTGCCTTAAAGAAAGTTACTCTTCCAGCTTCAGTTTCCTTAACTGTGAAATGGGGTGTCTGTTGGGATATTTGAGATCAGCAAGTGATCCCTTTTCACATAGAAAGTTCTTGATTCATACTTGCCATAGTCATAATGATGCTGATAGTGAGTCCTCTCAGAGAGGAATGTTCAGTGAGCTGAAAGAGGCATGTTCAGTTAGCTGAAAGAGTGAGTCCTCTCAGAGAGGCATGTTCAGTGAGCTGAAATACTGAGACAAAATGAGCTAGGAGCCAAGTTTGGGCTTTTCATTTGTGATCCTGGCCCTTGAGGTCTTCAGGAAAATTGGCCTACTTATGAACCTTTCTTATAGCATAACGCCAAGCATTTAGTGTCTCTAGGACTCAATAAATTGTAATAATAATCATGAGAAAGCAGAAGGAGTGATTCATTTGGGCCTGGAAGCTAAGGAAGATTTCACACTGGAGATGACATTTAAGTGGTAATATTTTACTAGTAGAAATGTGGTAACAAGGCCAGGGAGGAGGCTGTGGGGACCGAATGAGGATAATTACATAGAGGTATGAACATGCACAGACATTTGGGAACAGGAAAGGAAGCCGATGTGCCTGATAGACAGATAGGTATTGGGGAACATACCTATGTTAGTGGGAACTAACATACCTAACATACCTATGTTAGAACTAACATACCTATGTTAGTGGGAACTAACGGTCTATAGAAGACATCTGAATTGCACAAACTCTTTTCATGCTCTGGTGATTTATAATTTGGAATTATTCTATATGTAGTATGGGGTTGATGAAACATTTCTGTAAAATAGAAGAAAATATCCAGACTTTATAATAATAACAGACAGCGGTAGCAAAGAGAAGGAAAGCTCATATAAATGTTATTTGGGAAGCTATGGATAAATCTTGGGCAGTGGTCTTGGGAGAGGAAAGAAAGAAATATATTGGAGAACTCTATGGTCATATAGTCACCAAAACTTAATAGGCTAATTACATGGTGGATGGTGAGATGGTGAGATGGTTATCTAAAGATAACCTCTATCTTTAGATAGAGGTTAATACTATTTGTTGGAATAAGAGTGAACAAAGATGCTATTGGGTGAATAAAGAGGGTAGACGATAGTGAGTTTTAGCTGGAAACTTTTGATTTGAAAGTCTACACTATGCCTCTTATAGAGTTCAGTGTTTAAGATGGGATCTCAGCTAGAAATACATTTGAGGACAATTTATGTATATGTGAGTGGCTATTGAAGCCATGAAGTCATTGTGGCCATTTATCAGAGTATTTTTTCAAAAGAAAATGAATCCTTTGGGAAGCAACACTAGTTAAAAAACAGATCAAGGAGAAAAAGAAAAGGAGACAGAAGAAGGAACTCAGAAAGGTAGGTGGGAAATCAGAACCATAAAGGAATGGTAGCACTGAAACACAGAATGAAGCCAGTTTTCAAGAGTGCGTAATCAAAAGTATCAAAACCAGCACAGGTTAACTAGGATGAGGACTGAAACAAAGCCACTCAATTCAGTCTTTAATAACCTTCTAAGGAACAGGATTGATGTGGATACTACTGGAGAATTTCAGATAATAATGGCTTAGGAGGTACAGGATTTTCTTAGCAAAATTTTCAGAATTATGGAAGTGAATGGTATTGAGAGATAAAAAGCTATAAACCAAAGGGGAAGACAAAAACAACAGAAACCTATTAGTAGTAGTAGTACTTTTTATGATGGAGAAGCTTAATCAGGTTAAGAGGACAGGGTTTCGATGGTAAAAGGAGAAATTGAATGTAACAGATATATGGAGTAATCAGTGGAGTGGTGCAATCATGGTAGAAATCTAAGGAAGAGCAAGATTGGGACTATACATTTTGTATTTTCAGAATGAGAAATTAGAGCACATAGCCAGCTATGAGATCTTTTTCTCTAAATTGTCAATTTATTTATATTAAAATTATATTAAAATCACATACAAGCTCATTTTTAAAATAATCTATAAATCACCTTTATAAAAGATAAAGAAAAGTGAATCATGACCTTTCAGTTAAATTGAAGTAGAAATCTGCTGTGGGTTGCCAGGTAAACTCAATTATGGAGATGGGGTATGTGTAAAGGTTTGGAACCAGGCATTGTTGCCCTGCAGAGGCTGGAAGCTTGGCTCAAAGTTACAGTTAGTTGTCCAGAAGTTCATGAAGGTAGACATTGAGGCACCGGCAATCTACCTTAATAGCTAGGTGGACACTGGATGTGAAATGTACTCTAAAGTCCAATGTCTTACATAATATCTCTGCAATTTATGTTTATACAAAGCCAATCATTCATTTTGGAGGCATTTTCATTAATTTCTTGGTTCTATTGCTTGGACAGAGTCATTAACAAAGAGGAGTATATTCAGCTGCCAATGATGCTGCCAGATATTATCTGTGTTCAGGGGATTTTTAATAGAGCTCAGGAGTACTGTTCAATACTGAGGGACATTATGCTTGGAAGGGAGCAACCATCAGGTTTTAAAAACTACTATAACAGTTTGGATTGTAAGATGGAAATATTAATTTTAATAGCCATGATGGTTCATAGTCATAAGCACATAGGTACATAGACTGTTAAGGTTAAAAAGAAAAAATTAGAGATGATCTGTTGTCATCTGCTTATTTTAAATAAGAAAATTGAGGTCCAAAAGAAATTAATAGCACCAACTCTAAAATGCGAACAAATCTAAAGTAAAAATAAGTACTTGGGAAAAACATGAATATGACAGTCTACTTGTAGGGATCTAAATTGTGAATAAAGGACAACTGGGAAACAGAAAATAAAATTGGAGTTACTTAGGAACCACGCTGAAATCTCTATCAGCAGAAGGAAACCAAATTTTATTTATCACTATAAGGAAAAGTGTTAAGATTTCAAATAAGCAATGGAAATTGTTCTTGCTTCATAGTCAGGTGATATGGCTTCCATTCATTCATTCATTCATTCATTCATTCAATTTTTGGGGTTGAGTATGTGCTAGACACTACGAGGCACTGGTTTCTGGTGTGGCATCACTACTCACTCTCTTCATGGCCTGGCATTTTAGTTTGCTCATTTATAAATATTGGTGCCTGGGGAAATCCATCTGGACAGAGGAAACTGGGGAACAGGATCTAGTTGGAAATTGTGTTCATGGGTGAGAGGAACTGAACAAGCCATGATTGAAGAAATGGATAGTCAGGGTTAGGAGATGTTGGCAGTGGGTTCATGCCAGGAGTCATAGTAAGTCTCAGACAGCATGAAGCCTCTGTTCACCCTCTGGGGGACAAGTCCATCAACATCAGTGAAAGATTATTGCCATATTTGTTCTGAAAAAGAACACTCTTCTTGTCGTAGAATGTGTCCTCATGTTCCCAAGTGAACACAGGATAAGACCACAAGTAACCCCAAGTCATCCCTCTTGGCTTCATGGATCTGAAGGCAAAATTCAGGGGCCTCCCTGATGGTCTAGGGGTTAAATCAGCATCATCACTATAGTCTGAGTTTGAGCCCCTGCTAGGGAGCTAACTCACACATTTGGTGCTGTTCCACTCAGCAGTTTATTTCAGTAAATCTGCCTGTTCTGCTCCCTACTCTGTCTCTGGTGAAGCTTCTCACCCCCCTCCTGCACCTCTTGCCTCCATCCCAGTTCTTCTATTAAAAAAATGCAAAATTTAGTGAGTAGAAGGAAAGGAAAATTTTAAAATGGAATAGTAATACACAGCCTCTTGTCTCTTCTCATATAACCCACGGCGGTAGTCTTTGTGTCCCAAAAGCATCAATGTGTTTGATGCATGAGTTATCATAGATATACAACTGAGTAAATGAATCAATGATTTTTGTTGTCTCTACTCCAGCAATGATCATTGTTGTAGTGGAAAATTGCAGACAACACATTTGGGAATGTGTTGTGCTGACTTCACTCCCTGGCACTGTTACTGATATACAATCTCACTATTTTGAGCCACATGAGAACTTAGATAGCATCTCAGAAGTGTGTTTTCTAGAATTTCATGCTGCTATAATGAAAAAAGAAAGAAACTGAATTTTTTTGACTTCTGTTGAAATGTTGATGGCATCATGGGGAGTTAATAAGAAAGCTCAACTAGCACTCAGGTTTCAGCTAATTTGATAATATGTTTGTACTCTCTGCTCGGTCACTTTTGAGTGGAGAGGTGATAAACCTCGGGCTCTCTTGAATGACATATTGTGAGTATTTTTCGCTAAGGCAGCAGCGGGACCCATGGGCTGGGCATGGCTCTGTATGGTCAGCATGAAAATGGCTCCATTATGTTTCCTTTCACGAAGGCTGAGTATTAAAGTGACCTCCGACTGACAGTTTAATTGCTTAATTAGAGTCTCTCTTCTGTGCCTCAAATCCATGTAACTCTTCAAGCTCTTATTGATCTCTGAGAAATGCTGGCTGTATCTCAGTGTGAGAGCGGGAAGAGAAGTCCGTTCAGTGGCTCCAAATGGCCCTGGGAGACTCCCACTTCAGATTTCAACATCCTCTTTGCTCAGCACAATGGAATGTCTGCCTTGTGAGAATCAGTAAGAAACAGATAAAAGCAAGCAGACCATAGTCCAGATCAGCCTCTTTTTTGGGGTAAAAAAAAAATATGCACTAGGGCTAATAGACCTAGTACAAGAATGGGACACATGATGAGTAATTGTTTTCTTTCTAAAGTTTTTTGTACAGATCTAGGAGAAAGAAAGCAACGTGTCTGATTTAACTGAAGAAAACCAGACCCTCCCACCTCAAAGCTGTGTCTGTTGTTGTTCACAGTATCTGTCAGCAAGACCCAGGGTGGAATAGGGCAAACTCAGAGTGTGGTATCCATGTTCTCTTTTATTTTTTTAAGACACTACCCATGATATGTTTCCTTTTAAAACATTCGTCATTTCCAAAACAGAACACATAGACACAGAAAGAATGGAACGCTATGCTTCAAAGAGACAATGGATAGAATTCTTTTTAAAGTATTTGCTGTTTTACAAATAAATCCATGACAGAAATCAATCTCTTCCTCTCTAGCTTTTTCTCATTTCCCTCTTTCCTTGACTTGCTGCTTTCCATTTGATACTTGTGGATGTGCTCTGATAATCTTTAAATTGCTTAATTTGTGACTTGCTTTGGATAATCTGCTTAGCCATTTTGCATCCCTGTGCTAGGTTGCCACTAAAAGCTAGGTTAGTACTTAACATGTCCTCAGCAAAGAATAATTGAATTGAAGCCACAGTTTTTAATTTGTGGACACAAGTTTTGTTTTGTTTACATTTCAGCTCAGAATTTCCATAAATGCTTATTTGTGAAAATAAATGAGCTTTTTGGATTTCTTTTTATAGCCACATTTCCAGTAATTTTTGAGTCACTGCTTGCAACCTCTGCAGATTTGTAGAGTTCATGGTCTCCTTGTAAAATTTGAACACTGGGTATGGTAATGTAGAACAAAGGAGTCAGAATCAGAAAGTTCTGACATGAGCTATGTGTCTGTGAACTTAATTGGTATTTAATTTTTAAGAAATATAACTGGAAAACATCACTGACTAAGGAAACCGATGCTTCCTCCCTTCCCCGCCCTTAGAGAAGCTGCTATAATGAGTAATATTTTCATTTCCTTCCTCACTTACATTTATGACTTTAACTGCTTGGATAATTTCCTGAGGGATTAACCTTCCTATCACTTAATATTTCCTGTATCTTGAAGCAGTGCACCATCCAAACTGGGAATTCCTTTAGCAGCTATACTACCATATGTAACATATGAAAGAATTTTATGGACTCTCCATGAAATGGACATTGCACTCTGATGTAAATAAAACTAAATATTTTATCTTTCACCAGATTTTTTTTCCATGACAAGATTTAAGGCAATCCAAATGGAAACTTGTATAACCAAAAGGAGTTAAAAGTGAAAGGGTAAGGACCAGGTGGAAAGCTAAGTTAGAACAGGGGCAAGGTAAGAAAAGAGACCAGACAGTCGGTTGTGGTTAGGCCAGGAAAGAAGGCAAGGAATGGTTATATATCTGAATCCAAGAACAGAACCTAATTTAGCAATCAAGGATATGAATTTTAGGTACAGATCGGTTCTGGACACTGTGCCCCTTTGTTACATATTCTGCTAAATTAGCCAGGCTGGGAATCCCACGCCTGTGGGCTGGAATGTGTAACAGGTGCCAACTACTCTGAAATCCACAGGGACCAAAATAAGATTTTCTAAAATGCCACTGACTTCCATTCTGTTTCCCCAGCTCTCATGATTATCTTTCTAGGAGATCACTGACATCTTATTTAGTTTTATGGACTCATGTTCTCTTAATATTGTATTCCCAGTAAATAAAATTTTATTTTATTTTTTGATAGGTTTAATGATAATTGATCAGATGCCAGACAGATGGCATTTGTAAACTGGCTTTTTATCACTCAGTGTGTGACTTTGGATAAATTACTTAGGTTTTTGTGGATCTCAGTTTTGTTACTACAAAATGAAATTGTAAAAAGGATCTAATTTTCAAAAATGTATTTAAAATTTATCACACTATCTGGTATAGACAGATGTTAACTGGTACTCCTAATTTTTTTATTACTACTTCTACTGATTCTGTTACTTTTAATACTATGTTAAAAGTCTTAACTTACCTTTTAAAAAAATTTCAAACCCTATGTACAGAAAACTAGACCCATAATCCATAGTTCATTGCTAAGTAATAATACTAGTTAACAGACTCATTTCTTTGTATTTTAAAATATTTAAAACATTTAATTATATTTTCAAAATTTTCACACATTCTTCAATATATTATCTTGGAAGTGAGTTTTGTTCCTTCTTAAGTGTGTTATTTTGATACTTTCTTGAAGATTCACCAATGAATTAAGAAGAAAAAAACTTGAAAACAAAAAAGGCTAATTATTTGAGTGCATGGAAAGTTTAACTCTGAGTATAAAAACAGTTATGGAATTCCTAAATCTAAATTGTCATGCTTTGGGGATTATAAAGCATACTATATATCTTGCTTTTGATTTAAGATAGTCTTTTCTTTCTCCAGTTTATTCCATATATACTTAATTGTTTTATTTTCTCCCTAGCTTGATGAAACACAGTTGGAATAAGAAGATAAGAGATGCAGTAGAAATATGTTCCCACCTCCTATTCTCCAATAATCTAAGAGAGCATGTTCCAGTTTCTAGAAACAAAAATAGAAGCATTACTGAGGAAACAAATGTCCATTTTCCCCCTCAGTCATGTGCTTTGGGCTGTGATGACTATTTCAATGGGGTGATCATGAATCAGTCAGTCAACCAGAGTTTTGGTTATAGGGGAGGTGGCCTACAGGCATTGCATCTGCATCAGACACTTGTTCAGTTTTTAGGCAAAGTAAGTTATTGCTTGTTAAGTTACTATCAGAATATTCAGCTTTATTTTTGTACTGGATTGTATATTTTAGAAAGAGCACATGGCTTACTAGCAGTTGTTTGGCAACTGAATTGGAAGGGGAGAAAAATTTAAGCAAGCAAATATTTTAGGCCACTCTAGTGACCTAGCCACATGTGATGACATCCCATCTAAGACACCACGAGAAGATCCTTCATGGAAGTTGGCAGGACAGATTCCAAGAGGTCTAGTAGAGGGAAAATTGACAGGGTATAAGGATATCCTTTGGATTTGGGGAGATATGGGAGAGATCTAACATGACTTGACCATTAGGTACATGCTCTGGCATTTACTGAAGCAAGAAATGAAGGTGAAGAAGGAATTAAAGGGAGGGGGGTGACTTCAGTTTGAGACATTGAGTCAATGTTTATGCAGCATACAAGTAACAGTGTCTGGAATGCAGTAGGATATATGAGCTGGGACCTTGGAGAGAGGTCTGGAGTACAGTTGTAGATATTGGCCAACAAATGTCTTAGTGATCTTAAAACAGAAGCCATATCCATTTAACTTGATGCATCTCTGTCAGACAGCAAAAGGCCAGACTAAATGTCATTTTTATCCATCTGGCTTAGATGCTGCAATTACTGTTATGTGACTAGCATATTTTCATGTCTAAGTATGTGATCATTTACACATTTGACTGGCTATACTTAAACATTTTAAATATCTATGTTATCTAAAAATTTTATGTGTTCCTTCCTTATATTACATTTCTGAAATAGAGAAATCAGAAAGTAATGTCATCTATATTACAACACACACACAATTTTGACTTATTTCCTACACAAACATATATATAAACTCACAAATGTACTCTAATATATATAAACATAGAATTAAGATAATGCTGCACATCATTTTGTATCCAGCCTTTGACTTAGCATCATTTAGTAACATTTCTTCTTAAAAATAACATCATTCGGCTATATGGTAAATTATATGGACTTTACTTGAATTCTGGAATTGAGTTAACCACTGACTTAATATTGATGATTTAGATACCTTCCTTTATTATTATAATTATTATGCTATCAAGAGCATCTTTATTTGGAAACTTAATCTACATTTCCTATTGTTTCCATTATGTGTATTTTCTTTTTTAATTGGAAACTCTATTTTGAAATATTTTAAGGATATATAGAAGTATAGAATAGCTAATGCAAATAACATATATATGAATAAAAATATTCCAGACTTGCCAAATCTTAATATATTGCTATATTTCCTTCAACTTTTTCCCCCCAAAAAATGAATCACTAAGGAGACAGTGAAGTCCCACATGTACCCCATGGTGTCCTCGATCCCACCTATAAGGATTTGGGTTTAAGAATTCCAGGACTGCTTTTATTCTTTTTAATTATATGTGTCTATTCATATACACTACATAGTAATACTTGCATTTTTAAGCACTTTATGTAAGTAATACCACATAATACACTTTTCTTCAATTTGCCTGGCTTGGTGCCTGCAGATAAGGCTCCTTTCATCACTGTCAGGTCCTAGTCTGGGGGACCCCAGGAAGTAACTTGTGTGGGCATCCCTCACAGAAGCAAGTCATTAGGTCCATTCCACACTCATGGCGAGGAGATTACACAAGGACATGAGTCACTGGGAGCTAGGTCAGAAGTCGACTATTACCCCTCAGCCCCAAATTCCCAGTTGGGTAATTTTCACAGATCATGTCTCCATTCAGGCTCCTGACTCATCCATATTGCTGGACAAACCTCCATCCTTGGGCTTCTTGTTTTTGTCTCCACAGCTCCCCCCAAAGTTTTGTTCATTTCTTAAACAGCAATTTGACTTTGTCTCTTTCACTTTAATAGTGGAGACTAATTTCTATCAAGTATTTTCTGTGTGCCAGGAGCTAACCTAAGTACTTTAATTTTTTAATTGATTTAATTCTTATCATCAATATGAACCAAATAGTTATTTTCAATCCTATTTTACAGATTTGGAAGGGGAAGGATAGAGAGGAGAAAGGTAGGATTCCTCAATAATATAATTATCTTCCTTCTTAATCATTCCATGAGCGCCTTTAAGGTATTTTACTCTAAAAGACTTTTTCTTCTCCAAAAGAAATTCTGCCAACAACTTTTAAATAATGTCTGCTGTTAAATAGAACATATTTCTATCATCTATAAGCACTTGAGAAGTAAAAGGTTCCCTTTGTTTCACTTCTTTTTTTCCCCAAATTACCAATGCTAAGGACTCTGACCAGAGGCCACTATAAACATCACTAGGGATGCTAGTCTCTCATTTGTATCGTTTTCCTCTTTTGTGTCACTTTATACTCATGTTGAATGGCATTAACTTTGAAAAAAGAATGACATTTACTCAAATCTCCTCAAGATAGTGAAGCAACACGTATTAAATCATAAATATTTGGCTCAGTTCTGAGTTTTACCTAGTTAGGGTGTGGAAGTTCCCGGAGGTACCTTAATATGTTCTGTGTACTGAATTCTCTGGAGCTGGGTATTGAGCCCTTACCTTGGGGCTTCTGTGTTCTCCCATGCTGCTGGCAGAGGCTGACAGTGAGAAAGCCCCTGGAGCTATGTGTCTGTGTGGCAGGGGCCATGTCTTCTGCTTAGATTCTTTTCTCTTGCCCTTTGGCCCAGAATGTAGAAATTCTTCCCAGAAAGCAGCTCCTCCTTCCCACTGTGAATAACAATTAAAATTGTATCTAACATGCAGTTACACATTCCACTCTCTGAGAGAGGACAGGTTTTTTTTTTAACCTTGGGTATTCCTCAACCCCAGTCCTCTGTCTTAGTGACCATGTGCATTTATATATGTTAGTTACATTTGCTCAGTTGTACAATAAATCAGACATTTATTGCCTTTTATATGGCAGGTTTTATTGTTTTAAAAAACTCCCTTTTTATATAATAAAGACAAGTTTAGATATTTTGAATGTGTCTGTTGGTATCTGGAGATTTTATAAACTCTGGATGCTGCATTAAGAAACTGTCTTTCCTGTCTAATTACTTTACCACTGAACTAGATCAGCCTGTTTTTAGAGCCTCTATAGTTAGAACTCCCAGGGAGTGTGACCACTTTTCCTTTTGCAGATTCAACTTCAAATTTTATTTTCTAGTGTCATCCAGAAATGAGTTAGTTTAGATATACAGTTTGGTTCTGTTTTTGCATATTTCTCAGACTTTTACTACTTATGCACTAGGTCAGAAAATCAATTCCCAGACCTAAAAAACTCTTGGCAGTATACTTAAGAATTATACATGAATAAGTTACATGAATATGTTCTATGTGTTGTCAATAGTAATATAACTTACTAGCTCTGCCTTGGGATCTAAATGTAAGTAAGGGAAAGTGCATATTGATCATTTTCATGACTAGAATTTTAAATAATGGGTACAAGGTTTCTCAAATTTTCTTCCTTTTACCACTTAAAATTTTATGGATTAAAGCTTAAATTGATTTGTTATTACAAGCATTAAGAATACTCTCAAAAGAATTACTATTCCAAACTGTTAAAAAAACAAACTTTCGTCTTGATAATCTGAGGTCTGTACTTTCACAAAATGACAATTAGCTACCTATAATTTAATAAGTATATACACTTGAATGAGAAATAGCATAGTATAATAACAGAATTTGAAGAGAATTAAGTTCCTGACTCTGCTACTTACTAACTGTATGATCTTGCATGAGTCAATAGTTCATGTTAGATGAGTTGATATTTTAATAGCGAATATACATAGGTCTGACTTCATTAAAAAAAAAAAAATCCAGGGCCTCCCCTGGTGGCGCAGGCGGTTGAGCGCTGTGCTGTGAAGCTGTCCGCAGCCTCTGCAGTAATAGTTCCATCGGGGCAGGTGGGCGAGGGTCCCACATGGCGCAGCAGACCTCTCCTGTCTCGCCCGCTGCTCCCCTTAGCAGTGTATTTTGTCAGTCTGCCTGTTCTGTTCCCCACTCTGTCTCTAGTGAATCTTCTCATCCTCCCACGTATCTGGCCTGTACCCTGGTTCTTGTATAAATGAATAAATAAATCTTTAAAATAAAAAAAAAAATCCAACAAGATATTGAGGTCTAGATTAGGATGTTTGTGAAGGTATTGGTGAAATTACAATTGCTAATCAAATTTAGGGTCCATTCATATATAATTTTTATTCAGGGACATTTGAAAACTTTCACTTTGGATCCATTTCTTGTAAAATAATACCCCAGCACCATATGAATTCCAACCAAGGTCTATAACTCCAGGGTGTCTGGGAGATTGGAAAACATGGAGAACCACTGGGACATATAACTCTTTCAAAAGATTGCTGGGGCAGTGGCTCCTAATATTTCTAGCTTTAACTTCCTACCTCTCTATTTTAATCTTAAGAGGACTGCAGCCATTCAGATAGCTAATAGAACTAAGGAAGGGGGGGGCCTCCTGGGTGGCGCAGTGGGTTGAGCACAGCACTGTGAAGCTGTCCGCAGCCTCTGCATCATGGGTTTGTTTCTGGCCCACCGGGGAGATACCCACATGGTACAACAGACCTCTCCAGCCTCCCGGCTGCTCCCCTCAGCCCTGTCTTCTCGGTGTATCTGCCTGTTTTGCTCCCTGCTGTGTCTCTGGTGAATCCTGTCGCCATCCCACACCTCTGGTCTGTACCCCCCTGTGCTTGTATAAATAAATAAATCTTTTTTTAAAAAAGGAGAGAACTTAGGAAGGAAGGGATAGAACAATATCTACTTAACCACTAGACCTTTGAATATAGGGAGAAATAAAGGCATCTAGAAGAATCTTGCCTTCATGAGTTCCTGGGCTTATAAAAACACTGTGAAAGTGTGTGTGTGGGGAGAGGGTAGGGAATGGTGGTAATGGTTATTTTACTAGGGTACTCTATAGTATAGGATACTCTTATAGAACCCAGTGTTTCACTAAAGTTTAATGCTGTTACACTGTTCTTAATGAACCTCCCTGAAAGAAGCAAGTAGTTCTGACAAAGAGTCACTGATATCTTCCCCAGATCCTGTACCCCAAATATTCTGAAAATATATTCTTTAACACAAGATACCATTAATATATCCTTGCTGAAATCTTAGGATGGCATAGCTATAACATTAGGAGAGCATGAAACCATGTCTGGAGATAATGAAGTCTTGGATTAAACCAATGATAGTAATACTTTAGAGTAGGCTGAAATGTAAATGTAGTAGAGGATCTGTAATGATGGTGTGAATGCTGTTTTGGCTTTCAGTTAAGGTGTTCAAATTGTTTAAAGGAAGAAGTCATACTAAATTGGAAATTATATTTTGACTTGACCAGGAAAATGTACTTTGGTATTTAATCTATCTTACAATGTTGAGCAAAAATAAGTTTTAATGCTTTATTTATTGGACAAATAGGTTTAGAATTTGAACACTAAATGAAAAATGGAAGAATGTATGTACTGCTCCACAACCACACTAAAGAGTTAAAAACCCTATTGATGTGTGACTCATGTGCCTATATAAATTAAACTGAGAATAGCATCCTAATCATACTTATGTGCTAAGGAGAACACTGATTATAATCATTATTAGATATTTCAGGTCACTTGCATGTACCTTCCTTGCATTGAACCCCTGAGCATTCCCCTTAATACTTTTTTATGATATATATTTTAAAGATTTATTTATTTATGCGTACAAGAACTGGGGTACAGGCCAGAAGTGTGTCTCCCCAGAGACAGAGTGAGGAGCAGAACAGCCAGATTGACTGAAATACACTGCTGAGGTGAGCAGTGGGCGGGACAGGAGAGGTCTGCTGCGCCATGTGGGTAGCTCCCTGGCTGGCCGGGAATTGAACTCATGCTGCAGAACCTGCAGATAGCTTCATAGTGCTGTGCTTAACCACTTGCGCCGTTAGGGAGGCCTTTTCTTATGATATGTAAATGACCATTCTTATGATATATAGTCATATATATAAATGACTATAAAATACCCATATTTGAACTTATTTTAATTGTTGGCCAATTAAAGGTGGTTGGGCAATTAACATATCTTCCTAAATTGATATATTGCATACAAAAAAAATGAGAATATCAGTTCTGAACTCTAGAATTTCTCTGTCTGCTTGAAGATGACCCACTGTTTTTCAGGAATTGTGTGAATTGGCCATATAACTTGGGCTCTCTGTTTATCAGTGGCCCTCTTCTTAAAAATGGAGGGATGTTGGGGGGAAGAAAATGTAATCGTGTATGTGAATGCAATTCCCAGCACATAGTTAGCATTTAGTAAATGGTTGCTGTTTTCATTATCATCCCAAGAAAAGGAACTCATTTTCCCCTTGGTTTATACATAAGAGCATAACAAATTCATACCAGGTGCAAAGAGTGCAAGGAAATGAGCATGCTTCAATTTTTCAAGCCAGAATGGTGATTTTGGGTGAACTTAATGTAAATTGTATTCTACTGGTATGTACAGAGGGTCAGCTAAGTCCCACCATCTCAGTCAGATTGCACAGTGGAACCTAGTGCATTTTTTAATTAATGAGATCATTTTCTACGTGAGCCTCATATAACTGTATCATTTGAAAGAATTCTGAAATTCACTTCTTTCTTGACCACAGCCCTATAAATAGCAAAAAATGTTGGGTTTCTGAAAAGGAATGGTTACTCATGATCCCTTACCAATTTGCTCATCTATTCAATCTTGCACCAAATATTTTCAGCACATATTGTGGGTGTGGTCATGATGTCATTGCTCTTGAGTTGAAGGAGGAAGGAGGGCTGTGAAAATGACGGTATCTATAAAGATATCTAGAGATCTGGTAGTGGCTCTGGTAGAGACTCTCCTGCTGAAATCCTTGGAAAAGACCAAAGAAACTGACATGTCCCTGGGACTGAGTGACAAGACAATAAAATGTGTTTTCTACTAGCTCACCAGTGCGCATAGATACCATGGAACGTGGTTATTAGAGTGTAAATCTGAGGTTCTGAGACCCTATCATCCCTGATATCTTTCTTTGCAGGTGTATGATGGTTTAAGCTCTGCAACTACTCGTCTTGTTGGTGTGTGTGGAAGACAGCAGCTGCCTAACCCCGTCTTCTCTTCAGGAAACACCCTCTTTCTGAGATTTCAGTCTGGCCCTTCCAGACAAAACAGGGGCTTCCGAGCTCACTTCAGACAAGGCAAGTACTGTGAGGAGGCACAGGCAATCAGTTCTTAGGTATACCCGTTGTGTCACCATAAAAATGAGACCTGTCCTCAGAAATTTCTACTTAACATGCAACATTTAACAAGGGAACTATGACTTGCAATTATTCCAACTGTTGATGCTTTTAGCTTTACTCTTATTTATCTTAAATGATGCCAGCTCCCTTTAAATCTTCCTTTGTTGCTCTCAAATAAGTTTTCAGAATAATACTTGAAAGGACCTTTAATGTTAGAGACACTGTAAAAGAGTTTTTAATCCAAATCCATTTATGTCTACCATCTGTTCAAGATTGTAGCTAGAAAGAGATACACCACTATAAATTACAAGACTTGCTTGTAATGTAGAATCAAGATTCTAACATTCAAGGTAGTGGTTTTCTTCATTTCCAGATCCTTCCATTTTTCAACAGAGAAGTTAGTGTTGTTTCTATTGTTTTTGTTCTTAAATCACTATTTTTCAGTTTGTCTTACTAGACCTTTTCACCTTTTGCTTTAATCAGGACATTCTCGAAGATTAGTGCTTTATCCCATTTTCAGAGCTGGAGCCCATAACTGAAAGTGTTGTGGGTTGGCTTCAGTATCTGAGATTTATTCAGATAACCTTGTAATTTCAAATAAGGTTAGTTTGTTTAGTCATTTAGTCTGTCTCAGCGGGCCTTCTTATTTTATATAGTAAAGTGCCTTGACTTTAGGCGCTTTAGGATAAGTTCTGCATTGAGATCTTCAAAAGACACATTAAGAGCAAGACAAACTGGATAAATCAAATTACTCTCTGCTTTTAAAATAAAGGAAATCTTTATTTTTTTCATTTAATTAATCTATTATATTTTACCTCATAATGAAAAATCCCCCATATGTCTTATCTGGGCTGTTTGGACACCTTACCTACCATTTCTCCATCTCTCTCCAAAGTCAACTGACAGAAGCCCAGCTCTGATCACACTCTCTCCATCATCTACTCTTCCCCATCTACAATTCCTGCCTTAGTCACTATGTGAAGTGCCTCTTCCACTCTCCAGCTGGCAACAGAATCACCCTCTTCGGAACGCTCTCAGAATTTTGGGCTTCTCTGATAATGCACCACCATTCTTGTGAAGTCATGTTCAATTGAGTACTTATTTTCTGAAAAAAAAAAAAAAAAAAGAAAAAGAATTCATTCATAAAGAGATTATCCCTATACCTGTAATTGATGAGTGAGTAGAGTAAGTGAATCAACGCCAGAGTTTTGAACGATTCAACCAATTCATAGCCACTTAACCTGTTGTTCTATGTCATTCTTCATTTCCTGTAATTGAAGATACTGTCATAAATGTGTAGTGCATTCCCATTTTCTCATGGTTTATGTGTAGCTTTCTTGGCAGAAAACTTCCTTGGCATGCATTTCAGAAATAAGGGACAAATCATTTATATTTTCATTCATCAAATAATTGTTTTGTACAGTCAGTAGAAATCAAAAGTATATGAAGAGTGTGTATGTGTGTTTGTGTTTCTCAGCCTGTGGAAGCTATATCCTCACCAACTCTGTTGATACTATATCCTCTCCAATGTTCCCTGCCAAGTATCCAAACAATCAGAACTGCAGCTGGATAATTCAAGCTCAACCTCCATGTAAGTAACAAAAATAAAAAAGAAAGAGTATCCAGGATGGATGGTGTCCATGGGAAAAATCCACCTATGACTAATGTTCTTATCTCTTCACGGTAACAATTGGTGACCTTCCTTTCTTTTTTTAAAATCTGTTACTGATGTAAATGAGAACATACATTTCCTAACCCAATAACAAAGTAGTTTTTGCTGTTTGTTCTCAATTAAAAACATTTTAAGCCCCTATAAAAATTGTAAGGCTTAGCACAGGAAAAGAAAGTCACACAAAACCTATAATCTTGCTGTATCAACAAGATTGTGAGATGATTGGGGACAAGCAAAAATAATTAATAAATAAGTAGTTTTTGACACATGTACCTTGACTGCGGTGGATTCTCAAGGAAGTTGCTAAATGAATAAATGAATAATAAAAACCATAAACTCAGGAATTAATGACTCAGAGTTTGGGAATGCAATGCCAGGAGCCTATTGATCTTTAATGAAAGTGAAAGCTAGTTGTAAACCCTGGTCTTTCCAGTATTACTTGTGTTAAAATGTCCCATAAATGCTTACATTATTTTTTTAGGATCCTAGAATCTTATTTTCGGACCTGGTAACAATCTGATAGTAAGAATTACTGTCCACATTTTACAGAGTGAGAAAAATGAAAAGTTCCTCTCAGTACTGAAGCAAAATGACTACAATGAGAAGGGTGATCCTTGAACCATTTTAACTCCTGCCCTCTTTTGAGGTTACAGGAAAAATTTTATGATTTCAGGCTAATGTGGGAAAGGCATTAGGTTCTTGATTCTGCTCTATAATTAATGATCGGTGTGATAAAAGGAGAATCACTTAAGTTAATGTGGCCCCATAAGCTAATCTAAAAATGGAAGCACTTTTGGCTTAAATATTCTCTAGCAATTTTCCTAGGGACCTTAAGAGTTAACAAATGGATATCTTTATTAAATGCATTCATTTGGAGATTGGTGATATAATCCTCAGCCAACTGTACAAGGGGGGATTTGAAGCACTAAAGGAAGTTGCTGGTCAAAAACTGAGCCTTTGATAAGGAACACCCTGCCTTTGAGTTGAGCAGTTTTGCACCTCATGACTAGCACATCATCTCTTTGAAAGATCTCACTTATTAAAGGACAGCAGGAACAGATTCTATTCTGGAAATTAGGAATCCTGGAAGAATAACAAAAGGAAAACTTACCCAATTACTTGTTGTTTTGCAAGTAATTCAAAGCCTTCCTTATAAATGGCTCTGAACTCTCAGGGTGCTGGCTTTGACCTTACAGTAAAACAGTGAGTGCTGGGTTATGACTGCCAGGAGGAAAGGGTAAATGATTTAGAAACACAGGTCTTTAAGGAAAATATCCTATTAGCTATCCTATCAAGAAGAATTCTTGTGAGGCAAAACAGTGATGACTTATAATGTATAAAGACAATATATTCCAACAAGACTTTCCCCATATCCATAAAATGAACCTCTTATTTATTACTGCCAGCATGTCAGATTCTCTAGACATTTTTAAAAACATTAATTCTGTTACTCTTCCAAGAAAACCTTTTAGCATAGAGTCACTTTTTCCTCTTCACCTACCTAACCAGTCTACAAATCTTCCCAATTTGTGCTTCTCTGCTGGAAACTCCTCATGTGAAACTATCAGAGGTAAAATTTCTCTCCCTGCATGTTCTGTTTGCCAATACTTTATTTAATACTCTCTTTTTTTTTTTCTTACAGTCAACCATATCACCCTCTCCTTTACTCACTTCACACTTGAAAGCAGCACCACCTGTACCCAGGACTTTTTGGAAATACTGGATGGCAATGATGATGATGCCCCTGTCAGAGGTACTGCTGCACTCATTTATTTACATCTATGGCATTGACTGGGTTTTATTTATATGCTTATGTATCATGTGCTGTCATTCAAGGTTAGAATGTTTCCAATCAATAAGAAGCGCAGCACAAACCCAAGTTAAGATAATTAGAGGATAAGGAAATATAAGTTAATGCAGGGTTCAAAAAACTCAGCTTGTTCATATTCAAGGACATGAATAGTTTATGGCCTTACAAAAATTTTAATAGTTATGACTGCTTTAGGTATTAGTAAAATTCAATCCATTCCAGCATTATTAACATTCTATGAAAATACTCAAGTAGAGCTTTTTATTTCCCTGGTTTTGTTCTCAGTGGAAACAAACAAACTGGAATTCTGCTTAGTTTCCCAGTGAAATAGAAAATTATTTATCTAGGGCTATCTATTATTTATCTAGTTTCTAGTTTATTGTTATGTTATGTGCAATATTATATGTATATTATATTTAAACACTTATGGCACTAATCTTGTGTTGAATACTATTCTAAGAACTTTATAAATAGTAACTCAATCAATCCTCATACCTTTATAATATAGAGTTATTATTATTGATATTCTCTTGTCTCAACTAAGGCATAAGGAAGTAGGTTACTTGCCTCAGGTCATATAACTAGTTAATGGCAGAGCCAGGAGCTGAACCCAGGTGTTCTGGCTCCAGTATCCGCGCCTTGCTCTGCTATGACAGATTGCTTTTAATCATGAGTGCATTTATGTGTGTGAGTCCCTGCTCTGCTAGAGACTTTAGCATTAGTTACTTTGAAGCCAGATCATTTACATTTTCCCCAGTTCTCCTTAGTGTTCTTTATTAACAGTTATAAATGATCACTCCTACACTGGAAGGATTAATAATTGTCTATTATTAATTCTCAGTTTTTTTACTGAACCATTAGCCCTAATAATAATTTCTTCTGTATACTTTGATCTCTAGTGACTCTAGTATAGACATTTCGTGGAAATAGTGCCCACCTGAGTCATGTCATCCATCATTCTTGTCTTTATCTTCATTATTTAGGTCGCTTTTGTGGCACCTCCATGCCCCATCCCATCACTTCCTTCAGCAATGCTCTGATGCTGAGATTTGTCTCTAACTCTAGAGCCACCTATGATGGTTTTCATGCTACATACGCTGCATCATCATCAGGTAGGAAACATTAGAAATGGCTCTATTAGCTTAAGAGGAATGTGGTTGAAATCCTTTCTTTCTTATTTAGAACTCTATTGCCTTCAGAATTGGAACAGTCACAGGATTACTCCTGTGACTAACCTTCCCTTCTTACAAATGAGTCTAACAAACCTGCGAATGCTAACATTACAGAATTACATTGCAGTAACATAAGCGTAAAAGATATAGCACATTTTCTTTATTCATTTACCTGATGAAACTCAGGTTGTTTCCATCCCTTGGCTATTAGGGCTAGTGATGCTTGCACTGAAATCTGGAATAGGGACAACTGGTTGGAATGATCTTGGATGGTTTGTTTATTAGTGTCTTGTTCTCTTTCATGATAATCTTGTTAAGGCAGCCCCTGCTGACAATGTCCAACAGCATGTCTTGACAGACAACTCCAGTTGGGGTCAGGCAGGGTCTGAGTGTTGTCACCAGGCAGGATGGGGAGCAGATAGGAAGGAGGTCTACCAATTCTGTCTCTTGGCCAGGAGAGTGCTATTTGTCAGCTGCCAGCTTCCTTGTTAGAAACAGCCGAAAGACATAGAACACCTAGAAGATTTGTGTGTATATTTCAGTGTTCTAGGAAAAGCTGGAATGCTGCCTTGTGTTCTAGACTGAGGTTAAAAATCATCCTGAAAAAAGTCTCTTTCTTTTCTTTTTTTTTTTTTCATAAAATACTTCAAAGGGAGAAAAGACTTTTGGAAAAGAAGCTACCAGGATTCCTATGAATCCACCATATCCTGAAACTTTTAAATTTAACATTTGAGATTCTTCCTTATTATATATGACAAGCATATTTTTTTAATGTAAAATGGAACTAGGATCTTTGAAGCTACTCAGTTTCTCTAGTATTTTCTCTCCTTTATTTTAAGATGTCTTGTAATAGAGCATTGCTCTGGCACTGACTTTGTTTCTTTTCTTCCAGCTTGTGGTGGAACCTTCCACATGATTGAAGGCACCTTCAACAGCCCTGGCTACCCAGAAGTTTATCCCCATAATGTGGAATGTGTCTGGAACATTGTCAGTTCCCCTGGCAACCGGCTCCAGCTGTCTTTTATGTAAATCTTTTTTTATGGTGTATTGTTTCAGTGAGAATGAATCTGCAGGAAGGAAGCACTGTTCCTAATAAGAAGGACAACTAACAGCATATGTGTCCAAGCAACTGTTAAGAATACGGTGGGAACTTGAGGAAGTCTGCTTCCAAGTTTCCTCTGTTTTAATCATAGTTTCAGTTATAAATAGCTTTAAAATTCTCTAGGGTCCTGCCTAACATTACCAGAAGTATAAACCAGAGCTCTGGGTGCATTAATTTGTGGAATGGTCTTTTTCAGAGTATGGTAATTTTATCTCTTTTGGTTAAATTAGGAACACTTAGGTTCTTGCAAAGAATCCCCATTACAGACCTTCACTCATATACCTTATTCCCACCCTAATCTACCTTTCTTTCTACTCTTACCAAGAGAATGATTTTGGAAGTTTTCTAGATCTTAGTGGTTGATTACATAATTGATTTTTTGAATATGGACAATGAATATGAAATTAGCAGTAGGAAGGACCACATTCAGAGTAGTCTTAGATTAAATAAAAAACACTAATGTATTTTCTAGAGATAGTAAAAAAAAAACACATGGTAGAACTTTTTAAATCAATCAACTGAGAGCGACCTATGAGATGTACATTGTAATAATGCTTAACCAATACTGAGTGATAAAATTTTGGTTTTTAAATTCAATATTATTTATTATACTCTTATGATTATTAAGCTGTGGTTAGCATTGCTAATTCTGTTTTTGAAGAGAATATAATCAGTAACTTATGTTTGAGAGAAGAGGATTGTTTTGAGGACACTGGCCTATTTATTCAAAAAGAGTCTTGCTCCTCCTCCTAGACATGCCATTATGTGCATTAAGAACAGATTAAAATAAGAGAACAGTCCTATTTATTGACCACATTGAAACCTCTCAAGTTGCTTTCTTTCAGTACATCAATCAGACAGTGCCTCCTCTGGGTACAAAAGGCATTGTGCTAAAACAAAGACAACCTCTGAGGCCTGAAAGGCAATGCAAGTTTAAGCTGCCACATGGGAAAGAAGTTTTGTTTGCTTTTGTTTTTACTACTGCACAGAGTATTATATGGGGAAAAATCTATGTATGTAATTTTTACCTGATATATTTTATAAATATATATATATTTATATTTTCCTTTATTAAACAAATATTTATTAAGCCCCTACTATGTTGTAGGTCTATAGATGGCACTTGTTATTCCTATGCTAGATATAGGAATATATATATATATAAAGCTTGTATATGATACTTTACTATATAAAATTATGAATAAAACATGATCACTGTCCTTATGAAAAAAATCAAGTCCTTCAGATGGCTTCCCAGGACTCATAATCACCCAATAAATGTGCTTCCTTCTTTGTCCTTTTTCCTTTTGATCTCTACCACCTCTGTATTGCTGATCAGTCTGCTATTTAGTGGTTGCCAGCCATAGAGCTCAGTATTGAAGATGTTTAAGAATGAAAACATCTGGGGCTCCCTGGTGGCATAGGGGTTATGTCTCAGCACTGTCACCGATACAGCCTGGGTTCAATAGCCCACAAATGGTGCAGCAGACATCTCCTGTCTCACCTGCTGCTCCTCTTAGCAATGTATTTCAACAGATCTGTCTGTTCTGC
Source organism: Talpa occidentalis (assembly GCF_014898055.3). Lineage (NCBI taxonomy): Eukaryota > Metazoa > Chordata > Mammalia > Eulipotyphla > Talpidae > Talpa > Talpa occidentalis. The sequence continues at coordinate 64,293,708 of NW_023601433.1, read as the reverse complement.
TCCCCACCCTGTCTCTGGTGAATATTCTCACCCCCTGCACCTCTGGCCTATCCCCCAGTTCGTCTATGTTAAATAAAGGAAAGAAATCATCCCATTTCTTGATGAATTACTAAAGTAGTGTCAAGAAACTATTTCTGTACATCTTAGAAAGATTCATCTCAGCTTCAGGGGATAATCATAACAAAAATATAGGACCACTGATGGGATTAAAGATGTCAGGCTTGACCTATACAGCACAGGTTGGTCATACCAGATGTGCAAAGAATATCAAATCCTCTCACACTGTTACTTCTAAAGTAACTTGTGTGGAAGTTCACAGCTAAATCCAAATGGATAATAAAGGTCTCTCCTTCTATAAGATGGAAGATAACACAAAAACTAGTTGAATACTAAATCCAAATTATTATATAGACAAATCTTAGTGACTCAGCTCTTTCCTTTTTCATCCATAGCAACTTGATTTTGATTATTGTGTGTTACTTGCTTGAGTTTCATTTTTAAAACAAAATTTGTACCATGCAAGATGTTCCTCTTTATGTGGATGATAATGAGAAGGGTTTTATGGCAAGTCCTGCGAGTTATTTCTGCCCTGTCTAAACTGTATCCAGATGGGTGCTTGGAAACATCCCCCTGGGGTGTGTGAGAGGCATATGAGAAGCATATGGAACATGTCAAGATCTAAAACATGGGTTTTGGCTTGTGGACACTGTGGTGAAATAGAGAAGGGAGAAAAACTGGAGAAATTATGATTGAGTCTGTATCAAAAGGGAGGGGAGAAATAAAACCTAAACAGGAGTTTTTTCTAAAACAGATATTTAAAGAAATTAACAGAAAGCATGCATTTTATACACATAGTGTTTTTTTTTTTTTTAGAAAGTGATTGATCTTTTTTCAAGAATCAAAATGAGATAATGAGAAACAGTGATTGTGCTTGGTTTTTCTTTTCCACATCATATTTTTTACAAATAGTTCTTAGCCAGAGTCTTTTGGAAAGAGGATAGTTAGATTTGCTTACAAAATGTGCTGGCTTAAAACAAAGACTTCCAAGAATAATAAAACATTTTAAAAATATATAACTTGAATCTTATCGGTATCTGCATTATCATTGTTCATGAAGAAATGCCTTTTTTGGCATTTAGTGCTAGATTATGCCAGTCTGGTTCTAAGACAGTAAAAGGTCTGCACTTAGTAATCTGCTGGTCCCCTGACCAAGCTTCAATATATATATTTATCACCCATAATTCACTTTCTGATTCAGTTGGGTGGTGGGACATGATTCTTCTTTTCTTTTTTTTTTAATTTTTTTTTAAGATTTACTTATTTATTTATACAAGCACTGGGTACAGGCAGAAGCGCGGGAGGGTGAGAGAATTCACCAGAGCCAGAGAGGGGAACAGAACAGGCAGACTGACGAAATACACTGCTGAGGGGAGCAGCAGGCGGCAGGAGAGGTCTGCGCACCATGTGGGACCCTCGCCGGTGGCTAGGGATCGAACAGGCGCCGCAGAGGCTGTGGGCAGCTTTGCAGCCCAGCGCTCAACCGCTGTGCCACCAGGGAAGGCCCTTGATTCTTCTTTTCTCACAAACTCTGTGGTGATGCTGATTTTACTGAACCTTGTCTTGCACTTGAGTGGGAAGGTTTTGGAGGCAATTTCATGTAAATGACCTGCTGAAGAAAATGGTCTCCCTTTCTTCACTTCCTGTATTCTGAGAAGCAGAAGAAAACAATTTTAGCATGTTTCACATTGTTGATAATATAATGGGTAATAAAATATGAGACTGAACTTAAGCACCAAATTTACCAGTCATCCTAAAGATGGATTAAGAACAATTCTATGCTGAAAATGATTGTAGATATAAATTTTGTATTATGAAAAATCAAATTGTCAAGGAAGACCATTGGGGTAAAGACAAATGTGTAGATTGCTTAGTCTAATGTGATTTCTTCTGCTGCTCAGTTATCAGCCATAGCTTGCTGCTAAATCTGTGTCTAGAATGTAGATCCAGATGATCTGTACTGTAGTAACTTGACTTAATAGGACTTTGATAGCCAGAAGCCCACTGTTCATCTAGTGAGAGACCAATGCTGGTATCTGACTTGAGAGATTAGAGCTACAGAGCAGTTTATTCCAGTGTTCTGTTCACAGTGTAATGCTCAGAAGTGTGCCTGGTACAGGATCCCATAGTGGGGTTTCAGGTGCCCAGAGACTCCAGTCTAACTTATGCATCCTAATCCATTATCTAGATGAAAGCACTATACTTACCACCTTGTGAAATTATGCAGTATATTATGTTGCACATTATGAAAGATACACACAACAGAGAAGTACATTTTCTATTTGCAAGGAATTTTTTCCTTCCCTAGAGTCTCAGACTTGCTCCCTTGCTCCCTCCTTCCCTTCTCCCTTCTCTCTATCCCACCCTGCCTCCATTATTTCTTTAATTGAGGTAGCATTAGTTTACTGCACTGTATAGGCTTCAGGTGTGCAGTTTCTCATCTCAACAACTATATGTTCACACCACACCCACCATCAATCAATCAATCCCTTTACCTGTACCAAACCTTCCTTTACCATCTGGTAACCACCATTCATTCAGAGTCTATGGGTTTGTTTGATTTGTTCATTTGATTTGTTTCCTTATGGTCCACAAATGATGAAACCACATGGCATTTGTCTATCTCCTTTTGATTTATTCCACTTAGTTAGCATAATCCTAGCATTCATCCATGCTATCACAAATGGCAAAATTTCATCTCTTTTATGGGTATGTTGTAGTATTCCAGTGGGTGTGTGGTGTGTGTGTGTGTGTATGTGTGTAACTTCTTTAACCATTTATCTGTCATCAAGCACTTGAGTTGTTTTCATATTTTGGTGTGAATAGTGCTGTAGTAGACATGGGGTGCATGTATATTTTCAAATTGTTATAGGACAGGGAGAGGGGCAGCCCAAACCCCGCAAACCTGCCTATTCTAAATGGGTTCTGCCATCCGCCGCATCAACACAAAACATATGAGACTTTAATGGGAAGGAATTTTAATAAAAACTAGGAAACAATACAGGTAAGGCAAAGAGTCTAGTTTCTAAATGAAGCACCCAAAGTTACCCGTCTCCTCGTGGGTAAAACTCCATCCATATGGGATCGGCCCAGAGCAAGGCCCCAAAGCCTGCCACAAGTCTAAAGCATCTTCCAGTGGGGACCCACAGAAAAGAGTCAGAAACAACCAAACAAGCCCGGAAGGAAAAGAGCAAAATCAACATCAAGATAAAAGCTGCCATTGTCACCTCCCCATGGGTCTCACCCACATCTGTGTCACCCCGTCCACGACCAAAAGACAAGCGCAGCTTCTTCACGTGTCTCTAGGCTCCATCCTGCCTCCTTCCTCAGTCTCTTCTGCAGCTTCTCCTCTTCCTGCTCAGCTCCACCCTTCCTTGGGTGGGGCAGGGAACCTGGAAACTCCCCCTTTCCTGGGGACCACCCTGTTACAAAATTAGTTTTCATATTCTTTGGAAAAATACCCAGAGGCAGAATTAGTGGGTCATATAGTAGATCTATTTCTAATTTGTTTTAAAATTTATTTATTTATGCATATAAGAGCTGGGGTGCAGGCCAGAGATGTGGGGGTTGACAGGATTCACCAGAGACAGAGTGGGGAACAGAACAGGCAGACTGACTGAAATACACTGCTGAGGGAAGCAGCAGGCAAGGCAAGAGAGGTCTGCTGCGCCATGTGGGTCACCTCCCTGGCCAGGGATTAAAGTCGTGCTGCAGTGGCTCTGGATAGCTTCGTAGTGCTGCATCTTAACCCCTTATGCCACCAGGGAGGCCCCTATTTCTAATTTTTTGAGGAACTTTCACAGTGTTTTCCATAGTGGCTGCACCAATATACATACCCAACAGTGCTCCAGTTTTCCTTTTTCTCCATATCCTCACCAACATTTACATTTCTTGACTTTTGATAATAGCAGTTCAAACTGATGTGAGGTGAAATTTCATCATGATTTTGACTTACATTTCTCTAGTAATAAGTAATGTAGAGCATCTTTTTACTGTGTCTGTTGACTGTCTTCTTTGTAAAATGCCTATTTAGCTTCTCTGCCCATTTCTTTATCAGATTGCATCATTGTGTTGTTGTAGAGTTGTGCTAGTGTTTATTTTAGATATTAAGCTGTTGTCTGATATATATTTGCAAATATCTTCGTCCATTCAGTAGACTGCCTTTTTGTTTTAATGATTGCTTCTTTCACTGTGCAGTAACATTTTAGTTTGCTATAGTCTCATTTGTCAACTTAAAAAAAAAAACTAGCTCTTTTTTTCCTCTATCCTTTGTATTTTTTTCAGTTTCAATTATTTCTGCTCTGTTATTTCTTGTTTCTTGAGATAATTTTGTGTTGCTATATACTTCCCTCTTAGTATTGCTTTTGCTATATCCCAAAGATCCTACCATTTAATATTTTCATTCTAATTTTTATTCAGGTATTTTTTATTTCTCCTTTGATTTCTTCAGTGTCCTAATAATTGTTCAGTAGCATGTTGTTTAATCTCCATGAATTTATGTTTTTTCCAGTTTTCTTCTTGTAGTTGATTTCTAACCTCATACCATTATGGTCAGAAAAGATGCTTGGTTTGTATGGTTTTAATCTTCTTAAATTTATTGAGATCTGTGTTGTGTCCCAACATATAATCTATTCTTGAAAATATTATTAAGGCCAAGTTTTAAAAGAATTCACTTAGCATTTATGCATTCCATCTACTTATTCCATCTGTAATTTATGTTACTAATAACAAGCAAATGATGTAGACATTACTTCCTATCTCCCATTCCCCAATTTCATCATAACTGCACATTATAATACAAGTTGAAAGCCCCACATTTGAGCACCATTCTGTATTAAAACAAATCCTATTTTTCCCTACCTTCCCAGAAATTGAATGCATATGTCTTTAATTGGCATTTAAGCACTGCCAAAATTAGCCCATCATACCACTCCAGCCTTTTCTCCTAATGTTTTCTTAAAGGTATTCAATATTACAACCAAAGTAGTACTTTCACGGATTTCTAAATGTCCCACCCTTTCCTGCATATGTGCATTATTTGTATGCATTCTCTGCTTACCATTTCTGTAGCTTAACTACAGTTAATATTTAGATTTCTATCTCAAAGAATCTTCCCATTAAATTATTACTAAGTCCAATGATCAATATGATACCTTTGCTTCAAAGTTCTTATACCACTGTATAGCTCTGATAACAATTTTGATATTCTGACATATGATAAAGTTTTTCCATATGCTCAGTTTTTCCCTTAGAAAGGAGGTGGTGTATTGACTGACTGTATACCTTTTGAATAGTTTCAACAAATTTGAGTGAAGGAATTTTTTTCAGTTAGCTGGAAAGCATAGTGATTAAAGTTAAGGGAAGCATTTAAAAAGTGAACAGGTTAACCCAACATGTAAGTCAGGATAGTCCCAAAGTTTATTCTACCAATTTAATCCCCCTGAATTTTTTTTTAATTCAGAACGTTCCAGCTGGAGGATTCTCAGGACTGCAGCAGGGATTTTGTGGAGGTCCGGGAAGGAAATGAAACAGGTCACTTCGTGGGACGATACTGTGGAAACATCCTCCCTGTCAACTATTCATCCATTGTTGGACACATTCTGTGGATCCGATTTGTCTCCGATGGCTCAGGCAGTGGTATAGGCTTCCAGGCCACATTTACTAAATGTAAGTTGATCCTATTTTAGTGATGGTTTCCCAAATGTGTCTTAAATTAGAAAGGACAATGTATTTTTCAGTAATGCACTAAGAACCATGTTTATTATCTTTGTGGAATTATTTTGTTAAAGTAAATTACTTTATCAAAGTAAATAATAAGAGATGTTCATGATTTATGATGGTTTGGCTTAAGAATTTTCAAATATACAACTGTACAAAAGTGATACATATTCAATAGAAGCCACACTTCAAATTTTGAATTTTGCGCTTTCCCTGGACTAGCAACCTGTATATTCTGTCATGATGCTGGGCAGTGACCTCAAGCCACGGATCCCAGTAAGCCACATGACATCATGGTAAACCAACTGTACAGAGTGCTCAGTCACAGGCATTTTTTGATATTTTGTTTTGTGTTTTCATATCCCATCCTATGTTTCCACTTCCAAGTAAGTTTTCAGTGAGTTACATGAAATATTCAGCACTTTAATATAATGGGGACTTTGTGTTAGATGATTCCCCAACCGTAGGTTCATATCAATGTTGTCAGTACATTTCAAGTAGGCTAGACTAAGCTTTGGTGCTTAATATGTTAGATGTATTGTTGGCAAGATATTTTCAACTTATAATGGGTTTGTAATAACTCCGTTTTAAGTTGAGGAAGATCTGTATGTGAATGGCTCAGTAAGAGCCAGGGAAAGCATTTTCAGTGGTTTTAATATTCTTTTTAAACTGTGGTTTCTACCTAATGCTAAATTAAATTATTTTTATGTTATTGTGTTAGAGTTTTCTAATGTATTATGCTTCATAGTTGGTATACTTAGATCAAATGTGTTTTATTTACTCTCATAAACTCTATATCCCTCAAATTAAAAACTTTTAATATTACTTTAGAATTGATTTAAGTAATCAGGTATTATAGCAGGGTATTCTTAAATAGGATAAACTGTTAGATATTTTTTATTCCTTACTCAACTTGTCCATAATTAGGTGTTCTATATGTGGTTCAAAAGTGTCAATTTCTCTTACAGAATTTTAAGAAGTAGATTCCATCCTTTTGTAAAACAAAGTAAAATAGATAAGCCAAAATTAGAGAATGGGGCTGATAGCCACCCCTATCCATGTCCCCATGTCCCCTGAAGTCTGAGAACCCCTTTTCACATGGAGAGCTATTGCCTCTTTTCATACCATTCAACCTTCTAAGGAGATAGAATTCCATTCACAAAAATCAGCCTTCTCCAAAGAATTAATAGGTAGCAGAAACCGAAAAGGAAGCAGTATTTCTTTCAGTGTTCAGAAAAGAAATCACAGTCAATTAAAAGCCCATCCTTTTCAACATCCCTTGCCTTTTGTTTCTTTCATTTGATTAAAGAGCTCTTCTCCGTTGGTCTGATTTATGACTCTGATTCCCTTCCAGTATTTGGCAATGATAATATTGTAGGAACTCATGGGAAAATTGCATCTCCCTTATGGCCTCAAAAGTACCCCCACAACTCCAATTACCAATGGATAGTAAATGTGAACACATCTCAACTCATCCATGGTAGAATCTTGGAGATGGACATTGAAGCAACACACAACTGCTATTATGACAAATTACAGGTGAGTTTCTGAGTGTAATATAGATTTATAAATTTCGGTGAATTTCTATTTGCTGAAATAAATCTAAGTTAATATTTATTCAAGCATTTGAAAATCACATAGGATGGTTTGCCCCAATTCATGATTAATACCTCTAGATTACCTGTGCAAAGGTTATTCTGGTACTGTGTTTATTATATTCCATACTGTTTCTAAGGTGTGTTTTTTTAGCATTATTGTAATTTACCTGTTGGGCTTTATCTTAGTATATCTAACTTAGTTATGTATATATTTCTTCTAGTCAAGTATTTCTTCTATTTTTATATCCAATTATTCTGTAAAAAACTGAGTTTGTATGGAAGCTTCAGTAGAGAAATTTGTTATGTCTTATATTGAATTTGATCCAAATTATTTCTGAGAAGATGGAGAGAAGAATAAGAAATGTAGTCAGAGGGCATCCATCCACATATGCAGAAAAATAGATCATGCTCAATGATATATATGTGGAAGCTATCACAAAATATGTTCCTAAGTAGGTAATTTAATATTTTAAGCCAAATGACAAAGATATATTGAGTGCTTTGAATATACTGATCCCTTGAAAACTGTGAGTCTTTCATTGTTGTTAATTCTGCTTCTCCATTCTGTAGTGACATGGATTCCTTTAGGAGACCTGTCCAATATCTCTCATTAAACCTTTCTCTTTCTTGTTTTTTTCCCCTTTTAAAGTAAAATTAACCTAAATTTTAAACTTTCTTTTGACTATTATAAAGACATCCTTAATTCCTTTGGTAAGCAGTGGTTGGGAGGTTGTTCCTGAATCTTCCCTTCGAGACTCCAAAGCATATTCATTAAGTGCTGTTGTATAGCTCTCCTGGTACCTATTGTTTCACCCTCAGATTTTACTGTAAATCACATATTGAACTGTAGCACATAAAATGCATTTATTAACACAATTCTGTGGCAAAGCTATAAATAATTTTAAGACACATTGACTTATTTGTAATCGTATTTAATGGCACTTTCTATTTTAAACTGATATATAATATTTGTCTATTGTTTTTCCATCACCACGATATTGTAATAATATAAAGACATCATCATAGTTCTCTTTTTATGAAGAAAGATTTACAAATTAATGATACTCAATGCTCTACTATCTTTTTATATGCAGGTTTATGATGGGCTTGGTACTCACTCCCGCTTAATTGGAACTTACTGTGGTACCCAGACAGAATCTTTTAGCTCCACTAGAAATTCTTTGACATTTCAATTTTCTTCTGACTCTTCAGTCTCAGGGAAAGGATTCCTTCTGGAGTGGTTTGCAATGAATGACTCTTTGGTAAATGGACCTTTACCTACCATTGCTACAGGTGCGTTTGGTAATAAAATGAAATTCCTTATAGGGATTAGATGTATGTAAGCCAAGAAAAATGGCTGAATTCAGCAAGAGCATGTTAATATTTTCTATTCCTGTTTCTTCCACTACCCCAGTTTTGTAGTAGCCTTTTAGTAACCTCACAACTATGGTATCCTACAGCCTAGGTCCATTGGAAAACCTACAGCCTAGGTCCATTGGAAAAGGTAAGGCAGGCTTGGAGTTCCAGAAAACATCCGATTCCTGAAGAATTTCCATTATTTGACCTGTCTTCTTAGAAAAGATCCATTCTTGGGATATGTCTTTGACCTGATTAAGAGTTTTCTATGTGCCAACAGCCCTAGCCCTACAGTGTATGTTGAAAGCTATTGGTGGCAATTATTTATCACCATAACCACATATGGTAGTGATCACACTTGTAGCTAAGGTGAAGCTGACCAAATACTGAGAGAATTTTTGTTTCAAGGCATTTAAAGGAATGTTTGTCTAATTGTGACTCACCACTAACCTGAACACAGACTTTCAATGGCTGCACATAAAACTGAATACAGACACTACAGAATTAAAGCACATAAGTTAAAACAACAGTGACAAGCTGGAAAGAGGCGTTGATACGCAGAGTTGCCATGTTGTATTATATAAATTGTTAAGTTTTCAAGCAAAAATTATGAAACAGACAAAGAAATAGAAAAATATTGCATGTGTAAAGGAGAAAAAAGCAATTGATAGAAACTGCTGGAGAAAGCCAAGATGTTGCACTTACTTAAAGACTTTGTTACCTATTTTAAATATGTTAACTGAAAGAAACCATATCTAAAAATTAAAGAAAAATCTGGGAATCATGTCTAATCAAATAGAGCTTATTGATAAAATGATAACTATTACTATAAAAAAGACAACCAACTAGAAATTCTGGGATTTAAAAGTTTAATAACTGAAATAAAAATCCACTGGAGGTGCTCAATGGCAAATTTCAGCAAGCACTAAAAAGAATTAGTGAACTTGCTGATAGCTTAGTTTTCCTACCTGGAGGAAAAGAGAAAAAGAAAAAATTATATATATTTACATAATATAATATATAAACATATATTGCTAGATACATAATCAAACAGTTACATAATAAAAATATAACTCCTATTTATATATCTTGGAGAAGTAAAACATATGTCTATGCAAAAATTTTTGCACAAATGCTCATGGAAACATTATTCATAATAATGAAAAAGGGGAAACAACCCAAATGTCAAAAAACTGGTGAAAACTTAATGATGTATATCCATTTACTGGAGTGCAATCACTTACTTCATGCTTGACAAATAATAAATAAATAAAAGTGGAAAAATAGAATATGATATGTATTCCTTACAGAAAAAACTATGGAAAACACAGCTGTCTGAATCAGTGGGTTTAATAAACTATAGATTTCTTTGAGAAGGTTATTTTAATTGTTCCATTTCAGTATAGGATTACCACTTGAAGGTGACCATGCTTGTTTATTTTCCATTAGAGGTGTTTCAAAGATACTGTTTTTCATTCCATAGGTGCTTGTGGTGGGTTCCTGAGGACAGGAGATGCACCCATCTTTCTTTTCTCCCCACTCTGGCCTGAAAGCTACAGTAATAATGCTGACTGTTCATGGCTTATCCAGGCACCTGATTCTACGGTAGAACTCAATATACTTTCCCTGGACATCGAATCTCATAGAACATGTGACTATGACAAGCTTGTGGTAATAGATGGTAAGAAACTTTAAAAAAAAATAATTACCAGTTTTAAACTTGACACAAATTTACTTACATTCAATTATAGTAATAATTATTCAATTTTGCATGGTATTTCCCAGAAGTCAGTAAAGATATCAAAAACTAGGGTCTCCCTGGTGGCAGGGGTTAAGACGCAACCTATGAAGCAATCCGCAGCCACTGCAGCACGAGTTTGATTCCCAGCTAGCCAGGGAGAAACCCACATGGCAGGACAAACCCCTCCTGTCTCGCCCGCTGTTCTCAGCAGTGTACTTCTGTCCGTCTGCCTGTTCTGTTTCCCATTCTGTCTCTGGTGAATCCTCTAACCCCTGCATCTCTGGCCTGTACCCCAATTCTTATATAAAAATGAATAAATCTTAAAAAAAATATCAAAAACTAGAATTGGCTACAGTTTCAGAAGAATGTTAGGAAAGTATTGAATTGACATCTGACTGTGGAATAGAAGCTATGGAAGGAATGATAGGAGAGCAAATAGTGAGGGGTTGCAGTGGACTTTGGTGGAGGACTTGGGTGGACTGGAGTGGATTGGAGTGTGATCCTATACCTCTGAATCACATAGTGTTGTAAACCAATGTTACCTCAATAATAAAATATAATGATAAAAGGCCCTCCAGGCAGGGCCAAGTTAGGATGAGGAAAATAGTCAGGACTGTGCATAATGCAGTCAGATCCTGCCTTTATTTATAATTTTGATATCTGGATCATTTTATATTACATTTTGATTTTTAAAATATTGCACTAAGATATTTATCTTGATTTCCAAAAACTTTGATACCTCCTTAAATATTGCCTGTAATGTGTTTCACTTGCCTAACCCCCATCCTTGCCTCCAGGTATGATGGTGGTCTCTAAAGTCTGAGAACTACTGCCCTACATTATAAAGCTATTGCAATCTCAAGTGCCTGTTTAGACAACAAGTAAGATAATTAGTGAAGTGTTAAACTGGAGAATCAAGGAGGCAGCTACTAGGAATTCAGGCTGAGTATTATGGATCTTCTTATTTCCATGAAAAATGAGAAAAATGAATTTTCTATGAATTCCCCAATTGTTAAATTTGTGAAATTAATGAAAAATGTTTCAGATCATTTTGTGGACAAAACAAATAAGTGTTTTATTTTGATTCACAAGTTGATAGGGTGCAAGTTTTTCTCTTATTTAGTCCCTCAAACAGACCCACACTAAGTATAGTGAGGAAAATCAAATGGTAGAGATGTTTTATTTTCTGTTTGTTGAGGTTGGACACTAAATAAAGACAAATCAATCATACAAAAGACAAAGTGATAAGCCATAACTTACCCCTTATTTTCTATCAATAATCAACTATCAGCACATCTCCCAGAAGAACTATCATCTTTCCTCACATCAAGGCATTCCTGTGGATGATAAATTTATTGCTTATCATGTTTTCAAATGTGCCATTGCATACATAGTCCAAGTGTTCAAAACCAAGAAGAAATTTTTAAAAATCCACATCAAATGTAAATTATAGCTATTCTTTAAGAAATCATTTCCTGTTGAGTTGATTTTTGTTCCATCAATAATTTTTCTTGGAAGTTCAAACCCAGGGAATTGTCCTCTTTTTCCTCTCTTCTATGTGATCTTGTACAAGTCACTAAATGGCCGCAAGTCTGTTTAGAATCTGTAAAAGAGTGACTAATATCTACCTCATGGATTTGTTGTGAGGATCAGGGAAAACAAAGAAGGTAAAGCTCTGTAGCAAAAGTCCTCATATTTTGTCGATGCAGAATTCAGAATAGTTTTAGTTGGATATCAGTTTGGACAGAAATATTTTTGGAAGGTTTTGTCATAGCCTCTGTACAGAATGAAAGTGAACTTACTGTAACAGATCTACATGAGAAAACTCAACAAACTGAGGTATATGCCAAATCAATGAAAATATCGTTTTGGTTGTTTGTGTGGTAACATGTCTGAAAAGAAATGAAACTATACCTTGTATACAAAGAGTAAACAAATATTACCTCAATAAAAAATAACACAATATAAAAGGAAAAATAAGTGAAAGTATTAAGAGAAGAATTTGAAACTGGGTCTGGCTCTAGATTCTGTGACTTGGTCATCAGGCTCTGCCATTTCCCAGAAATACATATATACAACTTAAAATTAATCATATACCTGAACTTAGGGAAAAAAATGAAATCAGTGTTACGTGACTCCTTTTTACTCACTATCAAGGTGAGTAGACACCCGATTTAAGTCCCACTTTAATGCTTTTGTTTCTGGGTAACTGAAGCATGTAACATTCTGAAGTAAATAGCTAAAGCCAATTGGTCACAACCAACCTTGCTTATAGGCCACTTTGCCAGGCATCACCGCACACTGTGGACATTTCTTGGCTAACCCAGAAAGAACCCTGCAGCCTTCCTGAAGGAGCTGAATCACTCCCCCCACCTGCTTTTTCATTTTGCAGAGTTGTTTTCATGGTTCAAAACTGAATCAATCTTTTCCAGACCATGTTCCAACGAATTTTGCATACCAAAGATTCCCCCGAACTGAGGTCTGTTGAAATTACATTGAGCCTAGAAAAGTTTTTTTTTTTTTAAATAGAAATATGTACCCAAACCAGTAATCCTTTTATCTATTCATAGATCTGAAATGTACTTTCTTTATAATCTTAAATCATTTAATAGCATAGTTAGAGGATCTGGAGTTAATTAGCCAAGGTTTTTGTCCTGACATTTATGCTCTATACCCTTCAGCAAGTTATGCATCTTTCCTAAGACTGTTTATCAACTACAAAATAATGATAATACCCACACAATATGTTATTGTGAAGATAAAATGAAATATTACATGTAAAACACTCAAAGGAATAAATAGTGGTAACAAGAATGGCTCAAAAAATGTCAACTACTAATAATCTTGGGCTCTGAGTTTCCGTACTTCTAAATGAGCAGGTAGGACTATAGAGAATCATCAGAATACCATCTAGTACTATTCCTTTACCATATATTTTTTTTTCCCCACTTGCCCCTCTCTTTACAGATCAGTTTCATCTATTGCCCATCAATATGTTGAGGTTATGGAAAGTTCTAGAAACACCACAGTATTTATTATGGATACAATGGGGAAGAACAAACCATGTTGGTTTATCTACCAACTAATTAGTTAATTAATCAATAATTAATTATTTACGGAGAGCATTTCTTATCAGACAGAATTGAGTAAAGTTTAGAAAATAAATCAAAATCAGTAGACCCTACACAGTCTTATTGAGAGATAAAATATACATATATGAAAAAACTACATATGATGAACTTCACAATTCTGTGATACAGTTACAGAAAAATCAAGAGCAAACTGAGGGGAAATGTGAAGCAAAATAACATAGTGAAGATAAGAGGTGCAAAAGTTAAACTTTGTACTAAAAATCTTCAGAGAACAGAAACCCTCCAAAGTAAGCCTTTTTTAAAAAAAAATTATTTTGTTTGATATATTTTACATCATTTTTCATTTTTTCCACAATGTATGCATTTTCATCTTGGTTATAGTCCCCATACAATTCCCACCCCCCTCGTTTTGACCCTATTCCCTCCTCTCCTTCCTGCCCCCCGTTGTGTGTCTCTGGTTTATAGTTGCTTGTTGATTTTGATTTTGATTTTATTATAGTCTTTTTCCTGGCCCTTATTTAAGTTTTCTAAATTAAATATGAGTGAGACCATCCAGTATTTTTCTTTTTCGTTCTGGCTTATTTTGCTGAGCATGATCCCTTCCAGCTCCATCCATGTTGCTGCAAATTGCATGTGTTTATCTTTTTTGAATGCTGAGTAATATTCCATGGTGTATATGTACCACATCTTCTTGATCCAGTCATCTATTTTTGGGCATTTGGGTTGTTTCCAAAGCTTAGCTATTGTAAATAGTGCTGCTATAAACATAGGGGTGCAAGTGCTCTTTGGAATTGATGTTTCTGTGAGCTTTGGGTAAATACCTAGGAGTGGAATTGCTGGATCATATGGAAGCTCTATGTTTAGTAGGTCCAGAAATCTCCACACATCTCTCCATAGTGGTTGGACCCGTTTGCACTCCCACCAACAGTGCAGGAGAGTTCCTTTTTCTCCATACCCTCGCCAACATTTGTTTTTGCTAGCTTTTTTAATATGTGCCATTCTCACTGGTGTAAGATGGTATCTCATGGTAGTTTTGATTTGTATTGCCCTGATTACAAGTGATGCTGAACATTTTTTCATATGCCTGTTGCCATTGGCGTTTTCTCTTTGGAGAAGTTTCTTTTTAGCTCATCTGCCCATTTTTTGACTGGATTATTTACTTTGTTTTTGTTGAGACTCTTCAGCTCCTTGTAGATTTCTGTAATCAGTCCTTTATTGCTAGTATTGTGTGCAGAAATTTTCTCCCAGTAGGTGGGGTGTCTGTTTGTTTTGGTTACTGTCTCTTTTTCTGTACAGAAGCTCTTTAATTTGATGTTGTTCCAGCTGTTTATAAACAGCTGCTTATCCAGCTGTTTTATCTTCGCTATCACTGCTTTGGGTGATGAATCTTTAAAGATGTTACTGAGGTGTATGTCATGTAGTGTTTCACCTATATTTCCTTTTATATATTTTATGGTTTCAGGTCTTATATCTAGTTCTTTAATCCATTTTGAGTTGGTTTTTGTGCATGGTGTGAGGTAGTAGTCAAGCTTCATTCTTTTGCATGTAGAGACCCAGTTTTCCCACCACCATGTATCGAACAAATTTCTTTGCTCCTTTGTCAAAGATTAGTTGACTGTAAATCTGTGGGTTTATTTCTCGATTTTCTATTTGGTTCCATTGATCCATGTGTCTGTTCTTGTTCCAATATCATGCAGTTATGATTATTATGGCTTTGTGGTATAGTTTGAAATCTATACCTCCAGTCCCTTCTTCTTCTTCTTTTTTTTTTTCAGGAGATATTTGGCAATTAGGGGTTTTTGGTGGCTCCATATGAATTTCATCAATATTTGTTCTATTTCTTTGAGGAATGTCATTGAAATTTTTATTGGAATAGCATTGAATCTGTAAATTGCTTTTGGTAGGATGGCCATTTTGATAATGTTAATTCTTCCAATCCATGAGCAGGGGATGTCTTTCCAATTCTTTATGTCTTCTTCTATTTCTTTTAACAGTGGTTTATTGTTTTCTTTTAATAGGTTCTTTACCTCTTTTGTTAGGTTTATTCCCAAGTATTTGATTTTTTTTTGTTTCAATAATAAAATGGATGGTTTTCTTGATTTCTTCTTCAGATTGATTGTGTATTAGAAGGCTACTGATTTTTTTTTTTTTTTTTATTTTGTGGGACCCTTGCTGGCAGCCGGGGAATGAACCGGCGCTGCAGAGGCTGTGCGCAACCGCTCAACCGCTGTGCCACTAGGGGAAGCCCAAGAAGGCTACTGATTTTCGTGGTGTGTTGATTTTGTATCCTGTTACTTTACTAAACTGATTGATTAGTTTGATTAGTTTTTCTGTGGAGTTTTTGGGGTTCTTTATATATATTATGATATCATCTGCGAATAGTGATAGTTTGACTTCTTCCTTCCCTATTTGGATTCCTTGTATGTCTCTCTCTTGTCTTATTGCTCTGGCTAGGACTTCCAGTATTATATTGAAAAGCAGTGGTGAGAGTGGACATCCCTGTCTTGCTCCAGACCTTAATGGGAATGCTTTCAACTTTTCACCATTGAGAATGATACTGGCTGTGGGCTTGTCGTATATGGCCTTTATGATGTTGAGTTATGTTCCTTGTATCCCGAGAGTTTCAAGGGGCTGTATCATATGGTTTTTATATTTCTTTTTGCTGATGTGTTGGGTTACATTGATTGATTTTCGGATATTGAACATCCTTTTTTCCCTGGAATAAATCCTACTTGGTCATGGTGAATTATCTTATGGATACATTGTTGGATTCTGATAGCTAAAATTTTGTTGAGGATTTTTGCATCAGTGTTCATTAGAGAGATTGGCCTGTGGTTTTCTTTTTTTTGTGTTGTCCTTGTTTGGTTTCAGTATTAGTGTAATGTTGGCTTCATAGAACGTGTTTGGTATTATCTGTTCCTTATCAATTTTTTGAAAGTTTATGTAGCATAATTTATGTTTGATAGAATTCATTTGTAAATCCATCTGGTCCTGGGCTCTTGTTTTTGAGAAAGGTTTTGATTACCATTTCAATTTTACCGCTTGTAATTGGTCTCTTTAGGTGTTCTATTTCTTCTTTATCTAGCTTTGGGTGATTGTAAAGTTGTAGGAATTTGTCCAGCAATTCTAGATTGTTGAGCTTGTTTGTTTGCATATAACTGTTCAAAGTAGTTTCTGATTATTCTTTTGATTTCTGCTGTGTCTGTTGTGATTTCTCCTCTTTCATTTGTGATGATATTTATTTGTACTTTCTCCTGTTTTTCCTTTGTGAGCCTGGCTAGGTGTTTGTCTATTTTATTTATTTTTTCAAGAACCAACTTCTGGTTTCATTGATCTGTTGGATTTTTTTTTTTTTTTAGTTTCTATTTCATTTATTTCTGCTTTGATTTTTATTATTTCTTTTCTTCTACTGGTTTTAGGGTTTTTTTGTTGTTCTTTTTTTAATTCTTTGAGATGTGAGATTAGGTTGTTTTTTGCGTTCTTTCTTGTTTCTTGATGTGAGCCTGTACTGCTATATATTTTCCTCTTATTACTGCTTTTGCTGCATCCCATACATTTAGGAAATTGGTGTCCTCCTTGTCATTCAACCTCAAAGTATTTTTTAATTTCTTCTTTGATTTCCTCATTAATCCAGTGTTCTTCCAGTATCGTGGGTTTCAACCTCCATGAGGTGGGAGGATTCCTTGCCTTCTTTTTATGGTTTATTTCTAGTTTGATGCCTTTATGGTCAGAGAAGATGGTTGGTATGATTTCAATCTTTGTGTATCTGTGGATGTTTGTCTTGTGTCCCAGTTTGTGATCTATCCTGGAGAATGATTTATGTGTGCTTGAGAAAAATTTGTACTCAGATTTTTTTGTGTTTAGTGTTTTATAGATGTCTGTTAAGCCCATGAGGTCTAGATCCTTATTTAGATCTTTAATGTCCTTACTTATTTTTTGTTTCATTGATCTATCTATTGTTGATAGTGGTGTGCTGACGTCTCCTACTACATATGTGCTTTCTCTGATGTCTGTTTTCAGAGATGATAATAGTTGTCAGATATATTTTGGTATTCCTTAATTTGGTGAGTATATGTTAATGAGTGTTATTTCTTCTTGATGTATTGTCCCCTTGATCATAATGTAGTGACCTTCCAGGTCTCTTTCTGTTTTTTCCTCTTGTCAGCTTCATTATTTTTTCCTTGGATTCTTGGGAGCTTTACTATTATGTGTCTTGCTGTATTTTTCCTTTCATCATGGAAGTTTGGTGTTCTTCTTGCTTCTTGTATATCTATTTTCAGCTCCTTCTTCATGTTTGGGAAGTTCTCTTCAATTATTTCCTTGAATATTTTCTCTGTTCCTATGTCCCTCTTCTCTCCTTCTGGGATACCTATAACTCTTATTTTTCCTTTCCTCATGGAGTCAGATAGTTCCCGAAGTCTTTCTTCATTCTTTTTCATTCGTACTTCTCTTCCCTTTTCTGTTTTGGTTCTTTTTATTTCTGTGTCTTTGAGGTATTTATTCATTCTTCCATTTCATCTATTCTGCTATCACTGCTTTGCCCAGAGTTCTTTAGCTCCTCCATTAATCCTTTGAACTCCTGCATTTCTTTCACTTCCCTCTTTAGAGACTTAGTTTCATTCTTCTGATTGTTGATTATTTTTCCCTTATCATTGTTTACCTTTATGACTTCTGTCAGTTTTCTAATCATGGCAATTTTAAATTCTCTTTCTAGAAGGCTCAGAAGTTCTTCCAAGTTACTGTTGTTGCAATCGGGTGGGTGATTTTCTTTTTATGGTGTGTCTTTTCCCTGAGGACTTGCTTGGTTGCTTGTAGTTTTTCTTCTCCCTGCTGCTTGTTTTTCTTCTCCCTGCTGCTTGTTTTCTTCTCCCTGCTGCATTGGGACACTGTGTCACTGGTACTGACTGGCACCTTTTTGGTTTGCTCTTTCTGGGATGTAGGAAACTGGTGGTCCTGTCAAGTCAAATATTGTTATGCCAAAAGTCCATTAGGGCAGTGGTACTATGAATATGTTAATGGTCGCTGTCACAGAATATCTCTTCCTCCTGTATTTGTTTAATTCCAAAGTTGTGTCTTGAGGTCCCACACACTGCCCTGGAGGTGGGACGACTGGATTTCTTGCTGGGCTCCAAATCACTGGATCCCCCTCTGGGCTTCGACTTCCTGCCAGGCAAGGTCTGGCTTGTGGGGCCTTCAGCTCACCTCTGGCTGTGGGGGCAGCCCTTTCCCAATTCCACACAGTCTCGGTGGGTTCTGGAGGCAAAGATCCCTATTCTAAAATGGCGAGTCAGAAGGGCACGTCCCTGGGCCTGCAGTCTGCCCTGGCAGTGGCTGGATCCCACTCTGGGCTCTGACTGGTGGCCAGGTGGGGCCTAGTGTGTGGGGGCTTTTCAGCTCCCCTCTGGCTGTGGGGGCAGCCCTTTCCCAGTTCCAAGCAGTTTCTCAGTGGTGGTGGATGCAAAGGCAAAGATCACTATTTTAAAATGGTGAGTCTGTGCTTCCCCTGGTGGCGCAGTGGTTCAGCACTGGGCTGCGAAGCTGCCCACAGCCAATGCAGTGCCGGTTCTATCCCTGGCCCCTGGCGAGGGTCCCATATGGTGCACAGACCTCTCCTGCCATCTGCTGCTCCCCTCAGCAGTGTATTTCATCAGTCTGCCTATTCTGTTCCCCGCTCTGGCTCTGGTGAATTCTCTCACCCTCCCTTGCTTCTGACTGTACCCAGTGCTTGTATAAATAAATAAATAAATCTTTAAAAATAAAATAAAATAAAATGGCGAGTCAGAAGGGGACTTCTGTTTCTCAGAGCCTCCCCCCTCACCACAAAAGCTTGGAAGAGAATAGGTGTACAGGTTTGATATTTCAAAAAACAAAAGTGACTTTGATGAATGAAAATGTCAAGTATCATCTTATGGAAACTCTTCTGTGGAGAAATATCATTTTCATTACATAATTTGGAAGCTAAAAAATAACTTGTTTTAAAAATAATCAGTAATGAGTGAGTTTTAGGTAGTGGTCAATGTCAAAAGGGATTCATTTTGCTGATTTGTTAAAAGACAAATTTCCTCATGTCTCATATTCTATTTTTGTTTTTTATAATTTGGAATTCATTAATCTTTGCCTTAGGAAAAGAACAATGCATTTGCAAAGCTAAGGAATCCAATATGTTATAATCCCTTTTGCTCCATTTGTCTTTGACTGGTACAGTTGCTTTTATTGAGACGTATGTCCAAGCGAAGCAAAAAGTGAAATAGCCATGTGGAAGCCCAGCTCCTCTCTGTATCTCTTCCTGGAAGGGCATATTTGGTCAATGTGTCTTTTCATCCTTGATATGTAGATATAAGTGTGTTCTTCTAACAGCAAAATTAATAACAACAAATGAAAAGTTAAAAAAAAATTAAAACTCACTAGAGCTGAAGAAAGGGTAGCACAAATAATGCACAACTCTTAGCAAATTATTTATAACTTTAGTATAGGATCTGAGGCTGAAGAACCAACCTTTTCCTCTTAGTACTTAGCCTTCAGCAATCAGAATAATTTATAGTTTAGCTCAGTCTATCATATGCATCAGCATGGGTCCTCAATCACATTCCAACCCTATGTACTCTGATTCTATGTTTCAGCATCAAGAACTGTTAGCCAATTTTTAGAAGGGGTAAAGGAAAAGGCAAGTGATTAGCAGCTGGAGTATGATGTGATACTGGAGTGTCCTTGTATTTATGAATCCCATTATCTTTTAGGTATGGTGATGTTCTGGGGAAAATGTATGAGCTATCTCAGCAGGTGGTTAATGATGATGGAAGATATTCTAAAGGTATTATATTTTCACATTGATGTTTATTCTCTTTTTTCATAGGAGATAATAACATGGCTCAACCGCTAGCAGTCCTCTGTGGCAGAGAGATCCCTGGACCCATCCGATCTACTGGAGAGTACATGTTGATCCGATTCACCTCGGACTTAAGTGTAAACAGGGCAGGCTTTAATGCATCTTTACACAAGAGTAATATGTTCAAATACTTTTTTACTTTTAATCTCATCTCATCTTGTCTCAATCTCTTTCTCTCTCCCTAATATTCTCTTCATTTTCCATGCCAGGTCACAGATTAAAGGTCAGAGCACACAGTGCTATTCTCAGGTCAGGTTCTGAATCCTGATCTAAAAAGAAAAAAATATGTGGCCAAATATGCAGGAGTTCTCTGGTTTAAGAGCATCTTCCCCTCAAGGGTTGTATGTATTTTCATAGTAGGTATGGGAATGAGAACTTTAAGACAGTTTTCAGCCTAGCAGAAGGTTGGAACTAGCAGAGGGTAAATATCCATAACATTTCATAGGAGCAATAAAGTCAGGCTCATAGTCAATCTAAGAAATAACTGGTCAGAGTATCAGAGAAGATAACTTCATAAATCCCTTGATTGAAATAATCCCTTTAAAGGTTGTCAGGGAGAGTTTGTTGGAAATATGGATTTTGATGAGTTGAAGAATGTGCACTATGTGTGGGAGACTGCCATATGTTGTGTGATTTAGACTTTCAACACTTGACAAAATGTGAAGCCCAATAATAACTTTCAATCCAGACTAGATTGAAGAAGCAGTCTATGGAACATGGACTATCAAAAGATTCATGGTTTTTACTGAAAACTATAATTTTAAAGTAGAGTCTCAACTAAACATAAAAAATTAATGTTTCCTTCACTATTATATATGTCTTTTATGGAGTAGACTATAAATTATCTTCTTCACACTTGAAAGAATCATGCTACATAGTTGTTTAAGAGAAGGGACTTTGGAATTAGACATATCAATTTTCACTTTCGATTTAACTAGTTGTGTGAATGATCTATACTCACTTGTGAATGAGTTGTTAACTCCCTGACAGTTGGCAAATTTATGCCTTTTTCATGTCTTTTCTCAACTCCAAACCTTTCACTATCCCACATGTATGTATTACATCTCATGATAGAGATATTGATTCCCACCATTTTCCACCCACCCACCAAAAATAGCTCACTGCTACACTTTGTAATTTTAATAAATGGGGGATATATTCTTCTAGTTTTTAAGCCAGAAAGTTTGACATAATCCTTGGTTCTTCTTTCTTTCTACTATAAACCTAATCATCAACAAATCACAGTGGAACTTTCCTCATGACATATCTAGGTTCCAATCATTTCTCACTATTTCTACTGCTACCATTCTCATCCACACATCTGTCATCATGCCTTCAACTCAGGTAAGTGCCTTCCTACTGGATACTCTTCTTTTGCTTTTCCTTATACTCCTTTAGAGTATAAATTTTGCTGACAGAGTGATTTTTTTACAGTTTACTTCAGATCGTGCTGTTCTGCTGCCCCAAACCCTTCAGTGCCTTCCCTTTCTTACTCAAATAAGTCCTTTTATTTCCTGCATTACCTACCACTTCTACATTTGGATCTCTCATTCTCCTTCATCCATTCTGATTTCTCTGATACACTCTAACACATCAAGTCTTCCTACTTTTCTGGGATCAATTTTTTTTCTCTCTCTCTCTAAGCCATAGTCTTGATCTCTCTTTTCATTCTGGTCTCTACTCAGATTTAGTCCAACAAAGTGACTTTAAATTTCCCTGGCAATGTTAACTATCTACTTCTCACCATTCATTTCTTTTGGTAAAATTTATCATTATCATCTATCTATATTACATGGTCTGTTGTATGTTTTATATGTCTATAAAGTAAGCCTCATAAAAGTAATTTTATTTTCTCTATTGCTTACTTCCATATCCTTATCTTAGCGAGAACAATAACAAAATGAGTACCTAATAGTAAATATTTGATAAATAATAGTGAGGTTATCATTATTATATTTTGGTTCCTGGTAGTTTGGAAACACATTTCCATCATCTGTATTTTGAAAATCTTTAAGAAAAACAGCAAAACATAAAAATTCGAAACTATGGGTATCTTGGTGGTGGGTGAGTATGTTAACATACATCTGAAGAGGTGTGATCCTGTACCTCTGCATCATATACAGTACCATAAACAAATGTTACCCAAAAATCCAATGGTTAATTTCATTTACATAACCTACTTCTGTTTCTTTTTGGAGGTTGTGGTGGATATTTACATGCAGACAGAGGGATTATCACATCACCCAATTATCCAGACAACTATACTCCCAACCTGAACTGCTCTTGGCATGTCCTGGTTCAGAGTGGTCTGACCATCGCTGTCCATTTTGAACAGCCCTTCCAGATTCCAAATGGAGATTCTTCTTGCAATCATGGGGATTACTTGGTGGTAGGTCTTGCTTGCTACGTGTTTCTAATTACTTTCTCTGTAGATATCATTCAGAAGATAAAAAGATGAATTTTCTCTCCAGGGATATATACATCAATAAGACTTTTGCACTTCATCTTTCTCAATATTAATGAACTTTTGCAATTTTAATTTGTCTTTCCAGTTAAAAAATGGACCTGATATCCATTCCCCACCCTTGGGAGCCCATGGGGGAAATGGCCATTTTTGTGGCAACCGTCCTTCAACCACTTTGTTCACCTCAGATAATCAAATGTTTGTTCGGTTTATTTCTGATAATAGTTATGAAGGGCAAGGATTCAAGATCAAATATGAGGCAAAGAGTTTAGGTAAGTATTTTCACTCGGAATAATGTTTATGCTTTTCTTGTAATTACTTGTTTTTCCTTGTTTCACTAGACTTGAAGAACAATATGTAGTTTTTCTCTTCTGATTTTTAGAAGAATAACATTAACAAGAACTACTTATTAACAAACACTGTTCACTTGATGCATTCTGTAACTTATAATGACTACTTTTTTAAGAAAAATATTATTATTCTCATTATACTAATAAATAAAATGAGACTCTTTTCAGGCCACCCATCAAGAAGTAAATAAAAATTGAAATTCTTCATGAGTATAAATTGAACTGATCTTAATGATCCCCTGAAATTCCTTAGACTATGGAAACATTGTAAGAATGATAATTACATTATTTTGTAATCATTTGCCTGCTCCCTTTTAAACGAACACATAATCCTGATTCTGAACATATTAGCACAGTGATTTTTACTTAATTAGCCTTGATTATAATTATATTTAATCCCACTGTAATGATTTAATTTTTGTGACATTTATTTTTATATAATGTTTAATTGGAAAAATTAGTAGATAAGCATATATTATAAAGGGGGAGTGTTGTCAGTAGAGTGTATCTTTACTTATCCCCCAAAATTAAATAATAAAGATTTCAGGATAATCCTCTGACCTCAATATCAGATTATTATATATATGTCAAAGTATATATTAATCTAAATAAAGCCATATTTTAAAATTTTTATATTAATTTTTTAAATTTGTTTACATCATTGTTCATTTTTAAACAATATTTGCTTCCCCCAACCCCATCAGGAGTAGTCCCCATAGAGTTTCCTTCCCCAGTGCACCCGTGCACCCTCACCTCAGTCCCCTGTGCTCCTCCCTCCCTCCCTCTAATCCCTCTCCTTCCTCCTCCCCTGCAGGATGTCTCTGATTTATAATTGTCCTTTTTTGCTTTGTTGTGTTTTGCACTGTTATCATTTTTTACACTGATGTCTTATTTGGCCCCCCTATATTCCTGCTATAAGTGAAACCATCCAATATTTTTCTTTTTCCTTCTGTAAAGCCATATTTTTATTGCATGTTTCCAAAATATGAGAATTGAAAATGCCAGCAACTGATAAACTGACAAAAAATTTTCTAATTGCTTGAGTGGGGTCCATAACTACAGGGAAGGTAGTTCCCTGTACTCACAGTTCTAGAAATTGGAAGGAGATTTTAAAAATATGGTGCTGTGAATAGTAGCACTATTACTTTATAGGTTGGTGGTTTCTGGTCACCATCTTCACAATGATCTTTGCTACCAAGTTGTGAATGAGCTAAATGTCAACTGGTACTAGGACTTAATAATAATAGTGCTTCTGTCTAGTGAGTAGATTTAAAGTCAACATTTAGTGGTAGTTCAGATGTACTAAAGATCTATTTACAAACACTGTAACTCTTTTATTCATTTGTAGACCCTCTGCTCATGAGAGAATGGGATGGCTATTACCATCTCCTCATCTTCCTGTCCTTAGTATTAGACAGAAAGAACATTTTTATTTCAAAACCTGTTATTGGGTAACCCCAAGCACTATGATCAGTCTTGTTTCTTCTGACTTCCCAATTCAACCAAGCTGCTGTCAGCTGTCTACCTCTCCCATTTGTCTCAGCACCATAATTACCTGTGTGCCACTCCTATTTCTTGGCTTTACCATGTTATTCCATGAGCAACTTTTGATGGCAAATTCCTCTCATTCTATACCACCTTTCTTCTGAGATACTTGTTCTTTACAATTGAGATATCTATGTCCCAATGCTCAATGTATTTTATTCTCATCTGATTCAGTGACTCATTAAGTATTAATCAAACAATTACAAACTACTAGGCACAACCTAGTAAGAAGAGGAAGAGGTTAATCGATAGGGGGAGAGGCACTGAAAGATTTTAATCCAAAATATGAATATTATAATCAAATTGGAAATATCACTGTGACTGCAGCACTGAAGACACATTGGAAGGGGAAGACAAAAGGTTGAGATACCAGAAGATGGATTATTTCAGGAAAAAATTATAAGATCCTGAACTAAGGCAGTAACAGTAAGACTGTAGAAGAGAGGGTATAGTGAGAAATATTCTAAATATAGAATTGAGTGGGTTTGGAGAATAGTTGGATGTGAGAGGGAGAAAAGAAATGAGAAGAGCAATGGTTAAACCCTAGGTTTCTGGCTGGGTGGATTTGTGCATTTCAGAAACATTTATTAATAATTTGCCTCATGTTCTGGGGTACAGAAATACGTGAATAAAATCCATGCCATCATGGAGCTTAATTTTAATGTTAAAACATAAATAATAAATAAGACATGCAATGTCACATTTTAAAAAGTAATATGGAGAAAAATTAAGGTAGTGAATAAGGATCAGAATTAATAAGGTGAGTGACTATTAGTCACTCATTTATGCTACTCTGGGTGGTGAGTAAATAAGGTCAATTTTAGCCATGGACACTTTGGAATCTTAGAATCATATCCCTTGTAGATGTCCAGTAGGCTATTGGAACACAAACCTGGGGGTCAGAAGTGGTAAATGGACTGAATCTCGATATATGTCAATCATTAGCTCTCTAGTTAGAGTTTGTTTCATGAGAAAGGATGAAATTAATCAGACAATTATTTAGATTGAGAAGATGAGGTCTTAAAGAGGAATTCATGGGGAAAAATCCTGCAAAGAGGCACCCAAGGACCAAAGTAATAATCCTAAGAGAAATAAAAGAAGGAGGTGGAAGGCTTATTGTCCAACAAACTAAAGAACAGAGCTGGAAAGAAGGGAAATCATGTTAAATGTCATGGATATAAAATTAAGTTTGAAAACATCCTTGGGTATGCAAACGTGAGGCAAGTAGGGACTTGGACGAGGGGGCTTTGATAAGATTAAAAAGTAAAGAGGTGATGAGGAAAAAAATGGATGATGAGGAAGCAGAAAAAGTGTAAATTATTTGAGTTTGTGATATATGGAGAGATGAATGATGTAAGGAAAAGGGGAAAGAAGGGGAGGAAAAGAGAGGATGTAACGAAAAAATAAAGGCAGTAGAAATGCATATTGATTATTAAGGATGGTAACAAATACTAGATAACACATGGAGGGAGGACTCATCTGATTTATTCTCTTTTCTAACTAAGTAATGTGTTGAGATGGGGAGAATAAAGTCTTTAGCGAGTAGGTTAAATATCAAATAGCTGGATTTTGCAAGGATTGACTGAAGGAAGGACTAAAAGCAAATTCAGTCAGAAGAATTTGCAACTTAAGGTTTCAGAGATGACAGAATTCTAGATAATGACAAAATTGAGGATATGACCATAAAGGGCTTACTGACAGTGGAAGTAAATGTCAATAGAATTTAGCAGATCTGGTGTCTGTGAGGCTAAATCCTTGAACAGGTTAATTTTATCGGCAAGATAAGTACCCAGTCTTCTCCTACCTGATTTGTTCCCTGTGATTGCCAGCAAATGGTTGTTGATAAAAGGAAAGTATTTTGGTCTTTGAGAAACGTATATAAAATACATTTATCTTCTTGCAAAAACTAATGAATTCATGCTGTTCATTTCTTATTCTTCAAATCCACCCAAATTCTAAAGAAACACAGCAAATGAATGCCCACAGAGTTGTACAAATATCTAACTGCATACACTTAAACATGTCACTACCCAACTGTGCATCATCCTTTTGGACTGAATAGTCAGTGGGCAGCTGTAAGTGCTAGTACATTTACAAACTTGTCTGAGTGATCACTGTGTTTTAACGCTTTCATAATACTCTGCCTGCTCTGTACATACAGTTGTTGGCTTTAAGGAAAGCTAAAATTTCCAAAGAGAACATATGATTTGGCAAATTTGAAAGTGACACACTGGATAAGTATCTCAATTAGCAAATTAAGGATATAGTTTCCTAAAGAGAATATAAGCATAATTTCAAACGAAAGGAAATTGAGAACAGAAGTACTGATAATTGACTTGAAAAAGGGGTAGTGGCTTTTGACTGCATCCTCTTTCTCCAGACTGTGAATTAATTTAACTTTGTTTCTTGACAGCCTGCGGGGGCAACATTTACATCCATGATGCAGATTCTGCTGGATATGTGACCTCCCCCAACCACCCTGATAATTATCCCCAGAATGCTGATTGCATTTGGCTCTTAGCTGCTCCTCCTGGAAAACTCATAAGGGTGCAGTTTGAAGATCAATTCAATATTGAAGTAACACCCAAGTAGGTCACCTCCATTTAATTTTCCTCCTACACAGAGTTAATATTCTTTAGCTGTCATGTCTCAGAACAACTTCTTTTCTTCTTTTCTTAGCAACATATACTGCATAGGGAATCTAAGGACACAGAAAGGAAATGCTTAATGTCTCAAGTCTGAAACACTGCTTGGCAGTAGCTCTCCTGTCAGCTGAGCAGATTATGTATACAGAGAGTGTCCTTTGTGACCCTAAGCACATCCTCCACAAGACCCTGAAGATGACTGTTTGAGATTTGTTACCCATTCTTCCTCCCACAGGAAAAATATAGTGTGTATGGTAGATGAATATTTTTTTGCCTAGCTTCTTACTCAATGTCATAAATGATAAAATATATGTTTAGCAAATAGGGATTTATGTTATATGATACCAGGAGGCACTAATGTCAGAAACAGGAACAAAGCAAGTGCAATTTCCCAGTATCTACTTAATAAGAATTCTTAAAGGGTTATGAAGCCCAGAGTAAGTTTTACTATGTTGAATGCAAAGAGCATAACTACATAAACTGGAAAGTCCTGTATTTTTCTCCTCATTTAACAAAAGCATGTGTACCTTTGCACAAATGCATGCGTGGTGGGAAACTTAGAAGAGTATGTGCTTACTTTTCCTGCACACCTGTTATTACGCCATTCCCCCATCACGCCACATTTTTGACTGATTAGCTATCTCAAGAAATGTTGGGTAAATATTGTCTTTCTTTTATGGACCCAGAAAATTCCAGTGAAGACTGTCCATTAGCTCAGGTTACAGAGTTGAAAAGAGAATTCATCTTTCTCACGTACTATGTGTCATACCATCAGATGAGAGGAAATACTTGATTTTTTTTGGGAAATTCCTAAGGATTAATTTGATAATGACTTTTATGTTTGTACAACTAATTTAGAATATAGAAGGCAAATAAATATTCTTCAGAATGGTACATGTGAAATCTATCTTTTTGAGCTACTAAAACAGAGTGTTATGATTAGGAAAAATATATAGCATCTGAAGTGACACCCCACTTAAGCTGCTCTGTTTTATTATCTGCTGCTACAGAAATGATTTAATGATGCCTTCAGAGGAAATTAGTGAAATTTTTATCAAAATATGTCAAGTAATTGACTTTGTATAATAAACAGGATTTTCTTTCCACATTAGCTGTACATCTAACTACCTTGAGTTGAGAGATGGAGCTGATTCCAATGCACCAATACTGTCCAAGCTTTGTGGGAGCTCCTTGCCCAGCAGTCAGTTGTCCTCAAGGGAAGTGATGTATTTGAGGTTTCGGACTGACAATAGCTCCGCTCATGTGGGATTCAAGGCCAAGTATTATATAGGTAAAAACATTTTTTTATATTCAATTAAGACAGTAGGATAGAATTAATACAGTAAAATTTCTTTTGAAAAATCATGTATTTTATTTTATTTTTTTTCCGACCCATTGCTTTTTTTTTTTAAATATTTATTTATTTATTTATTTATTTATTTATTTATTTATTTATTTATTTATACAAGCACTGGGTACAGTCAGAAGCGCGGGAGGGTGAGAGAATTCATCAGAGCCAGAGCGGGGAGCAGAGCAGGCAGAAGGACCGAAGTACACTGCTGAGGGGAGCAGCGGGCGGGGCAGCAGAAGAGGTCTGTGCACTATGTGGGACCCTTCTCTGATGGATGTGGACGGGGAGCAGCCGGGGATCGAACCGGCGCTGCAGAGGCTGCGGGCAGCTTCACAACCCAGCGCTCAACCGCTGTGCTACCGGGAGGCCTGAAAAATCATATATTTTAAAAGAACACTTTCTGCCTAAATTTTTATAATGATTTTAGTGATAAAAATAAATAAGGACTGTAAATAAGAAATGTGTTAAAATCACAAATTCATTTGCCAATTCCAACTTTTATTTTATTTTAAAGCTCTATAGTGAGCTTGACTATTTTGTATTTTTTGCTATTTTGTTTGTGAAAAACATTTTTAGTTCAAATTCTTTTTTTGCTCTTATTATGAAATATGTATTTATTTGTCAAATTCTTTTTACTTTTATTATGAAATATGTATTTCTTTGTCATTAAGTAGTAAAGCTACTGATCTATCAAATCAAATTAAAAAATTAGCAATCAAATCAAAGAGGAGAAAAGTGACCTTGAACTCTTCTCCATTAATAAATGATTGAGAATTTTCCCCCAAAGTCTCTAGTGTCAAATCAGTCACTGGAAAAAAACAAGTGTGTCTCCTCACTATTTCTATTTTTGTTCTTTCAAACATGAGCAATAAACTTGCATCTTGAAGATTCACTACAGCT
Source organism: Talpa occidentalis (assembly GCF_014898055.3). Classification (NCBI taxonomy): domain Eukaryota; kingdom Metazoa; phylum Chordata; class Mammalia; order Eulipotyphla; family Talpidae; genus Talpa; species Talpa occidentalis. The sequence goes on along the minus strand of NW_023601433.1, from coordinate 64,264,005 downwards.
TGGTCACAATTGTATAGAATTTAGTAACTGGTGGATCTGGACACTAATTGATATTAAATATATTCCACAATTGGAAATCTTAGTTTTAACTATACAAAACCCAGTTGTTACTTAGTCATTTGTTGTTTTAAACCTATGGGAAAGCATATATATTTCAATCTAACTTTCACATGCAACTGATAAGAATGGTTGGATAATAATTTTCAAGCCCTGAGATACCAGTTACTACCATAAAATGTTTGTTAAATATTAATGGTTAAACTGGAATTATCAGGCATCAGTAATCAGCCGTAGCCCCCTTTCCAGCTCAGTCTTTAGAAACATTAATATGGGGCAAAGTCTACTCCTATCAATCTATGAGTTCTTGAAATGAAACCTACTTGCCACTAATAGCTCCTACATAATGTCTAATAGCTCCAACATAATGTCCCAAGACAATTCATGTGACATTACTGAATATGCCATTCAACAGCTTTTCAGCCTTCCATTTCCCATTACTGGATCAGACTTCTGGTTAATTTCTCTATATATCAGTGACAGACTTCAAATAAGAAGAGCTTCACCAACTAAACATTTTCAGAATTTTAAAAATTTCACAATCACTTGGCACCTAAAATTTTTAAAATATGGTGGTGAAAAAAGTCTATAATAGCATATTACTCTTTTTTGCAGCCCAGTGTGGGGGAACCGTGACAGGGCAAAGTGGTGTCATTGAAAGCACTGGATACCCAACACTTCCCTATACAGACAATTTATTCTGCCAGTGGCATCTCCAAGGTCCCTCAGGACATTATCTCACCATCCACTTTGAGGACTTTAACCTTCAGAATTCTTCTCACTGTGAAAAAGACTTTGTGGAGATCTGGGAAAACCATACCTCTGGTCAGTGAATTATACATGCTGTCATTTGGGGGTGTTTAATTTCACATATTTATTTCACGTATTTTATTCATTTTTCACTCATTCAACCTCTGATGTTTCCTCACCTCCAAGAAAGAAAAATCTGTGTCTATTCTTTTGCAGAGATGTACAGCTCAATTAGGTCTGGAAAGTGCCAGCTTTTCTCTCCCTCAATTCCACCCACAATCAATGGGTGTCATTTTATAACTTACCCTGGAGACCACACTGAAAGAGCACTGTAGTGTGAAGGTATCTTCTTCCTGCTGAGACCTTCCAGTGCCATGAGCAGTTATTTAAAGCTATCCAATAGGGTAAAGAGAAGAAAGGATATTGTATGAGATGGACTTTTGTCACCCTGTTGCCCAGGGTCATTCCTTTAATCTTCTTTATTGTGCTAAGTTGCATTTGCATAAATTGATTGCAGTTATACTTCATAAATTTGAGTATGTTGATTTTTATACTTGATCTTCACCAAAAGATCAACAAGTGATGAATATGTTGATTTTTATTCATGTTTCTCTTGCTTCTGTTGACAAAGGCTGCCATTTCTTCATGGATAGGGGATTGTCTTATTCTTTTATGAACAGAACACCTCAAATATAGGTTAAATGAAATCAGTTACCTGGACATAAACATATTTAACTTTGTGATTACCACAGGAAATTTATTGGGCAGATACTGTGGAAATACCATTCCTGGCAGCATAGACACTTCTAGCAATGTTGCTGTGGTAAGGTTTATCACAGATGGCTCTCTTACTGCCTCAGGATTCAGAATACAGTTTATATCCAGTATGGAAGGTAAGATCATTGATTCACTAAAGTATTATATGTATAGTTGAGAACTATACAGGTTAGGCACTGTACTAGGCACTGGTGTTACAATAATTGGGAAAAACTTGACACCTATATTCTTGGAATTTAGTGGAGAAGCAGACATTAGTCAAATGGTCACACTAATGAATGAAGAACCACAACTATGGCTAGAGCTACAATGGATAAGAACTGGCACCATGAGAGATGTAAGGAAATGAGAGTTGTACTGCAGTATCCAATCTCAAGAAAGCCAGTGCATTAATCCTAGAGTTGCACAGAATTTGCATTCCAAATTTCCTGACAAAGTCAGGTGGAATAACGTTTTTATCTAAAAAAAAAAATCTGGATATTTTAACCATCTGACTTTTCTGACCCTTAAGATTACTGCATTTATTGGTCTTTCATATTTTTTGGGCTGTGATAATAAAATTCTGCCAGTGAACTATCATCCATGGAAGCAAAGAGTAAATATTAAATATAAGAGATAGGAAGTGAATATAAATGTTCTCTGTTACTCCTTGCATATATATAGTGATAAATAGAGCAATGATTTTATTGGAATAATAATAAAGTCCTTTAGTTTTGAAAACTGTTTTTTCCAGAAGGGGTTGTTTTGATTAGACTGGATGTTGTTTTATTTTTGTCTCCCCTTCAGAGTGTGGTGGGGATCTACAGGGCCCTACGGGAACATTTACTTCTCCCAACTACCTGAACCCAAATCCTCATGGCAGAATCTGTGAGTGGAGACTCACTGTTCAGGAAGGAAGGCAAATCACCCTAACTTTTAACAACCTGAGACTGGAAACTCATCCATCTTGCAGCAATGAGCATGTGACAGTAAGTGTCCCCAGAATCCAGGCATGTTATAGTCCATTGTTTAAGGAGTTTCTTGACCTATTAATCATAGACAGATATCTAGGGCAGGAATATTTCCACCTGTGAAGCAGAATCTCAGACAAATTCTACATATTTAAGATAGCACAAAAGCATGATTAACTGCCAAAATAATTGTAAAAGCTGTGTTAAGAGACTATCAGTTGTCACTACATAGATTAAGGTCAAAATTTAAGAGCAAATGATGATAACATATGGCAAAATTGGTTAACCAGAGAAAAGGTAAGCCTAAAGGAGGCATATAGCTGAAAGGCGCCAGTCACAGGATAAGTTCCAACAAAAAATTTAAGCAAATGGTGGTCCTACATAATTTCTGTTCTCCGCCAGAGGTACTGAATGATTCCTCTGGAAGATTCTGGCTGCCTGCCCCATCATGTTGCCATACTGAAATGCTATCAGCTATACCCCTAGCACCCTTAGTTTCCCTGAGCAAAAGAAAGCAAATGAGATCTATGAGTGAGAAAGAGAATTGTTAACTTTGAACTAACAGATCTATGTGAGTATATATTGTATTAATTGTATATTAATATTAATTTTCCCACCCAGCTTTCCCTTTCTTATGTCTTTATTATTTCAATAAATAAAATTTCAAACTTTTGGTTGCTCAGGTCAAAAGCCTTGATGTCTGTTTTAGAGTTCATCCTCTCATACCTTGTATTATGTCCATAAGCCAAGTGTTATTGGCGATATCTTTTAAAAAGATCCAGCATCTAACTACTTCTCATTAGATCCTCTCCTACCACCATCACCATGCACTCAGGTTTATTTTGATAACTTCCATCTAGCCTTCCTACCTCACCCTTGTTTTTCTGCATTTTCTTTTTTTTAATTTTTATTTTCTTTATTTTATTTTTTATACTTTTTTACATCATTGTTCATTTTTAAACAATATTTTCTTCCCCCCACCCCCTCAGGTGTAGTCCCCATAGACTTTCTTTCACCAATGCACCCGTGCACCATCACCTCAGTCCCCTGTGCTCCTCCCTCCTTCCCTCTGATCCCTCTCCCTCCTCCTCCTCTACAATATGACTCTGAGTTATAATTGCCTATTTTTGCTTTGTTGTGTTTTGTACTGTTATTTTTTTTACACTGATGTGTTATTTGGTCCCCCTATATTCCTGCTATAAGTGAAACCATCTGATATTTTTTTTTTCCTTTCTGGCTTATTTCACTGAGCATAATTCCTTCTAGCTCCATCCACGTTGCTGTGAATGACATGAGTTTATCTTTTTTTGATTGCTGAATAATATTCCATTATATACATGTACCACATCTTGATCCAGTCATCTATTTTGGGGCATTTGAATTCTTTCCAGATTTTACCTATTGTAAATAGTGCTGCAATAAACAAAGGTATGCAAGTGTTCTTTTGAATCACTGTTTTTGTGTCCTTTGGGTAGATCCCTAGTAGTGGAATTGCTGGGTCATATGGTAGCTCCATTTTCAGTAGACTGATAAATCTCCAGACAGCTTTCCATAGTGGTTGGACCAGTTTGCACTCCCACCAGCAATGTAGGAGAGTTCCTTTTCCACCACATCCTCACCAACATTTGTTGTTGCTTGTTTTTTTGATATGTGCCATTCTTACTGGTGTAAGGTGGTATCTCAATGTGGTTTTAATTTGCATTTCCCTGATTAAAAGGGATGTTGAACATTTTTTTTCATATGCCTGTTGGCCATTTGCATTTCCTCTTTGGAGAAATGTCTGTTAAGTTCTTCTGCCCATTTCTTGACTGGATTGTTTATTTCTGCATTTTCAATACAGCAACCGGTGCAATGGGTTTAAAGCTAAATCAGATCATGTTATGAAAATTCTCTACTGGCCTCTCCTCTCACTCATAAAAAAGTGCCAAATCCTTGCAATGGCCCCAGGCACTACATTTTCTGCTGCTGCCTCCTTCCCCTGCTATGCTTCTTATCTCAAACTCCCTTCCTATCTTGTTCACTAGGATCAGCCATGCAGCCTCCTTTCTATTCTGTTCTGTGAATATGCTAAGACATCCCACAACCCACTTCCAGTGTCCTGCTGCCTGTCTGGAATACTTCTCTCCCAATGACTGCTGGCCTGCTAGCTCACTCAAGCAGGTCTCTGCTCAAATGACTTTTGATCTCTGAGGCTTTCCTTAAATATTCTACATTTATTAAACCCTACCCAGGCTTAGCATTTTCCCTGCACCATTGGGAGGAAGGGAGAGAAAGAAGGAGGAAGAGATGGAGGGAGGGAGGGAGGGAGGGAGGGAGGGAGGGAGGGAGGAAGGGGAAAAGAGGGGACCAGGCGGGAGGTTGAGCAAGGGCAACTTCAAATGCACTGCTTCTAAATTAATATCCAACTAACCTGAGCATAAAATTCCTCTAACCCCCACTGCCAATCTGTCTATCCAGATGGAGAAGAAAAGCTACACCATCCAGTGTGCACTACAGTGAGACTTGTACCTGACTTTATCCCTGCTTAAAGGAAATTTTAGAGCTTGTCCTCAATCTCACATGCATTCCTCCTACTCCATTGTTTGCTGGGATTTGTAGTTTCTGAGTACAAACAGGAGAGAGGAGGAAAATGGACCAGTGCTCTGGTTGCCTCTAAAAGCAGGTGTTCACATGAGAAATGGATGCCTGCACAGTTTTTAGACACTGTGATTTTTAGCAGACACTCGGGTAGGGTTCTGGCATGTCCCATTAACCTTATGGTTACTAATAATCCCTTTTGACTCTGGCAATGTTTTGCCCATTTCTGTTTTCAGAATTATTAAGATATTTGTCATCTTTTCTTTCCTTGCACATTGCTTTGTGGTCTGGAATCAGAGGGATAATTTGAATCCCAATTCTATTAGTACTGCCTTTTTTAACTTAAGCAAATTGGATAATCTTTCTGAATTCTGTTGTCTATCTGAAAAAGAGAGATAGAACCATATGTCTGAGAGGGTGTTGTGCTAGCTGGAAAAATGAAGTCCCAGGGGATTTTTAGTAGCGTCTGGTATTTGTCCATGTCAGTAAATAATAGATATTGTGTCTGGTCCTGTGATCTGAAAGACATTTTAAACCAGAAGCCCCCACAAAACTAAATTTAATGATCAATTATTGTAAGTAAAAAAAAAGAAAGCTTACATTTTTTGTTTGGAAGTAAGTTCTCCATAATTCTTCTCTATATTTCATAGTTTCATACTCCGAATCATTATTTTTAATTGTGAGCCATTCAAATTCATCTTAGAAACAGAAATATCAACCACAGAACCAATCAGTTATTTAGTTACTTCTGGGTCTTTCTTAAACTATGACAATGAGGCATGCTAAAACATTCACTTGATTTTGTGCATAACCGTAATAATACTTTGCCAATTATTATAACTGTGTAAAAAGAGTGATTGTTTAATAATATGAAGTCAACTAAACCATTATTCATTTTTAAAAATTCAAATTAGGATATTTGAAGTGCTGAATCTATAGATAATTAGGGAAGAACCATTACATTGATTGAGGTTGATTTTTAATATTATTTTTAGAATAATATATTTAAAGATACTTGAGTTATTATATATTTCAAATTATTTCAAAGATTGTAGCAAGCCTTCAGTCCAAATATCAAAGGTCCTGAAGCATTGTTAAAAAAACTGCCATGAGTGAACTCTGAGAAGATGTAGGTTGGCATATCTACTTTACATTTAGGGCGCAATTGTCCAGTTGCAAAGAGTATAGCAGTAAGTCGTTTGTCACCACATGGCAAGAGGACATTATTGCAATGCTTTCATTTTAGTGAAATGACCTTGAGGCCAAAAAATTTGTTCCAGGTGCATAGTGGCTTGTGGCATTGGGCTAGGAACCTGTATTGTTAAGTAATTCATTTAGCACAGGGTTTCCTTAGAAGAAAGTATATTTGGACTAGGAATAATGTAACCTCTTAGGAAATATTCAATAAGATGGGCTATGTGTCTAAAAACTACACTATTTTTCCAACAGGTATTCAATGGCCTTAGAAGTAACTCACCCCAGCTAGAGAAACTGTGCGGTAGTGTGAATGTAAGTGAGGAGATCAAATCTTCAGGAAACACAATGAAAGTTGTTTATTTCACTGATGGATCCAGGCCTTATGGAGGCTTCATTGCTTCCTACACATCCAGCGAAGATGCAGGTAACATAAGGAGGTTATTCATGCACCTGCCTTAGTCATGTGCACGGCAGATACCCCATAACTATTGCCAAAAACGAAAAAGGAATTTTCCCTCCAAACAGAAAAAAAATACTTTCTGGTTTTGGAAAGAAAACTGTGACTATGAATTAGAAACTTAAATGTGTTATTAGGAGAGCTAAGTCTAGTTCCATTCCATGCAATGTCAACATTACAGTTAGTAGCAGTTCCTCAGCCCTTAGTCTGTTCTTCTCTGCTAAAGAGACAATCTACCTCTTAGAAGGTATCTTGCTTCTAATTTAAATGAAGACAGGCAATTTGCAACTAATTTAACTGAAGACAGACATTTTTATTATTCCCATATATACTTTCCAATGTAAGTAAATAAGGGGTTCAAATTTAATATATTTAACATTTAAGCAAGATATAGCCTATAGATCTTCCTACTTTCTGTATTTGTGCTTTTATCTATGAGTTTTAAAATTGGGTGGAGTGGAGCTGAATATTAAAAATGAACTTTGAGTTGTTTCACTGATGCAAGGAACATCCATTTTCTTATTAAATGGGGCAAATTCATTGGTACTCCAACAGTACATTAGCTGTTTGATCCAATAAAATGCTTGAGTCAAGGGCAGAATTATTAATTAGAAGAGAATTACTAATCATTGGGACCACCACTATATTTACATATTACTCTAAATTAAAAATAAGTAAATAATAAACAAACAAATAAATAAATAAATAAAATTAATGAACAACAATAGGCCAAAATTAGGAGATATTTATGTACAGCAAACCCCTGTTCACCTAATCAATCCTAAAGTGACATGAAGAAGCTGTTTATTTTGGTACACCTTTCTTTGCTAAACCCACAGAAATGTCGTTAGTTTGCATGCATGAGTTTTACATAAAGAAACAAATCAAAGTGATAAAAATGTTGCTGTCATTCAATTTTAGTTATTATTTATGTAGCGTTTGTATCTTCTGTTATGGCATTAACATTACTGCTAATTTTCTGTCACCTTTTGTTTTCTTAGTGTGTGGTGGGTCCCTTACAAATTCCCCTAATGGAAACTTTTCTTCTCCTGGCTATGATGGAGTCAGTAATTACTCAAGAAACCTAAACTGTGAATGGACTCTCAGCAATCCAAATCAGGAAAATTCATCCATTTACATCAATTTTGACGACTTTTACCTTGAAAGTCACCAAGACTGTCAACTTGATGTCCTCGAATTCCGAGTGGGTGAGTTTAGTCAAGGAACATGTTTCCACATTTATCGACAGTATTTGTCTTATGCCTGGCGACCACCAACAATGAAGGGAATCATATCACTAATAAATATATATAAGCTCCAAAATAGTCTTCAAACCAAAGCTTAATTCTGTGTTGTGCCCAGCTGAGGAAAGCATGCCCTATGAACAGTGGGATCTGTCAGTGTTTACTGTAGTTCTCAGTCTGATGTAAGTAAGACTTACCCAGGAGAGATTCTTTTTGTCTCTGATGTTTTAATGAGTTCTGCAGCTATCGCCTACTACTCAAGACTCCTTTTCTGAAGACAGGAATGCAGCATGGTCAGAATGCATTGGTGTTTTATTTAACTTACAAGATTCAAAAGATGATGTAAAATTCAAATTAGGCCTTAGAAATCTAGAGAAGTTTTGCAGATGGAGAAAACACATGGAAGATATTTGGAGAATTATCCCCAAAGCAGTCTTTGTTTTCATGAGAGAAATGGGTTGAGTTGTACTTGGTAAACCATAATCTTGTAAGGATTAAAAAAAATCTTTATTTGTAGAAGATGAATACATTTTAGTTCTTTCCTACAGTGAAATAACTTAAAGGTATAGGATCACACCCAGTGGGTACTCTTTTCTCAATTGAAAAAAATCAATAGAGTAAATAACAGTGTAGATAATCTAGGCTGGCTAAGGTTCACTGAGTTCCACATTTTTGCAAAATGTAAAGAAAAGGGGGCAGAAAGCAGTAGAAGCTAATATAGTCAGCTGGTAGCAATATTTATGGGAAACTACAGAAATCAATCGGGATTTGAGAACATGGAAGAATTTTTTAAGAAGGAAAATTTGATGAAGTCTGTGGTCACAGACCAACTGCCTTAAGCAGGAAAATCATCTGGTCTCTCTAAGGAAAATGAATCTTAGAAGGCTTATGTAGGAAATGGAACGTGTAGTCTGAGATTATTCTCCATGTGATTCTGATAAATCCTTACCACCTCCACCTGGCTCAAAGTCACTAACTTATAGAATCAAGCAGAACAGCTTTATATTGTCAATGAGCTAAAGGCAATCTTCTCTTTAAAAGACATTCAAAGTACTATATTTTATTGACTTATATGATTAGTGACGGTCTGATGTTAATCAAATAGGTTGTGTCAAATCTGTAGGTGCTTTATAAATATTAATCAAATTATTGTGAATAATAATCTTCACAAAAACACTCAGTTCCAAATCCAGTCCTGACTAGTGAATACTCTGTTCATCTTGTTTGATTAAATACAGTGAAGAAATCTTTAAAATTGTATGTAATTATTACTTTTATTTTGATGATATCCTTTGTCACTAATATTATAATACTTTTACTCCCTAAATAACAAAGAGCATATCCAAATGTAGGGGCAGGACAGGACACAGTGCAGGTTTTCTGATCCCATGCAGACCGGGTAAAGGAGGAGTCAGAGTCCTCAGCGGTTTTTTGCAGGTCTTTTATTGGGGTTCACCAGACATATGGCAGGCAGGGGTGCTGGGGGGCCGGGAGGCTGGCAGTCCTCCCAGCCCCCAGCAAATCCTCACTCTGTCTGGGCAATCTGGTGTTCTCTGCTTCTGCTTCTCGTGGTTCTCTTTCGGCTTCTGCTTCGGCTTCTCCTGGCGTCCCCTTGACGCTGCCCTTAAAAAGCACAGTCTTAGCGCAGGTGTACCCACTTCAGGTGCCCGCCATCAGGCACGCATTCAGGATGACAGGGTTCCCCCATCTATCCTGATGGCGGGAGGGCAGAAAAGCCTGATTTTTCTTTACCCTACACCAACTAATTTAAAAATTAGTTGCATCTCTGTTTAAACATGCTAAAGCAACTATGAAAACAAAAACTGAAAAAAAATCAGCACTTACAGTAGAGGAAACAGCCCATACCAAAAAAGTGTGTGTGTGTGTGTGTGTGTGTGTGTGTGTGTGTGTGTGTAAGAGAAATTCACCCAGTTGGAGGGACTTTTTCTTTGGCAGGTGACAAAAATAGAAACTTTGTGAAATGTTTGCAATCATATTTTAATTGTATGTCAGTTAATAGCTTATAATGGCTTTTATTATTCATTCTTGATGAATTTATTGACTTTATTTTTCAAAATTTATATAAATAATAGCACCATGTTATTATGTTCAGATAATGCTGATGGACCTTTGATATGGAGACTTTGTGGATCTTCAAAACCTGCAGTGCCATTGGTTATACCTTATCCTCAAGTATGGATACATTTTGTCACCAATGAACGTATAGAAAACATTGGATTCCATGCAGAGTATTCCTTTACAAGTAAGACACAAGACACAAACTCTCAAACTCTGGCAATTAATAATGGGTAAAAGATCTCACAAATATTTTGTTAAATTTATTTATAGGTAGCTATTAATTTTGTTGCTAATGTCAGTAAGACATTCCAAGTTATAGATTCTGCTTGACAGTAGTTGATATACAAAATGTCAAAATTTGTAAATTAGTCTTTAGCCCAGTGATCTTGCTATACTTTTATTAATTTTAGTATTTTTTCTATAGGTTGTCTTTGATTATTCTGTGTAAACAATCATTTCTTCTGAAAATGATAGTATTATTTTTCTTTCCATATCAATACTCTTTCTTCTTCTTGTCTTATTTCTCTACCTAAGACCACCATGTAATGTTGAATGGAAGGGGTAATGCGACCATCTAATGTGAATGCCTGACATTTCATTATTAAAATATTTTTGTTTGCTCTTAGGTTTTCCATAAATACTCTTTATCAGATCAAAGAGAGTCCCTTCTAATTCTTCACATATGTTTTGTTTGTTCTTTTACTATTAAGGGGCATAAGATTTCATCAAATGATTTTCCTTCATTGTTGAAATGATACTATTTTTTTCCTTTTTTAATATGTTAATATGATAAATAAAAGATTTTTCTATTTTTAAGTCATCTTTTCATTTCCAGGGTAAACCCTACTTGGTCATGATGTGTCTCCAACTATATGAATGGATAGTAGTCATTATTGTTTTGTGTTGGATTTTCATCTGTCACATTCAGTTTGTGCCTAAAAATTCAGCCCAAGACAGATGGCAGTACTCCTTGCTGCTTTCCTATGTCATTGAAATTTTCCTAACCCTTTTTAACTAACATGCAAGACTTTGCAAAGTCTCAGTTCCAATCCTTCCTTTTGCAGGGGTCTAAATCCAAATGTTCTTCTTCCTGGTGATCAAAACCTCAGACCCTCACCCCTGGAGCCACAGATTAGTTCTGCATCCTCTCAGACTGATACTGTCCCCATGAGATTAATCCTTGGAATTTGAGTACCCTTATTATTTTGGATATTCTTTTATTCCCACTAAGTTTGGCTATAAATTGATGTATGTTTCGGTTATAGTTTTATCTAACTTATTTGTGTGTTATACTCAAATGATTGGTTGGGAAAGGGTAAGATTACTCACTCAACTATCTCACCAGCTGATTTTTCTTCAGCAGACTGAGAGAAAAGAGATAGGCTACAGGATGCAGTATTATTAGTATCGAACATCAGACTATACTATGCTTTAGAAATGTGTCTGTTTTTCAGCTTCTCATGAAAATGTGTGCTGTGATAGCTGTCTTCAAAAATGTACTTATTAGCAAATGACAGTCTTTAGTGATGGAACCCATCATGTTGTACAAACATATTTATCTTCTCTGACTGGCCTAGTTTTTTCAAGAAATGGGATGTTGTTTATTTTAGTCATAGTGCATTGACTGTCAGTTGTACGCATGTTTATTCTCCAGCTATGGTGTAGATTAGCTTCCTTCTCCTTTGTACTAAACTTGAGCCAGTTCTCAGTATGTAATTCTTTTTAACACTACATGGGATTCTGTTTATTTCTAATCTTCTACCAAGTTTTACTTTGCTTTCATTCAATTTTATCAATTTATTCATTTTTTGTCTCTCTTTACTTCCAAATTGTCCAGTATTTAGTAAGGTAATTAGTATCTTTTTTAATCATTAAATGAGAATATAAATATTATATCATGTATATACTATATATACACATATGTATACACTATGCACACAATATATATGTGTAAAGTATACACATACATTTATAAGTGTATATATATATATATATATATACACACTTAATCATTAAGTATGATGGCTGTACTACTTACTTTGGATTGTAGGGTTGTGTTTTTTCTTCTCTGTTATTTAACAGGTTACAAATTTAATTTCAGACTGTGGTGGGATACAAATAGGTGAGAGTGGAGTCATCACAAGCCCCAACTATCCAGCTTCTTATGACAGCTTGACCCACTGTTCTTGGTTGTTGGAAGCCCCACAAGGCCATACCATCACTGTAAGTTCTGATGACAGATTAAAATACTTCTGAGACTATAGAAAAGTAACATGTCCTGTGTGGAAACAGAGTTTTTTAAATAAGCAAGTGATTAGAATAGGCTTTGATCCTGCAATCAGATCATTTCTCCCTAAAATTCTCTTATTAGATAGAGCACATACATTGGCATCTACAAGTTTACAATTAATGAAGAATGACGTCTTCTTTTCAAGCACAGGAGAAGCTATATCTAGGAGAGCATTCCCCATCCAGGAGTATTCATGTTTCTGAGTTGTCACTCCACCCCAGAGGACTGAGATGGTCACCTTAATGACTGCAGTTTTGGAAGATCCCCTCTCAATATTTCCAAGAACAATTTCAATAAGGAAATAGAAAGGGAAGCACAGGAGAAATAAATAAGAGACAAATACAAATTTACATATATTAACCTAAAAATTTAAGCATAAAACAAAAATAAGATAGATGTGAACATCATATCTAACTCTAGCTAGATAATCTTATAGAAAAAATGTTTATTTTTTAGTCATTTTTTTTTTCTCTTCCAGCTGACATTTAGTGACTTTAATATTGAAACCCATGTGACCTGTAGTTGGGACTCTGTCACCGTCAGGAATGGAGGTTCTCCAGGATCGCCTATAATAGGACAATACTGTGGAGACTCAAACCCCAGGCCAATCCAGTCTGGTTCCAACAAACTAGTGGTGATTTTTAACTCAGACCATTCGGTGCAAAATGGTGGATTTCATGCAACATGGAGCACACAAACTTTAGGTAAAAACCACATTCCCTATGCTTACTGTCTTTTTAAATCAATTTTTAGAACTTTATCAACAAATTTAAAAAGTATGCATTTAGGGCCTCCCCAGTGGCGCAGCAGTTGAGCGCTGGGTTGCGAAGCTGGCTGTGGCCTCTGCGGCACCAGTTTGATCCCCGGCTGCTCCTCGGCCACCAGAGGAGGGTCCCACATGGCGCACAGACCTCTCCTGCCGCCCGCTGCTCCCTTCAGCAGTGTACTTTGGTCCTTCTGCCTGCTCTGCTCCCCGCTCTGGCTCTGGTGAATTCTCTCACCCTCCCGCGCTTCTGACTGTACCCAGTGCATGTATAAACAAAAACAAACAAACAAACAAATAAATAAATAAATAAATAAAATGCCTCTATAAAAAAATATATTAAAAAAAGTATGCATTTAATACCTAAACTCTATTAACGCAATTCTAAATGTCTTTATCACCTCATAAGGAAGACACAATATCAGTACATACATACTTTTTCCATTTTGCGTGGGCAGAAACTGAGGATAAATGGGTTGATAATCTGACAGGTAGCATATCTGATAATCAATGGAGTCAGTGTTTGATTAAAGATAGTAGAGCCAGAAACTTTTCCCTTCAAATTTTATTAATTTACAAAAGCTATAATTTGGGGAATATAGCTTCACACCTCAACTTGTTCATCTGCTTTACTAGCCTTGCATCAAAATTCCAGTGCCAATGCTCTATCACATTTCACTTTTTATGCCCTTCTACCCCTCCCCTCCACCTGCCCTCTGGTAACTACTGTATTTTCCCCAAAGCGTAAGAGTTATTTTTGTTGTGTTTATCTTAATACTTCTCATGCTGCCTCTATAAGAATTTTCTGTTATCCATAACAGAAAATATGAATTAGAATCACAATTAGTTTAAAATATGTGGAGCTTGGAGGCACAATGCTGAGTGGTTAACTGAGTGCAAGGAGATAAGTATTCCATATTATGGGGAACCTTGACTTCTGTACTACCCCTTGAGAAATGAGGGGCCATTGAGGAGTTTTGAAAAGCAAAATGGCAGATCAAATCCATGATTTAGAATGAACACTCTGACTATAGTGTGTGGCAAAATAGCATTGATGATTTGATTTCAACAGAGTGGCTTTTAAAGTATAAACTTCATGGAAATTCCCAGAAAATACAAAAACTTGCATCAAGTATTTAAGTTAGGATTTCTTTAAAGTCTTGTAATCTCTCTCTCTCTCTCTCTCTCTCTCTCTCTCTCTCTCTCACACACACACATATACACACACAAACACACACACATACAAACACACACACATACAAACACACACATACACATTCTCATGACAATTCTTTCTAGGAGAGTCAGTTACAATGCAGGCCTGTACAGAATGAATCCAAATGTCCCTTATTAAGCAACTAGTTGCTGTTGAAATCAGAGGGGAGTATTAGATGAACTACTAGTTTTCCAAGGGTTTAGAAACAAAAGATATGGGAAATATTCTTTAACTTCATTTTGTTTCGAGTTCGTATTTTGCTCTTTTGACTTTTCTTCAGTATATGTATTAATAATTCTAGGTATTTCTTTCAATCCATGTAATTTATTTTCAGCCATCAAAATTTCAATATAAGTGAGTAAAATTACTTACTGGAAGAATTTTCCCCTGCTCTAAATCATTTCTCTAGGTCTGTATGTTATGTTAAAGCAAAATCACATATTTGTATAGACTTATATTCGCATGTGTTAATGGTAATAAAGTACTGAACTTGGGATTAGCAGATCATACTCTTTAGCCTCAAGGGAAGCAAAAATTATTGTTATTGTATGAAATTATTGTTATTGTTATAGTTTGCTGCAGAATAGAAATCTGTCTTCTTTATGGCAAGGATTAGTTGTTTCAGGTAGCCAAGTACAGGTATAACAAAGTAGTAACAGTGGGAGTTTCCTTTGAACTGAGTGAGAATTTCTGTATTCCTGCCTAAAACCTAATGAATCATGTGAGAAGGATGAAGTGAAATCTTACCTTTAGAAATGTGTCTTCTCTAGATGTCTTGGATTACAAAAAATATCTTCCTAATTTATTGCCAAATTAATAACTTTTTTCATGATAACTTTTCAGGTTGTGGAGGGACACTTCATTCACATAATGGCACAGTCAGGTCTCCTCACTGGCCCCAAAACTTTCCCGAGAACAGCAGATGTTCCTGGACTGTCATTGCTCATGAAAGTCAACATCTGGAGATCAACTTTGACAACAATTTCCTAATCCCCAGTGGTGACGGACAGTGTCAGAACAGCTTTGTGAAGGTGAGTGCAGTGGTTTATTTAATTGAAATCACACTGGCTTAATGAACATAAATGTTTAAACTAGAGATGACTTACTGCCTCTTGAAATAAGAAAGCAATAATTTTGCTGCTTGGATTCTAAATTGAAGAAAAATGTGGGAACCTTAGCTATTAGAAGTTAAATTGTGCTGTGAATTTTCATTTGCTAACATGTAGGCAAAGTAATTTAATTAAGGAGATTGTTTTCTGGCCTTATTACATTCTCGCAAGCACTTACATT
Organism: Talpa occidentalis; assembly: GCF_014898055.3. Lineage (NCBI taxonomy): Eukaryota > Metazoa > Chordata > Mammalia > Eulipotyphla > Talpidae > Talpa > Talpa occidentalis. Next base: position 64,248,358 of record NW_023601433.1, on the reverse strand, counting down.
TCTTCTTTTCTGTGGAAATTAAAGAGAGAGTCAGATTTTTGTTTGTTTTCTTTCTTATTGTTTTCTCTCTTCTTTTTTCTAATAGATCCTCAAGAACAAAACAAATATAAAACAACATCACAGGAAAAATTTAAGTATGCTATAGTAGTGATGGAAGGTTAAGATGTAGCTAATGCCAGCCTTCACCTGGGCCTTAAGTGCCCACAGACTGAAAAGACTATAAGAGACCCATGTATATAATTTATTAAGATTCCTTTATTTTCATCATTGAAAAGTAGTGATAACCCAGACAATAATCTTTAATACTTGGAGGTTTACAGTCATTGGAGATGGAATTTTTTATTTTTAAAAATATTTTTCATTGCAATAAATGTTTTTCATACATTTTGAGAAAAAATGGCAGTAGATCAATCAATAAGACTTTCTCTAAAGTCACAAATACTGCTCATGTGGCCCTGACATCTCTTTCATTGACCTAGGAACATAATGACTATTATAAATTCATTTCGTCTGTACTGTTTTACATCTGGTACATCATAGCTCTAAGAGGTTATGCTTTTAGCAGCAAGGACATAGGCCTTAAATTCACATTAGTCTGGACTCCATTCAGCTAATTAAATATTTGGGCTTTAAATTACTCAACCATAAAAAAGAGAATAGTTTGCTGCATTAAGCATTAGCAGTAATAGGATATAATAACATAAATAGTCCTCAGCACTTGGAATGTAAAACTACCTAATGAGTAGTAGTTTGGCAGTTTCTTATAAAACTGAATGTGTATTTACTATAAAATCCAGTAATTGCACTCATGGGCCTTTGTCCCAGAGTAATGAAAACTGTCTACACAAAATCTTACATACAAATGCTCACAGCAGCTATATTTATAATAGTCAAAAACAAATTCATGCAAATGTCCTTCAATAAGTAAATGGTTAAATGAATTCTGGTACCTAAATATCTGGGGTACAACTTCTTAGTAAAAAGAAACTGTTGACAGACTAAAAATTTCAACAAATTTTACCAAATTTCACTTGGTAAATTATGCCAAGTGAAAAAAGTCAATCCTGAAAGGCTACATCCTCCATTGTTCACTTATATTTTTGAAATGAAAACATTTAGAAAAGGAGGCTAGACAGACAGAGGTTAAAGACACAGGGGTGCCAGATGAATTGTGTGTGATTAGAATATGGCCTCTGGAGGAAACCCTGTGGTGTTGGAACTGTTCAGTATCTTGAATGTGGTGACATGTAAATTATATTTAACTAAATGCATATACATACACATGAATACAAGTAAAATTGAATAAAAAGTGTGGATTGCATCAGTGTAAATATCCTGATTATATTATACAGTATTTTTGTAAGATATCAGTGTTAGAGGAAACTAAGAAATGTGTACAAGGAATTTCTCTATATTACATCTTATATGCATGTGAATCTACAAATATTTCATCCTTTCTTCAAAATGCACCCTAAAATTCAGCACTGCCAGGGTTTCTTCTATAATTTATTCTAATAAATGCTAATTACATGTATACTTGAAATTCATGTCTTCTTTCTTTAAGCTCCACAAATTTATTAATTTCAATGGATTTTGTCTTGGTAAATGTCCTATGTTTGCACCCCACAATTGCCATCACCTAGAAAAATTTGTAAGCACTACGGTAGCACATATTGTTACTCTGTCTCCCTTGGTTTCTAGCAAGCTCAGCTACATTAGGAGTTAAAAGAAAACTAGTTGGTTATATATTTTATACATATATATTTTAATTAATTCTACTTACACGAAAGTGAACTCAATCTTCTTGAAAGACACAAGAATAGGATGTGCTATTAAAAAGCAATTTGAAAAAAAAAAACCTCATAAGAAAATATTACAGATATATGCATGTGTTTTATTTCCTATTCCCTTTAGTTCTTCATATACCTGAGTACCATTAACATCCAGCTTAAGCATATGAAAAAATTGGTAGGTGAAAACCTCAAGTATTAAGTAATATATATGGCTCTTCTAGGTGTGGGACGGAACTGAGGAGGCTGACAAAGCCCTGTTAACCACCAGCTGTGGGAACGTAGCTCCCGGTTCCATCATCACTCCAGGAAACACATTCACTGTTGTGTTCCAGTCTCAGGAGGCCCCAGCTCAGGGCTTCTCTGCATCCTTTGTGAGCCGTAAGTAGCACTGAAAACCACAATGAGAGGTCCTTAAAGGCGTGTGACCACCACAATCAGGCTTCAAGGAGAGAAGGGGATTTCACGGAATTGTAGGTTAAAGGGGAAGAGCATGCATGGGCCACCTAAACCTGAGAATACCCTTTCCTCAGAAATCAGCAAGAATGGAACCGAATTCAACAATTGGTCAATTGAGAGCAGTTGTAAAATGCCTAAGTTCTATAGTCCATAGTCATCATCTAGAAATTACCCCAAAACACTGAGTATGGCATGAATTGGGCAAAGCTCAGGAGGATGATAAGACTTAAGTGTTTAGAATGTAGCACATTAACTACCTGTATTGAAATCAACTAGGGCTTTCAATCCAAGGTTTCAATCAAGGATCGAACTCATGCTGCCAAGGCTGCGGATTGCTTCATAGTGCGGTGCTTAACCCCTTGCGCAACCAGGGAGGCCCTAGTAAAAAGTTTGATGAAAGAAATTAGAGGAAATTAGAGGAAATAAATGCAGTGAACAAGGATTTCAGAATGAAGGTAGTGTAAAGGCAGTAATGAAGGTAGCTCTGCCCTAATCGTAGGTCTTCACTTGTTTTCTATGTATGTGTGTATGTGTGCATTTTAATATCATTTTAAAATGATACCAATATTTTCATCTGGGATACATCAAGGAGTGATGTGGAATAACTAATTTAGTGATTACATGAAAACAAATATCTCATTAGTGATAAAAAATAGTTCTCTATCTTTCTAACACCAGGGACTTGTGTGAGATTTTGATGAGTTCATATGACAAATTCAACCATTTTTGTAAATGCAGGTATTCTTTTTATGGCCAGATTGATATGGTAATTAAAATGACATCAATTTCTAATAATGTAATAAGATAAGCATTAAATGTACTGATTAGCTACAAATCAGTATTATTTCCTTATGTGAGCCACACTAAGTCCTCCCTAAATTATCCTTTCTTTAATATCTTAAAATTAATTGATTTGCGGGTCTCCCCGGTGGTGCAGCGGTTGAGCGCTGGGTTGCGAAGCTGCCCGCAGCCTCTGCAGCGCCGGTTCGATCCCCAGCTGCTCCCTGGCCACCAGAGGAGGGTCCCACAAGGCGCGCAGACCTCTCCTGCCGCCCGCTGCTCCCCTCAGCAGCGTGCTTCGGTCCTTCTGCCTGCTCTGCTCCCCGCTCTGGCTCTGGTGAATTCTCTCACCCTCCCACGCTTCTGACTGTACCCCGTGCTTGTATAAATAAATATAAATAAATAAATAAAAATAAATCTTAAAAAAAAATTAATTGATTTGCAATGGTCTTATGGTAAACTTTCTACTATCCAGCCCAAAACTCTGCAGCATTTTCTAAAAATATATAATGTTCTTATTTTGTATGTGTAAATCAGAGCAGATTTTAAATCAGAGCAGATTATGTCAGGGAATATGTCTCTTGAGAATTTAGGAAATCTCAGTCTTTCCCTCATTGATAAAAAGATGCTATGTGCAAGAACAAATACCCTCATAATATCTTTTTCTTTCCATATAGGATGTGGCAGAAATTTCACTAAACCTTCAGGTTACATTATTTCTCCAAACTACCCAAAGCAATATGACAACAACATGAATTGCACCTACATCATAGAAACTGATCCTTCCTCTGTGGTCCTCTTGACTTTTATATCATTCCATTTGGAAGGTAAGTTTCTGCTTATGTAATTTCTTAATAAACAAATGACTGATAAGTAAATAGACTAAAGACATCATCTTAAGAAAATATTAAAAATGTTAAGAGTATATTTAATGTAAACTTGATTAAGATTCTATCCAGTAATTTAAGAATACATGTGCTGTCCTATATATTCCATGGAGAAGTAAAAACACAATATAAGAACTTTAATAACACAAGTATCATTTATTTTAAACAATGTTTAAAAAAGTTTGAAATGTATTGCATGTTAATGGTTTTTTTAATTTGTGTTTACACTCGATACTCATACGTGTGCAGACACATACTTATTGCATGCACACACTATAATTAACATAAGAAATGATCTTGCCCAGTCAAAGTAAGTACTCAGTAAATGTTGAGTGAGTGAATAAATTAATAAAATTAGTATCTGTACTCAACCTTTATTAAATATTACCACAGCACACCCTTTCATCTCCATTCTCTTTTATATCTTCATCAATCCTGTGGGTATTGTGAAATCACTAATCACAAGCACCCCTTTGGGTTTATTCCTTTATTCTAGGGAATGGGGTATTACAAAAAGAGCAATGGAGAGTGGAACTGCTGGTTTGACTTGGCTCTTACCACAAACTTGACATTGAATGTATGCTATGACATCGCAAAAAAGATCCCTTCAAATAGATGGGTATTTTCAACTACTCAGCCACGTGTTAGTACTTGCGTATTTTCTCTTTTGAAAAATTTGCCATCAATTTAGATTGTATTTAATCACTAAATACATACTGTTCACCTAGTCCTAGACACTCTATGAAAGTCAATGGGATATTATGCAGAAGATGGAAGAAGTGTATGGAAAATATTGTGTTTCACTTTTATTTTTGAAAGTCAGGTTTATTTTTGTCACTGAGAGTACCACATAATATCTGTATAGAATTTTTTGTATTCAAAAGCATTCTCCTGTCAAATGGAAATAAAAATGTTTATCCCACCTTTAAAACAAACAAAAACATGATTTTGTTCAAATTAACTTTTTACTACTAAATTATAATTAATCTTGAATTTGCTAAGTTAGTTCTGCATAATCAATTTTTTTTTCTTTTTAGGTTAGTCTTTCATGGCAGCAAAAAGTTACACTTAACAAAAATATTTTATAGTATTCAGCATCTGGAAAATTTATGTTTCATAAAAATAGAAATGACATGTCAATGCTCATACAGTGATAAATTATACAATGCCTTTCTTTATACTTTTCTTATCACCTCCTTTTCCTATATCTCTACAAATGGTAGTTTCTAACATATATGATTTCTAGAAAATGCCAGCTACAAATTGATATTTACTGTTGTTAAATGGCATGTGAAATAAAATATCTTTTAGTATTTGCTAGCATTAAATCCCAACAATATAAAAACATGTTCATAATATATAATGTACTAAGGGAAGAGAAAACAATTTACATAAGATGATCCAATTTGTTATATTAAGTGATTTTGACTTCTATTAATAGACTTGTTAGTTTTCACCTATTTTAAAAATTTATTTTTTAAATGAAATAAATATCCTTATAATGGCTTGTGACATTTACTTTGTTACAAGTACTCAGAATTTTCAAACTGCTATGTGAATAATTTCTAGCTCTGGATTAATTGAATTATGGTGATTTTTCAAAAAGGGCAACATTAATTAAATTTATTTTATAATTATATTCTAATCACTAACTATATACATGCTGATGTTCATTGAATACCATCAACAAGCTAGAGATCTGTTTGCTGTAGTAGAGGAAACCTCCATCCATTTTCAGTGAGCCTGAGAAGTTCATGTTTAATATTGTGTGATAAAGCTGAGAATTGCTCTAAGGAAAAAATCACAGCTTTGTTATAGGAGCCTTTCTAGCTGCTGTAGGCCACAAAAACTGTTCCTGAGAGGATCCTTCCAAACAAGTAAGCATTGCTGAGCCCAACATACCAGCAGAGCTGCTGTTGACGTAGGCAGAGATGAGGGTTCCGACAGTCTGCTTTTTGGTAGGTGATAGTACAAATAAGTGGATTTGGCAAGAAAATGATAGATTATCCTATCCCAGGGAACCATGATGTCTACACACTGTGTATACTAAAGGCTGACAATTGGTTGGAAAACATTTTCCTCTTCAGGCAAATATACAGAATATACAACCACATACTCGTTTTCCAACAGGGAGTTCACAAATGTCAGTGACCAACAACTGAAGTAATTTACTTTAAAATATGTTATGATATTTTATGTTGCCCTGAGTTTCTCACTATTATTACATTTCTAATACTAGTCATCCTATGAACTTCAGATTCTCATTTTTTCTATATAATCATTACTGAAGTATGAAAATTCCAGGGTAATCAATTAAATGTTATGGAAGAAATTTTCATTTGCATATTTATGAGACCACTTTTTTCCAGAATGTAATCTCAAGACTAAAGTGAGTGTGTATTGTTGACAGTATCGTTAAAAGTCATAAAATAAAATAGGGAATTGACAAATTCAAAATGTTTCTTTTGGTCAAAAATGAAATACTAGAAACAGACAAAGAGCTAACAAAGCACAAGTGAGAAACTATCAATGCCTGTATATATTTTGGAAGCAGATGCTATTTAAAAATTATTTTATTTTTCCAAATATTGAACAATATAAAAATATATTTTTTATGTTTTCGTTATTCATGTGACCAAGTAGATGCCTCCAAGTTTGGGGGAAAATTATAAACTTATTTTCAAATTCATAATAAAGCACCTAGCAGATAAGGTAAACTAAGGCAAGCCAATGCCTTCTTTTCTTTGATTTTTCTATCATTAAAAGTGGGTAATAAGGGCCTCCCCGGTGGCGCAGCGGTTAAGCGCTGGGTTGCGAAGCTGGCCGCAGCCTCTGCAGCGCCGGTTCGATCCCCGGCTGCTCCCAGGTCACCGAAGGAGGGTCCCACATGGCGCGCAGACCTCTCCTGCCGCCCGCTGCTCCCCTCAGCAGTGTACTTCGGTCCTTCTGCCTGCTCTGCTCCCCGTTCTGGCTCTGGTGAATTCCCTCACCCTCCCGCGCTTCTGACTGTACCCAGTGCTTGTATAAACAAAATAAACAAACAAACAAACAAATAAGTAAATAAATAAAACATGCCTCTATTAAAAAAAAAAAAGTGGGTAATAACATTTTCACACTTTGGTGATAAGGAGGGGTTTAGAAATTCTTAATTAAAAAATCTTGAACCTAGGGAAATTCTAAACTCAATTTTTCTCAGGTCCAGAGTAACTCTTGATAAAGGTTAGAAAGCAAAGTAACACACATCACATAAAAAACACCAGAAGTGTAAATGCTGCTTGTTGACCACTGGGGATGGTACCAAAAATGCCAAGAGGGTTAGGGCTAGCTTTTCAGAGAGGTCATGGGGATCGGGGAGGGTGAAAGGAAAAGGAGATCCTAACTAGTATTTGCCTAAATTTTCTTTTATTAATTTAGAAGTCCTGGTTTACAGGCCATACTTAATATAAAGCTAAAAGGGAAAAGGGGAAAAAAAATAGATTTCCCTTTTGTCACTTTTTTCTACCTAGAAGCACAATAACTGAGTTCTGTTGTTTTAGTTCACATTTTCCCTCATTTGATCCAAGTTTTTTTTTAAGTGCTATTACTCAATTGCTTACCATTTCTTCTCTTTGCTTTCTTAATTGTGTCTAAAGAAATAAGACTTTAGTGCCATCCATGTTGCTGCAAATTGCATGTGTTTATCTTTTTTGAATGCTGAGTAATATTCCATGGTGTATATGTACCACATCTTCTTGAGCCAGTCATCTATTTTTGGGCATTTAGGTTGTTTCCAAAGCTTAGCTATTGTAAATAGTGCTGCTATAAACATAGGAGTGCAGGTGCTCTTTGGAATTGATGTTTCTGTGTCCTTTGGGTAAATACCTAGGAGTGGAATTGCTGGATCATATGGAAGGGATCATGCTCAGCAAAATAAGCCAGAAAGAAAAAGAAAAATACCGGATGGTCTCACTCATAGCAGGAATCTAGAAAACTTAAATAAGAGACCAGGAAAAAGAATAACTATAAGAAAGTAAAAATCAAAATCAACAAACAACTATGAGCCAGAGACACTCTATGGGGGGTGGGGGGCAGGGAAAGGAGGGATTGGGGTCAAAATAAGGGGGTTGCAATTGTATGGGGAATATAAAAATAAAATTTAAATTTAAAAAATTAAATTAAATTAAATTAAAAAAAGAAATAAGACTTTAGGCACATTACACAATTCATTATTTTAGAAACCATTGGACAATGGTTCTTTTGAAATAATTCAAATTACTGATTTTTTTTCAAGTTTAGTCCTAGAGGAGACAGTTTAGTTTCTGTGAGATTTCTTGCTTGCCTTTGTTATAAGGCTTTATCTTCACACTTTCTGGGGTATAGTTCTGTACGAGCATGTGCTGCTCCCTCCTGGTGAATCGTTGCTCCATTTAGGAGCCCAGGCTCAATCTATTGTGACACAAATTAAATAAACATGGGGAACAGGCTCACGCATCACTGTCCCCTAATTAACCTATCTTCTGCAGAACACTGTTCTACTTTACTGAAAAGACTTATATATACTATTAAAATATTCCAACCAAAATGATCCCCCGCCCATCTCTAGTCCTCTTTGGCATCTCTGCCTCTCTGTAACTCTGAGGAAAAATTGCAGATGGGGTATAAATTCCTCAAGTTTATACTATTTGCTGAAACATCCATATTAACTTTCCTTTCAGTTCTCTCCAAGTTCTTGGAATTATAATGGGATTCAGAATGAAACATTGCTTTATAGTAAAGCCCAGAAGAATATAATAGAAATTATATTTCAATATGTTGGATAGAGTCATACTCTATTTCAAACAACAATTGCATTTCAAAGTTTTTCAGAAGGATAAGATAATCATAAAAACAAAGTTTTATACCCCAGAGATTCAGCAGTAACTACATAAAAAATCACTTATTGAAGGTAGGATTAAGGATGACTATAGACCAAGAAGAAGGTGTCAATTAAATTTCAAAGACTTCTCTTCTTGACAAGTTCGCATATGTCTGATTGACTTCCACATCTTGGTCGTAAGTTCAACTTTGAGATTCATCTGACTCCTAAAGAACTTTTTCCAAACATTGACTGATTTCTTTTCTCTTCTTGGAAGGTAATCAACCAATTGCATTTAACTATATACTAAATGACAGCTTTGTTTATATTTTGATTACATATTCAATTGATAGCCCCTGTGATTGTGGAAAAGTATCTAATATTATTTTTTCTGATATCCGCGGTCTTTGTCACCAAGTGTCTTCTTATTGAAGAATCAGACTGATGTCTTTGATCTAATGCAGTGATGTGATATGTTGAGCTTGAGAAAAAGATATGCATGTATTTGATATGAATTATTTGATACCTAATAACATATATATCTCATTTTCTTATATCTTACCTTGTTTATACTAATGCTTGAAATGTTTTGAGACTTTCAGTAACTTTGCCAAATTCTTATTGTATGTAATATCTGATTTCTTTTGCATAAAATTTGTAAGAACATTCTACTTAAGGAAATAGCTACTGGAAAGGATACACAAATATTTTACTCCATGAATCAGTTTGCCAATATCATGATTTTCACAATCTATTGTGTCAGGCTTTGGAAATTAGCAGATTGTCTTTAATGATGTGTTTAGTTATTTAATATTCTATTCCCATCTAGAAAAGAAAATCCACTCTCAGCTTCCTCTGCATTTTCTCTGCCCAAATCCCTTATTGTTGAATTTTTTTATAGATAATGAGTTTTGATTATGTCTCAGTATAGACATACCTTTGCTGATTTATGAATAACTTTTTAAATTGAAATCCTTTAATTTTTGAAACATAATTAACTTTAGGACATACTTTTCCTCATGTTTTACAGTCTTTCTATAATTTTCCAAGACACACACTGCTTTGATATCCTGTATCATTTGACCAAAAACTTAAAAATCAGCTTTCTAATACTTTCATTTTTATTGAGGTTAAATTGGTTTACAAAACGGTATGTGTTATAATATCACATTGCTTCTATTTATATGATAAGGCTACTACAGTTAAGTCTTTCATGTTTTTAACTGGTATATTTATGCCCAATTAAAAACACTTCTATTCCAGAACTTTCAAAATGAAAGAATTCTTTGAGATTTATCTAAGAAATACATATTTTTGTAAATTGCTTTAGTAAGGTATGATTGACATTCACATCGAATGTATACAACTCCATGAATTTGGAGACAAGTATGTATTCATGAAACTATTACAATATTTGCCATAAGCTTATGTCAAAGTTTCCTCCTGCCTCTTAAAGAATTGATACCTCAAGATTTTTTTAAGCTGGATGGAGACTTAACTAAGGAGCCAAATATGTCCCTAAAATGACTTGAGATATTAAAAAATATGTTTTCTGTAAGTTAATACACTGATTCCAAAAAGGAATGGAACATCTTAATGTACAAATGTGTAAAGCAAATGTATTCATCAAGAGTCTTTCAGTTACAAGTGGTAAAATAGAAATTACAGACAATAACAAGCAGAGATGAGAAAGTGGGACATTTGAATCCTCATCCATTGCTGATGAGATGTAACCTCTTTGGAACAGTCTTATAAGCCCTCAAAATGTTAAATATAGGGGCCTTCCTGGTGGTGCAAGGAATTAAGACAGCACTATGAAGCTATCCACAGCCATTGCAGCATGAGTTCGTTCCCAGCCAGGGACCTGACCCACATGGCACAGCAAACCTCTCCTGTCTCTCCTGCTACTCCCCTGAGCAGTGTATTTCAGTCAACCCGCCTGTTCTGTTCCCCACCATGTCTCTGGTGAATCCTCTCACCCACTGTACCTCTGGCCTGTACCCCAGTTCCTGTATGCATAAATAAATAAATCTTTAAAAAATGTAAATGAGTTAGGAAAGCAAACCAAAGGTCCATTAACTTCTAGAGGGATAGACAAAATAGGATCTATTAACACAACAGAATACTATTCATTTTTGAAAGCATGAGTACTAACATATACTGCAATGTAGGTGAACCTTTAAAAAACAATTTAAAAAGCAGTCATACAAAAAAGACTGAACGTTATATGGTACTGTTTATCTGAAATGTCCAGAATAGACAGACCATGGAGACTAAAAGTAGGTTACTTGTTGCCTGAGGCTAGGAGAAAAATAAAGAGGGAGAGAAAAACAGAGTGTTAATCAATAGAATATTTCTCTATGGGATGGTGAAAATGTAGAATTAGGGAAAATGTCAGATATCTAGAGCACTGTGCAATTATAAACTGCTTAACAGCTTTCCAAAGGGCCATTTAATAATGGCCTGTAAAAGATAATAATAATATAAAAACCTGTAAAAGATCTTACCTTGGCACCATTAACTCAGCTTCTAAAAATTCAATGAAATAATGAGAAACTTCCATATATATATATATTTATATATATACACACACATATATACATATATAGTCTGTTTGGTTTGACAGTGTTTTTTTAAAGATTTATTTTATTTATTTATGCATACAAGAACTGGGGTACAGGCCAGAGGTTGCAGGGGATGAGAGGCAGAACAGATGGATTGACTGAAATACACTGCAGAGGGGAGCAGTGGGAGAGACAGGAAAGGTCTGCTGTGCCATGTGGGTCAGCTCCCTGGCCAGGGATCGAACTCATGCTGCACTGGCTGCGGATAGCTTCATATTGCTGAGACTTAACCTCTTGCAGCACCATGGAGGCCCTTGACAGTGTTTTTAATCACAAAAAAGTAGAAAGACAGAATTAGTCAGCAATAGAAGATTAACAAAACATAGTATGGCACGTCTACATGTTTAGAATTTTATACAGGTATTAAACTTGGTGTTTTGAAAAAATATTTAATCACATAAAATGCATGCTGTTAATGTTATTTATTCTGATAAACATTACGCTATGAAAGATCATGCTCTGCATGATTGCAGTGAATGTTTTAACAGTATAATTCACCTCTAAAAATGACTAAATAAGTTGTAGTAATAAAAACCTTTTAATTTTTTATTTATTCTTTGAGGTAGGTTGGAGTATATATTTGATTTCTTCATAGAAAGCAAAACAATGACTAAACTCTTAAGCTCTTATTATTTGTGTGAATATTTATGATGGTTATTCAATAAACATTAAGGAATTTCTAATTACCTCTCCATGGTAAAAGTCCCTTATCTTCTCATGAGCTTCACATTCAAGCAGAGTTTCTTTTTTTTTTATTTTTTTTAATTTTTTTTTTAATAGAGGCATGCTTATTTATTTATTTGTTTGTTTGTTTTTGTTTTTATACAAGCACTGGGTACAGTCAGAAGCACGGGAGGGTGAGAGAATTCACCAGAGCCAGAGCGGGGAGCAGAGCAGGCAGAAGGACCAAAGTACACTGCTGAGGGGAGCAGCGGGCGGCAAGAGAGGTCTGCGCCATGTGGGACCCTCCTCCCGTGGCCGGGGAGCAGCCGGGGGATCGAACCGGCGCCGCAGACGCCGCGGGCAGCTTCGCAACCCAGCGCTCAACCGCTGCGCCACCGGGGAGGCCCTCAAGCAGAGTTTCTTGAGAGCAGCACTGTTGACATTTTTGGGCCAGGTGACTTTTCTTGTGGCAGAAGGGCATGGGGTATAGTGCTGCCCTGAGCATTCAGCAGGGTTAGCCTCATCCTTGGTGTCTGCCCACTCAATTCAGCAGCGCACCAGTACGAGAGCAAAGAATATCTTCAGATATTGCCAAATATCCCTGGGAGGAAAAATTGTGCTGTTTATAACCACTGAATTAAAAGAGCCATTTTACAAAGGAAGAAAATGCTGCCTTGTTTCAAAGTGGGATTTCTCTACTGTGAAGTTGCACTTATGTTCTCATACAGGTGTTTGTTGTAAAGCTTGGATAAACATTTCATCCTGGAAACCATGATAAATAGTGACAAATTAACTCAATTCTCAATTTCATATCTATGCCGGTGGCATGAATCTTCATCACACTTTTGTTTGAAAGTTTACAGCCTTGATTGTTTATGTTGGTTCTGACTGTGACACTGGTTGTTGTTGCTTTCACACAGCTCGCTCAGCCATAGCAGGAAGCTGTGCCCATGACGGTGTGCGAATCATCAGGGGTTATAGCTCAGCTTCCACGCCTTTTGCCACCTTGTGTGGTGATGACACCCCATCTCCCATCGCTCTCTCTGGTCCAGTGATGCTTAACTTCTACTCTAATGCACACACCACAGATTTTGGATTCAAACTTTCCTACAGGATAACCCGTGAGTAGCCTGAAAGCTGTTTGGAATTTTCTTTTCTTCTTGGGCAATTTCCACAAGAAATTTTAACTGTGATGCATACATCACCACAAGAATGATTTCAGATATTTTAAGGGGAAAAAAATATCAGTTGGGTTCATAATCCCCACAAAATCAACATTTTTCTTTGAAAAAATAAAACCTTCAACTTTTAAAATCTCTTTGAAAGAGGAGACTCAGATTTGTATTTAACATTTCCAGATTACCACCCTTCCCTTCTTAAAACAGACCTGACTTTTCTAAACTTCCGATTACTGTCGTCATCTTTCTCAATCTATCAATTAATTACAGGGAAAGAATAGTTATACCCCAAACATTGAAATGTTCTTTCTCATTATTTTCACTCTGCTATCAATATGACTCAGATGTATTCCATTCCAAGATGTGTCTTAGAACACTTTTCCCTGTTTCAACTCTTACTGTCTCTTCCCCCACCTCAGTGAAAAGATCAGAATTATTTGTAAACACAATGAAGAGAGGCTTAAGTTGCTTTGAAACAATCACTTTTTCTCCCCTCCCCCCTGCACACACCCTGCCTCAGGGAAAGAGGTCAATACTAAAGAATATATCAAAATTATTTTTCCATGCTATGAGTAATAACTGTTCTCTGCATATTCCCCCATCTTCGTTTGCAGCTTGTGGTGGGATGTTCAACTTCACCTCTGGAGTCATCCGAAGCCCTGCCTATTCCTACTCAGACTACCCCAACAACATGTTCTGTTTGTACACCATCACTGTCTGGGCCAACAGGGTGATTCAGCTCAAGTACGTCAGACAAATTTACCTTTACTAGAAAATCATTTTGCCTCTATTTGTGTAAAAGATATTTTTCTGATGGAGAGCACTGATTTTAACTGCATGTTTACAAGGGAATCTAGAGGATGGGAGAGAGAGGTAACTAGCTGTTAGTATAAACCTGGTAAAGGGGTCTTCCCCTTCCACAAAAGCCGATAGTGATTAACTAGGAAATACAAGTGCCCTACCAATTAAAGCAATTTGTTCTACTTATGCACCATTTTTAAAGGAGTTTCATATATTGGGTTATAAAGTTCTAAAGTCTCTCTAAATCAAAGGGTGTAGAGAAGGCAAGAAAAAGCTGTTTCCATTTGTCAGGTACTTAGAAACAAGGAACTTTATGCTTTCCCTAAATATTTTATTTTTAAAACAGTCATATGAGGTATATATTATTAATCTCATTCTATTGATGACAAAATTGAGGCTCAGAGGGCCAATAACTTTCCCAAAGTGATACACTATTACCTGAAGCATCAAATTTGAATCCTTACCAGGCCTTCTCCCTACTGCCTTCTCCCTGCCCTTAATATTTTCCCATTTTAGCTCTCAAAGCTTTCATACTTTCTAGCTCCTTAAGACATTTATTTTTACTAGTATGGCAGAACACCTCTAAATTGGTACTGTACAAATTATCTTTATCATCAGTGGCATTCTCTTCTAATCCTCCTCATTCCCAATAAGACTGATAAAGAGTATACGATCTCCACAGCTATAAAGTTGAAAATCATGTTCATCTTAGATAATATATTTCTAACTCAGTGACATAGAGCATGAAAAACTCTGAAAGTTTGTGTACATCACACTAGCACAGAATATTTTATAGAAACTTTGTGGTCTAACCACTCCTACCTATCTCCCCCCAGCCCCCGCCCATTGTCTGTCATCACTTTCTCCTCCCAAAATCACAAATTCTCAGTAATTTGCCCCTAGGGACATTCATGTGTTAAAATGGGTTCTTGGGCTATAAAACAAATCTCATCAAGAGTGATTTGCTTCCTATATCAGACAGTAAGTAAGTGGTCTCCAGGCTGGACCTCGAGGGAAACTGCAGATCCCACCTGGTATTATTTGTAAGGAAGCTGTGCCGCCAGGACAAAGACACTTTTAAGTCCTAAGAAAAAATGAGTAATCAGCACCTGCCAGATGGCCAGGAGCAGAAGGCCCATAAAGGAACCACCTGCCCAGATGGAAGCACAGAGGGTGCTTCTAGTCACTTGCCATTGTTGCTCAATATTTAATATTTGCTTCTAGCACATGTAGGATTGTAGTGTGTATACACTCTCACACACTATAATTCTACACATATTTATATTTATATCAGTATATCTGTATCTATACTGTGCATGCTTGATAACATGCAAATTCCTTTTGTTTCCCTCCAGGGGCCTGGGGCTCACCATAGTCAGCATTCCCATCAACATGTTTGGAAAATTATTTATTATACTCTTTCTAAGAACCTGCACTCTATGAAACACATACTAAGTGCTATAGAAGTGGCAGACAGCAATACAACATAAACAGTCTATTAAGACTCTTAAAATGTGCCTGCACATACGTTTTGTGTTTTTCCAAATATTTTCTGCTCCCCTGGGAAAATTATGCAAGATAAAAAATCAAAACAGCTTTGAATCCTCTTAGAAACTCAAATCTTTATTTTCCTTTATGGATTCATGCTGTGGAAAATAGACGTCTATAAAGAATAAAAAAAGAATGTTTTGTTTTTAGAATTTGTCTACCTATCGTTCTCTCTTCATCTTCTTTTATAAGAACATTAAATGTTATCTTGTTTAAAGAAAATACTTTTTCATCTCCTTCTTCATCATCGGTTTGAAAAATAAGTCACCAATGAAAACCTTTCTGAGAAAAAAATTAACAGATCCCTTTTGTCTTAAGACTATTAAAGGGACATATTTTAATCATTAGATATTTTCAAGTTGTTCCAAAGTATATATTATATTATAGCTGCTAATAAAAAGAAAACCAAGAAAGCAGAAGAAACCTGTAAAAATGAGGACAGGATATCAAAATAATTAACAGATTTTTAAAAAAGAGTAAGCTATGAAACCACCACAAAATCCTGAAGTTAAACCATGTAGGAAGCCTCGCCTGTGTGGAAACCCTGGGATAGTTAAATTGAATTGACAAAGCCATTTAGGCCATGAACCCAGGCCATGAAAGATGAGTTAGTGATATATCTGCCAGGTGATAAGAGGTAACAAGTGGCCCCAAGTCACAGTAGCTTCACTCAGCAATTTTACTGCTCACTACTCTAAGTGTTTCCAATATGCTTGATACCACCCATCGCAGCTGTTCTGCCATCCAGGCTCATGGCCACTTCATCTCTGCCTCTGCTTTAACGTTCATCACTGCAGTGGGAAGGCAAGATGGCAAACTGAGTAGTAGTTTTAAAATCTTCTTCCAAAATTAAATACATATAACATATGCTCTTAATGCATGACAAAGCTGTATTTTGACCTCATCACCATGCTGAACCTCCAGTGTGCACAGGGGTTGCGGGGGATGTAGGGGAGAGGGGCACAGTTAGTCCTGCCAGTGTTGGGAAGGAAGATGCTTGGGGTGTGCCCTGGGCTTCCTCAGTATATGAATTCTGGTGATTGCAATCAGATGAGACTGAAGAATTATTTCATTCTTTTCTACCATTGTTTTTTTTTTATTATTTCTTTTGTGAGTAATATTGTTTCATATTTTTGGTTTTCAAAATCACAGTAATAATGTTCACTTGTTTTGATTTATTTTGTTTTTGAGTAGTTACTTATGCATATATGAGAGTCTGGTTTTTATACATTGTTGCACATAACCTTACTTACTATAAGCTCTCCATTTTAAGAGGAAAATAGAAACTCAGAATGAGAAAGGTGCTATGATTCTAGCTTCTTCCACTCTGCACAGATATTGTCACTGTAAACAAAGAATATAGTACCACTTGAATCTCAGAATAACAAGGGAACAGAGTGAAAGCCATCTGTTTTAATGATACTGAAAAATAAAGTGTTGCTGAAATGATAAATAAATATGTAAGTTCAACTTACCAAAACTTAATCTCTAAGAGACTTAATATGTTCTTCACTGTGAATTCCTACAAGTCTAAAACTGTATCATATTCATCTCTACATCCCCAGCAAATATCTCACTTTTTCACATAATTATAATCAAAATATGTTGGCTAAACTTTTTACCTGATCAGTACAGTAGTATGTTGTTTCTAATATTTTCTATCAAGCAAAGCTGAGATGTTCTGCTTTTAGTGTGTGTGTGTGTTTTTTTACAAGAACTAAAGGTACAATAAATATCATGGAAATATGAATGTATATCATCAATATTAATGAAATTCATTTCACAGGTTCAGTGATTTTGATGTGGTTCCCTCCACCTCCTGCTCCAACGACTACCTGGCGATTTATGATGGTTCTAACATGAGTGATCCCCTTCTGGGCAGATTCTGTGGCTCCAAACGTTTTCCAAATATTAAGAGCAGCAATAATAGTGTGCTCCTAGTGTTCAAGACAGATTCATTTCAAACAGCAAGAGGGTGGAGGATAACTTTCCAGCAGACACTGGGTAAGAACTTTGGACATGTATGTCTATTTTTCACTTATTGTTCCTTTTCTGCTTCATTTAATTTAATTTAATTTTTTATGAAAGATCACAGTGGTAGCAGGTTGGAGGAAGACTCAGGAAACCCTGTGACCTGAGAAAAAAGAAGCTTATTACAGAATTCCGCATGGGAAATGAGAGTTCTTAAACTAATACAGTGGAAATGAATACAGAAGGAGGAATAGAAATCTCAGAGATAGTCAGAAGGTAGAAGACATCAGACATACAGTGTTTGGAGCTTGATGTGTTACATGTGAAAAAAAGTTGAAGATGACTTGTTGTCAGTAACTTGTTGGAGAGTGGATACCTTAGAAAGCTAAGATTTAGGGAAGAAATATTATATTTGGGTTTGAGTATTTGGGTAGAAGTACTTTGAAATATCTAAGTGCAGAAATATAGGAGGACACTGAAGCTTGAGAGAGGATTTGAGCTGGAGATAGTGATCAGGGAATTACTAGGAGGTGGCTGGGAAAGCTATCATGTGAAGAAAAATTGAAAATATCATCCCTGTTTATTCCCACTGCAGGTGAGAAATTATCTCTAGAACTTGGAACCATTTTAAACACAAGTTATCTGTTTATCTATATTCATTGTGTCAGTGGTATTGTCTGGAAAGTGTTTTGATTCTTCCACTTGAATATGGATGTGATTAGGGAATAGATTTGAAAATGAACAGCTCACTGAACAAATCACATAGTATGTGAAGACTCAGAGAGACCTACAATGAGCATCCTGACTCACTGTTCAAAAAATCCCCTTCCTTCTCTTTTCCCCAGGCTGTGAGATGATCTTCATTCTCCTGATACAAAGCAGAACTTACCTTAAACTCCTTTACATTTGGAGTGTTATTTTTTTATGCATTCCTTGAGGGAAGCGTTTAGACTTTTGTGTTTTGAAGGCTTCCCAATAAACTGTAGACATCATGAGAAATTGTATCAGAAAGTCACTTTGCCACCTACCCTACTTAGCAGTATCAACAATAACTTGAAAGCAAGTCTCATGGGTAGACGAGAGTATTGCCTTAATAGAATTGCCTAAGTGAAGTGGCATACAAAACACAGAAGGCTGTTTTGAAAGCAAAATTAATTTTCCTTTGGAGATTTCTTTGCGAAAAGCAACTCATATACCCTTGCCTTCAGCACAGACTTTCAAATGGCATATATTTACATTTGCTATTGCTACCTGCTTTCAAGTTGTTTTTCTTTTTTCGAATATATTCTCTCATGACCACTAAAATAGGCTTAAGTGCCCCACACTGCTGTCATCTGCATGAAGCTCGAGTTAGCCAGTGTTCCCTAGCTCATTAAATTACTGTGTTTTTCTGAGCCACAGAGAAGACATTTTCAACTTATTGTGATTTTACTGAACTGAAGTAGCACAGAAAGGAAAATATTACCCTGTCAGAGGCACTGTTCATGCATGAGCATTGGATACTTTCAGTCAATTACTCTTTTCTTCTGGTAACAGAGAAAAGGTTTAAGTGCGGAGAGTTAGAAATGGAATTTCATTACTTACCAGCATTGTGCTACTACTGCATTCCATGATGGTGACTTTTGCCTCCTTGTCATCTGTATAAATGCTTTTGACCAGTTGGAAATAATTCAGAAGCAAATTTAAATCATCTTTAATGGTAATTTTTAATGAAAACCTAAGTATTATAATTTTGTACTGTTTTGCTTTCACAAAGCTTTCAAAACTGCACATGTAAGTTTACTTATCATTTGGCATAACTTTTATCTGATAGTCACTGGATTTTTTAATCCCATGAAGTTTAAGAAACTGTTGGTCCTTTCGATTTGGCCAGAGTCAACATGCACCATAGTATAAAACTGATACTTACTAGTGCCCATTTTCCAGGAACTCCTGCTAGTTAAGTTCCCGCCCCTCCTTTGCCACCAGGGTATGCTTCAGTCATGACTCTGCTTGCCTGTGTCACTCGGGAAACATTTGAAACTTGCAGATGTGTTTTGAATTCATCAGCGCCCTGTTTTCAGACAAAGTGAATCACAATCCACAAACATGGAAATATGCCCAAACAGGAAAAGCTATAGAACAGGAAACAGGTGGTTATCACCCAGTTGTTTTACTATGTTATTGCCTGGTGAGATGCTATAAAAAAGTCCAACACCATTTCCTAGCTCAATTTTTATCCACTAAAAAAGATCAATTTGAATTATTATTATTTCCTATTTTTTTACAATGTGATGGGCAGCAAGTAAATAATTCCTTTAAAGTACCTCAAATGTCAAAGACAAAGACTTATGCATTAGGAAGTAATCTTGAGGTGGTGAATTCCTACAAGGGTACATGACCCATTCCACCCTACTTCCAAGGTGGGGGGAGGGGCACTGTAAGTGTGATGATTATTATCAACAGGAGCACTCCATGGTGCAATAATTTCTTATTCCTTCTTACTTTGCACTGAAATTTACCCAGTACAATAAATAAATAAATACATAAATATATAAATAAATAAATAAACCCTAAATTATAATTTGTAACTTAAGTCTAAAATCAAAAGCCAAGTCCCAGTTAAATCACAAGAACTAGCTGACACCTAGTATATAGCAATATTACTCCATCAACATTGACTATGTTAGTTAAAAAAAAAAGTAGATAGGGCCTCCCCGGTGGCGCAGCGGTTGAGCGCTGGGTTGCGAAGCTGCCCGCGGCCTATGCGGCGCCAGTTCGATCCCCGGCTGCTCCCCGGCCACCAGAGGAGGGTCCCACATGGCGCGCAGACCTCTCCTGCCGCCCGCTGCTCCCCTCAGCAGTGTGCTTCGGTCCTTCTGCCTGCTCTGCTCCCCGCTCTTGCTCTGGTGAATTCTCTCACCCTCCCGTGCTTCTGACTGTACCCAGTGCATGTATAAACAAAAAACAAACAAATAAATAAATAAATAAAACATGCCTCTATTAAAAAAAAGGTAGATAAATTATTCCTACTTCATGATTATATGATAGTGCATATATATGAATATATATATATATATATGTTATATCTAGATTCACTTCATTCCCAAAATTCAACCAAGATTCTTATAGATCAGCTATTACTCAGGATAGTAAGTTAGATCATTTTCATTCTCAAAGACTTAGGAATACAGGATCACCTTCCACATTTGGGTCATGTGTATCTGGTCTCTAAAGTTTTAACTGTTTCCATAACATTTGTAAAATATCTCCCAAATGTACTAAAGGAAGACAAAAGGACATGGTGGGAGGATGTTGAGGCTGCAGAACAGGGTTTACTTGTAAGAGAGGATAGGAAAGGGAGACCAAGAAAGCTGATGAAATTAAGGGACCAAAGTGATGGAAAATACAGTCACAACAAATGGAGAAAAGTGTAACAACAAATGCAGACTTTGATCTAGTCATTTTTAAGTTTCATAGTTTGTTATATTTGGACTTTGAGAGGCATCCTAAAATTCTGTAACTAAACAATAAAAAATATACTTAAAATCATTCAATGTCACTACATATCTTGTTGTATATATATAACTCTAGGTGCTTTTTAGCAGCCTAATCTAAGCTGCCAAACCACATTATTTTTAAAAGTATAAGTGCAATATGATAGTTGAATTACAGTGTGAATGATTTTATAAATTGATGCTCAAGTAACTCTCAGTCTAGCAATAATGGGGGCTTTACACGAAAGTGATGTCTGTCTGTTTTCCTAATGTCTTTTGCTCCCTCTGATAAAGTCTGAGAATGAGATGAGCTGAAATTGAAAACCCATTTATAGAAAACTAGGCTAAGCCTATTTCCGCCCTTTTTAAACCTTGTAACTTTCACTGGTGACTGCACATCCCTTGGGAGATTATACCAAAGACAAGGTTATCTGAAGTTTATTCTTTGTGGCTTTTATTGAAAAGGTTTTTTATTTCTAGACTGAGAATGTGGGAATACGATCAAGAAACCATAGGTTTACCTAGGTGTAGTACACCAAACCCTTACAAAAGAAACAGACAGGAGTAAAATTCCAGATCAACAAATGAAAAGTTGTTACGAAAATATATTCTGACATTAGAGTCTGTACCTCTCTCTCCACCCGCCTCCCTGTCCTCTAATGACCAGATTGCTGTCTCTGGTCTTGAAGGGTAGGGCTGTCTTTGGGAAAATAAAACCAGATGGTATTGTAGAAACCAAGCTAAGTGATAAAACTGAGTTAATGGCAAATTATAACATAACACTTTGAAAAACATTCAAGTGAGGAAAAGCTGGGAAGCAATATGTTCTGCATAAATTAAACCACACCAAGCCCTTCTCAAAATTAAACTCATGAGAAATTTTGAGTTAAATTATTTGTAAGCAGAGTTCCCTATAAAAATCACTATACTTACACAGATCAGCTTGGCTTTGATGTAGGTTCCCAGGAGTCTGAAAGCACAATATATCTAACCGATAATAAACTTAAAAAAAATCTAATTGGTTGTAAATCAATTGTTTGATTTACAATGTTATTACATTATTAGGGCTACAGGCTATGTATGCTTCTCTGTTTTCTAATACATGAATCAGATATAATGTTATACAGCAGCTTTATGTCCTGCTAAATCCCAGTGACTACCTCACAAAATTCAAGAGCATAATGATAATGACTTCCTATCACTGAGCATCTACAGGAGAGGCTTTATATATATAATTACATGTGTGTGTGTTTGTGTAGTGCTCACTACCACCCATGATACAGGGGTTGTCCCATTTTACATAGGAAGAAATAAGAAGTTAACAATGTAAGGAATTTGTTTGCTGCCAAAATGTTTTGTAAGAGGTAAAGCCAAGCCTGCAGTCATGACTCTTTCCTAATTTATTCTTTTCTGAATCAGCCCACATCACCTTTGGGGCAACAAATAAACACAGGGACAGAGGAGATTCTCAGGGTAAATTTTCTGAAAGACATTCATCTTGTTATTTCTATTACCTATCTGATTTGTCCCAGTAGGTAATATCCTATTAATATGAATATTGCATATAACTGTAGCAATCACTGTTTCCTCTTATCCATAAGGAATAGAAACATAATTCTTAATAATATACTATTTATAATATGTTTGTATGTTTAATATATAAACATTTATGATAGAACATATAGAATATATAAAGCATTATAAATAATACATTATTAAATAATATAATTGCATATATATACTATATTGGTATATTTGTATTTATATCACAACATACAATATTATTTAATACATAATAAATATGTTTAAATAATTAATATTATATGACATATTTTATAATGCTAAAATATATTTAGTGTTTACAACAGAAATGATATTTTTATTTACAAGTAACATTATATATATATGTAGTAAAAGTCCATTATCTTCTGATGTTGATGGACAGATGTCATTTCTCTCTTATCAACTTTCCATGGCATAATGGTAAAGAATTTTCACAGTTATGTGGAGTATAATTTCACTAGAATATAAAGGAAAGAAATATCTATATAACAAAAAAAAAATCCCTCTACCCCCCCAAATTATGACCTCCAATTTAGTAAAATTCCTTAAAATCCTAACAAAATGAAGGCACATGTGCATTTATTTTTACAAAGTAAATGTGATTGTTAATCTTATCATCCAGTTTAGTTTACAAATTAGTTTAGTTTGCAAAAAGGTCACTTGGCAAATTTTGAGCAGAATTGGAAAAGTAAACCCTGTCCTCACTAAATAATACTGCCATCACAGTCATAAATTGAAATATCAATAGCATAGTACACAACAATGTAAAAATAAGAAGAACAAAACAATTCCATGTCCTTGTTTAAGTCATTCTCAAAAAGCTGATTTTTTTTTTGTTTGATTTTGGTTAGTTTGAAGAATTTCACATCCTTTATATTGCAACCTAATTTATGACTGCTTAATAACACATTGTTTGTATCCTATTTTCTCTAAACATTTTCAGCTTTGTGATAACTTTTGATTTTGTGATTGTCAGTGTTGAGTACATAAGTGTTGCTGCACATTAATGTATCCTGAATTTTCTCTGCCTGCTGAAATCTAATATACAGAGATTAAATTTTCTCAAGTAGAAGAGCTAATACTATTTAGCTAAAGAATTGCAAATTTTTTGTTAAAGAAGCATTTTCCTACTACAATATCCCTAATGCACCTTCAGTGATATTCTTATTCTTATTTCACTAATTGTTTCTTCACAATCACATATGCTGCAAGGTTAACTAAATTTAGCTTTGAAAACAGGTTAACACATAGGCCCAAAAAGTCATTTTGCTAAAATCAAAAATATACACACATACATATACATGTACTTATCTATGTATAAATACATACATATATACAAATGCATAAACATGCACATACATACACATAATAGGTGCCTGTAATATAATAACAACTTCATAAATCAAGAAATATGTTTAATTATAAGAATTTCTCATAAGCCTAGAGAGAAAGATCCATCCAGTAAGAACTCTTTACATTTTCTACCCAGTTCTTTATTGTTTATTCAACAGTGTTCACTAGCTATTTACTATGAACTTTTCTCTGGAGATACAAAGGTGAATTCAACTATATCCTTATGAAGCTTATCAAGTAGTAGGAAAAGCAAATAATTGTAAAGTCAGCACAATAAATGCTTTTGAAGTATATGCAAAAGACAGTGGAGGCAGGAAAGAAGGAATCTGTGGTTACTTTGGTCTTGAGTAAAACAGGGCCCAGGAATTACGCTCAGAGAAATAAGCCAGGAGGAAATAGAAAAATATTGGATGGTTTCACTTATAGCAGGAAGATAGGGGAACCAATAAGACATCAGTGAAAAAAAATAATAACAGTACAAAACACAACAAAGCAAAAATGGACAATTATAAATCAGAGACATCCTGCAAGGGAGGGAGGAGCACAGGGGACTGAGGTGATGGTGCACCCCCGTGCATTGGTGAAGGAAACTCGATGGGGACTACACCTGAGGGGGTGAGGGGAAGCAAATATTGTTTAAAAATGAACAATGATGTAAAAAAATTTAAAAAATTAATTAATAAAAAAATGAACAAATGAACAAAAAAAAAAAAAAAAAAAAAAAACCACAGGGCCCAGGACCATTATTAGAGAAAACATCACAGAGAACATGAATGCTGACATGTAGTCTGGTGGTTAAGAGTTTAAGTGCTAGAGCTAGACTTCCCGGGTTCAAATCCAGTTCTTGCACATCCTAACTAGTTTGGTCTTAGAGAACTATTAATCTACTCTGTGTCTTGATTTTCTTATCTTTAAAGTGAGCACACTAGTAACTATCTCATAGTATTGTGATGACTATTAAACTAGAACATTCCCTAATAACATTTAACATATAACAAATTTGAACTTTAAATAGTATTATTTTGGAAGGGTAATACTATTTAAATACTATTTAATACTATCTGTTTGGGAAAACAGATATTTTATGGATAAGAAAAACATATAAAGTATGTACAAAATTGCAAGTGTATTCCATTTCAGAGGCTGCAGACTGATGTGTCCATTCTTTGATAATGTTTTGAGGTGTTGAGGTGGCTTTGGGTGTGAGATGGAGAATAAGGATGAAACAGGAGAGATAAGCAGGGTTGAACATGGAGGTTCTGTAAGATAGGAAAAAGTAGCAAGAGAGTACTATGAGTGATTTTTTTTTTTTAGAAAGCGCATTCTAGTACCTATGAGGATGATGTTTTTAAATAGGAGCAACATTTTAGGCAGGGAAAATTTAGGCAAGTATTATAGGAGTTTAGGCAGGGGATGATGATGACAGCATAGCAATGTGAAAATAAAAAGGTGGGGGCTTAAAGAAGAAATACTTAACATGTAGAATTAATAGTACACAATATTCTATGAGCAATGTAGTAAGGGACAAGAACAAATTATTAACCTAAGTTCCTGGACTATATCTTGTGATACCACTACCCAAATATGAAACTGCCAGGAGAGAACCAGAATTTGTAGGCAAAAATAATATATTCTGTATATGATTTGAATAATTTAGTTATTGTAAGATATCTGGCTAATGTTCAGAAGGTATGAAGAGGTGGGAATTAGAAGCTCAGTAGGGCCTCCTTGGTGGCGCAGCGGTTGAGCGCTGGGTTGCGAAGCTGCCCGCACTCTGGCTCTGCTCAATTCTCTCACCCTCTCACGCTTCTGACTGTACCCAGTGCTCATATAAATAAATAAATAAATAAATAAATAAATAAATAAATAAATAAATAAATAAACACATAAATCTTTAAAAAAAAAAAGAAGCTCAGTGGAAAGATCTGAGCTACTTCGGTCTTTTTTTTTAATTTGAGGCAACATAATGTGGTACATACATTCTTTATATTACTATGTAATTCTGGTGAATTGATCATATCATTTTTCAAGATCCATATCTAATGCTTCTTAGCTTAATCCTTACTTTTTCTGAGTTAGTATAACTTCCCTAGCTTGCTTTCTGTTCATTTTTGCACGGTATATTTTTTAAACTTTCCAATTTCAAACTAATCCCAAAGAATATATTTGGGTTTTGTTTTATGCTGTCTTTCAATTGGATAATTTAATGTGTTTACATCTAATAAAATAACTGACATTATTGGATTTAAATAAACCATTATATTTTATAGTTTGTATTTTTCATTTTGTCTGAGCCATTTTGAACTAGTTTTTTTTAGGTGTGGTTTGGGTTGAAGTTCATATATTTTTACCTTTGAATGTCCAGTTGGTCTAGCGCTGTTTGTTGAAAAGAAGGGCCATCCTTCATTGAATTCCTTTTGCTTCATTGTAAAAAATCAATTGGGCATATTTGTATGAATCTATTTCTGGGTTCCGTATTCTGCTCCATTGATGTATATGTGGTATATCAATATCATACTGTCTTGATTACTATAGCTATAAATTAAACCTATTGTCAAGTGGAGTAATGCCTTGTTTTGTTTTTCTTGTCAATATTGTTTTAGCTATTCAAGGGCCTGTTCCGTATTTGAATAAGCTTTTTTTTTTTAAATATTAACAGAAAATCTTGCTAGCAATTGCATTAAACTTATGCATCACTATAGGAATCATTGACATCTTGAAATGCTGAGTCTTCCAAGCTATAAACATGTATCTGTCACCATTTTTCTTTGACTACTTTCACCATTTTGTAATTTTTAGTACACAGAGCCTGTATGTTTCATTAAGTAATAACAGTGCATTTCATTTTCTTTTGAACAATTTTATTTCTTAATTTTGAATTCCACAAGTTCATTGTTCATATATATAAATACAGTTGATTTTTATGTATTGTTCTTATATCCTGAGTTCTTACTAAATACATTTATTAGTTCTGAGAGTTTTTATTTAATTTTCCTGGGATTTTCTACATCTTCAAATAGTGTTGATTTTATTTCTTCTTCTACAGTTAGTATTCATTTTTAAGTTTCCCATTACACTGGCAAGAATTTTCAATACTATGTTAAATAAGAGTGCTGAGAAAATATACCCTTGCCTTTTTCATGATTATATGTAGGAGATCTTCCTGATCATAGGAGGAAAGTAGGTAGTTTTTCACTTTATTATGTTAGCTATTAGTTTCTTGAAGATGAGGTTTATGGAGTTAAAAAAATTCCCTTCTGCTCCTAGTTTGCTGAGAGTTTATATGATGAATGTATTGCATATTATCAAGTCTTTTCCCTGCATCAGCTAAGGTAATCTTACCATTTTGCTTAATAAATCATTTTTAAAATATCAAATTTGGTAAGAACAACTCTGTGGTGGAATTAATGATGCATACATAAGTGTTTGGTTATGCCTAAATAATGCAAAATAAATGAAAAAATAATAACATTCTCTTTATCCTAATTCTTTATATGTTGCATTATTCTTTTTCTAGTGACTATAGGTACTGATTGGCTATTGGAATTACCTTTTGTATTATCACTAGATTAAATACAAATTGTAAAATAAGTTAGACTAGGTATCAAATTAGGATATCTAAAGTGAATCAAATCAAATAAAAATACAAAAGTCATACACATTGTTAAATGAAACAATACAACTCATGTTACAAAAACCATTAAAGCTATTTTTCTTCCATAACATAAATATGATGCTTATAATGTGTATATATTTGAGGTGAGGGAGTAGAAAAATAAATCAAATTTGCAGGTTCATCTGAAACCTAGTTGAATTTTTAAATAAATTCACTGCTTTAAGGCAGTTGTATACTTCAGGTTTGAAAATCACAGTAGGATTTACCCAAAGAAAGGGTTATGGAGCTCTAACCCTGCAACCCTGTGTGGTTGAAAGCCAGCTATCCTGGTGTGCTCCCATTTCCCTAAGGCACCAGCTTTAAAAGAGTTTATGTTCTGCTCCCTGTGTGTCTCTGTGCTGCCTTCCACTATAGCCTAAAGGCCCAGCTTACTCACTGGCAAACAGAAAAATGCTGATCTTTATCGTGAGTACTGCTCATTGCCCACCATCTGTCTAAGAAGTGGTTGTCCAGAGAAGGCTAGAGATCCTATCCAGGAGACCTCAATAAAATGTCAACTACATGTGAAGTCAGTCACAGAAATGTCAATTCTCAAGGTATCTATTTAGAAATGTGTCTATATCCACTGAAGTGTTCAAGATGTTTTCTCTTAGATAACATATTTCATACTTTATGAGATTTATTCTGGCTACAGCTTCACCTTGAGATTAATAATTGGAGAGAAATAATTTAGGATTCAGTTACTAGTTTTTAATTAAATAGATCTCAATCCAGATCTCACTGCTTACTAGAGGTTTATATTTCCAATATTTTTTTAGTAAAACAATTTCTTTATCTAAAGAAAACTGTTTTATAGGAAGTGTTTTCAATTTGGAGAGGAAGGTTAGAGAGACATTTTTTTCTTGGGACAAGTAATGTCATTGTAGAATGCTGTTGAGTCAACTTGACTGATGAAGTAGGTACTGATGGATGGGAGCCCACTGGATGGTGAAAAAAAATGTGTAGTAATAAGGAAGATGATGAATTTATGATGCTAAACAAGATGTCAGGGTTAAGGTCTTATACTAACAACAAAAGGGGAATTTTGAAATATCAAGATAGTAAACAAATATTTTCTTTTGTATGAAGGTATTTCATAGTCACAGAGTTCTCCCCTGTTTTTCTCATAAATTCTGTTATCGTTGAAATACAGAGGTAGTGCTGCGGCAATAACACCTTTGGTAAAGAACTTTTTTTTGTTAATATGCCTTTATATTTCTCCCAAAGGTTTACTTTTCCATTTAGCCATGGGTACAGTAGAAGTACAGAACAGTTGTACTGTATTTAAACATTGAAGTGGGGAAATTATGCCAATTATAGTCATTTCCTATATCACACAAATACCCAAACACTCATATATTAGATTTACTTGCAATACATAAGTATGCACTCATACAATATATTTACTCTTAGTATTATTCCTATATAATATAAATTATCTAATGTATTCAAATGTTATATTTAATTATCTAACTATTTGAGTTAGGATTGTCCTCCATTTTCCTTATTCTGTGTGAATATTTTGTGAATTAAGCCATATACTCTATTACAGAGTATTAGAATTAAGCCATATACTCTATTATACTCAGTTGATAATTCAAATGAGTTATTTGTTTATTAGTTGGCTAGTGCCACAATAATGTTGCATATAAAACTATCCAAAATGTACTGGATTATGCCTGGCTCTTTAATTTTATCACTTATGGGACTGCAGGCTGGTTTTCAGGCCTCTGCTGCAGGATGTGGTTGACTGTGCTCAACTCTGCAGTCCAGACTGGTTCAGGTCTGCTCTGCAGGAATCCATTTTCTCTTTCACCACTGGTTACCCAGGGCATGACTTGATGGATCATGGGAGCAGAAAAGTCAAGACAAAAAGCACAAGCCCACTAGAGACCCCTTCCTACTTCATGACTGCTAGTATTCCATTATTTAGAATAAGCTTAACATCAAGTGGACAGAAAAATGAACCCTGTCCATTCTAGTGCACTGCAAAGAGGAACTGAAGTGTTAGAAATCATCTAATCAGCTACTTGTCATTTGATCTATGCCAACACATGCCAGTAATTTACAGATTCTTGCTCTGGGTTTCCCTAGAGAGAAGTGTATCTGTCTTGTGACAGTAGTAGTGTTGTTGATGGTGGTAGAAATAATATTATAAAGTGTGTGTGATGTGCTCACTGTGTCCAAGTACAGTTGTCATTCTGCTAACTTTTAGTAATAATTCATGTACAAGCAATAGTAAAGATATAGCTTAAACTTTTTAAAGTAACACTTAGTTTTTGAAGTTGATGTATTAATGGGAAAAATCCAGTGACATCATTTTCCTGTATGAAGCCCTCCAAGTTGTCTTACCTGGTCTCATCTCCTCTAATCCCTTTCCCTTACACATGGCTTCTACTACCAGATGCCATTTTTAGATCATACAAGTGCGTTCTAATCCTATCACTCTTCTGATGAAAAACCCTTTCAAGTGTATGTTTGTAGAGGTTTGAATCTATAGCCCCCAAAGCAGACACAGCATTGTAAAAAAGCAGACACAAAATTGTAAACTAATGTAAACTAATGAGGTAACTAAGGCAATGTCACCTCAATAAACATAATTGCAAAAAAAAAAAAAAGACCTTTGAAGTGGATCCCCATTACCTACAGAATTAAGTCTAAAGATGAAATCCAATAATTTAAATTTGAGGATCTCTGTAGAAAAACCTATACTGTTTCCCAATCTTACTTCTCATTGTTCTCCTTCGTGTATTCATTTTATCAAACAGATTTACACTTTCCTATACATAGTATGTAAATTCTTGTCTACTTAACATCTAGTGATCAATTCTTTCAGTCTGGAATTGCCAATACCAGTTTGATTACTGCATGGTCTTGTCCTATTTATCCTTGAAAACCAAGGTCAAATATCACCTCCTCCTCAAACTTTCTACATCCTCATAACCCGAAGCAATTTCCTTCTGTACAAATCTCACACTTTTCTGCATCTTTTATGGCTTCTGTCATTTTCTAAATTATATTATTATCTGTGACTTATCACTGCTATAGACTTGTCATTCATCTCAGTACTAAATATATTTCCTGAATACTAAAGCAATATTTAACTGATAAGTAAATTTATCAATTCATTAATTCCTTAAGTAATTGTTCTGTTCTGCTATGCATGTCAGTAAGCTTAAGTGGCTTCCTTAAATAGCAATCAATCCACACTGGAATAAAAGATGTGCAAACTCCAATTCTTTCTTTAGTTTGTAGACCTGTTCCATATAGAGTTACTAGCAATAAGTAGTACAGCACTGTGAATTGCTTTGGTTTCAGAATAACTTGTGCTATATACCATCTATAGATATATCAAGAACTGGGCCTTTGGAAGCATTTTTAACTCCTGGAAACCTCTGACTGTGCAAAAAAAACCTATAGTTTTATCTAACTTAGAATCTTTGAAGAGGACAGCCTATTCACATATACTAAAAAAAACCCTGCACCTTTGACACTCTTTATGTCTGAGAAGGGCTGCAGCTGTTTGCATTTCCTACCAGGATCCAAGTCCAAAATCTTAGTGCCCCCTAATGTTGAAAGAGATCCTTTCACAGTTAGCAGAAAGATGAAAGGAATGAAATGAGACTTAATCCACGGAAGGCCAATGTTGATGAAATTTAACTTCAGAACTAGTAATAAGTTGTAGTTGTGCAAGCTTTATGAACATTTCTTTGAAAAACTATTCAATCCCTATTCTTACTAGGGTTATTCTGAGCTTAATTCCTCCTCACTATTTCTTCCAAATACTCAATAGGTTTTTCTTTTATGCCCTTTCATCACTTTTGAGGCATTGGCTTAGGCTATGGAATGGACAAAACTCAATCTTACATTCTAAGAATTTTGTCTGTATTTTTTTCATAGTACACCATTTAATAATCTTGAAAGTATTCTTTATTTTTCTTTTGTATTTTTATTCTGAATTTCTAACTTTTCAATGTAGACCTTTTGTTCTCCAGTAAACTTCTTCAGCTTCTCCTTCTTTTTGAAAAAAGAAAAAAGTCACATATACAGTTTGGTTTAATGTAAATTGGACTATAGTTTCACATGTCTCTCAGCCTTTTTCTATCAGACTATTTTAATAAAAGATTGCTTGGGAGCCAATTTTCTTAGAGTGTTAGGTAAATTATAATTTCAGTTTATAATCTGGTAGTATTCATAAAATAGAACATAAAAGTAGAATATGTTCATAGTTCTCAACAGTTTTGTTATGCAAAATACATTATTTTGTATAAAATTTATTTTTTCAAGGATTGAGAAAGTCTTAATAAATGACATCAACAGTTATAAAAATGCATAAAGGACCAAATCTTGTTACTCACTTCTCTAGGCAATATGCTTGAGAGGGAGGGGCCCAAAGAATTGAAGAGGAGGTAAGTAATGAAGACACTAAGGCAAGTGGCATAAGTGCACTTATGCTCAGTGAACAACCTGATAATGTTCATCAAAGTGTGACAGGAAATAGAAATTACATGATTTTCAAAACCCGCCATGTGAAATAAGAGTGATTCTCTTTGGTCTGCATAGTAATGTGTGTTTGGTTTTTTTTTTTTTTTTTTTTTTTAACACAGGACCTAGGCAAGGATGTGGTGGTTATCTCACAGGTTCAAATGGCACATTTGCCTCTCCTGATAGTGATTTGAATGGGAGATACGACAAGAGTTTAAACTGCATATGGTTCATAACAGCACCTGTAAACAAATTAATCAAACTCACCTTCAATACATTTGTTCTGGAAGCAGCAAGTAGTTTTCAAAGATGCCTTTATGATTATGTAAAGGTAAGGAATTAAATATCTTAACAGAGTCTAGTGAGTACAAAATTGTGACTAATACTAATTTTCAAAGATATCATGTATAATATTACAGATGCTCTATCTTCACATCAAATTAATATTTACTATGGATGCCTCCCATGGCTGCTAGCTTTAGCTTAAGATTCACCATTCATCCATGACTTGTCAAAGCTGTCCTGTGGGGAGATGGGTTGGTTGGGCAGACATACTCAAAGGACTTCTGGTAAACGCTGCAATTAATAATTTCTGCATATAAAAATCATCCCTTAGTTTTTCTAGCTTGAAAAT
The DNA here is from genome assembly GCF_014898055.3 of Talpa occidentalis. Classification (NCBI taxonomy): domain Eukaryota; kingdom Metazoa; phylum Chordata; class Mammalia; order Eulipotyphla; family Talpidae; genus Talpa; species Talpa occidentalis. Next base: position 64,215,657 of record NW_023601433.1, on the reverse strand, counting down.
TGTACATATTTGCTTTTCATAACACCTGTAGATGTAGAAAATATGCTTGTTCTGAAGTCTCATTAGAAGTAAATCAAGAAATTTTTCTATTCCTTTTTTTCCTGTTCATTTTTAAATAACTACTATCACTCTATCAAGTTATATGAATTCAGATTAAAAATGGTAAGTAGTAACAATCAATATATACTACTACCCTGGGAATGGAAATAGCAAGTATGGCAAGATTTCTGCCCTTGAGGACTTTAAATCTGACTGAACATCTAAGAAAAGATACATGTAAATCTGCAATCAGCATTCAGGAGAGTCAGCATCTAAGTGCTAACTAATACGTTGAATCCAGCCTTAAATGCACATTTAAAAGGAAGACAATTTCACGACAATCTGAGGTAATCAAAAGTCTTCATGAAGTGAGAGAAAGCTGGGTCAAGTCGGACAAGAAGGCATTCTAAACAAAGTTAATATAAATAAAAAGACATAGTAGTTGGGATGTGCATGTTCTTGAAAGAGTGTTCAGGCTGGATTTATTGAAGTAGAATATTGGCAAAGAGTAGCAAGAAATAAAATTACCTAATTAGAGAAATACCCAGATTATAAAGGTTTTTGAAAACTCAAACTAATGAATTTTGATTTTATGCAGTTGAAAATAAGTGATTGAAGTTTTTCCAGTGAGTGATATGTTAAGAGCAATTTTTAAGGATTAAGGAAATAAATATGGACTCAGAAGTCTATGTGGATTTTAAGGGGGGCAATCTGGAGTCAGAACCCCAGGGAGGGTTACCATTCAGTAAGGGGCCTGAAACTGTATATACAAAGATAGTGAAGATGACAAGTTTGATGCGAGAGGATCTTTTAAATTCAAAAATTATAAATTTTATAGAAACCAGTTTTAAAGGAGAGGGAAGGGAAAGTCATAGATGGAACATAGATTTGAGTACTTAATTGTACAGTATCTTATATTTTCACTGTGATAAGCATCAAACCTGGCAGGCCAGAAGATTGTCAGTATTTTTTAGAGGAGATTGTAGGTTTGACAGGTATTGGTTTTGTTTGGGTGATTGTAGGGCAGATAAGTGGGATTGCTTGTAGGCAGAGAATTGAATGGAGTTCCAGCAAGACAACAGATTAAACAGAGAGGAGGAGACAGCAAAAGAGCATTCTTTCCATCTGAAGAAATGATGTTTTCTTTGGAAGAGAATGATGGAACTAGAAAGCCAAGCTCCATTCAACTCTAGGAAATGTACACAGGGAAGCAGTTAGTGAGGACAAAAAGAGGCAGGACAATAAACAGCTGAGTGGTAGGGGGAAAAATGTAAAAACCAGGAACAGTGGCACTATCACTGATGTCAATGGGGTGGATTATCTTACCAAGGACATGTGGTCAATACTATTAAATTGTAAATTAGAGTCCAAGAATGGTTCAGAAGAAGAAAAGTCTCATTAGGTTGGATGACAACCATTTAAGTAGAGTATTGGCACTGAAGCCGAAGCAGAGGGAGTTCACGAAAAACTAGAGATAACAAGGCACATAATGTCAGGTTGAATTCTTCTTTTCTAAAATGAGACCAAAATGGCCAGAGCAGCAGTGAAACAATCAAGACTGATCCTGATTTTACATAAAAGTAAGAAGTTTGAGGACAGGTAGTATGGACACAAATCCAATTTTGCCACCAGTAAATATCCACATCTCCTCAATTACTCATAACCTTATCTATTAAAAAATTCATATAATCATATGTATTTGGCAAGGCTGTTTTAAAAATAAAGATAATGTATGCTAGAGTGTTCAGCATACATTAAAAGAACAAATTTTCTTCTTTTATTTCCACCAGACAAGCATGAAGGCTGTGGAATTTTGTTTTCTTAAAGTATTTTTAAAAACTAATTTATATGTATCATTATTATAAATGTAAATTCATAATGGAATATTTTCAGTGTGATCCTGTTAAGGGAGTGGTTGATTGGATTTATCCCCAAGATCAAGTTCACAAATGATGTGATAAGATCATTAAAACAATTAGTAATTTTCTGAATTTCTTTTTTTTTTTTTTTTTTTTTTTTAAAGGCATGTTTTTATTTATTTATTTATTTGTTTGTTTGTTTGTTTGTTTGTTTTCGTTTTTTTTTTATACATGCACTGGGTATAGTCAGAAGCGCGGGAGGGCGAGAGAATTCACCAGAGCCAGAGCGGGGAGCAGAGCAGGCAGAAGGACGGAAGTACACTGCTGAGGGGAGCAGCGGGCGGCAGGAGAGGTCTGCGCGCCATGTGGGACCCTCCTCTGGTGGCCGGGGAGCAGCCAGGGATCGAACCGGTGCCGCAGAGGCCGCGGGCAGCTTCGCAACCCAGCGCTCAACCGCTGCGCCACCGGGGAGGCCCAATTTTCTGAATTTCTTTAAGCCATTTAGAACAGAAATAGCAGTATCATAAACAAGAATTTTCTAGTTTCAGAATGAAATGTCCTTTTGGAAAAAATGTTTTGTTCAGAACTTCTCTTGTTTTTTTTTCTTGGGAAACCAGTCCCTTTAATTGGCAACTTTTCAAGATTATTAGAGTGGCAAGATCAAAGAACAGTCTGGGGCATATTTATTAAAGAGATCCTCTGTGATAAATGGGACAGTTGTTTTTTTTTAGATGGTTTCTCAGATATTAAATCAAATAGCTTCTTAGAAAAGCTAATTTAATTCAATTTAGTAGGTAAATATATGCAAGTGAAAATGTGCCAATTCCGTTATTCATTCATAATTAGATCACTATTGTTTTTGAAATGGTTGGCTGGGAAAGTATTAGGATCACTGCAGGATGTAGTGAATTGTGTATTTAACTGAGCAGTTGCTGTTGAGATTAAATAACATGCTTTCCATAAAGAGTCATGTTGCATAATTCTGTGTGGGGTGGTATCCAACATGAAAGATGTGGAGTGTTAAAGATACCTTTAACACTGGAGGAACCTCTTGGTTCCTCAAGAGGCTGTAAAGCAGAGGAGACTGACATGCAAGCATGTATATTATTGCATTACCTGCCAAATAAGTAACATGAGAAATTGAAAAGTAAAGCAGGAAAGGGTACACCTATATGGAATAATTGGGTCCGGTTTGGGAGGAGAATCACTAAAACATGCTTCCTGTGGGAGCTGCCTACCAAAGTGAAGGGAGTGAGGATGTTACAAAGCAGCCCCAAAATGAAATGGGGTGACCTTTGTGAGAGTCCTTACCCATGCACTTAAAACAATTTAGTACAAGACCCAACTGCAGGCATACATAGCAAGGTTAATAAAAGGTTTATTTTCAAAAGGGAAATGAAAAGAGGGGCAACCCAGGAGAAAGAGAGAGAGATTGATTGGTGAATGCTTCCTACTGGTAATAGTCTGAGCTGGGACCCGGGAGCACACTGAGGGCAGGCCACACCAAGCGAGCACAGGCCCGCAGTTATTCAGTTATAAACCTGGCCCAGCTGCTTAACTCCACCCTTAGTTCCCAGCAGTACCCGCTTCGGGAAGCCAAGTCATGCAGATTCATGGCATTGATGGGATTTGTGGCCCTCGGGCCTGGGATCTCTTTGGCATGGAGGTGGGAATGGAGTCCATAAAACATCAGTGGGTGAAGTTCATTCAGGACATAATCTTCCCCCAACAAGGAAAGGCAGCAAGCTACATAGTGTGTGCTTAGCTTCTTGACATCAACTTGCTGATCTTTAGTTGTCACTTCTCTAGTGGTAAACAGTGAGGGAAGTGGCAGAGAGGACTGAGGGCTGTGGCCTTAACTGCTATCCCTCTGCTAGAAAATACTGGAGTAAGGGGAAAGGTGAGGTTTCCCTCCTAACATTTCCCATCTTCTCAACCCATTCAGTGCCTGTTGGAATAGCCAATATTTGTAATGCTTCCTTGACCACGTGAAGTGAAAATCACATCGATGCCATACCCTAGCCATACACATAATTAAAAAAAAAAATCAGTATAATGGACTAAATGCAGTGAAAAAAAAAAAGAAATAAAAATATAGGAAACAGCGCAGATTTCAATTCAGTCCTGCATTGCATAAATATGTTTTGGTCAATGACCAGTTGCATATGCAATGGTGGTCCTGTTGCCTAGTGACACTGTTGCCTTCACAGTGTTGTGAATTTTATGTTGACACCAGCCTCATGCATCTCATGTCTGTCTTTTCACTTGGTAGCATCATTTCCCCTTATGCTTGATTTAATCTCATGTTGTTTTGGTCATAATGGTCTCTTAAGTGAACGAAACTCACTGCTAATGTTGCCAGTAAGAATACATGTTGAGTAATTGACCTGGAAGCAAAAGTAAAAGTGATGAAGGACTAGGAAAATGGAAAATCAGTGATGGTCAGTGCTAGCCAGTCAAGCCTGCCCCATTCCATATTGTTCTTCAACAATATTGAAGGACAGGAGCTATTGAAAGATCTGCATCATTGAAAGCAATGAGTAACAAAATTCGAGACAAGCCTATGTCAGATATAGAGAAACATCCGATGACCTGGATTGAAGACCAGACCCAGAAGCATACCCTCTCAGCACCGTGTGTATCATGACCAAAGCAAAAAGTTTCTTTGTGATGTTGAAAGAACAATGTTGAACTTACTGTGAGCTTTGCATGGTTCACACAATTCAAGAGTCATTATTCATTACACAGTGTGAAAGTGAGTGGTGAGTTGCTGGGAGCTGATGTAAAGGTAGCTGGAAAAAAAAATTGGAAACTCTAGATAAACTGACTGTGGAGAAAAATTATTTGCCAGACCAAATCTTCAACCTGGATAAAGGCTTCTATTCTGAAAATAAGTGCCTGGAAGGAATTTCATCCATAAGAAGGCCAAGTCAATGCCAGACTTTAAAGGACAGAATAACGGTCTGTGTGGAGGCAATGACACAAGCTACAAATTAAAACCCTTTGTCATCCAGCACAGGGAGAATGAACCCCAAGGCCTTCAAGCAATCAGTAAGCACACACTGCCAGCGTACTCCAGTAGCAATAAGAAGTCATGGATGATCCACTTGCTCTTCCGAGATGTCCTCCTGAACTGCTTTGCCTGCAAAATGAAGTACTTTTTAGAGAATAAGTTATCCTTCAAGATTTTGCTTACTGTTGGTAATGCTCCCATACATCCTCATCCTATTAGTAATATTCATAGCTATATCAAAGTGGTGTTTCTCTCTCCAAACACCACATCTTCGATTCAACCAATGGATCAAGGCATTAGAAGAGTCTTTAAGGTCTAGTCTGAGGAGGATCTATGCCCAGGCTATACTGAGGAAGTTACTGGACAAACTGAGGAAGTTACTGGAACAGTGATATAATTTTGGAAGGGTTAAAACATCTATGGCTGCCTCAGGAATCTTGCTTGGGCTTGGAGTGGTATCCACAAGGAGTGTATGAGTGACATCTGGAAGAAGACACTCGAAAGCTTCATGCATATTGTCAAAGAATTTGTCAAGGAAGAGGAGGTCGCAAAATCAGTAGGCAACGGGTTGAGATGGCAAGCAACTGGTGTGTGGATGAGGATGATAATGAGGAGCTTCTGGAACACTGTTCCTGAGGAATTGACTAATAAGGAGCTATTGGAACTTGAACAGGAACTCATAGTTGAAAAAGAGGCAAGAGGAAAGGAAAATGCAAAACAGCCACCCCAGAGAAAATTCACAGTGGATGATTTAGTAGAAGATTTTTGTAGCTCTCAATGAGATCCTTAAAAAGTCCGAAGACATGGACCCCAACACGAAAAGATTTTCATTAATAGAGTGTAATGTCCCTGGTGCATTATCTGTTTACCAGTAAATCTATGATGAAGAAAAAAAGCAAACCAAGGTGGTCCATGTACATGTTTCTAAAAAGAGCAACACCTCCTCAAGAAGAATCTCGGGCAGGTCCTCCAGTGTGTATTTCAGAAGAAGGTATTATTATAGGAGATGGCAGCTCCATGCAAGTTATTGCTCTGAAAACCCTCAAGATATGAAGGGGCAGGGCCTCCCGGGTGGCGCAGCAGTTGAGCGCTGGGTTGCGAAGCTGCCCGCAGCCTCTGCAGCACCGGTTCGATCCCCGGCTGCTCCCCGGCCACCGGAGGAGGGTCCCACATGGCGCTCAGACCTCTCCTGCTGCCCGCTGCTCCCCTCAGCAATGTACTTTGGTCCTTGTGCCTGCTCTGCTCCCCGCTCTGGCTCTGGTGAATTCTCTCACCCTCCCGCGCTTCTGACTGTACCCAGTGTTTGTATAAATAAATAAAAATAAATCTTAAAAAAAAAAAAAAAAGACGTGAAGGGGAAAGGCTGATATTTATGACCAGATGTGTCAGGCCTATCCCACTCCATCAACTGGCTTCTTCTAAGACATTTAATTATTTTTATTGTAGCACTTATTTTTCTACGCTTAATATATAGTTCACACACGTATGTATATTTAATTTATTATTTATTATTAACCTTTCAGGGTCAAATTAGGTAGTGAAAGTGCTTTAGATATTCTTGTGGAGGTAGGACCTAGCACAGAGGTCTGGCACAGTAAATAGAATGAAAATGCTTGTTGATGTGAATATGATCATAAAGACAGCAATGATTAATAATAAAATTTTTACTTGTTTATCAGAAAAAGTATATTAGCTAAAATTTGGCAAATCTACTCTTCTATACAATGAGAGGATTAGATAACCAAAATCTCTAAATTTACTGAAATGATGTTTAAGTAGGAGAGACAGTGCCATCTAGTGGAAAATTTATTTATTTTTCTGATCATTTTGAAATGGTGGTTCTTAGCTGTTTCTAATTTATAAATTCGTACCTTAAAAATAATGTCAGTGGCCATGGCTATTCAGAGTTTTATAACACACCACAGTTCTGTTATAAATTCAATATATGAATCTACATGAAGATACTTGTTTTAGAAATACTATGAAGATTCTTTGGCTGGAGAAAACTGTTTTCTAGCAATGTGTTAGGAGAAATCCAAACACCCTGTCTTTGAACAGGCATGTGTTGAGGGTTTTGTTTAGCTAGGAATTTTTCTGGATGCTGGTGACTCAAAATAATACTCACTGTCACTGCCCCAGCTCCTCCACCCCCCCAAAAATAGGAAAATAAGTAGTAAATAAGGTATCTTTTGATTATAATAAGAAAATAGGACAGGGAGATATGAGGGTAGTGATGTTAGATATGGTTGGGTTTGCTGAGGGGAGTGGCCTTTGAGTTGAGACTGCTGGAACTGTTGGCTTGACATTCCAATAGCTAAGGAAGGGGTGTTTCTGGCAGGCAGAGTAGGGAGTGTGGGAGGGTTGGGCCAAGAACCCTGGGAAGTGGGAGTGGGAGCAGGGGGAGGGGAGAGTTGGCCAGTCCAGGTAAGGGCTTGAAGACCACCATAAAGAGTTTGGGTTTTATATTAGGTGCATTTCAGGCAGAGCAGGCGCATGCAATTTAGGTTTGCAAACATCCTCAGTGGAGATATTGTGTCTGCTATATGGAAACAGATTTACCATGGAGATGTTACAATAATAAAGAAGGATAGTGCTGGTGGTAGCAGTAGGGATGGAGCACTCTGGGACCTATTTCAGGTAGAGTGGAATAGATACAGGGTAAAGGAAAAAGAGAGAGTTCAAGGTTGACTAACATTTTAGGTGTGAATCATTTATTGATACAAAGAAAACTGGGGAGAACAGGTTTGGGGGGTGGATAGTATAAGTGGCAGGAGTCAAAACATTGGTATGTTTAGTGAGTGTCTTTTATATACCAAGACACTGTTCTAAAAATTGGGGATGCAGCCTTGCTCTTATGGAACTTGCATTTTCTTCAAAGGTGGAAATAATAAAATAAACAAGTAATGTAGAGTACATTTAGGAGGTAATACATGTTCCAGAGAAAAAATAAATCAAGGAAGGAGAAAGGGAGTTTTGGAGAGTTTACATTTTAAATAGGATGGTCAGGAAATATGTTACCAAGTTAGGGATATTTGAGTAAAGACCTAAAGAAATGTAGGAGAGTAAACCATGTGGATATATAGAATGTTCCAGGCACAGGGAACACCAGATACAACATCCACGAAGCAGGAGGGAGTCTGTTTGCTCAAGGATCAGAGTCAACCAAGTAGAGACAGTAAGAGATGGGACTGGAAAGGGCTGGTGTGGGAATGGAGGCTGATTCATTGGGGCCTTGAAGGCTGTTGCAATGACTTTGGCTTCTATCTGCACTGAGTGGATGGGGATGAGGTGGGGAGATTGAGACCAGAATTGTGACCTTACATTTTTAATTGTATCCCAGAGCTGATAAATTGGGGACAGACTCTAGATGGGAAAGAGCAGAATCAGGAGGTTTCACAGGGAGGTGGCAATAAGAATGCATGCAGGAGGCTGCATTGGCTGGACCAGCATTAGGGAGAGCAGAGGTGATGAAGAGTTTGTTGACTATAATGACACATTTAAAAAGTCATATATGTTACTTTCCCATGAGGAAAAAAAAAAACTCAGAGTGGGAGGGTGGGGAGCAAATAGGAGAGTGGCCACAATAGACTATGGTGGAAGATTATGGTTGCACTGATGGTGGGTGTGGGATGGTGACATACATCTGAGGTCTTAATCTGTGCCCCTGAATCACATATAGTGTTGTAAACTAAAGTTACCTCAATAAAAAATAATATAATGGAAAAGAAAAAGAAAACTTAGGCATCCTATCATGTTTTTACTGAAAATCATTACAATATAATTAATTCAATAGCAATTCTATTTCTAAATTATGACTAGTTCTAGGCACACCCATGTATGTTCTTCATTATGATCTATTGCAACTTCATGCCTATTTTTTTGTAAAATATGTGGTTTCTTTATGAATGATGGAGAACTAAAGAATAGTTTTTCTTTCAGTTATATGATGGGGATAGTGAAAATACCAACTTGGCTGGAACATTCTGTGGTTCCACTGTACCTGCTCCTTTCATCTCTTCTGGTAACTTCCTTACGGTTCAATTTGTCAGTGACTTAACCTTAGAAAGAGAAGGATTTAATGCTACATATACCATCGTGGACAGTGAGTATATTGAGGCATTTTTATGCATTATGAAATACATGGGTATTTATGCACTAAAAATGCCATGCTTATATCCAAACTCAATGTTAATCACTAACCTCAATGTTAATTACTATCTAAGCTCAATGTCAATTCCTGAATTCCAGGTTAATTACTCTGTGTTTAATCAGTGATACAAATTTGGTATAATACTTAGCTAACAATATATACCCTAAATCCTTAATGGAATATTGTCAATAGAGCTCCTTTGGGCTGGAAGGGTAGGGAAGGCAGAATATTAAATATTGTGTGTATGTGATAGACATGAGTAAAATGTCTTATAAGTTGTTTCTTTTTTCACATCCCAGTGCCTTGTGGTGGATCATATAATGCAACTTGGACCCCACAGAGTATTTCATCACCCAATTCATCAAACCCAGCTATCCCATTATCCATCTGCACTTGGGTCATTGAAGCTCCTCCTCATCAGCAGGTCAAGATAACCCTGTGGGCATTACATCTGTACTCCCCAGACTGCGACCAGAATTACTTAGAGTTTCAGGACTCAACAGAGGTAATAATTACAGGATGAATGGCAATCATGGCTAGTGACCTTTTTGCTAATATTTGCAAGAATACTTGAAGTAACGATTATTATTTTTTAAAGATTTCAAAGTTATTTCTGGTTTAATGTGATTTTCAACTGTATACAAAATCCTCTATCTAGGCATTAAGAAAAGTGATCTTGGTCCCTGTAGGTCAGGAGCTCTCAAACATTTACATGCTTAAAGAAACATCTGGAGTCTTGATAAATGTATACAGAGACTAATCCCATATGTAATGCCCATTAATCTGAGTTTTTGATGAGTATCTCTGGTGTTCTGATACTAGTGCTCTGGGCATTTTGTGGGCCATGTTGGGGCAACACGTGTGTAGTCGTGGGGTCTGTGTGTAGGATGAGTTGAAATGGCCAGTATAGGAAAATCAGTTAAGAGGTCATTTGGTACCAGTCTAATGAGGCTCCATAGTAACAGGAGATAAAAACTTGTTTTGGTCAAAAATAAAAAAAAGATAGATTTGAATTGCCAATGGGGTAATATGAAGAAACAGTTGACCATAATAATGTGATATTAACAGAACATCTGAAGATTTGGATGCTGTCATCATGTAGTAGATAATTAAAATAATGAAATTAATGAATTTATCCAGGGAGCTATATAAATTGAGGGGTTATAAACTAAGATTAGATACTTGGGGAACAGTGGGGAATACCTGCACTGTGTCTCTGCACTTTGAGGGGCAGGAACTCCAGTTCATTCCAAGAGTGTCATGGTCCAACCCATATGTGATGATGGTGATAGAATGCAATCCAACACTTTCCAAGATTTTTAAGATTGTCATTATATATCTGGGGTTCCCTGGTTTACAAATGTGTCTTGCTGGGCAGGGGGAATTCAGTTCAACTGATCCTTCCTATGTAGAGGTCTGAGAAGTGCTGGCTGCTGAGAAGGCATTGAGTTTGCTGAGTTTTATGTGAATCATAGACACTGAGATACACCCTAGACTCTGATAGAGGTCAAGGTACCTGGATATCTTCATTATCATTCATTCCATTGGTAGTGGATTTCAGGATAGGCTTCTGATTCTTCAGTGGTATCCTTGCTAGATAGAACAGGCCTTTTAATTAAAGCTCTTTTAATTTCCCTTTGTTTCGTGACACTTAGATCAGGGTGAACTTCCCACAAGTTGCAGAACTACTACTTACAAGATGGAAAGCAGCTCTGGATCACCACAGCAGCTAGATTAACCTCAAATGAAACCTGATATTTGTCATGAATGAACAATACCCTTCAATAAAGGAAAGAACAAATGGTTTCAGCCTGAATAAGTAGGGAGGAAAGAGAAATATTAACTGATGACTGGGGGAATCTGGAGCTCATGAGGTGCCCAAGAGTAGAAAGAGAAGATATTGTTGGAACATCATAAAATAGTGAAGTGATAGAGGCATGATAGCTGACAAACAGGTCTGCCTGGATGGCTGACATTGGGCTAAGAACCACAGACCTATCTTAGGGATGAAAGAAATGCAAACTAGAATATTAAGTGTAAAAACACAAACCTCCAAGGGTTAAGAAAGGAACAGGGGTGCAGAAAGTGGCTGTGAGTCAATACACCACAAGTCTTGCATCAATGAAGGGAAGTAACCAGGTAAAAGGAAGTGAAAGTGATGAGAAGGGTCAGGGAGTATTTTTGACCAGATGTAGAGCTCCTCAAAGGAGAGCTCTCTTGCTGTAAGGATAGATGCTCCTGTAGATACTGCAGTGAGGAGCCTGGAAAATACCCCCTGCCCATCCCTCCATTATCCCACTGCCATTCCTACTCAATGAATTGTGAAGTGGGAGGCCAGAATGACCTCCACCAGGAGACTTCCACAGGTCAGGGTCTCATCTAAGGCCACAAAATGGAAAGGCTAATGATGCATTCAGTTCAAGTTCAATCGTAGGATGGAGCCTATAGCAAAAGTAGGGAGGGGCAGAAACATACCAATAACAGGAGTTGGCAAGTAGGAGTAGGGGCTGGGCCTTTTCAGCAGGTGCCCAAAAATGACAGTTATTATAGGATTACATGTGAGCAAGAGGAAGATAAATGTCCTCACTTTGGTATGAATTGTTGTTTTGTTTTGTTTTGTTTTGTTTTTGCAAGGTGGTAGGTAGCCTTTATCTTACTCTCTTCAGTAGCTGATAAGGACCACCTAAGTTTTACAAAGGAGTATCAGGGCCGCCTTATATACCTTACTACCTCAAGGGAGGCCAGTATAACCAAAGCTCTGGCTAGATTTGCTAAGGGGTAAAGGCTGAGTTAGTTTTAAGGCATTAAGGACTGTTGAGAAAGCCAAGAAAAGAACTGCAGTGATCTCTGACAGCCTGCCTGTGCCTGAGCTCTGTAGCAGCTTGAGAGAGGAAGGGTCTTGTTTTTAGGAGGCAAATGTCCAGCTCATGGTCTCAGCAGACACTTGACCTCCCACACCCTGCCTTTCAGAGAATTTGTGACGTTTCTCAATCCCAAGATCAATGTGTGTCTGGCTGCAGAATGCTTCATACACTGTAATGCTTATCGTGGCTGACTATTTAAACCACGCTATTAAGTGCACTTTGATTTCTGGTCTGGCTTATTCTCTTCTGGAGTTAAATCTAATGACGTTTGGTTTCCTTTTCATTTCAGAGTAATGCAAATCCAGGCATTCAGTTCTGTGGCAGAAATTATTCAGTGGTACCAACATTATATTCTTCTATGAGCACTGCAGTTGTTATTTTCAAATCTGAAGTTTTTAACCAAAACTTTAGAGTTGGTTTTACCTATCAGATTGCAGGTGAGCCTTGGAACTTTATCTTTTATTCCTAATAATTGCTTTCATGATAATTATTGCTAGATTTGGCTCCTGTAAGTACATGAGGGTTTGTTAAAAAATTCACATTCATTGGAGATAAAACTGAGATAAATTCACACCCATCTGAGATAAATTCACTAAACTTGGGCCCAGTATAGTGATTTACTAAGCTGGTGTCTGAAGAGGCAGTGTGAATAAAAAGTAAAATAGTAATTAAAATGGTTAGAAAACCAGCATATTCCTCAAAGTTCATTTAGTTAATTTTAAAATGCACCAGTTACTTTATTTATTATCAACCTGGCCACATGCAGGAGTCATACAGCTTAGGAAACCATTTTGTAAAAACCAAGAAGTCTTGAATGGGTTATTTTACTGCTACAAAAGAGTTTATTTCCAGAGAATACTTTATTTAATGTTCATTTCAAGCTTGATTAAAACTAAAGCTGCCTTTGATTAAAATAAACAAATCAAAATACTCTGGGTATTTTTACCAAAAATGGTAAAGGAGAACAGTTTTCCGGTTCTATCAAAAATAAATATTTCACCAATGAAAGAGAAATTCTCATGAAACACTCTGCATTGGAAGTAGAGCCTTCAAGAGTCTAAATGTCAGCCCACTCCAGCTCAATATGATCAGAAAAGTGCAGAGAATTCTAGAATATTCTTCAAAGGGGAGTGCTCATGGTTCATGTTTTACATGGGAGCATTTTACGTTAATGTGACTGTTAACGAGACACTGCACTGTATTTGTTCTCCATGCCATTCACCTCACCTCTGAGGATCTTAATTATCGCGAAAGGGAAATGAAGAGGCTGGATTAGCTGTCTTCTAAAGTATGTTCAGACTTAATACTCTTTTGTGTTATTCCTATCAGGCTGAAAGGGCACTAAATATTGATATGCATACATTAATTATGAATATTTTCCCCTAAGATTGCAACAGAGAATATAACAAGGCATTTGGCAACCTGAAGAGTCCTGGTTGGCCAGATAATTACAACAATAACTTGGACTGCACGATTATCCTCACAGCCCCACAGAATCACACTATCTCCCTCTTCTTTCACTCATTTGGCATCGAGGACTCAAGTGAATGCAGACATGATTTCTTGGAAGTAAGTTGCTTCTGTCTATCATTTAAATACTACATGACGGAAGATCACTGAAGATTTTTCACATTTTTCTCTAGTAGAGGCCATTGTATATCACTTTCTTGTTTTATTAATTAATTCATTATTTTTTATTCTATACATATTTACCTAGTAGCTCCTAGATGCCCTGGAAATCCAATAGGGGACCTGACATTTTCAGGATCTCCAGAGGGTCACAATCCAATGGGAAAGACAGAGGAGAAATAGGTAATTCCCACAAAATGTGGAAAGGAATAACAGAGCCAGTTAGGGTAGGGGGAAAGCTTCTCAAAGGAGAAAATTTGAAGGAGGAAATGGAGGGAAAGGATAGAATAATCATGTCAGTTCAGTCACAAGGTTACTACACCTATTTCATCTCAAGGCTAAGTTGACCATTGGTTTTGTTTGTTTGCTTAATTTTTTCTTGAAGTTGGTTTATGTTAGTATTTTGGAAGTACAGGAGCTCCCTGTTGAGTTACCCTTGTTGACTGGAGTTACATTTGCCATTTGCCTCTGGCCACTGAGAAGTGAAGGCTAGAGCTTCCACACAGTGAGGGAGAGCTACCCCTCCTGACTACCTTTCCTTACCCCAAAGAGATGTCTGAAGCACCCTGTCCAATAAGCCAAGAAAGAAAACTGCAGCTGAGGCTCGTGGAGTGCAACTGTGTCTAGGCTTTGGTGGGAAGACTGTGTCTTACGTGACATGGCAGCCATGCCCGCCAGCCTCAACGTTCCATTCGTGTGAACTCTGGCAGCAGTGGAAATTTATTACCAAGGATTCAACCGCCACTACCACACTACGGCCAAGCTCTGGATCACACTGGGCATCTGCACTTGTCTTCAGTGCCCTCACCTTCTGCTTGCATCGTCCCACTAAGAAAAAAAGAAATAGGAGTCGATTTCTCTGACATACTCATCAGGAATAGATGTCTTGTGTTTCATCTCAGAGCATCAGCTTTCTGAAAGAGGATCCAGAGGAAAAAGACCCAAGCCAAGAGTAGAGAGGTGGCCCCTTGTCCCCCATTTTGAGGATGGCACCCCTCTCTCTGTGCGCTGATAGACAGCTGGCCACCTGTCCATGGTCAGGCCACAGTGTTTAAACACTTCGCAAAATAATCCAAGAAGGACATTATCTCTTCCACTGGCTACATACACCTAAAAGGAGCCTTGCCAGATCAACACCACCCAGCAGGACTATCCACTGTGCCTCTGAAGAGACTCTGTGACTCAGGACAACCAGCAGTCTTTAACTGTGAAAATATAAAGGAAATGGAGGAACTTAAGATTTTGAATACTTACATCAATAAAATCAGCTTTTATATATGTTGAGCTGGTTCCAACTCCACATTGCCTAGATAACATTTCTTTGATGTTTCTTAAGCGTCCCTTCTCAGAGGAGGAGGCTAATTATGTGAGCATAATAGGAGCAGGGCGGGTAGAATGGTGGAGCTCAGTGTGGTTACCCCACACCACACGTATTTCCTGTTTTTACATATGTCTCTTCTACATCATGAATTTTAAAAAAAATCAATTCAGCTACAGGATGTTTTTAAAATACATCTAATAATCAGAAATTTTATAGGTTGATTGAGTTTTGTCCTTTTCCCATGCAGAAATTCCTTGTATTTTGAACTTTATTGTACTTTGAATGTTGTATTTTTTTCATATCCCCTTTTATAGTCAGGCAGTTTTCAAGGGGAAAAACACAGGTTTTTTTTTTTATGTAGTTTTTTTTTTTTTTTTAAGATTTATTTATTTAATTATTTATACAAGCACTGGGTACAGTCAGAAGCGCGGGAGGGTGAGAGGATTCACCAGAGCCAGAGCAGGGAGCAGAACAGGCAGAAGGACCGAAGTACACTGCTGAGGGGAGCAGCGGGCGGCAGGAGAGGTCTGCGCGCCATGTGGGACCCTCCTCTGGTGGCCGGGGAGCAGCCGGGGATCGAACCAGCACTGCAGAGGCCGCGGGCAGCTTCACAACCCAGCGCTCAACTGCCATGCCACCGGGGAGGCCTAAAACACAGTTTTTAAAGCACAGTATAGTGAATACAGTGTAATAAAGTTGACTGGAACAGAGCAGGAGATATTTTACTCCCCTGCTCCTCATCTTTCTAAAATTC
Organism: Talpa occidentalis; assembly: GCF_014898055.3. Taxonomy (NCBI): domain Eukaryota; kingdom Metazoa; phylum Chordata; class Mammalia; order Eulipotyphla; family Talpidae; genus Talpa; species Talpa occidentalis. Next base: position 64,200,028 of record NW_023601433.1, on the reverse strand, counting down.
ACTTAAACTACATTCCTCCATATGTCTCCCCAAAGCAGAGAATAACTAGTAGTTATAGCCCACCGAGTGCACGGGACAGTGCTCCGAGTTGTCATTACTGGAGGTTAGCAGATATTTCTAAATCCAAGTGTAAGTGTTTTTTGATCTATAAATGGAATGTTTCTCTCTGTTTCAAGAGGTGACTTTTGTATTTTCAGAAATCCTTCATTCTTAACTACATAAAAAGACAAAGTGTTTCCAAGAAAGTTGTCACTCAAATTATTTCACACCTTAATATATAGCGATGATAAATTGGGGAAAAGAGTCTAAATCATAGGCTTCACTGTAATAATTAATGACTCATTTTTGAAGGTGAGAAATGGAAGCGAGAACAGTTCGCCTCTCCTTGGCACGTACTGTGGCACTCTACTACCAAATCCCCTCTTCTCCCAAAATAATCAACTCCACCTCCGATTTAAGACCGACAGTGCAGTTTCCAGTCATGGCTATGAAATTATCTGGACTTCATCACCCTCTGGTAAGAGTTGTACTTTATGAGAAGGTGACATGGCTGAGACACACGTGAGATGTGCATCAGGAAGGGAAAAGTGACCTTATTTTTTTAGCCAGCTGTACATTCAATTACTTCTGATAAAAAGAATTTTCTAATGAAAATAGGGATTCTTTTCATTCCACTTTTACTCACTGTTTCTATATATTAATATATATTAAAGAATGCATAAATAGTCTATAATGTCTTAACAATTCTTTTATAAATTCAGATTTTGTCATTTTGTTTTTAACTTTGGTTTGACCCTCAAGGTAGTTCTCTGAGAACTAAAAAAAAAAGTTACCAAAAAGGCCAAATAACTCACTAATTCTTGTGTCACTATTTAAATAGATGGGCCTTTGTGAGTACTGTCTGTTCTGGGCAACAACGGAAGCTAATTGCTTTTTCAGGGCAGTCAGTGCCTTTCTGCATTTTTGCTTGGCTGTGTCACATCACTGAAAGAAATTTAAGTCATGTCAATACATTTAACTCAAGAGAGGAAGAATATTTTAATGAAACTTTTCCCAAATAGCTAAAAAAAAAACTTTAAAAGTAGGAGAGCTAAGAAAGACTCATTTTAAATCAACTAAGGGACATGGAAAGCATTTTACCAGGACAGTTTTAGATCATGAAATCTTGGCTCCTAAAAGAAACTAAAAAGCTATGTCCAAGGGGCTAGTTTCACAGAGAAAGAAAGAAATCCCCAAGGTTAAGGAGCTGTCCCAAAGCCACAGCTCTGTGGGGCAGAGTTAGAACTGGACTCAACTCAGGGAGACATAGCTTGGTGCTTCTTAATGTTTCCACGCAGTTCCTTTCCATTCTGCGGGGGATCTGGATCCCTTCGGCTGTCTAATATAAATAATTATACTCACAGACAAATGAACAAATTCAACACGATACTTAACTTTGATCTGAAGCCTGTAAGTCTTGGGACTATCCATTTTAATTCTGCTAAACTCACTTTTGTAGTAAACTAATTACTGCAAAAACCTCCAATAATACACTCCCTTTTGTTTCATACCTGGAATTTCACATCTGACTACTTCACTGACACTATTATCTCAACTTGCTGCATGTGGAGAACGCTGCACCATCAAAAGTGCACAACAGCTTTAATTATAATATTCTCTCCAGCTGTTACCTTATCAATTTCTTAATTTTCCCATTGTGCTCTCATCCCACTATTTACAAAGCAGAGGCCTAGAGGAAGTCTAAGTCACAATATGCAGGGAAAGGAATCTTTGGAGGGGGTGGGGGAAGGTGGTAAGGGAAGTAGCCTAAAGAAGGAACAGGGAAAGAGTTTCTGCCTCCACTATTCTTTTTATTTTATTGTGTGTGTGTGTGTGTGTGTGTGTGTGTGTACACATATATACACATACATATATATATTGAGGTAATGTTGCTTTACATTGTCATTTGTATTTGGGGAGTATAGGTATAGGATCCCCCCTTTAGGTGTTATTGCCATAGTGCACTTGCCCAGAAAGCACCCACAGTGCACCACCACAGAATCTCCCCACTTATTCCCACTCCCCCTCTCTCATCCCCTCTGGATTCCTTAGTTCTGTGATCAGCTTTCCCGGTTAGTTTTCAACTTTGGTTTGATCTGACCCTTTGGTTTTTTTATATTCCACCTATAAGTGGCACTATCCAGTATTTGTCTCAGCACCTTAAGAAAATGAAAACAGCCTTATTGCCTCAGGTATACACAAAGGCAGACTGGATGGTTTCTCTGGTATTGAATCAAACTTCCTACAATTCTTTCCTGCAGGCTGTGGTGGGACTCTTTATGGAGAAAGTGGCTCCTTCACCAGCCCGGGGTACCCAGGCACTTACCCAAACAACACGCACTGCGAATGGACCGTCATTGCACCTACGGGAAGGCTTGTCACCATCAACTTTTTCTTTGTCAGCATTGACGATCCTGGAGACTGTGTCCAGAACTATCTCATACTCTATGATGGACCGGATGCTAATTCTCCATCCTCTGGGCCATATTGTGGAGCAGTGAGTAAAACAGATACTTTCATCTTTCCATTTATTATTTTTAAATCATGACAGCATACAGGTAGTATGAAGGTGGACACATCTAAAGTACATAGACGGTTTGATAGTTGCCAGCCATTACTTTTTTTGGGAAGCATTAGTGCCACCTAGTGGGCATTTTGTTGAATTAACAATAGTAAACGCATTAGAATCACCTTTGCAGTTATTTATCATTACAGACTTCTCTAGTTCCCACTAGTATCTACAGAATTCAGTTGTCCTGGGGTGGAGCCACGACATATTGTTTTTTAAAAATTTTACACGTGATTTTAATGTACTTCGCAGGCTTGAATATACACGTTTATTTCTAAAGGAACAGAACTGGAGAAAATTTGTAGGTCTAGCTCCATTTCATCTACTTTCTAAATATTGCAGGAATTCTTTGAAGAAATACACAGGAATATTTAAGATTGGTTTGGTGACTAGTAGTTTGTTTTTGTAAAATTCTGATGGAGTAGATCTTCCCTAAACATCAAGTTAGAATTCTGATATGGAGTCTCACATCTGGCCCCCCCCTGCCTCTCATTGTCCTTGAAAGTGGACACATGTGGAGCTTCAAACACAGGAAATGTGACTTTGCTGATGAGAGGATATCAGAGAATATCAGTGTCTCGCTATGTGCTCACTACTCAGTTGGGCTCTCTAATCAAACTAGAGAGAGTATTACATCTGCAAGGAATCTATAGTTTTTAATATATAGCTTGTTTGTACAACTGAAAAATGATATCATGAGCAATATCAGAAAATACATAAAATTTTCTAAAAGACTGGAGATTCTCCCAGATAGTCTTCCTTTGAGAATATTTCCTTTGAGTATATATACCTTTCCTTGAGTATATTTGCATATACACACATTTCACACAGTTTCGTGGTGTTTATTTTTTCACTTACTGATGTTTTATTAGTAATTTACCATTCCAATAAAAATATTAGATGTTTGATGGTTGGGTGATGTTCTATCACATTGGTACAGCCTAATTTATTTTATGAAGTCCCTCTGGTTTGTAGATGACATTTTGATAAACTCTCCAGTAGCCATATCTGTATACAGTGAATTACTTGGGGAGAATTTTGGTTACCTGACCAACAGATACCATATGACTTAATCATGGGATTCAGATTTAGAAGTTGATTCAGTCTTGACATTTACTTGAAATTTGTATGTATGTCAAAAGGGAGGAAAAGAGATCACTTGAATAATTCAATTATTTTATGTCTACATGGCTCTTTTTTTTTTTAAAGATTTATTTATTAATTTATACAAGCACTGGGTACAGTCAGAAGTGCGGGAGGGTGAGAGAATTCACCAGAGCCAGAGCGGGGAGCAGAGCAGGCAGACTGACTGAAATACACTGCTGAGGGGAGCAGCAGGTGCAGCAGGAGAGGTCTGTCACGCCATGCGGGACCCTCGCCAGTGGCTGGGGATCAAACCGGCACTGCAGAGGCTGTGGACAGCTTCCAGCCCAGCGCTCAACCGCTGAGCCACCAGGGAAGGCCCTGCATGGCTCTTGTTATATTTTGATTTGAGTGTCTTTCAAACATAAAACTCCATTTGATCCCTGCAGTGACTATCTTGTGAGGTGGAATAAAAAAGAATTACTTGGACTTTGCAGAAAAAGGAAAATGACTCTGACAGGAGAACTTACCCTACTTAAACCAATGTCATATTAAATTGAAGTCTGTAAATAGATCTGTCAGTTTTTTAAAAATTTTTGGTGTTCACAATATTTTCCCATTTCTTTTATAAATGTGGACACAGATTCATTTTTAATTGTTTTCACTTTTATGTCATATAGACTGCCAATTTCCTTAGCATTTCAAGTCCACTAAAGTCAGTTTACTTTCAGAGTGAGAGCAGTAGTGCCTCCTTAAGATTTATAGTCGCATAATGATGTTTCCTTTTATGATAAAATAAATGTCATTGTTCATGGAAAATCCTGTGCAAGATAAGTCACAGAATCTGAACACCTAGAAACATGAAGGGAAAATAGGAAAAATGAAGAGAATCAAAGGAGAATTGTAAATGTCTGTTAAGTGTCCACTGTGAATCACATTGTTTGTCAACACAGACTAACCAATGGAAATTTGGGAGCACATTTAAATGGAAGAGAAAAGTGTAGGTACATAAGAATGTAAAATATTGCCTATATCTAGACAAAGCTCTTAGGAAAAAACCTCTCTGCTTCACTTACTTGAATAATTTATTGTCTTTGAAAAAGGTCTGTGTTTTGAGGACTCTTGCGTAGGAATGAGACAGTGGGGCCCAGAAGAATAGGGGAGCAGTGCCTCAAACTACAACCTTGACCCAGTTTTGACCCAGTTGGGATGCACCTTGCCTCTCTGACTTCTCAACCTACTGCATGTTTTACTGATTTATTTGGTTCATAGTTAACCTCCTCTCATTAGAATATAAGCTTCATGAGAGCAGAGCTTTTTGTTAGTTTGGTTCATTTTTTTTATATCCTTATTGCTAACAGTAATACCTGAATATGGCAGTCTCCTGATGTAGTATTGCTAAATGAATGATTGCTAAATGAATGTATTATTGCTAAATGAGTGAAAACTGAGCTGCATCTCTTCATCCCCTACCATATACACATACACACATGCACTACCTTTCAAGCACATACATGCACACATACATGCAAGCCTGTATGTATACTGTTCACAGAAAGAATATGAATATAGATCTCAAAAGAAAGCTATAGATGTTAAGGAGGAAGGTAGTATACTTTGCTCATATGCTCATTCTAGTTGCAAATAGAAGTATATGTCCCCATCAGAAAAATTAAGACTAGTAAAAACTTGAATGGGATTTTTATGACAGTTTATGGAAATACAACACATACACCTTACAGCCATACTTAAAAGCATACAATTCAGTGGTTTTTAGTTTTTAGATTTGTGTAGGTATTGTCAGCACAATAAATTGTAGCTTGTGTTCCCTGTACTTATTAGCAGTTAGGCCCAATTTCCCCTCAGTCCCCCATGCCCAGCAATATCCTTTTGTAAAGTGTCTACATTAATTCTTAGTAAGATTTTTTCTATAAGTAAATGCAGGTTTACCATAAATTCTATAAAGCTTTTCAATAGTACTTTTTTTTTTTTAACTAGGCCAACACTTTAGAAAAAAGTTCATGCTTGTGAAAAGTATAACTTACTCTTCTTTTTTGAATTTTAGGATACTAATATAGCTCCCTTTGAAGCTTCTTCACATCGAGTCTTCATAAAATTTCATGCCGAGTATGCAGTGCTCCCATCAGCAATCCGCTTGACTTGGGACAGTTAAGTGTGGACCCACTGTCTTTACTCAGCACTTTACTCAGCACTTTGGATGAGCCAGGGCAGGGCTCTGCCATCTTGAAACATGACCTCCTGCCTGTGCCACTGAGAATAATTTGAATTTTTATGTTTTTCACAAAGTATGTTTAGAGTTGATATTTGCGTATTTTTTCAATGTGAATTGTAGCTTCTTTTGTCTTGGCTATGTACATCATTCTTAGTTCTAATATTTTGAGCTGATATTGTCTAAAATTTCTAAAAGGTTTGGAAATTATTATGAGATATGTGATGTAAATTTTCAAACATTAATGATAAAATAGAAGTATGAGTTTCCACTGAACGTCAAATTAGGGGTAATAAACTATTGAATTGTATCTCGTGATGTGTCAATAATTTTTACTCATTGAAATTAAGTCTTTCACTATGGGTCATACATACATTTTCAAGTTGTACATTTATATTTTGATAAAGTGCATGAATCTTTCAGAATAGGAACTCTGAAGCCATGCTGCCTGCATTTGAATTGGACTAATTCTCCTACTTAGTTAAGTGCTTACCTGATATCTTGGTGCTTTAGTTTCTATAAGTACCAGTTAACAACATAGTACGTAAAATTATAAACTGTTAAGCAACACTTTTATGAAGTTTTCTGCTACCTTTAACAAAGCAAGAGGCTTTACGTTAAACAGGCAAAATCAAGTTTTACTAAGAACATGGGACCAAGTGAATGAATGAAAGTGTGGGAAGTTACCGCAGCTTAATTCAGTACTCAAATGCATGGAGTACAGAGTTACATAAATAAATTAGTCTCACTTTAAAATTGTCTGCTTCTTTCAAGTATGCAATAATAAGATATATATATACATATGCATATATACATCTCTATGCATATCTATATACATATGCATATATACATATCTATGCATATCTATATACATATCTATACATAACTATATATACATATATATCTATATCTATCTATCAATAGATAGATATGCCACCTTTTATAGGTGCCACCCTTTTGGAAAGAATCATGAATACCACCACCCAATCCATAGGGTCCTGACAGGCAGGAACAATGGACTGAAACTATCAAGATGAAATTTGGTAGGAGTAGGCATCAGCTCTCACTCTTTTCTCTAAAATAAATAATAAAGATACCAAATATGGAGAAAATTTAACAATAACATAAGAAATCACATGGGAATATTATCTGAATGCAAGAGTAACATATGCAGCTATCAAACAGTAAAGGGTGGTGTGATTGCACCACTGGAGTCTTGAATTTACAAGAGTCATTTTCAGAGAGACATGCATTTCAGGAGCCATATTAGAATATCCAGGAGGTGAGTAGACCAAGTTGAAGAAAGCGAAGTCACTATTATTGTGTAATTTAAAACTGAAAATTTAAAAATGGAAAAAGGAACAAAAAGAAGCTCTCCAAAATCTTCAAGGTTAGGTATTCAGGAAATAGCCTGTGATTTATAGTGAGTTAGGGGATGGACAATGGATATACTTGGGATAGTGATATTTTTATGTACAGTAAAAAGAGTAATAATTCCTCTGGAAGGAGAAAGTCTACTCTCATTAGTAAGGCCCATCTTATTTCCCCTGGTTCTGTTTTGCATTTAATTTACTTATTTCTGTTTACTGGGCATCTACTCTGACATGTATTAAGCACACACTGAGGATAAAGTGATCAAGTGAGCTCTATCAAAGAATGTTTCTCTACTTCAAGAAGTCTACTTCCCAGCTCCATCTTGCTGAGCCAGTCCCATGGCAAAAATCCTCCGTTTCCTTATCAGGTGAAACTCATATAAAGCCATTTCCACAGATTTAGTGACCACGTGATAACTTTCCTGTTCCCAAATGGCATGACCAGGAAGCTCCATTGTTTGCAGAGCCCAGGACAGAGCTAACAATCAACTAGTTTGTATTGGTACAGTCAGTGTCATTAATAAAATGTTGAACCACACCAAAAACACTGTTTCAGACCACCAATGGAATAAAAAAAAAGCCATAATATAAAAAAAATAATAGGAGGAGTAGGGTAAGGTAAAAAGTATCAGGCTTTTCTGCCCCCCTGCCATTAGGATAGATGACGGAACCCTGCGGTCCTAAATGCATGCCTGATGGCGGGCACCTGGAGTAGGGTGTGGGCATAGGTAGATGGGATTCACCTGGGCTAAGACTGGGCTTTTAAGGGTGGCGTCATGGGGACACCAGTAGGAGCACAGAAGCCCTAGAGAAGAAGAGAAGCAGAGAGAACGCCAGAGAGCCCAAATAGAGTGAGGGTTTGTTGGGGGCTGGGAGGACTGCCAGCCTTCCGGCCCCCCAGCACCCCTGACTGCCATATGCCTGGTAAATCTAAATAAAAAGCTTGCAAAGCCCACCGAGGACTCTCTAGGACTCCTTCTTTACCTGGTCTGCTGGATCAGAAAACCTGCACTGTGGTCTTCCTGCCTCCACAGGAGGTCTTACTTGGAAGTTAATGGAAAACAAATGATTTTCTGCGTGGGTCTGAAAGAACCCAAATAAGTAGAAATGTAGAGAAAAGGAAATATCTGCTGTCCACAACTGATCATATCTGAACTGAGAAAGTCTCAAGGTCACTTTCTAAGCCCTCCCGCCCCATACAGGTGAGAATGGAAATTTCAGACACCCTATTTGAGAAAGAACGCAGCTCCACCTCCCCCATGCAATCACCCCCTCACCCAGCAATCAAAGGGCCAATGCTTGCATTCGAAGTGCCCCAGCACTGCTCGTTGGCCATTCTGATTCAATTTTCCTGGTGATACCAATCCCTACCCCTACTACATTTGAGAACCCAGGATTGGGGGGATAATTACCAGCCCCCAATCCCCTTATCTTTCTCCCCTCCTTCCTCCTGTTTCCCTAACAACTGGCCCTTAGCAGGAAGAACAGTGCTGTAGGGTAAGGAAAAATGTCGGGCTTTTCTGCCCTCCTGCCATCAGGATAGATGATGGATCCTTGTCCTGAATGCATGCCTAATGGCGGGCACCTGGAGTAGGGTGTGGGCCTAGGTAGATGGGATTCACCTGGGCTAAGACTGTGCTTTTTAAGGGTGGTGTCATGGGGACGCCAGCAGCAGGAGAAACTGAAAGAGAAGCTGAGAGAGAAGCAAAGAAGCAGCAGCAGAGAACGCCGGAGATTCCAGATAAAGTGAAGACTTGCTGGGGGCTGGGAGGCTGGCAGGCACCCCTGCCAGCCGTATACCTGGTAATCCCAATAAAAGAGCTGCAAAAACCACTGAGGACTCTGACTCCTCCTTTACCCTGTCTGCTGGATCAGAAAACCTGCACTGTGTCCATTCCTGCCCTTTACAAGTGCTTATGCCTTTTAGTCTCAGAGATTAAGCCTTGCCATCGTTGGCCAGGGTGGCCCTCATCTGGCCTTCAGAAACTGACTAGGATAGCTCACAGCTTTGTGGACACAGTGGACTCTCCTGTTCCCGCAGACGTTTGTGCACAGTGTAAGAGAAAAGAACTACTTTATTTATCTGGGTATATTCCCCTTCATGTGACACAGAGTTCCAGAATTGCAAGTTGGGCGCTGGGGATACACAGACAACCATGGAGCTGTTTCTGAGTCTCTCATACAGGAAGCACGACTGTGCAGCGTAGCAATTTCTGAGAAGTAGAGTCAGCTACAGAAACGCGACTCTGCGAGCAAGTTTACTTCTAGCGTCCCCAAGACCCAGGCTCACAAAACTCCAACTTCCCGGCTTCCGCCCACAGCACTCTGAGCCTCGACGCATAAACTGGGCCTGCGCCAGGCCTGGCGCGCATGCGCCAAGTCCGGTCCAATCAGAATCCCAAACCCAGGGATTCCGGGAGGGACGTGGTAACCTCGAGGCGGGGCGGAGTCCCGGAACCGAAAGACAGTACTGATTGGCCGGCCTCGGGGCACACATTTCTCTTGTGGGCGGAGCCTCGCCCTGGAGCCAGGTCTAGAGCTGTTTCCCTAATTTGGGAAGCGCTTGGCGCGGGCGGGGCGGGCAGCGGCGAGCGGTACGTAGTGCGCCTGCGCCGAGTGCCGGGACAGGGCGTGTTCCTGGTTGGGGGCCGGATTGCCCTGCGCGGGTGCATCTCCGCTGCCCCAAGTGGGTCTCCAGGACGCCCGTGGTCCCCACTTCCAGCCGCTTAGGCGCTGCGCCCCGCGGTGAGTGTGTGTGGCTTTGCACTTGGATCTGCGTCTCTCAGCGGGAGCGGAGGGACCCTGGGCGCTGCCCACTCCCCCGCCCAGCCCGGTCCCCTCCCCCTCCCGGCCGCTGCCCCCCACTTTCCCCGGCCTGGGCAACCCGGGGAGTGTCAGCCTGGGGGGCTCCACTTTCTAGCCCGGCACCCTCCGCCCGTCGCCCACGTGCTTGTTGTTGTCGTTTGGTGCAGATCATGTCCAAGTCTCTGAAAAAGTTGGTGGAGGAGAGCAAGGAGAAGAACCAGCCGGAAGTGGACATGAGCGACCGGGGCATCTCCAGCTTGCTGGACGTCCACGGCCTGTGTGAGTGCTCGGGCGGGCCTGCCCCTGGGCTGAGCAGGGAAGGTGAAGTTTTCCAGGTCCCTGAGGGGCCTGGTCTGAGAAGGGGTAATGGTTTGCAGCCCACCCCCCCCACATCTCCCCTGCTTGTAGGTCAGCATCAGCAGTCCAGAGCTTAGGTGTGAATTTGTTCCATCCCAGCTGCAAAACGAACTCCAGAGGCAGATATGAATCACACAGGCTGGTGCTGCTGTGTCTCATCAGTTGTGCTGATTTATGGCACCTGGGATTTTCTACAGTTTTCCTAATAGCCATTTTATTTTATAGTTCTATTTTTAAATAGTTTATTTTTTAAGATTTGTTTATTTATGCATACAAGAGCTGGGGTACGGGCCAGAGATGCAGGGGGTGAGAGTGAGAGGATTCACCAGAGACAGAGTGGGGTGCAGAACATGCAGATGTACTGAAATACACTGCTGAGGGGAGCAGTGGGTGAGATAGGAGAGGTCTGCTGCACCATGTAGGTTGCTCCCTGGCCGGGCTGGGGATGAACTAGTGCTGCAGAAGGTGCAGTGTTTCGCTTTGTAGTGCGGCGCTTAACCCCTTGCGCCACCAGGGGGGTCCTTACTTTATTTTTTAAATGTAAGTCATTTTTGAATAATTTGTCCTTTGTCCTAATGTTGTCTTTGGCCTTTGAACAAATGACACACACAGTTATTGATAAGTATGAAGTGTTTTTGAGGTGGGAATGTTTTTTAAACTTTTGACTCATCTTTTCCTGGATCTTGATCCTCCTAACTTGACTCAGGCTTTAGTTAGCTCCTATTTGTGTTATTGTGACATCTTCCTAACTGTCCCTCTTGCCTACCTACAGTTTTATCCCCCTTAAAGTTGAGTTACTGCTTTCAGTGTTATTTTCCTGTAACGTTACATTACTCTCTCTCCTTGAAACCCTGAACAGGGGAGGATGGGCAGAAACGCTGTAATTAAATCCCATCTGAAGGGGGAAGCTGCTACACCTGCTACTCAGATCCTAATCATGGTCACCACATGGAAACACTGGCTTAGTCTTGCCAGAATTTTTTTTTCAATAAGCCAAGACTTTAGATGAAATTGTCTAATTTTTATAAGTTGGGAGTTGATTCCAATATTTGAAAAATACTGTGGGCCTCCCTGGTGGCACAGTGGGTTGAGTGCAGTGCTGTGATGCTGTCCACAGCCTCTGCAGCGTATGTTCAATTCCTGGCCGGCCTGGAAGATACCCACATGGTGCAGCAGACCTCTCCTGTCTCACCCGCTGCTCCCATCAGCAGTGTTTTTGGTCCGTCTGCCTGTTCTGCTCCCCACTCTGTCTCTGGTGAATCCTCTCAGCATCCCACGTCTCTGGCCTGTACCCCAGTTCTTATACAAATAAATAAATCTTAAAAAAAAGAAAAAATACTGTAGAGGTGAAACAAACTTTAGGCTGAATGTGGCTTTGATTTCCTCCCTTGAACATTTCTCACAGGTGTTCATAGCCAAGGGCAGTGCTCTCCAGGGTTCCTTGGCCAGACATCCTTGGCCAGAATTTGAGCACAACCTGTTGCCTTCCACACACTCACTGTCATGGCCATACTGACTGACTGCCCTTCCTGAGCCAGGGCACACTCTTGTAGGCCATATTGTTTCGCAAGTATTATGTACTTCTGTCCCCTTCTTTAGCTTAAATCCTTTTACTTCAAGAGCCAGCTCCAGTGTGACAGCGTATGTGAAACCTTCTCTGTATCGGGCTGCTCTCCTCTGAAGGTGGATGGGCCTTGCTTCATGCTCTTGTTACAAAGGATTGTATTGTCTCTTTATTCTAGAGATTTGTCTTCCCCACTGGGGGGATTAAAACTGTCATGTATATTGTGTTTGCTGCCTTTCGAGCTAGGATATAATAGGTGTTCAAAATGTTTGATAAATGAAGAAAACAGTGGATTATGCTTATGAGTTTGAGATTCAGACCTGGGAATTGGAGAAGGATGTCCGGGAGACCATAGGAGACGATAAGCTGCATGTTAGGCAGAAACAGCAGCGTCAGACTTACCATGAGTCCATGGTTGTGTCTTGGACAGAGATTGGGATTGGTGCTCTTTACAAGTCTTGGCAAAAGGAAAGGGGATGAAACGCTGTAAGTGGTGCCTTTGATAACCCTTAGGTAGATAAACCATCAAACTTGGCTTTTTTACTGATTGGCTTCTCATCCTCTGAGGATATGTTGGCTCCTGTCAGTGGCGATGGCTTCTTGGGGACACTAACAGCAGTTGTCCCAGGTGCTGAATTGGCAGGTGAGGATCTGCTTGTATCCCTCTGGTTCTCCCGTGACCCCGATGATCGTGGGGTTGCTGCTGCAAGAGAAGGAGATGGGGGGGGGGGCAGGCAGGCGCCTGGCCCAGCTGTGCACTTGGTCCCCTGGTTTCTGCTCTCAGCAGCCTTTTCCTCAGGGGCTTGAGGAAAGATTGCTTTTGGCAGAGGAACGATACCCTCTTTTGCTTTGAAGAAGACTCTTTATGTAATATTTGTCAGTGGCGTAGTGAATGAGCTATTTCAGTTTAGTGCTGTTATCTATTTGAAGCCTTGGTTTTTATTGAGGAAGAAAAGATAGCCACTTGCTTCCTGAAAAAAATTGTTTCCTGTGTAGCACGAGGTGCTGAAAGCAAAATTAAATTCTCCCAAAGAAGCAGCTTAAGGAAGAACAACAGTGCTTTTTGGGGAGCTCAGTGGAAATGATTTTGAACTTCTCACCTCTTCCTGCCTCAGTGGTGTGGAGAGCCAGGGGCGGCTGCTTTCTATTTGCTTGACTTCTGGGTTCCCGGAGTCTGGAAAGTGGCAGATGCCTTCAGGAAGCCCTTAGCTGGGGCTCATTCATCAGTTGTTACACATAATCCTCAGTTTATATTTGTACTAAAATATCCCTATGGTTACTTTAGCTGTAGCACAGGCATTCTTGTGTTCCTTAGAACATTTTAACTGTAATCCTGAAGCTTAATGTATCAGTGTCAGGATCGAACACAGGGAATAATAGTCCAGCACTTGGGCCAAGAGTGGTTGTTGCTTGCATTTTATTCTTCCCCTTCATATGTTTACTTGACTTTCTCAAAAGATAAGCAAGAATAAGTTCTGAAGATAGAATGGAGGTAATGTACTCAGCAAATGAAATGCTCCTCTTTCTGCTTGGGACTGTTGTGTCTTATAAATGCAGCACTTTATTGGAGACAGCAAATTATGTCTTTAAAAATGTTTTCTGCGGTTTAGGTATCAAAGCTTTCTGATGCAGACAGCCAGCAGACAGGCTCTCTAGTTTCTGGGTGTGGTGTGACCTTGCCTGAGAGGCATAAGAGGACAGAACACCTTGAGGTTGAATAGATTGACTTCAAATTTGCTGTCCCCCCCAACCCCCTTAATACTGTGTAACTTCAGAGAAGCTGCCTGACTTTTCTGAGCTTCAAGTTCCTCATCATAAAGTGGAAACTTAGGTATTCGTAAGACTGCTTTTGTGCTGAGTGCACTGAGGCAGGCTGGTGGCAGGTGCCTCCCTTCCTGCTTGCTATGGAGCTGCAGCAAACATTAACTATTAATGTGACTCTCCAAATGGAATCCGTAAGCCTCAGATGTAGCCAATAATGGTACTGATTTTCTTTTTATTAAGAAAATTTCACTGCAAAAACTTTGATGCAGCAACTGTCTTCACCTGGATGATAGAGCAGCCGTTGGAAGGTTCCTGGAATCATCTGCAAGGGGAGCAGGGATCCCATCAGCAGCCAGGAGACTTTTTTCATTTCTTTTATTTAAATCTTTTGTGACTTTTTAATCTCCAAGTTGATTGGTCAAGCCCTATCAATTCCTGCCTCCCCACTCCACTTATACAGCTTTAAGCTAAATCTTAAAAAGAAAAATAACCTGCCTCCCAGGGAAGTGCTTTTTCTAAATAAAGGACCATGCAAAAATAGCCAAGGAAGGTGATGGTGGGTCATCAAGGAGGGCTGTTCAAAGTCCTGTTAAACCTGAAGTGGGCAGGCTGTTGGCGCGTATGTTATCCATCACCTGTTTTGAGGAAGGAATCAAAAAGCTAGAAGGAAGACCAGGTCATTTTAGCTATTATCTTTATTAAGATCTTCCATATTTTTACTCCTCTAGATTGAGTGAATATGCACCTTAAAAACACCTTTTGTTTTTAAACAGGCAGTATCTTGGCCTGGGAAACTTTACCCCCTTTTTGCTCTCAGCGGGCCATCTCTCCACCATCAGTTACTGCTGTGGAAGAAAGGAATAGCTCCTCTGTCCACTTGACTCCATTCTACCTGTCCTTCTCTGGAAGCTCCTGAGAACTAAATTTTAAACCACCATTCCATCTAGCCTGATACAAGTTCTCCTCTAGGCCTGGCGTGCAAAGCCTCTTTTATCTCTGTACTTGGCACAGTGCTTGGGGAAAGTTGATTGGAGGATGCTTTTAGTTAAGAAATTCAGAGGAGGGTGAAAAGCATAGCACAGGTGAGGGGCTGATGCTACTTCCTGCAAGCTGCCAGAGGGAGACCAGTTCACAGCCACCGGAAGCATGGTAGAACTAACTTCAATTGTTGATTTCAGGACTAGGTAAAAACGGAACATATTTCATCCAGATAGGAAAGGAAAATAAAGGAAAAGTGTGATCCCTTTGGTGTAACTGAACTTGCAATTTACTATTTTTTTACTTTTACTGTTTTTCAATCATTGACTGTTGTGGTGCCAGTCAGCGTGGCTGCTTTTTTGTTAGGAGCTGTGTAGCTTTGGGCACGTTACTTAAACTCTCAGTGCCTCAGGTATCTTGTCTATAAAATGGGAGTAAGAATAACCCGTGGGATTGCTGAGAGTCATTATCTGTAAAATGCCTAGTGCACCACCTGCCGTGCCAGTCTGTTTAGGCTGCTCTAGCAGAATACCTTAGACTGGGTGGTTTTTAAACAATAGAAATCTATTTCTCACAGTTCTGGAGGCTGGAAGTCCAAGATCAAGGCAAGGGCTGATGGCTGTCTTTTGCTGTATGTCCACATTGAGGAACGGGTGAGAGAGCTCCCTGGCGTCCCTTTTATAAGGCTGTTCATTCCATTTACAAGGGCTCCCTTGTGGACTAATTACCTGCAGATGCCATCACATGGGGGGCTATGATTCAACATATGAATGGGAGAGGGAAGATAGTCCATAGCATAGCACATGTTAGTCTTAATAGTGCAATCAGTATTTTAAAATCTGCTTTATCTGATTGTCTAAAAATGCAGGACAAGTGGGCTCAGTCTTTGAATGCTCACGTGGTATCACATTGCCATTGACCTTTGCCTGCTCATCCCACTGTTCACTTCTGAACACCCAGTCCTTGCCTGATTCAGAATCTCTGGGGGAATTTAGATGGGCGGGCCCAGTGTGACTGGGCAGGAAGAATAGCTGTGTCCTCACGCTGGCCAGTTCCGAGCCCAGACAACATCAGCTTCTGTTTCCCACTGGCTCGTGGGACAGCAGGGCATTTCACAAAATTTTATTTAGATATGCTGTGGCCAAGGCTGCTGAAAATTGCAAACAGGCGTTAAAGTTATTGCCAGTTTTTCAACTAATAACTGAAATGCTGTACGTCATCAATAGCTGTTTATTGAGTGTAGTTTGTTGATGGTGACTAAGCGGTGTCTTTGGGAGTTTCTTCCACTCTGAATCTTTAAATTAGTTCATGCATGCTCTGCTAAGAAACTGCAAGCTATTTAATGGATCTGAAGGAGTTCAGTTTTCACCATAGAAACCATAACTCCCACAGCCTTGTCGCTGTAGCCAGCTCTTAATTGTGACAATCAGTGAGAGACTTGACATGGATATTTGGAAAACCAGATCCTGTGTTCCCTTCATAAATTTACATGAAGAAGCTCTAAAGAAAGTATGATCTGGAGATACAAGATCCACAAAGAGATCTTTGTGGAAAAGTAGAGTTGATTTCTTTACAGTACTTCAGACCTATTGCTTCTTGAGATAGCAAGTTGGTAGCTTGGCTCCTTTTTAACACGAAGTAGGAATAGTCCATGGCGATCAAGTGCTTGGCCAACAGGGGTCACTGTTGAGCCTCTACATTTAGCTCAGGAGTTGAGGAGACCCACACACCTGGTGTCTCCTGCCTCACTGAGGTTGCAGAAGCAACCGCCCTCATCACACACCTTGTAAGAAGAGCCAGGACTTGAACCCAGTCAGTCTTCAGAAGCGATATTCTTAGCTTATCCTGCCTTGCCTTTTTTTCACTGACATTTTTGACAGGCACATGCACCTACTGTATGGAGGACACAAAAATAAAGCACTAATTCAGCAAGGGTATTCCAAGTTCCAAGTGCCTACTGCTGTCCATTCCTGTTCTGGAAGCCATGGCAGCTGCCCTATCCGCGCTCATGATTCTGGGTCAATTAGGAATAAGTTCAGAGTTGCTGATGCTCCTGTGTTCATGCGGACTGGGGAATCTTCTTCTTCCCCAAAATTGACATGTATTTTTAAAAAAGTCCACCTCAGAGAAGAACTGGAGTGTTCAGTGGATGAGTGCATATAGGACAGTCTAACTTGTCAGATTCTCCAAGAAATGAAACATGACTAGTACGCCTCTCTCCCCTCACGGTTAACCACTCTCCTGACTCTGAGGCATAGAATAGTTTTGCCTGGTTTTGTTCATTTTTTCATAAAGAGGATTGTACAGTGTGTGACTAGCAGGTGCTTCCTTTGCCTACCATCACCATTTGTGGGGGTTCATTCCTCTTGTGACGGTGGTTGCAGATCCAGGTGTGACTCTCCCACAGACAGTTTGTTCCTTCTGTTGGTGGACCTTTTGGTTTGTCTAAACCGGGTACTCCGGTAAATTCCGTGGGAAGGACCAAGATGATAATGCTGAATTCTTGCATATTCCTGATAGATAAAGGTTTATACCCTTTCACTGAAAAGTCAGGTTTTTTGGCTATAAAGACTCACAGTTTCTATCCTGGAGTATTTTAAATGTCTTCTGTTTTCTTCTGGCATAAAGCAATGCTGTCCAAAAAGTCTCATGATTTTTTCATTTTATTTTCTATATAAAGAGTAGGTCTATTTCTCTTGGTATGAAGATTTTTTAGCTTTCTTTTTTAAGTCTAGTAATTTTACTCAGATAAATTGTGGGATAGGTCTTTCTGGAGTGATTATTTTCCAAGTGTGTTATATGCTCTTTATATTTGCAGTTAAAAAGTTTTAAATCTTTTTATTTCAGGATATTTTTTAAATTATGGTTTTTAATATATGTTAGCTGGCTTAATGTTTTCTTTTATACTGTGTGTATGTTGGTCTGTTTTGCCTATCTAATACTTGGTGTTTTCTCTCAACTCCTTTTTCTCTTTTTTTAAAAAAGAAATTTCTTTCATTTTCTTTTAATACATTGCCTGCTGAGTCTGTTCATTCTTGTGTGACTTTGAATTTCATCTTTATTTCTGAAGTAATTTTTTCTTGTATTTCTAATTCTTTCTTGAGTTCTGATCCTTCATTTCTGAATTTTTCTGATTCTGATATATGTTGTTCTGTGTTCTGTTATTAATGTGGTTATTTTTTGACTTGTTTTGAAGTAGTGGTTACTGTTTGCATCTTTTCTCTGGGCATATTTTTTGGCTTGGTGGGCTTTCATTCTCACTTAGAATGTTCTCTGTCTTTTTTCTTATGATAACTTCATGGAATTTGCTCTGAGTACTATTATGTTGCTCACTTTTATTTGAAACTCTTTTTCCCAAAATTTCAGAAGGAGACATGGTCCTGGGCATATTTTCTAGTAGCATGAAACTGTTTTTTTTTTTTTTTTTTTTTTTTATAGAGGCATGTTTTCTTTCTTTCTTTCTTTCTTTATTTGTTTGTTTGTTTATACATGCACTGGGTACAGTCAGAAGCGCGGGAGGGTGAGAGAATTCACCAGAGCCAGAGCGGGGAGCTGAGCAGGCAGAAGGACCGAAGTACACTGCTGAGGGGAGCAGCCGGCGGCAGGAGAGGTCTGCGCGCCATGCGGGACCCTCCGGTGGCCGGGAAGCAGCCGGGGATCGAACCGGCGCCGCAGAGGCCGCGGGCAGCTTCGCAACCCAGCGCTCAACCGCTGCGCCACCGGGGAGGCCCAGCATGAAACTGTTTTCATGTCAGTATAATGGCTTCTTTTTGGAGATGACCAGGCTCAGTTTCCATCCCTAGTTTATCTGGAGCTTCTCTGTTCTTGGTCTGCATTTTGTCTTGCTCAGTTTTGATCCCAGCAGTGTCCTGGAGGGGAACCTTGGGTGGTCTTTTTCCATGTCACAGGGTGGACTTATCTTGTCCCTCCTGTTTGGAGTGGATAAACCCCTCCTCCCCAGTTCAGCTCTCCTCAAATTAGCCAATTGTGTTTTGTAGTGAATTTGGTTATTTGGGGGTTCTCAGTTCTCAGGCTTGCTGGAGCAGGGTTGGGGGCAGAGACATAATCCTGTGAAGTAGAGCATCCCCAGGTTGAGCTCCAGGGCAGTGTGTGACCAGGGTCAGACCAGTGACTTGTTACCTGGGCTTGGAGGGCAGGACAGTGTGGCGAGAGAAGCAGAGACCAAACACTTTGAACAAGGACGAGCTGTCTCAGTGCAGGTATAAGGGCTCCTCACCTAGTTAGTAGCTGTTGTAAGACTCCCAACCGAGCTCTGACAACCATGTGGCTCGTGTTGGCTGTAGATCTAGGATTTCAGCTCTTCTGCTACCCAAAGGGGCTTGCATTTACCAGGATACATGGAGCTCTGGGGTTGCAGTAAGGCATGTGGAGAAAGGTTGAGGTAGAGACAAAGAACCTCTGATCAAAAAGAGAAATGAGGAAGCAGAGAGAAATGTCTATTATCAGACCCTGGGAAGGAGAAAAAGTGCTTGCCTCCCACCCAGCTGCCTGGTTTATCTGCTCATGCCTGCACGTTGAGATTCTCCAGTTGTCTGAAGTGGAAAGTATTTGCATTTGATAATTGCCTACCTCTCGGCTTCATTTTGGGGGTGGAATACCTATTTACCAAGAGCCCTCTTTTATCTCTTAAACATCTTAAAATGGTATACAACCAGCCATTTGTGGGTATTTACTCTGTATTTGGGCAGTACAGGCAGAATCAGAATTAATTGGTTTCTTATTTGGAAAAGGCTTTTCCAGGGCTCACTCCCTTACAGGCTCTGAGACCCTGGGCAGGCTCTCTCACCTTTTGAGGCCTCATTTTATCATCTAAAACTGGGATGGAGGTGAGGAGTAATCGTATGATTGTGAAGAGTTATTGTGAGGATTAGAGGTGGTGATCCAGTTCTTAGAACTGTGCCAGCCACCTGAAGTGTTTGTAAACATTAGCTATTGGTGTTACTACCTTATTGCATTTGTTATTCTAGTGAGTGGCTCTGAGGCGTGCAGCATATCATGTTGATGTAGTGGGCATTGCATAAATGCTCTCCTTTTTTTTTTTTTATCTTCTTGCTCTCATTTGTTTCAGAGTCAAATAATTTAATTCCACCTTTCATTTTAAAGATGAAAAATTTGCACACCAGAATAATCCAGTGATTTTTCTCAGGATCCCAGGGGATTAGTTTGGGCCTCACACTGCTTGATATATTTCTTTGCTTTGAGTCACTTTATGTAACTGTCATATCTTACTCAAGGTAGAAGGTGTTTTTTTGGTTTATACTTTTACTATTGGGCATTTCCACCATCTTGAAAAGAACACTCCATCCAGCTGTTCATATTATTTCCCCAGTTTTGAAAGAAACTCAAGATTTGGAATCTGGATACTTTTGTTGTCTCCTTGCTGATTCCATTCAACTGTGAACCTTTTGAAGAGCACTTCACTTCTCTAGACTGCTATTTCCTTCTCTGTAGAATGAACTTAAGCTTTTTGATTTCTGGAGTTCCTTTGACTTTGACATTCTATCATTATGATTTCTAAAAATGCATCTTAATTTTATGTTAAAGTTTATGCTAGAAAATTAGTTGAAAACAGAGAAGCAAAGAAAAGGGGGGGGAGTAGATAGTCAAGTAGATATAGAATAAAAGTATCTCTGGATCTTGAAGCTTTTTTTTTTTTTTTTTTAAAGATTTATTTATTTATTTATGCGAGCACTGGGTACAGTCAGAAGTGCGGGAGGGTGAGAGAATTCACCAGAGCCAGAGCGGGGAGCAGAATAGGCAGACCAATGAAATACACTGCTGAGGGGAGCAGCGGGCAGTAGGAGAGGTCCGTGCATCATGTGGGACCCTCGCTGGCTGCTGGGGATTGAACCAGCGCTGCAGAGGCTGCGGGCAGCTTCGCAACCCAGCGCTGAACCGCTGCACCACCAGGGAGGCCCTGGATCTTGAAGCTTTAACCCTGAAAAAACTTATAACCCTTTTATTGAGAGTTTCCAATCAGCTCGCTCGTTTATAATGCCTATGTTTTATGTTAATTCATAGCGTTTTATTATATCCTCTTAGTAGAGAATAAGTTTGTTGAGGGCAACAAACTCAAGCATAGTCTGTTCCTGCCACACCAACTAAGTACAGTGCCCTGCAAAACAGCCTTAAGTCACCTTCCTACTTACACTTCAAGAGTGGCAGCATATACTAGATAGCTTACTGTGTTTTTCTTTGTAATTCTCCAAGGCACCTTCAGATACAGGTTTTTTGGGGTCATTTTTTCCTGCTGGGAAGACTATAAACTCAGTGATAGGTTCTGGACAGAAGTGATGTGAGTTTCACCTTTATAATAATTGTGCCTTGGGTGTGGTATTCTTTGACTTCATGTCCTGGTGGACTCAGTCAGTGACCAGTTCATGGGGGCTCTTTACCTGAGAATTCTCTGCTCTTCTTTAAGTATAGAAACAGGTATCGCTCCTTCCCCCACCTCCATGGTCACCTATGATAAAATTGCTTTTTATGGAATAAATGTTTATAGACCCTTTATCTGTAAATAGAATTCAGTCAAGCAGCCAGTTTTGAAAACTTGCTGCTAAAGAAATTCCAATTTTTCATCACAGTCAGGAAGTCAACAAAAGCTTTTGTGCCATGATTTTTTTTTTAAAGTTTTAGATTATAAACAAAGTCCAAAAGAAAGGTTTTTATGATTCTGGGTGTGTTGATGAATAGATATTTGTATTGTATTTTGGTATCAAACATTTTATTGTTTGTCTTCACTTTAATATATTGTCAGGGCTGCATTTTTAAGAAAATCTGAATCTATATCCTGCTATCAAGGGTAAAATAATTTTAGCCATGCGACATGAGCAGACATTTTAATCATGCCTCCTGGAATGCAAAACTGAAATCGGTCAGCATTGTTTCCCGGTGCTGACATCCGGCTGAGTCCATATCCCCGTGGAGTCTGCAGAGTATTTAGAACTCTGCTGTTCTAGCTCACTGAGCAGCCAAAATGGGAAAACCATTTGGACCATCCTGTATTTTAAGTTCAGATTAATTCTCCCTGTTAGTCTGTGACTTTGGGAGAAACTGAATTAGCAGAGGTCCTATTGCCACGTCATAATCACTCAGTATGATGGAACATTGCAAATAGTCCAGCTCTCTGCAGAGTGCACAGCATGGGCACGGTGCCCCTGGCATTGTGGAACAAGTGGCCCCTTTTGAATACCCAGAGCCTTTGAGTGATCTTCCAGTACAGACACAGTTGTTCCCACAAGAACTGTCAGAAAGGGTTAGACGGCTTAGCTTCCACTGATAGCAGTTCTCTCCTGATGCTTCAGGTCAGGATGAATTCTGTAAAATGAAATGGTAGTTGCAGTCCAGTTTTGTAATTAACATTTCAGAACCTTTTATTTGAAACCTAAAGATGGCCAATTCTGACCTGTGACAAGATTGTAGAAATAAACATTAGGTTTCCATTACCTCATGTGTTTTGAAATCTCATCCCTCTTGTATCATCCTGGCTGTGTGCTTTTCTGTGGATATCAGTTCTGTGAAGCTGGAACTTTTTACCCTCTCTAAGGTGCTACCAAAGAATAATTTGCTTTCTGATTTGCCAAATTAAAAACTAGCATTTCCAGTCTGCCACATCTTTGTGATATGTTGGGTTGTTTTGAAAACAAATCTATAATGTCATCTTATGGGGCTGTGGATTTTCTCTGGCTTATTTTTCTTTTCTCATGCTGCCTATTTTATGCTGAAGGAGAAAACTGAACTTGTTTCAAATAGCATCTGTTTCCATGAGTTATCTAGAAATGAGCCTTCTTTTTCTGGGAGTGTTTAGTTAGCCCTTCGATTTTTCTGAATTTATTTCATTAAGTTACTGTATGCCCCCCTCCAGTCCTTTGCCTTCCCTGCTTCCCCTCTCTTTGCTCAGATAAACTTGGGGTTGCTTCCCCAATCTCCAGTTTCCATCTTGGACTCCTTGCAGCTTCTTCAGTGCATGGTGAGCCCTCTGCCCTGTAGTGCTTGTGGATGTAACAGTCCCTAGAAGCTTCTCCTGAGCTGTTATCCATCCAGCTATACTTCTCTCATATCCATGGATCTTTTATACTTTGCATTTTAAGATTTTGCTGCGTGTTCTATGTTTCCTAAATAGAGTGATTATATAGTTCATCATCTAAAATGTACTGACATTTTTTGAGAAGGGCAGCAGGCTTAATCCAGGGGTGTCCCAGATTGAACCAGGAGCTATGGTCAACATTCCTTTTAAGAGAATCTCACTCCTGCAGCGTGGTGAGTGACTGCCAGGGAGTCTCCATGAGCCTTTCATTGTCTGTCTTATGAAAGTATTGACCAAAAGCATTTTCCTGCTGGTTCCTGTCTTGGCTGGAGAACAATCATAATTCATAAATACAGCAACCTCAGCATGCCCCCCACCCCACCCCCTCAAACACCTCCCTCCTGACAGTTTTGTTTTCCTGATGTTTTTTTTGGTGTGACGCCACATTCCTGTATACACCCTTGCTGCAGCTGGAGGCTCAGTGACAGCCGAGGTGCTGGGTATGTAAACGACGTTAACTTTTGTGTCAGCACATTTTCTTAGTTTATTACTGGGTTTTTTGAAATACATTCTCCTTTGAAAATACCTAGACAAGGCATAGTTTAACACTGCTGTAGGAACTGTAACAAGAGGTAATGAGCTCTGGGGAACTCATTCTTGACAGTTGGTGGCCAGCGGCAGCACTAGTTACCCACCAAGGCGCTCCCAGCGTGCTGCTAAGCTGAGCAAGGCAGGTCCATGGGTCCAGCCTGCTCCCATTTCCCCGGCTTATTTGACTGTGGCAGCTTTTGTACTTTTAAATAATCCGTTCTATTTTGTGGGCCTTTTCCCCCTTCTTTTTTAATAGCATAGTTTCCACAGGAGACTCACAATGAACTAAAGCACTGCCAAGTGGAAGGGAGTAGCCTGTTGTATAAATACACCTCTCTGCTCCTTCTTTGCCTCTTTCAGGCTTGGTATTGAATCTGTAATTTTGATTTTGTGCAATGCAGCTCCCTCCCCACAGGCCCACTCTGCCCTCTTTTGTTGCCTTAAATAATTTCTCAAAGATCTTTCATTAACTTTTTCTTTCCTGCTCTAATTTCTCTCCCTCTTACCTACGTTAACCTGTAGACTTATAACAATAGTGAAAAAGAAAAATACATTTTTAGTGGTGTGATTGCAACAACTGAATTTTTTTTCTCTGTTTGAAAAAATCTTTCAAACTTTGTCACTTCGTTCTCCTGCTAAATGCTTGTTGAACGGGTGTGAAATGATTGAAAAGAACCAGTTTTCCTTAATTAAATCTTTCCTTGTGAATGTTAGCTGGCAGAAGAGCAAACGGATTTTTCTTTTTTGTTTAGTTTGTGATTTTTTTTTTTTTTTTTGGAAAATCAGGGCAAGAGGAGATAAGATTATCAGTATTCTTTCTTAAGCAGAGTTGATTTGAGTGACAGTCTTGCTCTTGTGAGAGGATGTGAGTTGCATGCCAATTTTCATTGGCTCATCTTTTCTTGGTAAAAAATCCCTTCATCTTCAGCTGGCACAGGGTCACCTGGAATGCTGACTACATGGCCCTGCTTCCCTTGCAGCAAGGCATCATTGTATCACAAAATTTTAATTTAAATGCTTGCAAGTGGAAGTGCCATGCATAACTTCTTGGAAGTCACCTAAAGGAGAAAGTCTTCTTTTCCTTCCTGTCTTCCTGAAGGGAATGCAGATATGAGAATTGCGCTTAAGCAGCCATCCTGGACCATGAAGTGGGAACCAGGCATTGGTGATGGTTGAACTCCTGTTTTGTGTAATGCCTGTTATTTGTGGTGTGCTTTCACACAAAGCTGACCATGGTCTTAACTGATATATCTCTGAATTTGTTTTGTCCTATTTGGTGTGAGGGAAGATCTTTGAGATATTTTTCATGTCAGACTATATTTCAGAGATAGAGAATGCTTTATTTAGAAGGCCAAAAAAATCTTAACTCTTGGGCCTCCCTGGTGGCGCAAGGGCAATTAAGACGCATCCTAGGAAGCTAAGTAGAGTGGAAAGGTGTCCAGGTAGGAGGGGAGAGTGCGGGGAACACTAGTTACTTCTTTGGTTCACTGGTTGGAGAGTGAAAGGACTCAGGAGAACCTACTCAGGTAAGAATTTAATAAAGGCAAAGGATATAGTTTCACAGGGATATAGAAGCACAGGTGCGCATCTGAGGTTCTAGAGGCTGACTGTCATTTCTTAGTTGCTCAGAACATATTTTGTGTCTGGGTTATGAGCCATCAACGATTGTGAGGGTCATGCTTTGGAAGGGACCATGCAAAATGATCCAGCACTGTCTTTTGTGCCTAACTGGTCATGCATCCTGTAGCCAGGTGTAAGCCACCAAGACACTCGTAGCTGGGGTTGTGCTGTGCCTCTAGAATGGCTGCTATAGATCCAATGCCAAAAGTTCTTAGCTATTCACGTTTTGTTGTGAAAGCAAAAATTCTCCTTAGATTTCTTTTGGTTAGCCGAAGCAGGTACTAATGTTCTGTTTATAAAAGAGGAGTAGCTTAATGGGAACTTTTAAAAATTGGGGGATACTTTATATAGCTTCAGAATATTTTCTCTCCTCTCTGCCCCCCATACCCCCAAAACTCATTAATTTCCAAAAGGAAAAGAATAAATTTACAATGGCGAAGCCCACAGACTTCAGTGATAAGGGAACAGCACCAGTGATGGGACAAATTGAAATCTTGTGCCCCTCCCCAATCCATTAGGGTCCTGTGAGATGAACACCCCATTTGGGTGATATTCCTGCCCAAGGTACATACTAAATTTAATCAAGAATAAGCAAACCAAAAATCCACATGGAGGTTGTACAAAGTAACGTGGCTCATAAACTTCACAGCTGCCAAGGGCATGTGAGTAAAGGAAAGAGAAGCTTTCGGACTCAAGGTAACTTTAGGGGACCTGACTTGCACCTAAACTGGATCCTTCTTGATAAAGAAATGATTGGTCATTTGGAGAAGTTGGGATGGGGTCTGAGGATTAGATGGTAATGACCTATTATTTTCCGTTTTGACTCTGCTGGAGAACATCTTTGTTCACAGGAACTCCCTAAAGTTTATGGGACATTAGACGAGTTTAGTCACAAATCATTCAGGGCAGAAAGACAGGTTTTTTTTGTTTTTTTGTTTTTTTGTTTTTTGTTGTTGTTGTTCTATAGTTTGAATTTTTCTATAGCTTTGTGATAGTTAAGAAACACTTAAAAATTTATGCTTAAGAGTGATACATCCTCATTTTCTCCTTAGCAAATTGTGGTCTAAATTGACACTGAGAACAAATTTGTTCTTATCCCTTTACATGCTGCATTAATACAGTGTTCATATTGGAAGAAGATGAGAGGCTTTTCAAAATCTGTCTCTTAACTAACCAGCAGTGAATTCTTAGAACCAAAGTGGAAAGCCAGATCACTTTTCTCAGATGGCTGTGTGTATCTGTGTATATTTCTTTTCCTTGCAGTTGTGAGACCATTTTCTAAGCCAATCTAATCTCATTCAGCAGATTAAACCTCCAGGATAATGTTTGAAACGGGCGCACAATCTGCAGGTACCTTGACACGCCAACCAAAATCAGCTTAGAGGAAGTTGTGGAGGGTTTTTACTCTGATCATCTATAGTGCGTAGAAAAATATCTGTCCTGAAACGGTTTTCAGCACAGTGAGGGCTTTGTGCCTCCTCACACTGGGGCCAGCCCCTTTGACCAGCACGCTGCTAAGACGGGTGACCACAGCGAGGCCAGCAGATCGGGCCCCAGCCTCTCTTACCGGCCCTGGGAATGTCTGATCCTCAACATTAATCTGATTAGCTCTAACTTGCTGTGCTAATTGCACGGCTAATTGCATGACGTTTCTTAATATGGTTTAACATTTAACAGACAGTGTTATAGGATTTTCTGCTCCTATTTTTGTGTGTGGTAACTCTTCAACCTGTGAATATAATCAAGCACTTCACCTTGGAGGAGTGGAGGTATAATTTGGGTGCATAACTAATGGTGATTTTTTTTTTTTTAACAGTCTCCTTGTCCCACATCACACAACTGGTTCTGAGCCACAACAAGCTCACAAGTAAGTTGACTTTATCATTTTCTACAGTTTCTTCCTTTCAGGAAAAGCTGTAACACTCCTGATTCAGTGGTTTCCTTTAAAGATACTAATGACAAGTGATTTTTTTTTTTTTTAAGATTTATTTATTTGTTTGTACAAGCACTGGATACAGTCAGAAGCGCAGGAGGGTGAGAGAACTCACCAGGGCCAGAGTGGGGAACAGAACAGGCAGACTGATGAAGTAAACTGCTGAGGGGAGCAGCGGGCGTGGCAGGAGAGGTCTGCGCACCATGTGGGACCCTTGCTGGTGGCCGGGATTGAACCGATGCTGCAGAGGCTGCGAGCAGCTTCACAGCCCAGCACTCAGTTGCTGCGCCACTGGGGAGGTCCGACAAGTGATTATTTAAGGAAATCTGACATTTATTTTGGTGACACTAAGATGCATGCAAGCATATTGCCTTCCCCTGGTGTGTGCTTTGCTGTTTTGTGAATTCTCTCTTAGCACATGTGGAAACTGAAGGAAAAAAATGGTCCTGGTTAGAGATGGTAGTGCTGCATGACATGTGCTGTTGAAGACATTTGTTAGAAGTTTCATGAAGAGAAACTTCTCAGGAAAGATTAGACTAAGAATTCTTGATTTGCATCTTCCTTCCCAAAGGGGTAAACTTAACTGTTTTATAGTTTGTTTCCCTACATGGTTGGAGATGACACCACAAATTTATATAAGTTATCTAAGTTTGTACCAGAATTTTTCAGAATTTTGAGTCTGTTTCATAAGAAAAATTTTCTTGGGCTTTGGTAATGTCACAGTGTGGATACCATAATAGAAGAATTACCTGCTTTTATAAGAATATCTCGTGTGAATAACATTATTTCAGTCTTTGAACTCTGGCTGTAAAGATTCTAATCACCACTCCTCTTTCTCCTAATTGACTGTCACTTCTTGGGTGCTTCCTGTATTTCCTGCAGACTCGAATGATTTTCTAATCATGTGGCCAGAGTTTGTTAGGGAGCTTTGTAAGTCTAATGAAATCGAGCAGAATGTCATGTTGAGGGATTTTCACTATGGATTTATGTGTATATGTGCATTATATACAGCTTGAAGCAGTGTCACAGAGCTGCTGATTATTGAGAATTACGAGTGGCAGTGAGGGCCCCTTGTAGGCAGGAAATGGGCAGATTAGTTCATTTTTAGTAAAAAGCACATATTTGTCAGGCAAGACTGAGTAGCACCATTGTCATGTTTGAGTAGTGGGACCCATGGATGCTGAAAGATATGTGTGATCATTTTTGTAACATGTAATATGCTGTCAGTTTTAATGTTTTGTAGTAAATGGCCCTGCTGTTCATGGATGCCTTAATCCCAGTTCAGAGGGGATTTGTAGTTTGTTTCAAAGGGCGGGCTGCCTGATCCCTAAATTCCCCTAGGATTTTGTGAGCAGATATTCCTATAGTTCTCTATCATATAGTTCATTAAAAAAAAAAAAAAAGAGGCTTAATTGCCAGTCTACCATTGTTAGAACTGGGTCATTACAGTGAAAGTTTACATTTAAACAAGAAAGCATAACGTGCTTTATTCCTACTATGTCGTTAGTTGATCTATTCTTTTAAAAATAAATCTATCTTTCAGGTAGTTGTAGTTTATTTCTTTTTATGTGTCATAGACAGTATTAGGCATCAGTGGATCGGTTTCTTTCTCCAGGTGTATAATATAAGGGTAATTTAGAGAGGCATAAATACGGAGTGAAATTGTGTCTGCTATTAGGTTGACGGTGAATGATCCAAACTTCATATTTCTTCCTTTGCTATGTTCTTTCTCTTTTTCCATTTGAGACACCCTTGACCTAATCCAGTAAACTCTAATTAATGGTCTTGGTTACCTCTGTTTCAAAGCCATTGTGAGTAGTGTCAGTGACACCCGATCTGTTCCACTAAGGTCAAATTAGCATCTTTTACTGTTTTTCTGGCATTTAAATGAATGATTTTGCCATGGCTTTTCAAGTGTTTATAGTAAATATGTCCATTTGATGGAAATATAAATATGCATTAAATGTAAGTGGCTGAGCACACCCTTCTGTCACTTTTCGTTGTAATCAGTGTCTTTCACTTTCCATGGTTTTTAATAGGGACTGGCTGACAGTGCTACATTAAAACCGCTGGGACTCAAAAGATAGACCCCTCAGCACTGCCTTTATCTTGCAAAAGTATTTGTGTTTTTCTCTTAGTATGCCAATTACATTGACATTTCCTCTATGTCCTTACAGAATGAAGGACTGGCTTACTCAAACTGGGATCTTAATTTAGGGCCACCGTGTGTTACTATCTGCTGGCCATTGGAGCAGCGTGGCACTGAGTTGACAACCTTGATCCTCTGGGGATTTGGTATCGACAGGGCCCTCAACACAGTGCCAGTGAGGACACAGGGACCATGAAAATGCACTTACGAGCCTGAACTTCCCCAGGATTTCGTGACCAGAAATTCTTGATGTTTTCTAGCGTGTGTTTGATAAAATTGTCAATTTCAAAATTGTCAAGTTAATCACTGTTGGAGCATCACCGTCACTACAGTGAAATGATGTGCACCTAGACCTAGGTGTGGGGTGGTATGGGGTGAGAGCAGTGCTAATGGGTTCTGGTGAAGGCGATGGGACTCCCCCACCTGCAGCTGCTTCCTAGATACCGTGTACCCTTGACAAACTTTCTTCGGAGATGGGAGGCAGAGTAGCAGCTGAATCTTTTCCTTCTGCTCTTTTGCTTTGGGTTCTTATCTGGGAACCCAAAGGAGGTTCTTTCCAGCCCAGTGGGAGTGGTTTCAGAGTAAAGAGGATCTGTCCCTGGTCTCCTCTTCAGAAACCCCGCCTCCTGTGCACCGATCCTTAATACTATCACACATAGTGAAAGTGGTGGAAGGTGCTCTATTCACCTAACTCAGAAGCTGCACTCCTCTGGCCCCACAGCCTGCAGCAAGCCTTTCCTCCCTATGTGCAGGAAGACTGGTCTGTCTCCTCTCCTGGGGCCAAGCCCTGCCTCTGCCTGCTCCATTCCCAGCTGCCTTCGATGCCTCACCTTCCTCTCCTCCAGGCTCCCTTTCCTGACTGCCTGTCAACTTGAAATCCTGCCCCAACTCCTGTAAAATTGACTGTGTATTGTATTTAACACTGGTAAGCACTGCCTGTCCTTCTCTTCATGTTTCTTCTCTCTCTAAATAGACCTTAAGCTTTCTTGAAGGCAGAGACGATTTCTTATCCTTCTATACCCATGTGTTCTGTGAAAAGCAATGATGGTTGACTGAAGGATGCAGAGAGATGACAGGGAGGACAAAAGAAGTAGTTGGCTGGAGGTGAAGTGGTCTGTGTAGGAACCAGATGGTTTCTTCAGGATTAACTGATAGAAGGAATTAAGTAGGTGTGACCACTCCTCTCTCACTCATTCTGTCTGTTTCAGTCTTGCTGGACTGTGAGCACTCTACAGAAACAAAACCTTATGTCCCAAAGACTGATGTCCCTGTCATCTTTAGAGTCACAGAGGCCCTTTCGTAGTTGAAGGATGATATGCTGCATGGTACTCCTCAGGTACACCAAAGATCCCTCAGGTAGAGAAGCTGGACTCATAACCAGCAATGGATGTTTCTTCCACCACGCAGCCCTCCTGGCTTCAGCTTCTCCAGTTAGCCTGCTTTTACCACTCTAGGTCTCATGGTTTCTGGGCTTGCTACTCGTTCAGATGAAATTCAGTTTTATGTATTTAAGGTCCAAAGTATATACTAATTTCTACATACCATTAATTGCATTATGAGGTTCTCGAAGTTAGGAACCCTGTCTTATGCTTCTCTTGATCCCATCCCCGAACAAGTGTCAAGAGCATGAAAATATGAAATATGGCACTCAAGTTAATGTTGGTTGGTTAATATGATGTTACGTGATGAGTTGTGCTAAGTCCAAGTCGACCGAGATGGTATAACCAAGTGCTTATTTGCTCTCACGGTTACTAATGAAGGGAATGTAGCAGTGATTCCAAGCGACTTTCTTGTCTCTTCCCTCCTCCAGCCCTGCAGTGTGGTTATCGCGCTGTTTAAGCCAGTGTTAGCTGGGCTTTTTTATTGTTTACTACTTAATCTGATCTCTGGCTTTTATGGTATTTAAGAGCGTTAGTTTTATAAATGTTTTTCTTGCTTAAATTCTTAAAAAGGAGTTTCAAGTGGAGACTAACCATTTTAACACTTGTCCACTAGAGGTCACTATTGAGATATGTATGTTTTTCCCCCTGGCTTTCATGCCTAAAGATGAAAAACCAAATTAATGTTGTAAGATGAAAATTTTTTTGCACGCTCTTCCACTCTGTCCAACAGGGCATGTCGTGATTTCCATTTGCATAATGCAGCTTACCATAATTAAGGTAGATCCTTCTATAAGGAGGTATGTTATTTTTTTGTTTTGCTTCTAAAATTATACATTCGATTTCATGTATCATTTTTTGATGTTTATTATGTCTACTTTCTCAAGTTAGAAACTTTTCTTCCAGTATCTTTAAATTGGAAGAATTTTATTGCCTTTGGTAGTAGTTTGTATTGTGTGTTATGTGAGATTGTTTTTTCCTGTGGACTAAAGATTAAGATATTTATGTATATAATCAGATATTAATTAAAAATAATCATGTAGGTTCTCTTTGCATTTTGTGCCTATTTATACCGATTCTCCTACTACTAAATGCCATTGTGTAAGGAAGGCTACTATACATTATAAAATGAATTACATTCACATCAGTAATAAAAAAATCTCTCGGTATTCACTTTTTACTGTGAAGCTCTTCATTTTAAAAGCAATTTCATTTTTACAGTGAGACCCAGATACACGTGTTGTTACAACCTTACATATGATTATATCTTTCACTCTGTGACCCCTGCATGTTAGGAAGAAAGCACTCATCTGTGCACAGTATATCAGGTGTTTTTTTTACTCTTTGCAAACATTGAGTCGCCAACTCTTTGTAAACCATGGACCTCAGAATGTCATTGCTTGGTTTTATTCTTTGAACTTGAAACTTTATTTTATTTTTTTTAATTTTTTTTTTTTTATATAGAGGCATGTTCTTTCTTTCTTTCTTTCTTTCTGTCTTTCTTTCTTTCTTTCTGTCTGTCTTTCTTTCTGTCTGTCTTTGTTTTTGTTTATACATGCACTGGGTTACGTCAGAAGCTCGGGAGGGTGAGAGAATTCACCAGAGCCAGAGCGGAGAGCAGAGCAGGCAGGACAAAGTACACTGCTGAGGGGAGCAGCGGGCGGCAGGAGAGGTCTGCGCGCCTGAACTTGAAACTTTAATGTAAAATCTTTTCTTGATGTATTAGTAGTTTTGCCTGTCATTTCAGGTCTTAACTGTGACCATGGCTCATCATTTAATGTATCTGAAATGGTTAGGCAGGCAGTAAACCTAGGTTTTATGGTTGGGGTGTGTGTGTGGTGTGTGTGTGTGTGTGTGTGTGTGTGTGTGTGTATGTGTTTGCTTACAGACTATTTCCTGTTATAGCTTATGTATGAATTTGAATTATTAATGAACAAGAAAATGCTAGGATATTTTCTTTAATGATTTCAATAATTTCTATGTCAACGGTATTGTTCCAGATACACAGAAGTTAATACAGTGTTTTTAAAATTTTATGTAGATGTGTATACAAACACACACACATTGAGAGGATAGCTACCATAAGTATGATTATAAATGAATTATGTAGCATATTCCACATGGAAATACTGCATTCTTAAAGTATTGCAGATGCAGTTAAAATGAAAAAAATTAAGCAGTCATTAAAATCATAATAAATTGAAACCCTTTCAACAGACGTAATAGATTGTTGAGATGCATGAGAAAAATGAACTGTCCCAACTTATAAGAATGACCTTCACCAGTCTCCTAACACCTCCTCTGAAGTCTCTAGTTATTTCCTATTTCATAGATTATTTGTCATGCTTTACGCAGAAGTTCTTGTGCATGTTTTGGATGAAATTAAACTATGAGGGGGACTATGCAAAATACATCGTCTCTGTGTCATGAATTTATCTTGTGACAATATCAAAACAACTTGCTCTTTGCATTTTAAAACAGTATAAATGTATTTATAATACAGAGGCTTTGATCAATAGCTTATTTTTTTAATTAGTGTACATTTATCAGTTTGTTATTGTGCCATCATTTGAAAGATTGGATTTGCAAAAACATACATAGTGTTTTTGAGTCTCACATCTATTAATTAAACAGTAGCTATTTAGGTGCTACCAGGGGTTGGATTACTATAAAAACACTGCTACCATTGGCAGCTCACTATTATTTTTGCTTTTAATAAGCAAACATGCAAGATTATCACATGTAAAATTCTGTTAGCCTCTAGTCCAAAACCATCAGGTCAGAGACTGAAGAAGTTGGAGAAGCTGGATTTTCATGTATTATATCCTCAGCTCAGAGACAGTGTCTGCTGATCCTTCTTGCCTGTTCCGACAACAAAATGGACCTGTTCTGGAAGTTCTTGGGGTTCTGCTCTGTGCTAGAAGAAACTAAACTAAATGTAATATTTAAATTCTTCCACATTTATTTTTTAATGGAATGACTTCAATGATGGAAATTTCAGAATAGTGGCAGACTGGAGAAAATAGTGTAAGGTGTAGGTTGAACCTGTCACTTTCCAAGTCCTTTACTAGCCTGCTTGGGAAGCAGCTCCTGAAAAGACTTTAAATATTTACACTACAATTCTCAAACAGAACTGATTTAATAACAAAATTTTATATATAAATCATTTGTTGACTATCTCTGCTATCTAGTGGCATGTGTGTAGGTTTTCTAAAGAGGTCCAATTCTTGGGTATATATATTGTAGAGCAGTTTTTTAATTTTTCATAAGTTAACTTTTAATGAATAAGGTGGAAACTGTGGCCATGATCCCAAGAAAAATGCAGAAAATGGCTATAATTTCAGCAAGTTTCAAGGGTGTTATTGCTATCCTTGAGTTCTTTAAGGGTGCTTGTAGCTCAGATTGATAAATTCTAGAGGAGGTGACAATAACATTAGTTTATTTCAGTGTAGATATACTTGCTACTATTCCGTGAGGGAAATGTTGCCTGGAAATTTGTACAAAGCTTTAAAAAGATGATTTATAATGTGAGTGAAACCCATTCTTAATTATTTTTTAAGAATATCCATAAGCCCCACCCAATTGATCTGTTTAAATTTAAATCTTGTTAAGTAAGAATTTGTAATGTCACTTCTAGTCTTTAATGGAATGCATATATCTATATTTATATAGAGATATAATTTTTTTCCAGCTCCAGAAAAACTTTGAGAATACCTAACTTGCCCTTCAATTTTTCTTTCTCTTTGTCAGTCAGCTACAATTAGCTTAATAGGAAAAGACACCATCCTGATATGATTGGCCATTTCGTCACCAAATTCCTAAAGCTCATTCTTGGTCTGAGTTTTTTTGCTCTAGTTTTTTTTTCTGTTCCTTTAATCTTCTCCCCTGGCCTGTATGTTCTCTGATAAGCCCTCTTTTCCTGCCACTGAACCTGCACTCTGTGGAAAATAAAGTATAGGGCACCCACCGCTTCACTGAAAGGAACAGTGAGAAAAGAACCAAACAGACTTGTCACTTCCCTGCTCTGTGTCTGGTGGAAGCACAGACCTACACAGTGGTGGAGGAAAGAAACCTGGGAGGTGGTGGGGCCCTGAGGGCTCCTGAGCCTCTGTGTGCCACTGCCAAGGTATAGTGCCCCAGCGAGGTATATCTAGGAGTCTGGGGATGAAGCATTTGGTGCCCTGGATCTTTTTTTTTTTTTTTTTTTAATTAATATGAATTTTTTTTTTTTTAAGATTATTTTATTTGTTTATACAAGCACTGGGTATAGTCAGAAGCGCGGGAGGGTGAGAGAATTCACCAGAGCCAGAGCGGGAGCAGAGCAGGCAGAGGACGAAGTACACTGTTGAGAGCAGGGGCGGCAGGAGAGGTTTGCGCGCATGTGGGACCTCTCTGGTGGCGGGGAGCAACGGGGATTGAAACTGGCGCTGCAGAGGCTGCAGGCAGCTTCGCAACCCCAGCGCTCAACCGCTGAGCCACCGGGGAGGGTCCCTGATCTTGTTCAAATAGAAAGGCAGGGTGAATTCCTAAGCTCAGAGACACAGTTGGTAGAGGGAAGTTATCAAAGCTCCTCTGGGAATCTGCCCCACCCTGTCTTTTTCCTCTTGTAAAGCTACTCCTTTTCCCAGCACAGAAACATCAGGCGAGGACGGAAGAGAAACAACCCAGCGTGGCTCTTGCTAAAGTCGTTCCTGATTGTAAGGAAGCATGAGTGGTTGGCAGCATGTTTGTGAGTGTATGTTATGTGTGTGTGTGTGAGAGAGAGAGAGAGAGAGACAGACACACAGAGACAAAGACGCTGACTTGTCTGTCATCTCCCTCAATGTTAGTGTTGGGGGAATGAGTGTGTGTACCTACAAAAACCTTGACTACACATGAATAATACTACATTATAATGATACATTTAAGAGCCTGGAGAGCTCCTTTTCTGACACTAAACTTGCTTTTTTCTTGTTCTCCTTTTCAAAAGTCTTGTTCTTCGATGTTTTTCCTGGAGAAGCCTCCGTCCTTTCTTGCCCTTTGCTAGATGTCACTTCCTCACCAGCCATCGAATTCCATCTCCTTTCCCCTCAGGGCTGCTCCTCCAACCCTGCTTCCAAATTAAAGCTATTTATTGATGTATCGCCTGCTGGCACCTCAAAACTGCAGTGCAATTTAGAAGGTGTGTTCCTGAAAGAATTCAGAGACTGGAGGTGCTCCTGAAGATTGCTTGGGCTATGCCTTGGTTCTGTCTGGAAGTAAATTCTAGATTCAGGCATTCGCTAATTTTTGCAACCTCAGAGGAGAAGAAATCCATGCTTTTGTCAGCTTTTAGATTTGTTTGGCTGTGCATACACACTTTTTATAGCTCGGGGACATATATTTTTACATATTTGTCTTATACCATAAATCTGCTCCATTGCTTGCTTGTAACTTTTCCACCTAATTTTTGTGTAATTGATTATTCTCATTGCTGCTGAAAGTAAGACCATTTTTTTTTTTTTTTTGCGCTAACTTAAGTCAGAGTTGTTTTTTGTTAGTAAAATTACTTAAGCTACAAAATCCTAGCCCATGATAGGATACAATAAGTATGCACTAGTAAGTGTGAGTGTTCAGCAATACTTGTTGATTAACAGAAAGCAGCCTTATTGTTGTCCTTTATAAAATAATACTATTTGGGGGATGTTGGCCTTTATTGGAGTGGATATTTAGCTATTTTATTATTTTATTTTTATCTTAAAGAGCATGTAGATAGTTTTTAAATGCCAGTTTGCTTTACTGTTCATAAACTTTGTTTTTAAATAACCCATATCTATTGTAGCTCATTGTCTTAATGGCTGCTTGGGGAAAATCCCGTAAAATCTGTAAAGCTGGTTATCATTAGCATACTTTTGGACTTCAAATTCTTCAGGTAAGTTATAATTAGTTCATTATTCACCTTGAGTTTTTGGCTAGGATACAGAAGTCATAAATCACTAGAAGTACAAATGACCTGTTTTGCATATAAAATTCTGAAGAGCGTGATTATTTGTATGTGAGAGTGAAGAGATGCTTCTTTATATGTAATCATTAAAATGGCATCCGAGACTGTGATTCCTAATTTGCTGGGAGAATTGGCAGCTATATAATTAGTCTAGACTTCACTTCTGTAGTGTGAATAGACTGATGTTTTCTGGCTATTGTTGCTAAGGATCGAAAGGGCTGTCCTTTCACTCTGGCCAAGAATGCCGAGTCATATTTCATAGCGTTTTTGTTAGTTTGGCTCCTACCCACCTTCCCTTAGCTTGCTGTCCTAGATGGCATATTCATCAAATACTAGGGCAAAAAAAGTTTGCTTTCACCATTTCACTTCAATGGCCAACCCTCCCACCATCTGCATAATGAACATTCTCACTGATTTTCATTTGTTCTTAGAGTTTTGGTCACTTTTCTAGTAACTTTGTTGTAACAGGATAACTGAATTACATAGGAATCTAAATACCTACCCTCATTTAAATATCCTCTACCATCCTTTTTTCCTTTTGTCTGAGAAAAATTTTTTAAAGCAGCCAGAGCGTGTAAAATCTCGCCAGGCATTTTCATTTGTTATGGCAACAGAAAAAATCTCCAATTTTGAGTAAGCTTGGGGAAGCAGTGCTATTTTTGATTTATTTTGCTTTACCTTATCCTGTATGGTACCTTTGGCATTGTGTGATCCGTGGGTCATGGCCCTGGGGCATCGCTGTGGTCACTTGGTCCCTGTCGATTCCTGATCTGAATCTCCATCATCTTGCCCCCAGTCTGTCCCTGGTTTCCCAAGATGAAGGCAATGGCCGAACCAAGAATTTGGTTTTTCAAAGAGGCGTGCAGGCAGGGCCCTTGCTTTCCTGCTTTCCTATTGCCTCTCCTTTGCAGGAATCACCAGAGCTAAAACAGTCTGGTTACTTCTGCCAAAATAGTTGGGCAGCGTGTAGTTCTAACCACTCAGAAGTTTAGTGGAAGTGGTGGGTAGAATTCACCTCCTGATTTCATCCTGGGCTTATGATGAAAACCTACATGTGTTCTGAGCAGCTTCTGGCTTTCCAGCAGCGTGGGCGGAACGTGGTGCCTGGTCTATTACTACCCTTTAGTAGCTGAAGAGGCCCTGGCTGCCGGTGCTGGCCATATGGTTCTAAAGACCAACTCGTGACCTGGTGGCCCTTCTGTAGGCTACACGCGGGCGAGCACCCATCCTTATGTTTTGCGTGGTGACTGCTGCTCCCAGAACTGTCACTCTTCACAGTTTTGTGTCCTTGCCTCAGGGACCCCAAGATGCTTTTGCTCAGAAAGCCCCCGGACCGGCTGCACCCCAGCTGGTGGTCTGTGCTGTTGCTGCCACCCAGCATTCTGCAGTTAGGCCTCATGTCTAAGACCAGTAGTGGCATCGCTTTGTGTGACCACACTTGGTCCTGACAAAGTTGCTGCAAAATGACTTAATTTGATGGATTAGGGAAGGCAGTACCTTTTCCCCCTTGAATGTTGAATGTTGACTATACTCCATACTGATTTCACCAAGACAACCTGTATGGGCAGTTGGCATTGGCTGGAAATGGTTTGATTGCAGCCCCTCAGTTGGCTGAACTAACTTTTGTGCTCTGTGTGTGTGTGTGTGTGAGAGAGAGATTCATTTTTCATCAACCCCCAGGCTTACTAACTTGCTCACGTGACAGAGGCATCTTAAATTGGACTATTAATTTTATTGAGCATATTGTATCAGGGAAGGTACACATGTGTTGGGTTAATGATTTTTATAGCATGATGAGTGAAACTTCCTGAACCAAAATCTACTCTAGCCCAGCAGCATGAGTATCCCCTGGGAACTTGTTGGAAATACAGAGCCTCAGGCCCTAAACAAAGTCTACTGAATAAGATTGGGGTACCTCCTCCCCCAGTTTGTGTTTTAGTGAATCCTCTAGTAATTCTGATGTATTTGAAGGTTTGAGATCCACTGCTGCAGAGCAGAGTTACCCAGTAGAACTTCCTGTAGGGGTGGGGTTATTCTGTATCTGTCTATCCAATAGGGTAGCCACTAGTTACTTGTAGCTATCAAGCTCTGAAAATATAACCAGTATGAATCTAGATTTAAACTTACTTATTATTTTTGATAACTATTTTTAATAACTTTATTGTTTCCTTTTTTAATAACTTTATTCAATCCCTCCACCCCAACCTCTGACAACCATAAGTCTGATCTATGAGGTGTTTTTCTTAGATTCCACATATAAATAATACATTAATAGCATTTGTGTTTCTCTGTAAGATGCATTTCACTTAACATAATGCCTTCAAGGCCCCTCTATGTTGCAAATGGCAAGGTTTCCTTTTTTGTGTCTGTAGTATTCTGTTGCACACTTACATACATACACACATCCGTTGTATGGATTTATAGATTTCATATTTTATGAATATATGTTGCATTTTTTTTAACCATCTGTTGGTGGATGCTTAGGTTGTTTGCGTATCTTGGTGACTGTAAGTAATGCTGCAGTGAACATAGAGATGCAAGTTTTCTCTTGGAGACAATGATTTTCTTTCCTTCAGATAAATGCCCAGAAATGGGATTGCTGGAAGAAATTGTAGTACTACTTTAAAAATGTTGAGGAACCTCCCCACTTTTTCATAGTAACTGTATGAGCTTGTATTCCCAATCCAGATTTAAATTTAAATAGCCACATCTAACTAATGGCTACGCATTGGATAGCCTCACACCAAAGCGTACACTTCTGTTTATTATCATGTGGATAAACTAAAAGTCTTTAAATATAAGTTATTGGTTGTGAAATTACTAATTTTATGTCCCAGAATGAAATGCTTCTAGAAAAAACTCCACTGCTATAACAATAGTTAATTTAGGTGCTTCTCTAGGGAAAGCAGGTAGCTGTTGCTAGCTGTGTGTGAATTCACACTTGTGTGTGAATGAATAGTATTCACTTTGTGAAAGTGACCATGAAGAAATTCACCAGGCCGTGCCTATTGAATCACACTGGGTGTCAACTTGGTCCTGTGTCCTTGAACTTCAAATGGAGTGCGTGGAGACACACCACGCCAGACACTGCTCCCTGCTCCCATAGTGCGCCCGTCCCCTGTTCCCTCGGGCAAGTGCTTTCTGTGGCTTCCTGCTGCAGGGATCACACTACTGGAGGGTGGGTGGCGGGGAGAGGAAGAATTAGGGGTCAAAATAAGGGGGGTACCAATTGTATGGGGAATATAATCAAAAATGAAACTGCATACATTGTGCAACAAATGAAAAATGATGTAAGAATTACAAAAATAAATATTTTTTTTAAAAAAGACATTAATGCAGGAGATTTGGTGAGTCCCTTTCTTGGTTCCCCATACCTGAGTTCCCAGGCACTTTGGGCTTCTCCTTGTAGAATCATCCAGAAACATGCAGCTTTGATTGTAGTAAATCTGTGCCAACACATAGTGCTCTGATAAATGAAACTCTTGAATGACACTGGGGTTTTTGTAGATTTAGGAGGACTTGAAGGAAAAGAGAGTCCTACTACTGTCTTGTGTTGTTTACCTGTTGTTATAAAGGTGGGAAGATACTTTGAGACCAGTGTGTGGACATATAGCTCCATGGATAACGTGACCACATCTTTGTCCCCTTTCCCAAAGCACGGGGGGAGCTCTGACTGACAGTGTCCCAGCAGTCAGCAGAGCCTGTGACTAGAGCAGAAAGCAGCAGTGAGGAGCCAGGGAGCCCCTTGAGTGCTTAGCGCCCTTTCTTCCAAATGGAACAGCTGAAGAAGTCTCAAAATTAAAGCTATAGTCATTGACAGAAAGTAATCCTAAATTCTGTCATAAGCAAAGTTCTACATGACTGAGCATCCTAATTGAGGGCCCCATTTGTTGTGTTTTTTAAATCCATATCATTGATTTTTGTAATCCACCTCTTATAAAATCATAGAAAGTTAAAGACAGGGGATGAGAATTTTAAAATGGCCATAATCCAGCTTCTGCTGTCACACTTGACGAAAC
Organism: Talpa occidentalis; assembly: GCF_014898055.3. Lineage (NCBI taxonomy): Eukaryota > Metazoa > Chordata > Mammalia > Eulipotyphla > Talpidae > Talpa > Talpa occidentalis. The sequence continues at coordinate 64,159,566 of NW_023601433.1, read as the reverse complement.
GGAGGCCCAGAGAGGTTTGAGTTGAGTAAAGACACACAGCAAGCCTAGGGCTGAGTCCTGGGAGGCCAGAGCCACCCCAGGAGGACAGGCCAGGATTCTGTATCCTCACAGCACTCACCGTTTCTTTCCTGTGTGTCGCTCCTTTTGTCTGTAATTGGTTGTATGCAGTTGGTATTATAGTCAGAGGCTGAACAGATTGATGAAAAAGGAATATTTCAAAGGCATAATAAGAAATCTATGATGTTCACTCTTTAGTTATGTTTTTAAGCAGTTCTTCTTGCTTAAGTGTCAGGTAGATATCTTGAAAATTCCACCAGAATATTTTGACTGATGAACCATTGCCGCTACTAATCTTATATTACTAAAGTTGCTCACGCCATATAAGCATATGATTTACTTATTGTACAACTCGTGTTGTAAACTGGTTCTTTTTTTATGGACAGTTTTGTGGGATGGGTTGTTTCTATTTATTAACTCTGATACCCTTTCTTTTGTGACTTAACCTTCTTTAAAATACATGCCTCTTCTGTTAGTCTAAAACTTTGAAATGTTGTTAGATGCTAAGCATGTAGCACTGTACGTGTAATAAGTACCCTCTAAGTATTGGTTGAGAGAGTGACTATCCCCATTCACACAGGTCTGATTATTATTTCTTCTGATTTATACTGTGATGGGGGAGGCAAGTTTCAATAGAAAAGAATATTTGCTGTGTAACTTTTTTCCCTCCTAACTTGAATGGAACCTGAAACAAAAAAATTCACATGCACACCAAAAGGCTAGGCAAGGTTTAGTAAATTGAATGTGGGGTTATTGTTTGTGTCCACAAAACAAAGCCTAAATCACATTAGCATAATTTGTGGTTTTAAATTGGACTGATTTAGCAAGGAGAGTGAAATAATCTCTCATCCTGTCAAAAAAGGCGATACCTTCAGACCAGCATTTAATTGCATTGGCAAAGTAACTTGGGGAAGGCAGCAGTAATTCTGGCTGCATTATTCTTTTTTGTGGTTAAATTGAGGTCATCATTTTCTCCTGGTTGCACTAACTTTCTTTATTGCTCTTCAAACTAATCCAATGAATGCAGTAAAAGGACCTTAGATGTGGCTGGAGGGAACAGGGGACGGGCGCACACTATGGGAGCAGGGAGCAGTGTCTGGCGTGGTGTGTCTCCACGCACTCCATTGAAGTTCAAGGACACAGGACCAAGTTGACACCCAGTGTGATTCAATAGGCACGGGCCTGGTGAATTCTTCATGGTCATTTTCACAAAGTGAATACTATTCATTCACACACAAGTGTGTCACTGACTACACACCTAGAAATGTTGTACAGATAGGGCTCATATGTATTCTTGTTGGTGTCCCAAAGTGCAGTTTCTGGGGGAAATTTCCAGCTGCTTCAATATCCTGTGAAAATCCATCCTTTTATTTCCACCTCCACTTAAGTAACTAGTATGACTCGATCATTTTCCATCTCAACCATTGCCTCTTTCCAGATACCTTTGTCCAAAATGGTTCATATTCCTCTAGCAAGAGCATGCCTTGTACCGTTGTTACACCTTCTTTCCTCTAGAAGAAAATCAGGTCCTCTGTACCTGAGACATTCTAGAAAGCTGAAAATGATGGCATAAAACGCTAATGGACAGTAACTCTGTCTTCTTTGACTTTATTTCCCTGACACTTTGAAATAGCTGTCTTCTTAAATATTTTAGGTGTATATTTGCAGTTTTATATATGCCTTTTTAGTAGTTTTAAGCCATTTTTTCACTGTTTCCTCAACCTTCTGGAACATTCCCTGGATGGAGCTGGTGGGATGGGAGAAAATGTATTGGCATCTTACATTGGCATAAGACAGTGGCTTTTTTTGCTGTGCCTAGAGCCCTTGTCAGTGGTTTCAGTTACCTAGAAAATCTTGGTTTTAGAGATTACTTGAACCACAGAAAAGTTAATGGCCAATAGCAAATGTTTGTAGAAAGACTGGATCAACGAGTGGTGTAGATGAAGAATGATCTAATGAAAGTCCTTCTGGTACCAAGTGAGAGTTAGTGTTTTTGAGGTAAAGAAGCCTTTAGCTTTTAAATTTGTATTTACAAGTACTCCAGGATAGGAAGAGGCTTTCAGGGTCCAGTGACTTATTTTGACCTGCAAGCTAATGTTCATGTCATGCTCTGAAGTTGTTTTCACATTCCCGTATAAATGGCAGAACACTGATCTGTTGCTAATCTGATGTACCTTGGGGGTAGGGGGAAGGGAGGATTTTCAAAAGTGTGAAGGCCAGAGGCCCAAGTCAGAAACTAGATAATGTGAAGACTTCATCATTTAGGGTTGAATTTAAGTTGTGATTTAGTGCAATGTTAAAGGAATGGGGTGATTCTTCAGGTAAGGGATGATTGAAACAGCTTGGTGACTATATATATCATTAGGCAGGGATTTGGAGTTTTTCTGTCTTCTGGTAGAGCTACACGGAAGCAAAAAGGAAGGAGACAGCTGTACTTATTAGACATTGTATGGCAATTTAAAAAGTATATGTTCTTTACAGTGCTTACGTATCGGCTGTTTATGTCCCAAATTGTCATCTTTCTGCCTGCTTCCTTCCTCTTTGTCCTTCTGATACAGGTTATGCCATGTGCTTCTATAATCTTAAAAACATTTTTACTTGTACTTGGTGGTGAGTTACTTCTAAGAAAAAGCTACCTCGAAACCAGAAAGACACATACGTGAATTAGGTGATGCTGTTGGAGTTTCATCTCTGCTTGGTTCAGGCAAAGTGTGTTGCTGGCGTTCCTTGCAAGGAGTGGGGTTCCAGTATTCACAGGCAGCATTTTTGTTCCGTAGCTGTGCCAGCAAACATCGCAGAACTGAAGAATTTGGAAGTGCTGAACTTTTTTAATAACCAGATCGAGGACCTGCCCACACAGATTAGCAGCCTTCAGAAGCTCAAACACCTGAACCTTGGGTGAGTATCAGTGGAGGAGGAAGGAAACTAAGGAGGAAGAAGAGCGTGAAAGGGGTGGGTGGCTATGGGTGAGGGAGGGCTGCCATTTATAGGGTTGTATGGGAGAAGCCGATTATTCATTTCTTTTTATGTTTTAGGTTTTTGAAAGTTTTGTTATACTACATCCTTTCAGAGGACTCCATTAATGCCTATCTGTTGGAGAGCTAATTGTCACAATAAGAGGATTTTTTATTGTAGTTTGTTTCCAATAAAATTTTATCTCAGTTACATTGATTGAGAAGGGACTTACTTGCATAGCATTGATTATTCAGACCAATGGTTGATTGTTTTCTCTGTATTAAGTATAAATGGTTTACAAAGGACTTCCCTTCTATGGAGGAATTGGGGGGGGTACATTTCCTAACACTACTTCATTGATTCTTACAATTCTTTTATGTGGTTGAGAGGTTACAATCCTGTGTTTTCATTTATACAAAGGTGAAGAGAAGTTTTATTCAGCTGAGGTTGCAGAACCAGGTAGCAGTGAATAAGTAATACCATCTATTGCTTTACAGTTTTCAAAGTCCTTCTGCCAGTATTTGACCCTCAATAATGATGAGGGAGGAAAGGTAGACATTAGCTTTCCTTTCATGGAATGGAAACTAAACCCTTTCAGAAGAGGTACTGCTCCCAGTTGCCTCTGAAGTTCAGGGCCAACCTAGGCTGATAATACTATTGTTTGAGGCCATGCCCTCCCAATCAGACACCAACATGCCACCAGGAACTTCAGCTTCTGAATTCTGGCTTCATTGTTAACGACTGTTAGGTGAAACTGCCTACTCATGCTGCATCCCCAGTGTGAAGTAATATATTCTCTGAATTATCATTATAACCATTAAATGTGATAGTTAAGCCAGTGATTTACATGGAGCGACAGTCAAAGCTGGCCAGGTTTGATGGCTTCAATAGGAAGCAAACCTGAAAAGCAAATCTCATTCATGAAACAACTTTTGGGTCATTCTTTCCATGGAGAGTTTGGTTCAACATTTATTTTGATGTTCACTCTGGATGAGACACTGTAAAATCCATGAGCTTTCTTTTCCCTGATGTCTTAGGGAAAGTCAAGTTTGGGGGTAGGTTAGTGTCACCTTAGATCTCAGATGGCTTTTTACACCTACAGAGATGGAGACTGTTAGCTGCTATTATCATTTTACTTATTCATTTATTTTTTGAACTCTTAAGTGCTGTTCCCTTGGAAACCTTGCTGGTGGTGGGGCTCACTAGTGAAGCACAATGCAGGACTTGGGGGCTGGGGCAGTGCCAGCTATAGAGCTTGGGCAGCACACGATGACCCTGATGTGTCCAGGGTTGGGGTTGCAACGGTCATGGGAAGGGCAGGGCCATTACTTCAGGTGAGATTCTCGGAAGGGTTCCTACGGGGGTTAGTATTGAGCTGAGACTGGATTCAAGAGAAGGGATTTCTTAGACGCATAGCAGCGGGAAGGCATCTCATGCTGAGAGAATGACATATTAAAATCTCAGAGCACTACATGCTCCAGGAGTCGAGAGTTGTTTGGTGAAGCTAAATGTGACGTGTGAGGCAAGGAGTGGCTAAGGGGAGAGGCGAGACCAGACAGGCATGGCTGCCTGCCATTCTTTTAATGAGTGTTTCTCATGCCAGGCACTGTGGTAGATACTGGCCACACAGCTTATGTGGCGTGTTCTTTACAATTGGGGAAGCAGACTGTAAACAAATCATCTCTAATGGCAGGGAGTCGGAAATGCTAATGAAGGGGCTCATGTGTCAAATACAGGAACTCTGATTCTATCTCGCTAACCACCGAGGAATTTGCATAGTGTAGTAATGAATTTAAAATAAAGTCCACCTTTTGTATAAAGGGTCACTAGCTGGGGGAAGTTTTAGGAGGTACAAGGAGAGGTTCTTACACCTGTCTGAATACTGGATTAGTTCTCCAGGGCAGTGAGAGTGGGGGCAGGGGAGAAATCGTATTTATATATCATTTATAATATTATGTTACATTACCATGAAATTTATTTAACCTTGGGGAGGGGATATAGTTCCAAGCGAAATGGTGCATGACTAATGAATATCTTACTTACCCTGTTTTTAATGTTTTATTAATTTAATGTTGATTTACAACAGGAGGGATTGCATATGAAAAAAACGTAAGAGAGAAAATGGGTGAGGCAAAATTGGCAAGACAATAACGGATGGGCTGGGATATTGTGAGCTAAATACTGTTGTGAGCAACTGAACTGGAAATGTAGGTGCGGATAGCTTTGGGCAGAAGGTGAGCTCAGGTTCTATTCATTTGGGTTCTAGGTGCTTTAGAGCAGTTACAAAATTTTTTTCAGTCAGATGTGTCTTAGATGCCTCTTTGTCACCTTTGGAACTGTTCACCTGTTTTACTGTCAGTGCTTTATTGATTGTAAAAACTTCTGTATTTAATTACGTGGCTACATAGATGGGGTTGTCGAAGTCTCAACAAAATTGTTGGTTTTTGGAAGGGAATGAAAATTGGCTTTAGTAAAGGATGCTCCCATCTTCAAATGGCATAAAGAATTATACCTGTATGGCCTTGGTAAAGGCACGTCACAGAGAGGGGGCATCTTAAAATAAGCAACCAGAATAGAAATACGCTTGCAGGAGACACTGCAGCCAAGCACTTAGGCCACATGTGTGTAGAATCTGAACAGCGTGCCCGGCCAGATGTTGCTTGTAAAGTTTTATGTAGTTTATTTGCTGATGATGACTAAAGAGATCGGAAGTGAGTTTTAGGCCATCTGACCAAATAAAGGCGAGTTTAGTTTTCTTCCTAATTTCTATTCTACTTATGTCTTTTTCTTCTGTTCGTATTTCTACTTACAGAGTTGTTTCCCAAAACATGTGAAGCCACACGGGTTAGTGTTGGTCAAGGGATAATCTCACAGCACCAGCTACTCTGGACTCTGATTCCCCTAGGGAGATGCTCAAGCTTCTCTTGTGCACACTTAGAGGTTTTCGCTAAGTACAGTATTGAGTGTTCATGGATTTGGATTTCTGTTTTTTTGTTTTTTTTTTTCTGAAAATGGGAAGTAGGTTACTTCAGAAGACATAGAAACTCTTGCCTTTAGCCAAAATCATTTTATTGAAGGAGGAAGAGCCCAAGAAGACCTCGGAGAGCAAAACCTTCTAAAAGAAAGGTATTAGTATGGACTGTCACAGCTTTTAGATGAAGAAAAAAGATGTTGAACAGCCTTTGACTCTCTGATTTTATAAATTTCATCACATGTTGGTGTTTTCCCATTACCAATTAGCATTTGAAAAATGTTTGCATGCAAACAAGAATTTGTACCATTTGGCATAATTGAGCTGATGTAGTGCAGATAGAAAACCTGCGCCTGGCAGTTGAAGTTATCCATGATGGTCTTCTCCCAAAAGGAACTTGCCTGTTTAGGCTGAGTCAAAATTTCCCTTAATTCTCCTGAAATATAATTGTACTTAGAGCTCTCGTTTCTTGATAGCCCACTGGGAACCATGAATTGTGTTAGGGACTTCATGTGTTTTTCTCTCCCATCCTCTTGGCCATCCTCCCATCCTCTTGTTGCTGGGAATGTATCACTATCCTTATCATACAGTTGAAGAAATAGGGTCTCAGAGAAGCGGAGTAACTTCCCACGGTCATCCAGCTGGCCAGTGCTGTGACAGGATTTCTTACCTGCTATTTACTTCCCTATGCCTGTTGCCACGTCTCATGGAAATCCTCTCAAAGCAGACCTTGCACCCTTGTTGTGGATTTGGAAGTTAGCAGCCTCTGAGGGTGAAGCCATCACATTGCTGTCCTGAGGCCTGCAAAGATACACAATTCTTGCATTGTTTGTAGCCCATTGTTAGCATTGCTTCTGGACCTCCTGGACCTTCTGAAGCATTTCCCTATGTATGGCTTCCTTTCTGCCTGCCAGCCTTGTGGGCTTACTACTGTCACTTGCTATTCAATGCATGGGGGGGGGGGGGCTCTGCTGTATTCCTAATAAGTTGGGGTTGTTGGTTTGTGCCTCAGAGAGAAGAACCACCTGCAGTTTGATAGATGCCTGCACCTGGAGGTGGTCAGTCTCATGCTGACTCTCGACCCCTTTTCCTCTAAGGAATTCTGACGATGACTTCCTGAGCCTTATGTTTCAAAACTGTACTTCTTTATTTGGAGGGACTACTTGATTGGTTACTTTAAAAAAAAATGGGTAAGAGCAGTGTTTAAAGAAAGAAGCACCTAGTGTATATTTCTGTGCCTTTCCCACTGTCTCTGGTGCTGCTTTCATTTTATTCAGCTCTTCACATCAGAGTGACCTGGCCTCCATGAGGTCAGGGTGCTCTCTGAAACCTGACACCCTCATCAGTAGAGCCAGAAGTCCTCATTACTCACCTCTTTTAGTTTGTTCTTCATGTCAGAATCACAGAGATAATTGCAAGCACTGTCCTGCCTGCATTACACAGTAGTTTTTATGATCCAGGTGAAATTCTAGGTAATAAATACATACATAAACTCAAATTGTCATAGGGTTTATTTTGCTAAATATCAAGTTTGCCCATCAAGGGATGGAATTCCTTTTCTTTTGGTTTGCCTTCTGCTATAAGCTATTTTCTCATGATGCCTGATTGATGGACTGGATTATATCTAACACGGCAAAGGTCAATGTTGAGAATTCTTTTTGTGTCACCATCCCTCCCACCTTTCAGTGTCTGTGAGCTTAGATATTTTAAAAGAATTATTTAAAAATCAGCTCTTAAGTATACGCAGATACATTAAGAAAATAATAAGAGAGGGCCTCCCCAGTGGTGCAGTGGTTGAGCGCTGGGTTGCGAAGCTGCCTGCGGCCTCTGCGGCACCGGTTCAATCCCCGGCTGCTCCCCGGCCACCGGAGGAGGGTCCCACATGGCGCGCAGACCTCTCCTGCCGCCCGCTGCTCCCCTCAGCAGTGTACTTCGGTCCTTCTGCCTGCTCTGCTCCCTGCTCTGGCTCTGGTGAATTCTCTCACCCTCCCGCGCTTCTGACTGTACCCAGTGCATGTATAAACAAATAAACAAACAAATAAATAAATAAATAAATAAAACATGCCTCTATTAAAAAAAAAAAAAGAAAAAAAGAAGAAAATAATAAGAGGCAGTAATAGACAAGTTTCCCATAGATTTTATTAGAGATACAGATTTTTAAATTTTTAGTTATGATAAAACACACACCCCATAAAAATCTACCATGTAAGTCATCTCAGGTTTAGATTGAATGGTGTGAAGTAGTATGTTTCCACTGTGGTACAGCCAGTCTCCAGGAGTTTCTCATCTTGCAGAACGGAAACACCATCCCATCAACACCAGCTCTGTATTTCCCTATCCCACAGCCCCTGCACCCACTGTTCTAATTGGACATCATTTTGAACGTTATTGGTGATAGAACAAAAAAGTGATTTCCCCCCCCCATTAGAGAAAATAAAGGAAGTGTTTGAAAACTATAAAGCTTAGTATGTATCTTTGGAGGTCTTGTTATTGCTGCATTCATAAAGAAGTTTTTTCTCTAAAACAGATATTTTATGATGATTTAAGTTTCAATGCAAAACAGTGATTGAAGTTCACCACTGCAGAAAATGACAACTAAGACATATTCAAATGTTTCTCAAACATATAGTTTCATCAAACAGGTTTTTTCACTAGAATTATTAGGCTGCTTCAAAAATCATTAAATGATTATAGAATGATGGCACTCGTAGGCCTGTTGAAGAGGTGGTCTGAGTAAGCATGTCAACACTGATGTTTAATATATGATGTCTTGGATTCCCCCCACCCCTCTCCACAGCATGAATAGATTAAACACCTTGCCTCGAGGATTTGGCTCCCTACCAGCTCTGGAGGTCCTTGATTTGACTTACAACAACTTGTATGAAAAGTCTCTTCCTGGAAACTTCTTCTACCTTAGTAAGAAACTTTTAATTCTATAAATCTCCTTAAAATGGTACTTTGCGTTCTAAAAGTGAAATTTATTTGCCAGGGCCCAAACTCCAAGAGAAATTATTGGACATATATATTTTTTTCTTCACAGATTCCTTTTGCATATTCCTTCATTGCTCAGCAGTATGTATGTTTGATATATAGTTAGCTGACACCATTCCGCTGAAGTGGACTTAGTAATGTCATATTAACTTTCCAGTAGAGCTTATGTGCCTAAATGAGATCAAGTCTCACATTTAGCTTAGGAACTTGACTTTCTTTTTGAAGAGCATGTTTAAAAAAATATGTCTATTAACTCTTTATGGGTTACTTGCCTGTAGATATTCCATTTATTTATGAAAATCTCCATTAATTAACCACTAACAGAATTTTTTGACTTTCCAGACAGGATACTTGTTGTAAGTCTTTTGGTTGTTTTCATTGGTGCATTCTGTTTTTGTCTAGTATATAATCAAATGTCGAGAAATTGTTAGTCACAGATGAACACACTTTATCCTTTCATATGCAAACTTTTTTTGCTGCAGATGCTCAAAAAATAAGGAAAATTTTTTTAAGAACTCATGAAATATTTAGGAATGAGTTGTTTCCCTTAAATGACTGTTATGCTTCTTCCAATAGTGACATAGAAAGAATCCAGAAAATCTGAATTTTGTGAGCTGGTTTCTAAAATTTCAGTTTTTACCTTGTGTATGCTCTCACTCCCAGACTTTCTCAAGCATATGAAGCCAATTCTAAAATATTTTCTCGGGCCATGGAAGAAATTATATCTGTTATGTAAATTCTGTCAAATTTTAAAACATTATAATGTAATTAAATAGCTGTAAACAAACAAAACTCAAATCTAATTATGTTCCTTTTTTTTTTTTTAAGATTTATTTATTTTACACAAGAAACGGGGTACAAGCCAGATGCGCGGGAGGGTGAGAGGATTTACCAGAGTCAGAGCAGGGAACAAAACAGGCAGACTGACAAAATACACTGCTGAGGGGAGCAGCAGGCAAGACAGGAGAGGTCTGCTGTGCCATGTGGGGCCCTCGCTGGCCAGCCGGGATCAAACCCGTGCTGCAGAGGCTGTGGGCAGCTTCACAGCGCGGTGCTCAACCACCTGGGCCACCAGGCCCTAATTATGTTCCTTTTTAAGATTTTACCCTTCAATAGTTTGTAATAGTGTTATCATTATGTAACATGGTAAATAAGTGTCTGAATACAGCTGTTCACCTAAGCTAGGGTTTTCTCTGTTTTTAAAGTCCATGTCACCACTTTAGACCCTTGGTCTTCATTTATTGCTGTTGTTAAAGCTGGGAAGCAAGTAATAATAATTAGTCTGATCCCAGAAACAAACTCTGACTATGGCCTCCATCACTTGGAAGCCTTTTACTTACTTATTTTAATAACACAGTTCTGTTTACAAGAAAGAGCCCTTTTCTCCTGAGTATTGATAGAAGTGACACAATGGTCTTTTTTGTTTTACTTGGGATGCAAAAACAGTAATAAATGTGAATCGGAAGTAATAGAAGAAAAATAGCTATCTTTTTCTAGTGCTTATGGAAACTCCATGCCAAAAACTGCTAGTGCCCACAGTTGTTAATTGTGTCAGTCCTGCTGGATATAGATGTTTTCCTAAACACACCAGCTCCGCAATAAGCCAGTAAATCTAAGTTTGACCTGCTTGTTATTATTGTGAGCCCTAGGTATGTCACAGGCTTTTCACCAAGCCGGGGTTATTAATCAAAGCTGACTCCCTTGTATTGATCAGACCTCAAGTGGTTGGGTTCCATGCCACCCTGTTTATATATTGCTGTTTAATTTGCAGCCACCCTGCGTGCACTCTATCTAAGTGACAACGATTTTGAAACCCTGCCGGCAGATATTGGGAAGCTCACAAAGTTGCAGATAGTAAGTAATTTATCTAAATTCTTAGAAAATCAATTCACTTCTGCAGCCCTTGTAAGAGTAGACTCAAGTCAATTTAAGCAGGAGTATGGTTTGTTTTGCAGGAATAAACCACTACTCCCGATACTGTTTCTTGTTCATCCCCAGACCCTTGTAAATAAATTGAAAGGATTGAGCCTTCGAAGAAGAGAGGACATGCGAGAGGACAAGAGTTGCTGTTGAGCACCTTTTATGTGAAAATTCTTTGACAACCCCTTGTGTTCTTATATTTAGCTCAGCCTCAGGGATAACGACCTGGTCTCGCTGCCAAAGGAAATCGGGGAGCTTACTCAGCTTAAGGAACTCCACATTCAGGGGAACCGTCTGACAGTGCTGCCCCCAGAACTCGGTAAGATTGCTGATGAATCACCTTAGTTCTGGGTTTAATTAATAATAATGATCCAAATGCAGCAATTCTGAATAACTCTCCTTTTCTTGGCAAACAGCCTCCACTGACGCACCCAATTCTTATCATTTCTAGTAGCTTTTGTCATTGACCAGAGTTTAGCCATTTCAGGTTGACCTGTCCTGCATTGTTCAGCAGCTGCAGCGCCCAGTGTCTCAGAAGCTGCTGCCGAAACACTAGCTGGCTCTGCTGCCCACACGGAGGCTCACGAAAGAGCCTCAGATCAGTGGTAATGGTTTTATCAGTAGCTCCTTCTTTACTAGCAGGTGATTTTCTAAAAATCCAATCATTGCTCTTATCTTTTGTAGTCCTTAATTTTTTTTTTAATCCTTAAAGCACTTTTGCCAAATAATTGTTATAGCTCCTTGAAAAATACCTTTTCCAAACTTGAACTTGGTTCTCTCCTGATTCCATCTCCGTTGGGAATTGGTCACTGTGCTCTGGTTCGGAATCCCTTGATACTTCTCCCCCGGCAGCTAGATCTCAAGATTCTGCCCTCTGGTTCACAGGGCTCAGGGTGGGCTGATGGCCTCCTCAGAAATTACCTCTGCCCAAATGTTCTGTTGTTGTGTATGTGCTTCCCTTCTGGAAAAATTCAGAAATGCACTTCTCTTTTCTCAGGCATATTCTCAGTACTCACTGATTTCTTCAAAACAGCTGCATTGTTTTCTCATACTATGATTATTTGCTTTTCTGTTGCAAAATGTTATAATTTTAATAAACACATTGAACTCAGAGTTCCTGGAGGAAGTAGTTCCTCAAATGAGGCTGGTGGTTTTAAAGAGGTCAGTTGTTATAAATGAGGATGTAAGCACATGAGAGCAGAGGTTTGGCATTTGTTCATGGCTCTAACCCCAGTGCCACCCTTGTACTGAGCATGTGGGAGGTGCTCAAGGAGCCTGCACAGAATGAGTGAATCATCGAAGGGCTCGACAGCAGGGTGTTGGGTAGACTCTGAGTAGACACAGTTTGACTTCTTTTTGAGTTGCATTGTCCAGTGTGACTGTCACTAGCTCCCTTTTAAGTGCTCAGTAGTCACATGTGGCTAGCGGCTACCCCATGGGAAAGCACAAGTAAAGAACATTTCCATTGGCCCAGAAAGCTCAGATGGGGGTTGCCAGTGTAAGGGAAAAGCACTCATGTGATTTCATTCAACAGATGTAGTTTCACAACCCAACACTCCCACCCACCCATCTAGCTCCTTTGTTAGTATAAAGGCCTAGAGAAATTTGTACTGATTTTAAGGGCCCAGAAGTAACTCAGAACCTTCTCTGCATTGAGTTATAATAGTCACTCTCACTTCAGGAACAGGCTAGAGGATCAAGAAAAGATCTTTGCAGAAATTTTAAGGCAAGAAAATTCCTGTCAAAAGAAATACTCTGTACAGTGATTGCTAACCATAGGTGTTAGCCTTACCAACACATATACATTTTTACAGAATAAAAATGCAAGATTCCTCCCCAGCCTACCAAATCCAATCTCAACACAAGAATCGAAGTCTCTCTACTACGGCAGAGTTCACTTAGTGCTCCGACGTGTGTCCTTGCTTGGTGTGACTAGTAGAAACAAACAGAATGTCTATTTTCTTGTTTTATTTCTTTAGTCCAATAACAAGGCAATTGAAGGCATTAGATTAATGAATGATTTCTATCAGATAATTTGTTTTTCTAACAAATAGTTGAACCTAGACTTACACATCTATTTGTGTATTTTTAAATCCTACTCATGTTGCCTACCCTATTTAAATATTGCATGTAAACCTATTTGCCTGACATCACTGTTGAGGTCCCCAATAACAAATTATATATATTTTTATTCAGGAATAGAATTGAGGAGGAAGTATTTACAGGACTTTATTTTTGTAAGCCAGACCTAGAAAAGCTTCATCTCAACATCTGCTTGGTGGCAGTTTTCCTTCATGGCAGACAAACACTTAGCTGGAGATAAGTGCTAAAACCCCTGGGAGTTTCTGCTGCAAATCTAAACACAAAATGAAGACAGATGTTTTACTTATTTTTGAACAATGATTTTTTTTTTTGAAGTCAAGAATAAAATAGTAGTAGTATATTAAGGCCTTGTGTGCCAGGATACAATGATGATGGCTGCCTTTGCTACATCCTGCAATATCTCCACAATCATCACAAAAATAGCTAAGTGGGCTTTTTTGAAGGTGAGGAAACTGAGACATAGAACGGGTTGGTAACACATCCTCAGGGACACAGTGAGTTTGGAACCCTGACAGCTCGTGGTCCAGGTACCTGTTCTTTTACCACTGTGCTGTATCCAGTCCATTTTTGTGGCAGCAAGAGTATTCCAAAAAGCAGTTTTCAAGTGTAGACAAAACACAGCTTCTGACCCTGGTTCCCACCACTGCCATCAAATGGTGTTGGGAGGAGAGGGAATATAATGTGGCCAGTGGCAAGGCCGACTGCTGGTGTCTGAGCAGCAGGACTAGGACAGCTCCCTGCAAAATGCAGACTGAGCTGGCTCTGTGAAACAAATTACTATTCCACTGAAACATGCCAAACCAGTTGCATTGTCCCTATGGTTCTTTCCCCAATAAACATCGAGCCACAGAAGGAATGGCTTTGTTGTCTGTGTGCCTGGTATCTAAGCTGATCATCTGGAGCAGCCCTGGCTGGCTGATATGCAGTCACAGGACTGAGGTGCTTGAAGCTTATTATATCTGTCCCTGCAGTATCCACTGGCTTCAGGTTTGCTTCTGGGTGCAGTTTAAAGTGTGGAAATGATCTCTCATCTGTATATTCATTTTTTGCATATCTGAAGCAGCAAGGTAAATGCTTTAGAGATTACTATGAAATTTCCTTTAAGAACAAAGTTGGAGTTTATTAACTTGAAACCTCGTTGGTAAGAGCATTTGAGCCAAGCAAGGGAATCCAGAAGAGTTCTGATTTGTCAGATCTAAAAATATGCAGGGACAGAGCAAAATAGTCAGGGCCTTGGTTGGAGTTTGAATATGTAATTGTGTTACCTTTCTTTTATTGTGCCTCCCTGAATAAGTTTCTTTAACCTTTATGTCTGATTTGTAAAGAGTGAAGCACTTGATTTTTGTGTTATTCTGTATATCTGTACAAAATTACATATAAATTGGGTCTGTCTTTCACCCATTCATTTATTCACTCATTCGGACATTTATTAACTTCCCACTTTAGACCAGGTCTTGTCTCTAACGAACTTTTCCAATAAAGTAAAATGCACTTAACCAGAAACTGTTTCTTGAGCCCCTGCTTCATATTTTATTTGCTGAGGACATAACAAGAGCTAGCACCCCGTATGATATTCAAATAGGGGAGGGTGAATAGGTAAACCCTAAGCATATCAGATGTAAGGGCTCGGGGACAAAAATAAACATGAAAGTGAGTTTCCAGATGGAGGGGGGTGTTGGGTGTTGTTGCTCTGTTATACAGAGTGGTCAGAAACCTCACTCAGGAGGTGCTGTCAGGTAAGCAGAGACCTAAGGGCGAAGCACGTGCAGAGGCCTTAAGGTGGGTGTATATTGAGGAACAGCAAGGAGACTAGTGTAGCTGGAACAGAGTAAGCGAGAGGGAGAGTTGGAAGTGATGAACATAGGTAGGATGTAGGGATTTGATCTCTTGGGACCTTGGAGGGACATTGTGATACTGGCTTTTACCACGACTGAGATGGTAGTAGTCTTAACAGTAACCTCCAAAGATGCTCACCTTCTGATTGCCAGAACTTGTGAATGTGTTACCTTGTTAGGATGAAGGAGCTTTGCTAATATGATTTACAATCATGAGGCAGGAGATTATCTGGCTTAGAAGGTAAGCCCAGTGTAATCATAAGGGTCTGTGGAAGAGAAAGAGAAGGGGACCAGAGAATCTAGTAGAAGATACGGTGACAGAAGCTGGAGGTTGGAGTCAGGAACCATGAGCCAGGAGCTCAGGGAGCCTAAGAAACTGAAAAAGACAAGGAAATGGATTTTCCCCAGAACCTCCAGAAGGGGTGCAGCCCTCTGCCTTCATGCAGATAGTAGTAAGGCAGAACTGACAGGAATCAATGGTGATGAAATGAGGAGAGAGTTGCTGACTGTGAGCGGTTGCTCCCGCGGAGCCAGAAGGATGGGGGGTGACTGAAGAGCAGGTTAAGTCGAGGAGGCGGCACAGAGCTGGTCCTGAGTTGAGGTCCAGGTAGTTGAAGTTTGAGGTGCCTTTTGGCCATCTAACTGAGAAAGGCGAAAGAGTCTGGAATTCACATGAAAGGTCTGGGCTACGTGTGCAGGTATGGTGTTAACAGATAGGGATGAGAGCTCCCAAAGTGATGAGAGGGTGGATTGAGCCTTGCGGCTCATCATAGGATGCTTGACGCTTTCCATAAGAAAAGTGGGTTCTTTTACAAGACAGAGTGAGGCTCCACCCGTCCCCTTTTTCCTTACATTTACCTCACTCTGCCAGTGATAGAGTGAACTAGACACAAATGAAATCTCCCTGGGAGCCTACCTGAATCCAGGTCTTTGTTGGGTCAGCATTTTCAGCCAGCCTCCAGTATCTCCTAAAAAACAGCAACTCAGCTTGCTGAAGTTTCACCTACTTTTAATTAATGAAAGAATTAATTAGTGGAGTGGAGAAAGGGGCTGCGTTGATAGCAGAGGAAGGAAAGGCAGATATCCTGATCAACCCTCAAAACAGATAAAGCCCTAGAGCTAACAACCTTAGGTGATTTCCAGGCTGGTGGCTCTATGCGCTGTATGTTCCAGTTTGCGTTTAGAAATGTCTAAGGGTACAAAGAAATATCTTATGATTGGAGGGTGTGGACGAATAAGAGAACCCTGAAAACTTAGGAAAGAGATTACACAAAATCATGAAGTTCACAAGACGGGGTCCTTGCCATTCTTAAAACCCCATCATAATTATAATAATAAACTTTAATTTCACAAATGGTTTTCCAAGTCTCTACCCTTCTTGTGAGTTTTATGTTGAGGCTCAGAGCTGGTTACCAAGGTCTTCCTTCTAGAAGGCTCTGTGGTTAGATTTTGGTTGGAACCTTTTGGTTGCTTGGGTCCACCCTTTCTCCCTGTTGTTGACTCTGACCTTGTCCCTGAATGTGGAATCCTTTGAGTGTTGCACTGGTAAGACGCACTGCTTCGGTTAGATCTCACACTGCTGCTCTGCAGGAGGCAACTTTGCTTTCCAGTAATTAATTCCTCACTGTCTTATGCTGCATTTTGTGACAACACTCCTCTCACTAAGGATATTTTCTTTTCCTAGAACTCATGATAGCTGTTGCTCTGAGCTGCTTGTTTTCATTTTAATAGTACTAATGTGTGTAGACTCTTTGTCACTTGTCTACCTGTTAGTAATTTATTTCAGTTCAGAATACCTCATATAAATCTGTATTTCTAAATCATTCCTATTTTGTTGTAAACTAAAACCACTGAAGATCTAGAATGTGAAGTTGATTGTTTCAGAGTTGAGCATACTAGCTATCATGTAAAATCTTTTGTCTATTAAGACATAATGCCAAGGCCTCCCTGGTGGCGGAAGGGGTTAAGCATAGAACTGTGAAGCAATCCACAGCCTCTGCAGCACATGTGGGTAGCCAGGGAGTTACCCACATGGCATAGCAAACCTCTCCTGTCTCGGCTGCTGCTCCCCTCAGCAGTGTAATTCAGTCAGTCTGCCTGTTCTGCTCCCCATTCTGTCTGGTGAATCTGCTCACGCCTTCCCCCCCACCTCTGGCCTGTACCCCAGTTCTTGTATGCATAAATAAATAAATCTTGAAAAAAATACAATGCCAGTGATAACCATCTCCAAAATAATCAGATTCCCAGTCATAATAAGCAAATAAAAAAAAAAATTGTGTAGATTCTCCACAGTGGATAATTATCTGCCCTCACCCAAGGTAGCTTTCTATTGGGACATTTCTGCCCAAATCCTGTTACCTGTAAAAGATAGAGATGAATCCTGTTCTGCCTAATTAGGTTAGGATCTAGTATTACTGAATTTGCCATTTTCTCTTCTCCTTGGTTTTGTTGATCTATCCATCTCACACTTGTAAGGAAAATCAAGTTGTAGGACGGTGTAGTTAAATTTGAGGGGAGTGGCGTCTGCTGGCCTGGGATACCATTCTATTTGTGAGCATCCCAAGAAGGGTGAGCTCAGGCAAGTCACTTTATCCACATGCTGATCAGTCACTATAACTGGTAGCAGCTGACTTTTTTCCCAACTGGGTTGTGAGTTCTAGTTTAGCAGGATCCTTGCCTGAACCACTTTGCTGCTTGAAGATTCTTGCCAAAATGAAAATGAAGATGTCACATATCAGGATTATCTAATGATCTATATATTTTATTTTCACTCAAAAATTAATTTTTTTAAATATTTATGCATACAAGAGCTGGGGTACAGGCCAGAGATGGGGGGGAGTGAGAGGATTCACCCGAGACAGAGTGGGGAACAGAACAGGCAGACTCACTGAAATACACTGCTGGGGGGAGCAGCGGGCGAGACAGGAGAGGTCTGCTGCGCTATGTAGGTTGCTCCCTGGCCAGGGATTGAACTCGTGCTGCAGAGGCTGTGGATTGCTTCATAGTGCGGTACTTAATCCCTTGTGCCAGCAGGGAGGCCCTCAAAAATTAGTTTTTAATATCCTAAAACATAGCATGTTGAAATTACCATTATTCCCTAGATAATTATAGAATTTATCAAATGTAGCAATGTTACCAGTTGCATGGTCTGGACAGTTTAATGTAGTCTCCTTTTACTCACCAGCAGATAATGTCCAGAGTGCCCATTTGAGACTTCTTGGAAGTGCTTTGTCCCATCCTCTCACTTGTATTACCATTTTTTTTTTTGTTCCTCTTACAATATTTGTTTCATAACCCTGTATACACTTGAGTCTGCAAACCCCATGTTACTCTTCGCCTACTTTTTGACGGTAGAAACACAACCATCATGCAGGAGTTCCAGCTTCCAACTTCTGTGACAAGCGTTCTTGTTTTATTCACTTAAATGTGATTTTCACTAATCTTCTCTGTCTCCGTCTCCACCTTTAGAAGAAGCAACTGACTCTAACTCTGAGCTGGTCCTGCTGGAAGCCCTCAGGGGAAGTTGCTATAAAGACCCGGGTGTGGTAGCGGGGTCTGGCACCAGAGCTGTGACCAGTAGGGAGAGTGGAAGCAGGTCTTCTGAGAGGAGCAAGGTGGCAAGGACACCTGGGGGAGTGAAGGTGGGGGAGCCATGAGGGGCCTGCACCTGTTTGTGTGTCTGCATCATTTACAGATTAAATATTTTAGGGTTCTGTTTTTATTATTTTAGTTTTTCTGTGTTGCCCTGAAGAAGCCAAAAGGGTATAGGAGGAGGAAGCAAGTATTGGTTGAACATGAAGCTGCCCCTTACGTGCTTTATCCAATGTCACAAGAGCCACAGTAGGTTGGGCACTTTCTCTCCTTTTAATGAGACTGTGACAGGTTTGCTCACCTGCTGAGGTCACAGACTCAGAGCTGGAACATAGGACTCACTCAGCCTGTGACTACTATACCCAGGGAACCGAGGGCTGGGCCATTTGCTGCTTTTGTTTTTTGCCCTTTCTAGAATAAAGTAGGATAGAAATTAGTCTTTATGGAGGAATAGCATTTTATCTAAAGAAAAAAAAAGGCTCTGGATTAAACATGAATGGGGCTACATATCCCCCCAAAAAGAGTTGTAAAATAGTTGCCAAATGCCAAAATATGTTAGCGTGATAAGATGCATGCCACTTGTACAAAAAAAAAATCTAATCTGTCAATTGATTGCCAACATTTTTGAAGTTACCTTAAAGTTAGATAAGAGATACATAGTTTTTACACAGAGTATCATAATTTGCATACTAGTGTCATGACATCTATATTACTTCTATAATGTAGGCAGGGAGAGTTCTTTGGCCAATTTTTAAAGATGGAGAAACTAGAATGTGCAAGACGATTGTGACTTAGCCAGAGTTATATTATTGACAGAATCAGGTTTTTAGTGCAGATCTTTTTACTTCAGAAATAAATCCCTTCCAATAACGATGTATCCATAAATTGATCAATACTGAGCCAGTAAAAAAAGACATTTATCATCAGATGACAGATTGCAATAATTCAAAACATATATCTTACCTTTTTTTCTTTGAAATTTTTGAATTTTGACTTGAATTATTTCACATTTTTACATTGTTTTCAGGGATAATATTACTTTTGTCATACTTCATGAAAAATAATGTGTATTTTTTAAATTCCCATGGTCTTAGTTGATATCAAAAATTACTCCCCTCTTAACTCCTTCCTGGCATTTTTTAACATGTTTCATTTTATATATTCTCTTTCAGTGAATCTTTAGCCCTGTAAAATGGTTTAAGTGTAGATTTTAAAAATGCTAAGTGAATTGTATTTCTGCCTGGTGAATTATTACTTTAAAGGGGGTGGGAAGTTGTAACACATAAAACATTTCCATTCTGTATTATAAATTTCAGGAAGCCCAATGTCAGGTTCAGTGTGATTGAACATGTGCATCAATCTGTGTTAACACCAGCTGGGAAAGCATGCCACTGTTTGCAATGGACCATCCTTTGATTTAATAGGACACTAAATGTATTCTTACCCTGAGAGAAATGCTGGCGGTACTGAGATTTTGGATTTAATTTTTTTTTTTTTTTAATTCCAGAGGCGTATCTGAAAAATTGGTTCTATTCCCTGAATACATAGATAATACCTTAACATTTATGTAACATCCTCTCAAAACATCTCCTATATGTTATCTCTATACATAAAAAAAAAACAGGCAGTGTTATACTTAATCATACCCAAATGCTATTGCTTGTGTGAATGTATCTTTGGGGGAAGTGAGGCTGGGGAAGGAGCACAGTGGAACATGTCAACACCACAAATGTACTGATAGACCCATAATAGTTATGTCTTCTTGTAACTCATAGTGGACCAGTCTTTTTTAGCTTGTTTATTTAGACTTTTCTAGAATCATTCTTATTTTCAACTGAATGTCAATTCCATGAATTGTCTGCTGCACGAAAGCATCGGATGGTGCCATTTGTACTTCTGTGAAGTTTTAGGCGGTAACCAACATCCTAATAGGAATAAACAACACTTGTTCTCAACTACAATTAGCCTTTTGGTAGGCCTCAGTATTCTCTCTGTTGCCACTTAGAGTTGCTGTTTCAAAAAGGATGGTGGTTCTTGAACAATCCCTGTCTATCTTATGTCAGATTCTGACCTATAAAATGTATTTCTCTCATCTGTTGGGTTTGGAGAACAGTAGTAAATGAGATAGACATATCCATTGCCATCATAGGAAGAATCTTTGAAAGAAAAAACTGAACAGGTAATTGACACTAGAGTAACAGAAATTGTAACTAGTACCCAAATTTGCTAGAATGCCAACTCCAGTGTTACACTTGAGCTTAGCATCCTTAAGAGAGCAGAACCTCTCTTGTCACTAGGGCTTCCACAAGAGCTTCCTACCTGCTCCCTTTGCTTCCTGTCTTGCACTTTGTAATGTCTTCTTCACAGAGTGGTCCAGGTGATTTTGTAGAATCACAAGCTGGATTATGTCACTTTTGTGATTAGATTTCTTTAATGTAGTACATCTTCAATGCCATTGGTAGGTTCCTGATTTTAAATGACATGTGATGAAGCCAGTTTTACTATAGGCTAGTTGGTCTAAACTATAAAGTATAGCATATTTCTAGCGACAAAAAATAAAGTCAGCAAACTTCTAAGTAAAGATTCCAGACACTTCTAATATTAAATAATCATTTGCATTCATTCATGAATTTTCCAACCTGTTTACTCCAGCTCAGGGTTGAGGGTGGCAGAAGTTTGTCTGGCATCTCAGGATGCAAAGTGGGCCCCAACCCTGTATAGATGCTCTTCTATTGGAGAGCACACCACACACACCTCCACACTCCAGCTGGCATAATTGAAATGCCAGTGAGCCTCACATGCACCTCTCTTAGTGGTGGGAACCACTAGAAGAATCTTTTTGTTTTCCTTATAAAATTTAATATGAAACAACGATGAACAAAAGAACATCATTTGACCACCTGATGTACTCTGTTGAGCTGTGGTACCACAGGTCATCTGGCCTCTGTTTTTTCTTGTGTCTCTTCCCCTCACTCATGACCACCACCACTCCTCTTGGTTCTTTGTGATCTTTGCCCTGTGCTTCATCTAGAGATGAAATCCTCCCCAGAATGTTTTTAAAATGCTGGTGTGTTCAGGCACCAACTTACATGTTTTTTCCCTCATTGAGTCCTTCCTCACCAATTTCTAGCTCAGTAGTTCCTTTCTTGTTTCTACAACAGCATGTTCTTTTCATTTATAGTTCTTTTATTCAACACCAACTATATATACACACATAGATATCCAGGGAATTTAGTACGTAACATACATGTATAGTTATAGATATCTTTCTCACTGGAGTGGGGGGTAAAGTGGAATCCCTGTCTTCATGGAGGTTAATCAACTCAAATTTTGTGTATGATAGAAAATCATTTTTCCATATAAATAATTGCAGCACCATTCTAGAAAATCATTTTTCTTTTCCTATTGAATTGTCTTGATATATAGTCAAAAACCAATTTGCTATTAAGTTTGGATGTATTTCTGGACTGTATATTTCATTTTTCTACCTTTATAGCCTTTGTCTTGATGCCTATAGCTTCATAAGAAATCTTTTAAGTCACCTAATATGTCTCCTTTCACTTTTTCAAATTTTTTTATCTATCCTGTAGCCTTTGCATATAAATTCTAGTGTGCTGGAATTTTGGTTGGAATTTTACTGAATTGATAGAGGAATTTTGAGAAAAATCAGCATCTTAATAATAATTTTCCAATCTGTGAACATTGTTTCTCCATTTGTTGAGGTTTTTAAATTTTTTTCTTGCAGTGTTGTAGTTTTCACTTACATGTATTTTGTTAAATTGTTCCTTAAGTTTTTCTTGTTTTTGCTGTTTTCGTAGGTGGTATTTTTTTTAATTTATATTCAGTTGTTGTTAGCATATTGAAATACAGTTTTATTTTTGTAAAATGACCTTGATTCCTCTGTTTTTCCTTAACTTCTTCTAAGATCTAGTAGTTAGGGTTTTCTTGCTGTTTTTTGTTTGTTTGGTGAGGACATATTTTTTAGATTTTCTATATACCCCGTCTCTTGTAGATGACCTTTGTAAGGTCTTGGAAGTGCCCTTATGTTTCTTATTTGTAGAGTAGTTTTATCATGAAAAGGTGCTGGATTTTGTTAAATGCTTTTCTGCATCTGTTGAGATGATCATGTGTTTTTTATTTTGTATATTTTCCATTTTGTATATTTGTAGATTTGATTTGCTAGTATCTAATATTGTAACTCTTTGTTCAGTTCATGAAAGATATTGGCGTGTATATAGTTTTCTTCTGAAAGGATCTTGGATTTTTGTATCAGAAATAGAGTTAAAATGTGTAAAATTGGTATTTATTCTCCTGTAAATGTTCAAAAGAATTCATTAGTAAAGTCATCTGGGTCTTGAGTTTTCTTTGTGGAAAAGTTGTGAATTATGGATTCAGTTTTTTTCATAGATCTAAAGCTCTTAGGATTTTCTATTTAGTGTCAGTTGGTAATTTGCATACTTCAGAGATTTGGTGTATTTCTTCTAAATTGGCCTGTAGCATCTATAGATGCAACATACAGCATCTGTAATGATGTTCCATTTTTATTTTGCAATACTAGTAATTTGTGTTTCTCCTCTTTTTTTTCTCCTTTGATTGGTTTAGCTAGACTTTATTAATTTGGCTACTCATTTAAAATCCAGAGGTGTTTTATTGATTTCTCTATTCTCAGTTTTATATTTCATTGATTTCCTTTTCTTCTGCTCACTTTGTATGCAATTTGCTGTTTTTTAAGCTTCTTTAGAAGAAAACTTGGGTCATTGATTTCAATCTTTTTTTTTTAATATAAGCATTTAAGCAAATTTACAATACTTATTTTAGCTACATTTATTTGATACCTTTTGTGTTTCCAGGATCACTCAGTTCAAAATATTTTCCAGTTTCCCTTATAATGTCTCCTTTGGCACATGGGTTACTTAAAACTATTTATTTTTCAAATATTTGAAGATATTTTTCTTTGTTTCCAGGATTTCAAATTCCAAATCTTTCAATTTCTAATTTCATTTCATTATGTTCATAAATCATAAGCTGTATTTCATCTTTTTAAACTTTATTGACTTATTTTATAGCCCAGTCACATTCTGAGATACTGGGAGTTACGGTTTCAGCATTAATTTTGGGGGGAAGCCACAGTTCAGCCTGTAACACCAAGCATTTCTCTCATTTCTTTACTTATAAAACTTAGTGT
Organism: Talpa occidentalis; assembly: GCF_014898055.3. Taxonomy (NCBI): domain Eukaryota; kingdom Metazoa; phylum Chordata; class Mammalia; order Eulipotyphla; family Talpidae; genus Talpa; species Talpa occidentalis. The sequence goes on along the minus strand of NW_023601433.1, from coordinate 64,135,958 downwards.
AAAACTTGACATCCCTTGATATTGTTACATTGTTCACATGCTTATTTGTGCTTTTAATGACTATTATTTCACAATAATAGATCAGATTTCTGTATACCACATTTTTAACCTTATCAAGAATCAGCGACCCCTTGATGCTACCAGTGAAATGCTTTCCCCCAAAGTGTGTGTTTTCATTTAAGAAATTTTACATATAATTTGGATGATTTTAAAATGCCCCCAAATCCATCTATGGACCAGACTGAAGGCAGCATAAAATTCCCACCCAAACAAATCTTTGTTGTTTTAATCCTTTATTATTTTAGGTTCTATTAGCTATGGATGTCATCTATGTTTATCTTCCCTGAATCACGGGAAATAAAGAAAGTTGCCTGAGCCTCGGGTACATAATCGGATTGTGCATGAAGGTAAAGCTATAGAAAGAGAAATCCATCACTCATTTGATTGGTTCTCTTACAAATCTAGTTCATAGCATATAGTGGTAGATGGTCATATATAAACTTTAAAGAGGTGTTGGTTTTTTTTTTTTCCCCTTGCATTTAAAAGGTTATGTGCTACAGTGTGAGACAAATAAATCATGATTCACTACAACAACAGGGTAGCAGTCAGTTATATAAATTGCCAGTGAAACACTAAATCTGTCACTTTGTGTTGTGACCATTTAACAATTGGAATGGTGTTGGAAAAGAGGACTGCCTGGAAACAAAGGAAACAAATATAGTGGCAGATACAATTAGCAAGATCAATGGTTGGTGTTAAAGGTCCATTGTTTGGCCATTTTAGTTGACCCAAGTGAAAGCAATTGCTATCCAAAAGACTTCGCTAGCTATAATTTGCTGTAAAAGAATTTGCAGAAGTGAGTTGCCCAACTTTCCAACATCTTAGGGAATGTTGTTATACCACTTAGGTGCTCCTAAGGACGGTGACCAAAAAGATCAAATTTGTTCTTTTCATTCATGCTTTTAATTGATATTCCAGAACTTTTGTTTAGTCATATACTTTTTTTTTCATTGTAAGCAGGACTTTTATTCATAGTGCCTTGACAAATAGAACTGCAAGATTACTCTTGTAAAATTTTTAGACCCAGAACCACAGTATAAATGGACTTCAAAACCATGAAATAAATCACCTACCTCATTATTGTTTTTAATGTGGTGACGACAGGTGGACTGAATGACATGGCCTGTAAATTGGATAATCTCCAAGCTATAAAAGTTGTTGCTTTCCAGTGGTGATCTTGGTGATAGTGTTAGGATTGCCAGCCTGCTCAGTGTGCAGCCTGTGCATGGAATACTAGGTGCTTCTGGACTGAGTCTCCCTATGAGCATGTGAGCAACCCTGGTTTTATTTGATTTTTTTTTTTTTTTGAGGTATAACTGACATGTAACAATATATTAGTTTCAGGTATAAAACAATGACTTGATATTTGTCTACCATGTGAACTGATTACAATGAGCCTTGTTAGGGGGGCCTCCCTGATGGCCCAGGAGTAAAGTCTCAGGACTATCACCACTATGGCTTATGTTTGATCCCCGCCCAGGGAGCTAACCCACATGGCACAGCAGACCTCTCCTGTCTCGTCCACTGCTCCCCTCAGCAGTGTATTTCAGTAGATACTCCTGTTCTGCTCCCCACTCCCCACTGTGTCTCTGGTGATTCCTCTCTCCCTCCCCCATGTTCCCACCTCTGACCTGCACCCCAGATAGTCTATGCAAAAAAAAAAAAAAAAAAAAGCCTAGTTAACATCTATTTTTTTTGAACTTTAGCTGTTCACCCACTTCTTTAACAAAACTTTTGATCTTTGTCAGTTCTTTCACCTTCAGACTAGCACAATTTTCTTATTCTCCACATGACCAGATCTTATACTAGTGAATCATAAACTTTAGATGACTTCATGAATTGTTGCAAACACCACTTTGAAGAACATTGAACTTTCCATGTTAATAAAATTCTTAACTTTGTATTGCGTTGTGTTATATTGATTTTGAAATTGACTTAATGTTTTTATGAATGAGGTAGAAAATACCAATAATAATCATAATGATGATATTCTTAGCTACCATTTATGAGTGTTTATCTCTTCTAATGAAAATATTTAATTAGAATATTCTAATTAATGCCTCCTAAATAAGCTATTCATGAGGTAGAATTACTTGTAATTTATTTTATAAATTAGAAAACAGACGCTTAGAGAAGGGTAGCTTGCCAAAGTCACATAGGTAGAATCTGTGTCTCTCAAACTCCATACTTTTAACCACTGTTTATGTTTTGTGCCGGTGGTGGTGGTTAGGAATCTAGTAAATGTTTCCCAAAGACATTTTATCTAATCTAATGAAACCTTAAGAACAGTTAAGGAACTATTAAATTAGGATGCCAAGTATAATTGAAATAGGATTACAGCCTGCACAAAGATCTTCATGACTTCAGATAGTCTAAAAAGACTTTAGCTCCTGTTGCTGTAACAAAACTTTCATAAACTGTGTGGCTGGAACAAATTTCTCATAGCTCTGGAGACTGCAAAGTCCGACCTTCAGAAGTCAAGCTCTGGAGGTTGGGAAGTCAAGTGCCTGGGGGATTTAGTTACTGGTGAAGGTAGTTTTCCTGGTTTGTGGGGCAGATACCTTCTTTTTGTGTCCTCTCCCCATTCTCATTTATTAGGGCATTTACTTCACATGGGCTTCAGACTCACAATTAGTTATCTGCCAGAGGCTTTACCTCCAGATACAATTACATGGGGACTAGGACTCGATGTAGGAGTTTTGGAGAGACTGACAATCAGGGATGAGACTTCAGCTGGCCCTTAGCAGAATCAACAATTTAAAAAAGAAGAAAGAAAGCAATGATGTTTATTAAATGTCCTGCTGTACAGTTAGGTTTTTCAAATAAAAAGGCTGTTTCCGGTAATAGCCCTAATTCTGGGTAAGACACCCAGTTTACCTTCTTTTATAAGGGAGTGGTAAAAGATTCTAGTGAGCCTGCAGGGCCTCAACTGACCTCAGCTTGAAACAATCCACATGTCAAAGTGATGTGTTCTGGGGAGTCCTGTCTTTCAAAAGCTATCCTCAAGAAATAATTAAGAACTCAGACAATGGTTTGTATAAATATGTTTTTTTGCAGTAATTTTTATAATAGTGACTATTTTCAAGCCACCTTAATGTCCAGTGATAAAAGAATGGTTAAATAAACTAGGTCAATTATAGAATATAAAACAACATGGGAAATGCTTACAACAGTACATTATAAGTTTGAATTTATGGTGTGATTTTAATTACAGAGAATATTTACATACATAAAAATGAATTAAAAAGTTATTGATTATGGGCCTCCCCTGGTGGCGCAGCCGTTGAGCACTGGGCTGCGAGGCTGTCTGCAGCCTCTGCGGTGCCGGTTCATTCCCTGGCTGCAGGCGAGGGTCCCACAAAAAAAAAAAAAAAAAAGTTATTGATTATGTGTGTGTTGAGATTTTAGGTGATTTTTGCTTTTCTACTTCTTTTTAATTTTCAAAATTTCTAGACTATCTTTCTGTTCATTTTACAAATTATATCAAGGTAGCTTTTATGGCATGGGAAATTACCGCAACACTTCTTGGAATAAAACAAAGCCATTTTATTTGCTCATAATTCAGTTGTTTGGAGCTGGCTCAGCTGATGTTTACTCAGCTCTCTCGTGGATCTGTGGTCAGTGGGGGTTGGCTGATGCTGGCCGAGGTTGGGTGGGCTTCCCCCTGAGCTGGGGACTGACTGTGGGCTAAAGCTCCTCAGTGCCTGTGTGCACAAGCATTTTCTAAATCCCTACTTGGTTCACATTTGCTAAAGTCCCATTTGCCACATCAAGTCACGTGACTAAACCCAGAGTCAGTGGGCAGAAGGACTAACGTGTAGTCGCAGGGAGCTGGATCTTTGCAGCTATTTGAAAATAGTAATATTTGAAAATAAGTAATATTTGACATAAACAGTGTAATAAGTGCCATAAAAAGCTCAAGTAGAAATCCCTAAATTATGTGAGGTCCTGCCTTTACAGCTTTCTTTCCTTTGTGGTTATGGTGAGTAGGAAAGAAAACAGTAAGCAAATAACTTACAGTTAACTTTCCTCTAGACTTCATGCCTCCCACCACTCTCTTCTTCAGCCAAAGCCAGAAATTTGAACTTCCCATTAATTTTTCTTTAATGGAGCCTCTATCATACACAAAATAAAACTAATAAAATGGGAATGACATGGAGGTTAATGGAAGTTAAATAGAGAAAATGCCCATTTTATGGATCTGATATGGAAGTATATTTTGTGTTTGTAATATTGCCAATATAACTTCATAGCCTTCTCTGAGAATAAGAAACATTTAATTTGCAAATAATAGTGCCAAGAAAAAGTATATTATTCTATTCTTCTTTTTTTTTTTTTTGTAGCAAGAGGCAACAGCTTTCATAGATATTGTATGACTAGTATGCGGAGGCCTTGAAAAATCGACTGAGTTGAGGAAGGTGACATTGAATGGCTGAAAGAGCTCAGCACCCAGAATGTTTTAAGCACCCATTATGTTTTAGTTTCCTATTGCTGTTCTAACAGTTCGCTACAACTTAATGACTTAAAATAAGATCAGTTTATTCTCTTAACTGTTCTGGAGGTCAGAAGTCACTGAAGTAAAAGCAAGGTATTGGCAGAATTGTTTCCTTCAGGAGGCCGTAGGTTAGAATGTTTTTCAGCTTCCAGTGATTATCTGCATTCCTTGGCCTGTGGTCCTCCACCTTCAGAACACACCCATCTCTGTTTTCATTACGATATTGTGTGCTCTCACACGGATTCCACCCGCACCCCTCATAGGAAGGACCACTGCCATGACATCAGGTACACCCACATAATCTCCCCATCTCAAGTTCCTTAACGTAATCACTGCTACACAGCTGGCATCACAATTTCTGGAGATTGGGGCATGAATATATTGGGTGACGATTACTCAGCCTGTCATACATAGTAATCCGCATTTGAGCTTCACAGTGCAGTTCCATTTGTAAAAATAATTTTTTTTCTGCTTTTGGTGGGCCCTCCTCGCATCCTCCTGAATCCTGAACGCTTCCCGTTCTGCATGGTGCCTCACGACTTTAGGATTCTAATTACGCTGGGATTTGAGACTGTTTGATGAGTGGTGTAGGTGTATGTATGACTGGTTTTCATCATTCATTCATGTTGGAGAAAGATGAAGTTTTTATTGCTTACCTCCTTTATTCTATATATTGATGTTATGATTAATGGTTTTTGACACCAGACTATTTTGAAACAGGAGTTTCTATGACGTATGTGACAGCAGCAGTGCCGGGGTATAGCTGCCTTAGCTGGAGTAGATTCCTGGGACTCCTCACTTTCCAATCCTGAGTAATCAAGTCAAGATAGCATGTCCGGAAATACTACCAAAATGTCACCTGCAGGATCTCTTTAGAATCATCTCATTCAGAGGATTTGAATCTTTGTTAGTTACAATTTTGAAATACCATTTTTTTTAAAAGATAGGGAACCCTAAGTTATTTCTTTTTTAGAGGTGCCAGATGGATGTTGAATTAAGTCCAGTTTTTCATTTTGCTTCAGATAATTTCTTGAGTTTGTGGTGGTGTTTTGGATCATTATCAGTAGATCAAATTTGTTCTTCCTCCTCCAGCCCCCCACAGCTCCCCACAGCCTGGCATCAGTGTGGTTGCCTTGGTACCTGTTCCTGAAGGCTGTCTGCAGTGAAATTTGGTGGTTTAAATAGCACGACTTGTCATCTAAAAGTAGAAGTCATTAGCACGACGCAGTTGAGCTAGTGGTGTCTTGAATACCGTTTTAAGATTTTTCTTATTTTATCACTTTACTGTTAATGTTTACTCATTTCACCACTGGAAATTTCAGGGCCCTGTTCACAGTATGGATCTGGAGTGAAAAATGGAAAAAGTTAACTATGAGCATCTCTTGAAATTTGTGCCAAAAGCAGAGGCCTTAGACAGCTTGTGTATTTTGAGAGCTGCAAACTTTGAAAATTCCAGCTCCATTGTTACCTGGTGTAAGTAATAATACTTAGATGTTTATAGCTATAGTCTGCAATTGGACCATTTTTGCTGTGTATAAGGAAAATGAATTCTTTAATTTTTGCTAGCTTCTGTTGGAACTTTAATTGGCCTTTTGAATTTACCAGAAACACATACTTAGAAAAGGTATGATGCTTGTTTTTTAGTTTAATATAAAAATGGAGTTTGAATGCTCTGGAGGATTTATATCCATTTATTCCCATGCCCATTATCTACTCCAAGTAAGTTTTACCGAACATGCAGCACACAGAATGTCTTCATCTTCGCACCTGGGTGACTTATGTCACTGCTTCTTCACTGATGGCACCTCACAGAAACCAACAGGTAGAATGTGTGGGGAGCGATGTGCATAAATTACTTATAACTCTTCCCTCATTCACTCCTGGTAAGTTGTTAGAGAAACTGTTCAGCAGTTCAGAATGTTAGTTTTCATAGCAGGAAAACAAGATGAGCATCAGAGTATGTCATCTTGTTTGTAAAGCAGTTGTATTGCATCATATACAGTTCTTTTCCAGGGGGGATCGTGTTTTGTTACTAGGGACTTGATCTTCTTAAACTGTGTGGCTGTCTTCATCAGTGGGTACAGATCAAAGGGGCTCATGTTTTAGGCATGTTAAATTTTTCGTACTTTTTTTTTTGGTGGTGTAGGGAGAATGGTGGCAAATGGAAAGATGTCATGTTTTATCCCAACTAATGCAATCAAAAAAAAATTTCTGTTGCTAATATAAAATAAATTATGTTCATTACTTTTCAAATTTTTTAAATATATTCCTTTTTTTTTTCCCCACAATATTTGCTTTCTTTTCTCAGGTGTAGTCCCCATAGAATTTCTACCACAAATTCACCATAGTCCCTTGTGATCTTCCCACCTTAACTTTGGTCTCTTTCCCACCCCCTCCCCTGCAGTGTTAATTATTTTAAGAATTAACATCTTTCGGAAGCTCAAAAATTTTACTCAAAATCTGACCACCTTGAAATAATGATCATTATGTTTGGAGACCATGATTCAGGATACCTCTGACATGGACAGCAGTGTGTAACTAGAGGTAGAAAGACAACTATCTTGATAGATTTTTTTTCAGAGAGATTACTACATAGCCTGAGTTCTTGTAAACTTAAGAATGTTCTTTGATAATTTCTCTGGGAATAAAAATTTTTCATTTCCTCAAACTTTGTAGGCATTGTCTTTTGACATATCAAAGGCCAACCTGATTTTTTCACTTACTGCATGGTTTATTTTTTCTACTAGGATGCCTATAGATTTATGTATGTATTTTCCTCCCTCATTCCCTTCTCGCCTCTCTCCTGTATCTATTAAAGCATAACACACATGCAAAAGTGTTAATATAACATAAGCTTACTACTCAGTGAGCTAGCAACCTACAAAAAAATCACACAACAATTACAGAAATTAAGAAATAGAATGTCACCAGACTCTCAAAAGCCCCCTTAGGCTTCCTTCCAGTCAGGAATCAGACCTTCTGTTTTGCTCCAAGGTAATGACTATTTTTTCTTCTAATGCCAACTTTTAGTTTTGCTATTTTTTATTTTATATAAATGGAACCATTCAATATGTATTCTGGTGTCTTTCAGTATTATGTTTTGAGGTCTATACATATTTGTTCATATCCATATCCACATTCATTTTATTTGTTCCCATTATATGAATTACCTATGAATCGATTACATTACTTATTTGAGCTTTATATTTGCTTAAAGCAAGCTCCCTCTCACATTTGGGACCACCAATGAAATCAGAGGCCTTCAGGCTGCTGATGTGGCACCACTGCTTCCTCTCCTGTGTTCCTGTCACTTCCCTTCTCAGTCAGTATAGGTGCTGTTGGGAGGTCATCCTGCAGCTCCTCTTTTATTGTCTCCTTCTGGGGCAGGATTTGTCTGCAAATACTTATTTCTTTCCTTTTTCTTTTAGCAACTATCACCCTGAGATATTAGTGCTTCAAACAAGTGAGCAAGCACTCATTTGATGAGACTTTAGGACCATTATAAAAATGTATGTCATGTTTGACTTCTGAGAAACTTTACATCAACTACCAATGCTCTTCTTTTTTGGTATATGTTTCCCTGAACTCAGATATTGCTCATCATAGTTTGTGATGTGAGGTGATTTTTTTTTTTTTTTTGTTTCTTATAAGAAATTATTCATTTTCCAATTGACTTTAAGAAAGAGGAACACAGGAAAAGTACTTTTATTTCATTCTGCTTAACTGGATGTCTTATAGGTTATCTTAGGACTAAGTGACAGGAATAGAATCTAAGACTGATAGTACAGATTTCCCAAGATGGTAGAATAGTGGAATCAGCTTCCAGTTTCCTGTTGGTACATCTCAGTGGGACCTTATTTCTCCTTCCTCACCCACTTTGAGTCCTTAGTCCTTTGTGCCCATCATTTTGCAGGCCTGTCTCTTCTGTCCTGTGTTAGCCCTGGTATTTGCCACTCTCACTGAAGCTTTCCATTCTTCTTTGAGGCTGGTTATCTCAGAAGAGTGCTTTAACCAGAGGGGGTAAATTATAGTATGAGGCTAGCTTTATGTTCCTTTATAGGTTTTTAATATCAGGGAATGGAGAATTATTGTATGCTGCCTTCGAGTATGAGCTTAATATTATCATTCATCATCAAAAAGCATCTGAAAACTGCCATCAGAGCTCCTGCTCTTATGCTTCATTGAACTGTAGTGAGGTGCTTTTTGCTCTGTTGTGTGTAATTTGGTGCCAACATGGCAGCCCCCTAAAGATGGAGCCATAACTCTTACCAAGGATTAGTATTTCTTGAAGAATATACACAGTTTAATGATTTAAAATGGTAACAACATTATTGAGGAAATATTTTATCCAAATGATGAAAAATTACTGTGTTATATAATTAATGAGAAATTTAACCTTTATGCCTGATTGATTCCTTCTCTTTCCAATCCAATGCAATGATGTTCATAGTCGAAAATGCCAATAAAGATAATGAAGTCATACTGCTATGTTCTTTACTCTCCCCTCTTAAATTATGTCAGTTAATAAATATTTATATAAGTATATACTTTGAGTTACATACAAATACCATGCTCTTAAAACTTGATTTTCTCTAAACTTATTTTTCAGAATTCTGTTTGTCCCTTCTATAAATGTCTTATGAGCCTATTTCTTGAAGGCAAATTTGTGAGTTGTTTTGCTCATTTCTAACACTATATCCTCAACTTGCTAGTCTATTTACCTGAAATTCCATAGAGTAGGCCTGATTGCCAGTGATATTGGCTATTCCATGGGTTTATCACATTTAACATGCCAGAATTCTGTGATTCAGTAGATAACATCACTTACTCATTTGCCAACTAGAAGCCTGAGTATCTGTTCCTGTGCTTTTGGAAATCTATTCTCTAGATCAAAAGTTGTCATCTTTTATCTTTTTTCTTTTAGTAATAGAGTAGTGGTGTTATTTGCTGTTATGGTAATGGTGCATATTTCTGTTGTTCCTGCTGTATGCAAACACTGTACTAAAAGCTCTTAATCCTAGGAGGCAGACACACAATCCTTATCTTACAGAAAAGACAACTGAGACACAGAGAGGATCCATGACTTTTTTAATCTTAGTAAATGTTGAATCTGGAATTTGAATTGAAATACATAAGGATGGGGGCCTCCCCTGGTGGTGCAGGGGTTGAGCACTGGGCTGCGAAGCTGCCTGCAGCCTTTGCAGCACCGGTTCGATCCCCAGCCACCAATGAGGGTCCCGCATGGTGCACAGACCTCTCCTGCCACGCCCACTGCTCCCCTCAGCAGTGTGTTTCATCAGTGTGCCTGTTCTGTTCCCCGCTCTGGCTCTGATGAATTCTCTCACCCTCCCGCACTTCTGACTGTACCCAGTGCTTGTATAAATAAATAAATAAATCTTTAAAAAAAAATACATAAGGATATCAGAACTTTGTTTCCAAGCACAGTTACTGGTACAATAGCAGTTTTCTATTCATTTATGACCCAAGTGTATGGTAATACACTGCTTGTCCTGTGTTTTGTATTGTGAAAGAATCAGGTTATCTATATAATTAAGCAAATATCTATAGTGGTTTAATGGTTCTTTGCGTTTTTATTTTTTACATTTGGTTTTATAATTGTAGATATGTTTCTGAAACATATGCATGTTTATTTGTTATCCAGGGTATTTTTTATGATAGACTATTGGTGTTATTTATTTTTTTCTTTTTGTGTAGAACCTAGAGTATAGGATAGAGTTATGGGGGGCTGAGAGGATTCACCAGAGACAGAGTGAGGAGCAGAACAGGCGGATCTAGTGAAATACACTTCTAAGGGGAGTAGTGGACAACACAGGAGAGGTCTGCTGCACCATATATGGGTTAGCTCCCTTACCAGGGATCAAACTCAGGTCATAGCAGTGAGACTTAACCCCTAGGACACCAGGGAGGTCCATAGATAGACTACTTGTTTTATATCATAACCATGGTTTTACATTATTTTAGTTATAATCAGCCAGTTACCCTGGTCACTATTTAGCATCAACTATTTTGCCATTTTCACTGCCATTTGTTTAAAAGCAAAAAAAGGGCCTCCCTGGTGGCACAGGCGGTTGAGTGTAGCACTATGAAGCTGTCCGCAGCCTCTGCAGTGCTAGTTCGATCTCCGCCAGCCTCAGAGCAACCCACATGGCAAGCAGACCCCTCCTGTCTCGCCTGCTACTCCCCTCAGCAGTGTATTTTGTCAGTCTGCCTGTTCTGTTCCCCGCTCTGTCTCTAGTGAATCCTCTCACCCTCCCGCGCATCTGGCCTGTACCCCAGCTCTTGTATGAATAAAATCTTTTAAAAAAAAAAAAGCAAAACGAAGAGGAGGAGGAAAGATAAGCAAGAATTGGGAGAAGGGAAAAGAACTAACAAAACAAACAAGACCTTTCAACTATTGGCCTTGATGTGTAAGAAGGGGCCAGCCATGGTTTGAATCCCAGTTCTACTATTTATTGATGCTGGCTAACGGCCATTTTCTTATCTTCCTTAAACTCAGTCCCTTAACTGTGGGGCACCTCCTCAATTTTCAGGTTCCTTTGGGATCTGAAGTCATATTCCTAAAGCAATGAGGTTAGACTGTGGCACACAAATGCAAAATAGCATTTCCCCTACTTGCGCATTACTAGAGTAATACTTAAGCCAAACGTTTATGTTTTGTTCATTATGTTTGGGTGAAATTGAATCGTGTATATTGAAAACAAACACTAATAGTTTGCCAATTTGACCCTCACTTGAGGACTTGCTATAGAGCACTGTCAGTCTTTTTCACTCTGCCCTTTTGGGGCAGTCTGTTCCATGCCCAGCTCTCTCACATCTGACATGTCGTTCTGCCCTGTGGCTGCATATGCCCTGCAATAAATAGAATATGTCCTGAAATAAGTAGAAGTGATTGGTATTAAAAAAAAAAAAACAAGTTTTTATAGACTGGAGGACCTGACTGTTGATTAGGTCACAGGACACCATTTGTTCATATTTCTTGATGTCAAATTACTATCAGATACTTTTTATGAACATCTCTTCAGGTTTCCAGATGATGACAATTAAATAAAATATAAATGTGAATTATGTATATTACATATAAATAATTTAGTTAACAGCTCTGCCATTGAAAATACGTTCTGTTTTTCTGATGACAATTTTTGTGATAATAATAAGGAATATCAAAATAGCCTGAAAGCTGGAATTTAGAGATTGACACCATTGTATAAACCAGTAGCAGTCAAGAGTTGTTTAGAAATACCAATGTGTGGACTCAAGCCTGGGCTGGCTAATTTGAGCTCTATTTCTTGGTAAATAAATTGAGCATCTGAAACACCTTCACACACTGAAAACAATTTTGTAGTTGTTGATTGTTTTTTCCCTTGAGTAGAGTATCATAGTACTTTTCCTTTTTTGTTGTTACTGTGACAGTATTGCATATTTTTAACCCGAGACAGTTGGCTTTCCAAAAATACTGGAAACAAACTCATGATGTAATCATCCTCACCCAAATCCCAAATTATGGTAGTTCTCTGTTATTTATAGTGAATGCTTTTTCATATGTTAGGCCTGGTAAATTGTCTAAGTAGATCCTCAGAAGGTTGGTAGACTTTTTTCCATGTAGTTGTATAGTCCTTTTGCTTTCATTTTTCTTAAGCCTTATTAGGTCTTTAAACATTTTCGTTCATATCTTTGGCTGATACTTGACTCTGGATTAGCTTTCAGCAGTAAGGCACTCGGTTAGTATTAGTTTGGGATACTTAGGAACCTTAAATCACTTTTCACAGAAAGAAAAGTATGTTGATTTCTATAAAATTAGAAATGTAAACTTTCTACTCTTTTTTCTACTCCATGTTTTTTGACTACAGTGTGTAATTTTTACCTTAATTATGTTTAAGTCCTGAGGTAAGTCTGTGCATATAGGCATGTGTATGTATACGTGGACTTCTTTTCAATAGTTGTGGTTTTCTTTCCATTACCTTGTTTGCCTAAGCTGTTCATTAGACTTGAAAATAAGTTTCATCAAAATGCATTGAAATGGATTAATACATAACCTAAAAAAAATTGGTATTTTTTAAGCATCAATAATTTTGAATTCAGTGGAAATTAAGTTACCATTGTTGCAGTTTTTCATGTAGACTTAGAATTTGTGTCACTCACAATTCTTAATTATCTTAGTACATATTTTATATGACATAATATCTGCACTAGTACCGTCTATATCCTCTGTGGAAATTGTAACACTTGGCACCGAAGTAATAAAAATATAAGCTCTAGAGTGAGAAGCAAAGCCGAAACAAGCCATTTTTACATATAACTTAAGTTTAGGTTCTATGTAGTAGGTTGATCCCTTACTTAACCTTTAATAAAATTGGATTCAAGGGTATTTATATATAAATAAAATAATAAAGTTAATTTTGTTTCATACTTCCGTGTGAGCAAGGGCCTGGTAGTTTATTACAATGGCATTTAAACTTCAGTATTAGTCCCATTGGCTGAAAAACTGCCATACTTTTATAGCAACTGTTAGAGGTTAGGCATTAAAAAGATAAGTTGATGCCATTTGGGAGGGTTATTAGGATGATGATTATGAGGCTATGTGATCATACTCACACTGATTGACTCAGTCTGTGTGTTTGACCTTTTAGCACCTATGAAGTTACCTAAGAAGCCATTTCCTCATTTTATATAATTTAAAAATAAAAATCAGTGAGCAGCTGGACATGTTTAAGACTCCATACTTATAACCCCCTCACACCCCCCTAACTTCCCTCCTGGGCTCTGAGTTATACAAGTGTCAAGATCATGGTCAGATTCCTTCTCTGAAAAAGGTACAGTTAGTTTATTTGTACACAGATGGGATCTTAAAGTTCAGTTACAGATGTTGGGTGGGGACAGGGTCACTGGATTTGTAGGCCATGTGCAACCACTTTCTTTATTTGGTGCTGATATCTTAGTGTGGTGGGAGGTGGTGGGAAGTGGGCATAAAGAGGACATGACATCCTTGCCTCTTACCCACCCTCTTTGTAAAACTATCTGAAATAGTGAGAGGGGCTTATAATCGGCCATGAAAATTGTGAAGCAGGAGTCATGGCTCTTTCTCTGCAATGGTGTAGAAGTGTCCATTGAAGGAAAAAATAAAGATATATCACCCCAAATCCACATCCTGACCTGGCACCTTGCCCCACACCCCCAATCTTAACTGTAATAAAAAATATAATAAAAAAGTATTTAAAATATACAGACTCAAGCCTAGTCCACCTTTTGCTTTGATCAAAATTTTCCCCAAATAATTCCCATTCTCATAGTCAGTGTGGTGATTTTCCTAAACAATTCTGACTTAATGAAACTTGATTGTGTTAAAAATGATTTATTCAGCATGGAATTACATGAGATTTTATTCTTTTTAAGACCTTTATAAATGATCAGTTTAACAACAAACGAATTCCTTGACACTGTGTTTTGACTCTTAAATGTGAAAATGCATGCCTATATCATGTAGCTTGTTAAAAGTATTCACTGTCTTGTTAATGAAAGTGTCGCAGCATAAGGCAATCCTCTGCTAGGGTATTTTAATTTCAACAGAAAATACTTGGAGGCAATAAGGGTTTCAGCCCTAAGATAATGGTGCTGATAGAATGCTGGGACCTTAGAGGGCGATCAGGGATGTATTTCTATAGATGTCCCCCCAGTGCTCCTTAAACCATTGTCACATCATTGACTGTTCCAACATCTCAAGACCTTTTTACAGTTGGGGCAGAAAGTATGTCATGTATTGGAAAGACCTAGGGCTTTGAAAGAGACAGTTACATTGGCCTTTGAATCCCAGCCCTGCCATGAACTCCTACTCCGGTCTTAGATATTGGTCTTTCTAAAATTTATTCTTCGATTACAGCCTGCACGTCACCCCGCACAGACAATGAGTTTTGTTGAAAGGGTGTCACAGCTCGTCGAAAGAGGTGCTGTGGACCAAAGTAGCTGGGTGACAATGAATGTAATGGTGAATCCCTGCAACTCAGATGTTAGGATTGACTAAAGGATACAGGACTTCTGTAGAAGAGAAAAGCAAGTTGTATCTGTCTGTAATATCACAAATCAATTAAGTTACACTGTTATGAAATCTTGCTAGGGAAGGAATTGTGGAAGGAATCTGAGGTAGAGTATTAAGTAAATGCTAAACTAACTGGAAAAGTTTTGTCATTATGGTGGTCATCCTACTATATATGTTTAAATTAAACAGTGATGGTGAAGGCTGGCTTTTAGCAATCCTATAAAGGAAGTTAAGATTCTAAAATATAGGGCCTCCCCTGGTGGTGCAGTGGTTGAGCGCTGGGCTGCAAAGTTGCCCGCAGCCTCTGCAGTGCCGATTCCATCCCCAGCCGCCGGCGAGGGTCCCACATGGCACGCAGACCTCTCCTGCCATGCCCGCTGCTCCCCTCAGTAGTGGATTTTGTCAGTATGCCTGTTCTGTTCCCCGCTCTGGCTCTGGTGAATTCTCTCACCCTCCCGTTCTTCTGACTGTACCCAGTGCTTGTATTTATAAATAAATAAATAAATCTTAAGATTCTAAAATACAATCTTTGATTATCAGTGAATTCTCTCTGGTGTCTCCAGAGTAATTAGGATGCACTTGGTGCTGACATTTCCAGCTTCCCAGTCAATCAAAAGGGTGTCCTGGATTCAGCTCCCATGACCTGGGGTAAGGAAGACAAGGAACTGCCCAGTTCACTCCAGGAACTGAACGTGGGGGTGTCACAAAGCGGCTGCTCTTTAGAATTCTCTCAGTCTTTTAGGACAGAAAATTGGTGTTCCTAGATTTTGTCCTATTCCTGCCTTTTGATCACAGATGTTTGAAGAGATAAGAACCAGGCCCCCTAATGCCAGAAAAAGTGCCACCATATAAATAGACATTTATTTTGCATTCAATAATAGGTAGTTAATGAATTTCTTGCAAACCTTTCTTTTAGGCAAATTGTTTTCAGATATATTTTGTCACCGGTTGGCTTACGTGGCACCTGCACCAAGATTTGCCCAGAGTCTCTGGGTCATGTAGCTGATGAGTGGTGCTTGGGGTCAGGGGGTCAGGTCTTCTGACCAGACCCATTAGGCTTTTGTCTAGATTTCCTAACATTACATCAACTATTAAAATATTTAGCAAGCAAAAATAAGATCACCTTCCACATTAGAAGAATGATTGGGAAATCCTCCATGAGTGCCAGGTTTAAAACATGAATAACTTTAACACCCATAGAAAGGGACCTGCTCTTAAGATAAAACAATTATGGTGGTGTCCTTTGGGGATGCCTATTGCTCTATTGCTGGTTAATCATATTTATAAGTGACCGAGAGCCCCTTCCATGATTCCATCTTACCCTGAAATATAGATGTCAAATGGCCAAGAAGAGCATCAGAAGGAAACTATGTAAAATGTTATTTTTCTTCATCTGTAAAAGGGCTTCTGGGCCTATTCACACCGACACACACATAAATCATGTTCCGCTGTTGTTGGAACTATTTGGCGAGGTGTTTCTTTCCTTTTTTTTTAAATCTCTTATTTAAATTGTACTCTCTCCTTGATTAGATCAGAAGAGTCACAGTTTATTTAAATATGCATAATAAAGCAGCAATGCATTATATGGACTAAATGAATAAAATGCCAGTTTTAAAAATGTGTTGCCGAAAAGGCCAGGCAGACAATTGCCAGAATGACAGTGTGGCCTCGAATTCACCATGGAATAAATTTAAGAGCTGTCACGAGACATCCCAGCTTACGTTGATTGCATTGAAGATGCATACCAGAGCAGCAGCTTCAGACCTAGAATCTCAATCCAGTTAGGGCTTTATGAACCATCATCTGTAAACATGGTATTCTCTGCAAGATGCCTTTTTAAGTAAGACACACTCCTTTGTTCTAATTAGTGTGCCTCATATACTTTGAATTTGTTATTTGGCCATTTCCTTTCAATGTGCTTTATAATTATTTTAGTAATAAAGATAATCCATACTTGTAATAACACAGAATTCTTGAAGGAATTAACAGTTTCCCCTGGGCTCTGCCAGTTCAACCCCTTGTCCCACCTTCAATTCCCCTTTCTGAGGAAACCATCACTAACAATTTGCTATGTAGCCTTCTTTTCCTTTTCACATAAACATTTCCTCATACACATACATATATGGGGTTTCTTCTCTCCTTTTTTCAAAAATCAGATCATCACAAGCTTAGTATAACCTTATAATTTTTTATTATAATGAAGACCTCTTTCTAGGCCAATACATACAAATAAATTTATTCGTTCATTTTAATAACTGAAATAACATTTCATTGCATGGCTGTAGCAGACGTTATTCTGCTCATCACTTATGGATGAACATTTGGGTTATTTCCAGTGTTTTCTTACCATAAATATTTACTTTTATAATAGAAACATCATTTTATAAGTCTTATGATCATTTTCCACTCAGTAAAGTGTGTTGGTAAAGGAGTAAAAAAGTGGGGACTTTCTGTCTTCCCCTGTTCTCTACAATCATGTGCTTCTGGGATTAGTAGCTTAGAATGTAGTAGAATTATAGAAAGTTATGTACAGAATATCTCTTCAGACAGGGAGTGTCCTAAATGTAGCTTTCATTTTGTGTTGGAGCCGCTTGTCCTTAGCTTCTGCGTGTAGATTCTTCGCAGAGCTGAAGTGATCTTTCAGCTGTCATCATAGCCCATCCAGACTCCGTCAAGAGCAAATCCGTTACCTGGGCTGAGGCAAATCTACGACATTAATGACAGGCTGCCCAATCAACTATGGTTTGCTTGTTTTATCTCGTTAGTCCACGACCTTAGATTTTTATGAGTGAGAGAGCCTGACTTTCAGAATATGTTCACTTCAAAAGTGCTTTGTGCTGTTTTAGAATTAGGAAGGGAATGCTGCCTTGATGACGTGAAAAATTGACCCCGCGTCCTTTCAGTTGCTTAGTATGTGCTCAGCAATGTTACTGGCCACATGTTTGAGGATTTTGAGCACACGAGAAGAATTCTTAACCATGTGGTTATAAAAACAACCAATTTCCATAAGTGAATATGAGTGTGCTTATTAATGGGCCAGCAATTGCTTCTTGCATTCAATCACATTTATAACTAGCAAGGAGAATGCTTGTTCTGCATGATTTAGTGTTTACAAAATTACAGTTGCACGGCAAAGCTTACTGTACTAGGGGCTTTTTAAAGAAGCATATGTGGTCCTTTTGCAGGTAATAAAATGGAAAATCCAATTTACAATTGCAGAATAAGCCCCTGAGTGATATATGATCTTCATAGCAGCGTTGGGCAGCGGGTCACCGCTAATCACGGCAAGGGCCGCCTTCCCCTGTGGCCTGGGCCTTCCCACTGAGGAGGGAGCAGAGTGAATCACTGTCTGGGAGCCAGCCAGCGTGTCTGTGGATGCACCACTTTCTAGCTTATTAGATCCTCTTTGTCACAGTGCTTAATCCTGCTGCCTGATCCTTGTTAGAACACCACCAGCGCGCCGCTCAGCCTTCTAATAAAGGAGATGGGTGAGGGCTTCTAACTAGACGCACTGAAGCGTGCGGCAGTTAGGCGATTGCAGCCTGACTGACAGGGGGGTGAGCTGCTTCCTGCATGTTATTACTTAAAAGGGAACCCACCTCAGACAGCTGACAGATGAGCTTTGCTGAGGCAGTGGGAACTTGTTGCTAGGCCAATCCGAGCGGGTGTCATCTTTTCACACAGTATAATGGCCTATCTTTACTCTAATTATATTAACCCTCTTCTGAAATTGCTGCATTCCGACCTGGCGCAGAGTGAGCTAAGAAAACTGGAGATAAATAGCTTGCTGGGAGGATTACAACTGCACCGAAGCAGGTATTGTGTTATCCACCAGTGACATTAAGTTGAAAAACAAAATAAGCACGCCCTATTAAGCCAGCCTCGGTTATAACTCTGAGGAGTCAGTGCTCGGTTTGGCTCCTGCAGTTTGGTTTCCATCTCTGTCGACTGTAATAGTTTCTTCCTTTAAGGTTGACTGTGGTTATTAAACATGTTTTTCATGGTGCTTTGTTAAAAGGAAAGTACAGCATCAACCAGGAAGCTGTTGTTTGGTCTCTTCCCGGCCCCCGCCTCCCTCCAGTGAACTTGAATCATTCTTTTCTGTTAGGCTCCATGAAGCACCTGAGAATTTGATTTAGTAGCCTTGTGTGATACGATAATCAACAAATGGGGATGGGGAAAGGTAACCCCCATTCTTCCCCCGTCCAGTGAGTATGTCAAGTGAAAATGCTCAGGAGAAGCCTGTGGCCCTGTCTGTGGACCCCAACTTTCAGACATCAGTGTATTAGACATCTGGGGTGGACGTGGTATGATATATACAGTCGCTGCAGTGAGAAGCTGTGTGCCTGCAACCTATACTGTGTTGTGAACTAATGTTAACTCAGTAAAAAGAAAAATAAAGGACTCCTTTTCCCTGAAGGGAGTGTGTCTAGCTGGCATCAAGCATTTCCCACTTGCTCCATTTAGCAGATGTCATTAGCAATCCCCCTGGCCTCTCTGTCTCCATTGACAGCACTTAAATGGAGACATTGCCTGCGATTGACAGATCTCCAGGGGTTCGAGTCTTCAGACAAAAGGGCCTAGAGAACACGGCTGACCTTTCTTGGTGTTATTCCCTTAGGTCTGTCTTCTGTATGTGGCAACTGGGGAACATAGAATTTAGTACATTATTTTCGGAAGATTGCCATTAAAAAATCTACAGGCTTATTAGTAAGACTTGCTAATAAGTTGGCAAGAGGTTGTGCTTTCCAAAGTGGGCTTGTGGGTGGATAGGTGTGGAATGCAAGTTCCCTCTTACAGGAATATGCACCTGCACCTTAATTAGTTCAAGAACATACCTGGCCTTTTGGATTATTGGGGCTAACCTTGGACCTTGGTAGAAGGGAGCTAGTGATTTGTTTTTTCCCACACTCACCTATGGAATATCCCTGAGCAAATTTGGAATAGCTGAGACTTGTGTCTCTCCTTCCCAGAGCCTTTTCTGGTCCACATTGCTCTCACATGGACCCAGCACCCTGAAAATGCAGTGTGGTGAGAAATGCCCTGTGTTGCACACATGGCCACCTTCCCAAGTCTTCCCACTCTTCTCCACCTCACCACCCCCAAACCATAATTCTTGTAATCCTTGTCTGAACCAGCGGTTAGTAGGAAAGCATTTCATTTGAGTTCCTTCATGTGAATGACAGTGTGTTGTGGATGATTTTTGAACAGATGAAATACCCATTAGAAATTAGCACTGTGTTTTTCTTTAGATTAATGAGGGGGTGGTGGGGGGAAGCTAACCACAGTAGTCACTCACAGGGAGATCCCCTTTTGGTTCACCTCTATATGCAGTTTATATGTCTCATGGTTTCCCCCCAGCCCATGCTTGCTTTTTTTCTCATCCACTTTGGAATGCAAATGTTTTTCCAAAGATCTCAGTTATTCCTTTTTCCCATAGTTGATTCTATGCTGATATTAGTGGGCAGACTTTGGAGGCAGGAAGATGACAGTATATAATGAGCACGGACTGGCTATTCTGTGGATGTTTTAAAAGAACTGTGTTCATCTTTAGGCTTCTACTTCCAACGTATTAGTGAATAGCTGTGCCATGGTTACTGTTGTCTGGTAAGGAGGCACTTCCTCAGTGGCCTTGGGTCCCTGAATAGTAGGAAAAGTATACACTGTGCACGTAAACCAGGACACTTAAGGCATGTTTTGAAGTGAAGGATTTTTCCCCCAGAAATTCTCTTATGTTCATTTGTAGGAAAAGTAGAAATGGAAGAAAAAGCATTAAGGAACAAATGACATGGAAAAGAGGCCAAAGATTATAGCAAATGAGATCCTAAGAGATCATTTAATTATTTAAACAAGAGATCAGTTTCACTCTTGGGAAGCTAAAGCCCCCTAAAACCAAGTGAAGATTTAAAAAGATAAAGGACAGCCCATTATGGACAGTAAAAGACCCAGCTAAACAGAATGTGTGTGACTTTTGGATTTGTATTTGCCCTAGTCTGTTTTCTGATCCCATGGTTTAGACAGTAAAGCCCATTAATTTCTCAAATGATTTAATATTGACTAATGATGTTTCACCATTAAGATGTGAAAATTGACAATATTGATCATCTCAGAGAGAAATGTATCTGCTTATTTCTGTGCTTAAAACAAAAAAAAATTAAAGTAGCTTTGGGAAGATCATGAGGAGTTACTTGCTCTTGATATTTGATATACCTCTTTAAAATTGTTTTATAAATTTGAAATCATTTATTGGTCTTTCTCTATTTTTCTAAATAGTTATAAGTTCATATAACAAAAACGAGAAAGATTTGAAGTATCCATTCTTTTGTTTTATGAATAAACATTGCATTATCTTATAAAATATTAATTTACCTATTCATTTTCTAAAACTCACATAAAGCTTATGTGCTTTATGGTATACTTGCATCACAAAATGCATTTTCCTTATCCTGAGTCATCAGTAATGACAAAATTGACAGTGAACTCTCAAAAGAGGATAAATATGTTACTTTGGTCTTAGGAAGAAGAATTGCTGGATGTTGACTATGTTCAAAAAAATCTTGGTCTGTAAACCAAGAGTTTGAAAATGAATTTTATCCCTTTAGGAGAAGGAGTTTGGTGTGTCTGCTGCCAAATAAAACCACATGAATAGCTGCTGCTTAACTTCCCTGTCACTATCTCTCTCATAGTCAGGCATGTTATAGAAAGTTCTTTCAAACACTGTTTTTCCCATTTTTGAACATACCAAGCAGGAGAAAAAAAGTAGAGTCAACAAATCATCAACAGTTAATATCCAGATACGTGGCACTTGCTGACTTTTTTTTTGCTACTTTCATGATAATTCATCCTTGGTTGATCTAGATTGACATGTAACCTGATAGCGTCACCAGGAATTGTAGAAAGAATATGAGTTTTGGAGTCAGGAGTCTTAGTTTCAAATCCCAAGCTTGACATTTTCTGATCTTGGACATATTACTTAATTTTTTGTAAGTTTCCATTTCTTTCCCTATAAAATGATGTTAATAACTGACCTTAGCAATTACTGAAGAATCAAATGTAGAAATGCTTTTAAAAAATGATAATTTGTAAACTGGTAAGAGCTATATATGAGTATCTCTCATTACCATGTTAATGAGATTCATTTAGTACTGATTCTGAGATATGCTTCTAGTAGCTGAGTAATACAATAATGATTTTACTTGTGTAATATTCTTATCTTCCTTCACTGTTCTACTTTGGCTGATAAAAAAATGGCACTGATCAGATTGGGTTTCGATCATATTGGGCAAGCAGTGATGAACATTGTTAAGATAGAATTTCAGCAGATTTTGATATTATTGCCTCTCTCAGCCATTTCAGTCTCTGTAGCAAACACCTAGAAAAATAAGGCATATGCCATATTTGCGAGAATTCCTTCCAGGTTTACTTAGCTCCTCTCCCTGCCCCCTTTCTTTTTCCTTGCTTCCTTTTTTCTCCCTACCATTTTTCTTAATCTCTCAGGCAAGGAAACTACCTGTCAGTATTTGTGCGCCAATGATGACTTAAGGTAAGAAATTTTTCAAAAATCAAATCCAGTAACCCAAAAGAACTTCTGGTTGTACTGTGATTACTGGTAGAACTTCTTAGACCTGATTTGTGTTGGGTAAAATGACACCATTTTTTCTTCCATATTTTCAGGAAACTTGGATTTAACTGGTCAGAAGCAAGTATTCAAAGCAGAGAACAATCCCTGGGTTACCCCGATTGCTGACCAATTCCAGCTTGGCGTGTCCCATGTTTTTGAATACATCCGTTCTGAAACATACAAATAGTAAGTAGACTATAATTTTCTAAATAGTAGACAGCGGTTTTATAGTACTTGTAATTATGTCTTTTTAAAAAACTACCATATGAATTGTCATATTAGTAGCAGTTAACTCATAGCATTGTTAAACATTTTGTTAATAACCCACATGTAGCGATTATTATTTATAGATTATTTTTAGATCTAGATATGTTATTTATAGATTATTTTTGATTGACATTTTCAAAGGGAGTTTATACCGATTTTATTTGGAATTTTTTTAAGCTATTCGTTGAATATTCATAGCACTAAGGAAATTCATCAACTACATTAAGATCAGAACTTTTTGTCCTTTGAATGCAAAGAATAACAAATGTTATGAACAAAATTGTTCAGCAGTTTATTTGTATAATCAGAAGCTAATACTAGGAAAGCATCCTTCTATTCTTCAATAGTTTTTACTCTAGTGAGGTGGTAATCTCTCTCTGAGAAAAAGAAAAGGCTGAAACAGGGGGCTGAACTAGCTTACAGCCACAGCTTTAAAATCCTCCATGTCCTTGTCTGGGGTCGAGCATGACTGTGGGGAGCCCACCCTAAAACTAGACCATTCCCTCCTCTTTCGTCGTCAGTGTGTCACGATTCAAAGGATTTCTTTCATTCCCACCTGCTCTGTTGTCACCGTTTCTGTTATATTTCCCTCCCTCCCTACCACCACCTAGAAGTTGGAACAATATGTTGTCTCAAGTCCTGTCACCTCTAGTTTTAAGCAAATGCAGTAAAGTCTAATAGATTCCATAGGTTTAAATTGCTTTTGTGCCCACTACCAACTTTTGAGAGTTTAACATTCTGCTGTTAGAAAGGAGCTGGAGTGACATTACAGTTCTTATTAGATAGGAGTTCCCTTTTTATGGTATCAGGAAAATGCCCCTTCTCCCCCCAACACTGCTCTCACACAATCTGTGCTGGGGTTGTGGGCAGTGTTGCATTGCAGGGAAGAGTCCACACCTGTGCGTGGCCAGTTGTGGGGCTCTGTCACCGACTGACAGATCACAGAGACCGGAAGCTGAGAGCAGCAATGGCATTAAAACTGAAAAGACTAAGTTGCCAAAACGATAACATGTCCTCATTTATGAAAGCAGTTTACAGTATGGTTTCTGTTAAGATAATACTGTGACATACGCAATTATCCTAAGAGAAAAGTGAGGGGCATATAGGATGTGTGTGTGATTCTTTTATGAGCCACATAGATATGTGCAATTAAGCAGATGCAGAGTTTTTTTAAATATGACTGTACTGCTTCCTTGGAAATTAGTAAATTATGAAAATGTGTGAAAATATTATTGCAAGTTAGCGATTATTGTTCATTTTGTTCCTCTTAAACTGTTAATCATTACTGTCATGGGTTTTAGATAAGGTTCTAATTTCTTATTAGTGAATGGGAAGCTATGTAGAGTAGGGTATGTTTTTAGAAAACCAGTCAGAAGAAATATATGAAAAATACACAAACCAAGATCCTATTAATGTGGAATTAGGGATCATATTCTGTTTATTATTTTGGTTAACAAATTTTTAGCTTACCATGCAGTAATTGATAATTAACAGGGAATTAGAATATATTACATATAAAAGTGTTTTCAATTTTAATTTCATTTTTAAAGTATAAATTGTGAGTTTATGCATTTTTGTTTTCCCTCAATCATTTTTAGGTCATTAATCACCATCATATACTATTCAAAGCTATTTCTCTTTATTTGAACATGGCTAGGACTCTGTATGGAGTCCTGTGTTGATTGAGTTATTTGGTGGGTTGTTTGAGAAAGAAATATGTGACACAACATTTTTAATCTATAACATATTTGATGTATATGTATGTTCTTACCTCTTATTGGCATCCTATACTTGAGATCAGAGTAATCTAAGCAGTTTGCCTACTAGCTTCTTTTTTGTGTTTGATTCCCTAATGGAGAATTATATCATCTTTTTAACAGTTAAATTGACATTACAAAACTAAAGCATACAAGAGCCATTGTCCCCTTTCTAGGGATACTGGTCAGTACCTCATCAGTACCTGCTTTTAGAGGAATCTCCATGAGTCTCTGCTGAGGGAATACACTTGCCATGAGCTCCTGGAGGGTGGGACACTGGGGAGGCCCCACCAGTTCTCCTTGCTCCTCCTCTGTGTTAACCATGTGTATGTATCAGCTTTTCTGTGCTTCTTACACTTTCCAGTTAACTTCATTCCTTTCTCAGACATGTTACCCAAAAGCATGGACTATTAACTGTGTAAGACAGTAAGTCACACTCTTAGTCTTTTTCTTAAAATATTTGTACAAAAATGCCACCATTGCATTTCATGGATTTTTTAATTTGAGGTACTCTTTTATATGACTCACGCTGATTTTGTAGATGTAATTATTAATATATACTTTTTAAAAAATTAAGGCTTATTTTTATGTGAATAGATATGTATTAGTGTATCATCATGTAAGTAGAACGGATGGTAATTCTTTAATTTTTTAGAAGCAGCCACTTCATAATTAGAACATTCAGTATCCTCCCCATCTAAAAAATACTGTTCTGATTAGCAGGTACTTGGCTGCTTTTTAAAAGTTGTACATGTGGCAGTCCTCAACGAGGTAATTCATTAGAATCATATTTGTTTTAAAAAGTATATTTCACATTCAGTATCTTAGTCGTAGATCCTCTTTTTTAAAACCTA
Source organism: Talpa occidentalis (assembly GCF_014898055.3). NCBI lineage: Eukaryota > Metazoa > Chordata > Mammalia > Eulipotyphla > Talpidae > Talpa > Talpa occidentalis. Next base: position 64,110,853 of record NW_023601433.1, on the reverse strand, counting down.
TAGTTTCTAATTGTTACTTTGTCTATTTTTATATAAGACACATATCTGTTCCAGGAGAAAAAAATCCTTTAATTTATACATAAATCTTTAGTCTACCAAGAAAGCATATTTTAGCTTTGTTTTGGCACTGAAAATACCAATGAATCTCTCCCTCTCTCTTATTTTACTTTAGTATATATTAACCCATTATCTAAGTGAAAGCAGTAAAGAACTCACCAGCACGTTTCATTTTCCTTCACATCTGTGGTTGACTTTCACAGTGACTTTCGTGTTCTAAGCACATCCTCAAAGGCCTTCTGAGTCTAGAGCAGCGACAGGCAGAGAAGATGGATTATCTGGTTTCTAAACGCTAATGGACTCCAGGAGGAGATGTGGCCGTTTGAAACAAAACAGTGAAGTCAGTGCTTAGGAAGAATTAAAATACTTTAAGAGGACTTAGGTTGATGAAGATAGGAATTTGTGCAATTAAACAGGGGGAGATGTGGGTCGGTGTGGCGGGGGGATGTTGAGATATGGTTCTTTGGGAGATTGTTCTCTTGAGTATATCTTGGGCATTCATCATGTCCTCCTCATCATTCCTCAGGTGGAGATTGCCTTTGTTCATTTCTCATACTTTGGACAAAGGGGTCATATTGGCTGGTGTCATTGCATTGTTCATTCATTATAAGTTAATCGCCGTGTTCAAGTAAAATCATTTGCTCAGCCCAGCCATTGAGGACTAACTCTGTGCATTAACATCGTCAAACATTGTTGAGTTACTCTGTCACCTTCAACTCTTCATTTGGTGTTTTTTTCCCTTGCGTGACCTCTTTTATTTCTGTGAAGCAGAATTATGATAGAATAGTCACCACTTGTTAAGTTTCCAGAGGTAGATTTTTTTCCCCAGGAGGAGAAGTCAGATTGGAGTCAGGATCCTTGACAAGATTCTTTGTGAAAGGGAGTAACTCACACTTTTCACATTTCCATCAAGGAAGGTGGAAAGAAACTGCAAGCCATTTTAAAAACTGACAAGTTAACTCTTAACAAAAGAAGAGGTTTGACAAATGTTAGACTGAAAATGTGTTGGTGGAAAGAGGCATTTGGAAAACAGGCATCCTCATGAAGGCTGCAATTTGCGGAGCACAGCAGCCCTAAAGCCTCATTTCCAGGGCCGCATAACTCACAGGATGCCTCCCTGTCATTCTTCCTGTCTTGTGCTTCCTCTTCTCTCTAGGGAGAGCTGCCACACTAACTGGCTTTCTGTTTTGTTTCTTAATCTTAAATGAAGACTGCCACACTGTTATTCATATTAATTAATAGAAACATTTTAACAAAGCAGTATTTGGTGAATGGTGAGTGATAATGAGGAAAATGGACTATTTCTCTTCTGTAAATCTAGCAAAGTGAATCCTTGTGTTTGATTTGTAGGAAGGATACTTTCATCTCCAGGTTATTGTTTCTCGGTTTGTTTTACTTGTAACATGAAAACTAAATAATATCTTCCTTTTATCCTGCATTCTCTGCAAACCTGTTACAGGCTATAATGGACATAAATGGGCTTTATTAAGCAACTACTATACTTCTAATGACTGCTGAGTCAGTTGCCTAGAGACCCTTAAATAATGGGTATGTCAGGTCTACCAAAAGGCTAAAGAATCTCAACCCTAATAGGTGATCCCATTCATTTGAAAACATCCCTTTGCAGAAGGAAATTATATCTTAAAACAAAACCTCCAAATCTTTTTTCCTGATGAAGTATAAATTGATACACAGAACTAGCAGATGGTTTTGTAAATACCACAGAAGGGTGTAGGGGAGAGGGTTAAACTGTCAAGACCTTTTTAGCAGTTAGTAAATTTTACATAGTGACAGTCGGTATGCAGAGCAATGTAGTCTTTTCTTTTTCATTACTATATCTGAAATGTTTAGCCAGAGGAAAACAGTATTTCCTTATAGTTGACATGAAAATGAAGAACTGAGGTTTTTTTTCCTAAAGCTGATAACATAAAGTTTGTTCTTATTTTTCAAAGTTGACTACATATTTTGTGCCTGGTAATTTATATTTTCTTTATAGCTGCTACACATGTATATTTTGGTTCCATTTTTTAGTTAATAGCTGTATTATCACATTTCCCCCATCATACAAAATATAAGTCAAGAATTTGACATCTCTGGACCTATTTGCATGCAGATATGTCACATTTACCTAATATTACTAAGAAATACCAAAGAGAAAAGGGAAACTCTGAAATATGTTATATTTTGGGTGGTATCATGTCACATCTCTTATCTCATATTCACTTTATATGGTAAATTACATAGCAGAAAAATTTACGTAAAATTTTTCTCCAGATAGTATTATGAGTGAAAAGAGTTAAAGAATGTTTAATCCATGGAATAAATATAAATCAGGACATAATACCAACTGTTGATCTTTGATTTGACGTTTGATTTAGTTACTAAACTGTTTTTACCTGTGGCCTTGAGCTGTTAATTGTCCTGGTAAATTAATACCTCCACTTTTAAGACAATAGCAAGAATTCACTCTTTGAGGAAGAATACCTCTTTCCCAATTTTTTTTGATAGATAATAATAGTGTAATTACATTTAAAAGCTGTCTTGACTTTCTTGCTTTTTAACTTAGCACTGTTACTCTGATATACTTCAGAATTAGTATTTAAGTCTCTCAAAGCTTTACATTTTTAAGTTCATGCAAAATATTTCAGTTTTTTTAAATGGAAGATACTTCCCATTTGACTTTTCCAGTGTACCTGGATTCTGGGAGAGTTATACTAGGGAACCTCCACCTTCCACATCAGTTTAGTTCATAGGTGAACCCTACCAGGATAGCTGGTATTAGCTAGTTATGTTAGCTAATGTAGTTAGCTAGTGTTCCTGAAGGCATCTGAGAAATCCCATCTTACAGAGATTTTGGAATGTTCTGCAGACTGATGTGTCTTAGATACAAATGCAGACATGTCCCTCACATGTCCAGATGTATTCTTTGACCCTCTTGTGTGGTCACACCCCATGCACTGTGTTGACCAGCCAGCCCTGCAGGGGCCTGGTGAGCTCAGGTTAGATCAATGAGCAGGAACCCTGACAGTATTTCTGCATTTTATTTATGATCAGTGCAGTTATCATTTGGATTGTGAATAAATTTAAAGGGGCAGAAGGAAAAAAAAAAAACACTGCTGTATCAAAGGAAGAGAAATAGTGCTGATTCTGAACCTTGCCCCACAGAAGGTTTTACATAAGACTTTGACGAGCAGAACAGACATGTCCGTTTCTCTGTGCCCTTTTCACTGTGTGTTTACCCTCAAGCTTGCAGTCAGTGCTTCATGTACAGCATAATGCACTGAGCATAGAGCATTGCAGTATCACGTTAAGGTAAATAGAATATAATTTGCCCTTCTTCACAGAAGGAAAATAAACATAGGCTAAACTCAAATCTACACTCCAAAAAGAAAATATGTCAGTTTGCTTTCTCGTCAAGAGTTCCATTTTTAGATGATGTTCACTTGATGTAATCGTATTGAACGACTGAATATTGACCTACTCAATGAAATGAAATTGGTTAGCCCCACATATTGATAACCTTTATTAATTCCCAGTAATCTTAAAGTTCAATGCTTGATACTTTTCTATCCAGTCAGCTAGAGTTATTGCTTACATTTGCTGTTTTTATTTGAGAGATGAATTAATAAGTGGTATTTTTATAATCAAACAAAACTGTGAGTTCTGTTCTCTACACAGTGGTATATATATATATATTTTTTTTTTCATTGCATGCTGGCTTTTTATTGGGCTCTGTTCTCTTTTTCTGACTAAGCATTGTTGGAGGTTTGCTTTGATTTTTTTGGTTGGTTTAGTTTTGGTCATTTTTGGCAGTTAAGTGTTCTTCTGTGTTATTAAGTATTTTGGTTAATGCATAATATCATTGAAGGAGTTTTAATCACCTTTTATCAGATAAAAGGTTTATATGTCAGTTATGTCCCTAGGCATTAGTTGATGCTCCCTAGTGTATTTGCAAAGCATTAAGGCGATAACTGTCCATATTTTATTCTATTGTGTTTGTATATTATTTCATATTTGCTCTTAAGACTCAGGATATACGGATGGTTTCACTTATAATAGGAATATAGGGGAACCAAATAAGACATCAGTGTAAAAAAATAATAATAACAATACAAAACACAACAAAGCAAGAACAGACAATTATAAACCAGAAATATATTGCAGGGGAGGAGGAGGAAGAGGGGTGAGAGGGATGGAGGGAGGAGCACAGGGGACTGGTGATGGTGCCTTGGGGAAGGAGATTCTATGGGGACTCAATCTGAGGGGGTGGGGGAAGCAAATACTGTCTAAAAAAATGTAAAAAATGATAAATGTTAAAATAAAAAAAAAAGAAAAAAAAGACTCAGGATATAGACATTTGTAAGAAGATGTTTTCTTTTTCCATTATGATAGTTAATTTTAATTTTAATTTTTTTAAGATTTATTTATGTAAACTTATGTACACCACAAGAACTGGGGTACAGGCCAGAGGTGTGGGGGAATGAGAGGACTCACCAGAGATTGAGTGGGGAACAGATCAGGCAGTTCGACTGAAATACACTGCTGAGGGGAGCAGCGGGTGAGTCAGGAGAGGTCTGCTGCGCCATATGGGTCACCTCCCTGGCCAGGGATCAAACTCGTGTGCAGAGGCTGTGGATAGCTTCATAGGTTGTGTCTTAACCCCTTGCACCACCAGGGAGGCCCATGATAGTTAATTTTTAAATACTCCTTTAGAATAAACACAATTATGTCCCCTTCAAAGTGTACATATGTTTTACCTCTAGCCACTGAGATGGTGTTTGTGTAGAAGTTAATAAGTAAATTATCATTGAGGTTTTGGAAAGTTTAATTACTTTTTTTTCCCCTGATGATACTTAATTTTGTCTGATTTGGGGTATTTAAGCTACCCAGCAGAAATTTACTGGCTCACAATTCCAGGGGCTAGAAGCCTGAGCTTACAGTGTCTGCAGAGTTGGTTCCTTCTGAACGCTGCAAGGGAAGGCTCTGCCCCAGCTGTCTCTCTCTCCTTGCCCGGTGGGCAGCGTCTCCTCCCCATGTCTGTTCACAGGGTTTTCCTTCTGTGTTTGCTCTCTGCCCAAATTTCTCCTTTATGAAAAGACACTAGTCATTGAGTGAAAGCCTACTTTAGTGACCTCGTTTTAACCTGATGATGTCTGCAGTGATCCTCCTCCAAATCTGTTTTTTTGTAATGGACCCTGCACTAGTAAATGTGTTTTTCCCAGGGTCTTCATGGTCTTGAGTGGTAGCTGCTGATGTTTTGCTCTATAAGGTGTGGAATCAAGGATTTCCTGTCACCTCTTGGGGGGCCCAGTTCCTATATTGGGAGCCCTAAAAACTTCATTCCTTTTTTCCCACCTTATATCAGGAGGACTCTGGACTTTTAATGGGCGACATCAAAACAACTAATACTGGGCATGGAGATCTCTCCTCACTTAATTAAAGGAGGTTTGCCCTCCAGCATGAGACACCAGAGATGGAGTGTATCTTTTCATATCATGCACAGTGACATGTTCTGCTGCAGTGCTCTGAGGACAAAGGAGGGAAAATGAGGTCTGGTTTTGTTTCTAGAAGTAGCTTTTATTCCAGTTCTGTAAGTGGCAGATGACCTCACCATACCCCATTTCCGCTGTATCACCTTCAAAGCAAGTAGTTAAAAGTATATCATCCTGAGAATTGTCACAGCAATGATTTCTGATTCTGAATTCTTATTTTTCTGGGAAAATTCCTTTTTTTTTTTTAAATTTAGTTTCATTCTTGAATTTGCACCCCATTTGTATTTACTTTATTGAATTTTTTTTAAGGGCAACGGAAGATGATGATGACCCTGAATATAAATTGTTACAGGAAAAGGGATACAAGATAAAATTACCAGATCAACCTTTTTATTCTATATTTTATGGAATTCCTAATATATGTTTGGCAGTAACTTATTCGTACACATGAATTCCTGACACTTTCGATTCTTCAGACTTATTAATCAGTGTAGTCAGCACCAGAGCAATTTTATGAGACTTACCAGTCATCAAAAATTTATTATCAGATAAATCAAAGAAACAACGAGCATCTTAATAGGGTAGAGAAAGTGGCATGTAAAGGATCGTTTAAGACTGTGCTTTTGTCGGTTGGGTATTATATTTACAACCAGTATCAGAGACTTACTCATAATTTCATGCACAGAATCAGCAGGGTGATAGCTGTCTTCTTAGCAAAAACCTTTTTCTTTGTCTTTCTCCAGGACAATACTGTGGTTGACCTAAATGTAAAACTGGGAATACTAAATATACGTGGAAGCTAGGAAACATCATGTTCTAATGTTAAAAGAGTACCTACATTTTCTTTGGGTTTTTAATTACAATTATCATCCAAAGTAAAGAATTATCAAGCTCTAGCCTCTTCTTAGGGACAAGAATGCTAACCTTGAACTCTTTGGAATGGTGTAGGGACATTGCCATAGACAAATTGCCTTACTTGTGAACAGGTTCTTTGTGCACCTTCTCATAAACGTGACTTAGGTCTACTGTATTCTTAGCACGGTTTTTGACAGCAGGCTCAAAGTATAAGAAAAGACTTACATCTTCACGGTGAGATGAGCTCCTTGGAAGAGAATTTTTCCATCACCCTAGACCCATCCCAGTTATTATCCATTGGACAAAAGGATCATGGTGGGCACTCAAACAAGAGCTGAGTTTGCACTGAAGAGTCTTGACACAGACTCACTGGGAATGTGTCCAGAGACAAGGCTGGGTGACATCCTGTCAAAAGCCCAACCTGCTTTCCACTTCATATCTCCATATAAGAGCTGCATTCTCTGCCTGTAATGTTCCCTCTTCTTGTATTTACCTACTGAAGCCCAATAATTCTTAAAGGATCATGCAAAATAGCAATTCCTCAAATAGTTTAATCTGAATGCTTCCCTACTGGCCACCTGCTCTAGGTCCTTCTTACCATCATTCTTTGGAACCTTTACTTTTCCTTAGTAGCAATTTAAATAACAGCAATAATATTTATCAATTATTGAGTACTTAACATATGACAAAGTACACAATTTATTGTGTATACTATTCTTCAGCTTATAATTGAGTATTTATTTCTGTGAATACTTCTTGTATATGGGGTTGGGGTTCAGTACATGTTTTCTCTCTCTTAAGGTCCTGGAATTTTTCTGAAAGCAAGACAAGCATCAGGATTACTTCATGACTAGGTCTCATGTGCAGCATGCCCTCAGTGTTATATTGTAACAAAGATCCTCTGACAGGGTACCCTGATTTCTGATATAAGATAGGATTCTGGCATCCAGAATGGACCAAGTTAAAGTTCTTGGTTTTTGCTAGTACATGATACACAATACTCAAAACTTTAAAATGCATTTTCAGTGTATAATATCAAGTGAAGATTATGTTTTCACTGAAGTCTTTTACTGATTGTCTAGCTCTCTTCTTCTTAACACACTTCTCATATTAGAAAAGAAACAGTCCTTTAGCTTCATAAATAAATGAATTCTGTTTCAAAGTGAGACCTTCCTCTAAATGAGTAAGTCAGCCTGGGTTATTTTGTGTGCCTTCTCTTGATCCAGTATGGGATTGTTTCATGAGGCATGTAGAGTGTATGATTGTGTTTGTAAATGGAGTGTTTTTTAGAGAGACTCAGGTAACTAGTATGGGTGGTTATCTCTAGGGAATGAAACTGAATCACTGGGGGAGAGGGGAGGTGCGAGAATACATTTTCTTTACCCTTCAGCTCTTATTGGATGTTCTGTTTCATATGTGCATTCACTATGTCATACATTATTTAAAAAAGAGAACCTGTGAAGTTAACGTTGGTGAAGTTAAGAAGGCAGAAACCATAAGGAATGTAGCTGTATAATTGGTTTTGTCTTCTGCGATGTCTGCTTTCCCTTCTTATCATTCTCTCCTTAGCCATGTACACCTGGAATCATCAAGGTCACATCCTCTCTTAAAAATATGCCCTGAATCCTGGAAAGGGATAATATGAATGAGAACTTGAGAGAGATGATGTCTTCATTCCTATTCTTGTCTTAAGCGTTGTGGGATCTTACATTGTGTGTAATAACTCAAGCTTTCCTGTGTACTTGAAAGGATCTGTAGCAATCTGTTTTTCCTTCAGAATCCAGCATTGACCGGGAAAGGGTGGTCATTCACAAAGACATGACAAAAGAGAATAAGGAATAAAAGCAAAATTTCTGTATTGAATTTCTTTAAAGAGGGGTGTTTTCCCACCTAAGATTTTAAGTAATTGAAAAGAAAAGCTTCCCTATATTTGAAGCATCCTGAGTATTTGAAATAAAAAGAGTGTATCTTGGAAGAATTAAATGTTTATCAGAGGATAAGATTGGACTTGAGATTTCCATGTATGTGAAACATGGGTTTTTTTTTGTTTGAATTCTCTCATTTAATTTTTTTTTGTCTGTAGATAAGATGACGTGTGTGTTTCAGATTGTTTATGTGAGATTATGAGCATTTTTAATCTGTTCTTTCTTGTGCATTCTCAATAGAAACTGCGTGAGTGGAGATCTTTAAATAGACTGTGTCTTGCAACTAGCAAATTTATTTTGGTAACTAAACTAGATAATTCCTAAGGAATATAAATTTTGTCAATAAAAGTTTTTGTTTTGAAATCTAAAATCTTGAAACAGTATTTTTTTTTTCCAGTTTTCTGAAAATGGCTTCTATTTTATAAGTTTAACTAGCAAGATAGGTCAACAAATCAAAAAATATACTGGTCATCAAGCTAATAGAATGAAACAATTCTTTATTAATTTTATAGTGGAAGATGGTTTGAAAAAGAAATAATGGCTTTTGGGGAAGGCACTCTCTCAGAATTTCCAGATGAATGTATTAGGCAAGTTAGTTCAGTTTTACTGTGATTGAAATAGTAAGAATTTTGAACAGTGCTAATTAGAGAAATTCAGAACATGTGTATTAAAATTAACTACTCCTGGTATACTTCTTTCCCCCATGTGTCATCTATTCAGTTACTAACACTGAGGTGAGTTAGTGTGTGACAGTTTCCTCAGTTATGTGAAAGAGAGAGAACTGACATTCAATGACTGACATTCAATGACTTCCTTGTGGTGGGTTTCTTACAGGCTTCATTTCCTGTAGTCTCACATATAGAAGCTCACCCCTCTTTCACATGAGAAAATGGAGAGTTGCAGGTTAAGTAAAATGACCAGTGATTTACCAAAGGGGTAGAGCCAGACGTCAGACTGTCTTTGTCTTATTTAATAGAACATTATCTCCTCTTCTCCTGTTGCTTTTGGGTGGTATCTAGGAAGCAAATGAGGAGACACCAAGCTTATGCTGACATTCTAAAGGAATGTCAGCTTATGAAGCTTAAGTACACATTTATGGTCATTCAATATTTCTGGCTTTTGAAACAAACTCAGCCTTCTGTAGGGTCATATCCCCATCCTGGGTTGAAGGCACATGCAACATTCTGGGGTCCCTTAACAGCATCCCTGCAGCTAGCTTTTCAGTCCTTGAAAGCCTGTCTTCCTGTATCTACTCTGATTCTGATTCACTGTCCTCTTATGTGGGTGGTCCTGGTATAAAAACCAAATCCATCTTCTGCCAGCTGTACCCTCTGATTCAATGGGTTTATGTTAATCCACTGAGGGTTGCATACTTAGATTGTTTTGTGGTTTCACTTTAGTCAATTAATGCATATTTAAAGACGTGACCTTTCACTACCATTCTTTATATTACATATCACTTTTGGAGTATCATTATGAACTCCTGGCCTTTTTCAGCTCAGCTTATACCAGTGAGGGAAATCAGTTTGAGCAGTACAATCCCTTCCCAGCTTTCACTGTGGTCTCTTCTTTGTATCTTTTTTTTTTTTTAATTAGTAATTTCAGATCCAGCTTTCATTCATTTGCCCCAGCAAAGAAACAAGGATGCCTGGTTCTCCAAGGGTGCCTGGTTCCTTTAAGTAGGAAAAGACATTCAAATCTAAAATCTGAGGCCCAGAAGCACATGTTTTCCAAATAAGCGTCAGAGTAGAATGACATGAGATCTACTAGCTACTTGAGTGACAAAGCAGAAAAATTACCTACGTGTAAGGGAGCGTGCCTTTATGTTGATGTTTCCCATTTACATGTATCATTAAATTTGTTCTGGCCTTACTGTACCATAGGAATCCACTCCCCACATTGCTAAACAATTCACACTAAATCATTCATGTGAAGACATATATTTACATGTATGTCTTCATTTTCTTTTCTCTTTCCAACCCCACACTGAAAGGTTCTAGATCAACTGCTAATTGTATAAGTTAAGAAAATGTTATTGCTGTCACTACTATACCTGAAAAGAAAAAGAAATTGTAACCTTCTTCAAGGTTTTGTACTTAGGAAACCATTAGTGTGGGCCACTCGATATAGAGGTGTAGATCACTTTTTATAGAATCCCATTCTATTAAAAGACAGTAGCAGTGAAGCAGAGAAAATATGTCCAATATGTACAATTTCATGAGGTTTCCCCTAGTACCTCTTTATTTTCTTGGAAACTGGTCTCTGTCTTTTAACATAAACAACTTAACTTTGATTTTCAAATTTTAAACAGCTTTTGGATTGTTCCTGTATTATATTCTCAACACTGTCCTCTCAACAAAATACTTTCCATATGATCCTATCCAAAATGGAGTCCCCACGGATCTCCCCAACTTTATCTGTCTCCCTTCTTGGATGGAGGTTTCCCCAAATACTGGGACTCTGTTTTGTGCCCTGTTCTGTCCCCTAGGGCCTAAGACCATGCATGGCACTTAGTTGACTCAAAATACTTACTGAATGAGAGTAGTTGTTCTTGTGACTATTCACCGTAGCCTGCAATTCAGACATTTCTCCTGGAGAAAGATTTTCAGAAACCATCCATCACACATGTGTATCACACATTTTTTCTTCTCATATCTGAGGTGCTAAGATTTCATGATATTATTAGTGCGGCTTCCATCACCATAAATGTTTCTATGATGTTTCCAAGGCTGCAGCCTTCCCTAGCCAGCTATTTCCCATCAGATCTAGTAGCTCTTTTTAGATAGGCTTTGAAAGAAACACTGCCCATAGAATTTAGGCGGGGGCGGGGGGCATGGAAAAAAAAATACTGGAGCTGTAAGAAGAGTGCATTCATTGACCTTGAGTCAGCCCATTAGCCTGCTTCTGTTTGTCGCTTTGCAATGGTCAGAGACTCTGTCCTCACGAGATACCAGACACCTCTGTGTGTGGGACCTAGATCCTGGCTGCTAAGTCTCTCCAGGGCAGATGTGGCTTTGTCCACCATCATGGTGGTGTGAAAGAGTCTATAAAATGTGAATTGGCAGGCTTTACACTATAGTGATTGCTTAGAAATAAACAGCAGAAGAGGGGTAATGAGAGGAAAATGGAGGCAGCTATTGCTCCGTGCCCTCAAAATGTTTTGTTGATAAATTAGAAGAATTATTTAGAACGCCATCTCTGAACCCAAAAACTGAGTTGCCAGAGGGCATAAGAAACGCCTCAGTGATCACTCAGTCTAAGGGAATCAGAGGCCTCCTGATCGGCTACATTGACTAGGAATTACAACAACCCACAGTGGGTTATGTGCCACTCCTTGTCTTCCACACCTGTGCCATTGAAGTGCTGCCTGATGGGTTGAACTCAGGAGATGCCAACAAAGGTGAGGAGCCATGGTGTGTTTAAAGAGATATTTGGCTTCTCTGCACAGGGAAGGATCCTGTGGATACACCAGTTCCAAATCTGATATAAAATCTTCTCACAGTTGCATTAATGTTACATATTTCAAATAAAATTCTCTTAGCCAGATTTTCATTTGTAACTAAGTGTTGAGGATTAGAAAGATGACATTTTAAGAATTTTTGCTAAGATATGGAAATAGTGCAGATTAGTTTTAATTATGTGCAGGAAGAGAGAGAGAGCAGGGGGGGATGTAGCAGCTCTGCTTACTTTCTACCAGAAATCCAGCTTTTGAAAAGAAGGGTACCTGCCTCCTTTACTGAAGGGAGCTACCAGCACAGCAGCAGTCAGAACACAGCCAGTATCATCAGCTTCTGGTCTCAGAGCCTGGCCAGGTTCTGGAGGTCTCTTCTGCCAGTGGACCTTGCACACCCTGGAGAAGCCTGTGTATGGGGCAGGGCATTTCTGAATAAACCTAAATGAAATACAACAAATTGTGAAATGTCCGGATATTGTCTGGGAGTGAACACTGGAAGAAGGGACTTAGCTATTTAAACATGGAGTACGCATTGTCCTGGAGAATAAGCTAGCTCCAGGCGGCACGGAGGATTCCCCTGAAGAGTATAGACAGCGTGGGTGTGAGCACTGGCTTTGGAAGCAGTCTGCACGGGTTGGAATCCCACTTTTACTTTTAGCTAGCTTTGTGTCATTGTGCCAGTTCGATTTTTTTTTTTAATTTAACGTCTATTTTGAAAAGCAGTTGACATGCAATAAACTATATTCTATTTGCTATATTTTGACATATGTATACAGTTGTAAAACAAGTCAGAGTAACCAAGATGGAAAACATATTCATCATCACCCATAGTTTTCTTGTGCCCTATGTGAACCATATCCTTTCAGGCATTTCCTCTATTCCCCCCACACCACCCCCCTACCCCGCTTTTTTAGGCAAATGCTAACCTATTTCATGTCATAACCTACTTTATGACATAATATAGATATATAATGCCTTTTTTTATTTATTTGATGAATAATGATACTGAGCTTTTGCCATTCCTGTATTTCCCTTTTTTAAAGATTTATTTTTATTTATGCATCCAAGAACCAGGGTGTAGGCCAGAGGTGTGGGGGGATGAGAGGATTCAGCAGAGACAGAGTAGGGAGCAGAACAGGCGGATTTACTGAAATACACTGCTGAGGGGAGCAACTGGCAAGAAAGAGGAGGTCTGCTGCACCATGTGACTTAGCTCCCTCACTGGAGATCGAACTCATGGCACAGTGGCTGGTGATAGCTTGATAGTGCTGAGACCTTAACCCCTGCACCACCAGGGAGGCCCATTCCTATATTTCCTTTAGTGAAATTTTTGTTCATATCCATTCATTTTTTAAAATTAGATTCTTTTTATATTTAGATACAAATCTTTTGTTGTATGTACGCTTTGCAAATCTTCTCCCTCCCATTCTGTGATTTGCCTTTTTCCTAGCAGTATCTTTTGCAGAATCAAGCTTTTAAAATTTTTTGAGGTCCAATTTTATCAATTTGTTCTTTTATCAGTTGAGCATTTTCTGTCATATTTAAGTATTCTTTACCTAATCCAAGTTTATAAGATTATCTCCTTTTAGTCCAGAATCTATAAGTTTAAGTTGTGTGTTTTGGTCTGTAATGCACTTTGAATTAAGCTTCGTATATAGTGTAGATACTGATCAAAGTTCATGTTTTTGAATATAAATATCCAGTTGTTTCTGCCCTATATGGGTGAAGGTTGCTTGTTTCAAGTTGTCTGTATTCTCACTGATTTTCTGTCTACTTGTTCTATCAGTTATTAAGAGAAAGGGATTGAAATCTCAGACTATAATTATAGATTTGTCTATTTTTCTCTTCAATTCTTTGTATCTCAGTTCTTCATATTTTTTGGAAACTCTAATTATATCCATAATTGTTTAGGGTTATTTGCATCCTCTTGATGAATTGACTTTTTTGTTATGACATGAAATTCTTTAGCCTCCTTAATTGGTCCCTAGCACAAGCAATGGGAAGCAAACGTTTCTCTAGTCAGCTTTAGAACACAGTTTATTGAATTGACTTGCATGAAAATGATAGAAATTTTCATTTATATCAAGATTTTTTTTTATTAAAAATTTTTCCTTAGAAACCATTTGTGAGCAGGCTATACTTTTTAAGGACCTCTCTCAATATGAGCTGTTATGTCTTAGATGTTGTTAAATACCAACTCTGACTATTGATGTGTAAACAAGAATGAAGAAGAGAAGGTGAAGATATGGGAGCTTTTGTGAATACATTGTCGTTGTTAGGCATAAAGGGCCTTCTCTTTGAACTGGAAAGAAGACTTTAGTTTTCTTTAGCCAAAGACTGAAAGATCAGCAGCTTGTAGAAATTACAAAATGGAAGTTAATGAAAAGTGGTTAAAAAAACAGTATAAAAAAAATGAAAGAAAATTTTAATTTCAAGAAAATACTACAAGAGATCTCACATGGGCTTTTTCAGAGCGGCAGACTAGGTTATGAATCGCAGTTCCACAATCTGGGGGGGGTGGTGATCACATGGGGAGAATTACATAAATGCTTTGAAATCTGCTTGCCCTTCTGTGACATATTAAGGACTACCGGGCTGTGGGCCATATTCCTGGTCTGAAATTTGGTTATTGAAGTAAGCTCTGATAGCACCAGTAATGCACAATTTCCAAATACTTCTCATAAAGCATAACTTGAACTAGAGAGATTTGAATGCCTGCAGAACACAATGTACACTAGTGTTGAAGGAAAAGCCCATACTTTCTCAATAAATTGACATCTCTATGACAGGAAATCTATATAATGCTGTATGAGAAATTTGGTTAGTTTAAATGTATTTCCAGCCAAACTTGTACACAACAGACCCTTTGATAGGATGTAGCTGCCTGGAATCATGTGGATGGATGATACTCCTGAAACAGCAAATTGACATTGCAGTTGGAAAAATGTAAACCACCTTCAGAAATAGAAAACAAGGTCACTGCAGTGTGATTCCTTTTATTCACAGGTGTAGGAAAGTTAATAATGATACAGATTAGAACAAAGGGATTAGAAAAGAGATTAAGTGAGAATGTTCTGAAAACTTATATCTGAGGACCTCTTTGCTACATTTAGAGTTGGGCAAAGGAGTGAAAATTCGATTAAAGTCTTTCAATTTTTTTGTTTTATTTTGTTCAAATTTCATAGAATTATAAAGAGCAGTAATCCAGGGAGATTATCTCATTTCCCTCCTTTTATTTTTTCAGATGAAATTGAATCCCCAAATGACATGATATAAGATAACCTAACTAGTTAATTTTATATTGTACTCATTGGGCCTTTTCAAGGTCTGTTAACCCTGCTGACTTCTGTCAGTACCTTAACACTTCTGCCCATTACCCATGCTGCCCAAGCCTTGTTAATTCCCACTGTTCTACAGATTTTACTTCATTTATCCCTTTTTCCCTAGGTGTCTCCCCTGACTACTTCTCCCATGCCTAGTCAAGGTCAAATAATTGCAATAAAAGAAAACAACCACAACTGTTTATTGAACAGTTGCTATTTATTATAACAACTCTATGAGGTAGACACTGTTTATCCCCCAACTTTATATAGGGAGAAACTAATATATACAAAGGTTAAATAACTTGTGCAGGGTTAAAACTAATATGTGGGAGAGCCAGAAATTAAACCCAAGTGTCTAACTGCAGAATGTAAGCTCAGTTCACCAGACTATGCCACCAATTATCCTTGTACCTCTCATAGTATTTACTGCTTTTGTAATATTACATTTCTGTGGTTTTGTAAATTTTTTTGCTACTAATTTGTAACCTTCAGGAGGATTCAGAGCTTAGTTTTTGATACACCATTTTTACTTAGCTCTTAAGTTGTAGCATCTAACAGGCTCATTATATTTTTACATATAAAATGGAGTCGTTAGTACATTTTTAATAGTATTTAGTGTTCTAATTACATATTTCCATAGTACAATTACGTACAGTACTGTAACATAATTGCATCATTATGAGAACTTAGAAAATGCAAACAAAATGTTCAGTAGTCCATGTCACTTGGTAATAACTGTAGGACCATAGTTACAAAAAACAGAATTAGAAGTAATGTAAGACCAGAAAAAGAATCTGAACACAACTATTGCGTGTTCTTAACTATATTCCCTATTCCTCTTTGTATCTATAATGATCATAGTTAGAAAAGTGTATCTTGGGAAAGATATTGCTTTCCAGAGCGTATTTCTTAACTCAAAAGGGAGCTAAAGTGTAAGTTAGTAAGTTAGCTTCACTTTGCATGAGACAGATGCAGAGTCTTCATGGTCCAGTGGTACTTAACAGATAACTTTCTGAATCAGTCTCTGGAGTGTGGACATTAGTTAAGGCTAATGTAAGCATTTTCAAATAAATGTTGAGAGTAGTTGTTACATCCTCATTCAGTTACAGCAAGAGAGAAGTACTTGCTGCTTTAGGCTTTCTTTGGTCATTCAGATGCTTTGTTTCTACATGCATTTCAGGTCTTCCTGGCATATGTTTTGTGTGGTACAGTAGAATTTATTATTTCAAATCCTGTCCTTGCAGTTAGTTGAGCAGTGTTGTCTCTGGGGTATCGAGATGCATTTGGCATGTGATTAGCAATGTATTCTAATATGCAGAGCCTGACTGTAGGGAAAATTAATCTATTAGAGTCACAGATAAAATGTTGAAGAGATCAAAATTAATGTTAAAAAAGCACAAGACAAAAGGCAGATATTCTGGAATCAAAAATAGTATTCATGAAAGTGACGATTAATTATTTAATTCCAAGGGCAGACACATTATAGTCTAAAAATATATTTCAGGTTCACAATTGACTAGCTATTTTATGTGGCCGAATACCAGCTTTTCATATTTATTAAAATTATTCATAACTGAGGAGCTGCCTAGATTAACTATGGAGTTCTTATTTCTTGATTCAATATATTATCTTGTCCATTTTATCATGACACTGTAGTAGAAATTTGTCTAAATTTTGGAATTATTTGTGTAATATTTTTAGTATCAGCATCTCCTAACTATATGTCTTATTTCCATTTTGCCTAAAAGGATCTTTTTCATAGATTTTTGGAGAAATCATTTCTCTATATAAAAACTATAGGTTTTTCCCCTTGGGGAGTAAATGTTAGACAAAAATCTTTATTCAGTATGAAAATGTTCCTTATTAACTAAAATTTTAAACAAGATGCTAATTCTTTGGAATAGTAAACATTTATGATATTCATATGAATTTTATGGAGATCTGTGTTTGTGGTAGATTTTATTTGAGTATTTAGTGTTGTTGCTATGGTCAGGCAATGTAGCAGTGTTCCTGGGTTAGTGAGTTCTGGAATTAGACTGCCTTCAGTTCATGTTCTAAATCTGTCACTTACTATTGATATTGATTTTATTTAAATTTGTAAGCATTGACTAGCTCACCTGTAAATTGGAATGGGAGTAGTTTTTGCCTTGTAAGATTTTCTAGGGAAGAGTCTCTGAGATAATGCATATGACTGCTTAAACCTGGATTAGACACATAGTCAGTGTTCATTAAATACCAACTGCTGTAAGTGTTAATGATAATGGTGCGTCATGGAATGCCACAGAAAGTGGGGATTAGGGTTTTAGCAAGAATACAGATGAGTTATCTCCAGTAACATGTCTCTAAAACTGTTACAAACTTGGAAGATGTTGTTAGGAAAGAGGAATGAAACTTTTTAAACTAGAATATTAATTATAATCTAGAATTCAAAGAAGCCTCAAATCTAGTTTAAAGCCCTCTCTTTGCATGGGTACAAATTTCAACTCCAAAAACTTAAGTGATCTCCCCAGGATTCCTCAGCCAGACTGACAAACTCTAGTCCAGGTCTCCCAGATCAAAGCTCAGTGCTCATCACTGTGCTTGGAAGCACTGGTTTATGAATAGGAAACAGTCACTGAACCCCGTCTTAGATGTGGTCATTGTTTTCAAAACTAAAACGTATATGGCATCCACATGTGACACTTCCTTGCACCTCTTGGCTTATTGTCCTGATGATTATTAATCTTCTAGAAACATCTTTTCATACCTCTAAGAGTCATGAAGAAAATAATTGTCCCAGAGCTAATGTCATCCTCAATGAGGACAACAGCTCTGTCTGAATGCCTTGGTGGGACCATAGCTGTAGCTATGGGACGGGGTATAGGAAAGGGAATGTCCACAGTGTCGTCCAGAATTTCCCTCGAGATCTCATAAACTTCTAAAGCTGAAATGAAGCCTTTCTTCCTTATAAAACAGAGTCATGTGTTAGAGGAAATGAATTAGAGGCGTCTGGGTTATATATTTTAGTGGGTTCTATAAACTTCTCAATAAAGGAAAGGTCAGTGTGTGTTCCATAAACAGTGTTCGCAGAGGCATATTTAACCCCGTCTCTTTGTGATTCCCAGAGTACCCAGCAATTGAACTGTTCTCTTTGAAAGTGCCCCATTACCCATCATCTCTCCCAAAAGACCCTACTGCTACCTGGGGGCTCTCTTTCTTAGAGAAACCCCTCACCACCCCTGGCTCTGGGGCCAGTCTTTCACCAAAGGAGAAAATGAAAGCAGTGATTTCACATTTTTAACAGCATGGGCGTAGGAGCTTCCCTTTGGCTCAGCTGCAGTTTTGTATTTGTGGTTAAAGTGAAAAGATTGTCGTCACACCAATTTGTGGAGTGTGCTGAGTGAATCCTTCTGTATTTGGATGCAGAGACCTCATGTGAAACTAAAAAAAAAAAAAAAACCCAATAAGTGACCTTTGCTGACTGACTGCACAGGTAGTTGTTCTGCTCTGCAAGTGGCGATTTCTGTGGCCTCCCTGGCTGTCAGCAGAGCCGCCCAACCCGCCAGCTGCTGCACCACACAGCGAGGGGTTGATGTCCTGGGCTTCTACCACAGAGCCCTGTCGAGGCTTAATTGAGGAATATTTTTAACCCATTTTCAAGAGCCTTACGAGGAAATGTGCAAAAGGTGTCGATGCAGCTCTTTGAATTGAAATAAGGAGATAACCAAATAAGCAAGTTATAACTTTAAGTAGTAATCCATCTTTATTTTTAGTCCTTTCATCTTCCCAGAATAAAGACTCTCCTCTCTGAGGGCATGAAAAGGGGAAGAACAAGGCAGAGTGTTACAAATGATTCTTTCTCCTGTCACACCAACAATCAGAGCACCCTTGTTTAGGCCAGGATGACTGGAATGGGCCATCATAATTAAATTGTCCAGAGTGATGGTGAGCATGTCTCCGGCTCACGGGGCACACACAGATCTGGCAGGAAGATATTTAAAGGTGTCCAGGCCACAGGAAATGAAAGCAACAATCTGAGGAACATGAATGAGCTTTTCTTTCTGGCTCCTTTCTGTTTTCTACTGAGAAAATATGTTCTCATCCTTTCAAACGTAGGTGTTTTTGATTTTTTTTTTTTTTTGAAGAATTGCTGAGAGATGTCCCCAAAATGATTATTATCACAATAGCTGACATCTCACTCAGTCATGGAATATAGTCAAATTTAATCTTATCTTTAACTTCACAGAATAATTAGTCATTTCCTGATGGATTTCTTAATTTTGCCTTTTAGTTTTAAAATGGCTGGAAAAATTGCTTCTAATGTTTTCTTTAATTAGATCTTAGATCTTTGCAGGTTAACATGAACTATCACATCAAACTTAAACAGAATTTTTATTAATTGGTTCTTCTTTCCCATATTCCAAGATTTTTAAAAGTGTTGGTTAAGGGCCTCCCTGGTGGCACAGGCGGTTGAGCAACGCACTGTGAGGCTGTCTGCAGCCTCTGCAGTGCGAGTTCGATCCCGACCAGCTGGTGAGAATCCCTCATGGCACGGTAGACCTCTCCTGTCTTGCCTGCTACTCCCCTCAGCAGTGTATTTTAGTCAGTCTGCCTGTTCTGTTCCCGGCTCTGTCTCTGGTGAATCCACTCACCCTCCCGCACATCTGGCCTGTACCCCAGTTCTTGTATAAATAAATAAATATTTAAAAAAAAACATAAAAGTGTTGGCCAAGTCACTAAAATGGGCTCTTTGAGAGAGCTGTGGATAAAAGCTACCAAAATTAGTATCTCCAAAGAAGTTATTGAGTCAATTGTTTAGAATATGTACTTGAAGGACCGTCAAAAAATGTCAATGTAATTTTATTAGGAATGTTTCTTATGGAATTAAGAGACTTCATTATATATTTGATTAAAATATAAAACAACTTCTCATTCAAGTATGTAGTAGTACTTTATGATGCCTCTTAAATAAATACTGGTTCAGGAGGTGTTACAGTCTGTTTGATTAGAAATTTCTTCCCCCCAAATTCACCAGTGTTTCTCAAAGTGCCACCTGTGAACTCCATGGGCATCTGGGATAAAATGGTCGGTAAAAATGCTTTGTTTTAAAGGTGTGAAATGAGAAAGTCATTCTAACAAATGGTTTAGATCAGACCACTGCACAGGTGTTGCAGAATGCATGTGATGTAAATGTTGTAGTTTACAAAAGTAGTGTTCCTTCAAGGTCTTTTGCTTATCTATATGGTTCACTTTTAACCATGTAACTTTTGACCTGAGAGACGTGCATAAAAAAGGAAAAGTGGCCCATTTGGGGGGTATGTAGATAAAAAAGAAATGCATAGAAGTGATAGTTTCTGGGAACCAGTATTCAGAAAGCCTTCCCATCATGAAAGATTATATGAAGGATATGAAGTTTTTAGATGTATTCTTGAACTTGTAAGAGAATAAAGAACCTCCAAGTCTTTATGGTAATTTGAAATCAAAGAGGCATGGTGACCGGACCAGGATGATCCAGTGGTGAAGGCTAGATAAGGGACTCGCAGCTTACCTGCCTTGGGAAAAAGACATGACTAGGCCTGGGATCTGGGTAAAGTGGGAGGGCCTAGCATGAAGCACTCTTGCAAAGCTAACATTCATCGAGGCTCCATTGTCAGAGAAAGCCAGAGCTGGAAAAAATTAACCCACCAGAAAAGAGCAGATGAGTAGATCTACTTTTGCTATTGGTAACAGTAGAAGAAAAATAGCTGTCATCATAATCCTTATCTCCCCTGAGAATTTGCTGCTGATAAAAATCATTTTTTGGAGAGTCTGTGGTATAAGTTTATAATTCCTTCAGGGTCATGGAAACCATAGTCTAAAAAATTTAACTAGCAGTTTTCCCAGATCAACAGAACACTCTGGCATCTGATAGAGTTAAGCATAAATCCTCTCTAGAGAAAAATATTAACAGTCTAGTTCCCTGAGAATCCTACAGATTCAACTTATATGGGGTTACTATAAAAAACCAGACATTCAACAAAACAATACAAAAATTACCAAACAGAAAATAACATAAGCCAAAATTCATGAGAGTCAAAGAAACAATAAAGACTTTTTTTTAAGATTTATTTATTTATGCATACAAGAGCTGGGGTACAGGCCAGAGGTGTGGAGGGTGGTGGGGGTGAGAGGATTCACCAGAGACAGAGTGAGGAACAGAACAGGCAGACTGACTGAAACATAATGCTGAGGGGAGGAGCTGGCGCTACAGGAGAGGTCTGCTGCGACGTGTGGGTTGCTCCCTGGCCACTGGGGATCAAACTCCTGCTGCAGAGGCTGCAGATTGCTTCATAGTGCTGTGCTTAACCCTTTGTGCCACCAGGGAGGCCCAAGAAACAATAAAGATTTAGATCCCCTGTGCCTTATGGCACTGGGATGATGAATACCGAAGGTAAAACAAATGAGTGTGGAATAGATAAAGAAAAGAGCAGGAATAAGAGGCCCTCAAAAGTGATCAGAAAGATTTGAAAAAGAATCAAATAGAATTACAAAAAACAACCATTCTAATTAAAAACTAAGTAGATCGGTTAAGTAGATGATTACACACAGCTAAAGAGAAAGTTAATGGGCAGGAAGATTTTGAAAAAAATTATCCAACATGAAGCAGAGAGAGACAAAGGAAATGAAAATATAAAGAAAGAGCAAGATGTGGGAAGGATAAAATGAAATCATCAAACACGTGTCTATTTGAAATTCCAGAATTTTAAAATATTGAAACTAGGGATATCAGGAGCTATAAAGGATCTGAAATTTTACCATAATAAACGTTTATAAATAAATAATACAAATTTTATTTGTATTTCCATTAGTTCTTTACAATTTTCATGGATGCTCTTTTGAAGATGCAGGAGTCCTCGGTTAGGCACAAAGGACTTTATTACTCACAGCAATAAGCTGCGTGAACTTTATGGTCGAGTAAGTTTTCTGTACTCCCCTGTTCATGTGGGGGTGATGCACAGTGGCCCTCCTGGGCACTGGGCTTGCAGTGAGTCACCCCCAAAAGACAGCCTAGTTTAGGAGTCCACAGTATTTTAAAATGGACTCTAAGCAGATTTGCTTTTTGCCTTGAAGGGGGAGACATTAGCCTTACTAACCAGAACAGTAAACAGATCTGCCCTCAGCCCCATAGGGAGATGACCTTTATCTTCTAAGGTTCTTTATAGACATCCCATGCATACAGGTCCCCTGAAAAATGATTCCCCATTAGTGGTAAAACAGTTTGAGGTATTAAGACAGAATTTCCCAGAAACGTTGAAAGATTAGAATCCCCTATAGGAGAAACACACTGTATGCCAAGGACCGTAAATAAATACATATTTAGATACATTGTGATGGAACTATAGGCTGCTAAAGACAAGTAAGACATTAAAAAGAGAGAGAGTGAAGATAGTTCAAATTGACAAATAATCATTTGAAAGAGAGAAGGCTCAAGAGTAACCAATACCTTCCTGAGGAGGAACTGTTAACAGGCAGACTAGTCTGAAAGGTACCCCAGAACCCCCACACTTGCATGCTCTGAAGGGGTTCTGCCATCACTACAAAAAGACAAAGCATACTTTCAATGTGTAAGAACTTTAACAGATTAGTGTTCATAGGGAGGGAAGAAGAAGAAGGATATAGTTTACTAATAGAACACCCAAAGTTACCTATCATGGGTAAATGCCCAGCCAGACAGGATTGGCCCTAAGGAGGGCCACTGAGGCCAAAAAGCTCACCACAAGTATAAGGCACCTTCTGGCACCTATGGAACCATGGGGAAGGGGCAGAAGTGGCCAAGCAAGTCTAGAATTAAAGAAGCAAAATAAAAGTACAGCCACCCTTTTCAGCCTCTCCACATGCCTCTCACCCATGTCTCTCCCAAGTGTCTCCCTTCCACCAAGTACCTGGTGCAAGTCGAAAGCCCAGAAGCAAGTGTGGCTTCTTCACGTGTCTCCCTGCTCAACTTATTTACTCCTGTGTCTCTGCAAGTTTCTCTCCTCCCTGTGATCCTTCACCTGGCTGCTCAGCTCTGCCCCTCCTGGGGTGGGCAGGGAATACAGAACCTCCCCCTTTCTTGGAGAGTCCTCTCTAATCACCAGAGTAGGAGAGGGGATGCGTTGCCTCATCAAGACTGTCTATTATAAAGCTGCCGTAATGGAGACAGTGTGATATTAGGATATCATTGTTAGTAAAGACAAAGAGACCAATAAAATAGGATAGAACGTAAAATTCCATATAGTCATGCAAACCTGGTTTGACAGGGTGAGTATTGCATATCAATGGGGAGAAGATAAACTATTCAATAAATGATGTCACAAGATTATATGTGTGGAGGGAAAAAAATGAAACCAGATTGTGATTATATATATATATATATATATATATATATATATATAGAGAGAGAGAGAGAGAGAGAGAGAGAGAGAGAGAGCAGATTCATTCTAGGCAAATTAAATATTTGAATCTTTACATTACAACCAGCTTTAAAAGGGAAAGAAAATTATAAAAATTCATTGCATCAAAAGGGTAGGGTGGCTAGGAGAATATCTCTATGACCTCAGAGCAGGGAAAGATTTCTTACCCAAACACAAAAGAAGCACAAACAGTAAAGGAAACTGATAATTCAACTACATTAAATTTTCTCTTTGTCAAAAGATACCTAAAAAAAAAAACAACAACAACAACAAAAAAACGGGCCTTCCCGGTGGCGCAGGGGTTGAGCGCTGGGCTGCGAAGCTGCCCGCAGCCTCTGCAGCGCCGGTTCGATCCCCAGCTGCTGGCAAGGGTCCCACATGGCGCGCAGACCTCTCCTGCCATGCCCGCTGCTCCCCTCAGCAGTGTACCTCGGTCCTTCTGCCTGTTCTGCTCCCTGCTCTGGCTCTGGTGAATTCTCTCACCCTCCTGCGCTTCTGACTGTACCCAGTGCTTGTATAAATAAATAAATAAATCTTTAAAAAAAAACCAAGTGACATCTGGGAGAAGTAATCTACAACATTCATAAGTAATAATGGGTAGAATCTAAAACAGATGACAAGTTTATATGAGTAAAATAAAAATTGGTAAAATGTATGAACAAACAACTCAAAGAACCACTAATACACAGAAAAAAGGTAATCAGCCTTATTAGCAGTCAATCAGAAAACTGCAAATTAAAACCACAGTGATACCACTTTAGCAGGTTGGCACAGTTAAAATTTGGAACAATACTATTTGTGTACAAGAATGAGGGGCCATGAGAACTCTTATGTATTTGACTAGAGTCTAATAAACAAATAGAATATTTTTTTTTCATATACACACATAGGAGAAACTTAATTTAACAAAGATGTTTCCCATTTTTCTTATCAAACACCAAGTTATCTTTTAAGTCAAAATATCTTCAGTCAAACTTTGAATGTTGGGATATATTCAAGGGGAAATCTGCAGAGAAAGATCCACAGCCTACCAATAGCTTGGGGTGTTTTCTGGGAGGTTTTTTGCTCCCAACTCCCAAACTTAAGTAATTCAGAAGATAACTTGACGGAATAACCTTGTATTGTGCTTTTTATTTCTACTGTCACTGAAGTTGACAAACGGGAATACAAAATGAAAAACTAAACCACAAGTAAGCTGTTATAGAATAAAGAGAAATGACATAAACCACCAACCACTAAAATTCTTAGTGTTTAAGACAGAGAAATCATGTCACAATACCTGATTATCCTCTAGAAGAAGCTTTATAGAGAACATCAAGTTGTTGCTGGTCTGTGGGATAGTGGGGAGAGTTCACAGAACTTGAAGTATAAGAACTATCTGTTGAAATGACCTCTGAGGCAGTTGAAGAAGTAGGAGAGGGAGAATCAAATTCTCTGACATCTTCTTATACAAACACAAAAATCTAATTTAGAAGATTAAAGTCTAATCTAGAATTTGGTTGAGTATGATTAAAGAATTTTTTGGTAATATTAAAAAAATGAAAAATAAAAAAATCCACAAAGCTGAAAGTTTAACCTAGAATACATTGAAAATGTTGCCTAGTACTTTAATTTCTGATGGTCCAGATAACTTTCTGTATCTAGTGAGGTAGCTGTGCACATGCTCTTATTAACCAGCAGTCTATTTATTTAACATTGTTCATGCAAAAACTATTGCATGAAACTATATAACTACTAGTTAACCAAACCAGTTACCTGACTAGCCAACTAAGATAAAAGAAGTATTAGGAGTTATCATTTGAAGGGAAATTTCCCAGCTCAGATTTGAATACTTGTCAAACTTTGCAGCAGTAGACTAGGTCTGAATCAATATTTCTGCCTGGAAGTCACATAACCTCCACGAGAGATTAATGTGGTTACTGTTGGACCCTGTGTTCTCCATCAGCTAAGTATGTGCACTTGTCATTCATATTTTGTTTTTAGCTTGTTACACTGACAGAAAAATCTCTGTGGAATAAAGAACCAGTTTTCTGAAGGAACGAAGCTATG
This sequence comes from Talpa occidentalis, assembly GCF_014898055.3. NCBI lineage: Eukaryota > Metazoa > Chordata > Mammalia > Eulipotyphla > Talpidae > Talpa > Talpa occidentalis. The sequence goes on along the minus strand of NW_023601433.1, from coordinate 64,085,287 downwards.
TTGTATTTGCATATTTCCAGGATTTAAAGTGAAGGGTGATTTTCCTTGAAACATTATCTGTTTGGTTCTTTTATTTGTGTGATACTGAAAAACATCATTCACAGCTACTCAGATGTCTGGCTCTCATTTTGTTTCCACTGATTGCTTATTTTGTTGATTAATACAAGAAATAAGGAAAAATTTTTGTTAAAAGACTAATTTCCAAAAAAATTTTCTTGAAAACCCTGAGTAAAATTTCTGACTTCATTAAAGCCATCTTTCATTCGGTATTACATAATGTCTTTATTGGCAGGACATTGTAATCTGATTCTGTTAGGTCATGTAAGTCATTCCAGTTTTGCCTTTTAATTCAGATACCTTATTAGGATTATGCTTATGTACAGTTGGCTGGACAAGGCTGTATAGGAAGGAATTCTGAGGCTACCAAAATAAAAAGAAATCACTTGTCTAAATACACTGATGTTATAACATCCCCACCCTACAACCATCGACTAAAACCTTAAGAGGAATACTAATGGTGTTCACTTGACTTTATACATAAAGTAATAATTCTTTTAACAAATAAACAAGCAAACAAAATTTCAAATACATTTGTAGTAGCAATGATTGGCAGTGATGGAGTGCCCCTACTATGTGATTGAGAAAATGATGCAGCAATGAGATTGGATACCATGAAGCTTTTTCAGGTTGTGTGGTATAAGACCATTCAGTGACTAGAGAATTTCCATGACATACCATGAATTTCAAAAGCAGACTCTGTGAATGATACTTACATGGTATTTGTATAGGAAAAAAATTTTTTTTAAAGATTTATTTATTTATTTATGCAAACACTGGGTACAGTCAGAAGCGTGGGAGGTTGAGAGAATTCACCAGAGCCAGAGCGAGGAGCAGAACAGACTGACGAAATACACTGCTGAGGGGAGCAGCGGGTGCAGCAGGAGAGGTCTGAGTGCCATGTGGGACCCTCGCCAGCCAGCCGGGGATCAAACCGGCACTGCAGAGGCTGCAGGCAGCTTCGCAACCCAGCACTCAACCACTGTGCCACTGGGGAGGCCCGGGAAAAAAATTTTTTAAAGGATATTTTCAGGTATTAGGGGTAGTTTCTCAAGTAGTAGGATTGTGTGTGGCTTTGTCCTTTCTTTATGCTTTCTGCTACTTTTTAATTTTTCTCTAATTCCATCCACCTTAAGTTATTTTGTTGTTTAGTACTTTTATTTTTTAATGTATATTTTTTATTGAGGTACTATTGGTTTACAATACCATGTATGATTCAGAAGTATAGGTCACTTGTTTTCAGAATAAGTTTTATTTTTATTTAACATGTACATTTTAATAGTTTATCAGTCTCCCTAACAATATATAAATATTTTAATACAATTTCTTAATTTAAAAATCTATTTAGGAAGAAAGGAACTTCATAATTCTTGTATTATCATGGTGGATTAAATTATTATAGGATTATTTATTATATATGCATTATTATGTATATATGTGTACAAAATTATGTATAAGTTTATGTAGCTATCAAGTGTATATTGTATCCACATAGCCTGCTAAGCCTTTTGTGTAAGTTTTCTTATTGATTCTTCAGTGAAATCAACATATAATATAATCATCCCCATTTTATAGGACAGCAAACTGAGTCTTAGACTAAGTATTTTGCCCTCAGTCATGCAGTTCTGACAGAGCCCAGAGCTGATTCCCAAGCCCATGCTCTTAAGCTCCACCTTTCTGTCTTGTACTTTTTGGTGGTGGTTTTATATTAACAATGACTTTGCTTTTTCTTGTCTTTTATTTCTCATTGTGGAAGAAGATGTGAACTTCATTTAAAAGAAAATTTTACACATTTAAACTGAAACTGAAATTCACAGCTGTATTTTATCCCCAGATAAGCATTAGATTATGTTTGCATATTTTATGAAATAATGCAAAATGTATATATCCATTTGGGAAGGAAAGATGCATCAATGGTTGTGATTTTGAATCCACAACAGTCTTTTGTGTGTGTGTATTTGTGTGTTTGTGTTAAGCTGAGAATGAGTACAGTGACCCAAATATGGCAAATCATTTGTTCTTTAGGATCACAATGAGCCTCTTAGGCTAAGTAGTTGGATTAACTAGAAAGTATAGAAAAGCATTGTTCATGCAGAATCTTGCGTATTTAAGAATCTGAGGAGTCTTAAGTGAAAACATGGGTTCCAGGGCCAGCCAGAGTGTCCCTAACCTCTGGTGTCACCTTTGCATCTTGGTGAACTTATGTGAAGTCCCTTTAGGGGTACCATTCTAACACACTTGTTATAACATTTTCACAGAACACAACCTAATAATTAAATCCCAGAAAGTGCAGTCTTGTCTGTCATTATATCTTCCAGCTCTTCTGAAATCAAGTACAACTAACTTCAACCAAATCATAATAAAAGTTGTACTTAAATAATAAAACTATCCTCACTATTTGTAGTCAGAGTCTTTTTGCCTGAAAGTATTTATCTGATATATATTTGCATATTCAAGTATATCTCCTTGCAGATTTTCAAACTAATGAATGAGTATTTAAGAAAAAGATTCTTGATTGTTTTATTTAGTTCATGTGCTTTCGTCACCCCTCCTGTGCGGGGGCGAGGGGGGAAGCCTCATCACTGCTATATGAAGCAACAGTGGTTTTTCTTTTCATGTTTCCTCTTTATGTGCATACACAATATGCACACAAAGTATTGTTTTCTGAGAATTCTGTGTAGGAGTCTTAGAGATCTATTTGTATCCCAGCTCTTTCCTAATTGTGTATACTTAGGCACATCACTGAACTATTCTATGTATTTCATCAACTTAAAAATGGGGATACTATTAATAACTGCTGTAATACAAAAGCTTGTTTATTAAAAGTAGGTAGCACATGTTAGTTATGCAAATATGAGACCTATTCCTCCCCTTTTTCCCCCTTGTTCCATACACACTATTTGAGTCTTTGAAGGGATTTTTCCCTCCCAGGGGTGACTCAGAGTTTAATCATTTGTCTCTCTGCAGTACTCCTACTTCCCCCCAGATTTCTTTTGCTCTCCCTTTTCAATTCTTCTGTAAGAATTTTTAAAAATTAATAGAAAACTTATTTTTTTGCATCTAACATTAAAATAAGCCTGTGTTGACATTTTTAGGGTTTTTTTTTAATTGAAGTATGATTGACACACATATAATAAATGTACAGATCATGAGTACATAGTTTCCTGGGTTTTGAAAAATGTGTGTATTTGTGTAATCAGCACTCCAGTCCAAGATACAGAACATTCCCAATTCCCAACTGGCAAAAACTTGTCTGTGCTGAGTATGATTCTTTTGTTTTCTTGTCTTGGGGCAGGTGAATCACCCCTTCTTGTTATCAGTGCCCCTTCCTTAGCTTGACATGTGTTTTGAATGGAAGAAAGTTTGCTTGCTTTTTTCTCTCTTTTTATTCTAATGTCTCTTCACAGTTCTAACTCTGCTGGCAGAATTCTTTAAGGTTTAGCACTTTGTAAGTTGGACTCCAAAGAGGTCACTCATTAAGGATCTTAAAGGATTCCATAAAAAAAATGAAAACACTAGTATTGTCTCTGAAATGTACCTTACATTTATCTAACTCCTACCATTGCTCTGAATTTATGTACATTGTAAGTTCTTTCTTCCACATCCCTCCCACCACCCCAAAATTTACTAAAATGTAGTGAAGTAATAGGAAATGCAGTTCTAAAGCAAACCAGCTGCTCCTGGGCAGCAGAAATAAATTTTACATACTTGCTTCATTGTTTCAAATACACAATTCTTGATTAGTTCAAAGTTTCCATTTTGCATTTAAGTCAATTATTTGTAATTCTTAAAAAGCCTTCCTTAGATCTATAAGCTATGCCAGAGTGAAGTTTTTAAAATAATATTGAAAGTTGCCAACTGTTATCCTGTTTTTATTCTTTGAATTACCTAACTTTTGGCTTTGGGGTATTATTTTCAAATAAGCATTACTTATTAGAACTGTTTAAGAACGTATCTAAAGTGTGTTTGTTCCAAAAAAAAAAAAAAAAATAAAAAAAAAAATAAAGTGTGTTTGTTCCACCTTCCCTATGTATTTACACCTCTTCGATTTTGCTTTATGAGCAGCAAAGGAAACTGTCACTATTTGCTGTAAATTGAAGCTTTTAATAACTATGTCTGTTCTACAACAATTTGTCAGCTTTGAATATTCTGTCAGTAGAAAATAAAAATAGCAGGGAAACTCAGCAGCACTGACACTGAGAATTTATCTGCTTATGCTAAAGGAAGGTAAAAAATACAATCTTGAATGATGAACATTTGGCATTTTTCCTTCAAATAATGTAAATTTGAACTGGCTTTTCCTTGAATAAATTTTAGATGAAGAATTGGCAAAATAAATGAATGAATAAATTTCATCATTAAACATGAGACACCTTTTAACCTAAAGAGAAGAAAATAAAGAGGTAACCCAGATCACTGATTCAATCATATATGTCTTGTTTGACATAAGCTTGAAAAATAAGTTTTATAACTGCATAAAAAGAAAGATGATAGTAGTAAAAACTTTTAGACACATAGCATTTAAATTTTTAAACTATTTTGTAGTAAAAATTGATGTGCAGATCATCTTGTATATGTGACAATAAAAAATTAATTTATCTAATAAAGATGATGCAAGTAAATCAGCTCTAAACAAATTCCATAGTCCACGTTTTTGTTTGTAAATTGTATGTGTCAGTTATAAATATTAAGAACATGAATGAAATATATATTATGAAAAATTTACTGTGTTCTCTTTTTAGATAAAAAGCATAAAAAGTTTTTCAGGACTCCTGTTTGTGCCTGATTTTCAGTTAATTTCAACTCCGTTCTTACCAGTGTGTTTTTTTCCCCTTGCCTGTCTACTTGAAAGAGTCTTTTCTCAAAAGAGATTATCATTATCTTTATCAATAAGAGTAAACATTTATGAAGCACCTACTGTGTGCCATGCTCCATGAACACTGACAGTAGGTCAACACTACTGGTCAACACTGACCTAGTAGGATGATTAATAGGAAGGAAGGCTTTTCAAGTTGTGCTTAGCTGTGCTGCTGTACAGTCTTCATTTAAACCTCTGTTGTAACAGAGAGATGATTAATGAGACCGTGTGAATTTGCTTACTCTCCTGTCAACATTTTGACATGCCTGCAAATATAGGGAATTTTAAAAATAGCCAAAATAAGCTAAAGAGATGGTCTCTGCTTTTACAGAATGGACATGCCTGAATGTTTTAATTTCGTTTTGTGTTAGAATCATTGCATTATTATAGATGGAGCCTGAGGGACAGAGAAAATTAATTATTGTCAAAATTAATGAGATAATTGCATATGTGTAACTTTATAACTACAAGTGTTTCTCAGAAATGAAAAATGCCTAGCCTGTCTTTGGGAGGGAGTGGAATTTGAAAAGAATTTAGAATGCAGAGAATTTGGAATGCATTTTTAAAAATATAAGTCCAGGGCCTCCCCTGGTGGTGCAGCGGTTGAGGGCTGGGCTGTGAGGCTGCCCGCAGCCTCTGCAGCGCTGGTTCGTTCCCCAGCTGCTGGCAAGGGTCCCACAAAAAAATAAAATAAAGTAAAAGTCCAAAAATCGTGTTTAATGTTATAAAAATTCTGAAAGTGGCAAGTTGGGAATTGACTTTATCACTATGTGTGAGTAAATTTGTTTCCAATAAATGCCTTTATGTCTTATAAAATTTCATTTTAAACAAGATTATAAAGTGATTTCCAGTCAAATTGGGGTTTTAGTCATAGTAATGAATTATGAAAATACAAATTGTGTTTTTTTGTTGTTTTTGTGAGTTTTTTGGCACAGGATTTTCATACTGAATTTAGTGCAGAATTTAATTCTTCCCTCCACCTTGCCCTGAAAAGTCACTGGCCTATAAAAAAATTACAAGGAAGTAGATAGATGCTAATTGTACTCTTGATATTTTCCCCATTCTAATTTGCAAGATAGTGGTAACAAAGCCTCTGATTTAGGTTTCTTTTTTATTTCTATTATATAGGAAAGTTAAATTTTTTGTTTGTTTTTCTCTGTTTTTAGCCACTCTGATTTAAAGTACTTCTTAAGGATTTACAAAGCTGTGTCTTTGCTTCTTTTAGGCAGGGTATTTCTTTTTTACATACTGAAAAGATTGATTCTCTTTGAATGTACTTTTTCTTTTAATTTTCTTAATTGATTTGGATAAATAAGTTATACCAGTTGCTTGGATATAGAAGAAATAAGATGCATATCTCAGAGAAGGAGAGTAATTTATTTTTCAGTTTTCACACATGCTGAGTATTGTGTCTCCCTGATTCATAAGGGCCACTTCTAATCTGTGTTTTGTTAGGGTGTTTTTCTTGCTTATGAATAAATTTGAGGGAAAAAACCTTTTTAAGTTAAAACCTCATTGATCGCTCAAGAAATAAATTAAAAATAAAGATGGGATTGTTTAAATCTTTGCTTAAGCAGTTTCATAAAGTTCTTATGTAATTTTCCAAGAAATATTTAAATGGATTTTCCATAGCTATTTAAAAGTCAAAACAGAATTTGATTGTGTAGTACATTGAGTAGAAAAGGGAAAAAGAATATTCTGTAGAAAAGTCTTCATTGCAAATAAATGTAATTTAAAAGTCATCTGCCCTAACTAAGGCTCTGATACTTTGTGACAGGCAAATTACTTAATATTTTTCTCCATACTCTTTCCTGTTTTTCATAGTTAGGCTAAGCAAAGTTATTAATTAAAAAACAGTATCTTGCTTTGCAACAGTAAAGTACGGAATAGGGAAACTCTTGTTGTAAATCTTCTGTATATATTCCAGGTATATTTAATTCCTGTGTGAACTGTTGCTTTTAAGTGTAAGATTGAAATGTTGAATTTCCTATTTAATTTCAGAAAATTGGAAGTTTTGTTATTTGTTTTGGCCATCTGTATTCCTCCCTCACTATTCTCTCCATCCTACTTCCTCACCCAAGTTATAAACTTGACAAATTGGAGATTTCAACTTCTTGAAACTATCTCCAATCCAGAGGCTCGTAACAAGTATTGATAGGTCTTCACAGGCTGTGTAGCAATAGCAGTATAACCAGAGTCAGCAGATTCCTGAGTATCCGAGAAACCAGGGTAGCGTAGCTAATCTTGATTGTCACAGCTATCTTTGAGCTGCCTTTGTTTCCCCCAATGAACCAGTCCTTGAGAGACTAAAAACAAAAAAACAAACAAACAAACAAAAAAACCAGTCAAACTTCCTTCTAAAACAAGCACATAGTTTAGTGGCCAGAGTTCTTGCTTAGATGTCAAACAGTCACGTATTAGAGAGCTCACATATATTGTTGGCTTTTTGTACAATTCACGCATTCAGATTATATAGTTCAGTGACTTAATATCTATCACCAGATCAATTTACAACATTTTCATTACCCCAAAAAGAATCCCCAACACACACACTAATAGTATCATCCTCAAATCTTTTTGCAGCCTCTCACAACCACTGGTCTACTTTCTCTTTCTAGATATTTGCCTGCTGTGGACATTTCATATAAATGGTATCATACGATGCATGGTATGACTGGCTTTATGACTGGCTTCTCTCACGTCATTGTAACGTTCTCAGGGTTCATCCGTGGATTAGTACTTCATTCCTTTTTATGGCCAAATAATATCTCATTGTGTGGTTATTTGAGTGCACCTCAGAATCCCTTTAGGTGCCAAATCAATTTTTTTTTTCAGCCATTCATCAGTTGATAGATATGTATGTTGTTTCCATTTTTTTGGCTATTGTGAATAATGCTATTAACATTTTAGGGCAATCTTTAAGTTGATGTGTTTTCATTTCTTTTGGGAGTACACATAAGAGTAGAATTGCTGGGTCTTACAGGAACTCGGTTATTAATCATTTGAGGAACTGCCTGTTTTCAAAGTGCCTGCACCATGTTACATTCGCCCCAGCAATGCATGCGTATTCTAGAGTCTCCACGTCAGGGCTAACACATGTTGTTATCTATCTTTTTGATTATAGCCATCCTTGTGGATGTAAAATGATATCTCATTATATGTTTAATTTGCATTTCCTAATGGCTATAATTGAGCATTTCATGTGTTTACTCCCATGTTTTAATTTTGTTATAGTACCTTAAAAACTGATGTTTGCTACCGTAGTTCCTGATGAGACTATTACCTTGTACCTGTCTGTACTAACCTCTGAAGCTGGGAAGAGCTTTGGATTCTACCGCAGTGACTTCCAGGATAGAAGGAAGAAAAGAATCTTGTTAATAAATATATGAAATAAAATCTATGGGTAGGTATGATGGAAGTTAGTGGTGTCAAAGAATAATGAAATCTTAGGCCTTCTGGTGGCGTAGGGGTTAAGTCTCAGCACTATCACCGCCGCAGCCTGAGTTTGATCCCTGGCCAGGTAGCTAACCCACATGGTGCAGCAGACCTCTCCAATCTCGCCTGCTGCTCCCCTCAGTGGTGTGTTTCAGTAAATCCACCTGTTCTGCTCCTCTATCTCTGTTGAATCCTCTCTCTCACCTCCCTCATTTCTGGCCTATACCCCAGTTCTTATATGAAAAAAACAAAAACAAAGAATAATGGAATTAGAGGATAGAAGAATTCAATTCTACTGCATTTCTGCTGGAAATCTTCCAGATTTCTGCTGGAATGAAGGGGTTAGATCAGGAAAAAAGAGAGGTGGTATTAGTTTACCTGTGAACCTTTGTGTTTCAGTCATTAATCCATAAAGAGGCATACAAGGGAAAGACATACTCCCAATTATATTAAGAGTGAGCAGTGGCTGTTTAGGTCCTAATTCTTGACAGCAAAGATGTTTCAGGCCACATACAATATAGCACTCCTGACCTGGCATCTTCCTGCTTCACTACAACTCTCCTGACTGGAGAGAGAGCTTTCTCATACCAGATAGGACAGGGCAACATAGACAAAGCAGCTGAACAAGAATTGGTCCATTTGGTCCAGAAAGTGCCTTTGTTGTTTTTATTTGAGTGACCTCAGAATCCCTTTAAGTGCCAGGTTGATATCTTTTAAAAGTGACATATCAGAAAAATATGTGATTTGTAATCTTCAATTTATGAAAAAGGAAAAGACCTCCCCAAGTCCTTTGCATATGTGAAAGAACTTTTTTATTTCCTTTTAGAAAATGAGTTACTCTTTCCTTTTGATTGAATGTTTTGCTTTTTCATATTTTTTTTTTCTTTCTGATAGCTTTGATGATGGTTTTGGAGAAAAGTTTAGCTTCTGAGAATTATGCAGAGAAAAGCACCTTCTGTACCTGAATCTCACCTAGAATACCTTTTACAGACTCTCTACCATATAGTCTTTAAAAGATATACAGGAGAAATTATTTTCAGCACTCTCACCAGCACAAATCCTTATTTATGTTTACTAAATTTGAAACTCTGGCATGATGGGTTAGAAAGCCATATATAATGTTTGCACCCATTGGTTATGGCATTTTATGGCTTAAGGAAAAATAGATTTTTTTTTTTAAAAGATTTATTTATTTATTTATACAAGCACTGGGAACAGCCAGAAGTGCAGGAGGGTGAGAGAATTCACCAGAGCCAGAACAGGGAACGTGACAGGCAGACTGACGAAATACCCTGCTGACGGGAGTGGCGGGCGTGGCAGGAGAGGTCTGCACGCCATGTGGGACCCTCGCCGGTGGCCAGGGATCGAACCAGTGCGGCAGAGGCTGCGGGCAGCTTCGCAGCCCAGCACTCAACTGCTGCGCCACCAGGGGAGACCCAAGGAAAAATAGATTTGTATGTTGAAACTTCTGGAAGCTTTCCAACACCACTGCTTCCCTCAACACCCCCCCCCACACACACACACCCAGTTCTTGAAGAAGGATGTTGATAAGTAAAACCTGTTAAGTATGGTTTTTCAATGTCTGATTTTTATTTTTCTACAGGTAAAATTAGATTAGAACAAAGGGCTTATGGGATGCTTTCATGAAAAAATAGGCTACTGCAGAAATGTCATGAAAAAATTAAAGCTCAGTTATTTGTAATAGCATTTCCTTAAACACTATCAGAATATATATTTTTGCTTAAAAACCACTTTTATTCATAGCAATGAGAAAACTATCATTCCTAGTCCCTTCTGCTATATTACCCTATAGTTCACCATAATTTCCCCCCTTCTTTTCTGCAGACACATTTAACATGCACAAATCATAACTTATCACTCTACATGGCAATTAATTCTTCAGGCCTTAGAAACCCAAAAACTCTGGTCCAGATCCTAGCATGACCACTTACCAGTGCTGTGACCTTGAGCAAGTCCATTATCTTCTCCTACATCCCAGTTTACATCTTACATTCGGCTTGGTAATGTGTAAAATCAGTAATACATCCTGTGGTCATTATGAACACATTGAAATCGGGGGGTACAGGACCTGGTATATGGTGCATAAAAACCATAGAACCTGCAGTTTCTGTGTCTGTCATTAAATCTACTTCGTGGGAAAGGTCAGTGTTTAAATTCAGATCCTTTAGACTATCAAGAAACATTTTTTGTGCTGATGACTCACTTTGAAAACATGAACTTCCTATATAATTTGTAAGTCATCTCCATCTGGATGTGTAGTAGATAAGTTGTTGAAAATAATTATATAGTTTGTATGTATTGGGGGCTGAGTATATGCCAGGCACAGCTGGGGCATGAAAGGGCTGGGTATGTGCCAGGCACAGCCGGGGGTAAAAAGCGGCTGTATTTCTGTTTTCTAGTTTAGCTTAACAACAATCTTAAAAGGCAGGTGCTCTTATTTCCATTGTGTTGATTTGGAAACTGAGGCACAGAGAAGTTAGGTGACTTTCCCAAGGTCCCATAAATCATACAAGGGGGCACTAGGATCAGAACTACACAGATCACTTTTTATATTTGTGTCACTTTGTTATTTGGATGAGAGTGAATACAGGAGTTGTCATTTTAATTCTTGGAAGGCGGTGAATTAAGCTAACAAGAATGGACCCTATATTTATACCAAGCCTAATTTTTATGTAATATGATTCATATCATAGTAAGCAATTCATTCATTACTATGAATGAAACTTTGGTTCATAAGAAACTAAGCTGACTGACTTTGTGAATTCTTTAATGTATGAACATTATTCCTATACCAGAATAATTTTTATGTTTTCAAGTATCTACTCCGAAGTAAAAGGTTGCCATAGTTTAAAGGCAATTGTGATATTTCTCTTCTCAGTCACAGATCACATCTGTTATTCTGCTCTTTAAAATTTCCATTATGTGTTTGACTTTGTCCAGACAAATCTATATGATCCACATGGCTGGAATATTGGACTGACTTTTCATTCTGTATTCTGGTGCTTAAGTAAAGCAGTTCTGTACAGATTCTAAACTTTCCTCCATGGCAGTATCTCTGAATAGCCATCCTGTGTTGTAAACCCCTTCATTATTAAATAATTGATCAGTCTTTTTTGTCTCCTGAGAAAATTAGGCAGGAAACACACATACTAATCAAAAAGAATTTTTTTTACCTCATGCAATTAATATTTTAATCTTAAAGCATTGATAAATTTTTATTTTGGCTTGTTATTTAAGGAATACGCATGAGATTTACTGTGCATAAATTATACCCTAGTAAAATAAATGTCACTTAAAAAATAAAGAAAGCATAAATATTTAAAATCTCAAGACCAGCAAAGAAACATATGTTAAAAATAGAGAATTTAGAAGGCTTTTATTTTATATATTGGTTAATCTTTTAGAAATTGGCTAATAGATTGGATTTCAGGAATAATATTCAACAAAAAACAATTCTAATTTTGCATGACACTGATACTTCTTTTAAAGCCCAAAATACCTCTTTGTTTACCAACCATATGAAAACATGCCATCTTGGGTATAATTTATGACCAGAAAATAGAAAACAAAAGAAACTAGATCTTTGCTTAGCACATAGCTGGCAATCTATGAAATATCACTAATGGAAAAAGTTAGAGACCCAGATTTTATAGCTGGTAGGGGACTCCAGTTGCTATCCAGAGTCCAGTGTCAAAAGCTGACAGTGATACAGTGCCTATCTTTAAGAAGACCTCTATGGATTGCCACAGAGCAAGCTGTGTTTTTCTACAGCTTTTCTGGTTTAATGGGGGCATGGTTTTCTAGACCATCTATTACCATGTCCTTTGCTTTTTTCCTCCTCCACTACCTGTCTGCCTTTACATGTATTAAGGCTTTTTACTAACAATATTATAACTTTATTAAATAGAAAGTCATTATCAGTATTCTCCTCTATCACCAGGCAATGTGTGAGGATGAGGAAATGAAAATGAGACTAAATTCAGACTGATGTCCATGCTCAACTCCTCCTGTTTGTATACCCAAGAAAAAGCCAGGGCAGGATGTTTTTGTAAATGTACGATGCTAAGTTTATGAAAGTGATTTGTGTATCACACTGCTAGTCCTGAAAAGAAGCATCTCAGACACTGACTGACAGCAGTCAGCTTGTAAGGATCCCCTGTGCCAGGCCATGGACATTTCCTGCCCCTCTTCCAAGAAGGGCAGCTTTCTGATCCCTGCCCCTCTGCCTGAGGATGTGGGTTGACTGTGCAGGGCTTGCTTCCACTGCCTCTCATTCATGGACCTACGGTGAATGAATATCTTCTAGTGGCTTTAATTAGAGTTTAAGAATTATCCAGGCGCTTGAGCCTAAAACTCAGATTTCTGGAAGGAGAGGCCAGGTGTTGATGGAAATCTGGTCTACATAGTTCAGAGAGCCAGACCCACTCATGGACAGACCCAAATCCCAAGTTCTTCCTATGTTAATGTCCTATTAAAGATGTTCCTCAACGACCACTGTGTGGGATAGGGTATGAGTGTAAGTGACTTTTAAAAGTTATCTCTGCTTTGAGGGGAAAAACCTGCTAACATAAGCATTTGGTGGGAGGCCTTCCTGTCAGGTGATTGACTCACTGTGTGGTTCTGTACAGTCCTGGTTTCTTTGAAGATGATGGTGGGAAGGGTAATAGTGGTCTTCCTGCCAATGTTACTGCTGGGAGAGTACCCTCTGATCAGCCCCACTCCCTCAGAAGACTGCATTGATTGAGCACCTATTTTACATTTGCAACAAGCCCTCTGAGGAATTCAGAGATGAAGAGTGAGAGAGATGTTCCCTGTGAACTGTGCAAGGCAGAAAGGGAGACACAGCTAATTAAACAATCTTATAAATAGTTGTATTTTAAAAACCATACTGAGTATGGAAAAAGAAAAGCATACCATGCTCCATACCATACTCATGTAGCAGGAGTCATGATCAAAGCTCTGAAGAGTGGCAGGAGCTGATCAGGTTAAAGAATGAGAAGGGAATCCAGGGAGCAGCCTGGAAGGGCATTACTGACAAAGAAAGCCACACATACAAAGGCCCTGTGGTAGCAGAGACAATTGACTAATGCTTGGCGCGAAGAGAGTTGTCCCCATGAAGTCAGAATGTTGGACGGGGGCCATGTCATGCAGGCTGGTAGCCTTTGTTGAACATTTTTACTCAAGAGCAAAGGGAAATGGCAAGAGTGTGTTGGGGGCGAGGGGAGAGTCATCAAATTTGCTTTTCTCAAAAACCATATTTGACTAGGCCTATAGATTGGAGCAAGGGCTGAGTAGAATTGGAGCGACCCCTTCCTGGGCTATCTCAGCAGCAGAAATGAGAGTGGCTTGAGGAAGGGATGATGAAAAATTATTTCCAGTTGAAAATTTGGCAAAACTTATATGATGATTGAATTGGGATGAAGGGTAAAATGTCAAAGATTGTTTCAAGGGATTGTGGCCCCACAATAGGCAAAATAAACACAGATTCTAAAACTGGAAGTACAAAAATATAAACTAAATGGATAGTACAATTCAGAATAACCAGAATCTAGCAAGTCTTGTGTTTTGCCCACCCCCAACCCCTTCACCTTCCCGTCTTTCCTGCTCCCCCACCATCTTCCTCTACCCCTCCCTACTCACTGTCTCTCACCCTCTCTAACTTTCTGGTTTCAACTCAGGCAGAAAGCCCTGAATGCTTATAAAGAAACTTTGGTCCATAACTTTGCAGATGCCCAAAGTTAGATCAGTTCCTATTAATATGAAATGGATTTGATATGAAACCTTTCTGAAATATATTGTCTCATTTATATTAAAAGCATACAACTTCTGAGCACTTATTTTCAACTTGCTGGTGAGATAAAACATGAGCTGGCTCGGTTGTTTCTGGGTGCTAAACTGAATGTCTGCATGAATTGCAGTGTTGCTGTAAATATTTCCAGGCACAGACAGGTAGATGCAATAGGAAAAACCGGAACAAATTCTTAGGATGCCAATATTGTCACAAAGTCTCCATGCAGAATGAAGTTGTTTGACAAAGTGTTTCCCTGGTGATTTGGCTGCAGATGAAAATGTCTTCAGCAATAAAATTCCATGCTTGAGTCTCAGCGCTGTGCTCTCATCAGTCAGCAAATGACATATCAAGGATCTTTTTTGCTGTATTAGTTAATATGTTGGCAGAAATATGTGAAACATTGTTATTCCCCTCAATTTCTGTGCATGGATTTTTTTCTACCTTTAAGCACATTAATTTTACCAAAACATTTGCCAACTATAAATCTATTACTAATCAATAAGGTTGCATTAGAATGGAAATAAAAAATTTTTATTATAAGGGTTTTCTTAGTTACCAGTACAAGAAGACTTATAATAGCAAGAACTGCTGTTTGGCCATCATTTGCCAATAGTTTCAGGGAAATTTAAAGGTTGGTAAGGCAATTAGTGATGAAGCATATTCTAATTATAGTAACTGGATAAGCGGCATTCAGCTTTATGGATTAATACATTATTGTTTAATAGGTCACAATCACATGTGATTTTAATCACACTTCTTGTTGTAGCCAGTTTTATTAGCAGTGCTGTTTTATAACTTAATAATTTATACATAATGAGTTCAGAAGTTCCATTTACGTGCTATCAAAGAAATAATTTACCCCATACATTACCACTCATCAAGAGGAGCAGAGTCTTTCAGGATCACAATCAAATAACTGTCCAGATCATTTTGCATTCAAGGATACTTTTAATAATGAGATCATTTTGCACTGTATTGTGTTATTTGGGTTTCACAAAGTCATTTAAAAAGCAGGGAAGATGAATCACAATAATTTCACACATACTTAATAAGCATGAGTTATCCAGTGAAGTCCACATCCATTCTTTGAGTCATGAAAAAACTGTAAGGGATCTGAATTCATGGTATATTGTAGCATTTTCTTGTCTAACAGTTGCCTCCCCCACCCCCAACCCCGCCAGGCTCAAGTGTATGTCAGAAGCTGTTGTGTGAATTGGATTGAGCTGTGTGGGTTTTAATGGCACATGTGTCATGCTTTAGCTTAGGCTCTGTGAAGCCTGTGTGCTTCCTTGCCTCTGGGTATCCATTTCTGTCTAACGGAAGCACAGACTCATCACGTCCAAAACTAACCTCTCAAAGAGCCCCTGTGAGAACACCTCGGGCCCCTGCCATTGCCCAGAAGCAAGGAAACTCACACTCAGGGATTGACTGCGAGAGGGGTTGGGCCAGTTTATACTTGTCATTTTCACAAAGGTTTTATTTTAAGTCATAAGCCCACTGGGATTTAGTTCCGCCAAGTCTTTTGAGGCCATGAAATGATTCTGGAGAATCTTCAGGCTAGGGTGATCTACATAAGATGCGAGGATATTGATAGATTCTACGCCATGAAAGGATGTTATGTTCAAATAAGCTTTAGACATCTTAGGGAGGCTGTCTTCTGAACTGTAAGTGTTCATTCATTGTGGTGTTCGATCAAGTCTTGCAGAGTACAGCATTTCCTAAACCTCAGTGATTGTAGAACCCTTTTAGGAAAAGTAACCTACCTTGGTTTCTTTCTCTATGCAATATATAAGTATAAATATTTACAAATCATATAAAAAGTATATAATTCCCTATTCTATCCACAACATAAATTTTGTCAGGGTAAAAGAAATAATGTATGTTCACATAATTTTCAAACTGTGACAGTACCTTAAAAATGATCATTTAGAAAATAACATCAAAGAAAAAATGTGCCAAACTGTTTTATAACTAATAATTTATACTTCTAGTGATCCTGATACTACTTGTGTCCTTTATTCTTCCTGTCCTACTCTATGCTGGGATAGTCTCTTCTTTGAAGGATCGATCATATTACTAATAGCAGAAAATTACTGGTCTGATTGACCAGAGTGACTGTTCATTTTTTTTTTTTTTTTTTTTGGTGGTATTACTAGTTGTGTTTATGCTGGCTTCTAAATGTTTACTGTCAGTTATTAATACCACCTAGAATGCCATATAATAGGCTGTACACACCCTCTGTTTACAATACCCAGCTCTCCCAAATTGATCTAAGTTTTGAAAACAGGGTAGCGTAAGTGAAGTTCCCAACAGATGCCTGCTACATGGTATGTAGATGGCCTGCCCTACAAGAAAATGCCCCTAGCTCCAACTACCTGGATTTTTCCTCTTTAACTACTAGTTCATGTTCACAGTAGCATATTGGTAAATGTTTATTGAATTTGGAAGTATCTTTGTGTACCATAAATGCTATTTTGATTTCATATGGAGACAAGATTAAATTTGCCATGGCTTGATTCTATGCTGTTGATTCCTTCCGTTAATTTTGGAGAATATAGAGTTCTACAGCCATGGCCTCTGTGAGCTAATTTGTTGATAATGTAATTCATTTATAATGCTTTAGTGGAAGGAAGCAGAAGGAAATTGTTTCACTCAATATAAAGCCTAATACTCTTTTGTTATTTATATATTCACTCAAGTGCTATTTATAGTTCCTGTTACTTGCCCTGGATCTAACAGGGAACAAATACAATCCCTGTCCTCATGAAGGTTGCAGTTTAATGGGGCAGTATCATCAGTGAACAAATAGATGGATATTGTGTACAGTAGTGATAAGAGAGAGGGGATAAGAAGTGTCAAGGAAGTCTTAGAAACCTAAGAGATGTGCAGAAATTCAGGGGAAGAGTTCTCCAGACACCCTGCATCGTAGGAAATGTGGATGAATGAGTGGATGGGTAGATGATAAGTATAGAATAAAGACACACACATTTATCAGAAGCTGTCCATTTTTTGAAGTGGTGGTTCTACAAAAGCAAATGCTTTACCCTTTTTGGTAGAAAATAAGCCAGATGGAAAGTCAATACTAAATAAAAACAAAGTTTCAGAGTCTCAACTTAGCCATTAGTGAATCTCAGGAAAGTCATTAAACTTCTGTGGACTCAGTTTCCCCAAAAGCTATGAGAAGAAATCAACTGGGTAATCTACAACATTCCTTAGAGAGTTGGCATTATATGAATTTTGGTTAAATATGGCCACTTGAAAAGTAAAAAAGCAATATCTCTGCAGTTTTATTCCATGGGAATTAAAAGCATTTAAGGTACTGGACACAGGAAGAAAATCTAGAACATAAGGTGCAGAGGTCAAAGGATTAGGCTTAATATGAATCGCATAGTCTTGTGTGTAAACCACATATTCTTTCAAAGAAAACACTGTAAAATGATACAGGATCCCCTCAAAATATATAAAAGTTATATCTGTAAATAACTCCCACTCTTTTAATTAAAACAAATACTGAGAAGTACATTTGGGTGGTTTAGGTAAAAATGTTTGCATATGCACTGCAGATTGCTGTGGTTTGCTTTGAAACTAGAGTTATGAAACCTTGCCCTCTGTTACTTCTGAAAAACTGCTGGACGAGTGTTCTGTTTACCTGGACCCTCTTCAGCCAAGAGCAAAGTCAGTATTCCCTTTTCTTCCAGCTGACAGGAGCAGATCCCTATTGCCATCTTGCACTAGACTTGTCTATTTCTTTTTTTTTTTTTTTTGTTACAGTTTTTAGATGTATCTATTCTTGACATTATCATGGTTGATAACATGAATAATTTCTTTTTATAATTATTTCTTGCATGTAGATCAGAGGTTACAAATTAGCAGTTAAACACACTTGGGGAGTGTGCATTTTTTTTTCATGTAATATTGTAATTTTTTTAAATAAAATAAAATATTAGACTTGTCTTTAAATGGATTTAAATCTGCCTTGCTGCAAATCTGTCTGTGACTTCTTGGCTGCATGTTTTCGTACTCAGCACCACGTGGTGAAGGGTACACTTTGGCAAAGGCTAAGGAGTCATGGTTCACTTGGTTGAAGTTGTCTGATAAATAGAGGTTGCTAGAAAAGACAGATTGAACATCAGTGTGAGATCACATCCTTCTGTAATTTGTCTTTTGGGTTAATGAGAAATAGAAAGAGGGAGGGGGGAAGCCCAGTTGGAGATAGCTCTGAACCAGGTGGGGAACATTCAGTAAGTCATGATTGGTGGTGAAGGTAGATGTTCAAAGGGTGCCTCTCACCCTGCAGGGTCCTCGGGTTGTGAGATTCTGCGCTACTGAGGACAGGACAAATGCCCTCTGCTGCCACAGCTTTCTCAAAGGGGGCTCTGAAGAGTCTGAGAATTTAAAGGCATTCATAGACGCATGGAAAGTTGAATGTTAGAAGTCATTTATTCCAAATTCTTGTCACACGTGTCACCTCCCCTGTGGACTATCTGGCCTGATGCTAACCTTTGCCCGAATACATAGAGTGACTGGGAACTCACAACCTCAGTAGATTGGCCTGGTCATATGTGCTTTCTAGAACATTCTTTCAGGAAACCTCCTTACCAAGCCAATGCTTTATGACATAAACATATGTTTTCTTTATGACATGAGGAAAGTTTCTAAAAACCAAAGCATGTATATTTATCTAGCATAGGGTGGCAGCCCTGGTTGCATCTGTCTCCCCAGGTGGGGATGGATCATGGACACCACAACATTCTGTTGGTGGATTGAAGTAGCACAAATAAGCTTTCTTTCCTACAGTCAGAGACCACTGTATCCTACGTGACTGGTTTATCTTTACATTGATCTGTAAAGATGACCATTGATCACATGGGGCTTCTGTTCTTCATAGCTGTTCAGAAGTCTAATTATATATAAATTGAAAGCAGTGATTCTCCACCAGGTCAGCGTTGTGCCCCAGGGAGCTCTGGCAAAGTCAGGAGACATTTTGGTTGCCACATCTGGGGTGCTGAGTTCTAGTGAGATCTGATGAGTACAGGCCAGAGATGCTGCATCTAGTCCAGATTGTCTTGGATCTAGAATTGAGAAACTGGTCTAAAGGAACCATCATTCCAAATGACCAGGAGGCACCACCCAATGGTCGACAATACAATTGACAATTTTTTGCTCTGATATGAAGATTGGTTTATATTTAGGAGGATTCAAGCATTTTCCTAAGCACAAGAGCGTCTACACTTAATTTGTCTTCATGTTTCTTACAGAGGAGTCAGAGTAGAACCAAGAGTTTGCTGTAAAAAAATTCATTGAGATGTAGATGTTGGAGGCATGATTGTAATAAGATGCTGGTGGCTGTGCAGTTTGCTGGCTTTAATCCTTAATTTTCCTCACAGAGCAGTGGATCCCTTTGAATCCTAAAAAGGGATTTTTTTTGGAAAAGGCTGCCTGGGTTTCTTAATATATGTTCAACTTACTAATCAACCAAAGAGGTATAGGTTGCCTCCAAATTAACAGAAAAGAATGAGTAGCCAGGATCAAAGAGCTGTAAAGGGTTTTGTTTTTTTAATGGTTTATTTCTACATTTCAGAAAACAATTTATTTTCCATAGTTTACATATGATTATAAATTTGGTATATTTATTGTTTGGTGGGATTTTTTAGGTTTGGGGGGTTTTTTTTGTTGTTGTTTTTGCATTCTCTTTTTTAATTGAGGCAACATTGGTTCTTTCATGGTGTGTTAGACATATATAGGATCTGCCCCCTCAAGTGCTGTTTCCACACCACACCCGTTACCATGACACCCAGGTACCACCACCATATCATTGTGTGCCCTCCCGGGTGGGGGTTCTGTTTCATTGGTTTTATTTGTGTAGTAAGGAAGACACAAGAAAGCAGTTTTGAAAGAAAATCCTGTATGTGTGTGTTTTTTTTTTTCCTTGAGAAGGCAAATGTAATATGGATGCAAGTTTTGATCTTTAATAGTAATACAACAGGCATAAACATTGAAGTCTTTCCCACCAGTCCTCCTTGGGGTAGAACCCATGCTGAGAGAGGATGCAGAAGAGCTTGTCAGTCAAGGCAGCAGCTAATTAGATTAGCTCCAGTGCCTTTCTGGATGGCTTCCAGAAAACACACGCCCTGTCACAATTGTCATGGGTGTCAGTTCAAACCCCACTTCCCCCATTCCTTTGACTCAAACCAGAGCAGAGAGAATCACAGTTGCTGGGGTGTCCACTCTGTGCTGGACTGGTGGACTGAGATCATTGCGGGGTGTCAGAATGGAAGCACACATCCCTTAGGGTACAAAAGCAGCGTCAGGGAGGGGTTCTGAGACCTATAATGAAAGTGACTGGGTGAAATTTCACAGAGGCGTTTTGCCAGCAGTATACACAAAGGACGGGGATTCTGAATGGCCCTACCAGGTGAATTTCTTTCTTTTCTGCCTTGTGAGTGTGATTATTGAAGGGCTGTTTTCACTTTTAACTGTTGTTAAATAGTGGTGGGCCAGTTGGAGCTTGTTGTCATTCTGGAAATTGTTTGGGTTGTGCTGTTTATTCTTAGATTAAAAAAAAATACCAATCACCCCTGTGTTCTCTTTTATTGTGAAACTTATGTAAACACAAGGAGCCGTGGGCGTATGGTGGACACTCGGCCAAGTGTCCCTGCTAAAAGAGTGACTTGCTTCCTCCAGAGCTAGTAGGACCCAACACCTATGCACCCTGGCACTTGTTGGGAGTTTAAAACATCTGTGTTCTGAATTCTATCCTTGGGAGACACGCTCTGACCTGTCCCCACCGATGATGGTCTTGCAGTTCTCACGCCAAAGCTTGTCTTCGGATTCTCTCCCATAGAACATGACAGTTTTCTCTGTGATGGCTGAATTAATTATCAGAAATGGTTTGCTGGCAGACAGTTGGTTGCTAATTATCATTGGAACCTTTGGGGTCCTTAAACCCAAATCTGTTGATGTTTATTGTTGGTGGTAAAAATAAAACACCATAAAATATGAAAGGATTTTTTTTTTTCTCAGAACAACTGAAAGCAATGCAAATTAGATCCAGGAAATTATGATTGAGTTAACTGTGATTGGGTCAAAGCTACTCAACCTTTGGCTGGAAGAAAGGAATTGAAGGGGTGGTTAATTAATGGTTACTTTCTGGTAAAGAGGGGATTCAGATTGGATATTTCAATGCAATACAAAAAAAATGCTGTCACTGATTAAATTTGAGGTGACATTTGGGTAGGTGTTCTAGAATGTCTAAGTTTGATTATCAGTTTGATTTCACACTGTGTCCCAGGTCTGTGAAACCATTCTAGCAGGTTCCACCCAGGAAGGATTATTTTCAATTAAATGGATCATGACCACTCGAGAAAGAAACATAAGAGGCCCCTGTGGTGTGGGGTCATGTTGTGAACAAAGCTTCCCAGCTCACAAAGGGACAGTCTGGGAGTCAGTCTGTGCTAATACTGGCTTTAGATATCATTTCATTTTCCCAATCAAAAGTTACATTAATGAGGCGCAGACATGGAGGCAGGTGGGTGCTTCATGCAGCTGTGTGATGCAGGAAGGTGGATGCTGTCACTGGCGCTTGGGTTGAGGCAGACACCGAGGACAGTGGACCCTTGATCACTGAAGAGACGGTCATCTTTTAGGAAAGTGGCATCAGGTGTTAGTAGGGAAAGCAGAAAAGGAGAGGAAAGAAGAATGGGAAACTTTATAATCATTTGTGTCAAGCAAATGAGCTGACATTCTTCAGCAGGATTTAAGTTAATACAAGGAGTGTTTCAAGCATATAGTCTAGAATAATCTTGAATGAATAAGTTAACAAAAGGGTCTCAAAGAAACTTTCGGGGCATTCTATGGATTTTTTTAAATCTTTTTTTTCCCCTCAAAGCTTTAATTAATCAAATTAGGTGATACGAAATCATCTGAAAAATAAATTTTATCTAATGTTGACCGTCAGCTGTCAATCTTCAGATATATCTGTTGGCAGAAACACCACCTGCCCTTCAGGCTTATGTGGGGATGCAGCAGTGCCATAACTGGTCACCTCTCATGAACTACTCTTAGCACAAATCATTTCTCGGGTGAAAATTCACACAGAGAATAGACTGCGCTGCACTGTAGCAGGGCACTCGTGGTGGAGGACGTGTTTCTGTTTTTAAGGGGTTGCTGGAGAGTTCCTGAAATTTTTCTGCAATTACACTTTGTGTTCAATTTTCTAATACTTTTTCTTGCTTCTAAGGTATAAGGGCAAGATAAGATGAAGAGGAAGTTTAAGGGAAGTAACTTACTACATTTCATTTCACTTGGCCTTTTCCAATTTTTTCTTGATAATTTTAATGCTTATCATACAGCAGTTCAGTAACCTCAATTCTCCCTCTCATGAGCCAGCAAGGAAAGCCCTCAGTGTTTAGACTGGGCGCCTCTGTTCTGTTCTGGTTCTGCCCAAGGGAAGCTGTGCACAGGTAGAGGTTGGCATTTTGGCTCTTGCAGGTGGGCTAGGGAGAGTGAGGCCGAGCCAGCATGAGCACCTGGAATTGTTCGTGAGTTTCCACATTCATTTATTCACTCATTCATTCAGTCATTGCTTCACCAGAACATGCTGGGCATTACATAGGGTCCATCATTGTAAGGAAAATGTGGGCCCTACCTTCAGAGGTTCAGCTCCCAGCTGTGTATTACAGCAACTCTGAGTGTCAGGGCCCTTCCACTGGGTAAGGCCCCCGGGGCTAAGCTAATCCACCACAACCGTGTGCTGTCAGTGGGGCAAGTCCCTTCTGCGAATGAGTGCAAGAGTCACAACTTGTCACTCCCTAGTTTCAATTAGTAGAAGACTGTACCCTAATGTTGGCACTACATTCAGATGAGGCGGTTATTTCTGGATTCTATATGCCAGCTTTGTTACATGACACCTTCTGGGTGACTTTGGACAGTGAAGTGACCAATCTGCAGAGAATGCGGACAGAGACTTCAGTCAGCTTCTAGCCGTGCTTGTCACAAAGGAGGGGTCTGTCAGTAATGTGTGGATGGTGGGTGAAATGCTTGAAATTTTTCATGTGATCACTTTGAAGACGTAGTCAGGTAGCCCTTTTTGCTTCCCATTGGTAAATATCTTGTGTCATCGTGCGCGGAGATGGTGCCATATTCCCAGATCATTTTCTTACCTGTGGATCTAGAGGTAAACTTTCACTAATTAAAGTAATGACATAACCTCTGGCCCCTGGTAGTCAAGCATAGTGTCCTGACCATCAGCATTGGCAGCCCCTGGTAACTGATCAGAAAACAGGGATGCCAGGCTCCTTCCCAGGCCAGCTGAATCAGCACCTGCACGTACTCAAGTTCCCTGGCTGACTTCTACACACACTGATGTTTGGGGAGCTCTGCATGTCTGGCAAGCCCCCAGGTGAGCCCTGTGCTGCTAAGCAGAGGAGCACCCGGGTAGCACTGTGTGATAGCAACACGAAGTGTTGTGACCAAGTGTGAAACATCTGAGGAACAGATACCAAGAAGAAGAAGCTGACACTAGGGAGGAATGAAAATGACCTCAACACAAAAGAAGCAATATAAGTGAAAATGCTTTCCATGGACTGTACTTTTTTGTACTTGTGAAAGAAATGCCCTCCCTCCCTGCTCCTTTGGAAAATATCCTTCTAGATTATTGGGAAGTTCAAACAATGAAGTCCAGTTACTGAAAAGTAAGAATCAAAAGATGAAACTTAGTTTTAAACCTAATTTCTTAAGGCTCTCATTTTGAGCTAACTGCAGAACTACCTGCCCTTTTTGGTTTTTTCCCCCTAAACATTCACATTTCTCATAAAACAGCTCCTAAAGAATCATGTGTGTCATATAAAATAATTACTCATGTTTGCTGTTAAGAACAAATACAGCAGCGCGTAGCAACAAATACCTCTCTTGCCCGCTTGGCTGTTTCTTAAATGCACAAAATTTTATTTAGCAGTTAAAACACGTAGAATTTCTTACAGTCAGTAACTTCTCACTTATAAGTGAAAATTGAAACTTAGTTCATTTAGAAGAAGTTAAATTATATGTTCAGTGAAGATTTTCAGGTTTATATTAGAAAAAAGTATGCACAAAAGATAAATGGATTATAATGTAAATTGAATCTCCTATGAAATGTGAGGATGTAAGTGTGTGTGAGCATAATGTGTTCTGATGGGAGCAAGATTATTACTAACCCTGTGATTTTAGGCTGTGTTGATATTTTACAGAAGGTTAAAGAAGTCCCAAAACTATCCATCCTAACGTCTAAGATCATGTTCTTCAAACTGCTAATGAATGTCAAGTCAGCTTCATATATTGAGATGTTTAATCAATTGGCAGATTGCTGTCAATAAATATGTGTCTTAAGTGGTTTGTAATAGACAGGCTAATGAAGTACCCTCTGTGAGTGTCAGAGCTATTGGGAAAAAAATCTCTCTCCCTTCTGGGCGTCTTGCCATACGTCATTAGTCTCCTCTGATAGAGAAGAATGTCCTTCACCATAACCGGTCTCACCTCTGGACGAAGTGTCTGGAGAACCAGAAAGTGATTTTCATTTTATCCTAGCAGATCCTCAAGCAACATGGGCTGGGAAGTGTGGTTCCTGATGGTGCTAATGATAATAGTAACTAACATTACTGTGCAATCACTGTGTGCTCGACTTTGTGCCCAATAGCCCGGCTCCTGCTATCATTTACTCTTCACAGTAATCCTATGAGAAATACCAGTTTCTCTAACCTCTCAGATACTTGAGGTAACAGGTAAATATTCCTCACCACTCTAATCGTGAAATAGATTTCATAGATGGCATAGCCTGCATTTTATTTTTTTTTAAGTCGTTATAATTCCCCAGCTATCCCATATGGAGAAATAAAAGAATTATAACGTATTATTGTATATATTCAGTGTATAAATGCTTCTTCTTGGCACTGGAGAATAGGTGGTAGTAGGCATATGTTTGCATATCTGCCTCAAAATCCTCTCTGTGAATTTGATGGATGTGGCTGCAGAATGATGGAGATGTGCTGTACCAGCTACTCATAAAATAAAAGTGGCCTAGAAGACACTGATTTGATTTGTCCAGAATAGTGAGCATTTTTTTTCATGCTCTAAAAACAAAATATTGGCCCACCTTAATTTGCACAAAGGTTGCATTGCTGGTCTCTCCAGTATACATTGATGCTAGACAGAAAATACTTTGGGATCATGCATTAAAGAGGTCAAGTTTCTAGGATATTCACCTATGTGAATGGCCAGTGGACACTGAGAAATCATATATTCTGTGAGACCACTCTCAATGTGGTAGATCAGGGCAATTCATTGAAAGACACCGAGCATCCCAAACCTTCATGTAGTAAATGCCAGTGGAACACTAGATTTATTAAGGTAACCTCAAACACCTCCACAGATTTCCAGAAAGTCTTCAAGAACATTGCCGCCCCATAAAGCCCGGGTACTGTGGTTTTCATCCCTATCTTTCTCACATGGCAACTAAAGCTTCAGCAGTTTTCCCAGAGGCACACAGCTGGGAATTAGTGGCATGAAGACTCTTCTGTGACCCCAGAATCCCTGCATTTAGCCCAATGCTCCATCCCCCCTAGTGCAATGGGACAGGCCAGCATTGCCAGATTAAAACATATGTAGGCTTTGTGGATCATTTCCTAAAATTGTAATAGTAAGAAGAAAGTTTTTTTTTTTTTTTTTTAAATTGATTGAAAGCCTCTGGCTTGCTATCAGCTCTGTCAGGATGCTCTGCATGCAAAAGCATCCAGTGCTTTGTCTCTGTAATATTCACGGCAACCCTGGATATGGTCATTATGATTCTCCTTTGCAAATTGGAAGATTCCATTGGAGCCCCTACCACTGAAAAGCAGAACTGGATTTCACTTTTTTTTTTTTTTGACTCCAACACTCATACTCTTGCCCTGTTCTTAAAGCTGACTGGTCTCTCAGGAAGATGGAGTGTATCGCCTGAAGATACCATTCACCTACGTCTTCTTGATTTCCTTCAACTTCTTCATCACCTGATATTTGACCACAATAATGGGCACTCTCATTCTAGGACATAGGTTTGGGTCCCTCACTGATGCCAGTTTCAGGGCCCTGAAGAAGTAAACACTCACTAATCCATCAGTGGTGCACATAAGCCAGATGTGTGCCCTGTGCTTCCCAGTCAGACACAGCAAGGACCTGCCGGGACACTGCTTTCCTAGCCTGGTGACCATATGACTCTCTTGAAGGGGACAGTCACTTCTCTTTCATAATTTTTCCCAGTTTAAAGAGCTACACTGCACCCTCCCAAGAGCACATGAGGCAGAGGGTAGCTAGCCTTGGATGCTGCCACTCGGACATCACCAGAATAGGTGGGGGCAGACCTGGTGGGACGCACTGGATCCCAGGGGACAGAACTTTTTGTAGTTGGTGACTGGAAGAGAGAACCTGCTTCCTATAGGCATCAAGCCTTGTTCACTTCCTCTCAAAAGCAGGACAAGAGAAGTTCCTTCAGCTTATCTATCAAGTCTGTACTAAAGGCAGACAGTGACTAATTCCCCCTGAATTTCCCTAAGCTTTTGCACTTGCCTTTGTTTATTATATTAATAAATACTACGCAGCTAATGTTCCCATCTGGCAAGGCAGGGAAGAGACCATGAAAATGAAGTTGCAGTTACAGCTGTTAAATACTAATGAAGGTGATTCCTACTTGACATGGTAGAAAGGTGGGTCTTTATTTTAGAGTTCTTAATTAAGAACTACCAAGTGACTAATATTAATTAGGAAGCCAGCTATATTCTTCAGTTTCATGGTATATTATCGTCTTATGAACCTGTGAAGGGAGTTCGCCTGGGCCTCTTTTAATCAATCAGCCCTTGAGCAGTTATCTATTAAGTATACTTTGTGTGTACAGGACCAGGCTATAGAACAGAGATTTATAAGATACTGTCATTGCCTTCAGGATCTCCACCTAATTGAGGAGTGTGTGCCAACAAAGCGAGCCAGCATTCAGAACAGTGAAGTGAAAGCCTGCTCTCAGTGGGGTCGAAGCATCAGAGCTGTGTGGCGGGGTGGTGGGAGGGAGCTTTTTCAAACTACACAGGTGCCCTCCCTCTACCAGGGTCGCAGAAGCCAGCCAGTGTAATTGATGGAGAGTATTGTATCCCCAGGTACGGTGGGTGGACCAACGGTGGGGACTGCTAACTGGAGAGCTGGAGTTCAGAAGGAACAAAGATCATGGACAGAAACAGTTGGAATGACTTCAGCTGGGCTCTGAAGAGGAGGGAAAAGATTTCAAATGAGTAAGGAGCAATGGGAAGTCCACAGAGGTGGAAGGAGAGTGAAGTGAGGGCATTGGTACTTAAACTGCAGCTCTTCAGTGACAAGTCTCCCAGCCAGCCATTGCATTAGTGATGGCTTATGCTTGAGCCTGGCCTCCTGCAGGACTAGTTCCCTGGGCCAGAGCGTGCAGGGAGTGGTTTAAGCAGGAGACTGTGCACTGCATCACCAAGCTCCTTAATAAAATTGTGCCTAGAATGAGGGGGTTTAAAAGGAAACATCTCAAAATCCCTGTCCATGTGCTGTGTCCCTTGACGATGTTGAGTTACTATCCATTGAATAATTATATGAAGGTGTACTGTACTGTCTTTTGACTTTACCTTACGTACCGAATATTAATTTTTGCCTATTTCCAACCCCAATTTGCCATTCTCTTTTAGTTTCATACTGAAAAAGTGAGGAGTCTCTGTAGATGAACATTTCTGCAAAGTCTCCTGATAGGGTGCTCTGGGTCTTCTCGGGCTGGTGTCCTCCATCCAGCAATCTGCTGCTCTCCATGTTCCTTCACAGAGTTTCTCCAGAGATCTCTCCCTCCAAGAAGAATTCCTGGTCAGAAATCCTAATGTTGAGCCTGAGACATGTTCTTTTGCAAAGGCTTATTATTCTCTATGCATAGAGATTTTAAGGAACCATGTTTGATGATGCTTTTCTCTCCTCAAACTCTTCACTGAACTATTTCTCTTCATATCTCTTCTAATTGGGTGCTGATTTTCATTCAGACTGCTTGTGTGTAGGGGACAGGGGACAGGCGTGTGTGTCTGTGTATGTGTGTCTGTGTGTGCACAAGAGTGTGTAAGCCCTCTCTAGCCCTAGTTTATAAACAGCTCTTTTCAATACATCCAGGTATCCAAGGCCATCTTTTCCCTAGCTAAGAAACTTTTTCACTGAGTATTTTCAGGAACCCTGCCTGCTGCTTGTTTATCAGCTTCCATCTTTGGAAAGTTGCCTAAGGTCTTAGTTCTGAAATCTCTGAATATTACTATAAGAGCTGTTCCCTTGGGGAAGAAGAAACCTTGGAACTAGTGGATCTGTGCTTTTCCTTTTGTAACTTGGAGAAATTACTGACCTCACATAATAATCAGCCTTGAACTGAATCTGTTGAATGGCTGCATGTGGATGGTGTCTATACAAAACTTCAATAAGTTGAGATACTTGTCTAGGAGCATGATTTGCCATATCCAGATAGCACCTGCATTGTTACAAGGTTTATTGTTTTTCTTTAAGTCACTTTGCATTCTTAGGAAATGATAGCACTATTCTGGAGGGCAAATTGGTATTACTTGCAACTGGTAAAAATACATAGTAATTAAAAGTTAGAGCTTGCATCTCTACCGGTACAGTCATCTTACAGAACACCTGTGGGAAATAGTAATTGGGGGAGATGCTATATGAGAGGGAACTGATGAGGGTGAGGGAGATAGACTCATTTCTCCTAGTTTTAATATTCAGTAAGGGCCTCGAGTTTAACTTGACTTGTAAGTTTTGTCTACACTGGGATTTTTCAACCTCAGTGCTATTGACCTTTTGGGTCAGATAACTCCTTGTTGTTGGAAACTGTGCATTGTAGGGTGGTTAGCAGCATCTAGATGCCAAGAACACACCCACAAGTGTGTCAACCACTGATATTTCTAGATATTGCCAAATGGCCTCTGGGCATAGCTGCCGTGCCTGGTTGAGAGCCACTCTGTTATACATACGTCAATATGTCTATTGACTTTTACTATTGTCTTAAATTGTAACTTTGTTAAGTGTACATATTTAAAGTGCACTTCAGTTTTTAAAACCATGTGTTAGCATTTTTGTGACTATGCCTATATTCTCTAGCCCCAAATGGAAGTGGTCCTGGGCTCTCCTGAGGCCTGCTGTGGTGCACGTAGTCCCTTCACTTAGAAGTGGGTTAGCGCCCCACTGACTGACTGCTCAATGACCTTCTCTTCCTGGTATCTAACCTACCGTCCCCATTTGTTTCTGGTTTATATACAGATCTGCTCATTTTTTAAAGATCCAATGAGAAATGATTTCATGTAATAATGACTTTTCATCAATGGAATCTTGCATTTTTTGTGAGATATTACTGCCTTTAAATACATCATGTCTCTTAACTTTCACAAAAGACCAATGATGCTGTTTAATATCATTCATCCCTCTCCCATTTGTTATGAGCAAAGCAAAGCCACATGCTAAGTTGAAAGTAGAGTATCGGAAGCAGTGTGCCCTTTTATTTTGCAGAATTCCATTGTTGGCATTTATTATGAAATGTAGCATGGTTCCATAGGTAGCCTGTCAGTAATTGTGTTCATGATTGTGTGGCAAAAACATTGCAACAACTTTTGTTTAAAAATTTTAATCCTAATTATAAAATTATGAACTATGAGCATTACTGTTTAAAAAATACTTTCGATGAAACCTTACAAGAAATTTATAGAATACTAGAATTTGTGTTTCAGTAGGAAACTTCCAGTGGGTTTTTTTTTTTTTTCCATTTCAGTGCTCTTCTGAATCTCTAAATGGGTTGCAATGTATTTCTTTTTCTTTTAAAAATGAAATGTGTAAGTTAAAAACAAAGGAAAATATAGTTTGGATTATTGTAGACAGCTCCTCTTTCTCTATAATGCTAACCAAGGGAAGTTCATATTTTGTACTTGCACTGTGTCCGATTGTCTGGGGTCAGAGTTGGTTTGGGGTACCTTGAGGCAGAGGGCTAGCTGGCTCCTACCTTTCGTTGAAGGTAGCACACAGGAAACTTCCTTCCAGTACCCAACCAAAGTATGTATTGAATGAAAGCAGATGGTGGCTCCGTTTCCTGTTCTAGTTTTTTAATACAGTTGCCTCTGGAATGAGAGTCAGCCTTTCTATAAAAAGAAAGGACTTGCTTCATGCCTAGATTGGCTCATACTTAGTGACAACAGGAGACAAAATTGGTAGCAGGCTATGTCCCCATTGATTTTTTCACTACTGAACACTTGTAACTGGAACCAATTTGACGAGGCAGTGGAGTGAAAACATGGCGTGCTCTGTTCCACGAGCCAACTAGATAGATCCTGGCTTGCCTGAAGAGTATACGAAACACTTTAGAACTCCCTGATTGTTCTTTTAAACGATACCATTTTTATTTAAAAATATCCCCACCTATGTCTCCTTTTCATTTTTAATTTCTTAGTACTTCATATTATCTGGTCCCAGCATAAACCTTATATTAAAGGGCAGTTCTTTTCCAATGATAATATATAGTATTATCCTGATACATAATCCTTTTAATCACCATTAGCTAGGGCCCAGAGGGGATGTCCACTTTACATATGAGCAAAACGAGGCTCAGACAGGTAAACAATTTCTGCCATTGATTCAGTGCTGTATTCTTTAGCAATTCTTCTTGAAAGTGAGGTATATCTATGGCGTTCTTTTTCAACTGTGTAGAGTTATTCTTGTCAAATGCTGTTTCTTGATTTAAGAGCTGCTAAAATTTTCTGATGCTTTTTGCTCATTTACCTTGTTCATGTGTTATGCCTAATTTAAAATTTAGATCTTGGTTAATTCACTCACAGCATGATTATTTCCCTTAAGTCCAGGGGAATTTGGTTTACCGATTTTGTACTTCTTGCTTATAACATCGGTTTATATGTGACTCTTCCTCAACATTAAAGGAATCCCCCCACACCCACCCATACCCACATTTTGAACTCTTTTCCTGGCCTTGAGCCTGTCTCCACTCTGCAAAGCGCAAAATCCCCAGGTACTATAACCTGGGGTGTGATTGTTTCCTATACATTTACATAGTCGTCTGTACTAACCAGAAGCACTAGATCTTGTCTGGAAAAAAATGTTTTTACTGTTGTTTTTAAAGAGCTGTAGACATTTTAATAAAGGTTTCTTCTCTGCCTCTCTCTGATTTATCAGGAGAAAGGAACAGTAACAGAGACTATGACATTACTGTGGCAGGCCTGTCTGAATACATTTCATTTCATTTAGCTAGATTTCCCTGAAAAGGGAGCTTTCCTAGCTAAGTATGCCCGGAAAAGATACCCAGGGTGGTCAACCCTCTTTTTTGGTGCCTGCAAATGCCACTTTCTTATCCTTAATATTTCAAATTATTCTCTGGCACTGTGGCAAACAGGATCAAAGCTAATGACCTAATCAAAAGTAACAGTGCCCAGTATTAGACAGGGATGGGCAAGACCCTCTCTGCCAGTGAGAGTGGCAAAGCTTGCAGGTGTCTTGTCACAGAAAGCCCCAACCAGTCTCTGAGTCTTCATGCTGGTGACCTCGTAGGCAGGGCAGTGATAGAGTGTCCCCATAGACTTGCAACCTACTTAGAAGCAATTCCAGGAGTACCAAGCACAGAGACATGTGGAAATTCCACTCTCAGCCTTAGTACACAACATGCAAAATGAGTTTTTCATAGGAGTTTTTAAAAAATGGAAGCATTCCAGCATTTCCTCACTCGTGTGCCTTTTGGAGTTAGTGCCCTTTAAAGCAGCCAGAGGGGGAATGATTGTAATGTAAGCAGAGTGGTGTTTGCAAGTGAGAGCTGTATGAGAGGCAATGATCATTTTGGAAACATTATTCTGGGTGTTGAATTGAACAAAGAGTCATTACTGAAGGAAAAAAAAAATACCCAGAAACACATTGTTAATACTCTTTCAGATTTGAACCCGGAGAACCACACTGTGCTTTGAGTGGAAGATAAATAGAAAAATAGCAAATTAAGGGGACAAATAACCAGGGGAATGTGGGGTACCCACTGGCATCAGCAGAGGAGAACATATAACCAGCATCTGATGCATTTCCCTAAGAATCAGTGTGTTTGCAAATTGCTTCATTGCATCTTAGCAGAATCTAATCTGAGTAACGAAGAGCTGACTAGTGAACATAGTTGGATGAATTCCCTCAGTACTCCTGAAATATAACAGAGCAAGGAACAGTATAATGAAAAATAACCAAGAGAGTAGCTAGGGGCTTAACTTATGATCAGTGTTCATTACAACAAATGACACTTTCACTGCAGAGTTACCATAAAGATTATTGACTCTTACATAATTTGGTTCCCATCTGAATAGATTCGAGAACAGCCTAGCCTATGAATGGGGGAGCTAAAGCAAGAAGACAACTGAAGATGTACTCAGTCTCCTTTCTCATTTTTTCAATTGGTATGAGCTACCCATTCAGAACCCTGGACAGAGCAAGAGTTGGCCTTTTTTGCCCAGAAAGACTCGGTGATTACCTTCGGCATTGACTAGCATGGCTGCATGTCATACTCAGTGAAGACCACGCTCAGAACGTGACTAAACTTGTTGGTAGTTTTATATCCAGGCCCCCTCCTTATGTTCTCTGCCATTTGCTATTTTCCTCAAGCATACATGTTACAACACTTGAAAAAAAAAAAATCTCTTTGGAAAGAAGCTGTGTTTTGTGTAAAAGTTGAGCACACAGCCATAAGGCATTTTGCAACTCTGTGGCTTCTACCAAGTTTAGAATGAACAACTCCAGTTCTCAGCACAGTGTGTAATCATCTTGGCTTACTGAACACCTGTTTGCTTCCTGAGAAGTACTTGATGCTGTTACTTGCTCCTAGCAGCCCTGTGAGGTATGTTCGTTACTATCAGACCCATTTCCCAGATGAGAAAGCATACCCAGAGTAGTGTGGTAGCTCCACCAGAGTTCCCCTGCAGCCCCTTATTAGAGATGATCTTCAAAGCTAGGTCTCTCTAACAGACTTTCAGATACTCTTTTAACATCCTCCCAGGTGCTCAGTGTAGAGAGATACACCCACCACACCCCCGCCAACTAGAGAATAAGCAGGCTGGGTTTTGAAATCAGACACATCAAGGCTTGGATCTTGACTTTTTCATCTGATATAAGATCCTGTGAAAGTGACATAACCCCTCTTAAAGGTGATTGTAATGGGGGAAAATGTCTCTTTATTAATGTGACCAGACACAATGATAAGCTCTTTACGTGAGTTCCTCGTTCATTCCTCTCAACTGTAAGCAGTATATGTCCAATTATATCAGTGCTTTGCAGATTGAAAATTGGAGGCTCAGAGTAACTCAAGCTGCTTAGGTAGTCAGTCTGTCTAGACCTATGTGTTCAGGCTATATTCTCAAGTTGTGCCTACCCTGCATGTTGTTGCAGTTTCAGAGTCAACTTTGTACTGTGCCCCCTTTAAAAGAGACTGAAGGTCATTATTAGGTGGAGGAGACAGCCTCAGTGGTGTGGGAGATGCAGTCAGAATCAGGGAACCCCAGATGCTAGAGGCTGTGTTGCATGGAAACATGCAGAGTGGTATTTAGGAACAACCCCACAGTCATCAAAAGAATAAGAAAGAAAATCAAGGGGTAGTTAGTAGGTAAGTCTTTGTATCTCACCCATCCTTAGGATTTCAATTTTGTCTAAGTTTTATGGTAAATGATACCTTTACACAGCATGAGCAGTAGCTAGCGATTTAATATGTGATACTGTCTCTCTAAGCACCTTGTTCTGTCCTTTATAAAAGCCTGACTGTGATGCCCCACTTCCAGGCCACCTACCAGAGCTTCTGTAAATGTCCCTGCAGCCCTCTCCCTGCCGTCCCAGCACACAGGTCAGAATGCATGGAGTAGGGCAGTGTGAAATGTCAGTGTCTAGGTCTAGTGTTTGCCCCCGAGAAGCAGCCGGCTGGGTGAGGAAGCCTGGCTTGCCAGGGGAATGGCAAGACTCATGAGTACACAAGGCCTATAGCTGCTGCTTCCTGAGCACCTTTGGCTCTTAAAGTTGGTTCTGTGTGTTCCCGCTATGGGGGGAAGAGAGAAAATGACCAACCAAGTGTATTCGTGGACATTGGGAGTTATTGTTCTTAACCTAAAGGCCTTTCTAGGTTGATACATAGAACTATTATAAATGATTTAAAGATATTGAAAGAGCCTCTTGGTAAGTGGGATTGCTTTGGAACGACGGACAGATAGATTATTTTCTCCACTGTTTCTTCTTTTTGTTTAGTGCTTTATTAAGCACTAAAACTAACCAAATGGCAAGAAAGAGTCCATCAGCTCTCAAACTGCTTTTCCTCTAAGTATAAGAAGATGGCTAGATTTCACCATATTCATGAGATCTCTCTGTGCTATACAATTTAGTAACTGCTAAGAACTCATGGTTCTTGAGCTCTTGAATGATAGCTTTTCTGATTGGGAGGTGCTTTAAGAGTAAAATACCAGATTTAAAAGATACTTAGTATCAAAATAGCATTAAATTTATATGATAAATATACTAGATCATTTATCATTAAACTAATAATAAAACAGGCTGTTAATCATTTTTATATTGATTACATGTTGAAATGATCATATCTTGAATATGTTGGGTTAAATAAAATATATTATTAAAATTGATTACATCTGTTTCTTTTTAAATGTGACTCTTAGAAAATTTATTTACATTTGTGGCCTGAATTATATTTTAGTGCTATTTTATAGTGATGTGTGAAGTACGGAATATGTCTGCAATAGGAAGTACTAATACAGGTTTAGAAATAAGATTTTTAAAAGTAGCTTCCTGAAATATTTATGATGGTAAAAATGAACTCACTGTAGGTATTCACTGTAGCAGGTACTGCTGAATAACACAGCTTGTTTTACCATTCTAGACAAAATATGCTGGTTAGAAATCTTCTTGAATAAGTTATTCAGACGAGAATGTTTTTCGATGAGGACATTGTTAGGTCAGTTTCAGTCAATTGTTGTAGAGCAGGGTTTGTTAATATCTGCGGTCCTTACTGTGCGTATGTGGCCTTTGTGATGTTTTTAAGCCTAGATGTCATCATGACCAAAGGCTTTCCTCTATCAGACACTGTAACAAAAGAGCACCCCAAGGAGGGCTCTTCAGACACCCTGGGCCTCTGGCACTCCACCTTATGCTTCACTTGCCTCATTGCCACCATCTGTATTCAGAATGCTCTCACACCTTCCAGGAGTGTTTTGTGGGTGAGATTCCTAGATGAAGCACTTGAGATTCTTGGATGAAAAGGTTGTTGTGACAAGCTGTAGCTCGCTCCCCACCCACAACCACAGTTTTGCTCTGATTCTGCAAGGCCTGTTGGGGGCATCAAACAACTAAAGCTTGAGCCCGGGGGTGGGGGGGGGCGGGCATAAGGGGGGCAGGAGGGAATATTCTTGACACTTTCCCAGTGTCCCCACTCAGATTTACTGCTGATGTCTAGAATCCTCAAGTAGATGGATTTTTAAAGTCAAACATAAACCACAAGCATCTTAGTTTTTAACCTTTTTGCACTTGAAGACCATAAATTCCTCTGAAACTCTCAAAAATATGGTTTTAAAACCTTGGCAGAAATGAATGCCATACATTAAACCTACAGAATATACTTGGACTGAAAGTAGTTTTTGTTTTTTAATTTTTTAAAAAATTTTATTTTATATATTTTTTACATCATTTTTGCACAATGTTTGCATTTTCATCTTGGTTATATTCCCCATACAATTCCCACCCCCCTTTTTTTGACTCTGATCTCCTTCCCCTCCCTGCCTTAGTGTGTGTCAGGTTTATAGTTGCTTGTTGGTTTTGATTTTTAGTTTATTATAATTAGTCTTTTTCCTGGTCCCTTATTTAGGTTTTCTAAATTCCTGCTATGAGTGAGACCATCCAGTATTTTTCTTTTTCTTTCTGGCTTATTTCATATTACTCAGCTATCAAAAAAGATAAACTCATGCAATTTGCAGCAACATGGATGGAGCTGGAAGGGATCATGCTCAGTGAAATAAGCTGGAAAGTAGTTTTTAAAACCTTCATTACTTTCTAAAGTGTGTTTTTCCACAAGAGTGAAAACCATGAAAGTGAAGACTAAAGGAAGGGTGAGATCCAAAAACTCTTCTACCTTTGAGCTCTGAGAGAAGTCTTCTCCACTGTTCTTTTCACAACTGTGGTCTTGTTCCCCATACCAGTTTGCTCACCGAAAGCCTGAGTCTACCCCTATTGCTAGCCTCTCCGTACTGCTGGCCAGTGCTGCAAAGCTTGGGATCAGGAATAGAATGAAAGCACAAATCAACTTGGTGTGCTGTGTTCTAAGAATCAGGTTTTGCCACTTCAGAGAGTGCTCCGTCTACTTGAGGGAATCCAGCTGAGCCAGGGAAATTTTAAGAGGTAATGAATAGAATTTAGCTGCTTCTTCCTAAAGTCTGCCTGGGTGAGAGAGCTTCATGGGTGAAGGTCTGTCTGGGTATTTCCACCCACAGGTAGATGGGTACTTTCTGGTTTTAATTCCTAAAATTGTTGCTTATCTCTTTGCTCTGTAATTGGAATGTGACTCACCTGACATGGGAAGGGAGAGTTAATAATTCAAAGCTGTTTAAAATCATGGTGCAGTAATCTCACCAGAACATAGAAGGAATCTTAAGTGATCGGAGCCGTCTAGGTTTCATTTCACATGGTTTTGTTCAAGGGTAAGTAGTCTCATATTAGTAAAGGACTATATAAATTTTATATGTAAAATAGGCAACTTCCAATCAAATGCTCAATTCTGGCCATGCTGAACCCTTGCCTGGAGTCCTCACTCTAAGTGGTTTCTGGGGATAGTTCGGTACCACCTCCAATCAGTGTGTGAGGGACTATGGCAGCAGGTATAGTTGATTACATTGAATACATCAGTCAACAAACATTCCATGCATGTCCATGGTGTGCTAGTTCTAGAAGATACTTAATAAGACTAACAAGGTTCCTGCTCTTTTAGAACAATTAACATTCTATTAAAGGAGGCAGGTTTCAGCAAGTTTGTGTTGCTGTCCAAGACCAGCACATCTGATGGACACATTCTCTCCAGCTTTGTTAATACCCCAGTCTGATTACTGTCAAGTCTCAGTGGCTAGAAATGTGCTGGTTTGATTTGGAGTGACTTTTGTGTTTCTATTGTAATACATTTTGCATTGATATATTATTATTGCATGCCCAGAGGGCAGCCTTACTGCCTTTAAATTCAGGTTTGTGGGGGCCACCTTATTCTTGCTCCACTTGTGATCTCTCCAGCCAAGTCTTTGTCGGCCAGATGTAGAATTAGGAGTGGGTTCGATAATAAGGACAAAAACAACAATTTGTGATGATACAGTATTCACATCTACTATCTGTATTAAGGGATGTGTTAGTTAATGACCATTTAGCTCTAAGAGCCAGATTCAAGTTAGTGAATT
This sequence comes from Talpa occidentalis, assembly GCF_014898055.3. Classification (NCBI taxonomy): domain Eukaryota; kingdom Metazoa; phylum Chordata; class Mammalia; order Eulipotyphla; family Talpidae; genus Talpa; species Talpa occidentalis. Next base: position 64,047,630 of record NW_023601433.1, on the reverse strand, counting down.
TTAGTACTAGTGTGTTTGGGGAGAATTATTTTTGAAGGATAAATGCACATACAAAAATTCCTCACTTCCTTCATGCATTTATGATAGGTCTGTATATCTATATGTATATTACAAACACAAATAAACATACACAGTGTGATGTCACTTTTTTAGTCACTGTGAATGCTAAGTGTTATATACAAAATAATTTTTTCATAAAAACTATTGTCCAGTACTCCAGGATGAAATCTATTAAAGAAGTAGCTTGTTTAGAAAACTTAGCAATGCCCTTAGACTTGTTTCCTTTTGCCTTTAGTTTATTCTGGAAATTGCAACATTTAGCACTTTGCAGTTTAATTTAAAAGGATTACCTACTTTCTTAAATGCTTAAGCAGGGAAGCAAGTTGCAGCTATTGATTTCTCTCTGCATGTATTCTGTGGAAGCTGTATTTGCTCCTTCCCCAGGGAACATACCCCCTGAACTGCATGCTTGCTGGTGACAGCTCGGACCTCTGATACATAACCAAAGGCCTTGCCTAATATCCTTGCAACTGCTTGGGGAATTTTTATTAAGTAAAAGCATCATTAGAGTAGACAGGATGATGAAGTTTAATGAGCATCTTTTGTGCATGAGATTGTTAGTTTTGCTCTGCCAGAATCCTCATTTCTCCCCTCCAGTGGGGCAGATAGGGAGTTTAGAAGGTATCAGGGATTTTTAATCTGCCTTATATTTTATATTATGGTTTTTTATAGCTTAATATTTTTCTTAAGGCAGCCACAAATTCCTTTTGACTGTTTATATAGATGCCATCTGCACATATATGTTTATACATTTCTTTTTTCCATCCTGTGCTGGAGACGGAAAGCAGCAAGGGTGATGATAGAGAAGAATATGAAAGACATATACCACCATTAGTGAATTGCATAACCATCTATTGGAGGCTGGATCTCAAAAAAATCATTGCCTTTTGAATTAATAAGACTTCTCATGGGAATAGGATAACTGTTAATTTTTTTTCTTTGAGATTCAGCAATTTATGTGCTAAGGTTCTGTCACCCTCATAGCTGCCAGATAGGATATAAATAAAGATATTGTAACTACTTATTAATAATCTAGGTTTCACACTTTGTCCACAGATTTTCTTGCAGAGATTTTAAATTTAGCATCCTACCATAAGATTACAGATTATAAACAAAATTATTTCTCTCCATTATTGCTTCTGCCCATATACTTAGATTTTTAAAATTGGTTCTTTTCTTGGTCTGTATGAGGACTTTCCATGGAAACACCCAAAACAACAGGAGGGAGGCATATGACATGAGCAAATGACTTAGGAACAGCATATTGTACCTCTCTTATACCTGGCATTCTGAAACACAATATTTACCCAGTACACAATGTGCTTCTAGCAGTGCCTTGAGTATGTAGAATACAAAAGAAGCAAAGTCTGCCATTCCCACCTCAAGAAAATGGTACTTTTATTAAGACAAAGCTGAGGAATCCAAAAAGAGGAAAGACAAGGTAACTTAGTGCATTAAGAGTCTGAACTTCGGAATTATTGCCTAGGTTTGATGCACACCTAAACTTGCTAAGCCCCAGTCTCCTTGTTCCAAAAATACAGATTAAAAAAGCCCCAGCCTCAGTGGTTTCTTGTGACAGTGAATGCCAAGTGAGTGGTCGTTATCAAAGCCCTCTACTGGTGCTTGGAAATAATGAGCCAGGAGCAGGTATCACTTTATATATCATCAAGGGACTTAATGATGAAATCCCATAATAGTTTGTGAAGGCTGAAGCCAAGGTAGAGAGGGAGGAGAAAACTACTGAAGACCTAAAAATCTGGGTAATATCTAAATTGCAGAAAGGAGCTAGGCAGACCTGCTAGGCAGTGGTAACACAGATCAGCAAAAACCAGAGACCTAGAGGAATGCTGCCTTGTGGAAAAGATTACTTCCAGCCCTCAGATTAATTTAGCACTTTTTTAAGTTTCAAAGCACTTCAGTGAGTCTAAGCCATCTGACTGTCAAAACACCTTCAAGGTAGACAAACTGCAGATAATTCTCATTTCTCGTTAGGCTGACAGGTTCTGGGAAGAGATAGCACTCTGTGTACTTAGCTCTTAGGTCGCAGAACTCACATGAGAACCATTCTCTCACTGCCCACTGCCTTCCTCCAGACCAGCCTGAGGGCTCAGATCTGTTAGTGAAGAGAGAGGTGAAGCTGGTACGTTCAGCATTATGTGGCATTTTCTATGGCTGCTTTGTGTCATGTACCAGGCTGGGCACTTGATCCAGTAGACAGCGGGCCCTGTTTCCCATGCATAAAGCCAAGGAATATGATTATTTCGGTTATGTGTAGGACACTTTCGGTGAGGGGTCAGCATCAGGGATAACAAGAAGGGACCCATTCTAATAATAGCCATTTGACAGGGGCCTGCATTAGGGCAAGAGAAACAGAATGAAGGATGGAAATAGAGTAAATGTCATAAAGTAGCTAATGAAACCACTGCGTGATGAACCTTTTGAGAAAGGCGTGGTCCCTTTCTGCTGGAAACACACATACAGATGACATGCGTGGAATTCTAGATGCTCTCTGGTCCCCAGCTAAGAATTTCTACTGTAGAGGAGACTTCAGTCAAACTTGATTTGTGTAGTGACCATAAAAAGGGGCAGATGTTAGTTTGACTTTATTAAAGGTCTGGAGATGTAGAAGGAAGTTGGGTTAGGGAACTGCCATGTGCTTTGGTTGGGTTGATAGCTGACTTTCCACCTGGGCATATGGCATTGTGAGGGTGGACAAGGGTGGTGACTTAGAGAGCTGCTCCTCAGCAATAGCCATTGAAAATATAAAGCTAGGTGTTTTCTAGGTTTCTGAAGAACACAGAGTAAAAGCAGAAACACAAGGAGAGTGTCCAGAGAAAAGAATAAGACCCACGCTAGTACATTCCAGCCACAGGAGGAAATGTTCAAGAAAGACCAGGGTGGTCCACGTTGGTCTTGGTTGCTGTAGCTATAAAGGGGCACGAGGTCTGCAAGAGACCCTTACAGCCAATGGAAATAAGACTCCCATGGATTTTTTTCCCCCAAAATGAAGATGCTCACATTAAATAAAATTTGCATGTCAGAAATAGAAAGGCAAGCATATCACACTGCTCAGTCTATTTGTTGCAAAACTTACTCTGATTCTGGTGGGTTGGAATTCTTTGCTGTGCCATCTTAGATGTCAACATCTAAGTGTTCAGTTATGGAGCTTGTGGCGGCCAGGGTGCAGGCTGTGTTGAAAGATGCCTCTGAAGTGAGCAGCGTGAGGACCCCTGTGGCACATGGGATCATTTCATGATTCCTCCACAGGTGGTCTTCAGCGGGAGTTCTCCAGGTGACTTCTCAGGCCAGGACTCACTCCCACGGGGACAAAAATGGAGCCCTCATGAGCGAAGTGGTGCTGGCTCACTTATCACCCGCACCTTCTCGAAAAGAAGACTCCTAAGCGACACTGTTCCTTTCTTATCAATTTAGATTGTTCTTTGTTGGTTTCTCCCCTGTCCTTAATCATCTCCCATTACTCTCTATAAACCCTCTATAGATTCAAGGGAGAAAAGATTTTCTAGATTCTGTGCCAAGGGCCCCTTACTTTCTGGGTAGAGCATCTGCCTGCCTGTGGCCACTACCCCGTGGTTGACCTTCCACCTGGCTCTTAGTCAACATGCTCCAGCTGGCATGGCCACATTCCATGGGAAACCTCCCTGGAGAGGATCTACTGTAAAAGCACATGATGGCAAAGCCCTGAAGCAGGCATGCTCTGTGCTCGGGTGCCACATGTGAGAAGTGAAGAACTTGCTGGCAGAGCCTGAGCTGTAAATCTTCATGGGAGGTTGAGGTGGCACTGCCATTCCAAAACATCCTCATGCCCACATAGACAAGGCCTACTCCATATCTGATTTAATCTTCCCACCAGCTCTGCAAGATAACTGGGAATTTTCCTCCTAGTTTTGCAGATAAGAACATAAGATTGTGGTAAGCTAGTCACTTTCCAAAGTCACATGTCATTCAGGGCAGAGCGGAGCATAGGGATGCAGGGGTGTGTGAAGCCTGGTGTAGAGGCAGGACACGGAGCAGGTTTTCTGATCCAGCAGACCAGGTAAAGGAGGAGTCAGAGTCCTCAGTGGCTTTTCAGGTTTTTATTTAGATTACCAGGCATATGGCAGGCAGGGGTGCTAGGGGGCCCGCAGGCCTCCCAGCCCCCAGCAAGTCTTCACTCTTTCTGGGCACTCCGGCATTCTCTCTGCTTCTCTGCTCTTCTGTTCGTTCTGCTTCTTCTCGGCTTCTGCTGGCGTCCCCGTGACACCGCCCTTAAAAGCCCAGTCTCAACCCAGGTGAATGCCATCTACCTATGCCCACACCCTATTCCAGGTGCCCGCCATCAGGCATGCATTCAGGACCGGAAGGATCCATCATCTATCCTGATGGGGGGAGGGCAGAAAAGCCTGACATTTTTTCCTTACCCTACACCTGGGTACTGTCCTCCAAGACTCCCCGGGGCAGGGTGCTGCAGGCTGCTATAGAAAGGACAGGGAACACCTGAGCAGAATGCTGGGGAAGTAAGTGGGCCAATCATTGAGAGATGTTGTGATCTCCCCAAGTGGAACAGGAACAAGAAAAGCTGTATTTCACCAAGGAAAAAAATACATCGTAAGAGAAGATATAAGGTGACCAGGGGCCAGAATTCATTCTGATGACTTTGGCCTGTGTTAATTAATCATGTTTTTTTTATTTTCTGCATTTTATGATACGTTGATATATGGCGACCTTGCTGGTTGGGGAGAGACTGTCTTCCCAGGACTAAGTAATTCCCAGAGATGGCAAAAAACTTGCCTGCAAGCATGCCTTTCCTACACACACCAGCCACTCCAAAGCCCACTTTCTTTTTCTGAATTATACACACTGATCCAATATTTCCCCTACCCCATGTCCAGGTAAGTAATGACCTCCATAAGCCCAGAGCTGCCAAGCTTGTTCAAGCTGTCCAGTCCTAAACTCATGCAAACTTGCTTGCCTTTCTTCACCAGTTCCTGTCATTGAAACCACAGCAAAGGCTCTGGGCCACGCTCTCTCCTTCTCCCTGTAATTGCCCCTGGAAACTCCCCACGTGGTCCTGCTTGGTGCGGAGGGCCCCACCTCTCAGGAACCGTGTGTAATGAAACTTCTTTCAATAGCTTTGACCTCTGTGTGGTCACCCAGTCGGCTCTATAAATTAACTTGCCAGGTACATTAAAAACAGGGGCCTTGAGCATTAAGTCCCTGAATGAAAGGTGTGGGAACCATCCACTCTGTAGTAAAGAGGAGACAGTTGGTTTTTGTTCCTACTTCTTCTGGTAGAGGTAACACCCACGTTTCCTTTGGGGAACATGTTCCTCTTTCTGAAACTTAATATTTAACTTTTTCTTCTCTTCAGTGAGCTGCTATTGCAGAAATTTTTTTTCCTGCTAAAATTAAGGAGAATCCTCTCTGATAGGATGCCCCTGCTAGCCCAGGTTTCACTTACTGATTTGTTTCCTATTGTTGATGCAACACATTACATTAACTTGGCAACTAAAAGCAAAACAAATACATTGTCTTATACTTACGGAGGTCAGAAACATGAAATTAAAGTGTCAGCAGGGCCGAGCCCTGCAGGATACTCTAGGGGACTGTAGGGGCAGGAATGGACATAGTGCAGATTTTCTGATCCAGCAGACCGGGTAAAGGAGGAGTCAGAGTCCTCAGTGGTTTTACAGGTTTTTATTGGGATTACCAGGTACACGGCAGGCAGGGGTGCTGGGGGGCCAGGAGGCTGGCAGGCCTCCCAGCCCCCAGCAAGTCTTCACTCTGTCTGGGCTCTCCGGTGATCTCTCTCTCTCGGCTTCTCTTTCGGCTTTTTCTGCTTCTGCTGGTGTCCCCATGACGCCGCCCTTAAAAAGCACAGTCTTAGCCCAGGTGAATCCCATCTACCTAGGCCCACACCCTACTCCAGGTGCCCGCCATCAGGCATGTATTCAGGACTGCAAGGATCCATCATCTCTCCTGATGGCGGGAGGGCAGAAAAGCCTGACATTTTTCCTTACCCTACACAGACCTTGTGCTTCCTTGCCTTTTTGGCTTCTAGAAGCTACCTGCATTCCTTGGCTGGTCGCCTTTCCTCCTTCAAAGCCTTCAAAGGTCTCTCTGATTCTGACCCTCTTGCTTCCCGCTTTGCAAGAACCATTGTGACCATATAGGTGCAACTCTACATAATACGGGGGTCTGTTACCTGGAGTTTAAAATCATTCATTCAACCCCCTCTGCAAAGTCTCTTTTGCAATTCAAGGTAACACATTCACAGGTTTCAGGGATTAGAATGTGGACATCTGGGGATAAAGCTACCCCATAGCTGGTAAAGCCAGGAAGGAAACTCAACGCTTCTGCCCCTAAGCTGGTCGTTCCTCCTCTGCCCAGCTACGCCTCCACCTTGGGGATGGCCGCTTAGTGAAACGCGGACTCTCTTCTGCCCACACAGCAGAAGGAGTGAGAGGATCACGCGAGAAGGCCAGCGTCATCCCTGCTCTGCCGGTGACTCACTGAGGAAGTGGGGCAATGCATTTAGCTCTGCTTAGTTGCTTTCTTCAAAGAGGATTAAAACCTTTCTTCCAGAGATGCTTGGGGTTTGGCATTGATAGAATATACCCTGTTATTTTTCAGATAAAAAAGTCCTAAAGACGTAATCATGTAATTATCTTTATTTAATCACTCTGACTATAATCACACATCAGCCCTAGTTTTCAACAAGCATTTGCCGGCCACTTCCATTCAGCTGACCATGGTGCCGGGCATATTTAGCAACTGCAGCCACCCTGCAAGGAAAGCTATACCGTCACGTTGTTACAGAGGAAGAGACCGAGGCACGATGGGGTGTGGGGAATGAATCATTTACCCGAAGTCAACAATTAGTAAGTGGCAAAACTAGGAGTTACACAACAAGTTAAGGACTATTGTCTCCAATCTGCTCCTTATAGTGACTTGATAAGTAACCCCAGGCTACACAATGGGATTTGAAACGCTGAAACATTCCACTTCTTCCCTAAAAATGAAAAGAGCCTTGCTGAGTGCTGAGCAGTGTTTGCACCCCCTTCTGAAATGACATTGCTAGCAGGGCCAGCTGCATACCCATCCTTTCTGGGATGCCTTTTGTGTCTGCTCCTTCAAGACATGGCATTTAGCAGGCCCTTATCAAATCTTCGTTCTCTTCTGCCTTTGACCTCTTATTTCTATCAGTGACACTTTCCTAGCACCACAGCATTGCCTGGTTAACAAGTGCATCAACTGTGGAGTTGTATTTCTACAGATTCCTGTAACCCTTAAAGTTTGGTGTCTGTAAAAATGTGTGTATTTTTGACCTTATGGGAGTAAGGGTTTGGAAAGTCTGGAATACAGACTCACAAGGTTGTGAGGAAGCTGTATAGCTAAAAGGCCCTGAGACTGCAGGCACAGGACTGAGTCACACCTCCACTCTGGGCCAGGCGAGGTGGCCTCGGGGACCAAAGGCCTTCAGGGATATTACTCTGTAGCATTGAACTGTGAGCTGGAGGAAAGCAGCATCTTAGGAAGAGGAGAGGACTAAGAGAAGAAAGAATATGCTTCAGCAAGTATGTTGATAAAACTGAGGAACATAACAGACAAATCTACTTTGACCAGGGTTTCTTCTCCCAATTTGATGCATCTGGGAAAGATGCTCAGAGGCAGAGGGTAGCGGATACAGAGTTTGGATCTTTCTGGCTCCCCCTTGACTGCTACACAAATTAAGAGCAAACTTGTAGGCGCTAATGCTAATTTTCTAGGATATGCAGTGCCTGCTTAACACAAGAGCTCTGCTTCCCCTTTATCTGGACAACTTTGCAACACCTGGCTCTATGGACTTTTGTTCTGATCTGCTGCCAACTTCAGACTCTGCATTTAAGTTCTTTCGGAGCAGAGACCTATGTTCATGATCAACATAGGTAGAACTGTCATAGTGATGCTACAATGTACATGGAAGCCTCTGGAGAAAATAGAATACAGTATGATCCATCCAAACCCAGGTGTCCTATTTCCCCTAAGCAGTCAACCCATTGGGCAGCTCCATGTGCTGAATCATCCCTCGAACTTGGGGCAGTGTCATCAGGAGCATCAGTGATGCCAAGTTGTGCCTCACTGCACATGGCAGCAGTTTGCATGGCAGAATTCAAGCCTGACACGTGCATGTCCTTACCTTGCATGGACCTTACAACAGGGGACAGCATAGGGATGCCAACCTTGGAATCACCTTCACTGGGTTGGCACAGGCAGTAACGAAAGCTTTCAGACGATGCCTTTGCTCTGAAGGAACTGCGATACACTAGGGCTCTCTCAGGAACACAGTCATATCAATAAGGGCAGTTAAGGTTGAGCTGTATTTATTTTAGGGTGACTTTTAATTTAGTTTAATCAGAATTACTCATAAATTATCCATTAATTACCATCTCCTGTTCAGTTCAATCCCCTCAGCCATGGAGCCAGCTTCGCCTGCGATGGATGCCATCCACTGTAATTGTAGGGTACTTTGTCAACATTTAATCAGCAGTGCTTATTAACGTGGCATTGATGTGCGGCCGACATCCCAGCACGATCAATCACACAGGAGCAGCCAGCGTGCTCGGACACCATTGCTCTCTGTCACGTTATCCAGCCCTTGGGCTTTCTGGCAGGCACGATGCTCACTTTTCACTAAATGGACACTCTATCTCGTCAGTTCCTCCCAATTTTTGTCATTGTCGACTTAAACACTCCGGGCCTTTGAGTTCAGTCTGGAACAGCTGGGCTGAGCATTCGGTTCACAAAACTGAATCTCTTCCTCTGGTGTTTTCACACCCTGCCCAGTGAGTGTGACATTGCAAGAGGCTTGTCCAGAATTAGACCTTGTGGCAGCTGTGTACGCGTGTGTATAAGAGAATTTTAAATTCTTAATATAGTATGTGACCCAGAGACAACAGAAGTGATCTTTGGAGATGAATCTTTTGCTTACAGCTCTGCCAGTAGCAGCTTATCTTGTGTTAGTAGATGGAGCTCATGGTTTCCCTCCTCTCTTTTTCAGCCTCTACGGCAGACATATGCAGGCAAACCCAGAACCGCCGAAGAAAAATAATGACAAATCAAAAAAGATCAGCCGGAAGCCCCTGACAGCCAAGAACAAATAAGGGGTTGGCACGGGCTGGACATCTGGTCCCTTCTCATTATTCTGTCCTCTGTTGCTGTACCCTGCAAATAAATACGATGTGTGTGGTGTGTTTTTTTTTTTTTTCTTTTCGCTTTCTCTTTCTAGTGCTTATCACCTTACCTTTTAAACCATTTTGGTAGGTGGTAGTTTTTTGGTAAGTTCTTAAAACCATTTCCATTTGTTTCCTTAAAATTGCCAAAGATAGGGCCTCCTTGGTGGCGCAAGGGGTTAAGCATTGCACTATGAAGCAATCCGCAGCCACTGCAGCACGAGTTCGATCCCCAGCCGGCCAGGGAGCAACCCATATGGCGCAGCAGACCTCTCCTGTCTCATCCGCTGCTCCCCTCAGCAGTGTATTTCAGTCAGTCTGCCAGTTCTGTTCCCCACTCTGTCTCTGATGAATCCTCTCACCACCCTCCACACCTCTGGCCTGTACCCAGCCCTTGAATGCATAAATAAATAAATCTTTTTTTAAAAATTGCCAAAGTAGCAAACAAAGCCCTAATTCAACTGCAAATTCCATAGTGGATAAGGTTTCAGTGCCTTGAATAGATATTCACAAAGTTGCTTAATTAAAATTATATAATCATTTCATTGTCACAATTGACACTTTTCACTCTTCTGTTTATTCACATAACTCATTATTTTAAAATAAAAGTATTCTTGTACCACCAAAATATGTTAATTTAACTTACAAATGATTTTAATAAAATCTTGAATTTGTATCCTGTTGTTTTTTGAAGAGAATAAAGAATAGTCTGCTATTGGAATACACATTTTTGTTTACTTTTCCCCCCAAAATTATCTTGTCCAATTTTATTGTTTGTAGATGATAAACTCTGAAACTTTCCATGAAAGAAATGCAAAATTAAATCAGAGTTAGTTTCTTCTCACATTGATTTGTCAGGGTTTTTTTTTTTTTTTTTTTTTTCTTTGAAGACTGTTGCTAAATTAAGAAGGAGCAGAAAAACAAATCTCTTGGAGATTCTGCCAAAGGATTTTGGAAAGCGGTATTTCTTAGCTAAAGAACTGGTGACTTCTGCCAGTGACTGGTAGACAGGAGCTGTGAAACGGAGAGAGAAAAAAACTCAAGTATGTTTCTTGTCACTGTGGAAAATCTGTTCATATCAAATCGTTCTTCTAAGTGACTTTGATGATGCCAAAGAAGTTTTGTAAATGTGCACCATCTATACCACACTCAGTGTAGAAACTACATTTGCGGAGCCTTTGAGCAACCAATTATTGAACGTCCATGATAGGCAGATTTGTTCTTCTCACAGGTGATATGTATATAAATGAAATTAATCCAAGCAATAGTTTTGTGCTAACAGGACTGCCACACTGGAACGCCTAGAAACAAGGTGTGTGAAAATCAACCTGCTCTCAGCCGGTTGTCCTGTGCCTACCGCTGCACCATCTTTCAGCTTCCCAGTTGAATTCCCAGGACCGGGATCACTGGAACTACAAGTCAAAGGCCAAAGTCAAAGCCAAAAGAAAAGAAAAGAATAAAACACAAAAATAACCCTGACCTTCCTTAGTAAATGGACCTTGCATTTGAATCAGAGTCCACCTAACATGTCTACATTTCTTTATTCTGAATAACTTACTGAGGAACAGCCCTGTGGGAAGAGGAATCCTCATGTGCCATCACCTATTTGGCAATAAGGTTGATGTAATTTTTCAAGGTACACTGTTTGCCTCCACCTGAATTTTTAATTGATTTTTTAGAGTATGAAATTGCAGGCGGAAGAACAGAATCTTCTGTTGTTGATTGGAAAAACTTAATCTAACACTAGCAACAAAGCATTTGTAAAAATACCACAATATATGCTTATGAGTAATTTTTTAAAAAGATGAACACGCGAGATAGAAATATAGTCAATATGCATAAATTCACAGGAAGATATGTCTCCAAGAAACATGAAAAAAAAAAGTTGAAACTCAGTAGTAATCAAAAAAATACAAATCAAAACAAAAAATGAAAAATACATAGCAATGAGAAATGTGCCAATATTTTTAAGGTAGGACTCAGTGCTAGAGGAGTAACATGAGATTAAACACATACTGCTATCAGAAATATAAATTTCTCTCCAGGACAGTGGTAGCAATTTGACATCATGTAGCAAAACCTTAAAATTGTATTCTCTGGCCCAGAATTTTTATATCTAGAAATCTATCCTGGGGAAATTATTTAAGATACACATAAAGAGCTATAGTGGAAATTGCCCTTAACATCATTGTAGACACAGGATGGGGAAAAGCCAAACAGTCATGAAGGGAAGAGTGAGTAATTGTGATGTAGCCACATGATAAATTTTTATGATGACATTAAAAATTGTTGAATAGTACTTAAGGACATGGATAATCATATCACCCAAGTTAAGTAATAAAGCGAGATTTTAAAAAAAAAATAATTTCAATTGTGTAAGAGGAAACTTTCTGATATGTATACACAGAAAAATGGAAATGGTCTTGGGTTTTATGGTTGGTAAGTTATCTCTGGTGAATCAAGATTTTAAAAAAATTATACATTTTCTGTACTTTAAATTTTCTAAAATGTGCATGATGTACTTTTATAATCAGAGAATGTTAAATGCATATATTTTCAAAATGAAATGGATGGATTATGCAATCTGGAACATGGGATTATATATTTCAACCATAAAAATTTTAGGTGTGTTTTTATTATTTTGTCACTACAGTGGGTTTTCACCTTTCACACTGATTTTGTTTACTTGGTATCTGGATTAACAGAATACCCACAATTCAAAAGATAGCTTTTCTCCCCAGTTTGTTGAGAGAAAATGCACATAAAACACTGTGTATTTTTAAGGTATACAGCATAATGACATGCCTCTATGGTAAAATGGTTACCCCAATATGTTTAGTTAATTCCCATAATCTCATATAGATACAAAAAAAGCCAGCTTTTTGCTCATGTTGAGATTCTTGGGTATACCCTCAACAACTTTCAAATGTACCAGACCACAGTGTTGCCTGTAGTACAGACAGGCAGTGCTGAAACTGCAAGACAGTGGTCAAAAAATCTTGGGGGGAATGGATGTTTCCATATCTTGGTTATTGTAAATAACATTGGGTTTTCTTTTCCTTTAGATATCCCCAGAAGGGGGATTGCTGGATCATGTAGTGGTTCCATTTTAAATTTTTTGAGGAACCCCCTTACTCTTCTATAATGATGTGCCGATTTATATTTTCAGCAGCAGTGCACAAGGGTTCCCTTCCTCCACATCCTGGCCAGCATTTGTTGCCATTTGCCATCTTGATACCAGCCGTTCTGAGAGATTCATTGTGGTTTGGATTTGTATTTCCCTTATGATTGGTGATGTGAAACACCTTTTCATGAATAGATTAGCCATTTGTATATCTTCTTTGGATAAAATCTCTACTCAGACACTGCCCATTTGTAATTGGGTGTTTTTCTGGGTTGTTTTTTTTTTTGTTTTTTTTTTTTTCTGCTATTGAGTTGTATGGGTTCTTTGTATCAGACACATGGTTTGCAAATATATTTTGCCATTCCATAAGTTGTCTTTTTATTTTGTTCATCTTCTGCTATGCAAGAAGTTTTAGTTTGATGGAGTCTCTGTAGTATATTTTTTGTTCTGTTTCTGGTGTTTTAGGTGTTACATTAAAAAAAAAAAATCATTGACAAGAACCATGCCAAAGAGCTTTTTCCCTGTGTTTTCTTCTAGGGTTTTTATGGTTTCTTGTCTTACTTTTAAGTCTTTAATCCATTTGAAGTTAGTTAATTTTTGTAAGTGGTGCAAGAGAGTGTGTCCTTTCATACTTTCATAAATGAATACAGTTTCCCCACTACCATTTAATGAAGAGATTCTCTTGCCCAATGAGTATTTTCTCTTGTCAAATATTAGTATATGCACAAGCTTCTTTCTGGGCTGTCAGTCCTGCTCCACTGGCTGTGTGTTTGTTTTTATTCCCTGTGATATGAGACTGAGTGGGATCTCCCACAGTGTGGGGAAGCTAGATAACTGCTCTGGCCTCTCTTTTCTCACTGGACGGACCATAGACTCAGGAGACATTTCTCTGTGGTGCTGAGCTAGCCTGGGGAAGGGACCATGTGGTCAGCATGTAGCTGATCCTTTTACCTCAATCACTCTGTCTTGGGCTCCTATGGAGAGACCAGACACTTCTGGTACTGTCCCAGAAGTGCCTTGTCCATGAATTGTTGTTAGCTCTAGGGAGAAGAAGCAAGCCAGGAACAACCTGTGTAACCATCTTGATGATGTCACTCTCTCCAAAAGGTAGCTTTTAATCAAAATAGCCCGACCTTTTTAGCACAACGATGAGACTGGTGGTCACGGGGATACCTGGTAGTCTCTCAAGATGGCCTTCACCCTAGGTCTTTGTGCCTATCAAAACCGGTTGATGATTTTTATACCTTGTTTAAACTTCTTTCCTTAGACTTCTGTTTATATAAAACACTGGGCCTGTCCATGTGCTTGGATACCACAGAGATGTGTGCAAAATACTTTTGTGTATATAATTACATTTGGTCCTCATGGTTACCTTGAGATAGGTAAGGCAGGATTATTTAGCAATAAGTTGTATAATAACTCTTTTTTTAAAAAAGATTATTTATTCATACAAGCACTGGGTACAGTCAGAAGCGCAGGAGGGTGAGAGAATTCACCAGAACCAGAGCCAGAGCAGAGAGCAGAACAGGCAGAAGGACCGAAGTACACTGCTGAGGGGAGCAGCGGGCGGCAGGAGAGGTCTGCGTGGCATGTGGGACCCTCGCCGGCAGCCGGGGATCAAACCGGTGCTGCAGAGGCTGCAGGCAGCCTCTCAGCCCAGCGCTCAACCGCTGCGCCACCAGGGGAGGCCCATATAACTCTTAAATCAAGAAAAGTGTTTTTCTTTCTTTGCTAGAAGTTAGGTGTTCTGTTTATTGTGAGTGTGCCTTCTTTTTGTCTTTGTTTTCAGTTAGTAGAGGGACAAATAGAAAAAGTTAATTGGTGAGAGGTTCATTGTTAAAGGGTTTTAGGGTTTTTTTGGTATCAGAATTACTCAGACACTATCAAGTTACTGTGCATTTTGAATCTCTGTGAAGGACCACAGAACCACTTTTTCACTATTACACTGTACTATTGTAGAACCCACTTTGGAGTACATTCTCTATGGGATCAAGCATTGGCCTAGAGTCATACCACATTTGAAATAGAAAGTGCTGGGAAACCACTTAGCATAGGTTAATCCTCACTATAATAAACTGGAGGCATTGATACAGAATGAAAACCATGAATCCATTAACTGGGTATCTCGGTCATTGTATAAGAAGTAATTGGTGCATGTTTTTATTTAGATACAGTCACATACTTTGTAGTTAATACTTTTGTCTCAATCAATTACAAAGTTATGATTCTAACACCTAACGTTTCTAAGGATGTTTCATAATCATAATATTCCACATACACCCTTTAAAAAATGTTCTGTACTCACCTTCAGAATATAACCAGAGGGCCTCCCCGGTGGCGCAGCGCTTGAGTGCTGGGTTGTGAAGCTGCCCGCAGCCTCTGCAGTGGCGGTTCGATCCCCGGCTGCCGGGGCGAGGGTCCCACATGGCTCGCAGACCTCTCCTGCCGCCCGCTGCTCCCCTCAGCAGTGTACTTCAGTCCTTCTGCCTGTTCTGCTCCCTGCTCTGGCTCTGGTGAATTCTCTCACCCTCCCGTGCTTCTGACTGTACCCAGTGCTTGTATAAATAAATAAATAAATAAATAAATAAATAAATAAATAAATAAATAAATAAATAAATAAATAAATAAATAAATCTTTAAAAAAAAAAAAAAAGAATATAACCAGAACTAAAGTCTTCTCACCATCCTCTTCCACCCTGGTCCTGGCCACCCTCACTTCTCTCTGGATCACTATAATTCCTTCAGTTGGTTTCTTGCGTTTACCCCTGACCTCTCATTTCTGTGTTCAGCACCTCTTAACACTGACATGAGATCACACTTCTGCTCAGAGTATTGCTCAATGTCTCTCAACACCATGGTCTATAAGGTTGAACCTCCTGCTTTTCTCTCTACTTCAGCTGTCCTGGCCTCCAGGGTCTTCCCATCACACAACTTTTATTTTTTCCTAAAATATTCCTCTCCCAACTATCATTACTTCACCAACTTCAAATCTTCATTAAAAAGTCACTTTTTCAATAGGGCCTTCACTTACAACTCAGTTTATTTTATTGCCTGTCTTCTACCCCCAGAAGGTAGCTTCTCTCATCCCCAGAATGTCGGCTCCATTATCTCTGAGTTCTATGAGGAAAAGTCAGTAAACTGTGGCTCACAGGCCAGATCCACCCCTTGCCTATTTTTGTAAATAAATGCTTACTGGAACACAGCTGTTCCTACTATTTTACGTATTGTCTGACTGCTTTGTGCCAGCCCAGCAGAGCTGACTGATTGTGACAGAGACCATATGCCCCAGGAAACCATAAATGTTTGCTATGTGGCTCTTCACAGAAAAAGTTGGCTAATTATTCCATTAACTGCTATATCCCTGACCTTTCCAATGATGTCTGGTACATTAATAGGTGTTCTGTAAATATTTATTTAATGAAATGCAATAGTGTTGTTCTTTGGATGGTATAGAGCTAACATTAAGGAGGAAGACTGGGAACACTGTAGACATTCCTGGGGGTTTTCTGCTTCACAACTTGAGCCCATTTGATATATCAAGACCAGATTTCTGTGAGGGAAAAATAATCTCTGAACACTTTATTCAGACAGACAGAGTAGGTGATGCTTTATTCAACCCCGTAAAACTTCCAATAAACTGTTACCTGAATTTGGGGTTTGTGTTGTACTGACCCAATTATTGCATACTTGATGATTTAAAACCTTCATTGAATACCCATTGGTTTCTCCTATAGCAACTGATATTGAACGCTGCATTCTGATTTACCTCTTATGAGTCCGGAGAAAGGGGTCCAAAAGCAAACAGAGTGCTCTGGTCAGTGTGAGTAAGGACAAAAGGACAAAAGGACCTGTGCATCTTCACCAAAATAAACTTTGGAAAGCAATGTTTAAGGTGGCAGGACCAGCAACCACACTACTGTAGTTCTGTTCTACCCAAATACTTGTGACCTCAAATCAGTCATTAATCCTTAATGTAGATACTTCTATCTGTAATTTGATAAGATGCCATATGTATTATGTGTGTTCTATAATTATATGTGTATGTTGTATCCTTAAACTGCCCACTAATAATCTTAGAAAACCCCTGTGCTCTTTAGAAATAAATCAGGTACTATTAATACTGCATATAAATATTTTGTAATACACCTCTTACCTCATGCTATTTTACACATAATAGAATTTGGTAATTTCTAATTTTCTCCTTAATTGGTTTTATGCTGCTAATGCTCTTTTTATTGGGGAACTTCTATATATGAAGCACTTTAATGTTTCCTTTCATTCTTACTCAGTGATCATCCTCATTTTATAGGAAATTTGACCTCATAGAGATTCAGGAACTAAAGAAAATTCTCTTGATTTTTTCAGTGTCCTTTTCTCAATCTCACTTTGCACTCTGCTGTCAAGCAAGACTGCAAAAGGCAGCAGTTTTCCTCCCTGTCACCTCTTCTATTGGAGTTTTTGTTTGTGATCTCCTGAAATGTGCATTTTATTAACACATTTAGGTCGGTGCTTGATGGCTGCCAGGCTGGTAAAGTCCTGTTTCTGTAAATGCTGGAACTTTGGTTCTGCTGTCTCGGTACCCCGTGCTAGGTAATGTGACAAAGTCTCTCTGATGGCCAAATGATGTACTGACCAAAGCAGCTAAGCCTCGGTCCTGAGAGCAGCTCTGCCTTTTTCCGGTTTCACCCAGAAATGCTGTACCACACACACTATCCCATCAAGAAAATAGTTTTCTCCAAAGGGTCTTCTCTCACATGCCTGGTCCTCTGAAATAGGTGGTGAGTGGCTTTGGGTTTCATTTTCAAGCAGTTTGGCCTGGAATGATCAGACCATCTGTAGCTTTGTTTTTAGTGTCAATCAGAGACCAAGGATCGTATTCATGCTGGTATCCTAATCCTAGCAGAATA
Source organism: Talpa occidentalis (assembly GCF_014898055.3). Taxonomy (NCBI): domain Eukaryota; kingdom Metazoa; phylum Chordata; class Mammalia; order Eulipotyphla; family Talpidae; genus Talpa; species Talpa occidentalis. The sequence goes on along the minus strand of NW_023601433.1, from coordinate 64,030,330 downwards.
CCTAGAGCATGTTAGACATTGAAATATTGTTGCATAAATGAATGCTGTTTCTACTGGATATTTCTAATGTGTTCCTGTTGTCCCTAAGCATTTGTACTCATAAACAGAAAGATCGCATCTTAACAATGGTTTATTTAGAATCTCTCTGAAGCATTAGGCAGCCCTCTAATAAATTTTCAGGCCCAGGAATTGGGAGTGAACTAAGTAAACTGGTTGGGATAGGAATGTGTTATCAGAAAAGGCCTCTAATTAGGAAAATTGTTTTCACCTACTACTTAGAGAATGTGTCAGCCCCTCATGTAAGAACAAAATGAGCCATCATTTACACAGCTGCCAGTGCATGTGGCTCTCTAAGGTCAAGAATTCTCTCCTACCCCAGAAAGCCTCGGAGGGTCCAGTCACAGGGCCAGCCTTGTGTGTCTCTGGAGACACTGTCTTCTTGATGCTTCTGCCGAGCACACTCTGAAATTGGCATTTTCTGTGTGCAGGTGTTGTCAGAAAAACCAACTCATTTCTGCCCCAGGAGGAAAGCAGCTTCTACTAGCTAACAGCTGAAAGTGGAGAAAGAAGCCCAATCCATTCATAACTCCCCCGGAGTACCACCCAAAATATCCCTGCCACACCAGGCCAACAGTCTCACTGCTTGTGTGGGCTGCTGTATCTGTCGCTTAACAAAGAGCCACTTCTTGAATCACACAATGCAGCTGTGAGACCGGTGTTTCCATTAGGGAAAGTCTGCCTGTATCCTCCATCTCAGCTCTGAGATCATGGAGCCATCTAGCAGCTCCCATGCAGGGTGGTGCATTCCTGTTGGGTTTTGCTAGGGCCAGCAAGGGATAGGATTTGGGTGAAAAACAATAAAAATCACACTTGATCTTTTGAAAAAAAAGGTATGTGAGGCTGGTGGTTTCCACTGCAGGTGCCTGCTGGGCACACACATGATGTGCCTACCTAGGTTGCCATGGGCTGAGGAGAAGGTGAAGTCAGAGGGAGTGGTCTGTGCAAATGGGACTGTTCAGATGGCTGTGGCCTTGGGCTTTCTTATCTGCCTTAGTCACTGGAATGGGTTGAATAGTATCCATCCAAAATTTTTTGTCTGCCTAGAACTTCAGAATGTGACTTGATTTGAAAACAGTCTTTGCAGATGGTACATTGAAATGCAGTGATTGTGGTTTGGGTATGCCTAAATTCAATGACAGGTGTCTTATAAGAAAGCCATGTGAGGACAGAGGGATACATGGGGAAGAAGGCCATGTGACAATGAAGGCAGAGTTGGAATGATGCAGAGGCTGGAGAGACACTAGGGGTTAGCAGCAATATTAAGAGCCAGAAAAGGCAAGGACAGCGCCTTCTCTGCAGCCTTCAGAGATGCATGGCCCTCCAGACACCTTGACTTTTGCTCTTCCAGCCTCTAGAGCTGTGACAATAAATTACCCTTGGTTTAACCCACCAAATTGGTGGTACTGGTTTCAGCAGGAGGGCAGAACAGACCTGGACTTCTCCTCTGGGGCCAGGGAGGCCCAGGGAACATAACTTGCAGCCGGTGGCAATTGCCTCTCTGATCAGAACATAGAAACCAGAGCTGCCCAGGGTGATCGGTGGTTTTTGTTCCATTGTTGGTGGCTCTAGAACTATGTGTGACTAGCATCCTAGAATGGATGTGAGTGCAAATGAATGTGACCCACATCCTAGAATGAATGTGAGTCCAAAGAGAGATGAAGGAAGTTGTTTTACCCACTCCTGACTGTAGCAGCTTCCCCAGTTAAAAATCAGAATGAATCTTATTTTGCTGGGCAGCTATTGCTGTAGAAAAGACTAAAAATGGAACTGCCTCTTGAAGAATAAAAAACTTTTTGGGTTACCTCATTAAAGAAGTCTCATTTCTTTATAGGTATTGGGTGACATTTTATATTCACACTTATTTTCTGATCCAGAGCTATAAACAAAGACCCAAAAAAAAATCAATATGAAAAGATTCTTTCTGAGCTGGCTAAATTATACTATTTTTTTCTTTGTTGCTAGGTAAGGCTTATTTATACAGTTTTATGCATAGAATGTAAAGCTTATGTCCAGTTGCCCTCTGAGAAACCTTCACAATAGGTTTGTAATAATAGAGGTGATTTATTAATTCATTCATAAAATAACAGTTATTGGGTATATGTGAATTGTGTGCTGATTCTCAGATACTAAATCTGGAAGGATCTATAGGTCACAAAGGAGAGGTTGCCTCTGGGGATAGAAGCGGAACGTTCCATTGTCTACCCTTTTTTAAATTTAACTACATGTATTAAATATATAGAATAAGATATCAATAACATTTTAATTTTGGCACAATATTTTCTCTAAAATAACTTGTAAATGTTTATTGAACATACTTTCCATACATATACCCTTCTAACTATGGAGTATATAGTTTTAAATGAAGCAGACAGAATTCTGCCTCCTTGGAACTTAATAGTCATGTCTAATGAAATAAAACCTCTGTATACTAATAGTCATATAAATAATTTCTTTTTTATAACTGTATAATTACAAATTTGATCATCAGAAAAAGAATTTGGTGCTGTAAGAAAAAAAATCGCATGAGGAACCAAATAAGATGAGACTCCCGAAAAATCTAAGGGAATGATGTTTTTTCTGAAGGAATATAGGAATTAATGAGACAAGAAAAGAAAGGAAGGGTGTTCAACCTGAAATCTGCAGGTGAGCAGGAGTTTGGTACTTTTCTGGAACTGGAAAGAAGGTCAGAGTGGCTGGAGAAGAGTAACTAGAAAGGCAAGGTAAGCAGGGATCGGATCACTCAGGATTTTTGCCCATCAGAAGATATTCAGGTGCCATCTACATGCCTGGTACTGTCCCAGAACTAGAAATTCAGTGGTAAAGAAACACAGGAGCTTTCCACACAATTTTACGGGTTTGGATTTCATTATGAACCCAAAGGAAATCCATTGAAGGATTTGAAGCAATAATTGATATGATCTGATGTAGATATTTAGAAGACCATTTAGGAGAAGTGGAGACTGCCTTGGCACAGTATCACCTGGGCGATGAACTTTGTTTTACCACTTTACTGTGTGGCTATTGGTTAACAGTACTTGTATTTTACTGGCCTCGGGTAGCAAAATGGCAGCCATTCTATTCCACACAATGGTGTGTCCATTCTGGAAAAGTTTCTGTAGGAAACCAAAATATGAGAAGGTGGGATTTAACCTGTTTTTTTTTTTTTAACCGCTAACTTTTTAAAATATATATATATACACTTCATTTTACCATTTAGAGCAATTAGCACAAAATTTCATACTGAACCATCATTTAGCAAACTGACATGAACTCAAACTGACATAAACACCACCACATTTGAAACCAACCCAAACCACCCAGTCAAATCACAGCTGACTTAAAGGCCACATGGCAAAAGCCCTATAGAAGAATTCCAGAGTAAGACCAGGCACCAAATTATCCCACTGAGTCAATTGATGATATTTCTGTTACCAGGTAACTTTTATTTTGCCATTTTACTCTTTAGAAGTGTTACCACATCTCCCCCAGCAACTGGTTGTTTTTGTTCTTTATCATTTCTGACTACCAGGAACAAAGATCACCAACTTTATAAAGTAGAGATCATATGTATGCATTATAAAAAGTTCTTACCGCATTTACATTTTTCACATTTTCCCAAGAAATGCTTCCTTGCATATAGTTAGCAACTTATGCCATTATATATGGAGACAAGAGTAGATAGATATAAATTCCCTACTCAGCCAATTTTGTCTAATCAAAGCTTTGGGAAATAAAATAGCATCTATTGCTGTCTTAACTATATTCCCCCTTCTCTTAAAAAAAGATCGTGGTATGAAAACACGATGTCAGAGAACCTTAGAGGATTCGTTCAGGGAAGGTTTTTGGAGACAAATCATCCAACTCTCTCATTTAGTAGATGAGAAAACGGAAGCTCAGAGAAGTCAAGTGATCTCAGAAATCCAAGGGTCTCACCAAATTAGTGTCCAAACCAAGACAAGAATCAGGATGTCTGGACATAATTCAGGGATAATTTAATAAAATACTACAAAGGAAGAATAGAAACAAACCTACAAGAGCAATGCAAAGGTGGTCTTCCTTGGAAATTTCATAATCGCCATACCTTGTCCTGATCTGTCAAAGAGATTGGCTTGTATCTTCTGTCTCTTCTATGAAGAGTTGAGTTAAATAAGAGACTGGTGTTTGGTGAGTTACTTTGCTGTAGCTCAATCCCACCACCACATTTGGAGCCAAACCAGATACTCAGATCAAACCACAGCTAACTCAAAGACCACGTGGCAAAAGCCTCTTTTTTGGAATGTGATGTAGTACGATATTTACTTGCATAATCCCAGAGATTTGTTTGGGGTAAAAGAAAGCTCAGCTCCAAAAAGCAAAAGCAAATCCCTTTCATTAGTTATTTGAAAAGAGAAGTCTGAAATTCTTCCAAAGATGAGCATTGCTAGAAAAACCTAGAAAAATATCAAGTACAATCCAGGTCTAGTGGAATGGAACTGGTGGTTTCTGCATGTTTGGAAGACTGCCTGAAGCAAAGAACTATATTTGAGCAAAGATCCATCTAACCCAACTAAAGAGAGATACTGTCAACAGGTCTCGCCATGCCAGTCTGTTCATGTGAGGGCTATTTTTCCCTCGCAAAGTAGCAAAGAGGAGACAAAGAGAGGGAACTCTCTCATTTTCCCAGGCCCCTAAAATGTACCTAGAACTTTGTGTGTTGTCTTACCTAAATTTTATTAATCCTAGCATAATACAGTAGTGCTACATGATAGGTTTGCACATCTCAACTCATTGCTCTGTCTCATTATCATACCAAAATATTAAATATTAAAGCTGAAATATTAAAGCTGGTTGTCATTGCTGTTTCTCATTATCATACCAAAATGGTTGAAATATTAAAGCTGGTCGAAATAAACAGAAGCATCTTGTAGCTTAGCCTCCTCTGCTCTTCCCCTGTGCATGCCATCCTCTGTCTCCTCCTAGGTAAGGGTAGCTTGAGTGAAAAAGAAAGCAAAGTATGACCAGAATAAACAAACATTTGAAAAGATGTTCTAGTGAAAGTCTTGGAGTAGGCTGCTTCATGGGCATGAGAAGCCTAAGAATATGAGGATAATGAGGAGACGGGTAGGGGTGACAGAAAGATGGTCACGAAAAATCAGCATATCAATAAAAATACTTCAGATCTTTAAAAACTGCAAGAATGGATTCACATTGTCACTCAGTATTGTTTGAAGTAACAGTAAATAGTAATTAAGTCTCCTTCATCACATTTCCATTTGGGACATGCAAATTAGGTGAAATTATTTTTGATTTCCAGCCATATCAACTGAAATCCTCCTGTTGAGTGATACACAGCAACTGACAAGTGTGGTGTTAATCCTCCTCCAGGATATACAGCAAAGCAGTGCATTTCCACCCTATTTTGAACAGAAAAGTTTAAAATGGTAGAAGTTTTTAGAATGATGTTGTCTGCCATAATTTTATGCTTAGATCTGTGTGCGGTGCAAGTAGTTGTTAAGCATCAGCAAAGGTTCTGGCTAAATTCCACTACTTGAAAAGGTGCCTAGGGGGTGGGATCTAAAGCTCACAGAGTCACAAAAGGTTCCGCATTCAGTGGAGGGGGTTATATTACGGAAGAGTCTGTTATAGATGTGAATCTATCGCTGTGTGTTTCAAAGGCTGTGTTTCTTGAAACATTTTAATGTCCTCCCTCAGTTGGAATCATCTGTGTCCAAAATAACAAATGGTCCCATACTTTTTCCCCTCTGTACCTCAGAAGGCTTGCTTTTTTGAAGTAGATGGAAATTGGTGTGGAAATCACGAGGGAGGTCCAGAGAAGACTAAAATCAGTCATTCAAAGCTGCCAACACCCCCTGGACCCCCTCTAAATTGCTATTTCCATGTCAGGGTTTTTTCATTTTAAAACATTCTGAGATATTTCCATGGTGTTGTGGCTAACCATTTTTAGTCAGTTAAAAAAATGCCTTTATCACCTCCCACCAGGAAACTCATGGAACACACTGTTGGAGATGCTAAAACTTTTTTCATTTTTCCTTTAAAAATATTAATGGTAAACGTTAAAAAAGAAAGGAAAAGTATTTAATCTGGTTTTCAGAAAGCTTTGTTCCTATTAAAAATTATACATATAACTGTGAATAAAGCATCTGTGAGTAATCATAATTAACAAACCTGATTGTTTTAATTGAATGCCAGGGCAAGTGCCAAGTACTCCATCCCACCAAGTGGGTGCAGAGAATGTGCCAGGGTGCACTTGTGAAAGCAGCTCATGGCTGGATGGTTCCAATTTACTAAATTGAAAAGCTCTGGTTCCCAAACACTGGTGGAACAGAAAAAAAAAGAAAGAGGGAGGTAGACAGGGGCTCGGTTAGTGGGAGCTGATACCAGACTGCTGCTCAGCTTGGCATAATGAAGAAGTTTGCCATCCTGCTGAGGAGCAGAAGGGAGCGTTTCCATTAGGTTCTCTCCCAGCTTCCATCTCTATCCAGAAATGAAACCTGGGGCTCTCTGCCATCCAACTTCCCTCCAGGCCAAGGACAGAATGACTATGGCCCAAAGGTGAATGGGGAACAGACCATCCAGATGGTCTTGGTGTTTCCCTCAAGCAACTGAGAGCAACTCACTCAACTCTTACTTGCTCGCTAACTCTCCCTGAACCCAGGAGAACATGCAAGTTGGTTTTAAAAAAACATGTATTATGCTTTGTTTTACTCTGTGGTTGATATAAACCGTGGCTGAATTCCAGACACCAATTCTAACAGAAGAAAGTAAGGCAACAAACAAGAACACATTCACAGACGCTTCTTGGCCATTGATTTTCTCCCCCACGTCGGAAAGAAATGCAAATGAATATGATAGAATTTTTTTTTCCTTCCTTAAAAAAGTCAAAGGAATTAGAGAGGAGAAGAGTAAAGGAAATAAATAGGGCTGGGGGAAGATAGTATATTCTTTAGAGAAAGAGCTCAGTATCTGCAGAATTTACCACCGTGACTCTCCCTTCAAGTGGACCATGAATCCAATCATAGTTGGAGACAAGGAATTTGCTACCTGGAAGGGAATTCTGTTGCAGTGAACAATTGTTCACTGATTTTGGTTTCCTATGTCTGGAAAGGTTCTCTTAAAAGCATCTGTAAATAAAGACACCTGAACTAAAGCACATCAGTGAGCGGTTGGATGGGTTGAGTTTTACACCCCACCCCACCCCCATAAATTCATGTGTTGAAGTCCTAACCTCCAGTACTTCAGAATATGAAATTGTTTGGAGAAAGATTTTTTTGCATATGCAATCAGTTAAGTTGAGATCATACTGAAATAGGACGATTCCCTAATCTAATATGACCAGAATCTTTATAAAAAGAATGCCATTGACAAAAAACACACAAAGAGAAGATAATGTGAAGAGACACAAGAAGATAGGAGAGAGTTAGAACACATCCTTTCTTCACAATGAAACAATTCTATTGACCTCTTGATTTCAAACTTCCAGCCTCCAAAACTATGTGGGTAGACCTTCCAGCCTCCAGAACTATGATATAAGGCATTTCTGTCTTTTAAGTCACCAGTTTGTGATACTTTGTTATGGCAGCTCTAGAAAACTGATTTAAACAGTTTCTCTAAAACAAAAATAGTATCACAGAGTAATGAAAGCTAGCATCTTTTGCGTAATTCTATTGTGCCAGGACCAATGCTTTATATATGTGTTACTTCTCTGAATCCTCAGTTTCATCCTCACTTGCCTCAGGTCGTGGTGCCCAGAGCTGAGGCAGCCATCTTTTTCTATGATGGGAACAAGCTTGAAGACAGAAGCCAAATTTGAGGAGGTCAGAGTAGAAAGGTAGAAAATACCTGAGTCCCTTCACAGCGACGCTAGGCCACTGTATTAACCAACCCTAGAATCAATCGTGAGACTTTTTTTTTTTTGATGTGTGATATCTTTATTATTTAAGGCATATTTTTTTGCATTATCTTTTACTTATAATCAAGACCATCCTAAAGGATATAATTCCCTTCTATTAAATGTTTTTTGCCAACTTCCCATGAAGATAAGGATTATATTGCCTTCAGTTTTACAATTTTGGGTCTACTCACAGTACCCAGCATATGGAGGTAAAATTCAGCGTGTTTGTTGAATAAGCAAATAGATGAATGTGTCCTCAAACATTTAATATCAGTGGCATTTAACAGATGGAGAGATGAAAATTCCATGGATTGAACCATTTTGCTGAAATGGGGTGATTCTGTGGTTTAGTGGGGTGGCAGGGCCCCCAGACCACCACCCAAGTTCACATTGCATTACCTCTGCACCATTTTGCATAATTATGGATTTCACTTCCCAACACTACCCTAATCCCCATCACTTCAATTTGTATACCATATGCATACTTTCTATTTGTAATTGTTTAACATAGTTCTTTGTCTATAAATTTTAAGTAAGAGTCTAGAAGCCAGGAACCACATTTGTGCTGTTATCTCTGTGTAATACCTGATAGCTTGAGTTTAATTTGGCAATAAATAAATCCCTCTAGATACTGATAATCTCTGCAAACATAAAATTAACTCCTCAGAGAAATAATCTCTTTTTAGCCCTTATCCTGTATGCGCTTCAGGAGAGAATGACTAAATAAAAAATGAATAGGAATGGAAACATTTTGTACCTGTAGTCTGGGTCACATAGATTTTTATATTATTATTATGAAAAGAGATCTCAGTTACTTGTCTGATTCATCCCCTGCATCTCCCAGAACTGCAACCTGTTGTATCTTAGGACCAAAGGGGACCTTTCCATCACAGATGAGTTGACAGGGTTATAATCAGCACCTTTAGGATGAACCAGAGAAGGAAACTCCTGCAAGGATTAAAGCAACAAGGAAAAGTCATCTTTCTTAAGTAACTGAAGTCTGTAATTTTGCTGTAATCAGTGTGCTCTGCAGTAGTGCAACAATTTTTGCTCCCTGTGGATACACCAGAGCTCAAACTTGTCATGAAAAGGTAATAGCAAGAAATTCCACAAAAGAATGAGTGACAGTAATTGGAAATAATTTGAGTAGAAGGGATATGAAAAAGTGGCTTTTTATTATTAATTCTCTTTTCATAATACAAATGATCATTTGTAACACATTTATTTTGACAGTAGTCCAAGACTTTAAAAATATTCCCATGAACCAGTTATTAACTGTGATAATCAATTTCTTGACGATTATACTGATTAAGGAAATTATTCATCTACTATATTTTTCATCTCAGATATTTTTCAAATGTCACTTAAGTCTCTTAAGCTTAAAAAACCTTGCAATTATCCAGTATGCACAGTAAATGTAAAACTGATGGCACAAATATTATGAATAGTACCTCTTAGGACAAAATTTGATTTGTTTGAAGGCAGATGACATTATAAAGGATAGTCAATATGTCAGTAGAGGGAGTTCGTATGCTGCTTGATTTACTTAGCATCTTTGCCACTTTATAGATTGAGATATGATTGATGATAACATTAATATAGAAAGTATGTTAATATTAGAACAGGCTTTAAGATCCCCTACTAGAAAATTCTCCCCCACCTCAAATTGATATAATTTGGAATAAAATGCCCTAAGGATAAAATACTTCCTAGATTACAAGCCCTTTGACTTAAGGGTTCTTTTCTTTTTTGAAAGTTAAAATACATTTTATTGAGGTATACTTCATAGACAATAACATGTACCCATTTTAATGGTACCTTTCAATAAGCTTTAACAAACTTGTGCACCCATGTCACCACCACCACAATTGAGGTCTGAGGCATTTTCATCACTCCAAAAGTTACCTTGTGTTTTCCCAGTTACTTACCCCTCCCCCTAAGCCCTAAGCAACTGATTAAGTATTTTGTCACTCCACAATGGATTTGTCTTTTCTAAAGTTTTATATAAATTGAATTGTACAGAGTGCAGTATGTTGTGTCTGGCTTCTTTCACTGAGTATAATGCTTTTGAGATTCATCCACATTGTTGCATGAATCAGTAGTTCATTCCTTCCCCCTGGCACCCTCTTGGCTTATTAGTATCTGATTGTATGAACACAGCACTGCATACAGTATAAGAGTAGTATTTCCATTTATTTGATGATGGGCATTTAATTTGTTTCCCCTTCTTGGCTACCATAAATGAAATTGCTTTACACATTCATCAATAAATCTTTCATGAACATGTTTTCATTTCTCTTGGGTAAACACATAGAAGTAGTATGATAGGACTTGTGATAAGTACATATTTAACTTCAAGAAACGGTCAAACTATTTTTGAAAGGAGATGAACAATTTAATACCCTCACCACAAACTCCATGTATTTGTCAACACTTGGCATTGTCAGTCTTTTAGAGTTAGGCCATCCTAATGGTGTGTTATAATATCTAATTGCAGGTGATATGATATTGAACATCATTTGTGTGGTTATTATCCATCCATATGTCTTCATTGTGCAGTGTTTGTCCATATGTTTAGCTAAGTTTTTTACATTGAGTTGTTCATCATTTTATGAGTTATAAGAGTTCTTTATATTTTCTATATAATCCTTTGTCAGATCTGTCTGTCTCCCTCCCTCACACACACACACACAAACACACACACAAACACACAAAAATATGTTTGTAATATGTCTCTCGTATGTATTTATATATATGCTAAAAATATTGCAAATATTTTCTTTTCATTTTCTTAACATTGTCACTAGAAGACCAAAAGTTGTGGATTTTGATGAAAGGGAACCCTTTTAAATACCTACTTCTTGTCTCTTTCATAGGTTGAACTTTGAATAGAACTCTTTGAACACAGTGGTAGACTCTTAGTGAGTCTTTGTTTATTGAGAAACCAGAAAAAGCAAACAAAGCTCTGAATTGGGAATTCTCTTTTAAATATTGACATTCTGGCTTCCTTCAAGTAAAGTGATGCAATTTTTTTAAGAAAAAAATATCTCTGCTCCCATTTTATAGAAAAATAATCTGAAGTGTGAAAAACTGAAGTACATGACCTGAGGTGATCAAAAGTGGCTGAGGCAGAGCAGGGAATGCAGCGAAACTAATTGGTCACAGTGATGAGTCTAATCCACTGCCTCTGGGGGCCATTGCCTGTGCCCAAACCCATTGAGCTAAATAATTGCAGCAAGCCTGGGGCCTGAGGGATCAACTCAGGTCTGCTGGTGTCGCCTCTTTCATTTTGTTTCTTTTCTTTTTCCACCCTCCCATCTTCTCTCCACTTCTTTTTTTTTTCCTTTCTCTTTTCTACCTTCAGCTTCATTATGTGCTTATTTTGCTATGCTTAGTCTTACAATTCTTTCTGTCTCCTGTTCTCCTTCCTCCTTTCGCTCTTCCTCCTCCTGCCCAGCCTTCTCCGCTCTGCTCCTCCTCTTTTCTCTTTTTCCTCTCTTCTTCCTCCTTCTCCCACCCCCTTTTTTTTTTTTTAAAGATTTATTTATTTATTTATACAAGCACTGGGTACAGTCAGAAGCGCGGGAGGGTGAAAGAATTCACCAGAGTCAGAGCGGGGAGCAGAGCAGGCAGAAGGACCGAAGGACACTGCTGAGGGGAGCAGCGGGCGGCAGGAGAGGTCTGTGCGCCATGTGGGACCCTCCTCCGGTGGCCGGGGAGCAACCGGGGATCGAACCGGCGCTGCAGAGGCCGCAGGCAGCTTCGCAACCCAGCTCTCAACCACTGCGCCACCGGGGAGGCCCCTTCTCCCACCCCTTGTTCCCTCTTTAAATGAGGTGTTCATCTTTTATAATGAATCAAATCGGATTTTCATACTGTGTAGGAGAACACACAGTGATGTCTGCATATCCTCCTGATGGTGGCAGAAAGAAAGGCAAAGACCAGCATCCTCGTCAGCACCACAAATGCCAGCTAGGTGGATACTGGCTGGTGGCACGGATGGATTGAGTAGGACTGAAAAGGGCTCACCTTACTTCAGGTGAAAAGCCTCATATGTTGTTTTATTTTCTTTTAAATTAATTTTACTAAGATTATTGTCCCTTTTTTTTAGATTTATTTATTTATACAAGACCTGGGGTACAGGCCAGAAGTGTGGGAGGGTGAGAGGATTCACCAGAGACAGAGCAGGGAACAGAACAGGCAGACTGACGAAATACATTGCTGAGGGGAGTAGCGGGCGAGACAGGAGAGGTTCACCACGCCATGTGGGTATCTCCCTGGCTAGCTGGGAATTGAACCCACTCTGCAGAGGCTGTGGACAGCTTCACGTCGCTGAGCTCAACTCTCTGTGCCACCTGGGAGGCCCTAACATTATTTTCCTAATGACTAAGCCTCTATAAATTACCCTCCCAGTAGATTTTTGAAGTAGTGATCCCTTTATTATGTAAATCTCACATATTTCCTCAATAGGTCTCTATCCTTCAAGCAGCCTGCTAGGTCCCCTATAAATGGGATTTCTGTCTGTCCTCACCTTATCTCTAACCACACCCTCATGTTCCACATGAGAGGGAGAAGGAAGTGGTTTGTTCTTTTACACCAAGTCTCTTCTGTTTCTTGTCTTCCCATTACCTCAAATGTCTCCCCTCCTGTCCAAATGACTCTCCTGAAAGGTCCATGCAGGAGGCCTGAATGCAAAAACCCACCAGGAAGCCCACCTGGGAACAGGAATGTGGAAGCCTGCCTAGAGAATTCAGATAATGAACCTTCCCCCACCGTACAAATCTTTTCCCGCCATAGAACCCAGTCTCCCACCTGACCTCTCCTTACCCTATAAAAGCCTGCTGCCCCCTGATAGCGTGCACGCCTTCACGGACCCACACCTTGGGTCCTTGAGGTCCGCCTGGAGCTCAATAAATTTTCCCTTCCTTTGAGAAATTTAGCCTGGCTCAGCTTTTCTTTACTGCTCCGAACCTTTCACCTCTTGTCCTCCTTCTTCATAATAACTGTTTGTTTACCAAAAGTATACATACTTGATGTAAACACAATACAGAGAAATTCAAACTTTTTTTAAAATTTTTGAAAACCCACCCCTAAGAAATAACCATCATTCACATTTAACATTATTTCAGCATTGTTTATATAGATATAAAAACATATATATATAAACATGCATATTTTGTATTCATCTCTTGTACACACATAACATAAAAATATATGTTATAAATATATATATCATATATATACATATGAAAGGTACTTTTTACCTATTTTTACATGAATGACAGGCTAGATTCTTAAAACTGTTAAAATGGGATATTATACATAGTATTTTAAGTAAAATATTTTACTTTTATTTAAATATAAAAAATTAAAAGAAACTAAAGGGAAACTGAAAGAAAAGCTAAACTTCCAGTATAGATTTCTTTCTCATTAGCAATGTTACTTCCTAGAAAATTCTCTAATCATGGCAAAATATTAATGAAATTGTTTTACTATAGTTTTGGGGGGGATATAATTGACATACAATAAAAGGCACCTACTTTAAGTGCATAATTTCCTAAGTTTTGTGTTTGTACACTTCCTGGAAACACTAAAGAGAGTGAACAGAACTTTTAACCCCCCATATTTTTCCTGTCTCCCTACCTCCCTTTGTCCTCAAAGGGATACATTTTCTATCACTATATATTAATTTCAGTTTCTGGAGTTTTATTCCAATGGGATTATACATTGTGTACTATTTTTTATTTAGCTTCTTTCACTCAACATATTTCTTTTGAAGTTCATCTGTGCTGCTGTGTACATCAGTAACTTATTGCTTTTTATCGTTGCATAGCATTCCATTGAGTGGATATACTACAGTTTAACACTACCTGTTGATGGACAGGTTGTATCTATCTTCATGCTTTTACAATGATAAATTAGACTTCATCAAAACTGTTCTTTAAAGGCATTGTTAAACGAATGTAAAAGCAAGTCACAAACTAGGAGAAGATATTTGCAAAGCACATATCCAGTAAAGGATTGTATTCAGTGTATAGAAAGACCTCTCAAAACTTAAGAAAATAAACAGTCCATTATGATTTTTAATACCTACTTTAACAGAATTTGCTAACTTCTTACTATACAAGATGAGCGAGGTTGTGGAGAAAAAGGAACTCTCCTGCACTGCTGGTGGGAGTGCAAACTGGTCCAAGCACTATGGAGAGCTGTGTGGAGATTTCTTGACCTACCAAACATAGAGCTTCCATATAATCCAGCAATTCCACTCCTAGGTATTTACCCAAAGGACACAGAAACATCAATTCCAAAGAGCACCTGCACCCCTATGTTTATAGCAGCACTATTTACAATAGCTAAGCTTTGGAAACAACCCAAATGCCCAAAAATAGATGACTGGATCAAGAAGATGTGGTACACTACAGGGGGAGAGGGGGGCGGAGGGGGGCGGGGGGCGGGGGGGGGGCGCGGGCGGCAGGGAAAGGAAGGACTAGAGTCAAAATAATGGGGGAGGTGCAATTGTATGGGGAATATAACCAAAATGAAAATGCATACCTTGTGCAAAGATGAAAAAAAAAGATGTAAGAATTATATAAAATAAAATATTTAAATAAAATTAAAAAAAAACCCTTAGATATCTTACTGGTTAGAAATTCAGAAAGCTTCCCTTTGTTATCACAAATAAGTATGAGATGTCTGTGTCACTGATTCTATTCAAAATCATAATGGAAGTGCTGGAAAAATAGTGCTTTGAGAAAAAAAAAGAAAAAAAAAGAAGATGTGGTACATATACACAATGGAATATTACTCAGCAATCAAAAAAGATAAACTCATGCAATTTGCAGCAACATGGATGGAGCTGGAAGGGATCATGCTCAGCAAAATAAGCCAGAAAGAAAAAGAAAAATACCGGATGGTCTCACTCATAGCAGGAATTTAGAAAACCTAAATAACAGACCAGGAAAAAGACTAATCAATGCAAAGTAATAATCAAAATCAACAAGCAGCTATAAACCAGAGACACACTACGGGGAGGGAGGGGGATTAGGGAGGGGCAGGGAGAGGAAGAACTAGAGTCAAAATAAGGGGGGGGTGCAATTGTATGGGGAATATAACCAAAATGAAAATGCATACATTGTACAAAGATGAAAAATGATGTAAGAATTATATAAAATAAAATATTAAAAAAAAGATGAGGAAATTCACACTTGTCCTTCCTCCTGATTCATTTTCCCCTGCTTTTCCTATTTTCATGGTTACATTAATATTTTTATCTTGTCAAGGTTTTTAACATTTTCATTGTGACCCATAACCACAATGCTTGCTTTGCTCATGCTTAGTCCTTTATCAAAGGACTCATGTCTCAATGCTCAGGACTAGTTGTTCTACCATAATTGCTTCTTTTCCTGAAGTTTCAATATTTCAAAAAGGCCTCAAAGCCCTGTGCTCTCTAAGTCTTTTCGTGCTTGATCATAGCTTTCTGTTGCCATTTTCTTGATTGTTGATTATTTGTGCCTCTCTTTCCTTAGGTCTCAACCTACAAATCAGGGTCTTTTATGTAAAGCTTTCCATAACGTTATGGTTAGTTTCCCTACACTTTTCCTTCAAATTACATAGAATTATAATTAATTAGTTGTGTGATATTGTTTGAAGACCCTCCTCTAAGACAACATAAATTTATGTCTCATTATAATGGTGGCATACCTCCTAACAGTTTATGGTAAAAAGTAGGTTCTTGACACCTTTGTTCATTTATTTAACAAATATTTACTGTTCAAGTAGCTGAAGATAAAGCAGTAGGTGAAACAAACCACAAAAAAAATGATCCTAACCTGGTGGATCTTACATTCTGGTGGAGAGACGGGGGCAGGAAATTAACAAATAAATACATCTATTATGTAGAGTATTTTAGAGAAAAAAATGTATGTGTATGTATATATATAATTCATATATAAGATTGTGTAGTATATAGAGTGTTTTAGAGAAAAATAAAGGAGTAGAGACTATGGGGATCTGAACTGGGGCCTGTTTAATCAGTAACTAAGGAAGATAGGTTTTCCCAGCAAGCCTTCATGTAAGAAAAGGGCTGACGAAGGCAGGTCCAGAATGAAGATGGTTAGGGGGGAAAGAAAAACTCTAACTTATACAAATATAAGAAGGAAAAAGGCAAGTTTAGAATGGATGACGCATCTCTTCCTCATTACACAAGTCCATGTTCAACCAGGAATTTACACTTGTAGAAATATCATTTGGATTTTCCAATTCACTTCTTTCCCTCTGCTGTCACTTCATGACCAAGGGGGAGAATGATGGTGAAGGCGCCCTTAGGCTTCTAATGCGACTGCCGGATCTGTCACAAATTAGGAGTAAAAACCGTCTAAACCAAGGAGGTGTAGTAAAATAAAGGTGAGAAGCTTCCGTTATTCTGAAAAGAGAGAGAAAACTTATTTATTCTTTTTTTTTGTCTTCTTAAATTTTATTTTTTTATTATTTTTATTATTTTTTAATTTTATTTTTTTTACATAATTTTTCATTTTTGCACAATGTGTGCATTTTCTTCTTGGTTATAGTCCCCATACAATTCCCACCCCCCCCTTGCTTTGATCCCACTCCCACCTCCTCCCCCCTCTGGCCCCCCCGCAGTGCATCTCTGGTTTATAGTTGCTTGTTGACTTTGATTTTTACTTTATTATAATTAGTCTTTTTTCCTGGTCCCTTATTTAGGTTTTCTAAATTCCTGCTATGAGTGAGACCATCCGGTGTTTTTCTTTTTCTTTCTGGCTTATTTCGCTGAGCACGATCCCTTCCAGCTCCATCCATGTTGCTGCAAATTGCATGAGTTTATCTTTTTTGATTGCTGAGTAATATTCCATGATGTATATGTACCACATCTTCTTGATCCAGTCATCTATTTTTGGGCATTTGGGTTGTTCCCAGAGCTTAGCTATTGTAAAAAGTGCTGCTATAAACATAGGGGTACAGGTATCCTTTTGAATTAATGTTTCTGTGTCCTTTGGGTAAATACCTAGGAGTGAAATTGCTGGATTATATGAAAGTTCTATGTTTAGTAGGTCCAGAAATCTCCACACAGCTCTCCATAGTGGTTGGACCAGTTTGCACTCCCACCAGCAGTGCAGGAGAGTTCCTTTTTCTCCACACCCTCGCCAAAATTTGTTGTTGCTAGTTTTTTTAATATGTGCCATTCTCACTGGTGTAAGATGGTATCTCATGGTAGTTTTGATTTGCATTTCCCTGATTACAAGTAATGTTGAACATTTTTTCGTATACTTAGTCTTTCAACAAATACGTACTGTGTGCCCAGAACTGTACAAAGTTCTGGGGATAAAGCATAAGGCATAGCAGATAAGATTCTAACTTATCTTCATCCAGCTTCCTGCTTTGTAATTAGTACTTGAAGGTTTCATATAAAACCTACACTATAAATATTGGCAAATACTATAAATCTGAGGTTGGGTTATTTTGTTGATTTTTCTAGATTTAAGATCAAGTGATGAAGAAAATGCTAATCATGCAAGTGAAACTTCATAGTGTTTGTTGTATTCATAGCTACTATAATGTGAATAGTACAAAAAATGAGGTGGTATTCTAGTATTCAAAAACTATTACACAATTCAGCAAAGGAGTCACTTGTGTCATTGAGAAATGAGTGAAATTCCACTTTCCTCATACTTTTTAACATAAATAGAAATATCAACCAACTTCCATGTCAGAACTATGCTCGTTTATCATTTGCAGCCATTGTTTGGCTACAGATATAATAATTCATCAAAATTAAACAAAAACTTTCTATGGAATCAGTTGGCTCATGTTTGAATCCATTGTTTCTTCTGTCTCCAGTATCATTGTAAGTTCAAATTCGAAGGTCAGAAGGGTAAATTCTCTGCATTGTCAAGCATGTTCTTTTGTGGGCAAATCTATCATAGCCCAAGATAGGTAATGGCAGAGGCTGATTTATATAGTAGTGTTAATAATTCCCTCTAGTAACACTGGGAAGGCCAGAGAGTATAAAATAAAATAAATCTTGCATATAAGGAGTTGGCTATATTTTCCCTCCATGATGAGTTAGAGCACATTGAATCTCTCCTTCTCTGTCTGCCTAATGCTGGTGTTGGGCAACTGATGGCTGAGACATCTGGGTAGGGCTAGTGATTGAATCAGCTCTGTGAGAAACTAAGAACCCATATGTGACACAAATGCACAGACCAGACCACTGACTAGCTCTTTATATACAAATGTTAAGTAAAAGGTTGGCACAGCAGCTTCACCTTTGTTTGGTTATTGAGTCTTTGCATCCAAGTTTCCCTTTCTCCTGACTTTTTTTTTTCTTGTAAATTTAAGCCATTAATGGCATGCCATAAAAGGGTTTTAGAAAGTTGAAATTTTATAACAATGTAGGAATTCACTCCTTTGAAGACATGTTTCAAATTTACAGCCAGCATGACCAAATGAGTGGATTTCTGATATGTCTTATGTCTTTCAGAATAAGGTTGAAATGTTTTTGAATGACCAGGACACCCTGGGTATCTTTGATTCCAGTGCTTGCTAATACTGAGCTTCGTGAATTTAGGCCAGTGATGCAAGTTTATATTGAAGGCATCAGAGAATGGTGAGGAAGAGAGAATTTGTTTCCAGAGTCCCTGGAACTGACTCATCTTCTAGTTCAAAAGACTAAGGACCCCCAAAGATTTGTGATGTCACAGTTTAGATGGCAAGGCTAGACTTGGGATTCTAAATCAGATAAAAGATCTATGAAAGCCTTTAACATTTTGTCCTCCTAATTGCAGGCAACTGTATACCTTCAGAAGTTTATTACTATCTAACCCTAAAGCACTCTGGAAGTGATGGAAGCCATTGAATCTGCTTTGGCTCATTCTTTTACTTAAATATTTCATATATACATATATATTCACATAAATGTAATAAATGGCTGTATATATAAATGAACAGATGATACGTGGATGGGTGGGTGGGTGGGTGGACTGATGGGTGGATGGATAGATAGACAGAAAATATGACTCCTGGGGTGCTGTGTCAGTTAGAATCTAACCAGGAATCAGAAACCACTGAGGTTTTTTCTTTTTCTTTTTTTTTTCCCTAAAATACAAGTCCACATTGTATTTGTATTTTGTCTTTGGTCATGCTGGAAGGTAAACCACTTAAGTGGATATTGAAAACAAAATGTTAAGGGAAAAATTGCATTAGGTTGTCATCTCATCATCAGTACTAACAAGTGAGAAGCATTTTAATGCTAATATTAGAAGAAAACAAGTGCAACATTCAATTAAAAGGAAAAATGAGTTCAAAATAAAGTGGATATTTAAAATATTTTTCTTCCATACTCATTTAGAAGTGTGCTTCCTTATAAAACAAAACCTTTCATTTATTCCTACATGTGCTAACCCAAAGAATAAAGAATTATGCATTGGCTCAATTGTTTATTCAAAGAAATGCCCAATTTTTTCTTCCTCAGCAAATTAGAAAAAATGGCAAGATTAGATTTAAATGATACCAATGCAAACATATCTAATTCAACCTCAGAATCTACATATTTATGCTTATTCCTCTAAACTCCTAAATAATTGTGTTGTAATGCTGTCATTTAGAGTATGAAGGGAAAAGATATATGGAAAAAATAAGGTGACTTATTCTATAATGTACAGAACTCTTAATATCACCTCTTCAAATGAATAAATATTATATTTCACTAAATTCTATGCAACAAATTTAAAAATAATGTATGTTAATAAACACAATGGCATAAACAAAAATTATAATTTTCTTAAAATATATACATTCCTTATGAACAAAGTAGATCCAGTGCATTGCTGTAATCCAAAAGCATATATAAATTTTACAATATACTAGGATCTGAGAGTATTTGTAAGCATCTATAGAGTATATTGTCATGATAGCTTTGAATACAGGTGAATTGACAGTAATACCAAAAGCGTGTGAATAGGAATTCCTAGGTTACAGGATATACATTCATCCCATCTCTGTAACTCCATAGTCTCTTTTGTATAGGTATTCAAAGCCCTGCCAGCCAATATATGCTGACACACACAAAAAAAGAGTATTACAAAATAATTGAATAACTGTACAAACTAAACACTAGGAAGATGAGCTCAGTGACCACACTGGGCCCTTCAAACTCAGACTCATTACCATCACAAATATTTCATTAAGGTCTCCCATGTCAGTGCCAGCTTGAAGATTTTATTGTTTTACTCACTTTGTAATCCACAGTGGAGCACAAATTCTCTTTTTTAATTGTAATATTTTTTAAAAAGATTTATTTATTTATTTATACAAGCACTGGGTACAGTCAGAAGTGCGGAAGGGTTACAGAATTCACCAGAGCCAGAGCGGGGAGTAGAACAGACAGACTGATGAAATACACTGCTGAGGGGAGCAGCGGGCGGCAGGAGAGGTCTGTTGTGCCATGTGGGACCCTCACCGGTGGCTGGGGATTGAACCGGCGCTGCAGAGGCTGCGGGTAGCTTCGCAGCCCAGCGCTCAACCGCTGCGCCACCTGGGGAGGCCCTTTAATTGTAATATTTTTATTGAGGTAACACTGATTTATAACACTGTAAACTGTACACAATTTACAGGAATAGGACCACACCTCTTCAGATGTCTGTTACCACCACACGCCCACCACAAGGCACCCATTGGCCTCCACCCTAGTCCATATTATGTCCCCTCCCTCATTTGCTCTCCGCCACCCCCACTCTCTCTCTCTGCCAGCCTTAACTCGACAGTCATATTTTTAGGATTTGTTTAGTTTTCATTTAGCTTCATTAACTTGTACATTTAGTTTCTTCTGCAGATTTGGGAACTATTCCTCTATTGTTTGTTTGACTATCATCTCTGTTCCCCACCTCCCCTTCTTGGATAACCATTATCCTTATCTTGCCCTTCTTAATGGAGCCAGCTGTTTCCTAAAGTGTTTCTTCATTTTTTTTGCTTTGTATTTCTCTCTTTTCTTCCACCTGGGTCCTTTGGTATTATTCTGATTTGATCTTCCATTTGGTCTATTCTGCTTCCATAGCTTTCTCTGGAATTTTTAAAAATCTCATTAATCGAGCTCTTTACAAATCCAGAATCTCTGCTATTTTCTTATTTAGATCTTCATTTCTATTTTCTTTTCATTCATTT
The DNA here is from genome assembly GCF_014898055.3 of Talpa occidentalis. Lineage (NCBI taxonomy): Eukaryota > Metazoa > Chordata > Mammalia > Eulipotyphla > Talpidae > Talpa > Talpa occidentalis. The sequence goes on along the minus strand of NW_023601433.1, from coordinate 64,009,203 downwards.
TAGTTTTCAGGTCATCCACTTATCTGAAAATTTTTATATCTTTTTTGCTTAGTATTTTGAGCTTTCATATATCAATTTGACTGCAGTTTCTTCTACCCTTTTTAATTTTATTTTAGCAGTTTTGAATTCTTTATAGAATTCTTTATATGTGGTTGAATTTGAGAATTGTTCTCTCCTTGTGATGTCGTATTCCCTTAAGCTTCACAAGATGCCATGTGTTATATTTTTTGTCTACCCACTTTACTGCCTCTTAAAAGAGTTGAGCTACTTTTACTTTTCTTGCATGTAGTGCTATGGTTTATTTCATTTGATTTTGGTTTTTTGGCCTTTGCTGGCTTCCATAGATCCTGAGAACTGTTTTAGCAGTTGCTTCATCAGAGAGTGTGGGAGGAGCTTGTAGGGGGCCAACTGCTGGTTCAGGTATACTGGGGAGTGGGGAGAGAGGGCTTGCTATTGCTTGTGGCTGATGTACCTCTTCTCTGGGGTTCCAGATCTGAGACTTTGCAGTGTGTGCCGTCAGAGCACTTCATGAGATTAGTGCCAGTGTCGCTGCGCATGGAAGGGGATGTCCAGTCCAGCTCACTGTTTTTGTGCTTTTTATTGGAGGCCAAACCTGTGAAGCACCTCAGCTCTTCTGCACACTTTCCTCCAAGATCAAAGGTTTGCACCTCCGCTCCACTTAACCCTCTGCTCCCAGGGATCCTGTTTGAATTTGGCAGTCCTGTCATCTCTGCCCCCTGCCCAGACTACAGCCTTCAAGCTTTTCTCTCCACTCATCTGCTCACTGAAGTATTACTCTCTTCTCTCTCTCCTCTTCTCTTGCACGGTCTGTATTGATTCCAGTTTCACCTAAGCCATGGGGCTCTTTGTGCATGGCGTCCCTGTGGTTGACTGTTATGTGAACATCCTCAGAAATAAAACAAGGACCTCTTCCAGAGCACCCCAACACTTCAGTTTTGAAGAAAGAGGGACTCAGTCAGTGGCTTACGCGTGTGGAAGTGCTGGCAAACTGAACAGGGGGCAGCGAGGTGAGCTAGAAATTGACAACATTAGGTAGTATGAGAAACAGTAAAAAGAGTTGGAATTACTGAAGGCTGCAGTCAAGGAAAAGTGTGATAAGCTTCTACTCTTTTCCTCTCTTCCTTGTTTTTCTATTTCTCGTCCCCATCTTACTGATGGCAGTTTCTAACATCTCTAACCATGAGGAGGGAAGTCAGAGAAAGGAGTGGGGTGAAGATAAGGGGGAGAGGGTATGTATTTCTTGTCTGATCACCTGATGGCAGCCAGAACCATGGAAACATAGTGACTGTTCTAGAGGTCCTCTACCACAGAGAGGTTGGGGAAATGCCCTGGTTTCTTCTCCCAAGCACCCCCATCTTTTTGTAGTATGTCTCATTGGCTAACCTCAGCTAGAGCCCAGATGACATGGGAACTTAGGAAAGGAAGCTCTTAGCTTTCTATGTTACTACAAACTAAGAGACTTAAAACCATGCATATTTATAATTCCAAATTTCTCCTGGGAAGGAGTCCCGGCATTGGTGATGTGGACTTCTAGTCAGGGTCTCAAATGTTGAAATCAAGGTATTGGCCTGGGCTGTGTTCTTACATGAGACTCTGGTCTTCTTCCAGGCTCATTCAAGTTTTTTTCAAGGTTTATTTATTATGCACACAAGAACTGGGGTACGTGCCAGAAGTGGGGGGGGTAAGAGGACTCACCAGAGACAGAGTGGGGAACAGAACAGGTGGATTGACTGATTAATATCTTTGCAATTGTAGGAGTGGGTTTTCTTGCTGGTTGTGATATCTGTCATGGATCCCCGAGGTCTCACTTGGTCCTTGCCACTGGGCCTCTTACAAGATGGCCGCTTCCATCTTCCAAGCCAGCAGGAGATTTGTCCTCTTCAGTAGGCTAAGGCAGAGCCTTGCATAAGATAACCTCACCAGCAGGCTCACTACCCCATTAATTTCATACTTTCTACCCCATCCAAGGGGAAATTTTAATGAGCACATATATTAGTGGTTAGAGATTTGGAGGACCATCTTAGCATTATGTAACCATAGCCCTGACATGCTGAACAGAGGGAAGGAGGGAGAAAAATGGATCTGGAGGAACCAGGATCAGCACAAACATAAAATCAAAGCAACTTTATTTTCCTTTTGCTTAAATCTCCTGAGTGTGACTCCTCAATTGCTTACCATGGATGAAAACATTGGCAGATCTCAGGATTTCTCTGCTCATTCTTAGGTCACAGCACAGTGTTAATTTACTGATGAGATGTCATTTGTGTGCTTTTATGCTATAAAGTTGATCTAAGTTGATGATGCTTTCTTCAAACTTGGAACAGTAGAGTCTGGAAGCTGCCTCTGGGGAAGGTGGTGTGGTTCATTACTGCCCTGTTTCTTTGTGTTCTTCTCATCCCCCCTTACCTTGCCAAGTGCAGGTTCTGACACCCTCGCCTGCAGCTGAGGGGAGGGTGGGACAGCAGAGCAGAGGGTAGGCAAGGAAGTTCTTTGACTGGGACTGTTAAAGGTTGACATGATGCCTTCTGGGCCTGGCCGATGTTGAATACTCTGAGGGATTCCTCTCTGGGTTCTTTGGAGACAGCTTCAGAGATGACTCTTTCCTCAAATCCTGGATATCTGGATTCACCTCCAGCCTCCACTAAAGTCCCTTCACCTTTCATGTGGCCGTTATAGTCTGGATTGACTTTTGCTCATCAGTCCTCTCCCACATAACCACTTCTAGGTTACAAGAAATACTTGTGGGGGGCCTCCCCGGTGGCGCAGCGGTTGAGCGCTGGGTTGCGAAGCTGCCTGCAGCCTCTGCAGTGCCGGTTCGATCCCCGGCTGCTCTCCGGCCACTGGAGGAGGGTCCCACATGGTGCACAGACCTCTCCTGCCGCCCGCTGCTCCCCTCAGCAGTGTGCTTCAGGCCTTCTGCCTGCTCTGCTCCCCGCTTTGGCTCTGGTGAATTCTCTCACCCTCCCGTGCTTCTGACTGTACCCAGTGCTTGTATAAATAAATAAATCTTTAAAAAAAATAGAAAGAAAAAAATACTTGTGGGATCTTTGCTCTGACAAACTTTCACAGGCACAATGATGCCCCACTCAGCTACCTTTCCTTCAGCTGGCCAGCCAGCTGCCTACCCCTTAGGAAGTCCAATGAACTGTACCATATAAACCTAAGTGTTGGGGTCTTCATGAGGACCCACTAAGCTTGCGGTATAGGACACAGTCTCTCCACTTTGCTCTCATGGATGGTATGGTGAAGTAGAGATAAACATACCCTAATAGCATTCTTTTATTCCTTAGATAAAGGTAGGGGCTTAAGATTCGTGTAATATTTTTTGGTTTCTCTTTTGAAATTTTGTATCGTGGTTGGCATCTGACTTAAGAATATCATCTATTTTATCTTTATGCTCTATTTGAATTTATCTTTTCCAGACGGGGAATCTTAAAATTGAGGGAATCCCTGCTTGCATAGAGAGGACTTACCCATGTTTTGAAGGAAACTGATCTATTTTCCTGCCCACACATTTTTCTCCCATAGAGAGACTCAACTGTTGTGAGAAACTGTCCCAGATATACTCCTGGTGAGATGATTTGATTTTAGAGAATAGAATCCAACACCATACTCAACAGCTTTCAGATCTATGCAGTAATCCTAATAAACGTAATGACTTGGACAAGTGTCTGTGAACATTATAAATCATGTTTCATCAGCAAGCTGTCATAGGCAACTTTCATTGACTTACAGCCCAAGAAAAAGAATGGAATTAACTTCGTTTCCCTGCAGCATTCTTGTTATGCCGTTGGTGTTTCAGATTTCTCATGTCTCAACATTGAAACATCCATCTTAACTAATGGCAAAATTATACCCTCGGGGTTTTACAAAAGACAAAAATTTGTCCTCATCTACTATCTGAATATCTCTTAGAGTGTTTCAGCCCAGAGTCTCTGGAATACCACATTTCTTTGACCATGTTTATCTGTGTGTAGATGGTTGACGCTCTGATGTTTTTGTCTTCCTGCTTTGCTGATAAACCTGGATATGAAGACCTTTTCAGTGCTACAGATTAAGAGAAAAATAATCAAAATTGTACCAGGAAAAGAGAAACAAGTTTTTCACACAGGAAAAAAAAAAAGCCCACAAAAATAAAAAGTAAAGTGTATTTTTTAACAGAAGGAAAAGATAGAAACGTAGCAAAGTTTGCCCTCCATTACCCTCCCCAGGTCTACAAGTTTAAAGGAAAGAGGCTTGAGCACCAATATAACCTTCACCTGCAATACATTCTAAACTCTCTAAAGCCTCTGAATTCCATGTGCCATGACTAGGAAATGAACTAAATATGTGCCTGAAAGATAGATTTACAACCTCGCTGCAGCTGGGCCCAGATACTTCTCAAGCTATGTGTCCTCAGAGCCTCAACTGCCCATCCTTCTCCTGAGCCATTGCTTCCCAAGCCCTTGTTAACCCCGGGGCTTCTAGCAGAAGCCAAAACCAAGCTCTCTAGCTTTGTCTTTGCTCACGGGTACTGTGCTAATTTGCCATGATTAGAAGACCTTTGAAGGTCTTTGCCAGTTTTTATCAAGGCATAAAAAGCATTTATTACAATTAATGCAATTTACCATGTGTTACTTTTCCAGAAAAGCTATTTTAGGGTAGGTCTACCATCTGTCCCTTTCAGTGATAAACTTTATAATTTAATACTGTCCAAAATCACAGGTTTTGCATGTAAAACCTCCCAGGGTCACCCCTCCAAGGAATCCACTCCAGTATTTGCTTATTAGGCTCTCTGAGGTCTTGGGTTCATTGACCCTCTTCACCTCCATCCTGAGGGATTTCATGGCTGGGCAGGAGGGTGAGAGAATCCAGTCTCTAAAATGAACAATGCCGGCGTTTGTGTCTGCAGAGGGAGCCCATAACCGGCAGAGGGCGCGTTTGCTGTCAACATCTTTTCCCTTACAACACTGATGCGCGAAGATGCGGTCTACAAACGTGGCTTTAACAATCAGAAAATAGAGAGGAAACGCCATTGTTGGCATATGCTGTTGCCCAAGCCTAGGGAAATAGAACAAATGCTTGCCAAAGAGATCCAGCCTGAGAAAGCAACACAGGATGAAGCAAAGCATGACTCCTAGTTTTTATCAGCTGATTTTTAAAAATTGAAAAATGAACATTTAAAACCAAGGTCCTACAATCAAAGGTCAAAATAAAATGTAGAACAGCTATTGCTATTGTTATGTTCTGGGGGGAAAACACTTGATTTCTGTCTTTATTTTCCTTTCTTTTTAAAGTAGATTTGGGGGTCTTGGGGACTATGAAGTAATATAACTCATTTTAACAAGCATGATGCCAACCAAATTGCTGGAAAACTCTTACTTTGCTTCTCACCAACCTCCCTCATTCCTCTAGAAGAAATCTGGCTGCAGAGCTGCTAAGTACATAGTGAAAGAGAACTAGGACAGCCTTTTCCCAGTGGAAACAGGATTCACAGACTGTGAGAAGCAAACCAGTTTTTCCTCCCTGTTCACGCATTTGCTGGTAACTGCCATTTCTCAGGCTTGGCACCTCTTCCCTTTCCAATCACCGAGAAGATTTTATACAAGATATTTATACATCTGTATAAGATATTTGTACATCCACGAAGTACTGTCTATCTGTTTTTTAAGTGACTAGATGTTTTTATTTATTTATTTATTTTTATCCCTATGCTTTGGCTTATACAATAACTATCCTTTTTACTCTGATCCATGACAAAGCCCTTGGGTTTATGAGAGGTTGCTGGAAAATAAATTAGGTTCTTTGAGATGATCTTTGGAACCTTCAGCATTTGTTTATCAGGAGACAGGCTCTTTCCTCCTTTACTACCTTCAAATGAAGCCAGGGGACTGGGTCAACGGCATTTGTCTGGGGTGTAATGATAGTGTGTCCTTCTTCAACAGAAAGGGCTGCAGAGAGGTGGAGAGTTAAACTTTCTGTTGCTGGAGACTTTAGGTTTTCCTGAAATCCTATGAGCCAACATCAAGCTCTCACTTCTGTGCAAGGGAACTAGAGATGCCAGTTTTATTGTCAGTTTCTTAAACTGTCATTTACCTGACAATTTTCAACCTTGTGTTTATTGTTACATTTGCTCTCAGGCTTTTACTTACAAGCTTAGATATATATTTAAAATTACTACAAGATATTGCATTCCAGTTGAAATATGTTTGAAGTTATTTTTTTAGATTGATTTATTCATGCATACAAGAACTGGGGTGTTGGCCAGAGGTGCAGGGAGTGGGAGGACCCACCAGAGACAGAGTGGGGAGCAGAACAGGCGGATCCACTGAAATACACTGCTGAGGGGAGCAGCAGGCAAGACAGGAGCGGTCTGCTGCATCATGTGTATAAGCTACCTGGCCAGAAATAGAGCTCATACTGCAGTGGCTGGCAATAGTTGATAGCACTGAGACTTAACCCCTGTGGCACCGAGAGACCTTGTTTGAAGTTTTTAAGCAAGATCAAATTTTGCATATACTGGCTTGTGTGCAAGTGAAATATAATTTGCAAGTTGATTGAATAAAGTTAATAGATAGAAAAATGCACAATAGTCTTTGCTGTGTTAAGCTTTTCTCCGACCCTGATATACCATTTCAGACTGTGAGCCTCAAAGTAGAACTTAGGTGAAAACTGGGGTTCAAGTAAAGAAGATGTACAGGCAAGGCATCCTGGACATGTCCACAGCAGCCGCACATATTCAAGTTATTCCTTTGGAAAAGGTGACCTCTGGGGAGACCAGTGGTTTGCACATGGTTCACAGGCACCCCCAGAGTCACTGTGCACTACCCATAAGGCCCTGTGAGGTAGACTGTCTGGTTCTAAGCCTGCCTAGTGACCTAAGAGAGCCTCTTCAAAGGACTGTGCCCAGTGTCCCATATTAATGAACTAAAGCAAAGAAGACTGCTTCCCTCCAGAGCCTGAGAAGATGGAAAGAAGATCAGTCAGCCCCTGAAGGAGAACTGAGCCTACACCAAATACTGAAAATGAGACCATATCTGAATGTGGACACTAGAAAATCAAGTTAGTCCTTGAAGGCAACTTACTGACTGACGGTTTTTGCTTTAGCCCATGCATGTGTTTATGATACACACCCTTTTACTTGAAATGTTCAAAGGCGCCTGTGTGCCTTCTTTCAGAATGTTCTTCATTACCACTGGATCGGCGATAGACACTAATTCTGCTCTAACTTTAATCTCTGCACCAGATATATTGTTGTTATTCTTAAATATCTAGACATGTACTCTTAAAGCTACCTGTATGGACTAGAGATAAAAATGCTTCACATTTTCGCTTCCTACGGTGTGGATTCATTTCTCTGAAGAGCGTATTTTTGTCCTACCAGCCCCTTTGGGATGATTAGTTCTTCAGAGAATGCAGTTCTCCTTCAGAGAATGCAATTCCCTGTACACACCACCTAGAAAACTTGGTACTCCTGGAGACCTCCCTGGATAGGATGGTGAGGGGGAAAGTGGATTAACTGCTTAAGGTTGTTTTACTCTGTTGGTGGGTTTTTTTAATTGAAGAAAATACATAAATTCAAAAATTATTAAGTTTGGATGTACAGGCAACATCAGGGAACAAAGCATTTTTCAGTGCCGTGGAACACCATCCGTCAGGACTGGTTTTGGATGGTGTTGGCCCCCATTCCCTGTGAATTGTTCAGAGAACATTTTTAAAAAGCTGTGAGTAACTCTCACCTTTAACCTGAGGGCCTTGGTAGCAAGATCTGTAAAAGGCACCTGGAATAACACACAGAAAGGACACTTATGTATATGTAAAGGCATAAAGTCACCTGCTTAATTAATATATTCAACAAATTTTTGTTGAGTTGCATGTGCTATTTTGGATATTGGGCTGGGGAAATGACAAGAAAAGAAGTTGTTTCCCTCAGGGAGCTTATATTCTAGTCCAGAGTGTCCTAGTAAACACTCGGCATAATGCTAATCCTAGACGTAAATGCTAGTCTGTGGGGGTTTAACAATCGGTAGAAAATAAATGGGGGTGTCCTCTGACTTTAAATGTCAGAAAACATGTAGTGGAATGAAATCAAGTGGGTTTTCTTTTTTTAAAAAAAAATTAATTTTATATTCCCCATACAATTGCAACCCCCTTATTTTGACCCCAAGCCCTCCTTTCCCCGCCCCCCATCCCCCATAGAGTGTCCCTGGTTCATAGTTGTTTGTTGATTTTGATTTTTTCTTTCTTATAGTTATTCTTTTTCCTGGTCCCTTTTATTTAAGTTTTCTAGATTCCTGCTATGAGTGGGTTTTCTTATAGCAGTTCTTCAAGATTGGGTTAGTTTGTGAGGCTACCACAATAAGTACCACAGACTGCTTAAACAGGAATTTATTGTCTCACAGTTCTGGAAGCTAAAAGTCCATGATCAAGGTGTCAACAGGAGTGTTTCTTCCGCGACCTTCCTCTTTGGCTTATAGATGGTTATCACCGTGCTGCGTTTGCACAGTCTTCCCTCTGTGTATCTGTGTCTACTCTCTTCTCACAAGGCACTGGTTATATTATTAGTACCCACCCCATTTTGTATTAATCATCATTTTAAGACACCATGTCCAAATACATTCACATTCTGAGGTTCTGGGGAGGGGAGGTTAGAACTTCAACATATTAATTTGGTGGAGGAAGGGAGTGGAAGCATCCATTCTGCCAATTACAACAGCTTTGTGAACCTGAGTCTCAAAATTGTAAATCAACTAAGTCAGTTTTACCTTCTCTTATACTAAGATCCCTTTAATGAAAGAGCCAGCTGGAATGTAAGCTATAGACTTTTGTTAATAATAATTTATTGATATGGATTTATCAGATATAACAAGGCACCGTGCTAATGCAAAGATGTCAATAATAGGGAAACGGAGCGGGGAGGGGAGAGGGATTATATAAAAGCTCTGTACTTTCAGCTCTATTTCTCTGTGAACCTAAAACTGCCCTAAAAATAGTCCAATGATTCTTTCAAAAGGAAAATCCTGTAAAAACACAAAAAAAATCCCCCTTTAATGGCCATACACTGCAAGAGCTCTTGAGGACCTTCCCACCTCCCTCAGCTCTTCGCCGTTTCCATTCCCTCCTTTCCAGCCACACTGGTCTTCCTCCTGGTTCGAGACCTTGTCAGTTGTATTAGCAGGTTGTTGCCTCGGTCTGGAGAACTTGTTTCCTTCCCAGATGTTCTGGGTCTGAGTTTACATGCTATGTTCTTAGCAAGTCTTCCCTGGCTGTGGGTCTGCTAGACTTATTCTATCAATAAAAATGGCCCAGATCTTGCTATCAAGAGCATCCAGCCCTGTGCAGCCTGCTCCACGACACCCGTGTCTTTATCAGTATGGTGTTGCATGATGCAACACCTGGCCTCTTAAGCTAAGGTCGCCCACGGGGCATTCACTGTGCCATTCCTTGCTTGTATTTTCTTCGCTGAACTTACCATTGAGTGGTGAGTTTTATCTCTGTGTCTATCATCTATTTCTTCCTTTTCTGCTCTCTGGTTCTTGTTCTCACTGAGCCACACTGACCACTAATTACCTCCTGAGCTAAGTCACCATATGATTGGACCACAGCAGCGGCCTCCTAACTGGTTATCAATAACACCCAAATGAAGATGGGTGAGAGTCCTTGAAGATGATTCCAATAATTTCCCCTTTCGTTCCAATTTGGATTTAATTTCATCCACAAGGGATTCCACCCTCCGTCCCTTTCTCTTGAATAGTGTAGCTGTAAACTAAAGAAAATAATGCACACCCTTCTTCCCATAAAGATCTTTGTTTTGCATTTCAGAGTTAACATCTTGGAACTGTTAAGGTAACCTCCTGAGTTGATCTCAGCTGGTGTAGTTGAGAAAGGTGATCCTGAGAACAGTGAGAATTTATGAGGCAATTTAGAAAAAGATAGATTTAAAAACGTTGAGTGTTCCTGGTAGATTTTGGAGCACAGGTGTACTTTCTCCTATTTGGAAAGAATTGCAAAGAAATGCTGTCCAACACTGTACATTAGCTGATGCATGGCGGTGGCTCCTCAATTACCGCCAACTAAATGGGCTTTAATGGATGATTTGAGAGGTAGAAGAGGGGGCCAGGGATTTTTGTGCCTCATTTTCTGAAGGGAATGGGCCCGATTTCTCAAAAAAATAAAAACTATCACAGGTTTTTAATGGTTTTGTTATTTGTTTTATCTTTGTGTGTGTTTTGTTTTGCAAACAATAGAAACAAAAACAAACCAATTTGCACAAAGAAGGGTGAATTGTTGACAGAGACACAGGAGTATCTAGTGGAAATGGTGATCAGGAGTGGAAATTACCTCTAGAATGTTCCTGGGAAGCCATCAGGGCTGCCTGCTCCTGTTCCTCTCTACCCAACTGCTTACTCCTTCACTTTCTCTGTGAACTGCCTCCATTTTCTAGGCCACAAGGTGGGCATCAGTTGTTCTTCTGCCATTACCTAAAAATGTAAAAATAACTCTTGCTTCCAGAAGAGGCTATCATGAGTCTTTGGTCGCAAATCAAGTTCTCGAGCAAAGTAATCTTGGTGGTACAGTGCCCCTTTCTGGTCCAGTACCTGTGGGCAAAGGAGAGGGGATGTGACTCATGGTAAGGTTCATCTGCCTCCACCCCATGTTCTGTACCTGATGGAGGAGAGGTGAGGGATCAGGACATGAGAATATCCTAAGTTAGATAAAGGGCATCTTAAGGAGCTGCACTAATACCTGCCCCCCACCCACAGGGATCTAGAGTGCAACTACTCGTCATTTACTCCTTAAAGATTTATTGAACTGCTACTACAAAAGGAAAGACATGCAGATTCTGAGGACAACCTCTGCCTTCTAGAAGCTAGGGATGTAGCTGGGATCAACATATACACATATGGGCATTGTCAGAAAATATGTACATATGACATTAAGGATAAAATATTATTAAGTGCCTGCCATTTGTAAGATTTTGCAAAATGTTATGGGATGAGGATACTGGTAATCAGCACCTTGCCCAAGTTCTATACCAAATGAAAAATAACCTGAAGCAGAGACTGGAGTGCTACCTATTACCAGTAAAAGCTAAGTTGGAGGATGTAGTCTCTATCTGCAGACATATGGGCTTCCTTTACCTCCAGAATTAGGCAGAGGTGGATAGAGTCAGGCATATAGAATGGCATTCCAAACTCTGTTTGTTAAACACCTACTATATGCCAAGCAGTGCTCTAAATATGAAGATAAAGGGTAATGAGCAAAATTAAATTCCCAACCTTAAGAACTTGACCTTCTTATGGGGATAAATAGACTAGAAAAAAAAATTTAGTGCTATATATATCTGCATTTGTATACTAGGTTGCCATTACAAGGCCACAGACTGGTTGGTTTTCAACAATAGAACTTCATTTTCTCACAATTCTGGAGGCTAGGAGTCTGATATCAAGGTATCTGTGGGGTTGGTTTCTTCTGAGTGTCATGGGGGAGGAGGGACTTGTAGATGACCATATTCTCCCTGTGTATGTGTCCATATCCTAATCTGCTTTCATAAGGATATCAAGCACATTGATTAGGGCCAAACTAAGGTCTTCATTTTAGCTCAGTCACATCTCTTAAGAACCTATCTCCAAATATAGTTGCATTCTGTGGTACTGGGGTTAAGATGTCAATATGTTGAGTAAGAATGGACACAGTTCAACCCATAATTGCCCTATAAAGAAAAATCAAGCAAGGTTACAGGATTTCAACTGATGGGACACTATTTTAGATAGACTAGTCAGGGAAGACATTTCTGAGGAAGTAAAATTTGAATAAAGATTTTCTTTGCATGAATAATTAGCCATTTGAGAGCTAGGCCTTTGAAGATATTCCAGATGGGAAAATGTAAGCAAGGACTTGGGCCTTGAAATGTGTGGGGTGTTTTAGAAAGTGAGGAGGTAGATCAGTGGGGGCTCAGGAGGTGGGGGTTTTCTTGGCAGTAGTGGAAATCAAAGTCATACTCAGGATGTAAGAGGTGATAAATCACACTTGAGTGAAGTTAGAAATTTGGCATTTATCTTCAGACAACTAGGATGAGAGTCTTTTGAAGGTTCTGGAAGATGGAAGAAAAAGTGAGCATGAGCATGGTCTCTTGGTAAGAAGAATCTAAATTCTGTATTTAGAATGAGTGAGAACAGGGACAGGTTGGAGACCAGGAGATCATGCTGCAGAAAGCTATTATGAGGGCCCTGGTGTGCTGTCATAAAGACCTGCTTTACCTGGTATTGGAGAAAGAAAAAATGTTAAACTAAAGATAATTTCAAAGGAAGAATCTATTGAGTCAGTATCAGCATTCAAATCTCTTAGTTACATGAAGTAAGTCATACTCATTAGACTCCCTGGAAATGGTAACCTGGAGGAGAGCTATGCCTATATCTATAGTTCATCTGTTGCTATAATTAAAATGCAGAAAATGCAGTCAAACTTGGATTGAAAATGCTGAACAGGTCTCCAGTCTCAGGGGATTGCAAGTTCCTGGCTCTGCTCGTAATTGGAATTTTCTTTGTTCTCTTGTCTCTTAGGTGTATCCACACCTAAACCATTAGTTATGGACTAAATTGTGTCTCTTTTCTTCCCTCCCCCATTCCATTTCATATGTTGAAGTCCCATGCCCCCACCTCAGAATGTGACTGTGTTTGGTGACAAGGCCTTAAAAGCGGTGATGAAAATAAGTCATGTGGGTGGACCCCAATCAATATTACTGGTGTCTTTACATGAGAAGATTAGGGCACAGAGGATGGTCCATGTGAAGACACAGAGTGAGGACAGCTGATAAGCCAAGTAGAGAGACCTCAGAAGAAACCATCCCCTAACACTTTGATCTTAGGCTTCTAGGCACCAGAATTATAAGGAAATGAATTTCTGTTGTTTAAACCCCCTAGTCTGTTTTACTTTGTTATGGCAGCTTAGCAAGTTCTAATCTTAGGGCCTCTTCTGAGCATACTAGAGAATTCTAGGAACCTTCCTTGATCATCTTTTTCTTAGATGTTGCTCATAGTCAACGTAAAGCCTCATTGTTTCCATTTAAGTCCATTCTTCTTGTTCTGTCCTTTAGCAGCAAAAAAGGATCCAGTCATCATCATCAGACTGTCCCATTCAATACCCAGTCACTAATTATCTATTATTTCACTTAATTAGAATTAAAAATTCAGTTCCTCTGCTGCAAGAGCCATCTTTCAAGTGCTCAGTAGGCACTGCCTTACTGAACAACACACAGATAGAAAATTTTCACCCCCACAGAAAATTCTGTTAGGTAGTGTGGGTACAGAGGAAACCTTAACCCTCCCTAAAGCCCCAGCCTGGCTATATTTGTTAAGGTGTGTTCAAGTGTAACTCACACAGACCCACTCTAGATAAAATAAATTTAAAGAAATAAAAGGGATCGGAAGGTGATGGTGGGCTTTATTAGAAGATATAAAATATCCCACAGTATTAGGGCAGTTGAAAGAATCAGGGGCAGCTCCAAGGATTTCAGCAGTGGACCTCTGTGGGCTTTTCCTCCATGGAGCTGCCAACTTCCATATATTTCTATTCCACATTTCAAAAAATCAGGAAAGAGTCCCTGAATGGTCCATGCTGAGACAAGGGTCCACTCAGGCACAGTGTCCAGTAAAGAGATGACAGTTGGGTCTCCAGGACAAATGGGCACGTCATGTCCACCTGGGTATCTTCCCAGAGATCCCAGAGAGCAAGGTGTTAGTCCCTGTGGCTGGTGCCACCCCCTCAGTGTAGGTCAGGTGTTCTGGTGAAAGGAATCTCTCTTTAGTGCTTGAACTGGAACCTTCCATTACAAAGTAAGAGTTGTATATGCTCTTTGAGTGGGGCACAGGCAGCAAGTAGGATGGTTCTCTTTATTTATCTTGACAATTATTGAAGACTTGCTTGGTAGCTGGGTGCTGGTATAGATCCTATGGGAGACGGAAGAGGGGATAAAATACATTATATTAAAAAATATATTGAATCTCTTATTATGACTTGTTCTAAACAAAACTGAATAATTAACTGAAAGGAGGCTGGTTCCACTGGCTTCTTTGTCCCTTACTTTAATAACCTTAATAAATATTTTTATTCTTTTGCTCCTTCATCACAAATAAACAGCCCTCAAACCTAAGACCCTCCTTCTAAAGTAACTATCTCATTTACTTTAGCCAGTTCTTATTACCAGTGACAATTCTTATTGCTTAATGACATCTTGTTAAGGCCCACCATTTTATGGAAGTAGGAATAAATCTCTAACTTTCCATTTTCATGAATAGTTCATCCCCAAAGCTTTCCAACTTCAAGCTTATGCATTTTATTTAAGTCAGCATCTATGTACCACAATCATCCCCAACACTGAGCTCTGTGATTGCAGCTGAGTTCCACACAAAGACTTCAAATCCCTTTAAAATCTGTCATCTGCCATAGAGAGGCCACTTCATTTTCAGAGAACTCTGTTTAGATTGAATTTCTCCTCTGCTTGATATTAAAAATGTTACGCAAATGAATAATTAAATAATTGCATTTGGGGTTGAAAAATTAAATCCCTAATGATTCCAAAATTAATAATCAGGAAACAAAAAGAGGAGTGTATTGAGTAGATGACAGTGAAAATGAATCTCCTGGCCAACCAAACAGTGAAGATTTTAATTTGGAGTTGCCCCACCCCCCACTCTCCATTCCTAGCACATCCATCAAGTGCCTTATGAATATGAAGGACTGTGGCTTATCATGTCATCAGAATGTGGTCTAAGGATTACAGTGGAGTTCAAATCGGTCAAAGGAAATGGCAGACTCCTGTATGGTGAAACCTGGCTCTTCCTCTCATCCCTCTGGAGTATTTATTGCCAGTTACACTGGTAACTAGTGTAATTGTCCTTTCCAAGGAATTCTGTTCCTTACCTATGCCCACATTGCTTCCAAATCTGTTGTGACCATGACAGAATGTTAATGCTGGACTTCAATATGCTGCCATATTTGAAACTTGAATTAGTCTCAGAAAGCTGGTGAATGAAGCCCTCAAGGAATGAAAATAAGTCATTTTCCTCCCATTCAGATTCTCCTTTACTAGTAGAAACCACAAATATTTATTCTTGCATTTTTATCTCCCTGACTCCATTCCCTTTTGTGTAAAGAAACAGTATGTATTTCCCCCCTTTGTATTGTGGATGTTTATTGCTTTGTAAGAGCAGTGTGTCTTTTATCTTTTGCTGTTGGGAGTGTTACCTTTTGAGTGGCTTCTGGTCCTGAGTATTAATATAGCTGTCACTGGGAGGGCATTAACATCCACTACCCATTCAAGTTCATTTGCATTGCACAAGGCATATTTCTATATCTGTGTGTAGATGTAAGAAGAGCTGAAAAATCATTAAAATTCGTACTGTACTGCGTGCTCAAAAATCTTCTGAAAATTCATTGACTGTCTCAGGAGTACTGGAATGTTTGTACCTTGCATACACTTATCTGTATTTTGGAGATTGTGAGTAAGTATCCAGTGATTTACCATAAGCAAAATGAAGGAGTTATTAGAATTGAAATGAATGCCCTTAATTATAAGTAACCAGTGTGACTTACAATTAATGCAAAGGGAAAAAACATAATTTTGGTATTTGCAGTGAGGTTTCACAAGTGCTTGCCATTCCTAAGGGTGCATGCAGCTGTTAATTTTTTATGTGAGTAGTTCCTGGTGTCTATGAATACATTATCAAATGTATATGTGATCATTTTGTATTTCAAAATTGGAGATTTAGGTGTGATTCAGTTAACTTCCTATTTGCTTAGTTTGTGTTTTTTTACAATATAACTAGTAACACTTTCATATCTGTGGTAATTCACAGGTCAAAATATTGTAGGCAGGACTTGGGAACAATCTGCCAAATGGTTGAACTTTTTTTTTCTGTAGCTAGTCACATAGACTGATCTTTTCAAATTACATACTAAACAGAAACAGAAATGTGGGGTTTATTTGCATTTGTTTTCCCAGAGCTTCATCACTCCAGTGATAGCATTTACTACACTTTGATTTTTATTTAAAAATGAGTTGTCACCTCTTCTGGTTTAGACTCCACTCTGTTCTGTATCCCTTGCATTCTGATCTTGCTAATTGTGTGTTTTCTAGGAGGAGTTTGGCTTTACATTCAACACATCAACTTTCCTTGAATGAATTTCAAGATATACTGGACTTGTGAGCTGGATTAGAGCAGTGCTGCTGTAGTTCCTCACTGGGGAACATTTCTTCATTTTGTGCAAAGCTGCCTTTGACTATTATCCATGATCCTGTTTCCTAACCCTCACTTAATAATTTTTTCTTTGAATTCTGTGCTAAAAAATTCTTTCTCCTGAAAGATGGATATGTTTCTTTTCATAAATCATGAGACAAAGGTAACTTAGGGTGTTTCCCTTTTTGCCATGGTTATTGAAAACACAGAGGTATTTTATTTTCTATATAGCAGCTACCATCTTTGATGTAATATCTCTTATACAATTCTTTCTCCTTGTCCACAACCTTTCTTTTGATCACCAAGCTCAAGTCCTCATATTTTTATATTAAGGGATCTATTTCATATGTCTTTTATTTTTCTTATCAGAAACTTCAAATACTTTTTTGAAAATAGGTGCAGTTTTAAAGAATTAATGTGATCATTGTGTATTTTAGAAGAAATATATTGTCTCCATTTCTTGAATCAAACAGGATATAGACGGAATGCCTTAACACAAATCTTAAAGAAATGAGGGGAAAAACTCCACTGGAGATCGTGGGCTTAGGGTTTAGGTGGCTTCTGTGACCATCCTCTCTGGTAGAAATCCCAGTGGAATTCACATTCCCCTTTAGTAATCACTGGGGAATTTCTGCACCCTACCATGCACACAGGATGAGGCATTTGGAATATACAATGGCTGAGTTGTTACAGGACAGGGAGAGGGGCACACCAAAACTCCCAAAGCTGCCTGCTCTAAATAAGTTCTGCCATCTGCTGCATCAGGACAAAACACACAGACCTTTAATGGAAAGGAACTTTAATACAATTAGTGTGCAATACAGAAAAGACAAAGAATATATTTTCCAAATCAAGCACCCAGTTACCCATCCCCTCATGGGTAAAAGTCAACCCACCTAAACAGGATTGGCTCAAAGCAAGGCCCAAAAGCCTGTCACAAGTCTAACACACCTGCTGGCAGGGGCCCATAGAAAAGGATCAGAAACAGACAAGTCAGAAACGGGAGAAAAAGAGAAAAATGAAAACCATGATAAAAGCTCCCATTGTTAACCTCCCCACGGGTCTCTCACCCACATCTGTTCTAACCAGTCCAGGACCAAGAAGCAAGCGCAGTTTCTTCACGTGTCTCTCTGCTCCATGTGCCTCCTCCAGGTCTCCTTCTGGCTCTCCATCCTGCTTCCTTCCTTCTCCAGTCTCCTCTCCAGCTTCTTCTCCTCCCTGCTCAGCTCCACCTTCCCTTGGGTGGGGCAGGGAATTTGGAACCTCCCCTTTTCCTGGGGACCATCCTGTTACAAAACAAACCTAGTGTGTCTTCAAAGTGTTACAACTGCACCTAAATACTGAGGCGTCTGTAAGAATCCCTTCCTGCACAGTAATCACTTACTAGTTCTGACATCTACGGCCTAAAATGTTTCTAAGTTCAACCCTAATACAAGGTATTTCTGAGTGCCTGTCTTTACTTCTTCTATAAAGAATTGATGATACTAAATCTGGTTCTTAATCTGACATTTTTAAAACTGTAAGAATTTACCGTCCCTGGAAATGCCTAATTTCTAACCCGGGCTCACTCACTCCAATCCAGATCTTAAATTTAAAAAGTTCTTTGGAAAATGATGCTATTTATTCCCAATTCAACAATTCAAATCAACAAACTAGTATTTAGCCCCGAGTAAACATGTGTTTAGCGCCTGTGGCGGAAGTGGGGGTGGGGTGGGAGGCCAAAGATGAAAGGACCTGGTGTTTCTCTCAATAACAGCAGAAAGGACAAGAGCCTATATAACAAAGCAGAATGAGGTCAGTGCTCCAGGAAGAGTGAAACATGTGTTTAGGAAGCACAGAGCAGCAAGAAGCAGTGGGAGGGAGAGAGGGAGAGAAGGGATGAGGGCCACAAGGAGGCATAAGGAGGAATCCAAGAGGTGGCTTTGGAGTGGGGTTTTGAAAGCAGGGTAAGTATCAGCAAGGGAGAGAGGCCAGAAAGGGGCAGTGAGAGTAGAGGAGAAGGCAAGAGCAAAGTGGGGAAATCACAAAGCCATTTCAAGTATAATTATCGATGATTGGAAAATGGAATTAGAGAGGGGGCTGTTATGCAAATCTCTGTGAATTTAAAAAGAACTTGCTGCAATTGACTATGATCCTGGCATTCTGTGCTTTAATACGTGGACTGTCTGACCACCCGGACAATCAGGAAGTTACTGTTTCTGGGTCAAGTGACAAAGTCTGAACAGGTGCTGAAGGAAGATGATTATAAATGCCCTGTGAGCTGGTTTGGAGATGGAGAAGAGGAAATGGACAGCTAAGTCCAGTTCTCTTCTTGCATGTTTTACATTAAATTAAATTGAATTAAATTGAATGCATTAATGAGAAGATAATAGAAGTAACTTATCCAGAGAATTTCATTCTAACCAGTGCAGTGAAACACTAGATAAAACATTAGATTAGGGCCTTCTGAACTTGTTCTGCATTTCTGAAGGTAAAGTTAATTATGTAGTTCAGCCCTAATGCATGATTTTCTCTGAAAACCATACTTCTTTAAAAATTCCTTTTTCTTAGAGTCAATTTTTTTCTCTTTTCTGTTCAGGGTCTTTTGAAAAAGGACCATGTGGATGCCAACCTCAGTCTGGGGGAAATGGGAATGAGGGGCACTAAGGGGGTGTTTAATGGTAGAACAAGTGTTCATGTCTACTAGGATATGGAAATCATGTTCAAGGCTTTTGACAAAGAAAATCCATTATGGCTAATCCATACCTGGCTCTCATTATCTGGCTGTTGAGACCGTCTTCACAACCACAAAAAACAAAATCCTGGAAAGTAAATGTAAGAGAAATTATATACGTGTGTGCACTTGTGCACGCGTGCACATGTGTATTTCACATTATATGAAAAAACACACACAACGTATATAATGCGGAATATAGATACCTCTATATAAATGCATGATGGCAACTATTGAATAATGGATGAGTTCAGGTAATCCTCTAATTTAGTAAATAGTTTTAAAGTTGCTTTCATTAAAGCAGCCATGGGTAATGAAGAATTTTGCCTCTGTTCCTGCCCCTGTGAAGTTGCTGGCTTACTGGAATGGTCAAAACTAGACAGCAGCAGAAAATAAAAGCCCCAAAATCAGAATCACTAGCATCTGTAGAGGAATCCTCCCTTTTGCTGCTGACTTTGAGAAGGGCCCACGTGAGGCCTTAAAACCATTGGGATATTGACAGGTGAGAGGATTACCACTTGTATCTTGAGCTGTCCAGGAAAAAGAAAAGCAGGGCCTCCCTGGTGGCGCAGCGGTTGAGCGCTGGCTGCGAAGCTTCCCACAGCCTCTGCGGTGCTGGTTCAATCCCTGGCCACCAGCGAGGGTCCCACATGGCGCACAGACCTCTCCTGCCGTGACTGCTGCTCCCTTCAGCAGTGTACTTCGTCAGTCTGCCTGTTCTGTTCCCTGCTCTGGCTCTGGTGAATTCTTTTACCCTTCCACGTTTTTGACTGTACCCAGTGCTTGTATAAATAAATAAATAAATAAATATTTAGAAAAAGAAAAGCATAAAACCCTATCTAAATAGGACCAACTTTTGCTGATGTTTTCTACTTTCCAAAAGCTGAGATAAAGTTAATTATTTAAATTTTGAATTGTTACAACTAATTTTCAAGTCATATACAACTGATTATGTTGAAACCTCAGCTACCCACACAGTAGGTTAATTATTTTTCCCTTCAGTTTATCACAAATCTAAATGATTTCCACAATTTTATTTTTAGGATTATGGCTTTATAAATAGTTGGCCTATTCCCAATAGACTGCCTGCATTAGGGAAAAGCTGATATGTCTATTTGCATACAAATACCCAAGGGACACAGTGTTTATTCATAGGACATACTGTTCCTATTTGAAGGTGAGTTGCTTTGGGGTTTCACACAGCAGCGGGGTTGAGTGCACCTTCATTTGGTGTTTACATCCCCTCTAGTAAATTATTCTTAAACTAGATTCTAGAATATCAGCTACTCTTGGCAGGATCTGACTGTTAGTGACTCTGTGTAACCTCTTCTCAGAATGCAAAATGCTTTAAATTTTTAAAACAAAACTTTCAGCAGAACAAGTTTACCAAAATTCTCATCATTACCTGCCCAATGGATCTGTCTGCTGTACAGCTTGTCAGCTGTGGTCTTATGATATCTCTTCTGCTTAAAAGTTCCCAGTAACAACTGGCAGCTGCTTTTATTGCTGTTAGATTCTTGCATTCACCCATCTAAATTGTTTGACTGAGTTATCATGACTATAGTTTAGGAGAACTTGCTGACCTCTGAGATCTCATTCTTGGTAACTTGCACTTCAGTCCTATACCAAATAGCATCATAGGGACTGAACATTCCACCATGGCAAATGTAAAATATCAAACCCATAGTAGAGTATCCATCCTTCTATTGATGGCTATAGCAAGAATTGAGACCAACTTGAACTCATACATTATAACTGAGTCTTATGTAATATGCTAATTATCATCTCCATCTGGCTAGTCAATCATTTCTGACAGCAGATCTGCCAAGCTAGCTTTCCAACTCTCAGTTTCCAATGGAGAGTTTTGTGTTAAAAATTCCCTACTGAATCTGGTTTTAACTTAGGTCTCCTTCAGAGTGATTGCTCTCTGGCTAACTATACTAGCAGCCCTCTCTGGTATATTTGCTTTGTTAAGAATCATCTTCCACAGGCATAATTCCTGAAGAACTATCTCAGTGATTGTTAAATACACTTGCAACTTGTTGACTTTGGGGACTTCCCAGAAGACTTCCCAGAAGAGCACTTTCTAATGCGTCCTACTAGATTCTCAATCTGAAAATTGGCCCATCCGTGAATTCATGTGTGAAATGTTTTCTCACTTTGGAGAATGGTAAAGAAAGCCTTGTTTGGGGCCTCCCCGGTGGCGCAGCGGTAGAGTGCTGGGTTGCGAAGCTGCCCAGGGCCTCTGTGGCTCAGGTTCAATCCCTGGCTGCTCCTCAGCCACCAGAGGAGGGTCCCACATGGCGACCTCTCCTGCCGCCCACTGCTCCCCTCAGCAGTGTGCTTCGGTCCTTTTGCCTGCTCTGCTCCCCGCTCTGGCTCTGGTGAATTCTCTCACCCTCCCGCGCTTCTGACTGTAACCAGTGCATGTATAAACAAAACAAACAAACAAATAAATAAATAAAAACATACCTCTATTTAAAAAAAAAAAAAAAAAAAGAAAGCCTTGTTTGGAGCCCTGTCTGCTTTGCTTTATATTATAGAAGAATATGCATAAGCAGCTCTCTGGGAGAATTTCTGTATTCTTCCCAGGTTTGTCCAAGTGTGTAATACTTACTGTCCATTTGGTGACATTTGTGTTAAGTCTGACCCTTTAGCTTTAGTTTCCTTTACAAAGCCTCTGTTTTTTCCATCTACTTCATAGATACACACTACTCAGCAATCCTACAATATATTAAGTATTGAATTTGTAAACACATCTACTACTGCAATATATTAAGATGAAAATTCACATTTATCAGGGTCTTGTTATGAGCTGGATATTATTGTATATATTCACTCAATCCTCAGAACAACTACAGTTTAGGTATTAGTACATTTCCTTTTATCAAAAAGGAAAGCTTCAGGGACATTAAGTATTGATAACTTTCATAGCTACTAAATAAGGTAGCTAGGATTCAAATTAAGTCCCAGCTGATTCCAAAGTTGCGTCCCTACATAACTCTAAGCAGACTCTTTCTGGCTGGAAATCCACAGGTCTTCAGTCAGAGCAGTATATTTTCAGAAACACAATTTGGAGACCCAGAAATCAAAGGTAAATAACGGACCCAATCCCACTGAAGACATTTTTATATCTCTTTCTCTAGATAGTCCTGGGATTTGTTAATTCATTTTTTTTCTCTTATAAGAAAAGCTATTTCTGTTTAAGTGCTGCTGGATTTGGAATTCATTCTCATGACTAAATATTTGTTTGCCTAGTAAGAGCCCAGGGTAGGGCTATGCTGTCAGTGGGTGCTCAATAAAGATTAATGGATGGTCATGCACGTCTGTGTGGGAGCTGTGTGCGTAGGATCTGCTCGGTTCTCCACAAGAAACAGAAATGCTGTGGGGTAGGTGAAAATCACAGGATCACCACTCAATCCAGATCATGGGTTTCTGTATTTGACTTCATCATCTGAAAGGTCCCAAAGGTCCATGTACAGAAGGCATGGGATTGTGGAGCCTGGTGTTTTCTTGAGAAATGATTCAGAAGTGCTGTGAAAATTAGATTCCAAGGCCTACTTCCAAAATTAATATCAAGTATGAGAGCAAACT
The DNA here is from genome assembly GCF_014898055.3 of Talpa occidentalis. NCBI lineage: Eukaryota > Metazoa > Chordata > Mammalia > Eulipotyphla > Talpidae > Talpa > Talpa occidentalis. The sequence continues at coordinate 63,986,658 of NW_023601433.1, read as the reverse complement.
TGATTCTCTGATGAGGACTGAAGAAAATAAAATATTTCTTAATTGACACATTTTCTATTATTATATACATATAAAGATGATGAGTAATATGCCATATCAGATGGTTTATTCAAACTGTCAGAATAAGAGCTGAAGTGTGAGTAACTTTCCAGAGAATCTTCTGAGAAATTCAAGCAGTGGAAAGTGGTAATAACCAGCCATAAGTTTGTGTACTACACAGTCATCCCTGAAAATATTGGGGGAAACAAAAATTTTCTCCAAAATACATTGTGGGACATTGCTAGAGGAAAGGTTCAATGGGAACAATAATTTAAATTTTACTAGAAATGTGATTTGACGATGGTTTACATACTCCACAGGAAGAATGGTATCAGTCATGTGACCTGGGAGATGATCCTTCATCATGAATGATGAATACTGAGCACCTTTCTAAATCTGAGGAGGACTTTAAGATGTCCGTGCCCTCACTTACAAAACCCAGCTGTTCTTTGGCATTCAAGAAAATGGAAGAAGAAAAGCCTCAGTTACTAGGATTATTGCCATACATAGGTCTTGGCTTGGGAAGCTAGGTATAGATACTGTGGGGTAGGGAAGCTCATTGGCTGGCCCTGATTCTATTCTAAGCTCTAGGTCTCAGTGCCATTATTTACAAAGTGAGCAGCAAACTTCTCTCTCTAAGGTCTATTCCAGCTCTAATATTTCTTGTTATTTTCGATGGGCTCTTCAATGGAATGAAAATGCACAGTTCTTGAGGCTTTTGATGAGAATGTACTTATACAATTCTGCTTTTTAAAAATTCCCTTTATCCTTCATAGATTTCCTTAGACATAAGAGGCCTTATGAATTCCAATAATTTGGTGCATGAGAAAACAACTTATTTCAATAATACATTAAATACCTCCATAGCTGAAACCACACGTTACCATTTTGTTCCCCAAAAGAAAAGTAGTATCTAGAAGGTGTGTTAGGAAAATAGCTATTGTGACCAGAACAGACCTTACTATGTGTTGGGAGCTTAAAAATATGAAAATAAGGTAGCTCATTCAAACAAAACTATCCTGAAATATATGAATAATTATGCCTAAAATATGCATCTATAAAAACCACTACCCCTACAATAAAAGTAAAATGTCTGCAGGTAGGGAGGGTGGCTGTCCATTAGCAGGGCAGTCGCTCTCAGCAGTCGGGCAGAGAGAGAATGTGGAGGTCTGAGCAGGCTGAGCCTGGCAGCCCAAGGCCTCATGTTGATTCTCCAAGACCTGAAGGAGCTCCTGACATTTCTCTTAAAAGAATCAATGAATCTTTGTTTCCTTCTGCCTGCTCATTTGACCTTATTTTGTTTGGAAACAGAGAAGGAGGAAAGAAAGGACTAAACTGGTGGGTTGGATGGGGTGAGGGGCAAACAGAAGGAGCGCAGAAAGACATGTCTGTGCTGTGGAGCCCACAGGCGAGATCACAGGCCGCTAATTGTCGCCCGGGATGTTATTGTTCACTACCTGTGGTCTCATTTGTCCCTGCTGCTCATTTCAGATTCTTGCCCTGATGTAATAAGTCACCATCTTCCCAGCCATCATCCACGTATTGACAAGCAAATGTCACCCATGTTTGATTGACATCCCTTGCTCCTGAATGCAAAAGTATGATATACAAATCAATCCTACTTGTTTATTTAAAGCTGTTCTGGTGTGTTTTATTATTTGCTGGTGGGATAACTTGCCTAATATCTACTCTGGGGGCTTTCCACTAATACTATGAATCCATATTATTCTTCCTCCTGCTCCCCCACTGCAAATGGTGGGTCTTATTTCTCATTTTTCCCTATTTCCCCCTCCCCCACTGTACATGCAGGAAATGTGCTGTGGAGTTTATAGGACTCTTCCCATATCTTAGGAAAAGATTTTGCCCTGGACTTTTGTAAGCAAGACGTGCTTTGTCTTAAGACTTTCAAAGGCATTTTGACAAGTGATTATTTCTCGTGCATTTAGCACCTTTAAGTAAATGCAACTTCAAGTCCAATGACAGTATCTCCTGGAAGGTTGCTAGAATTGTAAACCTGTGAGTAGAGTTCATATGTATACACCCACCAATTGCAGCATTTGTGAAAATGACCAAATCCCCCCTTATACAATGGGCATATGCATTTAAAATCATTGAGAAATGTCCTTTGGCTTTTCAGCATACTTTACTGCTATCTGGGTAACATTTCATTTTGGAAGACTGGCGAGGAAAACCATAAGGTTAAAAAAATCACATCTACCATCTGGAAAATTCTAAAGGGCCTTATTATGTTAAAAGTGGCATTTTGAAAAACACCTGAAGCACCGATTGTGGGTGAGCCAGGAGAGAAACATTGTCAACCGAGCCTCCCTCCTTTCAGCCCTCACCTCCACCCTCCAAGAAGGACTGCAGGTGGTGGGGAGATAGGGGGCTTAGGTGTGACCCTGGAGTCCTGAAGGCTGTGGCACATCTGTCTCCCTGCCCCCAGGTATGTCCCGTGAGAGGGCTGCCATCGCCTGGACTCAGCAAGGGAGTATTCAGGATCTCACTGTTCATCCATGTGCAGAGAGGGAAAAAAAAAAAAAGAGAGAGGCCGAAAAAAAAAAAAAAAAATCCCACATTGTCAGAGTAATGCCAAACTCTCTCTGAGTGGGATGAGCAGAGCAGATGCTGCAAAGAGATGCCAAAGCGGCTCCCCTTCCTCTGTGCCTTGGGTGCCTATAAATTGCTCCGGCGCGCGCGTTTGTCAGCCTCCCCTTCTCCTGGCAGGTGGTACCCAGGCAGAATTCTGCGTTCAGTCTCTCTCTCGCTCCGCTCCCGGCCGCGAGGCGCTCGCCGCTGCTTGCTAGAGCCTCAGCTCCAGTCCCGAGCCTCGCCGAGCCGACCGTGCCCGCCGCCGGGTGACCGTGCCCGCTCGCCCAGCCCGGCGCTTTGGGGGTGCGCCTCTATTAGAGTTGGGGTGGTTGCAAAGGACGGAAAAAAAAAAAGCTAAGGGAAGGGTGACCACGGCGACCGAAAAAAGAGAAGAAGGAGGCAGAAAAAGGCAACTTCAGACGGAAAGTTGGTGAGAACTGGCGCAGTCGGCAAAAACAGAAAAGTCGATCGCTGGCAGCTGCGGCATAAAAGTGTGAGCGGCCCCGGCGAGCGCGCGAGGCGCGGCGGCTGGCTCTGCCCTCCGGGTGGCGGCGCCGGCGCCTGCGGCATCCACAGGTGCGAAGGGGCTCGCCCGAGGCGAGAGGGCGCCCAGCGCACCCCTCCCCCCGGCCGCCACCCCCAGCGCGGGACTTCAGCTCAAGTCACTTGGCGTCCGAGCTCCCTCCCCAGCCGCAACCTCAGCGGGGGGAGCAAGAGCAGGCAAGGAGCTAGGAGCGGCCGGGCGCGCCCGCCCAGGGAGTTGGGGCGCACAGGGGGTTGTTTTCGGCTCTGAGGAGGTCCCCGCCCAACCTTCAAAATTTTGTCCAAAAGCAGACAAGAGGATCGCCCCGCGCTGAGCCGGCTCGTGGGCAGCAGGAGGCGCCTGATCGCCGCCGGGGCGCTGGGGGTGGTGATGGTGCTGCTGCTGGTCATCCTCATCCCGGTGCTGGTGAGCTCGGCCGGCACGTCGGCGCACTACGAGATGCTGGGCACCTGCCGCATGGTCTGCGACCCCTACGGGGGCACCAAGGCCCCCAGCACGGCTGCCACGCCCGACCGCGGCCTCATGCAATCCCTGCCCACCTTCATCCAGGGCCCCAAAGGCGAGGCCGGCAGGCCCGGGAAGGCGGGCCCGCGTGGGCCCCCCGGTGAGCCCGGGCCACCGGGTCCCGTGGGCCCCCCGGGCGAGAAGGGCGAGCCGGGCCGCCAAGGCCTGCCGGGCCCGCCCGGGGCCCCCGGCCTGAACGCGGCCGGGGCCATCAGCGCGGCCACCTACAGCACGGTGCCCAAGATCGCCTTCTACGCCGGGCTCAAGAGGCAGCACGAGGGCTACGAGGTGCTCAAGTTCGACGACGTGGTTACTAACCTGGGCAACCACTACGATCCCACCACGGGCAAGTTCACCTGCTCCATCCCGGGCATCTACTTTTTCACCTACCACGTCCTGATGCGCGGAGGGGATGGCACCAGCATGTGGGCTGATCTCTGCAAAAACAACCAGGTGAGTGCGGGCGGGCGGCGGGGAGGGCTGGGAGGAAGCGCGGGAAGGTGCAGGCTCGAGGGAGGAGACCCCGAAAAAGGGGGTGGCAGCCCGCTGAGGAAGCCGCAGCTGCCGGGCTCTGGGGGAGCAAGGCGAGGGGGTGCGATGCTGTTCCTTCTGGAAGAGAGGGGGGTCCTACGCCAAGAGGGCATCGGGAGGCCTAGAGGGGGCCGGCTCCTGAGCCAGAGACCTGCACTCGGGGCTGGCGGGGTGTGAGCGCGACCCTCGTGGGAGGGGACCGTAGCGCCATCCAATGTGCAGCTCATGCACGGGGGAGTCCGGGAGCAGGTAAAGTCCCAAACTGTAGGGCCCCCCAAGGTTTAGGGCTTCGCCTGGAATGGGAAGGCTGAGGGTGGCAAATCCGTGGCACAAGGGGATCCAAAGGAGCTAGTCCACGCTGGGAGCCTCCAGATCCACAGCGGGACCCTGGGGCCCGAGGTCACAAGACCCTCGAGGCGTCCCGGACCAGGAAATCACAATGAGTCAAATTCAAGACGCTGGCTCTGGTTTAGTTTTCAGCTAAGGAGAAAGGGGGGAAATAATGGGTAGCAAAAGGAAAAGTTGAGATTCGTGGGTTTGCACGACAAAACCCAAACTCCACCGACTGGAGTTGGAGGATGCACGGGCAGGCGCTGGGAGCGCGGGGGCCGGAGCCGGGTCGGGAATTGGCCTTGCCACCAGCGAGCCCCAGGACGCCTGTTTGAGGGTCTGTCCAACGCCAGCCTGCTCGCTCGCTGCCTGCAGAGGCGGTGGCAGCTGCCTTGACTGCCACCGGTGTCGGATTAGCCCCTGGCCATGAGGACTTGCTCTCCGGAGCTGCCTGGGGCTGCCACGAGGGTCGCGGGGCTGGGTTTTCTGCTGGGGCAACTTGATCCTTTGCTTCAGAAATTCACATTTACTCCAAAACCCAAGTATCTGATCTCTTGGTCAAAGGAGGAGAATATTCTTTGTAACTACCCCAAAGTGTAAAATGGACACCCTGCATGCTCGGCTACAACCACCACCAGGCAAAGCCTTGCAGCCCGCAGTCTGGGCTGAGTTCTTGAACTTCAACTTTGCTTTCGGGGCGGCACCTGGAAAGGAGCGCTCCCCAGTCGACCGCGACCAGCTTTAATAGGGGCTCTTGGGCATCAGTTCACCAGCCTCTTGAAATCAGACCCTTTAAGCAATAACGCAGGTTTCTGTTAAGCACTATTAAGGCAGGATTTCTTCCAAAGACCTAACTTAATGTCAGAATACTTTCAAAAGTGAAATAAAAATATCCTATAGGTATAAGAAAAAGGACCCCAAAAATTCTGTGCCACCCCCTTCTTCTCACCCGTTATTTCCAAAGGAATTTAGAAATAAATAGCGTGGGGGACCAACAGGACACACATAGAACAAAAAGGGAAAAACGGCCACCAGGAGGCACTGACAGTTGTTTATTATAGTTATTATGCATGAAAATAATATTAAGCTAAATAAAAATTTTTCACAGGGATAGTTATAGGTAAATGGCTAAAAAGGACATGACTCACTGTACCAAAATAGAGCTATTGTGTCATCCTTACAAAATGGTTTATGAACTGCCCCCCCAGCAGGCAGTGATGAGGCACCTATTTATTTACAAATTGGCTCTCTGGCTCAAAGGTTAGGTCTGGAAAATACTATCAGGATGAAGAGGTTATTTTTATAAGCCTTAATAAAAATGGAATAAGATTCAAGTTTTATCAGCAAATGTGTAAAAAGTACTCACATCTTTAAATATCTGGAAATTGTAATTGTATAGAAAAAAACAGTGAACAAAACATTTAAATTAGTTTGAATGTTGATATCTAGGCTGTTGCGCCCAGGTGTGTTACACTGATTCCAAGAAAACCATTCCAGATGTGTGCATTTTTTAAAAAATTATTTCATTGTTTAGAGTGCACAATGCCTCTTTGTATCATCCTAACATGTACATTCTATGAGAATCAGGAAGAAAAATAAGAAAAATAAGAGCTGATCGTATGCTGTATAATACTTTCCATTGGCATTATCAAGTTGCCACTTCTGCAAAAGGAGTGCAACAAGTAATTCAGAAAAAATAATGAGTAGTAGCAAATAATGCATTTTTGAGTTCAGCATAAACTGTTTGGGAAAGTGATTATTGCAATATTACTGTTAAGGAATTTTATCTTTAGAATAGAACTATTTTTGTAAAGTCTGGTCTGCAGGCAGTAGTGAATACACAATCTAAAATTTTGAATTTAATATTAAATAAAGACTTTATCCATGATTTTCAGTTATGCTTTTATGTGATCACGTCTGAGAATGAGTTTCCCCCTCTGACCTGACCTAATTTGTTTTCATAAAACAGAAAGTCAGAGACCCATGTCAATGTAATGTTCTATGGATTAAGTGGATTTTGAGAAGCACAAAAATTAAACTAAAAATGCAATTCACTCTAGGATAGCGCAATCTCTCTGGACCATAACCATATGAGAACCATTTTATTTATGCTTTGTGTTGAATGCAGGATCACAGATGGAACATCAAAGGCCAGTAAATTAACCTGATGTGCCACTTAACCTTTTGTTTATGGTTCCACAGAAGTACAATGAAAATGAAATTACAAGAACATCAGTAGCAATTAATTAAATTAGCAAATGTTACCATAAATATTGTCTCTAATGATAAACTCTCACTAATAAGATAATGCTTAAACTATTCAACCTATTGCATTCTCACAAACATACTACTAAAAGGACCAGTGTACTCATATTCTACATGAAACCTTTAACCTCAATTGAATCTTGCCAATTGTAGTAAGCCCAGTACCATGCATATTGAAAGTAAAAAGTTGGACTGAAATAACTTTACAAAGACATGGGAAATATTTTTAATATGTTTGTATACTTTTAGCAGAAAAGCTGAATAAAAACCATTGCTGCTGGATGCAACCACTAGGAAGCCACTAGCATAAAAAATACAACTGGCTCAGGATTTGAACTATAAATAATTAAAGACTCATTTTTCTTTCTAAGAATTTTTAGTTTTGGCGCCCATAGACTTGAAATGTATGGGAAAGAATCAAGAGTTTGCATGTTGCTATTCATTTATTAGAGAGCTAAATGAAGTGTCAAATTAATTATCTTTTTAGTAACCCTGAAATATGCAGTAAAGATCAAGCAGAATCTAAATAGTTAACTTGGAACATGAGAAGATATTAGAGTACATTTAGGTAGAAATGAGTATATCGGGCTGAGGAAAGGATGCATCATATTCCGAGAGAAAATGCTGAAATCAGTGCACATTTAGGAACCTGAAAATAGCTTCCAGGGTGGATGCATTACCTACCTCAATAGTTTGATAGCTTCAAGGAAGAATTGTCAGAAGTCACTGAACTGGATACTAGAGTTTGAAATTTCAAGTCCCTTTATACCTTTAGAGTACAATCCGGTGAGCAGGCACACTAAAATTATGTAAAGTACTCTGGAAAAGTCTTATGGTACAGTATAGGTTAAAATCTTAGAGAATCTCTTTCATTAAAAAGCAATCATAATGGCTTTATCTAACAAAGGAAGTAAAACTTGTAAGGGTAACCTTCTAGTCTCTGGGATCACACTAATGCATTTGCAGGTTACACCTACCAAATAAAAATAACATTTACATAGGTTTTTTTTTTTTTGGTTATATCATCTAAATTAAAAATTGCACTTTATACATATATATGTAAGATTATTGTCTCTACATCAAGTGATTTTAATCAGTTCTGATATCCAAATACCTGCACAGAGAAAACAATACTAGAGCACAATACCCACATAACATATACTAAATACCCAAAACACTAAATAAAATGTGTCTGCTTATTAATAATAGCTCAGAAATATATTATGGATCGATGATTAATTAATATATGGCTAATTATTGTTTGTATGTTAATTTTTCTCACCCATTAAAAATCTACACATTAAAAAAACAAGTTATTTTAGCACTAACCTCCTTGTAGACGTTTTTTTTTTTTCCTGGGAATTAATGACTAGATGATGTTAATGAATCAAAGCATTCAACTATAAACTTATGATTAATTCCTAAGAAGTATTATGACTTTCACTTGCATTATCACTTACTGGTCAAAACAGATCACCTCACTAAATTGGCATATACTTTTGAATCAGTGCTTCTGAGTATAATTGCATGGCATATTGCTTTCATTCAATCAGTGTCAGTTAGCACAGTGTTAAGCAATTCTAAATCCCTTAAGCCCTTTTCTCCTTTTGCTATATGATATCCAGACAGAAATTTTTAAAATACTGCTCAAATTACTTTGCTAGTTCAGCAGTGTCAAAGAGCCTTCTCCTTTTTTTTTTTTTTAACATTTCAGCATTAATGTGAGACATATCACATAAAAATTTAATTTGGAAACCTATCATTTAAGTTTTGAAAGAAATGCATGAAAATTCTTGACTTATGTTTCATTTCTCTCATTTTGCCAAGTGATAAAATCCAGCATATTGTACCCCAAGTCATACATTATTACATAGTGCAGGTTTACAAAACCACTAAATCACTTGCTATGTTATTCAGGGAAATATCATTAAAGTGGAATAGAAACAAGCCACAAAGTAGGAGATGTTTTACTGAAATAAATCAAATACAAGTCTGCCTATTGAAAGATTTTCCAAGGCAAAGTCAAAATACATCTAAATGAAAAGAAGCCTAATTTGAGTTGAGGATATGACAGAATGTCCGAATTACTTGATCTGATAGGCAATTTGACTGTTTGCAAATGTCTGTCAACTCCCTAATGAGATCACAGGCTCAACAGGAATAGGTTATAGTCAACCTCCATCCTCAAAGAAAACCACACATTAGAATCACCTGTTAAATATAATAGGGTATACAATGAAATCATTAAAAATTTCTAGAAATTTTAGAGACTTCAAATTGTAGAAATTTCAGTTCTTCTTCTACCTTTTAGACATGTTAAAATTAAGTAATTAGTGCATACATCAGAAGTGATAAGAAGGCATAAACATAAAAAAAGAACTCATAAAACTTTATTATATAACCAAAGATATTTAAATGAATTAAGTTCCTGGAAAAGTGATTTCCTTGAATCAGATTTGGAAAGCCCCAAATCAAAAGGCTTTCTTCCCCTTGATATGTAATAGATTTCTTGGTATGTAGGGTGGTATTTTTGAGTTTTTGCCTGTGGATCTCATTTATAATCAACATGGGGCCAAATGATGTTTGGACTGAAGTTCTGTATTCCAAAAGTGCTGGTTAGAACATTACTCTTGGGCTTAAGTTAAGATTTAAAAAAAAAAAAAAATCCAATTATTTCCATTTCAAGAAGTGATTGGGCATAGAAATTGAAGGAATCAGAAAAAGTAGTGATTTAGGAAGAGTATAGATTGGTATGCATTGTTTACAACATACAGTCAGAAAAGACTCCTGGACTGTCCCTCACGAAAGCATTATTTTCTTCTTTCCTCCTCTTTATAATAGCTGAAAACAAATATAGCCTCAGGAAGCTCTTGGCCAACTGGACTTTCCTGTGCTAAATTCGGTGCTACAGCAGCAAGTCTGCTTATGATGTTGTGGGAATGGCAAAAAATAGAACTTTGAGATTGTACTTTGAGATTTTACTTTTATGAAATTTAATTCTTGTCTGTTTCACATAGGTGCGCGCTAGTGCAATTGCCCAAGATGCAGATCAGAATTACGACTACGCCAGTAACAGTGTGGTTCTTCACTTGGAGCCTGGAGATGAAGTCTACATCAAATTAGATGGCGGCAAAGCCCATGGAGGAAACAACAACAAATACAGCACATTCTCTGGATTTATTATTTATGCTGACTGATAATACAGAAACTCAGCTTATTAAGTTCTGAGTTTGGACTCTGGATTCGTATGGCTAACGTCAGTGAATCAAGGATCCCGGGGATGCCAGTTGTGGGGCACCTCAGTCTGTGTATATGTGGGGAAATCAAATGCTACCTGACTCACATCTGTATACTCAGAAACATTATGTAAAAAAAATATTAAAAGCAAGATAAGCAGATGTGTGATCCTCTACCGCCAAAGCAAATACTCCTTATCGTTAGTGTCCATGTGAATGAAGTCCTATATAGATCACAAATTTTTATAGAAAAATCTAAGACACTGAATTATTTCTTCAATATATATGATACTTTGGTGTACTGTGATCTTGCTGCTTTTATCCATATGTCAGCTTTGATTCTTGTGAGTTTACCTGCTTATTATGATACTTGGAGTCCATTCATAGTTTGGGGGAAGAATGATTTTACCCTGCAGGAGAAGGTCTAATTGAAATAATGCTGCTTGTCCCCAAAGAAATTGTTTGCCTTGTACTCTTGTTAACTTTAGAGCTAGACCTGGGAATGATTCAACTTCAAGCCTTAACATGGAATTTTCTGGATTTGAGGGAATTCCCAAGCTTATGATCATTTTCACATTTTCTTTTTCTTATGAATTTTCTTTTCTCTCTTTTCTGGTGATAGTCTTTAAAGATAGCTATTGCAATGCTACCATAGGAAAACCCTCTAAGTGTAAAAATGTGTAATTATGTATGGCATTAGCAAATCCCCTATGTGTCCATTTTTTTGTCAACAGAATACATTTAATTTGACTTGGAAAGTCAGAGGAATTTATTCTTTGTCATTAAATTAGACGGAGGCATTTGCCTTCTTTGGAAGGAAAGATTATTCATTCATAACCCAATGGACAAAGGTTTAATTTGAGCCACTGCATGGGTCACCAAAGGGACACTAAGTAAGGCTTTCAAATAGTTACAAGTTGTGGCCTGAGGTTATTTCAAAATGAACAATTTTACATATAATCGGTGTGACAACAAAGTGTATATATTTTATACAAATATCTGCTACTTGTATATGTAGCATCTCATCTAGCATATATACATATATATGTATATTTGTAGGATGAGATATAAATGATATAGGCATATACATATATATGGCTTCAGACAATAGGCATAGTGGCTTTATAGCCTCAAAAAATTAGTTAAAGAAATATATGTGTGTGTACACACAGATAAATTATTTGACTTATTTTGGATTAAAATTATTTTCAATGACAAAAATATATGGAGTAGCAAAATAATTATAATCACGTCTCTTTAAGAGTTATGCAGAAAATTAACTTTTATTAGGTTAAAAAGCCCTATACATCATATAAATTAAACCTATGTTTTCTTTATCACCATATGCCAGTCAATACTTTAACTGCATTCTGTGGCAGACTGTTAATATTTGGACTGCGAAACAAAGAGACTCTCCTTTGCAGTGTTTATGAATTATATGCATTTGAATTACCAGTTTTTTCTTTTTTCTCAGGTGACTTGAGGCTGACAGTAAAGTAGATTTTAAGAGTAGTGCAAATCCTTTCTCTTTGGTTAAAACACACTGCCAAAAGCCATCTCTTTAATCTCAGAAAAAGATTAAAAATGCATGTTGATGTATCCTAACTATCAAACAACTTCCACTATTGCAATGAAAAATCTGTTTCCCCTCAGTTGCCTTTGAAGACTCTTTGACAAGTAGATTTCAAAAAACAGGGATTTAAAAATCTGCTTGTTTTACTGGTGAAGGACATTTGCATTTTTTCATTTAAAGGAATTAGTTTGTTCTCCTGGCTCATTCTTTTGTGATACTTTCTGTTCTAATACACAGAATGCTCAACTGTCTTTAATGCACAAAATACCTTTTATTTTGCAAATCTCAACTTTCCAAAAGAGTTATGCATGGTGTTCTCATCTGAAGGTGCTGTATGCTTTGTTTAAATGACTTGGTCTGAGTAACTGTCATGATTTATATGAGAAAAAAATGACAGTCTGTTCATCAAGAATAATGACTAATTCTGTTTGGTTTTCCTAGTATGTAAGATAACTCATAAAGGAGTTGCAATGATTTTATTTCTATTTAACAATATATATTTATCAAAAAGGAATTGGTAGCAGGGTCTGGAGAATTTTTTTAGGTAACAAGTAATATAGTGAGGGTTAAACCAAAAGATTAATTTATAATTAATAAATTATAAATTTATTAGCAAGAACATCAACTAAGAGTTTTAACATAAAGCATTTTTTAAAAAAACTTTATTTACACAAAAATCAGGCCTGGGTACCTTTTAAAGAGTAGGCTCTAGAATTGGACTGTCATTTCTAATAGATCTGACCTTTTCTTCAGATAAATAAGCATTAGTTTCTCTGTTTATGCCCAAGGAAAAACAAATCAAAGGTAAAAGAAATAAAAGGAATATATATAAGGCAAACATTTCTTTTTTTGCATTATATCTTATTAATTAAATTGTGGCCTTTGTTATTACAAATGTAATGATTCATTAAACTATATTATGTAATATATTTTTTGACTTTTATGATTGAATTTTTACAATTCAGTACTGTTATGTGTTCATGCCCTCATATGAATTTTTCAAAACACAATAAATTTCAGAGTAAAAATGAATATCAGAAAGACAAAGGCAACAAAACTAATTTATTACAAGTATATATATATATATATGTATGTATATATAGATAGATAGGTGGATAGCATATAATTATCCTGCCATAGTATTTTTACCATCATGAATTGGTAATTGTGTTACAGGATCCTTTCGAAAAAAGTCTCAAAATTTAACTTCCCTTGCTGCAGAAGCTATTTTAAAGTGTCATATTATTCATTAAGCATTAATTACAGAACAGCAGGATAATTAGTGGGATCATCAATATTAAAAGAAACATCAGATTGCTCCAGAAGGGGGGAATTTAACTAGAAACACTTTAAATTTCTCAAGTAGTGCAGCTGATAGATTAGTAAAACAAAACAAAAGCCCACTTAGGGGATAAAGACTTTAAGTCTTTGTTTGGAAATAGGTATTTCTGTATTTATTTTAAGGCAAAAAATAGAGCTCAATTAGGCTCAGCAACTCCCTGAAGGTGCAGATGCAATAGCCAGTTTCTGAAAAGGTAAAACTCTTAATTCTCATAAAAAAGAAATGATTCTTCATTAGTCCTGTGTAGCACCAATTAATCTTTCACTGTGGGTTTGAAATCACTGACTATTCCCTGTAAGTCTTATACTCAAAATATGAATTCACAATCATCCTATTTGAAAGTTAGCCACCGTTGAGGGTTCTCTATTAGTATCTTATCAATTGCATTCTCAGTTATACCTCTAAGCAACATTTTAGGAACAATGTTGGTGAGTATATGAGAATAGCCGTGACCTCCGTATTTCATCAGCCGATGCTTCGTATGTATGTCATGTGCCATCAGAATTCGATCTTCATAGCCCTCATTCACCAGGAGACGCACCCTGTGAAAAATGTTAGTTCATTATATGGCATTTGTCTCACATTTAAAAATTTCAGGTTGCTTTAAGCTTTTTACTCACAAACATATTGTGTTTGTCATAAAGATACCGCCTTCTACTGTGGCTTGTGTGCTAGGAGACCCTTAATAAATACTGTGTGGTGATGATAAAGATATTGCTGCATCCTAGTGGGAACATAATCCTTATTCCATGCACAGAGATTTCTAATCTGTGATATTGATGACAATGCTTGGCAATATTGCATTAAAGATAGCTTTTAATAGGATGTGTTAATTTGAATGAATGGCCACTTTAGCATTTCACTAGGTAACTTAATTTTGGATTTGTATCCGGATATCCACTCTAAAAATGTCTCATTTGGTGGCCCATTTTTCAGATCTCAATCTCTGTCTCCTTTTACCTGGAAAATAAAAATCAATGACTGTGATTAAAACAGATAAATAAAGGGAATCTTTGTACATATGAAACTTTCTGAGAGTAACATCAGTTGATTTGAAAGTGAGGGTCATATATAAGCTAGATAGTCATTTTTAAATAGGTCAGCAAAGGTAGCTGTATTTTGATGTCCTATCTCTTTAAAGTCTGGGAATTTTCACTTAGGAGTTATCTTGGAGCATTGGATTAAACTGACCAAAAAATTTTGCTCTTTCTTCCATTTCTACATGATTACTATAAATAATGTCATTCCTTTACATTTATAGTCAGTGGACTAAAGAATGGTTCCCGACTATTGTCTAAATATCTAATCCTCTTTGCTTTGTTAAATGCTGTATGCTGCCGTATGAGTCATTGCCTGACAGCCTCCATCTGTGTGTCTGGACTCTGGATAGTGTCTGTCGTGACTTCCACTGGGTCTCTGATAGCAGGAGAGGTAACTTGAAGACGATGGTCCTTCTCTGTATAGTATGTCAGCCTCTAGATTTCCAACTGGATTGAGACAGATTGATAGCACCATGTGCCAAGGGCTATTATGTGAAAAGGATTCTTTTGGTTTTGATAGCATTTCTTTGCGTTCTAGTGCAGATCACTGTGACAGTAGCAAAATATGGGCCACTACACAAAAAACTCAGGCACAAAGCCCTGCTTTCTGAGAACCTATATTTTATAATAAATCATAATTGAAGATTAACTCAAGTTTGCTTGTCAAAAGAATGCAAAAGAACAGCCAACCTGGTGCATTTTTGTCTAGAACTCAGCATTTATACCACATGTGTCCCTTGCATGTCCTATATGTACTGGCATGGCATTTGTGCATCCATGGTTATTTGCTTCTTTGAGATTTGTGTGCTGTTCATAGTTATGATCTGAAATTACTTTCAAAACAAATTCTATTCAAGGGAATTACCTAAGAGCATTTTATGATCATTTATGAAAAAAGGGAAAGATTTGACAGAATGCATAGACAATGTGGAAACTTCCTATAAGTAGCCTTAAACCACAACTGAAAGAGTATCACAGTACAGGAAGTTTTAGGGTGTAGTTTTCCCCTGATGTCTTTTGAGCATTGAGCTCAGAGTTTTTGAGCCTGAAGTTTTTGTCTGTTTTCTTTGAGAAAATATTATATGTTATCTCTGCAAAGTCATATTGTATGGCTAAAGAAATTCCTGAAAGAGGTCTTACGTCCAACCTGGAATCACAGTCATTGAACTGTAAAGTAGTAAGGTGAGGGTATAATGGATAAGTTATTCATTTAAGAATGGAAATCCTGGGCCTACCCTGGTGGCGCAGCAGTTGAACACTGGGCTGCGAAGCTGCCTGCAGCCTCTGCAGTGCCAGTTCGATCCCCTGCCACCAGCGAGGGTCCCACCTGGCTCGCAGACCTCTCCTGCCACCTGCTGCTCCCCTCAGCAGTGTACTTTGGTCCTTCTGCCTGTTCTTCTCCCCACTCTGGCTCTGGTGAATTATCTCTCCCTCCTGCGCTTCTGACTGTACCCAGTGCTTGTATAAATAAAAATAAATAAATCTTTAAAAAAAAAAAAAAAGGAAATCCTAGGACTCATTAAGTCAAGAATCCATAGAATAGTTATTTCATGAGAAAGATAATGTTATAGCTCTAGAGACATGATTATATCCTGACTATCAAGAAAACCTGCCTGTTCACTCCTAAAATAAGAGATAATCTTTCAGTTTGTACCATTGTATGAAAGAAGAGTCGTTCCAGAGATATTGCCAGAAGGAAAGAACCACTACAGATGAGAAGACAAAAAATCACAGTAATTATAGAAATACAAATGAGTTAGTGTTTTGCAAACAAATATTAGAGAGACTACAAAGTGTGAAAAGGCAGAGATATAATAAGATTTGAGAAATGGAACATAAGATTGAAAACAGGTGCTAAGCACAGAATTTCTGGTGCTGAAAACCAGAGGTAGGAAGAAGCATGCGTCCATGTTCTTATCCTCCAGAGTTTTAAGACCACTAAGGTTTAGGAAAGGGCTGCTGCTGAAGAAAGGAAATCAAGGACCTAGGAGGTGATGGACAAGGGGACACTGCAGGACACACAACCCAACAAGTTACTCAGTTGTGTACTTGAGTCAAGTGAGCTACTGCATATTATCAGTTTAAGGCAGGTTAAGCACAAATATATACACATATACACAGATGTACAGACACATAGACACCTGTGTTATATACAATTTTGATGTACCTCTAGCACAATGAAAGCTGACCAACATTAAATTCATGCCTAAGGAGCCAAGAAGGAATAGGGGTCTGTTAGCCATCTTTTTTTCCAGTCTCCCTTATAGATAACTCTCTACAGATGTTCTCACTTGTATTCTAGAAGGCAGAAGGCCTGGGAGCCTCATGGAAGGCACAGGGGTGCAAATGATACACCTCACTCATTGCTGCACAGTGGCTTTGGGAAATGAAGCAGATCCTGGGAGAAAACTTTTATTTCCAAGATGAATTGTGAAACATGTGTTGAGAACACTCATCAAAAAACCATGGTTTTGAGATCATGAAATATGAGAAAGAACTACCCCACCACCCCATCTTAAATTCCAGAGGACATTCATCTGCAAGCTGAGTAAGGCATGTGCAAAGGAGGAACCCTACAGAAATGTGTTTTTCTGTATTGAACGGTGCTCCTAGGCAAGTAAATTGAAATCATAAAATTAAACAGACAGAGATGAAACAATCTGCTTGTCAAATAATTGGTTTTAGTAGTTAAAAAAATAACCACCAACCCTAGCATCCTTGGTCAGGGCAGTCAATTAGCTACCTCATGTCGAACTGAACATCTCATCTATATGGAACAACATCCATTCCCAGCTTTCTTCTCCTTCACAAGGTTCTGTCCTGAATCTATGACTTCTTTCTGAGAAGAGGATCATGTCTACTTCTTAGGCAAATTGGAGAAAATATGAGGCCACAAGTCCTCAGTTTCCTGTTCCTCTGACCAGGACATTCATCTGCATTCTACTCATTGCCTTGTCCCCTTTCATTTAGATGGAGAATGAGTACTTCCTTTCAACCAACTTTCGATTTGCTTCCCAGATTCCAATTACTTGTCTCTTTAGGGGCCTTGCTCTATTGCTCAAATTTCTCCAGGATCTTTTAAGTTATCATTGACCATTTCATCCTCAGCACCAGGTACTCAACTGAAAACTTTCCATACTTTATTTCATATAAATTCTGTAACTACTCTGTAGAATAGACACTACTTTCTCTCTCTCTCTCTCTTGCTCTCTCTCGCTCGCTCTCTCTCTCTCCTCTTACTCTCAGTCACATAAACATTGCTCAACTTAGCGAAACTCCTGTTGTTCCTGTCTTGCCTTCTAGACTTAGCCCTCCATCCCTGCTTCCCATTACTAACAGACTTCTTGAAAGAGTAATCTCCACATTCTCTCTCCTCTTCTTTACCTCCTATTCATTCTTCAAGCTTTTTCTAGAAAGGCTGCACTTATAGACTGTGAAGTGAGAACTTCTTGATTGTAAAGGCCAATGAGCATTTTTCAGCCTTTGTTTCACTAGATACCTGTCACGCACTAAAAATGTTTAGTCCTTCTGCTTTGAGCACTCTTGTCTACCAATTTCCATAACAGTGTATTTCCCTTATATTTTTAGCCCTTTGAAAATTTTTCAGCCTATCCTAGAATGACTGTTCCTCAGCTTATCCCTTAAATGTCAGTATTCTCTGGGACTCCATTCCCATTCTCATCTTTGAGTAATCTCATTCAACCCCATGTGTTCAACTATCACATAGAAATGATCCGATATAGATTTATATTTCACATCGTATCTCTGCCCTGTGCTTCACACCCTTACCCAGGGGCCCAAACAAAAGTCATCCTTGTCAATCCCAAACCTGTGTTTCCTCCCATATCCCCTATTTTGGTGCATTCAATCTTTCTTTCACCATGTAATCAAGACAAACCAAGGAGCCATTCATCCTTAACTTTCAAAATTTTCTATTTGGTTGCAGAGTATGACTTGTATAATTGTTGCTTTCACTACCCATTCGATATTTGGGGAGTTTAAATTTTAATGATATCTGGTTTTTAGACATTAAACTTATGGCATTTAATTTAATTTTTAATAAAGCATTTCACAAACGCATTGTAGGAAGTTATGACTTTAGTGTGGTCAACTTGGGAAAGAAACAGCTTATTTCATTAGGAGTAAAAGGAGGAAAATGTCTTTTGCTCTTTTATTGTCATGGCAGGGGTTGAGTATTACATGCGTTTCCTGTCAGCTGCCCATTTGAGCTGAATGTCTAAGGCTGTGCTAAGCTTTTGCCTACTTAGAATGACTCATTTTCTCCTTGAAATAATAGATAGAGATTTTCCCCCTGAAACAGCACACGTACATTTTTCTCTGCAAGTCTCTGGTTCAGCCAGCATACTGTTTTCTAAATCTTTGCTAATACTCACCCAGATATGAGAATCAAAAAGGATTGGTTAAAGCAAGTGCTATGAGAGATTTCATGCTATTTACCTTCTAATTCTTGTATTATCATCAGGCATGTCAATATCTGGGTTGAATTGGTAATGAAGGAGTTCGGTACCAAAGAGATCATATTCCAAGTAACAGCCAAGTTGAGCAAACTCCAGTAGTTCCTGCTTATCAAATATAGTCCTAGAGACAAAAAGACAGATATATTATTATTATTATCAACAGCATATTTTCTACATAAAGTTTAATTTATGTATTGGAATAGAGTTTAAAATACAGAACTTTAGAGTGGGCTTTTATGATGTGACTGTAAAATAGTAAGTTCGATTCCTTATCTGAATCGAAATTTGAATATTTATGTATTCTGAAATCTGAATATTTATGTATCCAAAAGGGAGTGTTTCTTTCTAAAGTACTTGGGAACTACAGGCATTTTAATCATACTGCTATTACTCAAGAACAATTTTGTAATTCTCCTTCAGCATTATCTTGTGGATATGTTCCGTCTCCTTTTGAAAGTCCGTAATAGAACTGCTTTGAACTGTGAAAACCGTCAAAGGGAATTTGGCATCAAGTGTGGTGAATTAGGTGAGTAATACTAATGTGGAAAAAACAGGAAGCTAATGTAAGGTAATAAGATGATTTTCATGTCAAGATCATAAAATGGTTCTAAAATTAATACCTTATGTGTATCTCATTGCTACTTTTTAGTGGGGGCAATACTCCTAGAGATAATTATATTCTGGTGTGCTTATTTTTTAAATATAATTTACTATTTTATGATCATGTTTCTGGATATTGTCTCATTTCAATGGTGATTATGGTGTGAATGTCACTATTTTAGCATGGAAGACTATGTAAATGAAAGGGAAAGGAGAGGTTTGTATGATTAAGTACAGTGTAGAGAACAGAAAATAGAGTCTGGAGCAAGAATAGATCATTTCAAGAAATTCAGATTCTAACAAGTAAAAAGGAATGTGTTAACCCCCCAAATACCATACATACAAACACAGAGAAAAATAAGAAAAAAAATACCAGAAAACAATACAGGAAAAGTGGGTGTCAGGAGGGAGCACATCCCTTTTGACACTGTATGCAAGGTGCTAAAGACACAGAAGCAAGTGATTGGGATCCAAATTATTCTGGAAAAGAGGTGGAATGTTGGACCATCATTGGCTTATTAGGCTTTTATCCATTTTGATATCCTATTAATTTGACGGGTTCAGGAGGCAAGGACTAAAGCACTATTATACCTGTATAAATCTGCTTCTAAGAGGTCAGAAGAATTTTCCAAGTCTTTCCTCCACACTATAAGAGGACCAATTAAGCCTCCATGTGTCACAGTGTGAGAGGTTCCTGCTGCCCTGAGATGCTTCCTGGGAGCTACTATTGACTGGCACTGAGCAGTTAGATTGGAGCTCTTTCCTTTTTATTCTGTTCACCAAGTTAGCATGACTTAGAGTTCACAATGTTGTTTTAGGCAGGGAGGCTAAAAAATCTTTCCTTGATACTATAAAATGTGCATTAGTTCTGTGCCATCTTCTATTAATACTACTCCTTTTCCATCTCTTACCATGGAGACCATCTTTTGCTTCCAAAATTACTGGGCTAAAAGAATGTGTTTTCCTATAGTAAACATATTCTGTTTTCCCCAAAGAACCATTGCTTAAAAACAAATTATACACAATTAAAATAGCAGAAGACAGAAGACATAAATGTAGTATGTTTTCTTTTGAGTCAGTTCATTCCATTTGTTAATGACCAATATTGGCAAAGGGGAAAATGGAGGTGCCTGTAACAGGTTGGATCAAACTTTTTTTTAAAGATTTTTTTTTTTATTTATTTATACAAGACCCAGGGTACAGGTCAGAGGTGCGGGAGGGTGAGAGGATTCACCAGAGACAGAGCAGAGAACAGAACAGGCAGACGTACCGAAAACACTGCTGAGGGGAGCAGCAGGCAAGACAGGAGAGGTCTGCCGCACCATGTGGGTATCTCCCTGGCCAGACAGGAATCAAACCGTGCTGCAGAGGCTGCAAAGAGCTCCACAGCACTGTGCTCAACCCGCTGCACCACTGGGGAGGCCCTGAATCAAACTCTTAATGTCCTTTTCCTTCTCCTGGTGTAATGTCTCAAGATAAGGTTTTCTAAACTTAAGTGATATATGCAAAATCCACAGTAAATGAAAAACCATAGGAATCTTTAATTGTCACTCCAATTGAAAACAAAAAGGAAAGCTGCTTATTATATCAGCATCATAGCTGAAACTGGTAAGAACCTCACTGTGTATCTGGCACTGTAATGAATCATATTTATTATCTCATTTAATAGTCTCCATAATCCCAGCTGGTCTCAGTTTTACAGATGAGGAAACTGAGACCTGAAAAATTAGAGACTTATTCATGGAGATGTGTTACAATGTAAATTCATTTCAAGACTGAGACCTATTGTCTTAATCATCATACTGAATGACTTTTCCATTGCTAAGTATTTTGTACTGAAAGGGCATTTTTCAGAATTATATTGACTATATGTGCACATAACATTTTTGATATTTATTTTGAAATTTAATGTCCTTCTCAAAAATACCATCAAACTAGACTAAAAAATGGGGAATTTACCATTAAATGGGGGTAATAAACCTGGTAAGTAAGTAAGAAAGCATTACAGTTATTGTGGACATATCAAATGACCTGGCCAAAGGAGATGTGTCTGTTTTAATCATGATTGTTGCTTACCTTAACAAATATTAAGAGGTACATATCAAAGGTTTTCTATCACCAAACCAAACATTTCTCTTAAAGTCCAGATTGCATGTTTAATTGCCTGCTTGCCATATCCACTTGGTTGTCTAATTGATAGCTCAAGCTTAACATGTCTCAAACTAAACCCCTCAGGCCCCACCCCAATCCAGTTGCTCTAACACCCTGTGCTATTTTAGTTGATGGAAACTACATCCATCTAGATGGTCAAGCCAAAACCCTGTGGTTATCCTTGACTGCTTTCTTTTGCTCACTTGCCATGTCTAGCCCAGCTAGATGGACTCTCTGCTTGAATTGCAAAATATGACCAGAATCTAGAAATGTCATCACCTCTCCTACTAGCCCCTGGTCCAAATCATCATCATCTGTTCTTGCTTCTACCTATGCTTTACTATAATCTATCCAAGTACCACAACCAAAATTTGTCTCCATACTTAAGTCAAACCCCCCAATTTCTTCCTACATCCCTCAGAGAAAAGGCAAAGACTTTTCTTATGAGGACCTGCATGGTCTCCTTGGATGGGTCTTATAAAAGCCTCATCTAAGAGAGGAATGGGGAATATAGGGATCCAATTCTCCAGATGTTAATTATCTACACTAAGTACTACTCATATTATAAATGTTATGTGAAGAATATAGGTAGTCTTTCTAGAAGAGTATTAGCATGTTTAATAAGATTCATATCTACATGTAAATCTCAAAAGTCATCCTTTGGAATTCTTATCCTATAGAATAGTTTACAGAAAGAAGTATGTTTTTGACCTACAAAGGGGAAATGTCCCCTCTGTAAAACACTCAATTTCAGTCACATGAGGGGAGAAGATTTTTTCAGAAGAGAAGAAATTAAGCTGATATTTCAGAAATGAGAAAAATGCTGTTTAAAAAGGAGGCAGACAAAATAAATATTTATTTATTACCTATACTGACATTTACTGGTATGATACTATCCATATAACTGAATGTTAACGTGAAGGTAATTAAGAAATGAATTATCTTAAATTCTCCTTATTGAAGTATAAACTCAATGAAGAAAAATAGTAATCATCCTTTCAAAGGAAAGTCCTGAAAATATGTAGAATAAGCTATTAGATGTTAATGAGTGGCAGAATGGGGGCAAAAATGAAGCAAAAATATGAATACTTAATAATTATCACATATTTTATCAGTCCTATCTCATTTAATTCTTACAAAAAGTATATGAGGAAGATATGATCATTCTCTTTTGTAGATGAGGAAACTAAGTCTCAGAAATCTAAGTCTCAAAAAAGTCAGGAAGTTTGAGAAAAGTTAACTCCACTTCCACAATAAGATGTTATAAATAAAGCTAGATTGCATTTGTCTTCAGAAACCATGTTGTTAGACCCTTCTGTGCTGAGAGCATCCACCAACCACAGCAGCTTCATTCCTTTCCATAGACTCACACCTATGGAAACACACCCCCCCCCCATCAGAAAGACATCTCAAACACCATAAATGTCTAATAAGTTGACTTGGCCACACTAAATGGACATTCAGCTGGATGACTTCCAAGGACTCTCAGGTGCTACTAAAGCTGCATTTATGCAAGTGACTTTTGTTGTTGTTTTTTTTTTTTTTTTTTTTGGTGAGAGCACTGACCCCAAATGTCAGAATGGTACCATGGGAAAATGTACTCTGCTTGACGTCTTTCAGATGAGGATTCAACAGAGGTCCTGCCCCTCCCAGTCATCAATGACCTCATAGCGCTTATCAGATGCGTGGAGGTGTCAACCTCAGCCAGTTTTTCTCATTCTATATTCTATATCCATGAATAATTATATTCTTTCTTATTCTAATCTTCCCCAGTCTTTAGGGTAAATATTTTTCACCTCTTGCCCTAAATAGTTAGCGAGGTGATTGTGAGCTGCAGAAGAACTACTGCATTTCTTTCTGGAGAAAGTCCCTTCAAGGTGAATGAAGTGATTGCAATGTCATTTGTAAATATTCTGAGGAAGAAGAGATTTTTGCATCAAGTATGTCATTCATACTATATCATTTCTTCTGTTGTTTGTTTTTTAGTAAGCAATTTTTCTTTATATAAGGAACAGGGATAAATTTATGATAAACATATTATCATCAGTTAAGAAAATTATATCTAAAGTAATTTGGCCATCTTCAGAAATGGTTATCACTTACTAAGGGTTTAAGGATGGCACTAAAATGTAAGAGAGTTATTCTATTTTTCAAACTTTTTTATATTCTAGATCTTATCCAAGTGCTGAGGGGGTTAGTTTAATGTCAAAATGCCCCCCGAGTAGGAGCAAGGAGGTCTGTGTAAAGTGATAATTTAGACAAGGGCTATCTAAGAGCCCTTGAAAGAACTAAGGAGCAAAGGAAATGATATGATTTGTGGGTATGATCAAGATACTAATAATACCTAATATTTATCTTGGGCTTAACAGTTTCAAAGGACTCTCAAATTATTATTTCATTTCATGCATTCAACACGCCTTCATGAACTATTTCAGCAAACATCTACTATCTTGTACTATCACCTGCCTTGTGCTAGCCCATGCTGGGAACACATACATGGATAAGAAACTTAAGCTGCTGTCTTGAAGAACTTAAAGTCTAGGGAAGGAGTTAGATATTTAAACTGACGATTACAATTAAATGTGTTAAAAACTTTTTACAGTACAAATAAATACAAAGTATTATGATAGAATAATGAAAGGAATGACTTATATGAGTTGAGTCTTGGAGAAGGCTATTCAAATAAATATTGGTGGGGCTCAGATATTAGGGTGAGGGATAGATGATACAAAAGAACAACGAGAGGCAAAAAAGGAGCTTGTTCCTGGATAGTAAGGCTGAAATTTGTCACAATAAAGTGGATGAAAAGAGAAGCATCCACCTGCCCATCCATCCATCCATCCATCCATCCATCCACCCACCCATCCATCCCATCCCTCCAAAAGAAATTGTTGATCACTGACTGACTATGAAGCATGAACTGGGAAAACAAAGACAAATAACACACAGCCCCATACTTCAAGAAGTTCAAGGATAAGAGATATGGAGACAAATAATTGCTTTATTGACTTTATCTAGTATCATAATAAAAGTACTACTAGGAACCTGGTTAGTACAAAGCAGGAAATAGCAAACACTCTTTGATTTGTTCAAGAAAAACTTCATAGAAAAGAAAACCTTTGATAAGCTGCATATTGAAGAAACACTCTACTAAGTAGATAAGTAGGAATGGGGTATTCATAGCAGAGGGCCTAGCTTGTATGAAACACATATAAGAACAAGTAGCACAGATACTTGTCATGGTCGGTATGGTATTAGCCCAGATTCTATATGTGTGCTAGAAGCTGAGATGAAATGAGGTGGAGAGACGGGTGGAGACCAAAAGACCAAGACATTTGGGATTTGTGATGAAGATGAAAGGGAGTCACTGATGAGTTATAAATCAACATGGGGAAATATAATCAGAATTACATTTGAAAAGATCAAAGTGGTGGAAATGGCAGGCTAAAGCAGGGAACAAGGCTAAGGGCATGATTGCTGTTTGCAAAAACACTTATAATAGTTCTTGAACGTGACAATTGAGGGTCTGGATTAAGAACAGGAGGGGTCAAACTGGCAGATCTCAGTGAGGTTAAACAGGTTTTATCAAATGCTGGTTAGAAGAGGGAGGAATTTAGGTTAGCATCTGGGTGAATAATTCTGTTGTTGGCCATAACAGGGCAAGCGAGTAAGAGTAAGTGATCGGGTACTAGCACTATCATGACAGCAATGGAAGCAAATCAAGGCCTTGTCTTGGGAAATTAATTAGACTGTGTCATTAAATGATACCATGAACATGGGAGGAGCATGTTCTGAAACGCACAATCAACTGGTGACACAATTATGCTACCTGTTATTGCAGGTAGCAATATTATTGAGGACCCTAACACTTGAATATCTGAAAGTGATAAAGAGCCCATGTCTTCCTATTCTTCTCTAGTGCACTTTCCACTATACTGCACTGTCACTTAACTGTTGTAATCCATCACCCATTCTAAACTGTGAATTCCTTTGCCTAGAATTTAAGCACCATGAGGCCAGCTCTGAGACTGAATTATTGATAGTTCAGGAATATACACAATGCTAAAGCTTAGGAACTTAACCAAGTAGCTTTTTAAAATTGGTGTGCAAATATAATAAGGGGATGATTACAAACAATAGATTTATTAAAAACAATGTTGAATTTTAATGACTGATTATTTTAAAAATTGTACACTACAAAAACAATTCAAAGAAAACTCTTTCATCTTCCTCCTCACAGAATTCCTCAATTTAAAACCAGAGGATATTTATACAGATGGTGTCATGTGGGATCTTTGTTATTTTATGAGAGTTTTCAAGCAACTACTTAAAAGAATTACTAAACTCACAACTGTTCATGTAATAACCTAAAATGAATTTTAAAAATGTTTTTAGATATTTAACAACTAAATAAATATTTATATACTCTTTATGAATTTTAAAACATTTATATGTTCAAAAGAAATAAATATAAAAACTACTATAAAAACTCAGAATTAACATAATTTTAAAACACTATTCATAATATATTCCTAGATTGCTAATAGCATTTTTTCCTTCACTGCAAAATCTAAAATTTTCTTAATTGATGAATCTCAATAATTTATTTATTTATTTATTTATTTATTTATTAAAGATTTTATTTATTTATTTATACAAGTACTGGGTACAGTCAGAAGTGCGGGAGGGCGAGAGAATTCACCAGAGCCACAGCGGGGAGCAGAGCAGGCAGAAGGACCAAAGTACACTGCTGAGGGGAGCAGCGGGCGGCAGGAGAGGTCTGCACGCCATGTGGGACCCTCCTCCGGTGGCCGGTGAGCAGCCGGGGATCGATCTGGCGCTGCAGAGGCTGCGGGCAGCTACGCAACTCAGCGCTCAACCGCTGCGCCACTGGGGAGGCCCAATTTATTTTTTATTGTCAAAAACAGAAACTAAATAGAGTAATAGAAGTTTTTAATGCATAGCCTAAACTTTACCTATGGTAGAAAGTATAATTAGTTACTTCAATTAAATATTTACCAGAAACTTTGGTTTCACACAAACTTAAAACCATTAATTAGAATAGTGCATTCACATTAATAGTCTAGATTATATTTTTATATGTAAGCATTTTAAAGATTCATTTATCTTACTTTATAGGATTTTTTTGCATTATGGAAAAGCTTTTCAATATTAGCGAATTACTGGTAATGACTACAACAGAAAAATAATTTGGATTGCCAAAGATTTATTTTGTTCTCTATTATTTGAATATATTCCCCTACATTTGAATGAGCACCTTCCTTCCACATTATTCAGTCTTCTGACTGCTTGCATCCATAGCATATAGAGATGTTTAGTGACATCATAGGAAGGAATGATGTCATACTTTCAATATTGTGATTCAAGTGTAGAATTAAGCAAAAGGAACAGATGGCTGGAAGAAAGAAAAACCCTTGTTTAAATTAGACTAGCACTAGAATTGGCTCCAAATTGCAAGATGTAATTAAAACTTTATTTTAAAATACATTTCACAGTTTATACACCCTAGGAAGAGCTTTTTACCATATGAAATTTCCAGCTGCCACACAGCACAAAAGAGGTTGCGTTTTTCATGTAAGGTGATATGCAGTTCAAGGAATGATGTTATTGAAGAGAGTGAAGATAAATCTCATAGACATAGCAATCCTATTTGTTAAAATGTCATATTCCATGGGAATGGTGTCAGAGTCATGAAAAATTGCTTTAGAAGGCAAAAAATTACTAGTGGAAGTTTGGATGGTGTAAATACTGGGTGGAATACATGAATTGTGTGTTCATTTACCCTGACATTGGATTGGTTGGCCCGAATGCCTCTGTTGGAGTGCATTTTGGGGGGTACCTAACAAATATCAATTATCAGGATGACTTAATTGCATTTTACTCAACACTATTTTATATAAATTATGAAATGTTGCTATATTTCAGTTTCTGAAATGTCTGCCTGGATTTCTTTTCCTTTTTAAATAGGTGTTGCTCAGAGAGGAATTTTTGAGAAACAATAAAGGGAGAGAAGATTTGTATAACACTTAAAGGGTTAAACTAATTGTTCTTAACCCCTTTGACAGAGGAGCAAATGGCTTGGAGGCTTAAGTGACTTACTTGCTCAAGGTCATACAGCAAGTAAGTACTAGTGTCAGTACTAGAAATTAGACAATCTGACCCCAGCACCCCTTATTTCCCCACTTCCCATGCAGACGTGGAATATACATTGCATAATAAAAGAATAGCTGCTGCCAATGTCATCACACAATTTCAACCTGAAATGAATTCAAGGCTTGGGTTTCTATGTCAGTGAGTACTGTCTACAGATCAACATAGAATCTAAAATAAAATTCATCCACACTCATACTCAAGAATATTCTAGTAGCCATGAGGACATGCTTAAAAGTAGCTACTTTTTCTTATATTTCTAATTATCTTCTATAGTGATAGCAGAAGAAGTGTCAGTGGACATTAGTAGATGAAATGTTATTAGTACATATTTTCTTTGCAAATTTCTGACTTGCTTAGCAGGCCTCCATGTTGTTGTCTGAACTAGATAATTTCTCACTCTCTGGTTGGAATGAATCAATATTTTTACTAAATACTAAGTAAGTTACCTTTACTAGACATAATGTGCACAATGTATATGCTATACAATACACACTCCTCTCAATGCCTACTGTATACAGTATGCACATAATGCATGCATACACATAATCCTGTTAATAAACTATTGAGAAATGCAGCACCGGACACACAGGATTCTAAGGAATTAAACCATTTGCTGTGTATAACATTCCAGTTGTTCTTTTTGAAAAATGCTACCATAGTATTTAAATATATAAAGATGCTTGCTCATTCTAAATTTCCCTGTAATTATTTTTTAATGATTTCATATCAATTCGTTAGTATTCATAGAACCTAACAGTATGTAGTTGCAAGGATAACTTGAAGGTAAAAAGTCACCAAAATTATAATTAAATAATCATTTTGATGGTAGAGAATGGGTCTTGCTCCTGCTATGTCCCTGGTCTGGCATACAGTCATTAGGTTCTCAATAAATATTTGAATAATCACAATAAATCCTGAATAATCACAATCTGGATACAAAATAGGTGACTGCTCCAGAAATGATCTCAGGATTTTCTAGGATGCTCTGAGAGTATTTCTGATGTCAGATCAACAGAGGTTGATCTGGAATGTAGAGCATTCCATTCCAGCCATGTTATTTTTCCCAACATTCCCTGGTAATAAAAGAACTTTGTTGTCATCAAATATCTACAGTACTCTATAATCCATGAATGAATGAATAAATGAATGAATGATGTGATATTCCAGCCTCTTACTTCATCTATTTAAGAGCGTGGAGTAAGGTGTCAAAATTGTATCCTTTAAAGAAATGCTCAAATCTGGCATGAATAATCAGTGGTAAAGAAAATAAATGTGTGTTCAGCCCCACCCCTGTGCTCTCCTTTCTTTCTCAGAAACCCTTGGATCAGATTCCTCTACCTTCCACAGGGAGTTATTTTCATAGAGAGAGATGTACTATTTCCCTGCACTTAATTAATGTGCCCCTAATCAAACTTTAGGCCCTGGATCTCCATCAAAGTACTCTGGTTTGTTTAATAGATAACCAAGTAGAAAAAAGAGTGAGGCCTAGCACCTGTCACCCACTCCAGGACCTCAAAGGTTTAATCAGTAAATAGTAGCCAAATCCCTTCCAGCCATGTTATTTTTCCCAACTTTCCCTGGTAATAAAAGACCTTTGTTGTCATCAAATATCTACAGTACTCTATAATCCATGAAGGATCTTCCTTGGAGATGAATCAGAGAGTCTCTGTGGGGTCTTCTTCAATCATGTACAGGCTGTATTAGGCTGTGGGCAGAGGCACTACTGTGATTATTTACCACCTGGAAATGTGGCTAGAGCTCTAACAGGTAGTAAAAGTACAATAAATGATTAAAAGGCAAAAGTCTTTATGAATTAGAAGCCCTAACAGGTACACTTAGGCACTGGTGTGGCTTTATTTCTGATAAATGTTGGCTTGGGTGGCTATAACTGTCAAGGGCAGCTCCCTCTGGTGTTCTCTGGGGTTACATTCATCTGTACCTCCACAGGCCCATATTTCTTAGAGACAACAGATGGTGAGGGGAGGGCCTAGACACAGAAGCAGATTTATCTTGTCAGGCTGTTATCTCCAGGTAAATGACCTGGAGCAGGTCACAAATGGTCACATGACAGCAGTGTGGTTCAGCAGTATCCTAAGGTGGTGACCATTTATTAACGTTTCCCTTTTGGGATCCCAACTTCTCCCATGAATAGTCTTACAGCACTTTTGTGATTGTTGACAAGTGCGCGCAAGTGCATTTTAAGGTAAAATGGCTTATGCACAAATGCATTAGATTTATACACCTTCAAAAATACTTAACTGCTAATGCTTCGATGCCAATGTGGACATACTGGAATATCTTACTTTGTATTCTCAAATGATAGAAGTTCTACCTTTAAGGGCATGCGCGAGCCAGTTTTACAGGTGGCAAGGCTGAGCGTCCTGCTGGCCAGTGAGTTGCCTAAAAGGGGCTGCAGGCAGATCTACCACCAACACGTGTTACCTCGAGATCCCTACAGCCTGTGGGTTCAGAACTTTCTCCTTTATGCCTAAAAAGGAATGGGGTGAGGAACAAAAGGACTCTCTGGTTGTTTTTTTATTTTGCCTCCAGAGGCCTTGTTCTCAGGATGCTCTTCTTTGTGTGTGTTGCTCGTGATTTTGTTGCATGAAAAACTTGCCTCTTTGCAGTTTGTCCTCATTATAAAAGCCAGTGCCCTGGCCTATTCAGCGCACAGCAGGCTGTGCATACAGCTGAGCAGACCTCTGAGGGCCTAGGAAAGGCTGACCCCCATAGTCGGCCTAGCTGCTGCATTGTGTGAATACCACCCCAAGGAGCTAAAGTTGCCTGCATCTGCCTCAGATGACTTTTTCCTGTTACTTTATTCAGTTTGGCTTACCAAATACATTACTTTTCCTAAAGCTATTTTCCCCAGTTACACCTCCAGGGAAAGGCTCATACTTCTGTGTATTTCTTGTTCAGGCACCAGGTATCCTGAATAATCACAATCTGGATACAAAATAGGTGACTGCTCCAGAAATGGTCTCAGGATTTTCTAGGATGCTCTGAGAGTATTTCTGATGTCAGATCAACAGAGATTGATCTGGAATGTAGAGCATTCCATCCCGAGACTTTCCAGAGGGAGATATTGAGATGGCAGTTAATAAAAATCAGATAGTGAGGTTTTATTGTTTAAAAGAAAAAAAACACATGTATTTTTATACATGTATATACATGTATATGTATATGTATACATATATATATGTACATATAAATGTTTGATTTTTGTCAGAAAGGAATAAACATGTGCTAGGAGTTATGGTTTCACTATTTCCAATGAAAGCTTTTTTCAGCATACTTTTCTAACTTACATGTCTAACTAGAAACAGAGTTAGGAAGACAATCATCATGAGCCAGTTTCAAGCAGAATAGCACACTAAATGTTCAACAGGGAACCTTTCCAGTCTAGTACATGTAAAATTCTGAATAAGATGAGAGGGAAATATCGTATTTTTAAGCAGGTGGTTGATCTGGTAGGAAGTAAAGGATTGCTGAGGGGAGAGAGTAGGGACAAAAACAAGTAGAGAAAATGAGGAATAAAGGTAAACTTAGAGCTAGAATTTGTAGGGGTTTGGGGGTTGCTACATGAGCCGACTGAGATAGCATTGGGGCCTGAATAGGCTATGGATAAATGGAGATATAGCTTTCACCAGCCCATAAATGGGGTATACCTTTTACTTCTGAACACTTACATCAGTCCATAGTTGGGCAGAATCATTTAATACAAAGTCTACTTTATTATAACATTTTGAATTCCTCATGTAGTTTATTGAATACTATACTGATGCTGAAAAACTGTAGAGTATCAGTATTTTACCCTCATGATCATGTGACAGATGGAGCTGTGGCCCCTGCCCAGCATCACGAGTGAGTATCTTACTGCATACTTTCACCAGAGAAAAGCTCAAACTTCAAAATTCTAAATAGTGTCCTACTGGATGTTTATCACTTTCACACCATCATCAAGTACAAACATCCCAAGTCAAATGAACCATTGTTAAGTTGGCAGACCATCTGGCCTACCTTCCAGGCCATTAGTGGTTGTCTCTAGGTGATCCAGTACTTCCTATCTGCTGATTTATCTATTTTAACATCCATTCATCATCTGGTGGTTTTGCACTAATACTAGATGGCCTGCTTACCTATCAAGATGCGACATAACCGTTTTGGAGACATCTGCACCTGCTTCTTGCAGTACTCTGATAATCTGAAATGGTGAACCTGCATTCCGTCCAGGATGAATGATGACAGGACAGCCAAGCTGAGCCTGTGCATGTGCTGTTGCCTGAAGAACCTTTCTTTCACTCTCGGTCAGAGGCCAGGAACAGCCAATTTCTCCAATGACACCACACTTGATACTGGTTCCATCAGCTCCATGGAGAATTTCATTAAGGAGGACATCAGTTAGCTGAGAGTGAGAATGAAACCTTTTAAGCACTGGAGTTTATCAATGCAATGCATTCACACAACCACAGTATGTGAATGAATTTGTTCATTTAATCATTCACTATTTAAAAAATATATTCGACATTCAGTCAACTGATATTGTCAATGAAAGAGGCATTTTGCTTGCTGGTCAAATCTCAAATTCAACATGTCATTATAAATCAAAATTGAACAATATCTTACTGTGATTATTTAACAAGAAATGTATGGCTAAGGTAGCTTTTAGGGGATAAAGTGACTTAATGAGAATACATTCACATTAAGGGGGAAAAAAAATCTACGTTAACCTGAGGAGCATTTAGACAAAAAAAGACTGCCTTTGAATCTGTTAACTACATCATGTTAATTATTTTAATATTTCCTTATTTATTCAGCCCTTTATTTTATAGAGAATGTAAAATTTATAGCATACAATACTAATGTTATATTTTTTGGTCATATATTATACTTATTATTAAGAATAATTGGAAGAATGTGCAATCATGACATCATGACAAGTCTTCAGATAATGTTAATATATAAAAATGGGAAGCCCTAATTCGAAAATAAAGCAAATAAGATTTCAAAATGCAAAATATTTTAAAGATGAACTGATTCTTTGCAAAAAATGCAGCTAACATTCTATGGCATTCAAACAGATAATGGAAGATACATATGAATATATACATACATGTATAATCATATATAAATATATACACATGTGTGTGTGAAATGAGAATACATATGCATGCAAAAAACTTTGCAGCTCATTCTTTTCTCTTTGTCCTGAAGGGTTTACTTCTTTCTTACTTAAGATCATATTATTATAAAAACAAGGGAATGGATTTTCTTCTACTCCTCCTGTTTTGTAAAAGGAGAAGAAAACATATTCACAAATGTGCCAAGGCTCTGCCTGCCAAGTTTCACCCTACAGTGAATTTTTATTGTTGGTTATTATAAAATCCAGAAAGAAAAATCATGGTTGCATAACTGAAGCTTTTCATGGAAAACTGGGGTTTACAAACAGACTGTAGCACCACTAAAGAACCAATATATGATGCAAACAATTCCAAATATGAACACATTGGGTTTTACAGTGACCAGAACATTAAGATCTCCTTCAGACCCTGTTTCTTTAGGAAATAAATTGTTCCTAATTTAGGTTGCAATTGGCCGGTATCCTTGCTAGCTAGAAATTTCTACAGTGTGCCCAGCTACCTCTGAAACAATGACATTTTCAAATGTAGATGACATGCAGGGATAACCCAAGGTCTAAGGTTTTGGCTATTCTGAATTTATACACAAATAATGTCAAAAAAACTTAAGGCTTTTTACCTGCTCCACTGACATGGCTCTAGTTTCTGGAGAGTGAGTTGCATCCACATAAAACCCAGCTCCAGATATGATATGGACACCAGTCTGTTCCGCAAGGCACTTCAAAGTCTGTACATCTCGGCTAATCCCCGTGGTTGTGTTCTCCACCAAAGTCCCCCCGCCTTTGGCTTTAAAATATAACAATTCCTCCTTTACGGCATCTGTCTCCTGATTCAACTGGAGATTCTCTTTATGGGAATAAGGGTTTTTCTGAATCCAAAATAAATTTTTCAGCATAATAGGTTCCTTAGAGGTAGCTTCATGGCTTGGTGAAGGTGGATGGTAACAGAAGTCAAAGGTCATTGTCAAGTGTTCGTGGGTCAGGGTTCGGCCCAGTTTGCTTGGCTCCACAAGGCCTAAAACAGTTTGGACCTTTCCACTTAAGGAAGACATTTCTGATGGCACCAGGAGATACTCTGAAAAAGAGTATTTTCTGGAGAAAAGAAAACTATAATCAGAAAATTTAACACATACATAAATTGTGTCCATAGGGGATGTGAGGCTGTGAACGCATACCTGTGCAAGAAAGAGAATCAATGAAACTAGAGATATGATCTCACTTATCATCCTGCCAAAGTCAGAGCTTGTCCCTTGTAAATTGTTTGAGTTCACTACAGCTCTAAGTGACATGCATGGTGTTAAATGTCCCCCGACCACTTCCTCTGGGAGTCCTCTGCCTGATTTAATCCCAACCTTATCTACTGGAAATATTTCTTGATATTCAGTTCACATTTTTCGTTCACTTAATTTTATCTCATTAGTCATAGTTGTGCTTTCTTGGGTAATTCAACAAGAATCTCCATTAAAAAAAAAACTCTTTATAATCAATACCATATATCAAAACCAACGATATATTTGAAGTCTTTTGTCATTTTTCAGCTAAATTAAATATACTGACATTACTGATCATTCCACTGTTCATGCACTATCCAAGTGAACAAATTCCCTTTGAAGGCCCACCATGTACTAGAATGTGGAGCTATTAAAAGACAAAAAGACATAGACAAAATCTCTGACCTTGATGATTTCACAGATTATGCTCCCAAACAAACAAGGGGGAGAGTGACAGCTAAATTTAATAATGAAAAAAAGGAAAAATAGAAACAAACTTCTCCACTTCAGATGTTTCATTTTGTCTAGGGCACACAGAAACATACTTCAAGAATACTTAAAAAACAAAGTTCTTACTCATAAAGAAAATAACTATGATTTATTGAAACTGAAATCTTCTGACTCTGAAAGGAGCAAACACCTCTCTATCCTCTATTTACTTTCATTTGTAGCACAAATTAATTATTCACCAAGTCCCTATCAGTGACAGCAAGAACCCAATTCCAGAGCTTTCATTTGAAAGTAGCTTTCCTAAATGAAGGGATGTTGCTTGGAAAGAAAAAGGTGCTACTGAAGATGGCGAAGACACACGCCTTCGTGGCCAAGCACAAACCACTGCCAGAAACAGCAACCCACACAGCCTAACAGGACGGTGAAAAACATTGACTGGAACTGAGCAAAAGAGGATCTTTCAAAGCTTTCAAATTGTACTTTAAAGGACATTGTGAAACTATTTCCCCAGCATTCCTTTGAAGGTCTCCTCTGACTTTCTTAGGTCTGTTTTCTCATCTTTAAGTTAGAATAACAATGCACATTTCACAGGCTGTCAGAAGGATGAATTAAATTAGATACCACAAGTTAAAAGGCCTGTGAAAGTGTCTGGTACATAGCACATGTTCAACAAACAGAAGCCTTGTTACGCTAGTTCTAGAAACTATTATGTATTTCCTAAGTAATTTCTTTCCAGAGCATTCAGTTGATAAGAGCTTATTTGGGGAGCAATGTGTAGAGGGCAAGTTTATAAAAGATATATACCTAAGACAAGGTGAAAACAAATTAGGGTTGGTGAAAAAGCAGTACTGCAGTATAGGCCAATTTCTGTCAAGCCACTGCAATGAGTCAGGTGTTTGACATGTGTTGTCCCACAGTGCATAAATGATAGATATAAACTGTCTGACAGGGAATTCTAGGATTTGTGACTAGCATGATTGTTCTTTTTTTTTTTCTTTTGGATAGTGTTCTTCTGTAAACCAAACTTACTTCCCACATCTACATGTTTCAGTGGTAGCCATGATGAAAAAAGATGGTGTCTATTTAGAGAATCACTTTCCTAGCTGCCAATCACCACACAGTGAAGTATTTTTCACTGATGATGTCTAGGGACTCACCGTTTACAGCTTGATTCCCTTTTACGGAGAGCAAGGAATATGTAGCTAGTTCCTTAGGTTGATGAAATCATAGTACCATTAATAAATTCAATCTTCCATATGAGTTAATTTACCCTTTCTTTCCTTCTAGCTGATGATCTCACAGATGTGCTCCTAGAGAGACACCAGGGGCCAAAAATGTGGGTAAACTGATAAAACATTATCACTTTCACTAGAAAAGTACCAAACTGCATCTTTAATTGATATATTTAAAAGAGCAATGTTGGTAAGTTTCAAGCTCACAAGCTATGAGTCTTTGTGAGAAAAAAATCACTTAAGAAATGTCATCTCTTCTGGGAAATTCCTCCAGTGCTTTCAAGCAGAACTAGTTGGTATTTCCTATGATCACCACAATGTAACCCAAACTTAAAGGCAAAGAAAAGATTAAGAACAACAATGCTCAAAACTTGAATATGTCTTTCAGTGGGATAAAGCATGTATGTAGGATTTATGATTCCTGTGCAGCGAGGAAGCCTTTCTTGGTCTACCTTCAGCCTAGAAGTTCTTCTCTTCTCAGTACACACAAGGAGCTATGAAAGGTCTTCCACCATAGACAGGCACATTCCCAGCCCAAGGAGGACGGGAATGAGCAATGAGAGTTTTTTGCACAACTGCAAGCAGTGATCCCTCACAAAAAACAGCATGTTTCCGGCATTTTGCAGAGCAACCAGGGAGAGCTCCAGCATTGCACATACCTGCACAGGAGCTGGTGGGTAAAGGGATAGCCGGGTTGTACACACACTTGCCAACAGCTTTGCTGTACTCCAAATATGAATTCTGAACAGTCAGGGAGACTGATGGACTGATGGCTGTAAAGACAAAAAAAGAAAATAGAATTTTAAAGGAAAATAAAAAAGGACACAAGAAGAGAAAGTGAATCAGTATTACAGTACTGAGCCAAAATAGCAGAGATGATATTTAGGATTTGACCTTTTTAAATTAAATTGATTTTATTGGGGTAACATTGGTTTCCATCATTGAATATGATTTCGCAGTATAGGTTTAGACCTCTTCAAGTGTACACTATCGCACCACACCCACCACCAAAGCACCAACCTACCTCCACCCCAGTCCATTGGGGCCCCTCTCCACTTTGCTCCCCACCTGTCCTTCCCCTTCTGATAACCGCAGTTCTGCAGTCAGATTTCAAGGATTTGTTTTGTTGGATTTTTCTGTTCCTTTGCTACATATGAGTGAAATCATCCAGTATTTGTCTTTCTCCTTCTGTTTTATGTTGCTTAGTCTAATAGAATTTATCTTTTTTAAAAAAAACATTTGCATAAGTTAGCTTTTATAAAATATATAACAAAGTGGTTGAATTATTGGACATTTACTGTTGGGTGAGTAGTTGGGGAACAATTTTAATTTTATTTCACTGAGATTTTGCCCTGAGATTTTCATAGCTATTTCATCCTGGCCATTATACTTAAGATTTTTCTGCCTACCGAGGTTGAATATCCATCTCAGTTACATTTCACATTTCAGAAGGCAGGACTTTTAGAATGTGGAATAATTTACATATGAATGAGTAGACTCTCTCTTAAATGCCTACACCCTCCTCCCTATTTAACAGACCTATGCCCTTTTCCTGCCTTTGCTTCTGCTGCAGCAGCTCCTAGACCTTGTTGAAGAAATTTGATTTACAATTTTAGAAGCAATGGTTCAATTGGCCAGTTGATGCTTTGTGAATTGATTTTTGGTTCACTCCCCCAACAACTATATAATTTCTAATCCCCTTAATAAATCCCTTATTCCATTTCACTTAGAGCTATTTTCTTTCCCCTGTTAAACCCTAACTGATAAAAAATGGGAAAGCGTTTCCGAGTTCTGTGCAGAAGATAGCAAGTGAACAACCTGGCAGCTATGTGGACAGTGGATGGAAGGGGGCCAGTGTGCCTGCATAGAGACAGGGGGTGTTGCTAGAATCTGGAAAAAGCTGGGTGGTGGCTTGGTCTGAGATGACACCAGTGAGATGGTGAGATAAAGCCGTAAGAGGCACAGCAGATGGAAGTTTCCAACTGGACTTGCTGGTGCTATAAAAGTATCCCCCCAAATAAATTAGCTCCTAAGAAAAAAAAATGTTGGATTGTCCAAATGTGTCAGCACTTCTATTTTCTTATGGGTTACATCACACAGTGAGGCAGTACTCTCTAAACACTGCACTTAAAGCTGGCATTTGACTTGGGACCAACATATTTTTAAAACAGCACAATATTTTTTAAAGCTCGTTTGAATACATCCATTGTGTGCAGGTTCACACGTGGGGCAGGCCTGCTCTCAAACAGCATTGATCTGGTAGCGGAACAATGGCCGATTTCCTCCTCAAACACACTTTCCCAGATATGTATGGTTAAACGGTTCTACTGCATGGAGATTTGTAACTTTTCATATTAAACAACCCAGAAATCAATAGCTGCATCTGAAAAAGGAAAAGAAAGCCAACCACTTCAGTACACAGAGCAATAACAAAGCCAGCAAGTTCTTTACATGGTCACATAAATAAAACAAAGTTGTTCAGTGATACAAATGAGTTCGTATTTTATATTCAAAAGAAAATGGTCTCATTCCCAAGTTTTCTTCACTCTCTCTTTTTTTTCCATCTGACTAAGGAAGGAGTGAAGATAACCTGACAGAGATAGACCAGGAAGTAACCCTCCTGGAAGAAGACATTTGCAGCCAGGTCTTCCTGGTAAAGTTCCCCCATCTTGTCAATCCAAGACTTGTCTATCCTGCCCTCCTGGATGGGTGCACTTCATCTAAACAGATAGTCCCATTCAGGTCAAGTAGGTTTTAAAGTTAGAAATCTACTGAGGACCGAAGAGCTCATACCTGTGGCTAATTGACTTTAGTTGGGTCCAGAGGGCTAACTGGTCAGTGTCACATGCAGAATGATGGAATTTTTCCATCATGATTTTCTTCTCTGTTTAGTCAACAAACTGAAAACATTTTCTCCCTAATAAAACAAAAGGAGGGAAAAGGAGGGGTGCAAGGAGAAAGAAAGGGATAGAAAGAGAGAGGGAGGAAAAGCCCAGCATCTTTACTCAGGTCAAAATGCAACATCACTCATGACTTCTCAGAATCACAAATGAGAGTCCCAACAAGCACTGTATGGTCAAGATGCTGTCTGCGTAATTGACCTGTATGTTTTTCTTCCCTTGAAGAACTGAGACTTGACTCATTCAAGCACCTCCACTTTCTCAGATTCCATGCTTAATGCTGTGAGAATGTTTGATGAAAATGTTTAGATTTTGCTGTTAACATACAGTCCTAGAAGTGAATCACATACTGAGTTGCTAGGTAAAGAAGTTTAGCTTCTTTCTCTTCCTAAAAACTTCCCCACATTGAAGTTAGCTATCATATTTTTTTATAGAGGAAATTTTCTTTTTCACCGATTCCCAACAATAGGTTGTCTCCTGGAAACAACATTTTGAGCAAATTGCACAGCTGGTCCTAAACTGAATTTAGTCATTAAAAAGCTTAACATTTGTGTTATTTTAATTTCTGACAAGTCACACATTAATGTTTTAAACATATGAAATATTTCTATTCCTCTCTGTTTCATTTGAGAGGCTATTCTTGAGGTGGTTTTGTTACAGGGCAACCGCAACATAAAACGGGTTGCCTGACTGTGGGTCCTCACCCATGCACTTAAAGGGAACTTAAACTGCAGGCACACACAAAAGGTTAACAAAAGGTTTATTTACAAGGGATGGGGAATGAGGAAATGTACAACTCAGGGAGAAAAGAGGAAGATAAATTCTTACATGCATACTACCCATTCCACCAACCTGAATCCCAATGACCCACTAAGCCCAAACCTGCCTGGCCAAAAGCACAAGCCAAGTGCCCCCAGACCCCACTAACATGGCTGGTTTTTATTTACAAACAGAGAAAATGGCTGCTTAACTCCGCCCTTAGGGCCTCACAACTTCCCTTTGGGGATCATGGGATTTGTAGTTCCCAGTGTCTTGCTGGAGTTCGGGGTGGCATCCACAAAGCCTATATGGAATTCGCTCAGGACCTCCTTTCCCCTAACAATTTGCTTGAGTTGGAAGAGCAGTAGATTCACAGTCAAGAGTTTTTGCCTCTTCCACTAAACCGCTGGTTGCTTTGCGCATGTAACTTAACCACTCTGAACTTGTTTTCTGATTTGTGAAAAGAAGGGGTTGGACCAGATGACTTCACATCTGTTTTTCTGTGATCCTCTTTAACTTGGAAAAGGATATTGTAGACTTTTTTATAGATCATTAGCTGTCAATAAAGGCAATTCCATAAGAATGATTTTTGAAATCTGTCTTATATACATATGAATGCATAGATACTTATACTCGGAGAACAGAATGCATCAATGACTTTAAATTTCAGAGGTTTCTAAGTTTTAAAGAAAACTACAGGAGAGACAGGTTGTTTGAAAGAACACTGAATGCCGAGTTCTGTCTTCAATATTTGCTAGCTGTTGTGGTTGTAGAAAATTCAAAAGCTGATGATGAGTTAGTTCCTCACTTGCAAACTGAAATAATATCTGTGGATCAATGGCATAAGATTTGAAATAAAAAGCAAATAAGATGATACCTAATAGTACTACTGAAATTAGAATGCACCATACAAGTATTCAAAATGATTATTATACACCAAAGTTAGAAATATTTTCAAATATTTACTGAGTATCCTTAAGCAAATGAACCTAAACTCGTTCCTTAAAAAAAAAAAAAACAACTAACAATAAAGCACTGAAGTTTATGAGTCAAACTGAGGATCTAATTTTCTTACAAATGAGTTCCTTCACTTAAGGCCTGTGATTGTTAAAAGCAGACTGACTGTTGCGATTGACATCACAACCCATTAGGCTTTAAGAAACTACTCACTGAAGTGATTACAGCTGTAGGAGGTCCTCATTATCCACGGATAACTGATACCGAAATGCCTTTTTAAATGGATGCGCTGACTGCAGCACGTTAGCTATGCTCCCTCCGCAGATGGCTGTTGCTGGACCATGAGCTCCAATATTCACGTCTTTGGATCCCCGGGTGAACTTGAACTGGCCTGTGATTGACTTTGACCAGCAAAAAGTGGCAGTAGTGACACAGCACTAGTCTGGGACCCAAATCTTTAGAAGTAGCTGCTGCTTTTGTGCTTTGGAGAAAACTGAACTTCACTAGAAGTTTGGCCACCCTATCAGGTTGTTGAAGAAGCCTGAGTCTACAGGAATGGGAGAGTCCCTTCTACCCATCCCCCCATCACTCTAGGGCCCCCCTGAGCTCAGCCTCTTGGTTGTTCCTCCAAAGATACCTGACCAGGTAAGTTATTTAAAACATTCTTACCCCGCCAAGATCCCACAATGACTGCAGACCCATTTGCAGCCAACACAGTAGTGTGCCCACCCACAGAATTGTGGGAAATAATAATATAGTTGTTTGAAACCTGTGGTATGTTATACAGCAGTAGATAACCAAAATATCTTGAGACCAACATTGAATAGTAAGCCATATTTAAAGGACTTGAGTAAGATTTCAAATTAGAAACATAAATATTATATATATATATGTCAGAATTATACATGTATTCTAATTCTTGTAATAACTAACTGAATGTTGGATATGAGGGAGAAGCTGTTACTTTCCTGACAAAAGTATATAACATCTTTAACTTGACTTTGATAACCCAGTCATGAAAAAGTACACTTTTGCAAAATATTTCTGAAGGTTTTATCATTTTTACCAACATCCTTTATTATTAATTAGTTGTTCTGCAACTTATTCTCCTTTGAAACACTTATTGATAACATTAATGACAATTTCTCTTCTTCAGTTAAGGCTCTAACTCTGTCGCATGCTCATTTGTCTTTGTTGTAATTTAGCATTTCTCCAATATCACTTTCATTAACTTCATGACAAAATGCATCTTTTCTTTAAGGTTTGCGGTTTCACTTTGCAATCTATTTGTGTTACTTGATATTTATGAATATTTACAGCAATAAGCCAGAGATAGAATTAAAAAAAAAAAAGATGCTGAAATGCTAGGCAGGAACAGAAATGAGTATTAAATAAATAAATAGAGATGCTTAAAGGGGAACTAATTTTTAAATGGTTTACTGATTTTGTCATCTAAACAACCTATTAACTGGGGGCACGGACATGCATAGTGAATACATCATAAAATGAGATTCACCTGTATATCTCAGCCTGTTACATTGTACTGAATCAATAGTAAGGGATTTGTCTCCATTTGACTGTGTGGAAGTGTAGGAAGGGGATGGAGTCTCCTTTTATTCCCCATATTTATATAATACCTAGTACTTGGTTTGTATCTGTAAAACTGAAATGAATATAGGGAAAGAAATTAGTATATGCCTTAATTATACAGTCAGTGAAACAGCCAAAGTTTCCTTCTAAAATGAATAAAATAAAATTTACTCTAACTCTGAAATTCCAATAAGATTAAAAATTTCCCTTTGTTTGTTGAAGCTGTCAAGTGGAACAGACACATAATATGTAGAACTCTACCCCAAATCCCACTGGATTAAAATATCCTATAAATAGCTACTTTTCCTTTTATATACAAATGGAAGTGACAGTCAAGTTTAAATTGCCTTCTTGGTGAAAATGACGAAAACAGTGACTACATACATAAAATTCTCAAATCTACAAACTAAACCTAAAGCTTGATATATTAAAATATAATTCTAGAGGCTACAACATAATGGAAAACTGTCCAAGTCAAATAGCTGTCCAAATGTCTAAATTTTAAATAAGATATTTATTTAGAATTAATGCTGCCAACTAAGTTCCAAGACATAGTGGGGAAGACAAAGGCTTGGTTTCAGTTTTGTGTAAACAGTGCTAAATAATACACATATTTAAAATGGGTACCATATTTAAGGAAATAAGTTACACTTAAAACACAAGCAACATCAAATAACCATTTGGGATTTTTCATCAATGGAAACCTACTTTCACATTTTAGGGGAAAAAAAGCTTTCCATTTTAAATGACAACTTAATGTTTGCAGAAGTACTGGGAATCCATTAGAAAGCGTGACTTGGCGACAATTAAAAAAATCCAGCTAGTTCACTAACTGGTTTGTTAAAAATGAGCAAGAATACAGAGATCTAACAGCCCTCCTATATGTAATGCCAACAAAAGCATTTACCGATTTTCTGAAAAGCAGTTTAGCAGTGTGTATCCACAATCTTAAAATGTTACTTTGCTGCTGGAGGTCTGTCTTAAGAAAATATTTAGACACTTGTAAAAAAATATTTATGCACAAGGATTTCATTGTGGCATTGTTGAGAATAGCAATCAAAATACCCTATAATGTGGGAATGTTGACATATATGTGGAACATTTTGCAAACTTCTAGTTATATTTTCAAAGAATACCTAATTACATAGGGGAAAAGCTCTTATAGTAACATGTGAAAAAGCAAAATACAAAACTTTAAGTAGTGTAAATTTATGGGAAGTGTGTGTGTGTGTGTATGTGTGTGTGTGGCCTGACTAGAAATACTAAAATGTTATGTGTATCTTTGGGTGGTAGAGGGAGAAAAGATATTTTTCTTCATTACAATTTAATGTATTTTCCAGTTTTTTTATGTTTATCTATTTCATTTATAATAGGCAAAATGGAGTAAAATGGGAAAAGATCAGTGCTACCAGTTTCAACCCACCGATGCCTATACCAATATCATATGTAAAACAATAGAATATAGATTTTGAGTCTTCCAACTGAAAAACAGACAGGCAAAGATTTATGAACTCAGAAGCTATTTCAAATTCTTAATCATTATCACAGGATTGCTAATTGCTGGGCATGGCTGAGATTTGGTATTATGTGCAAACATTTCTGATCAAATCACATTCCTTTGCAGTGGCTATGGCTCACTTTGATTAAATTCACGCTGTTTCATGGAGTCAAATTAATGAACTGATTGACTCTAGTGGAAGTTCCTGAACCCAGTGAGAATTCTGTAAAATGTTCAGCAGATTTCATATCACAGTCAGTCCACACAAGGACCACACTGTGGATCCACTCCAGTGTGGCTGGAGTGGAGATAGAAGTTTGTAAGGAGATGCTTTATAGGAAAGTGTTAGAAACTATGGAGTCTGTTCATCATTTGTAAGTGAAAAAGAGGTATCAATCAAAATAGATTTTAAGTAGGTAGAAGCCCATAAAAAGAATATGATAAACTGCCTTTGGAATGTTAGCCAAAAAATAAAAGATCAAAAAATAGTTTTCATAGATTAAAAAAAAATTTATTGAGCATCTATTAAGCGTAAGACCTGCTAGGCAGGCAGGGCCTGTGGGAGGTACAAAGATAAATAAGAAGAGTGAACTCCGTCCTCACTTGGAGGCTTGGAACCAATAATGATTCATTTACTGAACTATCATTTACTGAGCTCAAACTAGATAGCAGGTGCCACCCACAAAAAAATAACCTTCTCTCTCAGCTCACATACTCACTATCATACTCCCTAGTTGATAGTATTTGAAGGAGTTGAGGCCAAGAAAAGTGAAGAAATTTATCTAGAGTCACTGAGTTAGAAAGTTGTAATTTGAACCTGGGTGTGCTTAAAGAATGCCAAATATTGATTATGAATAGTGAGTCACAGAGAGTTTCATCAGGATTAATCAGATGAGTGTAGCTTACAGTTACAATAGCAGTTTTATAGGATAATGAATGTGTGCCACGTTAAGCATTTGGGCTTTTACACAGGTCACCGTATTTAGTCCTCAGAGAGAATTTGGAAGTCTACATTCTATATTCTCAGTGACACTACATCTACCAACCTGCCCTGGTTACGAAATAAATCAAGTTTCATCCAAGACTTCCCACCTCATTCACATTCTTTGTTTCTAAGTGCCATAAATTCCACCATTTTAATAGCTCTTTAATGTAATCTTTTCCTCTTTAGTCTTTATAATGCTTATCTTTTCCTCTACCCCCCGAGTTTGACGTATCATCTCTGAGATGGATCACAGTAAAAGTTTGTATATGGGTGTCTCCATCTTTCTCATCTGCCTTCACCAAAGTCTATAGAATGCTCTTTCTAAAACATAGACTCTCTCCCAGAGTCCTCCTTCTAGGGAGGAACCTCAAGGAACAAATCTAAACCTGGAACCTGGTAGAACCTCTTGAGCCCTCTCTGCATTGAGCTGCCTTCTCTGGACTCTGCACGTTTATACCTGTCTTAAGGTCTTTGATTGTGTTTCTGCCACCTTTTTAAAAAAGATTTATTTATTTATTTATTTATACAATAGCTGGGGTACAGGCCAGAGGTGCTGGAGGGTGAGAGGATTCACCAGAGACAGAGTGGGGAACTGAACAGGCAGACAGACCGAAATACACTGCTGAGGGAAGCAGTGGGCATGACAGGAGAGGTCTGCCGCGCCATGTGGGTATATCCATCCGGCACTGCAGAGGCTGTGAACAGCTTCATAGCTCTGTGCTCAACCCTCTGCGCCACAGGGG
Organism: Talpa occidentalis; assembly: GCF_014898055.3. Lineage (NCBI taxonomy): Eukaryota > Metazoa > Chordata > Mammalia > Eulipotyphla > Talpidae > Talpa > Talpa occidentalis. The sequence goes on along the minus strand of NW_023601433.1, from coordinate 63,941,737 downwards.
AGGCCCATCTACCACCTTTTTATGACCTTGCAAACCCAGCTCTCTGCCATCTCTCCCCTTCAGCCCTTTTCCTATCCTGGCTAACTTCTTCATCTTCAGGGTGGGACTTGGACATCGTTTCTAATTACAATCTTTTCTGGGTGTTCTTCCTTTTTGCTCAAACAGTCTATGAAAGATGCAGACTATAGGTTCTTGCAGCACTATGAGTTTGACCTTCAAACTTACTTATGTTTGTGTCTCTCCAGCGGACTTTGAGCTTCTTAAGGGTGGTGTCCAAGTCTGGTTTCAAGACTCAGACCCTGCTGGGCCTGGTACATAGTAGGTACTTAATTAATTAATATTTATATTCTTGCTTGTTTTTTTGTCCAACCTATTCCACAAAGAATTTGAGGTAATTTGCACAAAGCACACACTAAGTGAAGAAAACAAATATTAAAGCAGGAGCAAGGAAATTATAAATGGAAATATTTAGAATTAGGCCCAGAAAAGAACATACACATGTCCTCTGTAGAGGTTAACAGTTGTTACAAAGGCCTAAAGAATTGTCCTGGAATATTTATTGAATATATTTTTGACAGTAGACAATTCTGAGACCATAGCATAATTTTTTATGGTATATCACATTATTTCCTTAAATCAAAACAGCTAAAAATTATTAAAAAGCATGGAAAATGTTTTCCAAAAAGTTTTTGGGCTATGGATTTTAAAGCCATGTTTGTATTTGCATGTGTTCTCTACCTTCACGTTCCAAATTCTCAGAAGGTAGCAAACAAACCATTTTACCTTTTTATTCTGCACCCAAGATAATACTGCATAGGAATATCTATTTTTGATAGTTAAATAAGAGCAAGATTTTAAATACGAGCAAGAATCTGCCACATATGAAAACACAGCGACTTTACCTTTAAGGACATTTCTTATCTGAATTGGTAGAAGCCAACTGAAAATCAGCAAACAAAATATTAAATGACTGCTGGTGGTTCATGGCAATAGCCACTTCTTTAGAAGGGGTAAAGCTGGATAAAGGCTTTTAGGCTAATTTTTAAAATATACAGACCTATATATATTCATTACTTTTTAAGGCCATTTAATTTGAAATCTTCCTTGAAGATTTCAAAGATTTCTTTCACAGTTGTACTACAAATAACTATATATTTAAAAGTTATTTCCCACAAGACCATCTCAGCTGCTTTATTTTGAAGACCACACAGTAGACACTCTTAGAAAAAAGTCTAGATTTTCACCACCTTGTTCAGCTAATTTAGAGTTAAAAAGAATCAGTGTCATATAAATGCATTTAGATTATTGAATTAAGTCTGTTTGGTGTAAAAAGTAATTGTGCAGGAAAAGGTCTGAGAACCACAGCAAGGAGAGCTAGAGGCACTGACAGCCTGTTTCTAGCCCTCCTTGTGTTGTTCCAGTAACTTCTAAAACATGATCTGCTGAGAAAGGCTGCACCATGCTTGATGAAAAGGAGTGGCATATATCACTAGCTTCTGTTTCGGTAACACATTAATTCCATACATGGAGAAGCAGGTTCCAGCTTTGAGCTGTATTATCAATTGGCAAGAGGCAGATGCTTAATGAGTGTTCAACCAGTGAATACTTTTGAGTTCTGTCCACTCTTCCCGTTCACATTGATGGAAGGTAATTTTAGCCAAAAGCAATCTGATGTTTTCATTAGCATTGTGGCCTCTTTATGGGTTTGTGACCAGTGATTGTTAGTTTTCTTGAAATATTAAGAAAAGCTGCTTTGATTTATAGGTTTGAGGGAATAACTTTGGACCTTAAATTCCCAGAACATAACAAAGCAATATAAAGGAGGCTACTTTCCAGGCACCCACAGATTTCACCTAAAAACATTTCAATGCAATGTAGCAAATGTGTGCTGAGGATCTGCTGTGTTCAAAGGAGAATGTTGTGGGAAACAAAATGAACATGAAGCAGTGTTGCCCTGGGAATCTGCAGACTCCCCAATGCAGTGACTGGCACCTGGTGAACATTCAAAGGGAGATCATTATATTTTATATATTAGTGGGATGCCTATGGTAGAATGCACAGTGCCGTAAATATTATTAATAGAAAAGATACACAAAGCAAGTGCTCTGGGGAGATGCATCTAGACAATATTCACTGGTACTAGAAAAACTGGGATGGCTTCCTGGAGAAGGTGGCATTTAGGTAATGCTGTGGAACTTTAAGAGGATCTTATCAAGAGGCATTCTGGTGGCATTAGCAATGAGGACAAGTTTTGGAATTTGAAAGCAGGTTGTAGAGTTTCACGCACAGGTTGCACAGCAAATGCATAGTGAAAACTACTGACACATGGGCTGGGCTTAGAGGAAGTGACTTATATTAGGATAATGGCTGAATGGGCTTTGTGAGTATGGGTTAAATGGTGGAGACAGGAAGCTAGGGCAAGAATTGGGAAATAAAGCAATTTACACTGGTCTTCAGGGACTTTAAGAGTCAGAGTGCACTTCAGGGGAAGGGAAGCCTAGAGGAGCACCGTCTTCTTACCCCCTCTATCTTGCAAATGTGTTATAATAAGAGCTGTGGAAAATACATTGCACAATCATAGTTTGAAAACAAAATTGGGAAGTCTTAAAAGTTTACTAAAACTAGCATGACTTGAATACTGATAGAACTCTCAAATGTGTTACTAATGGGAAAAAATAAATAAAAATGCTTAGAACAATTAGAAACTTCACAGTAATTGACCTCTGAACTCTCACACCCACATAATGACCACTATTTTTTTTTTTAAGATTTATTTATTTATACAAGCACTGGGAACAGCCAGAAGTGGGGGGGGGGGGGCGGGGGTGAGAGAATTCACCAGAGCAGAAAACAGAACAGGCAGACTAACGAAATACACTGCTGAGGGGAGCAACGGGCATGGCAGGAGAGGTCTGTCGCGCCATGTGTGACCCCCACCTGCGGCCAGGGATCGAACCGGCGCTGCAGAGCTGCGGACAGCTTCGCAGCCCAGAGCTCAACCGCCGCGCCAGCAGGGGAGGCCCCACATTATGACCACTATTAATACAACACGGATGGAGGTGCTTTCATAAAGCTCTAACTGTACTGAAGCCCCAGCTTTCTATCTTGTTGGTTTCATTACCTTCAAGAGATTATGGAATATCAGAAGTATTGCTACAATAATAATGCCGTGTGTGTTTCTCTGAAGAGCTTAAGGCACTCTGCACATTTTAATTAAATCTCCTAATGTCCCTGTGAAGTAGGCAAGGGATCAGCAGAAGGTGAGTCATCCAAAAGTATCCAAACTACAAGACTGGACCACAGGAAATGCTTTGAGATGAAATCCACTTTTATTATTATTGTTCCCATTTCACCAATGAGGAAATGGGGTGATAATTCAGACAAAGATGATGAGCTATCTTCCATTTTCACTGAAGCCAGAGTACACTGCTATAGGCTCTGTTAGCATCCTCTGGGAGACCTTTAAAAATAGTATAAAACCATGACCTCTGAAGTTTCTCCTTTGAGATCCAAACAACACTTATTAATGAACACCTAAAATGTGCACCAAAGAAAATATGCATTGCCCTTTTCTTGCAAAGAACACAGGAAAAGAATTCCAGTTTAGCATGCTTCGTAGTCTCTCAGCTTTGATTGGCTGGTTTACAGAAGGTTGGCTGACTTCCCTCCTGGCTTCCTTCCACAGATCTCCATACTCTCCTTAGCAACAGAGAGATGAGGGGCACTGGCCTTAGAAGGTAGTTTTGAGAAAAGAATTGCTTCTATTGAAATCTCAATACAAACTGGGGGACTAGAAAGAATTTAAAAGACTAGAAATCTGAGCAAGTTCTGACCCATGGTTCTACCCTTCAGATAGTGGTGTCGATTCTACAGTCAGACTCTGAAAAACAAACATATCTTTAGTTATCATATAAGATACAGTTTATAAACCAACACCACTTCCTATAAAGGGAATTAAAGGACCCAATACAGATGCCTCCTGAAGTCCTAGAATTATCAATCATGGTTCCCAGAGACAGGTTCTAGGTTAGGAAAAAAACAGTCAAAAGCAGATATATGTTGTGGTTTTAAGTCATCAGTTTTATCATTGAAGTGTGGAAAACAAATGGAAATAAAAATGAAATGCAATGGCAATATTTAATTGTAAGATGATTTTAGTAATCCAGGACATTTTCAATTGTTTAGATTATAATAAAAATGAAAATACACAATGGAAAATTCTGTTGAGACTTTGTGGAGCATCAAGTTCAATAAAAATTTCTTTTGAGATAGCCTTTATTAATGGATGTAGAAAAGAAGGCAGGATAGCAAATTTTGCCAAATCATAGGAGAAAGTGGCCCCCGACACAGAAACCACTTTTCAGAAAGCATCAGTATTTGATGTACTAAAAACGAAATGACAAACAGCTTATTTCTACTCCAAAAGCTGAATTACTGACAATGCGATCAAGGGCATATCTGTAATAACTACACTGTCAGAGCAATAATTACTCCTTCCTCATCTTTGAGATGGCAGAAAAAGTGCTCTAGTGGAATTCTAAATTCTTTAGATAAAAAGTCTCACAAAATTAGGAAATTCCCTGTAGTCAAATAGCATGTTTTTAATTAACTAATCCCTAGTCACATATGCATTTAAATAGAAAGGAAATGTAATTGCTTATATATTTTCCCCAATAAAATAAGCTGTCCTAAAAGATTTTAAAAGGTTGGTCTAGCACTATATTTTATTTTATTTTTTTTTTTTTTTTATAAATTTTATTGTTATATTCCCCATACAATTGCCGCCCCCCATTCTGACCCCAATCCCTCCCCTCCCACCCCCGCCCCCCTAAAAGTGTCTCTGGTTCATAGTTTTTTGTTGATTTTGATTTTCACTTTCTTATAGTTTTTCATTTTCCTGGTCCATTATTTAAGTTTTCTAGATTCCTGCTATGAGTGAGACCATCCGGTATTTTTCTTTTTCTTTTTGGCTTATTTCGCTGAGCATGATCCCTTCCAGCGCCATCCATGTTGCAGCAAATTGCATGTGTTTATCTTTTTTGAATGCTGAGTAATATTCCATGGTATATATGTACCACATCTTCTTGATCCAGTCATCTATTTTTGGGCATTTGGGTTGTTTCCAAAGCTTAGCTATTGTAAACAGTCTAGCACTATATTTTAATTGGGTCCCTCAGTCATTGCTGTCACCTGTCTCCTGTAGTTCACAGAAAATTACTTATTTTAAATACTAATCAACAAAACTATGTACTTATACAATTATGCAAGCATAATTTTTTCACTGTAATTTTAACTGTACTTTAACAATATTATAGGTATGCTGAAGGATGATAGTCTTAATCTCTTTTTAAGTTAGATTTATGTGAAACTTTAATAATTTTAATATGCTGACTAGACATAATCAGTCAAATCACAGCGCTTCAAAAACATCAAATTATCAAATATATCTAAAGTACATGTGGTTTTGAATTTAGATGAATGGTTTTAAAGTAGGCAAAGTAAATATTTTAATTAAATATTAGATGTGTAATATTTATAATTAAAATGTCTACGTTTCAATTAATGTTAAATGCTATTTGATCTCAGAATATTTGAACTAGAAAGGACCTTGAGATCATTTCATTCAATGATTTCATTTTTAGATGCCAAAACTGAATTCCTTATCTTTTGAAGGTCAGACTGCCCAGACTGGAATCCAACTTGTCAGTTTAGTGAATTTTTTTATTTAACCACAGAGATATTTGCCATAAATATCTCACTAAGTTACCCTGGTATCCATTACTATGGAAGTACTATGCAGATGTAACATCACTCATTGGTCTAGGGAAGAGCTACAATTACCTAAGACCAGAAAATCAAATCCCAGTTCTACTGTGCCTGCATGACATGAAGCAAGCCTTTTAATTGCACTGTGCTTTCTTTTTGTAATTATAAAAATAAGAACTCAAGTAATTTAGACTTACCTAAATTGGCTGTTGTATGAAGTGGCAATAAAAATATCTCTAAAGCATGCAGCATATCTAAGTGCAAACTAAACGCTTAATAACAAAAAAACTCATCTTAACTATATTTAAGCCAAGGATAATAACCACTTTGAGTCATAATTAGGAGGGAGTATATATAGCTACTGTGTGTTCCTATAAGATCTGAACAAGGCAAAATGGTTTTTCCATAATCTATCTTTGTGCTGGCCCAAGCTATGTAATAATTTTCAGTTGAGAATAAACTATAACTGCATGACTTTTAAAAATGCACCATTTAGCTGGGAGAGATTATGCTCAGTGGAATAAGCCAGAAAGAAAAAGGAAAGTATCAGATGCTTTCACTTATAGGAGGAATGTAGGGGAACCAAATAAGGGATCAGGAAAAAAATAATACATTAAAAAAAATCAACAGGCGACTATAAATCAGAGACATTCTGTGGGGGAGGGGAGGGAGAAGGATCAAAACAGTGGAGGGAAGAGCACAGGGGACTATGGTGATGGTGCCAGGTGCATTGGTGGTGGGAATTTTATGGGGACTGCACCTGAGAGGAGAAAGCAAACATCATGCAAAAATGAACAATGATGTAAGAAATATATATATATATATATGCACTTTAATAAATGGAAAAAAAGAAAAATGCACCATTTATTCCTAAACAGAAAGAAATGTTAGTGAAGCACTATAGTATTATCAATAGAATCTGAAGAGTTTACTGTAGACCCACCCTGTAACTGATACACACAGCACATAAACCCTGCTAAATAATATTCCCTATAGTAAAACATCGTTTCCCAGACCATAAGGAAAATCATCCAGCTTGAGCTGACCTTTAGAAAACTAAAACTTTTCAACTGGATTCTCTTGGATAAGAAATAGATCTTGCAACTGGAAAGCATGGATGGAATGAATAAGTAGGTTTTTAAATTACTGCATAATATAAATTTTGGGGGAAAATGTTTATACTATACATAAATAATAATCAGAAGGAAAATACCCCAAGACACTAATACAGGTAATTTCTAAGAGGTGGATTATTTCTTATCATCCCTGCCTTTTTTTTTTTTTTGCATATCTCTTTTGTCTAATTTTGAACATAGATTAATTAGTGGGGGAAAATAACTCATTAGTCTCTTGAGTGGCAAGGTACTATTTTTATTTTTTTAAGATTTATTTATTTATGCATGCAAGAACTGGGGTGTTGGCCAGAGGTGCAGGGGATGAGAGGATTCACCAGAGAGAGAGAGAGTGAAGAGCGGAATAGGCAAATCTACTGAGATGCACTGCTGAGGTGAGCAGCAGCAAGACAGGAGAGGTCTGCTGCACCATGTGGGTCAGCTCCCTGGCTGGGAATGAAACTCATGCTGCAGTGACTGGCAATAGCTTGATAGTGCTGAGATTTAAACCCCTGCACCACAGGGAGACCTGCAAGGTACTATTATGTCTACTTCAAAAATGAAACAAGAAGTTAAGTGGACGTAGAAATGAAAATGGGAGTTGGATCCAGGATTCTTGTGTCTTGGTACTTTTTTGGGTTAATTTACAGGGTCAGCAGAGAGGGAGAAATTCTGTGGAGGCCACTTGAATGAGATTTCAAAGTAAAGGGCAGAGTTGTAAATGGTTTCTAACCATCCTGAAGGTTATATTTGACATGCATTCTTTACCCATAATTTTCATTTCTGGATTGTATATCTTTGTCTTAAATTTAAACAAGCATTGCTTTCAGTGTTTAATTACAATTTAATGGAAATGCTACTTGCATTCAAATTAGCTTTTAGTTTTCACATCACGGATGTGCATCCAAGTTATTGTGTCATTATAATCTCATGTTATAATGGCTTCATAATGCAAGTCCCTGCAGAGTTGAATTAGTAGTTTCCATTGGTAATCGCCCATCACTATAATATCATAATCACATAAGCACAGTCCCCACATACTTCCACTGCAATCACTTTGACATTGTAAGAGCATTTTAATAGTATTAGCATAGATTCTCCAGAGAAATCATCTCATCGTCACTGCATTACCATATATGATTAATTGTGATGGAGCCATGTTGTTGTGATTGGCAAGCTTAAAAAAAACAAAATGATGCTCAGCAATAACGCACTTCACCATCTCAAAAGGTCAGTGCCTTGTGCAGTCAGGTTTGCCAAAAACCCTTAATTGATGTCCTTTGCAAGATGACAATATTTTGTGTTGTTTTGTTTTTCTGTTTGTTTGCTTAGGATTCATCCAACGGTAATAAATTAGGTCAGTCCCTCGCTGTGGTACAGGAGAAAAAACAAAGCCCCTGTCTTCAAGGAGTTTACAATTTAATTGGGTTGATAATGAATTATATACTGTATGTAGGTAAACCCAATTAATACATGTGAGTGTGTGTGTGTGTAGAAGAACTGGGGTACAGGCCAGAGGCATAGGGGTTGAGAGGATTCACCAGAGGCAGAGTAGGGAGCAGAACAGGTGGATTTACTGAAATACACTGCTGAGGGGAAGCAGGCGAGACAAGAGAGGTCTGCTGTGTCATGTGGGTCAGCTCCCTGGCAGGGAATCAAACTTAAGCCATCAGGGTGATAGCACAGAGACTTAACCCTTATGCCACCCGGGGTGGGTGGGGCTCAATTAATACTATTCTGATAAACAAAGTGCTTTAAAGTAACTGGCATTACATAAAGGTCAGAGCAACCCAAAGAGGGTTTCCTAAAGAGATAATGTTTGATAATTAATGACAGAGTTAAACACATTGACCATAGCACTGTTGGAAGAATGGAGTACATGCTGTGGGTTCGTGAGAGCCTGGCTGGATGAGAAAAGGCATCAATGCCACCCGTAGTGGACACGGACACAGCTCTACTCCTGGAAGGGAGTGAAAAGGACAGGTTGAGAGCAGGAAACCTCTCTTCTGCACATATCTTTATAGCTTTCAGTGCAGAGGAATTTTATTGTTTATTGCTAAGAGAAGCATGAGCAGAGATGTTCTCTCTAAGCTTCAAGCTCAAGGGCCAGAAAAACAATTCGGAAAAGCACTGCCCAGCCCCCAACTCTCCTTAGTGGGAGCCACAGTGTAAAATGACAATGTTGTGTCAATGACAAATGGCGCTTGCTGCAGAGACTGGCAGGGTATTGTGTTCATTTGAGGGGCCTCTAATCCTTTGATACTCTGTGGGGACTGACACCACAGGAGAGCTGCAAATAGATGATCATAACTAGCAAGGAATCCTCCCTGCTCAGTGTTTAAGTGAGAACAACGTTCCAGTCAGCGTTTATCACCCTGACTGGCTATAGCAGCAAGTGTTTGTGGATGGATGAGTAAATTAACTCTACTGGAAAGAATGTGCTGGTTTCAGAGCTGCACAGGGTCTGAAAACACGAGGGGCAGATTCTGAAGAGCCTCTCAGGGGCATCAGCAGCAGAGGAATTCAGAGTTGGCAATGTCTCTTGTATTATTAAAGACTTGCTTGCTTTCTTGGTTATATCGAATCACAGCATTCTGAGGGTAATGGTTGCTAATTTTCCCTTTCTCGAATAGTGTGTGCCTGGGAGAGCTCAGAACTACTCCATGGCTCAGTTTCCAAAAAGAAGTAGTAACACTGGCTTAATTAGAACACAATGAAGATGAAGATCTCTTAGTGCGCAAAGTTACTTTCACCAACAAGCTGTGGAGCAATATAAACTTATTACATAAACAAAATGCTGTCCTTCCTTTAGAAATTATTTTTAATTTCATAGGTAAAGTAGGTAAAGTCCACAACACTTGCTATCCTGTTCTTCCCTGAATTCTTACTTAGGCACTCCATGAAATTAAACTTGCACTTCCTGGCCTGTTTTTCACAGCAAATGATTTTGTATCTTTTTCATTATAAATTCATAACAAAGTATACTACATTTACTTACCCATTTTATTGTTATCTGCTCTGTTATTAGACATACAGGCTAAAAATCGAGAACTTCGGATGTTTGGATTCAAATGTATTCATCAGAAGAACAGAAATTTTATTTATTTTGTAAAATATACCTTGACACTTCTTAGAAAAATATCAGTTTTCCCCTCTCATTCAAGTGCATTAAGGCAACAGACATCATTCCTAATAATATTCAATATATTAACCTTTTATTTGATATACATAGTAGTCAGTGGCAATATCTTGAATGCCACCAAAAACTAATTTAGCATACGATATTTCAATAATCAAACAATGGACATAGACAGGAAAACTTAATGCTCTTAAGAATACATGACTCTTTCTCCAAGGGCGAGAAAAACTAGAAATTTACCCACTGCATAAATGTTGCCAAAAAGTTGATAGGCCAAAAGTGTATCTTTGGGCAAGTCACTTAGTCTGTGGGCCTCAGTTTTCCCATTGATAAAACAAGGGGATCACTAAAGTTCCCCCAGATACAAGTTCTGTGGTCCCATGTGAAGGGGTAGTAAGTGATCCCTCAGCACTTTGCAGGTACTTGCCTGAGAGGCCCACCTTGTTTAGTCATGAAGTAAATGGGCAAATATGTGGAGTAGAAAGCCATAAAGCATGTGTCTAGACAAGGAATATGAGAACTACAGATATCTTTCTCTACACTAATCCTTTTTCTGATCTCCCACACTCTAACAAACCATATTGTAGTATTTACTATAAACCTCAGATTACTAAAGACAGATGAATGAATTAGAAATAGCTCATGACCCAGAAGGTCCACACTATTACTCTTTATACTGCTTATCAATAAAAGTAAAAGGATGTAATAGTATGAAATAATTGTGGCTTTATTCACTCTCAAATGGTGCTTATTATCTTGGCTATTTCCCAAATAACAGCTAAATCAACTATGTACATGTGTATGTGTGTGTATCCATATATGTCTATAGCTACAGGATTTACTTTTCCTAATCATCACAAGGACAGGCATTAGTCTGAAATTTGTTTTGTGTCAACTTTGCCACCATGATTTTATTTTTTAATGCATGGTAAGATAAGTCAAAGTTATAATCTATATGTGTGTGTATATCTATGTACAAATTCCACTGGTAGTTCAGATCCATTTTAGATGCTATATGGGCATTTAAAATTGTTTTAGGCAAGAATTTATCTAAAGTACTTGAAAAAAATTAATAAATGTTACAAACCTGTTATTTCATAAATAATATTGCTTAGGATGAGGCTGAAGTAAAAAAGTGGATTGGTTTAAGGAAAAATATTAAATAACTAGCATTTAAGGTAGTACATAGGCATAGCAAATACTCTGATATGAGAATGACTCAAATTTGACAAATTTGATCAATATTAATAAATGGCTAATTTATTCATACATTCCAATGAATATTAAACTGGGTTTGTGAAAATTAAAGGGCATTTAACATCTCTACAATATATTTTAACACATTTATTTTCTCTGGCCTATTGAAGAACTAACTCCTGTTTTGCACAATCCTCCAACTCATCAGAAATACAATTTTGACTTTTAGTTAGGCAGAGAAAACTATTTTCTTTTTATTGATCTCATGAGTATTGACATTATTTTAAATGACGTTGATTTGAAAACATAAATATGATTTACGGTGTTAAAAAGTATGGATTGAGACATTATGGTAAAACAATATAGCTACTTAGTAAACTTTCCAATTTTAAAATCTAAAATTTAATGTCATTCTTTGTATAGAAACAACATATGAGGAAACTTTCTTTTTTATGTTAATTTTGTAAAATCATTGTGACATAAATTATTGAAAATATCTTATTCATGGTATTACCAACACAAAAATAAAAATAAGGAAGTAACAGTAGATTCACCAAAATAAAAAAGTTTCTCTATATCATGCATTATAAAAATTCCACATAAATTAGTTTTTGTAAGTCTGGCTTGGTCTATCAGGAAGCAAAGGAATTTAGAAATTAATCCTTTGAACCTCACTGTAGCAAAAATAGTAGCAAAGGTCCATGGACTATCCCTATGGCTATAAACTATAATGTTCTTTCACATATTTTAACTCTAACAATTAATCAAAATTCAATAGATTGGACTATATAGACTCTTCACAGAGATCATTTTAAACTTGGATCTCTTAGTCTGATCTCTCTACTCATATAACACTGTTAGACAAAAAGTGAAAAGATGCCTGAGAGAAATGAATGTCAAAAAGGGGACAGCAGCTCTATTTGCAGGAAACTTCTCCCTCCAAGTAAACTCCTCAGATCAAATATGCCATAAGATCATTGTCTCAGTAATGTTAGTATAGGAGTTTCAGGCCTTTGACTTAAGCAGAAACATGAGTGAGGCTCACCAGTGAGGCCAGCACAGTTCCTAAATCTACAAGAGGAAGTGTGAAGAACTTGGGTAGACACTGCAGTGACAGGCAGGGGCCAGGGCTTTGCAGGAACAATCCTCTATAGTACACTCAGCAGACCTCTTTTCTTGTCTCTTGTCAGTCTCTAAAGATCCCTCCTTCAAGAGAAATACAGAATGCATTGGGCAGCAGGCTTTAGCTACGTATGGCACATTGGAAGCAAGCTGCCTCTTCTTGAATTTCTGTTAGATAAATTTGTGCAGTGGCAAATGGAATGTTTCTCAAGTTAAAGACTAAACGCAGCCTGGGAAACTCTGTAACTGGTAGAGAGGCACTGACTCATGAAGTGATAGACATGCCATACGCCAAGGAGTCATAAATAAAAACATGTGTCAAATAATCTAGGTCAAAACTAGCAAAGACACTCTTATAGCCTTTCCTGGATAAGTGTTTCAACAATATTTTTCTATGGAGAGATTCATAGTGAAAACCACACTCTACGTACACATCTGTACTCATATATGCAGGGTGGCTCATTCTTCACATTTAATCTATCTCTTAAAACATCATGGTGTCAAATTTTGCAGCCCAGGAGGCTCTATGACTCATTTCTTATTTTCAAAAAACTGTATTTTTAAAAATTTTTTAAGATGGATATTTTCAAAAGTTCACAATTGTAGAAGAGTAGTATAGTATAGTGACAGGCAGCTTCAACAGTAAGTTACAATTAGAAACACTTTTTAAAGGGAAAGATGTTTTGCAGTTCATTCATATCAGCCCAAATATTACTAACATATTCTTATATACCCACATAACAGTTCTCTAAGGATTTCTGGTTATTAATTTACTACAAGAGACTTTTCTTTTTTTTTTAGAATTAAAGAAATACTATTACCTATCCTGAAGGAACATTGTAGAGCCTTCTAAGAATAAAATACAGTATGCTGGTGGATGTGGACAACTAACAGTCAAACTGAGGTCTTTGATACTTTCACAGCCCAAATATTTCTTCAACTGTAAGAGTTTTCCTAGCTTCTTAGCTCATCATCTCTTCAGAGATTCTCCTTTCTAAGAAATTTTCAGTTGATTATATGGAGACAATTTACAGCACATGTAAACAGGGTGAGCACAGATACGGCCCTGCGACAGAATCACAGTGTGCTTTATACCTATTGCTGTTTTTTTTTTAATTTTATATAATTCTTACATCATTTTTCATTTTTGCATAATGTATGCATTTTCATTTTGGTTATATTCCCCATACAATTCCCACCACTTTTTCTGACCCTAATCCCTCTTCTCCTTCCCCCACCCCCCACTGTAGTGTATCTCTGGTCTATAGCTGCTTGTTGATTTTGATTTTTACTTTATTGCAATTAGTCTTTTTCCTGGTCCCTTATTTAGGTTTTCTAAATTCCTGCTATGAGTGAGACCATCGGGTATTTTTCTTTTTCTTTCTGGCTTATTTCGCTGAGCATGATCCCCCTATGTTTATAGCAGCACTATTTATAATAGCTAAGCTATGGAAACAACCCAAATGCCCAAAAATAGATGACTGGATCAAGAAGATGTGGGACATATACACAATGGAATATTACTCAGCAATCAAAAAAGATAAACTCATGCAATTTGCAGCAACATGGGAGCTGTTGCTTTTTTGATGACACAAGTGTTAGACTAATCATAGTATGTTTTTGATTCAGAGAGGAAATTTTGGGTAAAAGTATTTATAAGTTGTTATAACAAGTATTTGGATGGTCATAATCCAGAGGGCAGAGTATCCTCAATAATGTACACTGTATGGTTAACAGCTTAAAAGACTCTATTGAATTCATTTAATAACATTGTTTCAATTTTCATCTTAATTATTTCAATGCCTTAAGCCACAAGCACAGGTCTTTCCTCCAGGTAATGTTCAGGAGATGTTCTGTACTGAATGGACCAAGTGAGGGCACAGGGAAAAGGAGGCATCTGCCAACCAAGAAAGGCCTCATAAAAAAAAACAAATCTGCCAACACCTTGATCTTAGACGTCTAGCCTCCAGAATACTGAGAAAATACATTTCTGTTGTTTCAGTCACTCATCCTGTGCGGTTTTGTTATGGCAGCCCTAGCCAACTAAGGCAGTCAGTAATGGAGGTCGTCTAATCCAAGCTATAGAAGTGGCCTTTAATTACACCTGGGGGCTCTGGCTCTATAAAGTGAGTAGAAAATTTGTCAAAAGGGCTGACCAGGCACGTGCAATTCAATCTCAGCCTTTCTGAAAAATTTTGATGACAGTGAGGTGATAGGTCAGAGTATGGACTCCAAGTAAATAAATCATTATTTCAATTATTTGTCAGAGTATAATAGGAAAGCTTACTGAAAAGTTATGTCGATCCCACACACAACATAAATAGAAGTTATGTGATGTGAAATATCCCTGAACCAAGGGTCGGCTGTTTCTATTGCCTCCAAACTTTAGGAGAGCAGGATTGATCACGTGTAACTTTTCAGATCTGTAAGGAATATAGCAGATGAGACATGTGGGAATGTTGCAGTTTGAACATGGTAACTTTGGAAGCTTAGAAAAATATTTAAAATACTTCAAAAATCGATGCATATATAATTTAGAAAATAGTAAGCAATATTAAGAAATCTTTGTTAGTATGACATAATAGTGAGGATTTTAGAGTTGTAATGAACTTTCAGTTACACAAAGGAGAATTAACAACAATATTTACCAATATTCTCTTCAAAGTGCTCTTCAAACACTAAATAAATTACCCAATTAAGCCACTGCAAGATAAGCTGTTATTACTCTGGATTTAATGAAAAGGACTAATAATTACTATTTTAACAGTTTCTGTGAAGAAGGACTCAATGTTTACTAACAACTATGAGAACACCCCACCTCCCTAGTGAGTAGGGGACAGAAAAAACAAAAGGTTTATCAACTTAGTGTATTCAAGGGGAAGATAAATGATTAAGAACTAGGAACTATGACCTGTGAAAACAGACTTAATATGCAAAGCAGAGATCAAAATAGGCAGAAGGCTAGTTATAACTACTGCCAATATTCAGTGTTAAAGACTGTCAAAGGAGAATCTTTGGTCATCTCCTGAACAACGTAATTCATCACACCAGTGCTTGGAGTGGTCATGTCCAAGCAATTGATCATCATCATATCACTCATCTGAGTAAAAGAGGGGAGAACTTTGATTGTTAACCTCTAAGGAGTGTGGATTTATAGCCAACATCCTGAAGAATGCAGCAGGGCTCTGCCCAAAGCAGAATATTCCCTGTTTCACTTTGGCTTAAGTCAGAGTAAAAGAGTGGAACACACTGCTTGCAGAACATCGAGAGCAAAAACTTAGGTCTGACACGCTGAGCTTTGAAATAAGATAGCCAGGAAATTATATTTAAAATAGCCTTGAAGCAACTTTAAAAAAATTAGTAAATTCTAAGTATGGGTGATTCAGTTGCAAATGTCCTTGGGTGACAAAACAATTTCTGAAAAGTATCCACTGATAATGCCATTTGGGAAGACCTGTTTCCTAACAATGAGTCCATGAACATTCCTCTAATGTTGGAAAAGTTGGAAATACATTAAAAATTTAATATATATAATGTTTTTCAACATGAGAGCTTTAATTTCTATACCTTTGGGCATTGAATCATTATGCTTTTACATTTTAACACTGGCTCCCATACAGAACACATTCTAATTAAACATCTTGATGCCATTTTGCCACCTTTGATTAAAATCATGAAACTGAGTTGAGCATTATGAAATCAAGTGAGCCTGTGATCTCACCAGCAATAAGAGAAGTGTTAGTCATAATATCAAACCTCCTACACCATCTTCCCTTAGGCTTCCAAGGTGTCTGGCAAACTGGAAACCAGTAATCCCTTAATACATGTGTCTTGGGTTGTACCTGAGTTTATTAGTCAGGATATAATTTTACTAGGAAAAGAAACAAATCCCCAAATCTCATGGTCTAAACACAGCAAAAGGTTATTTTTCATGGGAGAAATGATTTAGTAAGTAATGATTTAACAAAATATATAGAGTATTAGTGGCAGTAAGTAGTGTGGAGGAAAGCTAAAGTTGAGTATAGGATGGAGAATGCCAGGGTGATGGAGGGGTGTTAGAATGTTGTTTTAAATAGGGTTGCCAGGAAGAACTCACTGATAAAGTGACATCTAACAACTCCATGTTCTCTGTCTGCTCTGCCACTTCCCTTGCCTAGGACACCATGGCCTTTTGTTTGGGCTTCCTGGTAGTCACCTTTATGGCATTCTCCTGCATATAGTCCTTCATTGGCTTCCCACTGCAGTTAGATGAAATCTAGAGCCTTACCAGATTGCACAATGGTTGGCATGACTTGATCCCACCCTGTGTCTCCAACTTCACCTAGAACCCAAATTCCAGCCACAAACCCCTGGAAATCTCTAGAACATGTCAAGATCTTTCATAACTCTGATGACCTTGCAAGTCCAAGTGCAGAGAATAAACATTGCTAGGACTTTCTCAAACTTCTAAATCAGACCATATCCCCTTGCAACACTTTCCATTTTTCTTTATCATAGCCCCCCTATTAATAATTTGTAGCTTTCTATTTGCTGGTTGCTTTCTTCTTTGTTTCCTCAGATCCATCTACTTCCAACCAGAAGATAAACTCATTTATTCTATTGTAGCTCCAGTGCCTGACCAGGCACACATATTTATTGAATGAGTAAGTTAACCCACCCTTCCTGACCATCTTGTAATTTCAACACAATATGTGATTAAAAAATGTTAAATAATAAGAACAGAATCTTGCATTCATAACCTATAAATGTTTAGCTCTATTAGACACCTTGAGATCAATTACTTTTATGTGCCTGGAAATGATAACTTGTTCCGTGGTGGAACTGGGACCAGAACCAGAATTAGGCTCTATCATGTGTCCAGAGGTTTTTAAACCACCAAGCAGTCTTGCTAAATATCACAGTATGTTAGTCCCTTTTGGATAAGGGGCACACTTGTGAAAAAGAGTATAGATCAGGGGCCTCCCCGGTGGCACAGCGGGTTGAGCACAGCGCTGTGAAGCTGTCCACAGCCTCTGCAGCACGGGCTTGATTCCCGGCCAACCAGAGAGATTCCCACATGGCACAGCGGACACCCCTCAGCAGTGTTTTCAGTCCATCTGCCTGTTCTGCTCCCACCTCTGTCTCTGGTGAATCCTCTCACCCTCCCATGCCTCTGACCTGTATCCCAGTTCTTGTATACAAATAAATAAATCTTTTTAAAAAAGAGTATAGATCAGGTAAGTATGGGGTAAGAGCATATGTTTTAGAGTACAAAAGACAGATTGTTTTTCCTTAAACTTTCCGGGAGTGTGACCTCACCCTTCTGTGCCTTAACTTTCTCCTCTGTAACATGAGAATACCTCATAGGGTTATGGAGAGATTAAATTCAGAAAAGAGTTCAGAAAAGATTTCTGGTGATTAATTTTTACTAATTCTTAAAATATGTAGACTTGGCCATTTCTAAGATCAAGGAATGGAAATCAAATGTATTTTACTATTTTATCCCAGAACTCTGCATTACACATGTTTTAGTAACTTTTGTAACAATAAAGCAACATCCACCCTGCACAAATGAACACATACTTTGATAAAGCAGCTAAAATCAAGTTGATAGTTTACTATCAATAGTAAGTTATTTGATCTCCTTTTCTTGCAGCATACTCTGAGATTTATTTTTGAAGGTGTTGGATATTTCTGGAATTACATCAGGTCTTTAGGATGAGTGCAGTACACCCCCACTGTCCATGTAAAATAAAATGTAACTTGCTGAATAGGTGTCCTAAGTCTTAGGACTGTTAACGGTGTTCATTCTATAATATATGGCAATGGAGGTAATGATCCTTTAGAAGTAAATGCTTGTCAGTTTCCTTAACTGTACAGGTGATTTAAGAACGAATAGACTTGTGTTTCCACAGAGGGTGGATGGAAATTCTCACTGTAAACTTGCCGCCTCTGGAAGGTCTCACTACACCTAAGGCCCCTTTACAAACAGCACAACATAGCGGACGTAAACACCAAGCACCGAAGTTTGCTTGAAAACCAAGAGAGTAAAATAAAGGGAAGGCTGAGGCCCAAAGCTTAGAGGTATGATTTCAACACTCATCAGACAATAAGCACAGGAAAAGAAGCCCCCAACCGCTGGACAACGACCTAGGGGCATTTCTGTCTAGCAACCCTGAGCTCAGACCTTGCACTGCGCTGGTGTCTCGGCCACGGGTTTCAAGTCAGGCTTCCCTGTGGCTGTGAAGCTGTCCACAGCCTCTGCAGCGCGGGTTCGATCCCCGGCCAGGGAGATACCCACATGGCGCAGCAGACCCCTCCTGCCTTGCCCACTGCTCCCCTCAGCAGTGTATTTCAGTGGATCTGCTGGTCTACTCCCCGCTCTGTCTCTGGTGGATCCTCTCACCCCCCGCATCTCTGGCCTGTACCCCAGCTCTTGTGTAAAAATAAATCAATCTTAAAAACAAAACAAAACTTCGGGGGCAAGCAGCCACCTCTAGGCCTCATGCAGTCTGACAATCCCAATCGTTGCACATTCCCTGGAGCATTTGGGGGAAGCCACAGGCTGGCTGTTTGAAGCCTCTCCCCCGGGACGGCCCTCCCCGGGGCTCCCTAAGGAGATTAGCGCTCAGTGCTGGATCGTGACCCTCGCCGAGCGGCTTCCAGCGTGGGCCCCCACATTCCTACCAGGCCCACAGCTCGTCTCCGCCGCGCCTTCCCTGCGATCGCCGAGCGCCGCCTGTCCCCGACCCCCGGGCAAACTCCTGGCCCTTTAAGGCTCCTTCACTGCCCTCCCACCGCGCCGTCCAGTCCAGCGCCTCCACGCCCCCGCTCCCCGAGAGGCTTTCGCGCGCCCCAGCCACGCCCAACCCCGACCTAAAGCCTAGTTCTGTGCACCCCGCCCGCCGCACAGCGGCTCCAGACCACCCGCGCCCCTCCCGCCCCGGGCCACGCCCCTCCCGCCCCGGGCCACGCCCCTCCCGTCCCGCGTCGGGCCACGCCCCTCCTGTCCCGGGCTCCGCCCATGAGCTGACACCGAGGCCCACTGGCACCTGCCCGCCCCACCTTCAACCTAAGAAATGCTCTGCCCTGTCAGCTTCCAGGCCAAGTCTAGGCTCCAGTCCCGCAGAGTTCTAAGAACCCCTAAGGCACCGCTGACTAGCTGGGAATCCCAGTGGCTGGGCTGGCATCCCTCTTCTGCTCAAGTCTGTTGTGGATCCCCCCCCCAACCCCCGCCCAAATATCCTGGAATGAGAGCTTTCCCCATCTCGCTCTAGTTCGACTGAATCAAAAGGATTAGTGACTAGATTCCTAAGGGGAGGGGAAGCAGCTACAGTTTCCACAAGCCCCAGTACTCCATAGAAATGCCTGGAGGCTTCGGTCAGTCTTAGTTTTCTACAAGGATAACAAGTTAGAGGGGGAGCACTGGCAATTCGGTGTCCCAGGCAGGTTTTGGATCGACATTCTGAATACAGAGAATTTATAGTTTATTTCTCCATTATGGGGCTGAGAATGAAATGGATAAAATGAATATGTGTGAGTCTGTCTACCAAACAGCGCTGGAGCAGTGGCCACAATATAGAATGAACTTTAAAGTGTTACACTCTATTCAATGAATTTTATCCTGAATTCTGAGAAAATGAGGATGAGTACTCAAATGGTATCTCTCATTTGAAAAGAAGGTAGACATTCGATGATGGTGATGATGATGATGGTAGAAGATGATGATTTCTGAAGCCATCTCTAACAGACTTCTTAAATGTTACTCTGTATGTGCTATCTTGCTTAGTTTTTAGAACAACCTGCATATGGTAGGATTGATCTTCTGGTCAAGTAGAGACAAAAAGACTCCCAAACACCCACCAAAAACCAGCTTAGAGAAGTTTCTTTTGCAAAACCAGGATTAGAACCCACTTTCGTTGATGCCACTAGATCATGCCTTTGGAATAGAGAATTGGGCACTTTGATAAGAGGCTAGGAGATTAATATATTTATCTTTAAAAAAAGAGAAGAAGATATGAAGACTTTTTTGTTGTCCTTCAAGGAGGGTAATTTATGAGAAGTTACTGAGAAGTGAGCCAGCAAGGGATAGGCAGGGAGAAAATAGAAAGGGACAGCCTTAATATTTGATATTGAGCATAGTGGCTGCTAAATTCTAGGAACAAGGAAGAGACTAAAAATAGGGCTGAAGGGTGGGAGAGACAGGAATAAATGTGGAGGTTAAGAACTCCGGAGAGATGAGTACTGAGTGCATTGACTATTACTAGGAACAACGGGGCACATACTGAGATTGTATAATGAATAGATGGCTGGAGGAAGGCTTCTAGAGTGATTTCAGGGCTGGCTACCACTTTAATTGCGTGTGCTGCAACCATGAAGCTGTATAAATGTGTATCTAACAATGGTTGTTAAGGATAGGCCTAAGAGTCCATTATTTATAATGTTATGTATTTTACAAGTCCATGCTGCCAGACATGAAATTATACAAAGAATCGTCTTAAAAAATAACTTCAGGGTTTTTTTTTTTTTTTTATGGATGTTACTAAATTCTCCACTGCCCACATTACACCCATTGTGTGAGATTTGTGATGGATTTCACATGTGAGCTCTTATTCTATGGCTTTACTTCTTTAAAAGACAGAGTTAAAGAGCAACTAGTCTAGATTTTATTTCTCTTTATATTCTCTTTATATTCTCTTCTACAGAAGTAGCTTTAAAGAAATTTCGATTAATATGTAGAAGTTTAATTTCAGGAACATTGTCAAAATATTGTGGACATGTGTATTCAAACAAGGGGAGAGAAATTCATGCAAATTCGAAGAACAACAGTGAAAATCTTTTGTAGCATATAGCATTTGAGTATATACTGCAATTCTTACATCATACATGATTTAAGCCTTGCTGTTAGTGAAGCATCAAATGCTTTTCTATTTTAAACAATTAAAATAATTAAAAAATTAGACATTCTTCAGCATGCCCCCCAAATCTACTAGCCCTGAATCAAGGCAGGCAAGAATGTATGGAAGGGGTCTTTCATGATATTCTACTGTCAGAATGATAATCTGGTATCAATCCTTGTGCCCATCTTCATTTTTCAGCCTCCCCCCTCCCCTCAAGAAGCTTGGAGATATTTTCTGAAACCTAGAATATTAATGTACCATCACATGCATGATGAAATAGCCAAGTTAAAAATCACATTATTGGGGAAACTAGGTTTCAAAATCAATCTCTCAGTTAAGGGGTTAGTTCAAATGCCCTCTTATTTCCATGGTACTTGCTTTTCATTTTTGTAGTGTCTTTGAATTTTGACAGTACCTGTATTCAGAAACATTAAATTGGCAGAAAGAATAAAATCAAAAGCAAACATCCAAAACCCCTTGCTGTTTGGGTTAAACTTCTGGAAAGCACTCAGGTTTTCATCATTCTAGTGAGTTGTTTTAAATATTTACACAAAAATAATCCATAGAACAAATCTGGACAGGACAAAACAAAGTAATTCAGATAATAATCAGATGAGAAAAAATAAGTAGCACTGATGATATAATTTCATAAAAGGTGTTGTTATTGAATTTAATTGCTGCTTAGATATTAAATTTTATAGTGTCGGGGAGATTTTCCTTATTTAAAATTTAGTCATGGGGTAATAAACTGACCCCACTATTTTTAAGAAGTCTATTAGATACCAGTGACACAAGAGAGTTCAGACTTTAAATACATATTTTTCTATCAATTTCCTATTTTATTCCTCTCAGAGAACTACTCAACATATCTTATTACTTCACTTAAGTGGCAAAGGAAAAAGGGGCAAAGGAAAAAGGAAATGAAAACTATTTCACTTCTTAAATGGCTAAACTGAAAACACATAATCCCCCAATTCAGGGATCATTTTAATGGGGTCTGTAACTTTACTAGTGAGTCATTATAACATTTTGTAGAAGCCAATTACAAAATTGTCTTTAACACTATTCTGATTTTATAGCTACCATGAGTACAGTACAGCAGTTCCTCAAAATATTAAACAGAATTAACAAGCGATACAGCAAATTCACTTCTTGGCTTATATCCAAAAGAAGCAAAGGCAGGTATTCAAGCAGATATTTGTACACCTATGTTCATAGCATTATGTAAAATAGCCAAAAGGTGGAAACAAACTATATATCCACCCACATATGAATGGGATAAACATACAATGGAATATTATTCAACCTTAAAAAGGAAGAAAGCTCTCATAATGCTACAATTCGTATGAATCTTGGAGACATTATGCTACATGAGATAAGGCAGACACAAAAGAACAAATTATAAGATTTCATTTATGTGAGATACACATAGTCATTTCATAGAAACAGAAAGTTGAATAGTTTTTGTCATCCTACTAAGGAGGAAGGGCTTGAGAGAGAATGGGGAACTATAATTTCATGGGCACAAAGTTTCACTGGGTGGTGAAAAGTTATGCAGATGGGTAGTGGTGATGTTATAGGACAGGGAGAGGGGCACCCCAGACCCCCACAAACCTGCCTATTCTAAATGGGTTCTGCCATCCGCCGCATCAACACAAAACATAGGAGACTTTAATGGGAAGGAACTTTAATTAAACTAGGAAACAATACAGGTAAGGCAAAGAGTCTAGTTTCTAAATGAAGCACCCAAAGTTACCCATCCCCTCGTGGGTAAAAGTCCATCCATATGGGATCGGCCCAGAACAAGGCCCCAAAGTCTACCACAAGTCTAAAACATCTTCCAGTGGGGACCCACAGAAAAGGGTCACAAACAACTGGACAAGCCCGGAAGGAAAAGAGCAAAATCAACATCAAGATAAAAGCTGCCATTGTCACCTCCACACAGGTCTCACCCACATCTGTGTCACCCAGTCCACGACCAAAAGACAAGCGCAGTTTCTTTACGTGTTTCTAGGCTCCATGCGTCTCCTCCAGGTCTCCTGGCTCCATCCTGCTTCCTTCCTCAGTCTCTTCTTCTGCTTCTCCTCTTCCTGCTCAGCTCCACCCTCCCTTGGGTGGGGCAGGGAACCTCCCCCTTTCCTGGGGACCACCCTGTTACAATCCCCCCTTTTAATTTTTATTCCACCATATCTATGGTGGCACAATCTCAGGGTGTAGTCTTAGGAGACAGTCTTTTTTAGGGTTACAATGTGTGTAAGAGAAGCAACAATTAGTCAGCAGCATTGTCTATGAATGTCCAGTATGACAGTTTCATTACTTAAAAATAGTCCATTATCCAAGCCAAAAGAAAAAAATTTGGAGCATTGGCTAAAACAAGACAGCAAATATATCAAAATCACAGTTAAAAAATGTTAAAATGGTTCAACTGATGTAAAACACAAATTTTCTCAACCTTGATCCCAAACTTTTAACAGCATAGCAAAAGTTTGCAAACTAAATTTACTTTTAAACCATTTTTCTATTTTTGCATAAAATCACAGAGTAGAAATAACTAACAGCAATTTTAGCTGGCTTTGTTGAAATATTCCATACAGGATCAGAGCGAACCGGCGGCATCCAGTCAATGTAGGCTTCAGGTATAAAGTTGGTCTCATCAGACTCCACCTGGGCTTTCCTCTTCTCGAGGGTACCAGGGCATTTTCGTTGGCCGGGTTGTCCAGTCCTGCCAATGGAGGCAAGCTTCCTCACCTTCTTTGGAGGTCTCTGGAACCCTACAAACAAGGCAAACAGGTTCTCCTCTTCTTGGTTCAGCTCTTTTTCAACTTTTTGGAAGAACTCCACACAAAGCCACACAATCAAACTCGCGTCCAATTTTCGTTAAAACAGACAAAATCCCTATGGAAGTTATGCAAAAACAGACTCTGAAATAAGTAGCAAAAATTACTACCACTATTTGTATGCTGTGTTGGTATCAAGGGGAGAGAAAATGTGACAAGTTAGCTTTGCTGGAAAAAAATTACAACCTTTCTGCAGATCCTGGTTAGTCAAAACAAAACAAAACAAAACAAAAATTTCGTGGATTCAGGACAGAATGCATAAAAAAAAAAGTTCCAGTATTATGTCAAAGAAACCTTATTAAATGTCAGGTGTATTTCCAGGTCTATTGAGTCCTTTGTAAGAAAGTTTTACTCTCAACAGTTCCATCAATAGGAATCTGTTGAGACCTTTTCTCCCTATATTTCCAGAAACAATTTCTGTAGATGTGAAACAATTGAATTATAATATTACAAGGTGACAATCACCATTGACAATTTACATACATACCAGATACTACTGTTAACATTTTGTACATACCAAAGTTTTACCATTTTCCCAAGTGACAATGCTTCCCTTCCAGTTTTACTTCATTAGGTAAACTCCAAATAGAACAAATTCATCTAATGCCTTTCCCAGGAGGTAAGGGAGAAACTTTGTGGAGTGTCTCAGGAGCTCTACTGAGGTTCCACAAAATTTCCTTGCATCAGCCAAATGACAGGCTACCAAATTTGTACTTGAATTTAGATTTCTGGGAAGCTTTGCCATAAATATCAGAAAAATAACAGAAACAACAATGTTCAATCTCTATGAAGGCACCGGCTTAGTTCAGTAGCACAATGTTGACAATCAAACCATAACTTTTTGTTTTTCTCATAACCGGACTCTTTTTTTTTTTTTTTCCAACGTCTATGGGCACCATGTATACCAATCTGTCAATCACTGGAGGTCAAGACAGACAGAAGGACATACAGACATACAACATATAGACAAAGACAGTTTTTTTTTTTTTTAGTTATGCCACGTAGAATATGTTATGTAACTGCAGTTTTACTCCATAGGCTCAGAAAAAAAATATCAAAGTCCAAAAAAATGTGGAGTGTTGCTGGCAGAAAAATTTCCAGTTGTCATCCTGCAAACCTAAGACTTTGGAAATAGGAAGGAAAAGTTTTATTAATCACAAGAGTTACATGACCTTGTTTATCACCTTAGGGTTTTCAGTGTTGAAGACTTTTTATTAGAAGTCAATCCTGGGGTATTCTGTACAGCAACTGAAAGAATAAAAGTTAACAGTTAACTTTCAAGCAAAAGGAGTCATCTCTTGTTAGCCACCAAGCAGGCACTCCTTGGGTTTCCTGGAATAGAACCCGAAAAAGCAAAATCAAAATATCAGTAATTAACTTTCAATTAAAAGGAGTCATCTCCTTACTTCTGTTAGCCACTCTGGGACAGAAGCTGAAAGAGCAGATTAAACATCTAAGCACAGATTACACCTCCCCCACACTAGGGAGGGGCAACAACAACACAGGTATGAAAACCTGGTACAGTTACATGATGCACCCTAAAGAGTGCTTTCCATAACAGACCTTCCTCAGTAGGAAGTAGAAACTTAGAATCTTGTCTTACACCAGCAATTGAACAAATTCAGGATTCAAAATGGCAAACATGCCCAAAACAAATTGTGTAGACAAAATTCACAGCAGCAAATCCTTTCAGACTCAGACAAATCTTGTTAATTTTTCTGATCCAGACTTTGCAAAAATTCAAGTTATCTCCAAGAATCCATCAAGGACACCAGCGATTACCAGTTACTGCTTAAGGCTACTCTTTCCTTAACACCCAGGCATACATTTGCTAATTAAAACACCACCTCTCCACAGCTGGCTTGCAAAACCGGTCAGACACAGGGCAGGAAGTAGTCAAAGACAAAGCAACATACCACTGAAGAACCATTATTGCCTTTAGAAATGCTAATGAGACAGCAGAGATTACAAAAAGAAAGAAAAAAAAAGTTCCAAGTGGCCTCATGACGCCATCTTTGATCTGGCCACATGGTCCAATGTACTGCCTAATCTTTTGAGTAAAACTGGCACAGAACAATTTCCACAAAATCAAAATCTCTTAGCAAGTCACTACAAACAAATTACACACAAACACACAGAATCTTCACAAAGCCCAAGCCAGTTTTTCAACAGCAAATCTGTTATATGAAACAAACACACCGGAGAAACCAAAAATCACATTTGCGCTTATGGTAGCCAGTGCCATAGGGAAGCCCAATTTCCCCATGGGGCTGACTAACCACGGATGGCTCTGTCCTAAATCACGTTGGACGCCAAATCTGTTATAGGACAGGGAGAGGGGCACCCCAGACCCCCACAAACCTGCCTATTCTAAATGGGTTCTGCCATCCGCCGCATCAACACAAAACATAGGAGACTTTAATGGGAAGGAACTTTAATTAAACTAGGAAACAATACAGGTAAGGCAAAGAGTCTAGTTTCTAAATGAAGCACCCAAAGTTACCCGTCCCCTCGTGGGTAAAAGTCCATCCATATGGGATCGGCCCAGAACAAGGCCCCAAAGTCTACCACAAGTCTAAAACATCTTCCAGTGGGGACCCACAGAAAAGGGTCACAAACAACTGGACAAGCCCGGAAGGAAAAGAGCAAAATCAACATCAAGATAAAAGCTGCCATTGTCACCTCCACACAGGTCTCACCCACATCTGTGTCACCCAGTCCACGACCAAAAGACAAGCGCAGTTTCTTTACGTGTTTCTAGGCTCCATGCGTCTCCTCCAGGTCTCCTGGCTCCATCCTGCTTCCTTCCTCAGTCTCTTCTTCTGCTTCTCCTCTTCCTGCTCAGCTCCACCCTCCCTTGGGTGGGGCAGGGAACCTCCCCCTTTCCTGGGGACCACCCTGTTACAGTGATAACTGCACAATAATATCAATATATTTAATATCTCTGAATTGTACACTTAAAATTGCTTAAAATGATAAATATTATGTTATGAAAAAGATATTTTGACTTTAGACAACTGTTTGTAAATAACTTGTAAAAAGTTGACTTGACTTTGATAATCCTTTGCTAGGATTATATAAAATGTGATGATTTCAAATTATATCACCATTAATTAAAAAAACTTGCTAATTGAATTGCTTTATCTTTCCTGACCCAGCAATCTTCTTTGGCATTTGTGGCAGAGATTAAATGGTATTTAGTAGCCAGTGCTCATTCAACTCATTTCCTCTCCTCTTGGGCCCACAGCTATATTACATTTCCCAGCCTCCCTTGCAGTTAAGTGTGGTTTTCTCACTGGTTCCAGTCAATAGGATGTTCTAGAAGTGACATATGCCTTCCATAACTGACACATAAAAAAAAAAAAAATCCTCCCATCATCCTCTCTTCTTTCTCTGTCCACAGGATGGAGAGAATTTTTAGAACTTGACATGGAACCCAGAAGAGAATGGCTGTGTGGAACAGAGCCCTCCTTCCAACCCTGGTTGTGCAAAAATGTGAGTGAATAATTTATTCTTATTTCAGATAACCTATCCTGATTAACATAGTATTTGTCCTGGTAAGAGAGTGGCTGGTTCTGTATGCAAATTAAAAATCACCCTCCTTTAGTCAGCCATTAACAACTTATGTTAGCTGGCTTTCATGATGACTTCCGAATGCTTGAAAGGATTATTTAAGTGTTAGAAGAATCTATTAACACATAATAACGTGATTATTGATCTCTAATGAGTATAGGGGAGAACTGGGTTAAACAGAATGAAATGAAACCCAAAAAAAGTCAGCAGGAAAGCTAGTCATTCATTAACTGTAAGTCCAAGCATGTGTGGCTCTAAAGTGTACCAAATGGTAGTTTCTCAGTGTTGAGAAACAAAACAATGTGAATTTGAACCAAACATTGAAAGGATGACTTGCATTTATATTCAAATAAAATTTTTTATTCTCTTCTTTAACTGTTATAGATAATATCTTTCTTTTTGTTCCAGGATCCTTTAAGTGTGTGTGTGTGTGTGTGTGTGTGTGTGTGTGTGTGTGTGTGTTTGCTTGCCATGATATTAGCTTAAGTTTCTTAAACTATTATTCAGGAACTTTAACTACTATTTTTAAATATTTTTGTACTAGATAAGGAACACAGCTTCGTGAGTAGTTGGCAAAAATGTCTTTTACTTGGTAAATATTGTAAGAGAAGTATGAGGGTTTATAAAAATCATGATCAGCTAAAATAATGGAAGATAAGAGGTTGCTCTTAGCTAGAATAAGGGGGAAAGTCAGGGTTTCTGTTTGGAACAAATCTGACACAGAAAGTGGGAGGCAGCTGCATTGCCAGCAAAGTTAGGGAGCTGGGCAGTGCCAGACAGTGACTTCAGAAGTAGTTCTAGATAAATGGAACTACTCCTTTACTCTACTTTTTTTGCTGTGGGAACTCTTAATTTCCCATTGCAAGGGAAGAGTCTGTTGCTTTCCTCTGGCAGTTTTCTCATTGTCTTTAAGCTCCACTCTTTTCTTTCACACTAACCATTTTTTCAGGGTTTGTAGTCACCCAGTTAAACAGTACACTTTGCAGCCTCTCGTGAAGCCAGACACCGCCATGTGATTTAGCCATTTTGTTGGGAGATGATGAAATTCAAAGAAGCTGCCTTGGCACCAGAGATAGAGTTTACATGTTAGGCTGGCAGAAACCTTGCTCAGGATTTGTGCATGATTATATGATATGTTGCATGAAAGAGTCTTATCTGGGCAGTTCAGAATGATACTGGGAGGTGTGCTTGACAGGGAGAGTAATTAGGGTTTAAGAGTAGAAAAGCCAGAAACAGCACACACAGTGATGTAAATTATGTGCTTTTAGACAGAAGGGTGGGTGAGGTGTCAGGGTGCAATACTCTAAAAGAGCACCCTTGTCAAGAGCATCAGACAGAAGCTCTGGATCTCAAGGGTCAGGAGGAAGAATTCCACACCCAAGCTGGGGACAGGAAAATCACGTATTGGTGTTTTGGGTGAAGAGGTCAGGAGTAAGGATTTAGGAATATTGACTGGTGCAATGACATTTGCAATAATGGAAATGATAGCATCAAAAATAACAGTCATTAATTGACAGACGGACTGCCGGTCTGTATTAGTCCTTTGTTAACATTTTTAAGATTTTATACTTAAGTACATCCCATTTAACAGAATAGAAAATGAGGGTCAGAGGTGAAAAATCTTTTTGCTCAGATTTCATAGCTAATAAGTAGCTAAGCTGAGACTCAAATCTTAGATTAGCTGACTCCACAACCCAAACACTTAAAAACTAACTACTGAAGAATCCAAGTACTTTGCACAGGGCAAGGGATCAGTAGATATTAGCTGTTATTTAACAGGGTAAGGAGTGTCTGGCAAAGATTGGTAGAAGCAATATTAGAACTAAGCTGGAATCCTTGTGAGGTCAGGCTCCTTATCAACTTGTGTGAAGGGGAGAGTATTGGGGAGGGAGCTGAGGGGGTGACCTGCTGGTGAGGATGAAAAGTTGATGCACATTCAAGAGTCATTCCTAATTTCTTTCTCTTCAGTTGCACAAAGAACTGGATGCTTTGAGAACAGCGAAGCTGGAAAGACAAGCTAACATTTTCCTTGATTGTCCAAGAATCAGTGATTTTTAGAGCAGAAGATCTTTAAAAACAATCTAGTATCCAACCCTCTTCTCTTGGAAAAGGGCAAAGGACATTCACTGGGATTTAAAAAAAAATCACTGACTGCTGAGAAATAAGCAAACTCAAAAGGGCTTTTAACTCAAAGAACCTAAGTCCCAGAGAAAGGTTTTAACTTCAGAGAAGCAGAGTGAGTCAGAAAGCACTTTATAATGATGGCATATGTGTGAGATTAAGGTTAGAATATGTGTTAATAGTAACAGATGTAATAGGAAAACTTCCATATTAGGGTTTGGCATTCCTTTTCTTAAGTTTTCTTAAAATAGAACATTTCATTATTCTGATGTTTAGATGGTAATAAGATGTGAGAATGGTGTGGTCTTTTTAACAAAGAACTATCTTTTAAACTTAAGGTACATAAATGTGTGGAAGCTTTAACACAGTCTTATTTGAATATCCGGCATGTGATATTTTAATACAGAAGAATATATTCAATATCTATTATCTAACTTATAAAACCTAACAGTAAAATAGACCTCTGTGAATCCAGAACCCAACATCACCAAAACCGCTGATGTTCTTGATGGTCTTCTTTGGACTCATTATACCTCCCCTCAACATCTCCATGAGGGAAAGTCTCTCTCCTGAATCTTACTATTCTTAGAGATACCCCATATTTTAGGCACCTCCTCTGCAGCATCACCTGGATTCCAAAGAATAGAGAAAGTATTACTGTTATAAATCAGAGTTGTGGCATGATGGCAAATGCCATATTTCTTAACAAAATTTGACCCAAGTTTAATTTGTTTTAAAAATTAGTTCATTTTTTAAATAAAATGAAATTAGTTCATGATGGTACCTTATGCAGACAGAAAATAAGGCATAAGTGACCTAAAAGTTCCCTCAACAAAATAATTAACACATTGGATACTAGTTAAATTCCACAGTCATTCAATAAAGCTAACATGGTCTCAACTTTGTAGGGATTATAATTCCTAAGTGAATTACATCTATAATAGTTACCTATCAAAAAGCCCATTTTAATATCAATACTCAAAATTCTATAACATTCAGACTTTGAGTGTATTGAGTCCTAGTACAGTCATAAAAATATGTGTTTGCAAGAAAGACTTTTTTATTTGGCAGATTTTGACTAGGGGAGAAATCTCACAGCTTATTTTTCTGTTCCTTAAATATCAGATACCAATCTTTTCCTGATGAGACACTATATGGTACCTGTCAGGAAAAACTTTTTTTTCTAGTTATGGTGTGGGATGAGGATATTTTGCAGAGAAGTTAAGAAGTTGATGGGCAGGCCTGTCCTCTCTTCCCAGCTGGAGTTAGGACAGGGGTGGCAGATCTGCAGAACCTGAATATGGAGGGCCACCAGGAAAAACTTCTGGTCTACCAAAGGTCATGTTGGACCTTTATGAACCCCTTGGTACTCAAGGAATACTACAGTATTGGTAGGTGCTCCAGCTCAGGACTGCTGGGTTCTCCCAACTAAGATCCTGACCGAGGCTATTAGAGTGAAATCCTGGTAACCCAAAGACATGGAATAATGATGACTTGAGATAAGAAGTCCTATGATTTTGTCAGGGAGTGGAATGGTAAGGAAGATGAGAACAAAGCAGTGCAAGCAAGTGGTTGGCTTTAATTTTTTGTCAAAAAAAAGGGGAGTGCAATGATGTTAAAAAACTTGTTTCATTATTTTGGTTGGAGAAATATTTTGATGCAGTGTGCCTTTGGTTATGTTCCAGTGATAACTTTGGAAAAGCTTTCAGAATGGAGATGCTAGTGATTAATATGCACCTGAGTTGTTTATGTTGTACTTTGTTGAAAAGCAGTCATGTGCTATTGAAAATGAGCTGCTGAGAATCTACCTGACCCCAGATTGGGTATTAGTCCCTTTGTCTTGCTGGGAGTTGTTTTTAGCCAAAGAGCTGCATGAAAACCCAGTTTGGCTCTCCATGATTTATACCTGATCTTGCAGATGTGCTTGCCCTGAGCAATTTTTGTAGTTCTGCTCAAATTTCATATCTAAAACCAGACTTATTTTGAAGATGACCTCCTAATAGATGGATAGACAGTAAGACAAAGAGGGGGAAAAAGATGGAAAGAACAAAATTTGAAATTGATCAGGAACTTATTTAAAAAGACAAGCTATTCTTACATGCATCTTTTTCTATAGCAGTAGAAAAAAGATATTTTAAATATCAAAATCACTATTTTAAAATAAATCATGTAGAAATAAGCTGTATCTCAGACCCCTCAGAGATGGAATTATTACTTTCCTTCTGGTTTGGGTGAAGTTGTGGAAATGCTTATTTCTCTATTTTTTTTTCTTTCACTTGCTTTCTTTCCTCTTTCAGATAACAGGACAGGCTGACTTATCAGCATAAAAAATATTTCTGTCAGCAACCAGAGAACATGGAGTAAGTGTAAAGGAGAGAAGTTATGTCAGTCTGCACTTTCAACCTAAGTTCAAACACCGAGAGCTGCACTCAAAAAAAAGTTGCAGGCTGTCATGCTAATTAACAGTTGATAAGGTACAAATATCTTAGCACATCATCTAACAGGCAGATTACGCCTTTTTGACAGGCAGTAGAGAACTCACATGAAAATATTTCATTGAATGTGAGTATTAAGGTGGAAAACATGACTTTTGATGGCAAGTGGAGGGAAAAAAACCCTCTTGCTATGGCAAGGCACATTTTTCCTTCAGTTGGAAAAGCTTGCAGTTCAAAGTAATGTCCAAACACATGTCATGTCTTCATCAAATTATGGTGCTCACATGATATGTTCATCTCCCAAAATAAAACCTCTGTAATCACTTTCTTTTGGACAATATTCACTTATAATGAGAGACAGTGTAGAAAAGATGTTTTTACATTCAAGTGAATCCCTAATCCCTTAAAAACTTTGAGAAATTTAATTTCAAAATCCAAGTTGTGCTTATATATTAATTCTGAATCTTGCCTAAAACTTTAGAGTGGAAATTAATATCCTGTGGGGAACTAACTATTCGAGGTACTTTCTCTATCTGGGAGGTGAA
Organism: Talpa occidentalis; assembly: GCF_014898055.3. Taxonomy (NCBI): domain Eukaryota; kingdom Metazoa; phylum Chordata; class Mammalia; order Eulipotyphla; family Talpidae; genus Talpa; species Talpa occidentalis. Next base: position 63,909,011 of record NW_023601433.1, on the reverse strand, counting down.
TCTTAAACTCTCATTCTAGTAAGTTCAAAGACACAGAATTAAAAATTGTGGGGTTTTGAGTAATGGTTTTAAATAGTAAAATTATAACCCATTTTTTGGAGAAGGGAGGTGTTCAGATGTGGTTGGTATTAAATCTCAGAGCACTGGAGTGTCACAGTATATTGAATAGTAGACATTAGCTTTCTGTTCTTGAACACCTCCACTATTTTGCATCTGTAGTTATACTTCTATATATTTGACTGCAGGAAGAATAACATTCGGAGGACTTAGAAACAGGGAAGACTGTAGTGATTGGCTGCTCTGGAAATAAGGAATAATGAAATATCTGTTTCTTTGTAAGGGTAGTCCTAGGCAATTGATTTCGATGAACAAAAATTGCCATTAATGTCTCCTGTTTCTACCTATTCACTTCAGTTTTAATATTTTTTGCTGGCTCTCTCATGCTCTCTGGATCCCCATTATACACTTTCTCTTCTGGGATTTGTAGTCATTCTTCCTGGACAGTGCTGTTCCCATGCTTACCTGCTCAGCAGTACTCTTCGCCCACAGTTAGCACCCAGTAGTATCACCTGTTCTCTATCAAATATCACCTGTTCTCTATCAAATATCACCTGTTCTCTATCAAATATGTTTTGGCTGCAAGTTTCTGTTCTCTGAAGCTAGTTACTTATAATGAAATAAAATTCCACACTCAAGTATTTGTGAAAGATAATGGATTTATGTGCTGTATATCTGCTTAGGACATCTGCATACTATTAGAGTTCAACTGGTTAAGATGCATTTTCTTCAATTTGAGAAAAAAGTCTAATGAGAAACACTAAAAAAAAAGAAAGTGCCCTGTGGCCAATGGACTTTGGATAATGCCTTCTATTTATATCCCACTATTGGATATTCTTCACACCTAGTGTTTTCCCTCCCTAGTAAAGTTTTTCAAAACAGCTATTTGTTTAAACCTGGGATTTTCCTAACTTATGTGAATATTAATGAACATATATGTTTGTGTGTATTTTTTCCTTAGTATACAACCTCTTAATACTCCATGGGGAACATATTGAGAGATACTAAATTTAAAGTAGTGATTTTGTCTGATGGTGCGGATTTCAGATATCATGGTGACAATTTGGGTAAGCTTTTTGCAATTTGAGCATTTTTAAAATCTTGTAAAGTGACACTGCAAGAAGAGTTGTCTCTTCCATCCATGATTAGTTGGCATTCTTATCCAGTTTACTAGGTTATCAATTCTGGTTTTAAGTTTATTCCAAAGCGCTCACCTGTTCTTTATTTCGTCAGAGCTCCAAAGCCATCTTCAGTAGCTCATCCAAGGTAAAAGAGTGTGTTGCCACAGAGAAAGCCATCAGCTTGCTCCCCACCTGCCAAATGCCAACCATATATGATCACCTGGAGAAAAATAATCTGACATTAAGGACTGTTGCTTTGACCATGTAATTTTTACCAAGTCAAACTCTGCATACCATTGTTGTAATCCAGAAAACTGAGCCAAGACAACCTGTTTCCCTTACCAGGCATCAGTTCTGTTGGAGCAACTGTGGGTGGTGGGAGAACTGCTTCTAAGAAATCAAGTTGCCATTTCAAAGCTGAGCCACCCAAGACTGCCTGCATATGAAATGGCTTGCTTTTATTTCAAGCAGTTTCTTTGCATTATTTGGGGTTAGGATGGGGAGGCTTTGGGCAGGAGATCACATTTCTGATGCTTTTGGCTGATAATTGGTAGAGCCACTTTTCACCTAGGACCCATTTTCATTCCCCCATGAGCAACTCTGCCTGGGGTACCCTCTCTTTACCTAAAAAAAAATTAACCCACATTCAAATTGACCACATTGTTAGTGAATATTGACTCTAATCCAGCAGAAGAATGGCCTTTCAGAAAAGGGGTACTGTGTTTCTAATCCTTTTGTCTTGACAGTGGAAAATGTGGGGGTCAAGCATCAACTGGGATCAGGCAGTTCAACTTTTAAAAGTATTGCCATAGTATAGTCACCAATAAGGGGCTCATTTTGTTAAACTAATGTCAGGGTGCCAGTGTTCTCAGAGTAGCCTCAGCCTCCAGGTCCTTGAACCTAAATCCTTTGGCTGTTCAAATTCTTCCTGTGCCTTGAAGCAGAGCATCTCTCGTGGTCACCCACAAGCAGTCACAGCATCATATGATCTGGGTTCCCTGGGTCCCCTTCTTGAGTACATGAGATCAAAACTCTTCTGTTAATTTTATATGGTTGTTATTTGCCCTGGGTCCTGTGATTTAAAGGAACCCACCTAGTATGCACGGGCATGTGCCCACACTCATGTATAAAGGACACACAGGCACCCCTGAAACATTTGGGATCTCATACTCATTGTGGACCCTGCATGCTTCATAAGTGTAAACATCCATTCTTGAAACTAACATTTCAGATCTTAGGGAAACATTTCTCCACATACCTTGATCTACAGCCTTGAAACAAAAAATATGGATACCACTTGAGTGTTCATCACTGGATAAGTTCATACATAAAATGTGATTTTTCTATATATGTGTATGAATGTTATTCAGCCATAAAAAGAATGAAAATCTTGCCACTTGCAACACCATGGATGGACCTTGAGCATATCCTGCTAAATGAAGTAAGTCAGATGACCAAAGGTAAAAACCTAATGGTCTTATCTATAGGTGGAATCTAAATAATCCAAAAAAATCAAGTTTATAGATACAGTAAACAGACTGGTGGTTGTCAGAGTCAAGAACTGAAGAGTGCAAAAACTGGGGAAGGAGGTAAGAAGGTATAACCTTTTTGTTAGAAAATAAGTCATGGGGATGTAACGTACAACATGGCATTATAGTTGATAATGTTGTATAGCAGCTTTGAAAGCTGTTGAGAGTAAATCTTAAAATTTCTCTTTACAAGAAAAAAAATTATGTGAATGTGTGTGGTGACAGATGTTAACTAGGCTCATTGCAGTGACTATTTTGCAATGTATACAAATGTGGAAACATTATATTATCTACCTGAAACTAATATAATGCTATATGTCAATTATACCTCAATTTAAAACAATGGAAAAACAATCAACAACACCATCACTGGTCTACTACACTTGTCATTAACGTTGTCCGAGACAAGGAGTAGAATTGCACTGCAAGAGGCTGTCTGTTGGGATATTGAAGGATTTTCTTTCAAACATGTTATCAGAAGACTTGCTATTGCTATCCTGAATCCTTGTTATTCTCATTTCTTCTTCCTCCATAGCTTTGTTAAAATTAAGCTTCCAGTTTCTCCAGTCATTTCCTTTTTTTTTTCCTTCTCTGTTATTTAAAAACATTCTATTCATGGGAACCAAGAACATTCTTGGCAACTAGTTTCCCACTACAATACATAAGCTCTTCTCCCTTATATATTTCTCAAGGAGCTTATGGATGACTGTGTTGATTATCTGGATGCTTCTTAAAAGTGAGGATGCCTGGACTCTTCCCTAATCCTGTTAAATCAGTGTTTCTGAGAGTGTGGCCTCAGAATCTGAATTTCTAGGAGATTCTTGGTTGAAGTTTGAGAGAGTAATTTTCTGACTTACTTTTCTCACTAATTCCTGTTGGTGCAGATGGGAAAAGAAAAATTGATAATCCACAAAGAACCTATTTTCTAGAAAAGGATTGAGAGTATGAACATGTATTGTACAATGAACTCCTTATGCAACAGGGTGGTCCCCAGGAAAGGGGGAGGTTCCCTGCCCCACCCAAGGGAGGGTGGAGCTGAGCAGGAAGAGGAGAAGCTGCAGAAGAGACTGAGGGAGGAAGCAGGATGGAGCCAGGAGACCTGGAAGAGGTGCATGGAGCCTAGAGACATGTGAAGAAACTGCGCTTGTCTTTTGGTCGTGGACTGGGTGACACAGATGTGGGTGAGACCCGTGGGGAGGTGACAATGGCAGCTTTTATCTGGATGTTGATTTTGCTCTTTTCCTTCTGGGCTTGTCCGGTTGTTTGTGACCCTTTTCTGTGGGTCCCCACTGGAAGATGCTTTAGACTTGTGGCAGGCTTTGGGGCCTTGTCCTGGGCCAATCCCATATGGATGGACTTTTACCCACGAGGGGACGGGTAACTCTGGATGCTTCATTTAGAAACTAGACTAGAAACTAGACTCTTTGCCTTACCTGTATTGTTTCCTAGTTTTATTAAAGTTCCTTCCCATTAAAGTCTCCTATGTTTTGTGTTGATGCGGCGGATGGCAGAACCCATTTAGAATAGGCAGGTTTGCGGGGTTTGGGCTGCCCCTCTCCCTGTCCTATAACACTTACATTATTGCTCCTTACATTATCAAGACCTGTGGTCACTTTGAAGTGAATCTAGATCCTGTATCTCTCTTACTATTTGGATAAATTATTCCTGAAGAAAAGAGAAAATACAAGAGAAAGGCATAGGGTGAACACTTTTTCTTTTGAGGCAGTATGAAATAAAGGTAAGGGCTAGATTCCTCAAAATCCACCTGTTACATAATCTTGGAGGGATGCCTTTATTTACTTGAGTTTCAGGTACCTCATTCATTCATATGGTGAGATGGGAGAGATAATGGATCAAAAATACTTTAAATCCCATTTTAGTATTAATGAATATCATTTTTTTCAGGGGAAGCATTAAAGTTGGGTCAAAGATTAAAATGAAATGAAGATAGAAGTTATCTATTTTTAAATTTTTTAAAATTTATTATTATTTTTTTTGTGGGATCCTTGCTGTGCGGCCAGGGAATGAACCGACGCCCCAGAGGCTGCGGGCAGCCTCATAGCCCAGCGCTCAACCGCTGCGCCACCAGGGGAGGCCCTATAGAAGTTATCTTAAACAGCACATAATGAGAATGTATTGTGTTTTACAGTCACTTTCCCTTCCAAAGTTTTTTAAATAAAAATATAACAATACTATATGGGAGTGAAAAAGAATAAAATATAGTTGCACACATCAAGTTGCATGGATCTCAGAATATAATAGATTGAAAAAGCCAAATTGTAGAATTCAATGATTCTGTTTATATCAAATAAAAACATTCAAGACTAAACTATAAATTGTTGAAGGATGTCAACATAGGTGCCAAATTAGAAGGAAAAGCAAGGGAGTGAGAAGCCAAAATTCAGGGTAGTGGTTTCCTCTAGGGATGAGCAATATGAAATTAGGGTGTGGCATGTCAGGGCCCTCAAAGATACCAAAAGTACTTTGTCACTTACCTTGGGTGGTGGGCATGCCGTCATCAATTTTTCTTTTGTATCCCTTCAGTTTTAAGTAAAAACAATGACACAGGTATCAAGAACACAAATCTCATGATAGACTGTAAATTTACTGTATGTAGTTTCATACGTTTTCTCTATTTCTATACAGACTTCCATATTTGTAAATAGATGTATGAGAATCATGAAACAGAGCCTCGTAATTTGTAGTTCTTCATATAAAAACAAAACTGCATCAACAACACAAGGTAAGAGAACATCAACAAATATGTAACAGGTACCTTTCCTAATGTAAACTAGAGCTGTATAAACACGGATTGTGTGAGGTATGCATTTCTACAAATACAGAAATTTGGTGCCAGATTTCCACAGCGTCATCCCCTAGAAGCATTATTAGCTCCTTACATTCAAATAACACAAATTGTTTATTTTCACAAATATTAAAACTTAGGGCTTATTCTGTCCCATCTCCTTGATTATGAATGTGATTATTCATTTTCAAATATCATTATCAGGCACTGCTTTACAAGAACTATTTTTCAAAAGAACACCAGGTTGTATGAATATTGAGTCTGGATTTCTTGGCCACACTCTTGAACCTAGGAGTCTTCCACCAGTAGATCGGTGGCTTTTGAAAATGTTAAATTAGTCATCATGCCTCCCTTTCTGCAGTTAGTCAGGCTTCTCTGCTCATAGGACATAAAATGTCTAGTGAGGCAGGCAAGGCAACAGTATAACAGTGAGTCCTGAGATTTCTTCCCACCCATGTCTAACACTATCACTAATGGCCACCTTACCCTCCATCATTCCACCAAATCCCAGCTTGGATTAAATTCTTGGAGTTCAAGTAGCTCTGTGGGTTTGTTGTGTGTGTGTGTGTGTGTGTGTGCGTGCGCGCGAGAGAGAGAGAGAGAGAGAGAGAGAGAGAGAGAGAGAGAGAGAGAGAGAGAGAAGAGAGAGAGAGAGATCGATCACATGTCCAACTTCTCTATCCTCCAGAATATATAAAAATAATCTTATGGCTCATATGTACACATAGTAAAAGAATATTACTTTCCTGAAATACAGTACCCAACACGGGTCATAATTAAAAATGTGGTTAAAAATAAAAATAATTTACTCAGTTGGATTTGAGGCACACACAGTAGATGCTGGGTTTGTCCTGGCTGGAACTGTTACAGGAATGCATTCAAAAGGCAGAAATCAAAGTATATCACAGTCACTTATCCTTGAAAATGCAAAAGAAAGCCATGTCCTTTCTTATATCTTGTTGCTATGGAAAGTCTTACAGTCTAGATATGCACCCTAAACTGTTTTCAAAAATGGAATAGATAATGCAATAAAAGTAAAATTCATTGTTCTAAAAGCTTAAAACAGAGATAGAGTTGATAATAAAATTTATAGGATTTCTCTTCTATTCAGAGGGAAAATAAGTTGTCTCTTTTTGTAATCTTTACAGAGGTAAGATCTCTTTTGCAGTTGTTCAAAAATAGAGTGATAAAACTGGATGCAGCAGAGATGACATACATGATGACACCTAAAAATGGATGTGGCGAGGGACATGCCCAGCAACTAAAGAGACATGGCTGAAAAGGTGCGTACAGAATAGACTCGCAAAGCTCGTCACTTGCTGAGTTATTGACACCTGCATCTTTCTTTAAACTGAAACAAAGGCAGAGAAACATTTAAGTGCATAAAGAAACAAGATAATATCATGTAGGAGCCCAAACTTCTGTCCCAGTCAAATAAAAGGACCTGGTGATTAACATGATCCAAAGCAGCTGACATTTCTAACACAAATCTGCAAATTTTGGTGGAGCTACTTATACTTCTATTCAGACTCCAGGAGAATGATCCTATTAAGTCAAGCTAAATTGTACCAAGTGCCTTAAAGAGGTGCCTGTCCGTTTTAATTTTCCTGATACTCCTCACTGAGGCTTGGTCTAATAGTGATTGTATAGCGCTATTGAGAATGCATCTGATAGGAAAATGCAATTGTCAGCTACTGCTTTATTATTTAAATGCTGTACAATGATTTCTCTCATGACTGTTGTTACAGTAAAAGGATATATTGGCCTACCATCTCAGCCCCTAAATAAGCAACAGTGAAATTTCATACTAATATTGGATTTAAAGGGAAGATTGTGGTGCATTTATCTTCAAAGCTTACCTAATTATCTTAAGTGTACTATTCTAGCCAGAGAGAAATCCACTGTACAAATGGATTTAACAAAGCATGCATTTTGTCTTATTTTTCTGAAATCTAATTATTTAAACTAGTTGGGTTTTTAATATTCATCATTTTAAAATACATTTTAAAATACTTATAATGCTTTTATATGGGATGAAGAAATTTTCAGGCATCTTTTTTTAAAAGAACATGTAGAAATAGGTGCTATGCAAATATCACATTACATTAATAAGGACTTTGACTTTGTTTTTTTTTTCTTAAACATTTATTTTTATACAAGAATTGGGGTACAGGCCAGAGATGCACGGGGGTGGGGGGGGGTGAGAGGATTCACCAGAGACAGAGTGGGGAATAGAACAGGCAGACGGACCAAAGTACACTGCTGAGGGGAGCAGCGGGTAAGACAGGAGAGGTCTGTCCCACCATGTGGGTTTCTCCCTGGCCGGCCAGGTATTGGAACTCATGCTGCAGTGGCTGCGGATTTCTTCATAGGTTGCGTCTTAACCCCTGCGCTACCAGGGAGGCCCCAGGACTTTGACTTTGAAGTGATGAATTAATCAAAGAGAAATACTGAGCAGGTAAAATGTAATCTAAAGGAAATGAGGAAATCTTTTATAAACAGGCAACCATTTCCAAATCAGCAAGGAAATCAATGAGGTGAAAATAGTTTAGTTGGCTGGCGAAGTACAGTAAAACCAAAACAAAACAAAACAAAATTTGATCACCTACCTCCCCTTTGACTCATTTGTGTGTATTTTAGGCACATGTTGTGTTTTCTCTCAGCTATTTTTATTTCCACTTTTTCACCCTGTAATTTGGTATTTCCTGGCACTGATCTTCATAATCATTGAGCAGTTTACAAGTGCCCAGATGCTCTCACCTGTGTTTCTGTCTTCCCTGGTCACTTCCCTTCCTTTTGCTTATTTTGATTTTGTCCTAATTGATCAAATGTAGTTCAGCTCCAACTGACTTGTTTTTATCTTTACATTGTTGCTATCTAAGTGATATATTTCCAGTGTTATCAACTATATGAAACCTTATGATAAGTTTCTCCAGATGCTCGGAGGGGCTTTACATACAATTTAATTTAATTAACAACATTGTTATAAGGTAACTACTATTCTCATTTTTTAAATACAATAAAGGAAATGACCTGCCTGAGAGCCTCACAGCTTCTAAGTGGCAAAGGCAGGAATTGAACTCTGGGCTAACCAACTTTGCAGACCTAAAAAGCAGTTTGGTGTTGTTCAATAGTCAGGTGCCTAAGAAAGCAAAGTTGTTGGGGTTCAAATGATGGGGGTCAGATTTTGGGGTCCAGTGAGTAGGGTCCTTGGGTTCCATTCAGCAGCAAATTTATTCAAGAAAAATACACTTGCATAGACACAAACAAACAAGGGGCTGCATTTTAAAGGTTTATTACAAAAATAGATGCCTGCATAGACACAGGTAAGTAAAGAGCTACATTGAAAGGGATAGTTTTAAGAAAGAGACACAGACATAGACCCAGGGAAGCCCTCTTAAAGGACAAGATTTGCATTTTGCCAGAGCAAGGAGTGTTCTTTTACAGTGTTCTTTGGGGCAGGAGGGGGGGGTTCATTCCTTTATGGAATTTTATCTCTTTACGGTCAGATTGGATCCATTTGCTATAATAGATAATCCTCTCTGAGCCTACCGCAGTTCTTGGAAAATTCCATAGCTGGTTTAACAACTGGTTCATCATCTTCCCCCACCTCTGGTTTTTGTTCTTGTGAGACTTTCCATCCCCAATTTTTCTATTCTAAGCTTTCATCAAAGAGATCTGTTCAAGGACCACTTATGAGGAAATAAAGGTTGAGTAGCTTAGGATAGTATAGATTAGCACATTTAAGGTGACACCTGAGATATCTTAGAAGTTGGTGATGATGTCAGGTGAAACTTACAGGGAGTCTGAAAAGCATAACAGGGTTTAGAGGAATGGTTCTCCATTGAAAGTAATTTTATATTCCCCTCTCCCCTCCCCTGGGGACTTTCGGCAATGTCTAGAGACATTTTTGTCATGTTTGGGGGAAGGTTGGAGTTAATAGCATAAATCATGGTGCAGCTGATGATCCTACACAGGACAGTCCCCCTACCTCCACCCCTCCAACAAAGAATAGTCTCACCCACACTGTCAATAGTGAGAATCCCTGGGCTAGGGTAATCTGAAGGTATCGGAGAGGGAGAATATTACTCCATTATTGCACATTTCACTGTACTGATTTTTCTTTGTGAGGCCAACTGTTTTCTCTTCGTTATTTTCCATGAGTTGGGCTTAAAATATTTCAAAATGAATAAAGCAGTTTTCAGCTTGTTTCCTGATGAATTGATAATTAATTTGCTGTTATGTCACAGATGACTTTTTTTATAATTTATCTTCCCTCCATATTCTTTGACCCTCCTGATTTGGAGGTAACTACTAATTTAAAAAATAGCACTCTGCTCTTCTCTCATTCTTTGTTTTTAAAACAGAGATTTTAAAAATGTGCTTTCTCTGTATCCAATCATATAGGAATCTGGGATGCTATTGTGACTGGCGACAGGAGACAACTTCTCAGAATATGTTACCACACTCTCCCACCTTTAAGTGGAGATACTTCATCTTCGTTCTCTGTAGATTTCTTTTCAAAATACCACAATGAAATCATTCTTTCTTCCTCCAAGATGGAATCTTAGATATAGCAGAGTATTAGCTGCTCATATATTCATCAGACTTCTTTTTTTCAAGATAAGGTTTCTTCTATGTCGAATATGAAAAGGCATTTTAATGCTATCTCTCTGCCTTATTCTCCAGTGCTTTTCCCGTTACATGTTCACATTATTCATAGCAATCCTGGCTCTTCTTTCTTTTTAAATAGTGCACTTTTGAGATAGGCAGACCTGGTGGAGATGATCAGGGAGGATTTCATAGACATATTGCTTCTACAGAAGAGCCTTAGTTCCCCCTCCTAACAGATTGGGAAACAGTGTTTGTCCTCTTCCAGCTCACAGCATGGAGAATGCGTATGCTCTTCTTTATCTGAATCCCCTCCTCTGGAGGTTCTTGAGACATGAATCAGAAATAAAGCATTTTTTTTCTCCATTTCAGCCATTGATAGGTCATTCAATGCTAAAAGATATTGATTATGATCTTGGCTGGAGAATAGAGCAGGAGGGCGTAGGGGAGCAGTTCTCAGCTGTATTGCTCATTTTCCCAGTGACAAGCTGCTGCCTTCACAAAGCAGTGTCGCTCAGTGGCATCTCCCTGGGGCTTCCTGTGTATCCTTATTTGCTAGAAGTAAGGCAGGCCTCCTGGTTTCCCCCAATTCTATTCAAGTGACTTGATGGCCCACAGATAATGTTGCAGAATAGCCACAAGGATATCAGGAAGATCAGCTATTCAGCTATAGAGTAAAGAGAGCTGTGCTCAACTGCTCAGCTATTCACATGCAAAGTGGTGTGTGTCAGATAGTACCCATTGTTATTGTTCTAATGAAGATGCAAAGGCCAGAAACCAAGGACAATATTTTAAGGATCAAAGAGCAAGGGGGAGTACAATGCACTTAAGTCTAAACCTTCTCACTTCCTGTAACCCCATGAACTGTAGCCAGTATGAGGATGTAAGGGAGCTAAAACCTGCTGGTGAGGACTGTTTGATTTTGCACTTCTCTGCAACTACTGTAAAAGTCAATATGCCTTCCACCTAAAAAAATTTGTTCTAATGCAAACAGCCCCTCTTCTCTCCCTATAAAGCTTCCCTTTTGTTTGATTTTTCTATAAGAAAATTTGACCTTCGTTCTTCTAGTATTTATTGAGTACTAACTGCATACTAGGCTTAAATATTCTGACATCAGAAAGGAAGTCCATTTTTAGCTCTCATTTCACAGGTGAGACTGCATTTTGGATAGTTAGCAAGTTGCCTAGGATCATGCAGGGAATAGTGGTGGCACTACACTGAACCCCTGTGGTTTAACTTCACAGACAGTTATGGCTACTCTATCTGACAGACAGACTTATTTTAACAGGACCAGAGAAATGAATCAGTATTTGATGGACAACTTGATCCCTGAGCCTCCCTGGTCATTATCATATGGGGACCTAGAAAGTATGAGCCATATCCCTACCTGTATGGATTGTTGAAGATCATTCTGCCTATTCTATTGAACTGATAGTTCTTTTTCTTCTAGTAATAAGAACTGAGCCCTGATTCATAGCAAGAATTCATGAAACTGACATCAAAATAAAAATTTGGGGAAAATGTTAAGTTCTTTCAAAAACAAAATAAACCATAAATAAATAAGTGATAATTCCATTTATTTACAAACTTATGCTTAACATTGGGTAAAAGGAATACGGAGGCACTTCTTATTCTTTGCCTTTCTAACAGAAAAGTGACAGGGGTTTCTTCTCCACTTCCAAGATGCCTTTTCCAGTGATTTCAACATTTCATCTTTGGAGACTTTTATTGGGCCCTGGGTTAATTAATATCTACTGCTTCTTGTACCAGTTCTTTTCCCCCTGATATTTAAGGAAAGTGACTTTTTCCTCCCCTTTCTTGGCCCCTGAATAAACCTTCATTTGTTTAGAGAAAACTGAAGGCTCTTGTTGCTAAAAATAAGAGAGATGAATCAATAGTTAAATACATTCAATAAAAACATTATATTTGGCTGAATGTGAGAATAACAAAGCATAAAAAGTACCATTATAATACATTCCACTTCTCTTAATTTGACACTAAGCTGCTTGCTTTCCTTTATACATAGTCAACATCAGCTCACCAGAAGGTTGGTAGTTAAGAAACAAGCTGTTAAATATTAAAACCGTATCTATGTAATTGAATGTTTTTGGTATGGCTGTGTTCTAAAAATATGCTATTAAGATACTGTTCTACAAAGATATTTAATTACTGCCATCTAATCATATTACTGCTGTTTCTTTAACCAAGCAAAAATATGAAGTGCCAGAAAGAAAACAGTTTCATTTAAAACAGAAACATTTCATTAATCTCAGTAATAAAACCAAACTCAAATCTCCAAATGAAATCATCCCATTTTTAAAGATAGCACTTCTCAGTTTGGTGAGTCTTGTGTAATGCTGAGATGGATGGCTATACTTAATGTGCTAAAACATTCCCACAAATAATGCATGCAATAAAAGTTAATTATGCTTGTTTATTACATCAAAATAAAATCTAAACTATGCATTCACAAAGGGAATTTCATGGTCTATTCTAGAGCAACATTGTAGATGCTTATGGCTATAACATGTTTAATGCCATAGAAATTTGGGAAGACATGAGGGATAATCAGATAAGGATAATATTTTTCACTTGTATAGTGTTTGCACAAATTCACAAACATTCTCATTTTATCAGAACAGCAGTGCTATGAATTAGGTGAAGAACATATGGTTTTACTTACTGGGAAAGTAAAACCTTGGAAAAGTATGTGACTTTTACTTTACATGGTAAGTGGCAAAACTGGAATCATAATCAAGAATATTAATTTCATTTTCTGAGAATGGGAAACTAGGTTAAATGTTAGTGGTTTTATACTAGTGGTTTCTGATGTTTGATCATACATGCTTCTTAAGTGAAAAGGGTATTGTTTAAAGTGATGTGGCAAAAATGACTTGACCAATATGTTCATTTTCTTCAACTTTACACACTGGAAGTTCTAATTTCAAGCAAATGCCATATACAGATTTGTTGTTTAAAATTTTTTCAAGCATAAAACCATCCTTGTTCAAAGGTCATATTTTTTGTTATTTTTAAGTTTTTTATTAATTTTTTTACATCATTGTTTATTTTTAAACAATATTTGCTTCCCCCATCCCCTCAGATTGAGTCCTCATAAAGTTTCCTTCACCAATACACCCGTGCACCATCATCAGTCCCCTGTGCTACTCCCTCCCTCCCTCTGATCCTTCTCCTACCTCCTCCCCTGCAGGAATGCTCTGATTTATAATTGTCCTTTTTGGCTTTGTTGTGTTTTGTACTGTTATTATTTTTTTACACTGATGTCTTATTTGGTTCCCCTATATTCCTGCTGTAAGTGAAACCATCTGATATTTTTCTTTTTCCTTCTGGCTTATTTCACTGAGCATAATTCCTTCTAGCTCCATCCACGTTGCTGTGAATGGCATGAGTTTATCTTTTTTGATTGCAGAGTAATATTCCATTGTGTATATATACCACATCTTCTTGATCCAGTCATCTATTTTTGGGCATTAGGGTTGTTTCCAGGTTTTACCTATTGTAAATAGTGCTGCAATAAATAGGGATACAGGTAGTCTTTTGAATCAATGTTTTTGTATCCTTTGGGTAGATCCCTAGTAGTGGAATTGCCGAGTCGTATGGTAGCTCCATTTTCAGTAGACTAAGGAACCTCCAGACGGCTTTCCATAGTGGTTGGACCAGTTTGCACTCCCACCAGCAATGCAGGAGAGTTCCTTTTCACCACAACCTCGCCAACATTTGTTGTTGCTTGTTTATTTGATATGTGCCATTCTTACTGGTGTAATTGGTATCTCAATGTGGTTTGGATTTGCATTTCCCTGATTGTAAGGGATGTTGAACATTTTTTCATATGCCTGTTGGCCATTTGCATTTCCTCTTTGGAGAAATGTCTTTTAAGTTCTTCTGCTCATTTCTTGTCTGGATTGTTTATTTTGTTTTTGCTGGGTCCTGTGAGTTCTTTGTGTATTTTTGTGATCAGTCCCTTATCAGTTGAATGGAGTGCAAAGATTTTTTCCCAATCAGTGGGAAGTGTCTCTGTTTTGGTTAATGTCTCTTTTGCTGTACAGAAGCTTTTCAGTTTTATGTTATCCCGGGTGTTTATCTTTTCCTTGACTATCTTTGCTTTGGGTGATGAGTCTTTTTTTTTTTAGATTTATTTTATTCATTCAAGAACCGGGGTACAGGCCAGATGCACAGGAGGGTGAGAGGATTCACCAGAGACAGAGCAGGAAACAGAACAGGCAGACTGACGAAATACACTGCTGAGGGGAGCAGCGGGAATGACAGGAGAGGTCTGCTCGCCATGTGGGTTGCTCCGAGGCCGGCGGGGATCAAACAGGCACTGCAGAGGCTGCGGACAGCTTCACAGCGCTGCACCCAACCGCCTGCCCCACCAGGGAGGACCTGGGTGATGAGTCTTTAAAGATGTTATTATGGTTGTATGTCTTGTAGTGTTTTACCTATATTTTCTTCTATATATTTCAAAGGTCATATTTTTGAAAAAAGTTTTTCTTTTTTACTTCCTGGCTTTTCCTCATTTCAGCCTTTCATTTTCTCTTACAAATAGGTTAACGTCTGTCACAGAGAATGAGTGGCTGTTTCTCCCTAGTCTATGAACTCATACAGAAAAGGCAAGTACAATGTAGAAATGATACATCTTAAATGCTGAATTAATTTTCTAAGGGTACCACTGTTAAGCGCTGACAAAATGACTCGGTTCACACTCATAAGGAAGGAGTTAAGAAATGTGAAGTTGGGCCTCTCTGGTGGCACATGCGGTTGAGCGCCGCACGGTGAAACTGTCCGCAGCCTCTGCAGCGCTGGTTCGATCTGGCCAGCTGGCAAGAATCCCACATGGCGCAGCAGACCTCTCCTGTCTCACCTGCTGCTCCCCTCAGCAGTGTATTTCAGTCAGTCTGCCTGTTCTGTTCCCTGCTCTGTCTCTGGTGAATCCTTCACCCCCGTATATCTGGCCTGTACCCTGGTTCTTGTATATAAATAAATCTTTAAAAAAAAAATTCCATCATTTAAAAAAAAAAAAAGAAATGTGAAGTTTGATCACTGTGCAAGAAATTGGATACTATCTTGCCCCAGCTCTGATTATGAAATTCAAAATACATTTGTACTGAACAATCTTTTAAAAACAAAAATATATGTGGTATGCAGTATATTTGTGCCTTAGCTGTTTTCCCTACTTCTCAGACATATTGAGAATCATAAACAAAACACTCAGAAATTTTTGAATTTGAACATGAAATGTATTTATATGATGAACAACATATATAAACATGTGTATTAATATTTATTTTTGTAGTACCAGTTTACAATGAGACATTGTTTGAATGAGACATTCTTTGAATGCATTTTATTTTTTAAAAAGGTGATACATTACTCTTCTGTTGGATTCATTTTATTAAATATTTATTTAAAAAGAAGGGATATTTAAAATAAATCAACTGACCAGTTTTACCATTGTGTGACTATCAGTTTGCAAATCTAGGTGGGTAAAGGGAGTCCAGCTAAAGGGGTGGGTATTCAGTTGCCATGATGGTTGAATCTGTGAATTTAGCTTTCATAATGGCTAATTCAACCTGCCTGCAACAAAATTCAGTTTCCCCTCAGTCAGATCAGTCATCAGCAAAAATTTTATGTAATGAGACAAATAGTAAGTATTTTAGGTTTACAGAGAACTACTCAACTCTGCCACTGAAACACAAAAGCAGCCACAGCCAAGAGGTAAACAAATGGGCACTGCTATTTTCCAATAAAATTTATTTTCAAAAGCAGATGACCAAAGGCTATAATTTGCACAACCCTGATCTAGACCAGTTGAATTTTGTTGTTCTGTGATTATCTGTGAAACTTTATGCCTGAATGATGAATTCAGTTGAATTCTTGCAACCCTTTGTTTTGGCATTCACAAAGATGCAAACATTCATTTATTATATTTTCTTGTCAAATAATAGCCTTACGATGAAATTGTCTACCTTTTTCCCCCAAGCTATTTTTTCCCACAAACATTCGATTTAATTTATTTACCAAGTTTGGGCAATGGACATACAACTTAAAGGCCTATAGGGTAAAGAAAATGTCAGGCTTTTCTGCCCTCCCGCCATCAGGAGAGATGACGGATCCTTGAGGTCCTGAATGCATGCCTGATGGCAGGCACCTGGAATAGGGTGTGGGCCTAGGTAGATGGGATTCACCTGGGCTGAGACTGTGCTTTTAAGGGCGGCGTCACGGGGATGCCAGCAGAAGCCAAGAAAGAAGCAGAGAAGCAGAAGCAGAAGCCAAGAGAGAAGCAGAGAACTTTGGAGAGCCCAGATAGAGTGAGGATTTTCTGGGGGCTGTGGGGACTGCCAGCCTCCTGGCCCCCCAGCACCCCAATAAAAGACCTGCAAAAACCCCAGAGGGCTCCAGGACTCCTCCTTTACCCGGTCTGCTGGATTCTAGAAAACCTGCTCAGTGGCCATTCCTGCCCTGACAAGGCCCTAGGTACTTTCTTCTAGGAGACACATGCTTGTTAGGACAAGTTTTATAAATAACATGTATCTGGCTGCTGTGTAACTAACATGGATATTTGACACAGAGACTGGAGCTTCAGAAAGAAGTCATGTAACAGAAAATGCTCTCACCCTATATGTCTAAATGTTCTAATCCCTAGAACCTGTGACTATTAACTAACACAGCAAAAGAGACTTTGCAGATATTGCTAATCTAAGAATCTTGAGCTAGGAGGTTACTCTGGATTAGGCCATTAGGCCCAATACAATCAGAAGCATATTAACAAGGTAAAAGGAAGGTGGAAAGTCAGTGACAGGGAAGGAGATGTGAAGGAAGCAGAGATCAGAGTGAGTTTAGTGTGAGGTGTAGGGTAAATTAAAAAGTATCAGGCGTTACTGCCCTCCCACCATTAGGATTGGTGATGGATCCCTGTGGTCCTGAATGCATGCCTGATGGCGGGCACCTGGAGTAGGGTGTGGGCATGCGTAAGTGGGTACACCTGGGCTAAGACTGGGCTTATAAGGGCAGCTTCACAGGGACACCAAGTAGAGCAGAGAGGCAGAGAGAACCAGAGAATGCTGGCGAGCCCAGAGTGAAAACTTGCTAGCTGGGAGACCTGCTAGCCTCCTGGCCCCCCAGCACCCCTGCCTGCTGTGTACCTGGCAAATTCCAATAAAAGCCTGAGAAGCCACCGAGGGCTCCAGGACTCTCTTCTCCTTTACCCCAGCTGCTCGGGTCATAGAGAACCTGCTCCGTGTTCTCCTGCCCCTATAGAGGCCAGGAGCAGCTTCTAGAGGATGGAAGAAGCAAGGAAATAAATTCTCCCCCAGGGCTTCAGAAAGAATGCATTCCAGCTGACGCCTCGACTTTTGGACTTCCGACCAGAACCGTTGGGTAAATAAGTTTGTATTGTCTTAAGTAGGGAAGTGTACGGTAATTTGTTGCAACAAATTGCAATAGGAAACTAGCCCGGCAAGAGTTCATTCCTCTGAGCTGGAATAGTATGTTGACAGGATCTTGGTGAAGTGCCTCCTGGGCTGGGTTTTGAAAGATGTTAGTGTTCTGGAGACAGTAGACGGTTGGGGAGGGCAAGGCTGTTGGAGGTGTCATGAGCAGTGCAAGTACAGTCTTGGTGGCACAAAAGTATGTGGTGTGTTTGGGCAATTTTGAGAAATGAGCTAATTCCCTTGCTAATTCAACTTCAAAGTTCTGTTCAAGCAGGGCTATGGAGGGAGGAAGAAGTAGGACCTTTGTGGAGGGGGAGGAGGTAGGTTTGTAAGCTTTTTGGTGGTAAAGCAGCACTTCCTTTTCTCATACGCCCCCCCCAGCTCTAAATGTCGAAGCTGGCACAAGGGTGCCCACCCAGTGCCTCTCCTCACTGTCACTGAACTGTGGCCACTAGAGGTGCTGTGGCTGTGTCCACCACCTTCCCATCCCGGTGGGCTCTCCAGCATAGATTGCAGTAGCAGAAATGGGAAGAAATGTTGCAGGAATGTTCCGATCTTAGTATTAATTTATTGAATTAATGAATTGTATGAATACACTGTCTTAGACCAGAAAATAAACTCTGGGAACCAACACTAACAGCAAAGAGACCCAGGCACCAGGAGAGTCCTTACACAGCTGAACTGCTACTACTTAGCTCAAGCTTGATCACTGCCCATAAGCAGAAAAGGTGAAAAGGGGCAGGTGCCTTTAATCAGTTTTATCTGCTATTTACTAAAAATAACTATGTACCTTTAAACTGTGCTCATTTATCCCACCAAAACAGGTCTTGAGTGGAGAAATTAGTTTGTTTACAGAGAGATCTGCCTCTCTACCTTGGTTGTTTCTGTCATAATAAAAATGTGTTAAAGTGTAACTGATCATTTAAGAGATGCCATTGCTCTGATTCTATTGCTTAAGACATGAAAGTGGATTTGAACTTTGCATTTCAAACAGGGATCTGGTCACAGGAAAAAACTTTTCAAGCTGGGAACGACTCTGACTTAGGCAGATGCCATCCAAAGAGTAGGATGAAGAAAAAGCTCATTTTTAAGTGTTATACTTGGACATATGCTCACTTTTCCCTTGTAAAACTGGAGTTCTGCTCCCCTAGGCTTATTCCAGAGTGTTGTATTTGAGTATATTCTGCTTGAAAGTGAGAATTATATCTACTCTTCATTATTGCATCTTCCACAATTCTTACTGTGGTGTCTTCCACAATAAGCTATGGGTGTTTAATTCAGTGAATTAATCAATGAAGAAAATTAAGAATAAAGGCATGAAAGTTCTGTTTTATGCTGGTCAAGTTGGAATGGAGAAAGGAATGGAAACAATAGCATTTTAGTCCAATTGCTTATTGCAAAAATAAGCTTTGTTTTCTTATCTTTTCCAAATTATCTTGTTAAATTGAATGTCTTTTTTCCACTTGCTTGCTCCCTTGTTATAAGACTAGTACACTCTTTTCTAGGAACTGGTGAGGGAAAAATATCCTCGGGTTCACACCAGGTTCATAAGGCTTTAAACAGGAATTCAGTCCGACTCGAGCAAACCATTGAAATTCTGGTCTCTCTCCCCATCTGTGTCTGCTGTAAGGGAGGATATCATATTGCTGAACTTGTAATAAGATTCAGTCATTCTGATAAATATAAATTATTTATCACTTACTTCCCATTTTATGGCCTTGATGGTATTTAGAATTATATTACCCTGCATCATAATGCTCCACTTTTCACTTCTCACAGTATCAAGCCCCTCTGCTAAAGGGACAAGTTGGCAAATGCAGCATAAGAGTGACAGGCTTTTGAACAGATAGATGAAGTGGTTGTATAATTTAATCCCAGCCACTTACCGCATAGAAGCCTTTATGAAGGAGAGCAGCACATTAGCTATTTTTGCACTTCAAGGATATAAGCAGAGGCACATTACTCTTCTGTGATTGAGGTATTGGTTCAATTGGTTGGCGAGAATGTAGCACCCTTCTCCACCAAGACTGGATCACCCCATGAGCTATGTGGGTTGTTAGTCTCCCATAACAGCCTGATGAGAAGCCCTAAGGTAGTTAAAATCAGAGATTATCTGGGGAAAGTTCCCCTGGCAGATAGCTGAACATCCAATTCCAGGGAAAGAAATATGAATGCAGTAGGAAACTAGAGATCAATGAACAGTGGCTGGCTGAGGTTATTAACTCAAACATCCTCACAGTTGACCTCCAGAGCCCAACGACTCTATACCTGGAGGTGAACAGAATCAAGCAAAACCCAGAAATAAGTGTGGAGAGAAAGCAGGGGGGTTATCTGTAATGTGAAACTCTTGAGAGCTGAGCCACTCACTGCCAACGGTACTTGTGAGCAAGGAAGACAATATCCACCTTAGAAAACACAAAGGTAAACTAAAGCATTGTGGATTGAGATTTGGCAAGGTGTTCCAATTTTTTCTAAAGCAAGGCAAACAGATCCAGCATTCAAGAGGATTGTTTAGTCAAAGATAGGAAGCTGTCATTGTAAGAATTAGAAGAATGTGTTTCAGGTAGACAGTATGGCCTTGGGACCTTCAGCTTTGTACACATTGATGGAACCAACAATAGCTTAATTAGAAAGGAGGTTCTGGTCAAACAACAAGAAAAATGAAATCATATGTCAAGGGAACTTATTTGCAATGATGGTTGTAACATCTGGTTAGGTGTTGACCTCCTATAACGAAATCAGTATTGATAGAGTTAGGTAATCATTTGGGGATGTTTAAAAAGGGAGTGGGGCCAGAGAGCATGCCCTCTTAAATAAATGGACAGCGATGCTTTGGAGAAGCCAATGAACTCTAATATGGGGGTAGATTTTATTGACAAGCAATCTTCGGGATTATTTTTGGACAGGAAAGTATTCAAATAAGTCCTTGTGTATAGTCTAGGGCACAATTGAGGAAACTAAGACTTTTCATGTTTGTACAACTTGTCAGATTGCATAGCCAAATATGGTAAAACTGGGATTTGAACCCAGGTCTGCCTTACTCTAATGGTGACACCCCCACAACCCTCACCCCCAGGTAACACTGCATCTCTTCAACTGAAACATGCCCATAGCTTCCAGCTGCTCTGGGATTGGGTGACATCTTGTTTTAGGTTGTCTTTGTACAACCTAACTTGAGGACCAGGAAGGACAGCAGCCATTTGAATCAGAAAGAACATTTAATGGATTTGGAAGGAAGAAATGTCTATAAAGAGGTATACAGATGGGTGTGTTCTGCCTCAGTCCCTCTAATGACATTCCCAAAGTTTCACTAACTTACAGGTCCAAGTATTTGAAAACTTTTTATTTTGCCTTTTCTTTTCCTGAAATAGAAACTAGAGCTAAAATAGTTTTATTATTAAAGGATATCTAACATAAAGTCTTGACAAAAAATTGTTAGTGAATAGGAGAAACGACTTAGTTTATTTTTAGAAACTCTCCTATGCCAAGCAAGCAACTCTCACCAGAAATCTATGGGATAGCACCACAACTCTCAATTGCTTCAATCATTGGAGAAACTGAGACTCAGAGATAAACAGGTCAAATCGGTACTGCTTTCACAGCAAAAAAGTTACTGCTATTTATTTTCAGTGACAGCAGTTTGAAAGAAAGAAAAATCCCATAAAGCTTCATGTCAAATCCCCATTTATATTAACACAAACTAATTTAACAAAGATAGTGGTTTTCTGAAAAAGAAAAAAAAAGATGAGTCTTTTTCACAGATGTGAAATATGATTTATCCTATATGGTGTGGTGTCACTGAAATTCTTTAATTGTAGTCTATTTAAGTGATTAGTTAAAAAGTTTGAAAGACCTATTAACACCCTGTACAAAATATGACAGAAAAGTAAGAGAATAGACAATTCTAACTTCTAATTGTGAAATCATTCTATGTTTGGGTTCAGTGTGGTTCTCAGTAAGCTCATTAGAGTCCTATAAGAGACCCTTTCTCCACCCAGAACTGATTGCACACAGTCCCCTGAGAAGCAGTCTGTTCGCCCACATCTTTCCTGGCATATGGAGCTGTATGTCAGCCTCTGACCTTCCAAGAGTGGGAACTTTCCATGAGGATGTAGAAAATATTATCTCCCTTGATTATCTGTAGAGAATGCCCTCAATTGCTCTGAACATCTAAGTGTTGTGATGCAGGCTTTGAAGACCTTTGAATGAACAGAGAACTACAGAAATGTGTGTGTCTTAAAATAGATAATAATTGAGAATGCATACATTAGCTTCTGTCTGGAACAATTTTATCCTGGTTTTGTGCAGTGTGAACATGCCAATTTCATACAAGAGTAGGAAACTAGATTTGGGGTCTTTGGCTATCTGGACATTTGGTTTGTGCTACAGAGATTATACAACCTAGGTATTTATTTCCTTTTACAATTATCCTCTCACCTATATTTTAATTATTAATTCTTGTCAGAGCTATCTCAAACAAAAATCACATATCTATTTTGGTCCAATATAGCAGGAAAAAAAATTCAATGAGGTCTAGTTCATCTGCTACTAACTTGGGTTTTTACAAAAGTATTATAAAATCTGTTTATGAGTAGGGTTTCAGTCAAGGGGCACATTACTTCTCTAACATTTTCACAGGATTTTCTCCTGAATTTCCTTTATAATCTATCACTAACAAAGTGGTTTACAGATTTCAATCCAGTTGTGTGTTCCTCAGTCCCCTCTCCTTTGCTGAGCCAGTCTCACTCACAGAGCGCTGACCCAGACCACCTGAGCAGAGGCGGCTGGGCTACATCAGAAGTTGGCATGTTTTCCCCACTCGGTTTCCAACCATATGCCTCATTCCACATTCTGGCACTGGCTCTATGTGCGTGTGTGTAGGAATAGCCTTGTCGGCAGGCAGCCCTTCTGAGATAATCAGATACACTCCTCCACTGTGCTGTGGGTTTTACCTTACCTTCTATAGGGTGAGAGTCCCTGATTATTGCCATGGTGATCAATTTGTCCCCTGGGAACCAGCCAGAAACCATCAAACTGATTCTATGCAGGCCATTAGGTAATGCTGAGAATCTTGGAGAGAATTGCATTTTTGTATGAAAGGAATCCCTGTGGACGGCCAGCGCGAGGTTTAATTGGATTATATAGTTAATACTGGCTGAGTGGGGAGAAAGATCCTGGGGAAATAGTCACCGAACTGAACTGACTGATGGGTTAGTCACATGCAGCTCCATTGTTCTTCTCCTCTTTTAGATATTTAGCAGGAAGGAGTTGAATCTCGGTGTTTTAGGGCCAAAAGCTATAGGCTATTTGCAAGTAATGGATTTGCAGATAACAAATAGTTGGGACATTTTTTGAGTACAGCATGTATTTAGGTCTTCATTGACAGGACACCTGAAAAGTAATTGTTGCTTCTTAGAAACCAATTACTAGACATCAGCCCAGCTGGAGAGCACATTCCCTCCCTCTTCAGCTCTGCAATTCTACCATAGAAAACTCGCCATTCAAGAGCACCACTCTGGACCTTAGGACCCCTGCCCCTGTCTGCAGGCATTACCTAATCAGCCCTCTTCTGATACCAGAAAATCCATGGTAGGCATTCACAGCTCTCTACAAGTTTCTTCTCTAAGCTTTAGTTATTCCAGGTGATACTTAAGCAAGTCTTAATGAGAGCTGGTTAGATTCATAGTAGGCTTGATTGAATGATTAATTTCTCTATTAAGTGCATGTTGTTCTATGCTGTATCTATAGACCCTGACATAAAAGTCACCAAGGTCTGAGTAGTCATATAGCCTATTAGAAAAGAGGGAAGACGAATATAGAAGTCATTGGATAACTCCTGTGATCAAATGCTTTGATTCTACTGAAATTTATATTCCAAAAGACATTAACGTTGTCTGCAAAGAAGAAAAGCATCACTTTCAAGAATATTCAAACCCACAGTGCCATAGTCCTGCCCCTATTCATATGGGTTTTCACACATTAGTCTTCCATGTTATCTTCCTCTATTTTAGTCCATGGCTTCCACTTAATACCTGCTTAAACTGGCTGAGTCCCTCGTCTAGAACCCCCTTCTTCCCCAGGACATGGAGCTCTTTGTTTTTTGCTCATCACTAGAAATGCTCTTGCATTCCTTCCTCCCTGCACACCTCCCAGATATGAGACTAGAGCTCACACTTCTCGCAGTGAGCATGTTCTGCTCAGTGGCTGTTTTCCTTGATGCCATCTTGATTATGTATGCCTTAATTTAGGTTGCCAAGATGCATTAATTTGAATAACTACTTACAGATATATTTTGGATCACTTCTGATTATTTTTTCCTATTTTGTATTTTCATGCATGATAATCTTTGTCACCTTACAAAACAACTAGCAAAATATTGTGCACTTATTGTATACCAAAGAGATGTGCCAGGTAAAAACCAAGAATGAAACTTTCTTGCAAAAAAAAAAAGAAACTGGATTCACCACTCATGCACAATTGACATCTAGTAGATGCTTGTAGAAGATGATGGTGATGGTTTATGACATTTGGTTAGCAAATCACACCTGCTCAAATGTGATTGAAAAATTACCTAATTTTAGTTGATGGCCTCCAAACTCTTAGAATTGTAGATTCTATTGCTATTATTTATTCTGCATTATCCATAAATTTCTCTCATTTTGTTTAATGTCTGTGAAGTTTTATTCTTTCTCCTAAAGGTCCAGCTTTCTTGAGTTTTCCTTCTCCTTCAGTGTCTTTTTTCCCACTTCATAAGACTTAATTTCTGTTTCATATTCATTTTCTCATAGCTTCAGTACTTCCTGCAAAATGGTTCTGACATCATTCAGAAACATCCCTCTATCGCTTCTCAATATTCTGGTTGCCATAGCATTCTCTCTTGGTGCAGACATTATAAGAAGCAGAGGAAAAAAACAAACTTTTCACTCATTAATCACTTTCTCAGTCTCAAAATCAACTGAGCCTGTAACAGAGGTTAATCATGAAACACGTAACCATCCATATGGAACAGTGCTCATGGACAACAGTCACCGATGAGTCATCTCTAAAACAAGAACTACTGTAGATGATTATTTTACTTACCATGTGAAGGTCAACCACTTGGTTTTGGTTAAACCACTGCTTGAGTAAAGTTGCAGAAAGTAATATATGGATCAAGAAATGGCTCAACAATGTAGTAAAAATTAGTTTATAATGGCCCTGGACCTTTGCTCTTCTTAGTAACATACCTTTTTATTTCTTTGTCAAAGAGTTCTTTGAAGTAAGGGTAATTTTAGATAGCCCTAAAGTTTCACTTGTAAAAATGCATGAAATCATATTTAAGTTTGCTTCATAACTTGTGAGACTCTATGAAAATTTCATAATTTTTTCATGTTAATTCTGTTAACCTTCCAAGTATACTAATCTTCTCAGGAGATAAGAACTGTTGTTATAAGTTCTTCTCTGTTGAGAAATACATATTTCTTTTTAACTTTCTTGATCCTTTCTGTTGAAATGTTTTATTTTGTTTTATTTTTTTTTTTTTAAAGTAGAGGCATGTTTTATTTATTTATTTGTTTGTTTTTTTGTTTATACATGCACTGGGTACAGTCAGAAGTGCGGGAGGGTGAGAGAATTCACCAGAGCCGGGA
This sequence comes from Talpa occidentalis, assembly GCF_014898055.3. Classification (NCBI taxonomy): domain Eukaryota; kingdom Metazoa; phylum Chordata; class Mammalia; order Eulipotyphla; family Talpidae; genus Talpa; species Talpa occidentalis. The sequence continues at coordinate 63,883,808 of NW_023601433.1, read as the reverse complement.
GCAGAGCAGGCAGAAGGACCAAAGTACACTGCTGAGGGGAGCAGCGGGCGGCAGGAGAGGTCTGCGCATCATGTGGGACCCTCCTCCGGTGGCCGGGGAGCAGCTGGGGATCGAACCAGCGCCTCCGAGGCCGCGGGCAGCTTCGCAACCCAGCGCTCAACCGCTGCACCACCAGGGAGGCCCCTGTTGAAATGTTTTAAATGTTAGAAAAGAGTTCATTTTTTTTTAAAGCAAGTCTATCAGATGAGACTACATTAGTTTTAATAAATAGGCTTAAACACTATTCAAATTAAGTTTCAAAAAGAATAACTTTAATGGGTGAAGAGGTAATAATGGAATTATTGGAGGGAAACCACTGAGTAGAAAATCAGAGGCACAGATAAGTCTAGCAAGCAAAAAAAAGGAAATGTGAGAATTAACTCTCATATTTAGCAGATGTGTTCTGGAGTCTTGGTTAAGCCACTTACTATCTATGTAACCTTGGGCAGGTAAGTTAACTATTCTGTCTTGCTCTTCTCACTTGTGAAATGGTGATAATAATACTTCATAGGTTTGTTCTGAGGAATAAAATGAGTAGAGCACTCTAGCAGTATGCTTGGCACATAGACCGTACTAAATATTTCATTTAGGGAGGTTATTATCACTTTTTGCTTTTGTTTATGTTTAAAAGCTAGATTGCAGTTTCTTGATTGTTTAGAATGCTCATTGGGGATTGGGAATATGACTCAAGATCTTCCCAAATATAGAAGTTGTACATACTGAATTATATCTTAATTCTGCTACACAGGAAAAATCATTTTTATTTACCCTAAGTGAAATTTAACTTAAACTATGTCTTGATTAGCCTCAAATAAGAAAAATTTTAAAGTAAATCAGAAACACATGTTTCCCCATGTCTGAAAACATGGGCAAAATATAAGTAGAAATTGATAATAGATGCTGAGGACCTTTGAGGCATGGAGAAGGCATGGGTGGAGAGTAGAAAACTTTGACTCTCCTTCCCATTCCCTCCCTCATTTTTGCCCTCCCCCCCACCCCACTGTACATAGCCTGTAGTAGTTGCCCCACATATACTCAGGGAGGCTGGGAACATGGTGCTCTGAGTGATGAGGCAGCTAAGAAGGGATGAGACACCACCGCTTTGCTGAGGTCTCTGGAGGTAGCAGACCTATTGAGAATGGAGCCGGGGATGTGAGGACCAGTGTCTCAGCAAGAAGAAAAGATGGAAACCATCAGAAAGGGTAGGAAAGACTGAGAAGATTAAGAATAATGAAAGTGGCTCGGGAAAAGAAACAGGTAACATATAAAGGAAATCCCACCAAGCTGATATCTAACTTCTCAGAGGAAACCATATTCCCAAGGAGGGAGTGGAACACCACATTCAAAATACTGAACTTGGTGTACTATAGGTGAGAATGTAGACTGAGCCAGCCCCTATGGAAAACAGCACAGAGATTTCTCAGAATGTTAAAAATCAATCAACCCTATGACCCAGCCATTCCATTCCTAGGTATCAAACTGAAAGATGCAAAGTCACTAATGCTCATTGCAGCCCTACTTACAGTTGTTAAGTTTGGAAACCACATAAGTGTCCAAAAACAGAGGAGTGGACTAGGAAAATATGGTATATATACATAATGGAATATTACTCAGCTATTAAAAAAAAGATAAACTTGCCATTTGGAACAACATGGATGGTTCTGAGAGGATTATGCTACGTGAAGTATGTCAGAGGGCAAAAACAAGTACCAGATGATTTTACTTATAGGTGGGATATAGAGAAAGGGTTAGACAAAACCAAATAAATAACAAACCCTAAAACACTGACTGGACTTGAGACTGCAAAGGGGAGCGGATTTGAGGACATGCATCTAAGGAGGTGTGATCCTATAACTCTGAATCATATACAGTGTTGTAAACCAATGTTACCTTAATAAAGATAAGTACGTAAAGTAAGTAGGTAGGAGACAGATGGACAGACGGACACACACACCCCCCCCCCACACACCCCCCACACATAGAGGTAATAGTCCAAAAAGGATATTTTCATTTGAATCTTGGCACTATTTAATATGATTTGTTATTTAGACTTTCTACTATGTATGCTTAATTGTAGGGATTTGAAATTTTAAAATATCTTACTCTAGCTATGTGGAGATAGATATTTGGAACTTAGTGTCATAAGCTCGGCATTTTGCCCACTTGATAGTAAATTTCTCAGATTTCAGGAGTAGTGAATATGAAGAAATAATAGCTTCTGGGCAATAGCTTTGAAAACTCAAATATACTGAGGGATTACAAGTTTTCACTGTTTTTTTTTTTCTTCTGGAAATAGTTTTAAATGAGAGTTTTTTGAATTACAGAAGGAAAAACTACTTTCAAAATTCAACCTTCAGGCTTTGGTTGAAATGTGGTTTTTAAATTAGAATAGGGGCCTGGGAGTTACTGCCTGAGTAACACCTATAATCATTACAACTGCAACATACATTACATCTGTAACGTATACCTGTAACATGCATTCATTGTAGAGCAAATTATTTTGTGTAATTCAGTAATGGTCTCATAGGATGAGCGGCAGTGGTTTCAAACATGTTCTTAAAAGCACAATTTTGCCAGAAACATTTTTCTAGCTGTACTGTTGTGTGATTGACAAATAAAACTTGTATGTATCTAGGTTGTTCAAGATGATTGTTAAGGTGTGCAATTTGATGAATTTAATTTATTATGATCGACTTAATTATACATCTGTTATCTCACATAGTTACTATTTTGTGTGTGAGAGAAAGGGAGGGAGGCAGACTTTGGTGAAAACACTTCAGATCCACTTTAAAGTGTTTATAAATTGCTTTTGCATTTAAATGGCTTTATATAGACATGACCTTTCTAATATGTCACAGGCTCCAAGGTTCATATTGTGTTATCCTTCAAGCTGTTCTCATATTTCTGCAATCTCTGATCTGTGCAGCAACTAGTGAATTTAGTGAAACATTTCAGTGGTGGTGATGGGGACCGAGTGCTGTAGTCCAGCTCTGAATTTTAGGGGGGCCCATGTAATCTCAATCCCTAACATCAGCCAGCGTTGGGGACTAATACCCTCAAGACCCAAGGAAAGGTTATTGACATTTCTTGCCCTGTCATGTTGAAACAAAGGTAAATTCTCTCAGACTGCCCTTTGATATTTGTGGCTTGGAGAAGGGTTGAGAACTGGAGTGAGCTTTGAACAATGCAAGTGATTAATGGAAGACAGATGATTTCAGTTACTAAATCTTTCTTCTAAAGTTCAGAGGATTCACTAGAGACAGTGGGGAGCAGAACAGGCAGACTGACTGAAATACATGCTGAGGGGAGCAGAGGGTGAGACAGGAGAGGTCTGCTGTGCCATGTGGGTTGCTCCCTGGCCAGGGATGGAACTCATGCTGTAGTAGCTGTGGATAGCTTCATAGGTTGTGTCTTAACCCCTCGTACCACCAGGGAGGCCCTGTGATATTCATTCTTTACAGTGACAATTAATGGAACATTAAACCCTTGAAGTATGAATTGTTTAATCATCATAAATTTATTTAATGAGATTTAGTTCTATTTTCAAAAACTAAATGAACAGTTAAATCACTTTGTTAAAATTTTAATAAAGTTGATTAAATTAAAATTTTTGCTATGCATTAGATATAATTTGTATTTCCCTTTTTAAAATTAATAATAGTGTTCTAGATGGAAAAAAAATTTTTAAATATATGAAAATGTTTTCTACTTTTTACATGTACATTCATATTTTGGATGAAAATGTATTCAAACTTTGTCACTTAAAATTAATATCTTAAAAATTCTTTAGGTGATTACTGACAATTGAACAAAAATATATAAATATCTTCATTATAAAACTGATTTTTTTGGAAAGGAAAATAAGAAAATCTATGGAATTTCCAATTTGTGCATTGTAAGTCTTTATCGTCTTACTGGTGCAGCAACAAAATGTCCTAAAATATACAAAAGTTAATAAATTGAGTCACCTGCTTTTTTATTGATTTTAGTTATAGAAAAGCTGTAGCTTTACATACATTTTTCTGTTTTGTTATTATGAAGGTATATTTGTAAAGGTAGGGGAACATACATTATTTCATAATTTTTAGCCTGATTTTTATGTGTAAATATTTTCTGCATTTGTCACCTTAATCATTGTCCCACATATGTTAGGGGCAGTTCTAGTCTGAAACAAATGACGCATCCACGGCAAAACAATTACTTTTGTTCCCCTACCCTACTGAGTTCTAGAGATGACTTTAGCGAATGCCCTTATGGCCACATGACAGAAATTGTTTCCTCTATTCTGAGCTCATAGATGCTGACCCATGCATCTTTCTCTGTCAATTACTTGTGATCCCATATTCTGGTCCCTGATCTCAGAAGTTTCTGTAACTGCCCTCTCACACAGTCTTTGTCTAGAGAAACAAAACCTTTGCTAGTAGAACTGGGTCAAATCCTGAACTGGAGAACAGAAGGGAATTACAGGATGGAATTAGTAATACCTACTCATCTTAAAAAAATAATAGTGAAATTTGTCTTCTTGTGGGAAAATTTAGAAACATTTAAAAATGTCGTTTTGCTTAAAACTGTGCTTACACTTCATGTCACTTTGGGATTGAACATATTTATGTACTATTCCTATTATAAGAACATTATGCACCTACTTACTGTGGTATTTAAATGAAAAAGGAAGCATTGTAGACGCATAAGTAACTGTCTTTTCATATGAAGTATGTATCATACTGTTATTACGTGAATTCAAGATAAAAATACATTCAAAGTGTATTCTTTACAGAATTTATAATTTCAGTTCTATTTTTTTCCTTTTAAGTACTTTAAAAGTAAAAACAAAGAGCTTTCATACTACCAAAAAATACATCTGTGAAAATGTGACCGTCTGTGCTGATGTTGTAGTATACTAAGGTTTCCCCACTTTACTCCATTTTGTCAGTGAAAAGCATCTAGAGAACTTCAAGTGCAGGTCATATGACTTGTCACTGGGGGAAAATATGGAACATTTCTGCCTAACACCTGAGAGTAAGTGCCCTTCTCTCCTTCTTTGATTGTCTTTCTATGAAAAGACTCAGAATGACTTAAGGGAGCAGTTGAGCAATTCTGGAAAGTGAGCTGACCCCTATTAATTATACCCAGATTCCCCTTCATTCCCCCCAAATAGATAAAAGATGACTGAGTAAAAATGATCCCTTAAATCCACAGCTGCTGCCTTCACGGGGAAATATACCTGTGGCCACCTGATGACTGCCACCTTAATCTCGGCAACTGGAGTACTTGACATTGTTTCTGCCTCATGCTTCTTGTGAACCTCAGGGCTGCTCTGCAGGAAGCCTCAGGGTAAAGTCCTGAAGGATAAGCTTCTTAGCATCCAGAAAGGAAGGCTCCTCCTCCTGCCTTCCCAGATGTCCCAGCAGAAAGACTGCAGTTTTCTAGTAGCCAACTGTAGTGCCTTTTGTCTGTCATGTTGGCTTGCTTAGACTGCCAGAAAGCATGCATTAATGCGTTATAAATATTTGATGCCTTTTTACATTCTTAGGTTGATGGCATTTCAGTATTTTTAAAAAATATAGTTATGGGTGGCGTCTCAGCAAATTAAATGTCCAAATTATAAATTTTAAGTATTGATCAACAACAGACAGGTATTTTTATGCAATGGTCCAAACACTTACTGGTGATCAGGATCACTGTTGTAGCTTTTAAAAATTCAAATTCCTGGGTCTACTGTTGACCTACCAAATAAAAATGTGGGGAGAATGGGAAGGATTTGAGGAGTTGAAAGTTCTGTCACGATATTCTATTAACCTCTCCACACCCATGATCCCCTCTGCTTAGAGCTCAGGAAGCTGATCTGTATGAATGACATTACCAAGCAGTCTTGGTCTTCTTGTCTCTGGCTTCCGGTGTGTTCAGCAGAGGGAAGGGTGTGGCAGCAGGAGACAGGAAGGAAGAGAGTGAGTCTGAGAATCTGTCCCCTCTCTCCCTGCAGGTTGTTTCTAGCTGTCACCTCCCTTCTTGATATCTTCCAATCAAGGAAAATATTTCCATGGGACTCTTCTCTGCCCTGATAACTACCCCCTTCCTTGTCTGATTGGTCTTTAGGTGAGAGCTTCTGATTTATGCTCTTTTCTGTGGTTTTCTTACACACTGGTCTATGTCCTTAAAATCTTTCAGTTAATAAAATAAAGTCCTTTATTAAATTCTCTTCAAATTATATAGTTTGTGTTCTCTTTCTCTGTTGAAATCTGGATATGGAGTTTAAAATAACCATCTATAATTTCCATGACCTCTTTATTCCTGGGAATAACACATTGTTATATACCTTAAGAATTAGATTGTGTTCATTCAGAATTAATTTGCATTCAGTGTGTGCTTATAACTAGACAAAAAAAAATTTGATTCTTGAAATAAAATTTATTGCACCCATTTTAAGCATACACTTTGATAAGATTTGAAAAAGTATATATATAGGTATATATCTATCTACATATATATCTTCTATATATCTACATATACATGTGCGCGCGCACACACACACACACACAGACCTGTGTAATCACTCTGACAATCAAGTTAATATTTCAATTACACCAAAACATTTTTCTGTTGTTCTACCCCAACCCCAGGAAAAAATAGAATGCTTTCTATCATTACAGATTAGATTTGCCTGTTCAAGAATTTTATCTAAATAGAAATATATAGCTGCCCTATCTTGTGTCTGTTTTTATACTTGTCAACAGTTTTGAGATGCATCCACATTGTCATATCGATCACTTCTCTGTTCTTTTGTATTGCTAAGCAGTATTCCAGTGTTCCGATATACCAGATATACCCAATTTGTTTACCTGTTCTTCTATTAATGAGCATTTGAATTCTTTCCCATTCTTGACTATTATGAATAAAACTCATATAAACATTAATGAATTCTATTTGTTTATGTTTGTTTTCATTTCTCTTAAGTAAATATTTCAGTATGAAATGGCTAGGTTGCCAGAGAGGTATAGATAGCATTTTAAGTGATATCTTTAGAAGATTTATCTTATAATCCATAAATAATATACTTACCTACCTATTTAAATCTTTTTAATTTCTCCCAATAACATCTTATAGTCTTCAATGTAGAAATTTTCATACCCTTTCTTAGATTTAATTCCAAGTTATTTTATTTTGTTGATGTTATTGTAAATGGTGTAATTTTTCTTAAAACCCACTTTTTATTTGTTACTGCTCTTTAGAAACACCCTTGACATTTGTATAGTGACCTTGGAACCAGAAACCATGCTAAATTTACTTAGTAATTCTAATAGTTTTTTTTTGTTTTTTTCTATGTCTGAAAATCATGTAAGGTACACTTTTATTTCTTGCTTTCTAATTATTATGCTCTTTTTCTTGCCTTTTCATACTGGCTAGACCTATATGATTTTTAATAGAATTGCAAATAGGCCTCCTTCTCTTTTTCTCAATTTGAGGAAAGCTTTGAATATTTCACAATTAAATAGGGCTAGCAGGAGACATTCTTTATCGAGTAAGAGAAGTCCCTTCTATTCTCCTGTTGTTAAGTATTTCTTTGTTATCATGAATGAATACTGACTTTTCACAAATGCCTTTTGGGAACTTATTTAGATGATTATTTCTCAATCACTTTTTATAGACTTGTTATCTGAAGACTCATTAATATTTTAAGAACCTACTTTTGTTTTCTGTCTAAACCATCCCTTGAATAATAATTTAATTTAATACTTTTTAACATTTACTTGTATTATTTCCCCCAAATCTCTAGGAGATTCTTTTGTCATTATTCTGAGTAAAAACAAAATTATGTTTACTCAATTCACTTATTATCATTTTTCTAAGATGATTAAAGCCACTTTCACTTGTGAGGGGTTGTAGTACCCCCAAAGCGTATATTTTCAATCTGTTACAAACTGTTTGAGTTCTATTTTCTTTGAATCAACAACTCAATAAACGATTGCACCTAATTTTAGAGCAAATAAGGTTAACAAAATAAGTGTGACCTATATATGACCAAAATTAAGGAGAGAATAATTGCTCAAAACAGCTCTTTAGAAACCAAGTATCTGTACTCAAAATGTGCAGTTCTTTATGATTTGGGGAATCAATCCGATGCATATTGCCAGAACTCACATTCCCTAGTTAACAAGCTCTGGGTGGAGATAAGGTTGCAGGAGGTTTGTGAGGAGCAGTACCTCTGAGATGTCTAAAAGGAGTGAAATTTTCTCCCAAGGGAGAAAATCAAATTGGTCAATAATGAAGTTAAATTGCAATGAAGTTACAACAAAGAGGTAAGAGATTATTTCTATAGGGACCCCCAGAGCTAAGAGTTTTCAGGCTTCATCTGACTTTGAGGCAAAGGGCCAAGACTATACTTCTTGTGGGAAGTAAGTGGATGTGGGTTGTCTCTGGAAAGGCATGTGACCTTTGTGTAAGCATGGTTCCTGGAGATGGACAGAGCCCAGAAATCAGCTGCTGACATTTCCACTGGCCACAGAAGAAGGGTTTAATCCTGAAAGGGAAATGTGGACAGCATACCTCAGCCTCCACTACACCTCCATATTTAAGAAAATGTGACACTAAACCAAATATTTAGAATTGGGTCAATTTATTTCTCTTGATAATGTTTTAGTTTTATTTATCTAGAGCCTGATCACAGTTTCAACTGTGCTATTTTGGAAAACTAGAATTTGGTGGTACAAAGCTGTTTTTAGGTTTCAGTTCTGCCATCTTACAGGTCTTTGTATACTGGTGAGTAGGGTTACTTAGCAAATCTGCATCTCAGTTTCCTATTCTAATTATTGAAAATAATAGTATATTTTAAAGATTAATGGCATAACAGATTAGTCAGTAAAGTGTTGCCTTCTACATTTCTTTTGTGTTTTTTTTTTCCTGAAGAACTTCCTATAATCATTTGCAAATTATTTACTTCAGCTACTCACAAGCCAAATCCCGTGGAGTGACTTTTAAAAATTTCATTGCACTACTTTGGAATGAGGGTGAAATAACTGAATCTAAAGACTCCTGAATAAATTAGTGTTACATAGACCTGACTTTCCCTAAGAGAGAAGTTAAAAAAGGTAATGGCCATTTCAATAGAAAACCTACTGGAATGCTGTAAAAAAAAAAAGCTCTGCTTTTATAATTAGAGTTGTATTTTGCTTTAAAGGAAAAGTGTCTGGATACTAGAAGACCAAACAGACCCTGAGAGTTGATGTTATCATTATTCAGTGGTACCTTTTCTACCCCAAACCAAATGTTAATATAAACAAGGAGAAAAATGGGATTATTCAAGCTAGTGAATTACTAATTTTCAGAAAAATGCTGGAACTTCCCTGCTGATGATTGCATATTGTCTCTTCTTAGAGTAATTGCCTCCTTGTTTTATAGCTGCAGTAATCACTCTTTTCCAATAGGACATATATAGTCTTCTTTCTTTTTGTGGCGTATTACCAGTTCACAGGCAATGACTATTGGAGTTGAATTTTGATTTCCTCTGAACTGAACTGGACACTTTTCCTGTGACTGATCACTAATGAGAACACTGAACATGGACACCACAACTGGGTTCAGAGGGTAGAGTGAGTGGGGAAACCTACCTGGAATTAAATAACCTTTGTTATTCTACAGGAGTGTGGGCTATATCACCTCTAAACTAAGCTGCATTTCTCTTCTTTCCCTGTCCCTGAAATGACATTATATGATTTCCTCTTGTATGCAAGTTAGTTAATAGCTAAATTCAGTCAAAATCAATCTGTGAATAAGTAAACACCTTGTAATAAATAACACTTTCAAAGTACATGTTTCTTGGATTGATATAACATCATCCAATAAGATCTGCCAATATCATTTTATGTTAACTCTGTCATGTTTAAATGCTTTTATAGGATAATGGGGTAGTTTGTAATTTTGCTATATCTATGCGATATCTCAGATATATGGCATATAATGGATAAATAAGATGTCTGCAAGGGTATTTGTATTGAATGTTCGCTGAGGGTTTCCTCTCTTACTGCCCTCACACACAGAAGCTACCTTGGGAGATGAATGTGCCAGGATAAGTTATCTGGGGCTCATAAAATCTTTTTCAGAAGATTGAAATAAAGTCAGTGCTTGCAGAAGACAAATCAATTGTGACATTTCTGAATAGAGTGCGATGCATTTAATTAGCACAAGACATACTGGCAAATGCTGAATTACCCAATAAATCACTGGATGCTGGAGCCCATACAGAGTCGGGAATCAGCTGTCTTGTGAGATGTACAGCAAGTGATAATGGAGATCTGGCCATTTGTATTGTCACTTTGCCTATTTTCTGCTAATTTTTTTCTATTTTGACATTTGCACAGGGAGCCCCTATAATTATTCTAAACTATCAGTGAACTCTGTTCCCACCTATTCCAAAACTATTTTACAAATATTTGCTTTTGCAAAGGACATTCCTACTGTTGATGTGATATGGCAGATGTGGATATAAGGTCCTCTGTGGAGGGGGAGTAAGTGCAGATAAAAAATCTCAGCAGAGACATTCTGAAAAGCAACTAACAGGGTCATTTTATTGCAGTTCATTGAAAGTATTGAAGGTGATACTTCAGTCATTTTTAAGTATCACAAAGATAGCTACCAGTTTAGGCAGAAAAAATGGCTCACTTTAATGCTTGACACCTTTCATTTAAAATTTTTTTTAACCTATAACTTAGGTGCTACTTCAGTCTGTCTTTGAAATGCTACTGCTAAAGCACATTGATGCTTAAGCCCAGTGTTTTGGCTATTGAGAATCTGGGGTAAATTGAATGAATTCTAAATGTGCCTTGCTGGCTTGGAATACAAGGCAGAACTTTCCTCCATTTAAGGGATATTTTATACACAAATTGGTGGTTCTACTCGTGAACCTTTACTGCACATCCTTTTAAGATATAAACATTAAGGTAGCTCATCAAATAAACACTAAATTCTGTGAAAGATCCCCTATCCTGCCCCCACCCCATATTGCTTCTCAGCCTCTGATAACATGCTAACTGGTGACATTTCAACTTCTTCAACAGTAGATAGGAGTGATGATGTTACTGACTGAAAATACAAGTGGCACAATGTAAAGAAATGAACGGGTCTTTATGAACATATTTGCAAAGTTGGAGTTGATTTTCCTGTAGAATAAAAGTATCACTCCTCTGAAGGCATGGAAGTGTAGCTTACAGTCCCACAAGCTTCTAATCTCAATACAAAGAGGAGCAGGGGAGTTTCAGAATCACCTAGAAAAGTCCCACACCTTCCCTCCAACCAGACATTGTAAAAATTTGTATGGGGAAGAGATCTTCTCACTCCCAGAAATCTACAGGAGGGTGAAAGTTTGGGTCACCAATTCTAGCATGTGTGGGTACTTGGGTTTTCCCTACATCAAAATTTCCTGGCACTTGCTAGGTGTCCTATAATTAAACTCAATTCTAATACTCTCTACCCAGAGATAGTATCATAGTTCACAGATTAACATCTCAGTCCCACAAGACTCCTTCTGTTTCAGATGATAGTCACTAGTCTGCATTGTTACCTGTGCTTCTGAATGACCAGTTATAGAGGGTGGTTTCCATGACCTCGTCCTTAGGTTCAGTTGATTTGACTAGAGTGGTTCACAGAACTCAGAGAAACATTTTACTTACTAGATTACTAGGCTATAACTGAGAAACAGCCAGATGGAAAGAATGCATAGGGCAAGATAGGTGGAAAGGGGCATGGAGCTCCCATGCCCTCTCCAAGCTTGCCAGTCTCCTACCCCATCCTTGTTTTCACAAATGTGGGAGCCCTCTGAAACCTGTCCTTTGGGGTTTCTATATTTTTTTAAAAGAGTTATTTATTTATTTATTGATACAAGCACTGGGTACAGTCAGAAGCGCGGGAGGGTGAGAGAATTCACCAGAGCCAGAGCAGGGAGCAGAGCAGGCAGAAGGACCGAAGTACACTGCTGAGGGGAGCAGCGGGCATGGCAGGAGAGGTCTGCACGCCATGTGGAACCCTCCTTGATGCCTGGGGATTGAACTGGCGCTGCAGAGGCTGCGGGCAGCTTTGCAGCCCAGTGCTCAACTGCTATGCCACCAGGGAGGCCCTCCTTTGGGGTTTTTAATGGAGGTATTATTACTTAGAAATGGTGCATTAAATCATTGGATATGGGCAACTGAGTTAACCTCCAGCCCCTCTTCCCTGCAGGTAGGTCAAACAATGGGACTGAAAGTTCTAGCCCTTTGTCTCTTTGGTTCTCTGGCAACAAACCCCCATCTTTAGATGTTTCCCAAAAGTTACCCTGTTACCACAAATCCAGTTGCAGTAGAACGAGGTTTGTTATGAATAAAAAAAAAAAACTATTTCAAATTTATGACTCTGAAGTAGTTGCAGGAAACAGGGACAAGGATCCAATATTATGGGAATAAAAGATGCTTCCATTATTTTTATTGCTCAAGAAGTTCCAAGGGTGTTAGTAGCTGTGAGCCAAGAACCATGGAAGAAGATCAAATATATATTTCTTATCATTGATCACAATATCACCGTTGGAGAGGTAAGCATAAATTAAAAAATAAATTCCAAAGACATCCAGCAATATTTACTTGTAAGAATAGAGCATAACAGCAGCCATGTTAGTATAGCAGCTATTTTAAGAGCATCGCTGAGAGTGAGCTTGCAATTCCTAGATTCTAAGAACCAGTGTCTGTAACCATTAGATTACCCTAACAGTCAGATTCCTAGAATCCACATCTGAAGCTGTCAGATTATCCTGAGGGACCCATTCTGTATGCCTATTTAAACTGCCTAATTATGGTGCTCTGGGTCCAACCCTGTCTGGGCGCGGCCACTGTGTCGGTTCCACTCCGGGGGTTCGGACCCTAGCTCGAGCTAGCTAATGAAGGCCACCTTTGCTTTTGCATCAAACTTGGGTCTCGGTCATTCTTGGACTCGGCACTGGTGTGCTTTAACATGCTTACATATACTGCCATATCCAATAGCCTTATACTTTCTTCCTTGTTCTCCCCAACTGCTTATGGAATATGACTTCCCAGACCCATGGGGCTGTCTTTTTTTTTTTTTTTTTTTTGTGGGACCCTCGCCAGTGGCTGGGGAACAAACTGGCGCTGCAGAGGCTCTCTGGGCCATCAGGGGAGGCCCAACAGGGCTGTCTTTTGATTGGTTAGGGCTACCTTGCCATTTCCATCTCCTTGGCTAGTGATGGAGATGAGGGAATATCATATTGTCTGAACAATGGGATGGTGGGGGAAAGATGTCATACAGTCTGGTCAGTGGAATATTGGTGAAGTCTATTGGTCAGGCTTTAGGATAGTTGATTTGTTCTTCTATAGAGCCATAGAAAGAGAAATATCCTTTTTTGGTCTCTGATTGTAGTTTATTTATTTTTCATTTATTTTTTCCTCTTTGTTCATTTTTAAACAATATTTGCTTTCCCTCCTCCCCAAGTGTAGTCTCCATAGAGTTTCTTTCACCAATGCACCTGTGCACCGTCACCTCAGTCCCCTGTGCTCCTCCCTCCCTCGGTCTGATCCCTCTCTGATTATATTTTAATGAGGAGAACTAGAGTGGGTGGTGTAAGAGGCTTTTTGTTTGTTTGTTTTGGCAATGAGAACATGGCCTGAGGACTAGAGCTAACACTGGAATGATGGAAAGGTTAAAAGGGTGACCAACCAAACATCCTGCTAAAATCAGGAAAATCCTGGGTAAGCAGGGCCAGTTGGTTATTCTGGAAAAGAAAACTTTGGGTCTTTGACATTATCTTCAAACTGCTGAATTAACCAACTCCAAAAAACTTATCACTGGACTTTAAGCATTGTGAGAAATGTCCTTGTTATTTATGCCACTCTGAGTTGCTTTTTGTTTTAGGCAGCTGTTAAGTGTTCTAAATGGCTAATATGAAAGGAATTTTATTCTAGATAAAACACCCCAAAAATGAGTAGTGTCATGTAAGAAGAAGATAAGGCCTTTAAAGATGTGTTCTTCTTAATCCAAAACATTTCACTTATAGTCATTAGTTAATTCATGAACATTTATTAAAAATATCTTAATAGGAATTAATAATCAGTTTATAACCAGTCATATCATTTTGAATTATCATCCTATATGACCCTTCTCTGCTTTACAGTATAGTGAATTCCTAGAAATAGCTGTAAAGCTGATCAGGTACTATTGTTCAAACATCTTCTACACCAACAGCAATAAATGTCAACTGAGTGGGTAAGAATTCAAAAATGAAATAATTCTTGATTAGCAGCTTCACATGACCAGAATAATGTACCAACCATTGACAAAGGGCACTCATCATAATCTCTTTAAATTAATTTTTTAATTGTAGGTAACTACAGATTCACTGATTCTAATTTTTTAGCTGTCTGGAGCGTGTTTCTCATTCTTGTTTCTAGGGAGAAGGGCTGCATTAGAACTCCATTTGAAACTTTAAGCAAACCATCAGGCAGACTCTAGTATTCTTCCAAATGCTCCTTACTTGGCTTCATCACAAATATCGTTGAGTATTTGTGGAGTGATTGTTGAGTACTGACCTCTCGAACATGACCTCCGACAATCAATTCTGTCATCTACTTAAACACAAGAAAAATGGTAGAACTTCATGCCAATAGAAATGCTTAATTACCTAGGTATATGGCAATAGCAGCTCTGGAGAAAATGCCAGAGATAATTGGACATTATAACATTTGGAAATATATTCTGTTCTAGAGGGTTCTATCTCAAGTGCCTGGGGAATTGTTTTCAGCTATCTCTCCTGTTAAACAGTCTGTGATACCACTCAAGAAATGAGGAAAGGCTGTTGGCAATGGAGTCATCATCTCACTGACAGCACTCAACTACTTATCTCCCTTTGTCAGGACCGGAGGGTGGCAGATTTCAGAGTCTGGTCAATTGAGGGGCTGAGTCAGTGAACTGGCAGGACTTGTGACCAACAATCAGTGATGATAACCATCTGCAGGAATACTCCAGTGAATTTAAGGAGATCTCACACCTGGTGGAAAGATAGGCTGGCTCAGTGTAATCTGCACACCTTTAGTGGACATATCTCCTTTGAAAAAGATTGCAATTTTTAGAGGATACCAACTATGTCCTTCCAGATCCATATTCCCCTTTATCAGGCCAAGTAAGAAAACATTTTTAGTGAGAATATCTGACTCCTAAAATTGCTGCTTATAACAATTCAGTTTTAATGACTGTCCTTTCCCATTGCTGCTTTTTCTTGCAAAAACTTTGACAAAATGTATGCTTACAAATGTTTGATTATATTAACTTGTCATTTCTCAAAGATGCCAGTAACTTTTTTTTTAAGATTTATTTATTTATGCATACAAGAGCTGGGGTGGAGGCCAGAGATGCAGGGGGGTGAGAGGATTCATTAGAGACAGAGTGGGGAACAGAACAGGCAGACTGAGTGAAAGACACTGCTGAGGGGAGGAGCAGGCAAGGCAGGAGAGGTCTGCTTCGCCATGTGGATTGCTCCCTGGCCAGCTGGGGATTGAACTTATGCTGCAGAGGCTGCAGATTGCTTCACAGTGTGGTGCCCAACCCTTTGCACCACCAGGGAGGCCCAGCCATTAACTTTCTTAAAGATGCTTTCTACTGCCTCACCATCCTTAAGAACAAACCCATCACACATATAGTAAAGGTTTGTACTTGTTAAAATGCAAATATCAAAATCAAATATTGCTTCAGAAAGATTTAGGAAAGGATCACTTAAATTATTGATAGTGACTTCCAAAGAAAATTAGACTTCTAAGCTTCCATCTCAACCAATACTCTGGTGTTCTTTTTTTCTCTTAGAAATGAGATAGTAGATTATAGAAATTTAGAGCACAGGTTTTGTGACCGTATAGATTTGGATACAAATCCTTATTTTGCTACATGCCTGTGTGCATTGTGCCAAGTTAAGCTTTCAGAGTTTCAGTTTTTCCGTGAACATTGAGGTCATAATATCGACTGCACAGGGTTGTCTTAAATTTGATATAGAGTAATTATCTGAGTGTTGGAGTGTAGCTCTCAACAAATGGTACCATTATAATAGTAGTAATTTGGGTTTGTTTTATTTCTAACTATTGGTACACTTTCTACACTTGCCTTCATGTTGCCTTCGCAAGATTAATGCATTCATCAACCTGCTAATTTTGTTGCCAGTCTCCTTTACCTACTAATTTGGAACGTTTTCTTATTGTCACCAATTTTTTAGTCAAAACGCATTATTACAACCTTTATTATTTATTTTACAATTAGAAATTTGATTACCCTTTTTAGCTACATGTGATAAACAAAAATACAAATGAAAACCAAAACTCCTACCCCATGCTGAGTCCTTGTCAATATCAGAGAGTGAAAGAAAAGAACAAAAAACAAATCCAGAGATTTTGCTTACTTTTTTCCTGCTGGGTTATTTTAAAGGAGAGAATTAATTTCTGTATTAGTTTCCTAGGAACACCTTAACAAATTAACAAACTGGGGAGGAGGGGAAATTAAAACAACAGAAATTCATTAGTTTATAGTTCTAGAGGCTTAAAGTCCAAAACCGAGGTATTGGCAACGTTGGTTCCTTCTTGGAACCCCGAAGGAGAAACATGTGTCCAGCATCTCTCCTGGTTTCTGGTGGTGCAGTCCTTAGTGTCTCCTGACTTGTAAAAGCACCCTCCCCTGATCTCTGTGTCCCTCATTACATAAACTTCTTTCCTAGGTGTCACCCCTGTGTCTCCACATGTTCAAATTTCCCTCTTTTTCTAAGTCATTGGGCTTAGGGCCCACACTATGTCAGTGTGACACCATCTGAGCTTGTTACATCTACAAAGAATCTATTTCCACATAAATTCACATTCTTTTTTTAAGATGTCTTTTATTCATTTATACATACAAGAACTTGGGTGCAGGCCAGATGTGGGTGTGTGTGTGTAAGGATTCACCAGAGTGGGGAGCAGAACAGGCAGATCGACTGAAGAGAGCAGCAGGAGAGATAGGAGAGGTCTGCTGCACCATGTGGGTAGCTCCCTGGCCAGGGATCAAATTCATGCTGCAGTGGCAGTGGCTGTCAATAGCTTGACAGCACTGAGACTTTAACCCTAATCACCATGGAAGTCCATAAATTCACATTCTGAGCTTCTTGATAGACATGATTTGGGGCTAGGGGTATTCCTCAATCTAGTACAACTACAAATAAAATTTGATTTTAAGAAATGAGAAAACAAAGTATGTTTGCACTGTCCTAAAGAATCTTCCTCTAAAGCAGTCTTCTGATTTAATCTTTTGATCTCATTGTTAGTACCCTAGATAAGGTTCTAGTGTACAGAACTAATATTTTGAAATGCATAATCTGACCTGTTTTGTTTTCTCACATGCATGAAGTTGGCTCTAATTATTTTGGGAATCTATCTTTTAGGAGTGGGAGTTGGGGAAGAACAGACGAATCAGAATTTGTTGTGGGTATAGAAATAATGTCAGCTTCTGGCACTCAGAATAGATCTGTGCAGCCAAGACAATTGCCGTGTAAGCCTATTTTGTTGAAATTTAATTGATCCCTACATTTTTGGCATATCTTTGCTAAACTAGGAATTCAGGTCATAAAGTATCCTCAAAATATGTAGATAATACCAGTATTTACGATTAATGCTTAAATGATTAATCCAGATATAGATATTTGGAATTTGGAATTGAAAAGAAAGATTATAAAAATACTGTGGTTTCCTGGCTTGTGGGTAGGAAATTTGGAGAGAAAGGAAGGAGAGTTAAGAAAATATGGTACACTCTTTCCGTGCCTAGCGCAGCCATGGCTTGTGGTCCCAGGAAGCATCTGAAGCAAGTGGCGGCTCCAAAGCATTGGATGCTGGATAAAGTGACCAGGGTGTTTGCTCCTCGTCCATCCACTGGTCCCCACAAGCTGAGAGAATGTCTTCCTCTAATAATTTTCCTAAGGAACAGGCTTAAGTATGCTCTCACAGGAGATGAGGTGAAGAAGATCTGTATGCAGCGGTTCATTAAGATAGATGGCAAGGTCCACACTGATATAACCTACCCTGCTGGTTTTATGGATGTCATCAGCATTGACAAAACTGGAGAGAATTTCCAACTGATCTATGATACTAAGGGTCGTTTTGCTGTTCATCTCATTACACTCGAGGAGGCAAAGTACAAGTTGTGTAAAGTGAGAAAAATATTTGTGGGCACCAAAGGAATTCCTCATCTTGTCACCCATGATGCTCGTACCATCCGCTACCCTGATCCCCTCATCAAGGTGAATGACACCATTCAGATTGATTTGGAAACTGGCAAGATTACAAATTTCATCAAGTTTGACACTGGTAACCTTTGCATGGTAACCGGAGGTGCTAACTTGGGAAGAATTGGTGTGATAACCAACAGAGAGAGACATCCTGGTTCTTTTGATGTAGTTCATGTAAAAGATGCTAATGGCAACAGTTTTGCCACTCGCCTTTCCAACATTTTTGTTATTGGCAAAGGCAACAAACCATGGATTTCTCTTCACCAAGGAAAAGGTATCCGCCTCACCATTGCTGAAGAAAGAGTCAAGAGATTGGCAGCCAAACAGAGCAGTGGGTGAAAAGTTTACTAGGTGGATGGAAGAGTCTTGATGCTTAAATAAAGATGATCCGGCATGATTTAAAAAAAAAGAAAAAGAAAATATGGTACAAAAATTTGTCTCATGACTAGAATAATGCACAAAAATTTTAGGCTAGAAATGAAATATTCCTAAATTGAAACACCTACCTATCTACAGAAATGATTGGAAAATAACATAAAAGGTAATTTAAGAATATTTTGAAACTTGTTCCCTATGTAGTTTTTAACATAGGTAACAACAAAATACATAAGAGAATACAAAAACCAGGAGGGGTTAGTAAAATTATAGTTTGTGAGTCTCTTATAAATGTAGTATAATTCAAGGTAAACTGAAAATGTAAGGGCATATAATGTCAGACATTGAACAAAATACAGGTATATATGAAACGAAAAAGAAAAAGTGAAAAATACAATGTTTTTTAATCCAAAAGAAGGCAGAAAAGGTGAAACAGAGGAACAAAGACCAGAAGGGACAATTAGAGAACAAATAACAAAGTGATAAACCTTATCAGTAATTGTATTAAATGCAAAAAGAATGAACATCCCATTGTCAGACAGTCTGAATAACAAAACAAGCTCCAACTATGTTGGTTATGATTGGCACACTTTAAATTCAGGACACTGATAGGTTGAAAGTAAAAGAATTGAAAAAGTTACACTGTGTAAACACAGAAAACTGACATAGCCATTAACCAAGCTGATGTAATTAAGTATAATAATATCAGATCATAGAGCCTGCCTGGTGGCACCGGGGGTTAAGCACCACACTATGAAGAAATCTGTAGCCTCTGCAGCACGAGTCTGATCCACTGCCCACCAGGTTGCTGCCCACATGGGGCAGTAGGCCTCTCCTGACTTGCCTGCTGCTCCCCTGAGTCAGTCTGCCTGTTCTGTTCCCCACTCTGTCTCTGGTGAATCCTCTCACCCCCCACATCACTTGCCTGTACCCCAGCTCTTGTATGCATAAATAAATAAATCTTTAAAAAAATAATATCAGATCATATCCTTCAAGACAAGGAGTCTTATTAGAAATAGGGGGACATTAGAAATATAATTATTTTAAAAAAACCACATAACTATCCTAAATGTGTTTGCATCTAATAATGTATTAGCAAAATTTTTCCAAATTGTCACACATGCCGCCTGAAACCTTATCTTCCTATAGGTCTTAGAATAGCACTTTCTATGACTTTTCACTTGTCAATACTTTTCTTTTCTTTTTTTTAAAAGATTTATTTATTTATGCATACAAGAGCTGGGGTACAGGCCAGAGATTCGGCGGGTGAGAGGATTCACCAGAGACAGAATGGCGAACAGAATTGGTGGATCGACTGAAATACACTGTTGAGGGGAGAAGCGGGTGTCAGAGAGGTCTGCTGCACCATGTGGGCAGCTCCCTGGACGACCAATGATGGAACTCATGCTGCAGAGGCTGCGGGTTGCTTCATAGTGCAGTGCTTAACACGTTGCGCCACCAGGGAAGCCCTGGTTAATACTTTTCAGTACCTTTTCATGAACATCTTTTCTTCTCTCTGCTTAATATGGATGTGTCTCAAGGATCAATCCATATTCTTCTTTCTTTGGATCTATAATTTGTTGTTGTTCTCATGCTGGATAACAAATTTAAATATCACTTAACAAATTACAAATTTTATAAATACCACCCAAACTTTTCCACCAAATTCCAAATTTGTATATTTAAACGTCTTTTCATATTTCTACTCAATTATCTTATAATCAACTTAAATTCAGCTTGACCAAAACTAAATTTTATTCAGCCTGCTGTAAACTTCCCATCCAAATTGAAGACAACTATATTCTTTCACGTTAAATATAAAACCTTTGGAATTATTAGTGATCATTTTCTTTCTTTTACACCTCATGTTTGATCCCTAAGGAGTTCTTGTTGGCTCTACCATCAAACTACATTCAGAATCCACCTACTTCTTACCACTTGCATTGCTACATCCCTGGCCCAATATCAGCGACTTGAGCTGGCCTTCTCCACTCGGATTCTAACTGACTCTATACCTACACCTCATTATACAAAATTCTTTCAATACAGCAGCTGGGTTGATCCTTTGTTTTTTACCCCCAAGAATGAGAGACCTACTTACATATTTAATATTTGTTTGAAATATTATTTAAAATTATATTGAGGGGTCTCCCTGGTGGCACAGGAGTAAAGTCTCAGCACTATCAAGCTATTGCCAGCCACGGTCTGAGTTCAATCCCTGGGCAGGGAGCTAACCCACATGGCGCAACAGACCTCTGCTGTCTGCCAGCTGCTCCCCTCAGCAGTGTGTTTCTTTTTCTTTTTTTTTTTCAGCAGTGTGTTTCAATAGATCTACCTGTCTAGCTCCCCATTCTCTCTCTGGTGAGTCCCCTCACCTCCCCCCACACCTCTGGCCTAGACCCAGTTCTTATATACATAAACAAAATCTTTAAAAATAAATTATGTTGAAATTAATGTAAATAAAGCCAATCATTTTAGCATGTACAACTCATTGGCACTGAGTGAGTACATTCACCATGTTCTGTAAGTACCTTGATTAAGTTCCAAGACATTTGTGTCATCTCAAAAGAAAACTCTATACCCATTAATCAGTAATTCTCTTTCCCCAGCTCCCTTGCATCTCCTGGAACCATCAGTTGTTTTCAGTGCCTATGAATTTACCAGTGCTTGATATTTCATATAAATGGAATTATAGAATATGTGATCTTTTGTTATTGTTTCTTTCACTTGTATTTTCAGGATTCATCAATGTGATAGCTTGAATCAGTAGTTCATTTTGTTTTATAGCCAAATAATATTCCATTACCACACATACACACCCCTCATTTCATTTACCCATCCATCCATCCATCCATCAGTGGGCATTTGGTTTGTTTCCAGCTTGAGGATATTGTAAATAGTGCTGTTATGAACATTTGCATACCAGTATTTGTTTGGGTACATCTTTTTAATTCTTAATTTTTGTATTTTTTAATTTTTAAACAATTACAAACTTACAGAAAAGTTCAAGAATAGCAGAGACCGTTTATTTTCCTGAATCATTTGACAGTATGTTGCTGTTCTAGGTTGTAGCTTTCCTCAATACTTTAGCACTATTTCCCCACACATGAGAACTCTCTCTTAAGTAACTATTACACATAAGAATTGGCATATTACTGTAAGATCTTATTCGGGTTTTGCTAGTTGTCCTAATAACGTCCTTTTAGAAAAAGAATCCGGTGCAAAATCATGTTTTGCCTTTAGTTGCCAGGTCTTTTTAGATTTGTTCAGTCTGAAACAATTCTTTTTTCTTTTACCTTGACTCTTGAAGATTGTGGGCAGCTTGTTTTTTTACAATGTCCCTCAATCTGCAGTGTCTGATATTTCCTTAAGATTCAATTCAGACTATATATCTTGGTCAAGGACATCATAGAAAGGAGCTGTGTCCTCTCAGATGACACATGATTTCAGTTGCTGGTAAGGTACATGCTTTTCCCAATTGTAATTAACAAGTATTTTGCAGGGAGATACTCTGAAACCTTGTTAACAACCCACTTATCACCAAACTTTCCATTAATTCTTTATGTATATCAGGATGGTCCTATAATTTCTTACTTTATTTAATGGGTTCTAAATATTTCTATCACTGTTTATTTTTATACTCAAATTGTCCCATATTTTGCCAGCGGGAGCCCCTTCTGGTCAGTTTCTATGTCCTTTTAACATGTCAGTTCTTCTAGGATTTCTTTGATTTCTAGTACAAGAAGATGTTCCAGATTCATTAATTTGTAAGACCTTGGCGTCAGTCACTCCATTCATTTCCATTAAAGTGAAATGTAGCAGTTAGAAGTCATGACCTGGATGATAGAAATGCTCCTTTAGGGGATGTGTATGTATTTGTATATATGCACCTATATATACAAACATCCATTCTAGAATATCTCCATGACTATATTGAAAAATCAAGATTTTTACAACTACCATTGAACAACACAGGGTTTATTCTCATTTTCTCCCTTCCATATTTGCACCTCACTTCTGTAACCAGAAGAAACTTGGCTCCCATTAATCTTTAATTTATTTCACTATTTGTAACCACTTTTCCATCTGCACCACCACCCGCTGTGTTGCTTTAAAATCCTCCTCATCCAACTTGGGCTCTAATATCATTTTCTGGGCTGCACCCCCTACCTCCCCCACACAGATGCTCTCTTCATCCAGCTTGGGCAAGATTCCCTGCAGTGGACCCCCACTCTGTAGACACTCCCTGTGCTGCCCCTCAGGCTGAGATTCCTTACACCAGGCCACCACGTGGTGATCCTCATCCCTCACCGGCTCCCAGGCCCTACATCAGCTCAGCCCACCCTGCAGAGGCTCTGTTTGCCCTGCTTGGGCCCTAACACTGTGATTGGTGACTGAAGCCAAAGACTTTTACAGGTGGTCCCAGCCTCCACCCCACTCCCCAGGAGGTGCTGGTGAGAATAGATAGCCCCAGGGCAAATGCAAACAAAGAATGGGGGTGGATGGAGACTCTGATAAGAAATAAAGTGTTTGGGATTTCAAAGTTTTCAGATCTGGGCCTCCCAGGTGGCACAGCTGTTGAGGGCTGGGTTGCATAGCTGCCCACAGCCTCTGTGGCTCCCGTTCGATCCCCGGCTGCTCCCCGGCCACCAGAGGAGGGTCCCACATGGCACGCAGACCTCTCCTGCCGCCCGCTGCTCCCCTCAGCAGTGTACTTCGGTCCTTCTGCCTGCTCTGCTCCCCGCTCTGGCTCTGGTGAATTCTCTCACCCTCCCACACTTCTGACTGTACCCAGTGCTTGTATAAATAAATAATAAATAAATCTTTAAAAAAAAAAATCCTTGTTTAAAAAAAAAAAAGTTTTCAGGGTCAGCCGTTTCTGCCCCCACCATGTCCTTCTTCCAGAAGGCTGTTGCAGGCCTTTGAAGGACATGGAGAGGCTTTCTGCAGCCAACCTCAGAGAGGAAAAGTTTGGAGGCTTTGCAGGTAGCTAAGCGACTGAAACTGTTCCCAGCTTTGCTGCTGTGACAGCCTGGAAGGAAAAGGCCAAGACCTGGAGTCAGGCACTGTTATAGAGCAACCCCGATATTAAACGGGTTCCTGGCTGTGGGTCCTCACCCGCGCGCTTTAAAGGGACTTATGAATACTCTACTACAGACACACGCAAAAGGGTTAATAAAAGGTTTATTTACAAGAGAAAAAGAAATAAGGAAAATGTACAACTCAGGGAGAAAATAGGGAAATAAAGTCTTTAATGCGTCCTACCTGATCCGACGACCTGGAAACCCAAAGTCACTCTCAGAGCTAGACGGACGCCACGAGCTGGCCGAGTGCCCCAAAATGGAGAGAGCCCCAAAGCCCACATGTCTGCCTTTTGTATCCACCTGGCTGCTTAACCCCACCCTCAGGTCCCAGCCACCTTCCCTTTAGTGGTGATGGGATTTGAAATTCCCAGTGTCTTTGGCTTTGACCTGGGGTGGGGGTAGAGTCCACAAAGCCTGTATGGAATTTGCTTTGGGGCAGCCTTTTCCCCCTAACACTGGGGTGGGGGTGGAGTCCACAAAGCCTGTATGGAATTAGATTTGGGACAGCCTATTTCCCCTAACAGCACCTCCCTGAGCTGTGTGAGTGTAGCTGTTTGTTGGGTTGTTGGGCTGCTGCAGCTGCTGTTTTGAGAGTGGATTGTCTGGCGCTGTGTTGGAGCATCTCAGCAGCACCGTGAGCATCTTCTCTTGTGTCTTCTGCCATCTTTGTGAGTTGGCTCTCGGCCTATAGTCTAGCTGCCATGTGCTCCAGAGCCTCAGTGGTGGCGTCTTGGGAGTGTGGCCTTTTGTTCAGGATAGGAGCTCTGTGCCCTCAGTGGTGGGAAGATGCTATCTTGGCAACCTTTGTGTATAGGACTTTAAGACATTGGATACTGCTTCGGGTGAGGTAAACAGCCATTGGTGTCCTCAGTGACTCTTTGTTTTCCCTGGCTTGCTAAATAAATCCCATTATTGTTGTTCTCTGAACCTGAGTAGTCTTGCAATTGTGCATGTGCAAAGTGACTAGTAAACTATTTGGGCACTGTCCTTGGTCAGTTGTAGTACCTCTTCCTGCCCCATATCAACACCATGGCTTCCCGTGCCATCCCTGTGCCAAACTGGGCAGCTTTAACAACAAGAGTCAACTTTCTTACAATTTTGGAGGTTGGACATCCAAAGTCAAGGTATCAGCAGGTCTGAGTTCTTCTTGACTTGCAGATAGCTTTCTTGTCACTGTGATTTTTCTTATGTGCTGGCAAATCCTTGATGTCTCGCTATATGTTCTAATTTCCTCTTTATATAAGGATACTGATAAGATTGAATTCATGCCCATTTTAAGGATTTCATTTAAATCTATGCCTTTAAAAGTCCTATCTCCAAACACTGTCATGTAATGAGGTATTGTTATGTTAGGGCTTCAAATTATAACTTATTTTGGGGGGGTGGAAGGGAGTGATAATTGAGTTGATAACACTTTACCAACTAATGTAATATTGAGATTTGTACCAACCTGGCACTTCCGATTCCTATTATCTTGTCCATTTTTATTTTCATAGATCTGGTCAACTTCTAGCATAGTATATAGTTTGATTAATAGATGTGTATTTTTGGTGGTCTGTATCCCTAATGAGAACATAACTTCTACTGGGTCAGGAACAGCACTTAATATATAGTAAAGACTCCATGCATAGTGTTGAATGAGTGAATTAAATTAATTTATCCATTTACTATTGATGGCCATTTGGGTTATTTCTAGTTTGGTGCTATCATAAGGAGTGTGCTATGAATATTATTTAAAAGGTATCCTGGAATGCATATGTATCAGTTTATATAGTATATCCAAGGAGTGAATTGCTAGATCATAAAGTACCTATATTGTATTAGCTTGAGAGGGTTGACTTAACAAAATACCCCAAACCAGGTGACTTAAAACAACAGAAGCTTCTCTCTGGAGTTTTAAAGTCTGAAATCAAATATCAGCAAAGCCAGGCTTTCTCCAAAAGCCATAGGGAAAGGGACTAGGAAAAAGAACTTCTTTGCCTCTTCCTAGATGCTGGTGGTTGTGCTTGCAAAGGATGCAAGAAATCCTTTCATTCCTTGAATTGTGGCAACCATATTCCAGTCTCCATCTCTGACTTTTCCCTGTGTCTCCGCATCTCTGTCTCCAAATCCCCCTCTGCTTTCTCTTAAAAAGATATTGGTCACTGGATCAGGGCCCACTCTGTATGACTTCACTTTAACTTAGTTACATATGTAAGGAGCCTATTTCCAAATAAAATCAAATTCAGATACCTTGGGTAAGGATAGGAAAATACCTTTTTCAGGGACACCATTGAATCCCAAGTATTTGTTTATTTACCATTTGTAGATCAGAGCTTCCTGTCTACAAATGTTTTGGAACATTTTCTAAAATGGTTGTGCATATGAACACTGCCCAACTCTGCATGCCCTCTCCAACACTCACTGTTAGACATGTTAATTTTAGCTAACTTGGTGATTGTGGTAGTAGTTCATTGATGGTGTTATTGATATTTTAGAATTATCACAAAATAATCGCTGTATTTGTGTTTTGATTGCATTATTGCTATAAACCAATTAAGCAATAATTAATATCTTTGCGATAGTGTTTTCCAACCCATGAGCACAATATATTATGTTATTTGGTCCTTAATATTGCTCGAAGTTTTGTAAGTTAAATAATTGAGTCTCTCCAAATACTTCCATTTCTAGTTGAGGTTCAGACCCTTAAGTGTGGCCAGAACTGTATAGAGGCATTTCTACGTTTACAGACTAAGCTTAATGCAGATTAGGTATTTAGTTTTTTTCTCTTCTCACCTGTGGGCTTAGGCGAAGGATCAAATTAATTCAAGACTAAATTTAGGACTCCATTTTCTCTACCTAAGTGAGTTATGAATTAGAAAGCACTAGTCAAAACCCATTACTAACTCTTCTTATGCCCTGCCTTTTCTTTTTTTTAAATTTTTTTAATTTATTTTTTACATCATTATTCATTTTTAAATAATGTTTGTTTCCTCCCCACTCCTCAGGTATAGTCCCCAAGAGTTTCCTTCACCAATGCACCTGTGCACCATCACCTCAGTCCCCTGTGCTCCTTCCTCCCTCCCTCTGATCCCTCTCCCTCCTCCTCCCCTGTAGGATGTCTCTGGTTTATAATTGTCTGTTTTTGTTTTGTTGCGTTTTGTACTGTTATCATTTTTTTACACTGATGTCTTATTTGGTTCCCCTATACTGCTGCTACAAGTGAAACCTGTCTATATATACAAGAATTTTAATATATTCACGTATTCTGCTCAGTGCCGAGTGGTCTGTATTCTTAGTGAAGGCTGCGTCAAATACAGACATTCAGTGTCATCCTTGACCCTGCTCTCATTCTTCTAAGTTTGGTTTCTACAACCTTGCAGCATGACTTTTCATTCTCATCTCAGCGGCCCTTCTCCCCCTACAACCTGCTCTGGTGCCCCAAAATTTTCCTGGTTGGTTTTTCTTGCCAGGGCTATGGTCACAATGTTTTGTATCCCCTCCCCCCTTAGATATATTCCTATTTCCTTCTGTTGAAACACTCTGGCCCCATTTGTGACCAAGTTTAATACCAAAAGTCCTTTCCAACTATTACACTTGTCCTAAAATTTTAACCAACTTGTTGTGGGTGCTATTTTTTAGAAACCTCTGATGTGGATCACTCTATTGTTTCTTTTGGGGAAGGTGTCTTATACCATTTCTATTTTCCTGTAACAGAAAATAGACATTCAGTATGTAACTGAGAATGAATAAGGCTATTTGAAAAGTCAGAAATAAAAGGAGCCCTCTTTCAGTTATTAGCTGGTTTTAACCCTTCCGTAGTTGCTGATTTTAACATGCAATGATATAGCATATTAGTTATTTCCACTTAACCAGGTGCACCTCTATATACATATGCCTAGATATTACCAAAAATGCCCTTGATTTACCCTGAAATAATCTTATATTCATTTGAGAGACAGCGAGATACAAAGGAATTTAAAAATTTTGCAATATGCATTTTGTGGCGAGCTGTAAAAGGAGGAAAAAAGAACAAAAGCAGTGCATATTTATGAAGTAACTGTGCAGTTTGACCAGTGAAGTTATGTTTAGAAAGATGTCCACAGCAACAAAAAGGGAATCATATATAGCAAGGGGTGGGTTTGTGTGACACAAGAGAATGAGAGAAGCGAAATGTCTGGGATTAGATGATGCTTTTTATTGGGCTGGGATTCACATTAATTATTCTGCTCGTTCAATATAAGAGGTTAAAGACTGTGAAGAATGTGAAGCAAATATTGTGAAGCAAATATCTTGCTGCTAAAATGGTAGTGACTCGAATTTTTTTAAATGAGCCTGGGGTTTCCTTCCCTGCTTTGTGTAACTCTAGGGACACCATGGAACAGCCCATTCAATCTTCCTGACTTAAACATCCATGCAGTTGGCGCCTCCTGGGTGTTTAGCGCCACAAATCAGGCAGAGTGGGTATGGTACTGCGTGCTTACAAGAAAATCGCTCACCTGGGGAGGAGGGAGGGCTCAGGAATTTGCAGCTCTTTAGGGTCCCCCAGGAGCCTAGAGGCTTCATGTTGGATACCAAGAAGATATGAGATGCTAATTGCTTGTATTAATGAGTTGTTAGCTTATGTGTGTTCAATTAGATAAGTGCATATTTACATATAATGTAATAGTGTGATATTTATATTGAGTACTACAGATATATCAAGTATTATACTATTACCTAATGTTAAAAAAAATTCACCATGGCTCCCATTCAGAAGCAGGTTGTATGCCCATTATGAATTTGGATAGTGTGAGGGCAATTTCAGAAAATAGGAATTTAAATTTGCAACATTCAGGAGACAGAAAATAGGAGTTATGTTCTCATTGACTTATATACAGGAGGGCAAAAGAGACACATACCTACTCACACAGATGTTCATTCATACAGCATCTGTGTTCTGAGAACCTGCTCTGCTCCTGATGCTGAAGGTCCAGAGGTGAGGCTGATGACCTGTCCTTGCTCCCATGGGATTCATAAGTCTAGTGGTACAGTCATGTAGCATACCAAACAACCAATTAAAGATGCGTATGACTCATTCAAACAACACATTGAATAGGCACTGTGGTTATACCCAGGGCAGAGAATGGGTGATTCTTAACCAGAACCAATAACCTGCCAGTCAAACATCCCACTTACTTTCCACAAACAAAAGAAAGGATTTCTAGCTAACCCCACCCATAGTATGGATTGCTCTATTTCATAAAAACAATTTTCAATTTTGTAATAAAAAGTTCTCTTTGATTTTGTTTGGTTGTTTTAGATGTTTGGACACAAGTCAGGACCAGTGTTCAATTTTCTATGTTTTTATTTCTGTACCTTGGCAAGGCAATGGATTTTTGTGGGTGAATTAGGCACGCCACCTACACTGTCCTTTCATACTCATCACATTCTCCTATTAATT
Organism: Talpa occidentalis; assembly: GCF_014898055.3. Lineage (NCBI taxonomy): Eukaryota > Metazoa > Chordata > Mammalia > Eulipotyphla > Talpidae > Talpa > Talpa occidentalis. The sequence goes on along the minus strand of NW_023601433.1, from coordinate 63,854,629 downwards.
TTTATTTTGAAGTTCTTAACATATGAATAAATTTTCCCTTTTTAGTTACAAACATACCATATACCCCCATTATTTATAATAGCATTGCATAATATATTCATAGTTTAAAATGACCCTTCCTTTCAAATGTAATTTGAATTTGCTAGTATAAATATTTTGGCACTAGAGAGAGCATTTTTAACAAATGGGTGGCATTTAAGCTATTTTATTGAGATGACATGAGCCCAGAAAGCTGGTTGGGATTTACAAATACGATTTGATTTATATTTTATGTTGTAAACCAGGACCAGGAGAACTACTAATTAGAACCATGAGTCAAAGCTGTAGCAAGTACTTATTGATTCAGATCATGAAAAGACCAGAATGATCAAAAGCAAACATCTATCTGCCTCTTCATCCAGAGTTCAGAGGGTTAAGGGCTATTTGTCACAAATCCTTGGATGTTAGTTCCTACTTTGTAATGAAGAAGACAATTAACATCTCTATCCATTCGCTGCCAGGATGTTGTATATTAATTAGCAAAATCACTCAATTAACAGCACTCAATAAAATATGCCACTTATTTTTCTCCTTTCCTCATCTAATTGGACACAAACAATTGGACATATAAACAACTGCCACATGGAAGAAAGCCTAAAATGCATACTTTTTCATGATTCAACTGCAGTAGGGAAGGATACCCTGGTATTTAAAACAAGGGATGGAATAATATCCATATAGTGAAATGATCAACTCAAAATTTTTATATCATACATTGTAACCTTATACAAAAAATTTGCGTATATAGAAATGTCCTTTCGTTTTATACATTTCTGAGACTTAGATTAAATAACTGCATAAGGCCACACAGCTGTAATTAGTAGGAAAGCTCAACTTCTAACTTAGGGTGGAGTGTCTTTAGAATTTGGAATTTTCTTACCACTATGCTTGTTGGCCTCCCAGAAATGCATAAAGTTACAGTAATCAGAGATGTGGTTAAATATTCATATATGAGGTTATTCATCTTAGCATTATTTAAAATAGTGAAAAATTGGAAATAGCAAAAATGTCCAACAGTTGAGAAATGGTAAATAATTTATAATATAAGGGAATATTTTTCCACTATTAAATCATGTTTTCAAAAAAACCCAGCCATTTGAAGATACTTATAATTCTAGCAAAAGAGTAAAATCAGATTACAAGTCAATGGGGAGAGTACGAGTCTATTTTTTTTAAAGAAAAAGATATATATATATATATATATGTATGTATACACACACATACATAAAAACACACAACATTTGAAAATCTATCAATGTAAAAAAAAATCAATACTGGAAGTAAAGAGACCAAAACAATATCAGATATTTCTTTTTCTTGATTTTGGATAATGAGAGATTCTAATTCTCTTCTGTATTGTCAAAGGTCTCTATAATGATTATATATTAGTTTTATAATGAGATGATAAATTATATTTTCCAAAAGACATGTATAAATAGAACATTTCAGCTTGTTGAAGATCTTCTGTCTAACCATTCAACAAATATTTATTGAGCACCTTGAATAATCCAAGAATCAAGATAGACTATAAAGTTGCAATGCATGGGCTCTGCCTTCAGGGTGATTCCGTCCAGTCAGGAAGTAGAGTAGGGCACACACATTGAGTGTGTAAGGTCTGTGTTTTCAATATATACTCAACACGTCTTACATTTTAGATTCTGCCTTCATCTCTTTTAATCCTTATCCCACTTCTGTGAGGCTGATTTTTTTACGCTTGTTATACTCAAGTAGTGTAATATACAGAGAAAGCTGCCGGAGGTAGTTGAGAGTCCTGGCCAGCTGGCTCCAAAAATGTCTGCTGGTCCCACTGCTCTTGTGGTTTTTCAGGGTGAAAAACTGGAGTCCAGGATGATTTATCTCTGTGTGAAACCAGAATAGCACTTTAAAAGGAGAGATTGATCAACTTTGACAAGTTTGATGGTCTGACTCCCTCCAACCCCCATATCCCTTCAGGTTAAACCGAATTGACAGATTGTTTTATTGTCACCTCAAAACCAGAAACTGATAGGAAATGAGTGTGTGTATCTCCTCAGTGGTATTTTTGGAATGACCATATTTAATCATTTACTTGCCTATTTATCCATTCACTATGTACCTTTCACATGTAGGTGGAAGAACTGACACCAGCAGAACTGACACACTTTATCAGAAGGATTTGCTACCCTCTAGATGTTCACAGTGAGGATAACCATCTGAACAATCAATTAATGTATGAATGAATTGCTCTAAGAGAGGGGGTAGAGATAGGCTGAGACCCTGCCAAGAGGGTCTAACTAACTCTCCCTGAGGAAACCAACTAATGTAAGCTTGCTGAGGGCAGTGCCTCATTTCCCTTTCTAACACCTATGGAACTATCAGTTCTCCATGAAATAAAAGCTCAATAAAACTGTTAAACCATTCAAGCTGAGGAATTCAGGAGTCAAGGAAGGTTAACATTTAAATTTACATAACCATGCTAAAAATTTTCTACTTGGTCTTCTACTTAAAATGCCCCCCTCCCCCATTACAAAAGAACAGTTTCTCCTTCTTAATCTCAGGTCAGTTACAGACGTAGAGAACACGAGAACACACGGCCATCTAATCTACTTGAATTGGGTTCATAGATGTCGGGACCTTCTCTATGCTTCGTAAACCAGTGTTACCTATGTTACTCCTCTTCCCAATTAAATAACACTTTCTCTGCTACAGACCACCTTTGCCTGCCAATGAGATTTTAACTCAGTCTTTATTCAGGTGGTTTTTACCACAAGTACTTTCTCTATCCCTTTACCCAATCTTTTTTTAAACACAAGACCCACTTCACAATAAAACTTAAAAAAGCCATAGTATGTGCTCTGTTTCCAAGTTTGTCAAGATACTTACATGGGAGTATTGTAGAAATTTGGTCAGTAAATTAGAAAATCTAGAAACAGCTAACCTACTATCCATCGAAGATTATTTCTATGAAGTTGGGAATCTCAACATGATAAAATACTGTGTAGCTATTGTGAGTGTGAGTATCGAGCATTGAGGCACCCTTTTCTACCTACATGTGTTTGGATTTGAATTATCTCACATGCCAGGTTTGCATTATTTAGCACCAGCCTCCATCCCCAAGAAATGTTATATCTGAACACTTCCCACTGTCTATCTTTTAGCTTCATTAACCTTTTACTTCCTATCCATCTCATTTCTACTATGAAATCTTTATGCTGGCATTTTTCTCCCTACATTTCTCTGTGGCTGACTCTTTCTTGCCTATCAGTCCCCACTTTGAGCAATCTTTCACACATAGTCTTAGCTACCTAATCCAGGGGTCTGCAAACTTTCCCAGTGAAGGGCCAAAGAGTGAAGAATTTAGTCTCTGCAGTCCAGGAGTAATACCCTCAACTCTGAACAACTGTTCTCGTGGAAAGTTGATGATCTTTTAACATTTAGAAATATAAAAAAACAGCCTCCTGACTGTACAAAACAAGATGGTAGGCAGGATTTGGCCATTGTTTGATTTCTGATCTAATTTAAGGAAACCTCTCTGATCATTCTTGATCACAAAAAAAGTGCTTCCTTTTTATCACAGCACTTATCACTTGCTACTAATTTTTGTGTGTCTGTTTGTCTTCATGCCACAGAGCAGGAGCAGAGCTTATTTTGTTCACCATTATATACCTAGTACCTATGAGGGTGGTTAGCACATAGCAGTTGCTCCACAAATGTCTATTGAATGAATAGTTAATTTTATTTTTTTTAAGATTGATTTATTATGCATACAAAAGCTGGAGTACAGGCCAGAGGCATGGGGGCGGGAGGCGTGAGCAGGTTCACCAGAGACAAAGTGGGGAACAGAACAGGCAGATTGACCAAAGTACACTGCCAAGGGGAGCAGATGGCGAGTCAGGAGAGGTCTGCTGTGCCATGTGGGTTGCGGGGATGGAACTCAAACTCGTGCTGCAGAGGCTGTGGACAGCTTCACAGGCTGCATCTTAACTCTTGTGCCACCAGGGAGGCCCAGTAGTTAACTTTAAAGTCAGGCTATATGCTCTTTTTTGGGGGGAAGGGCATGGGAAAATCATCTCAGCATGATTCAGTGTACCTAGGAAATTATCTTGAATTTTTGTTCTATGAATGAAAGAGCTCTTCAAATTTAGCCTGTGCTAATATGATTTTGTGCAAGCTAACTTTGAATCAATTGCTATATTTTCAAAGGAAACAAGAGTAGAACCTTTGTCTTCATGAATTTAACATTTGTAGTTGTCTCTTTGCAAGTGACGCAGAAGTTCATGACATGAAATAATTTACAATTTTGCTGAGAGGTTAATTTGAATCCTAGAAGCTGGTGAACAGGACTGAGTCTCTTAGAGACTAATGTGACCAGAAACCAGTGTGCAGCCCAGGATGCACACATTTAGGTGTGGGGTAGGGCTCAATTTGTGATCTTGTGTGTATATGAAAAATGTTTTCTTCTGCCAGAAAATAGATAAATGATGCCTGAAATGAAGACAACTTCTAGAATGATGAGGTAAGTGAAGGAGATAAAAAAATATATATTAATTCTTAGCCAGAAAATAGACCTTTTGGATAAAGAGTGAAATGTGAAACTCATTGGTGACTAGAATCTATGATATAAACAAGCCAGCCATATGCTCTTTATGAAAATTAGAATAAAGCAAAAGTTGTGAAATGGGCTCAGTGAATATTTCAGCCAGGACAGAAGCTGATCATCAAGTGAGAGTTGGACCATCTACATATCCTTTAGCAGTTATATGAAACTGCATTATATATGGAAAATTATATTTTATAATGATGTATATGAATATGGGCATTTTCAAAGGTTCCAGGACTCTCCCTCATGAGTTAAAGACTCTGTTGTTATTTAATGAGCTCACAGGGAGCTGGCAGCTTCACAAACAAGAGATGGAGGTTAACCTATAAAAAAGAATTAATTAGGATATTAATGGGGGCAGCATTTAAAGGTAGAGGACGCTTTGTCCTATTGTTGAAGTATCCAGTTCTCTGCTATTCCCTCAAAACTCCCCTTCACAGTTCATTCTCATTGATGTGTGTTGTGGATCCCTTCTCAATTCTCCTGCCAGCCATTTTCCCGGGGAAATGCCATACCATTAACAAATGCCTTACTGTTTAATGTTCTCTCTGAAAGTTCAGAAAATGACACAGACAATGTCTAATTATTAGCTTCCACAGTATGACCAGTGTCAACATTGTTACATTATGCATAATTTCATAGACAGAATCTGTTTTACTTAAATACCATCAGATTAATTTACTTTGGATCAACAGGCAAGCTGGTAACAATTATAAGATGATTGTATAGACAGTCTATTAAGGGCAAATCCATTTCATAAAAATGATCAAAATGTAGTAGCATAATATTTAATATATTAACTGGTGTGTTTCATTCCTGACATTGCCATGTACATCTTGCCTTTCCTTGATTCAGTCAATGTTATGCCACTGGTTAATCAGTTAAAATTGTTCTCTTTCCACATTTGCATGACTTGATCTACACTCAGAGAATAAGAGTATGATTCTTAACTTTGGCATTTTAAAAGCCGAAAACCAGGCATCAAATCTTTTCAGTTGGAGGAATAAATAATTAGGCAGTTTTTATTATTCATGGAAATAAAAATTGTCTGAATGGGGGCTGGAGTGGAAGTCAGAGGACTTACATATGTGTCTCCAAGAAAGGGGCCATCACTCTACTCCTGTTCCAGAATGAAAATCCCTGGATGGGAATGAGATGGGAAGAAAGAACTTCAAATTATTTTGTTGAAAGCAGAGATGAATTTTTCCCTGTGCTTCTTGGGTAGAACCCAAGGAAGCCACAAAACCTCAGGTCATCTGCTCTGTGGGGATCATATTTAGTCATCCATTCACTTTTTTCCCCCCCATTCCTCATGTATTTTCTACTCTCCTAGTGGTAGGCACCGTGTTTAGCATTAGGAATACTAATGTATAGATATATGGTGTAGGAGCAAAAATGTAATGTCTGATACTCAACAAACCTCTTTGCCCCTATTCTGCCCTGTTAAGCTAAAGGTAACTCTGTCCAGCTTTCAGATAAAACCTTGGTAACATCTTCAATTTATCTTTCTCTCGCACCTTGGATTCAATCCAACAAGAGATTCTCTTGGCTCTACCTTATGTATCCAGAATCCAAACACTTCTCTCCACCTCCACTGCTACTCAAATAGCTCCAAACAAGTCGTCTTGCTCCATACCTCTCCTATGTGTGTCCCCAACATAACAACCGAAGTTCCCTTCCAGCTGAAGTCAGTTTATGCTACTCTGCTTAAAACTCCACCAATTCCCCATCGCATTAACAGTAAAAACCAACTCAAACTCCCCATTGCCTTTCTGAATGCCTCTCTTTTTTTTTAGTCTGCTTTTGCCACACTGGGGCACTGGCCTTCTTGCTGTTTCCTGAGTAGGCTTGCCTAGGTCCTTGGTACTTTGTACCTGTTGTCCCCTCTGCCCTGAATACCCTTTTCCCAATGACCCACTTGACAGACTTCACCTCTCTCAAGTCTTTGCTTAAATATGGTCTTCTTGGCGAGCTATAGTCTAACAAGCTTTTTTAAAATTTCACTTTGCCGGCTCCTATCTGGACCTCTAGTTCTCTTTACCCTGCTCTACTTAATTTCATAGCATGCATCAACTTCTAACTTCTTATATATACAGTTAGACATGATTATACTTATTATTTATTATTGATTTTCTCATCCCAGAATGTATGTACTCCATGAATCCAAGAATTTTATCAGTTTTGTTCACTGATATTTCCCAAGAGTCTAAAACAGGATCTGGAACAGATTCTCAGGAAAATATTAGCTGGTATATTTTATTGATGGAATTCCTTCACTATAGTAAAGGAAGCATGGAATGATTTCACAAGCACTAGAAAGTAGCATAATTATCGTGGAAGGTCTAGTCCCATGGAGTTCCCTGACTCAGAAAGTCATGGGGGAGAGCTCAGAAATGGCTGGAGAGACTGGGAGATCAGAACAAGGGGTAGCATAGCAGCAAACACAGAGGATGAGTGACTAGGACCTACAGAATGAGGGTGATTCTGGTAACTGATTGTAGGGCAGGGAGGACAATTGGGCAACATGCATCAGACAAACCTACACCGTGCCAGCACTTTGTAAGGCCCCTGTTGTTTAGATGCAACTCTGGGTAAAAGACAAATTGTTTTTTTCTCCTGGCAGAATATGAGGGTTACAAATAAAAAGTAATATGACATATAGAAAATGTTATGTGTTTTGGGCACTTGACTTGAGATTTGTACCTTCTTTGTTTTATAATACATATTATTTTTTTAACAATATATTTTTTCCAGTTGTGTGATTTTATTTTTTATTTTTTTGGGAGGAAAAAAAATATTTTTTATTTTTTATTTTTTATATAATTGTTCATTTTTAAACAATATTTGTTTCCTCCACCCCCTCAGGTAGTAGTCCCCATAGGAGATTAGTACCTTCTACAGAAAAAAACTTGGCCAACCTCTGTGATTCCCCAGTAAACTTAGAGAAAGTCTACTATGTAATAACAGACATGTGAAGTATGGTCCTGAAAAATGAACAAATTAAGTAGAAAGGGAAAATGGTTGCTTCTGACCATTTCTTTCTTCATAGTATCATATACTATTTTAAACTATTCTTATTCAGAGTTTCAGATTGTGGTATAATTTCTCAGAAACTTATATTCATCCCAATATCCTGCCCTAGTTGGTTACAATAGGTATAGTATACACCTCACAGACAGTTAAATGGGCATTTTGCTTACATTTGTGTATTTGAAAAAACCCACTAAAAAGCTATCATACGTGACATGTTCTCTACAAATGAAATGCATGCAAGCAAAATTGCCAGCAGCCTCATAGATTTCTCCATCTGTGTTCTACTGAGATATCAAGAATAACATGTCCAAAATGGAACTCATCCTAACTTCTAAATCCACTTATCTTTTTCTTAACTTGGCTGAAGTCATCACTAGCCATGTAGTCATCCAAGCCAGAACTCTTGAAGTTCTTCTAATAGCGATACTTAGTGTGTGGTCTGCAGGTGCACGCTAGATCACAGATTAGCATCCTAACATGATACATATAGAAAGTGAAACTATTAGAAGTTTTTATAGCAATTTCACATTTCTGCAATATCCAAACATATTATCCTTTTATTTCATTGTATTTTATAAGAGTATTAGTTCATAGTGGGTGAGAAATTCCATAAATTAGACATCTCTAAAATAGTTTGAGTGCACTGTCCTAGATTGCTTCGTTTTCTTCAATACCTATCTAAGCAGACATCAATTCTGAAATACCTCCTAAATATATCTCAAATCCAGTGCCTGCTTCCCTAAGTTTAGACTTTCATTTCATACCTGAACATAATAATGGAGAGGTAACTACTTTCTTTCTCCTTAAACATAGCTACTCATCCTCTAAGCATGTCCCAAATTGCCTCCAGAACAATATTTTAAGGTCCAAATAGGAACATTTTCCATCCTGTTTAAAATTTAGCAGTAGCTCTCTGCTAGTCACAGAATAAAGTATATGTTCCTTTGTATGCCTTTCAAGGTCCTCCAAAATCTGGCCCTTTTCTAGTTTTTAGTTTAATCTTCTATCTCTTTATGCTCTGTAATCTATATCATGCATATCAAATTTACTTGTATTACTAAATACACTTTCTTTTTCAGAGCTCTGCATCTTCAAACCTTCTGTTCTATATAACTATAGTAACTGTCTGCATTTGCTCCTTGGAAAACTTCTATTCTGTAGCAGTCAGCTTAGTATCAAGTTGGGATTGAGATAATGGAAGCAGGGCACAATTCACTGACAAAAGGGAGTAAGAGCTTGAAAATATCTTTGCAGAAGAGAAGGTTCAAACGTGGGGTGAAGGTTTCTGAGCCAAATGAGAAATTAGGCATGGCTCTCAACAAGTCCAGATTTGGGAACAAGGACCAAGTTGGGTTTCACATGTTGTTTTGTTATTGAGGAGAAAAAACTTCAATGTCAAGAGAAAAGGCACATGTTATTTCCCAGCAATGACAGCTGGGGAGCCAAGTAGGATACAGACCAAAGTGTTGTCTGAAATCCCAACCAAGAACAGCAAATACTGCACCAATACTGAGGTCTCTTATTGACGCTTGAGCTAGTTGTGGCTCCCACATGACCATACGTAGAAGTTCTCACTCTGGGATGCTTGATGTAAAGGGATTGGACATGTTCTGTTCAGATATATTTTCTCATGCTCTTGGTGCTGTTTGCTGATGTGTGTATGCCTATAAATTTATTGGCTGGTAACTCACTGTATTGTAATTTTTTAATTTACATATTTCCCCACTCTGCTAGAATATGAGCTTCTAGAGTGCAAATTTATTTTCATATCCTCAGTACATAGCACAGCTTATTGGCAGATAACTGACATTTGAACAAATGTTTGTTGAATGAATTATTAAGTGAATATACACGTGCTTATTTAAGACATTCAAGGAGTAGATTTACAGCAACCTTTGGGTTGTTCTTTAGTATGCATCATAATTCACTGGAAAATCTTGGGCAATGTCGCACTCAGGTAGTGATCATTTGACTTTAGATACCAATAGCACTTTGCAGGGGAAATAGAAGCTACAACTAACATATAACACAACATTGACTTGTTCTTGGTAAAGACGATCAGGATTAGATACATATAAGAAAGGAAATTGCTCAAGTTATGATGAACTCTAGTTCAGAGGTCAGCAATTCTTTTCTAAAAAGGCCCACATAGTAAATATTTTAGACTTTGTAGGGTTTTAGAGTCTCTGTTGTAGCTTCTCAATGCTGCATTTGTAGTGTGATAGAAACCATAAATAATTCATGAATGAGTAAGCGTTCTAGTAAAACTTTATTTACAAAAATAAGCAGTAGGTCAAATTTGGTCTCTGAACTATAACTTGTCCACTGATTTTGTCAGCTCTTCCAGTATTTTATTATTATAAGGGATTGGATGGGAACAAGAGAGTAGATCCTGATGGTTACTATTTACCCTGTGATACTTACTTGACATTAGTTATCTTATTTATTCTTTATAGCGGGCTTTAAAATATATAGTATTCACCCATATGATGCACGAAAAAGTTCAGACTGATCACTTAAAACATAATTAAGTGTCCTTGATGTCAACCAAATCCAGGTGGTTGCAAAACTCATCCTTTCTTCATTAGAATGCACTGTCTCCCTTTTAGTGCCAGTTGACCCTTTGTTGTGACATTTGTCTCACAGTGTAAATTGTGAGCTGTTTACATTGGCTTTTATCCATCAAGAGAGGCGTGGTTGTGCTGTGTTAAGAAGCCCGTAATCTCATGAGTCTTAAGCACCAATGTAGACTGTGATATATTGCACTCCTAGGGAAGGATATGTAGACCTTACAGCTATGCAGACATTTGTATTTGTGATTCTGAGACGGGTCCGATCATTTCCAGAGAAAGCAGTGTATGCGGAGTGCACATGGGGTGTGTTCCTGCTCATATAACGTGTTCATCTCAGGTTATCAGGGGCCTTGCTTCATATTGTAGGTGCTCTGAGACCCAGACTGAGGGCTCCCCAACCACTGGGCTATCACTGGTACCTCTGGCATTGGGGTGGGAATAAAGCAGATCATGTGTACATTTTATAGGCTTCTGCCCAGAATCTATGCACATTAGTTCTACTCACTCTTCCTTGGCCAAAGTAAACCAGATGGTTTTATCTGACTTAAAGGGGGCATGGAATTTGCCATGTATCCAGGGTAAAGAAAGTTATAAATATAAGTAAATAAAATGATGACTGAGACTTTAATAGGAAAATTAAGATATTAGTTAAATAGATTAAATGTCAAAAGTTTTTATATCTGCAATTATGCCAATGTGTGTGGGAGAAACCAGAGGTCCAAACGCCTTCAGAACATTAATGTTAATATCATTTTATGTATTAATTATAAAAACATTCTTTTCTGGCTTATTTACGCCATTGTATACTTGGATAGTGAACACCTTCTCCAAATAAATTGGCCATGGGAAATGGAGGCATTTTTCAACGTATTGGATAGTGTTAAGTATCTTGTGGAATTGTCAAATGAGGGTTTGAAAAATTTAGTAATGCTGTAAGTAGCATGGCAGTATGGTTCTTGTGCATGGAAAAGCAGCATGAAGACAATATAGCCAATATGGAAACTAATGGAAATTAGGAAATTGAATTATGGGTAAATTTGGTTCTGGATCCATTGATACAAAGTCAGTCTGTCCTCAATGGCCCTACACGACTTTCACCCCCAGAACTGGGTTCTTTATTATTGTGTGTAAATTACCTTATGCTATAGCCCACCCTCTACCCCACCCCCTGAAACCCCAAGGACATGAATAACTGATAAAGAATAAAGAGTAATTTGCAAGGGCTCTTGCAATGACTAGTTTTCACCTGAACTTCAACCCAGAAGGAGCTATTCAATATTCAAACACCTTGAGACTTGGCTTGACTCATCACCTTGGACATGGGATGACTAAAGGCTTTCCAGACTTCAGGACTCATGCTTAATGCTTCTTATCTTTGGTTTCCATTGATACTTAGAAGTGGTTGGGAGGAAGATTTATGTCAGCAGAGCTTCTTGCCTCCATACAGGAACAGAAAAGGAAGTGCATGCATTCCAGGGTTCATGTTTCAGCTTGAAGGTGTTATGCATCCTGATGGTCACCCTTTAAGCTTCTGCTTATGGACTGGTGATATTAACATGACTCAGGATGTTCAATGGGGGTAGAAGTCTGAGATGATTCTGAGTTTAGCATATCTACCTCCTTAAACTGTGACACAATGTACACTGGCATATGTGTAAGCCCAGAAGTGCTGGACAAAAGTTGAGGCATCTCTTTACATCAATGGTACTTTTGATTAAAGAGTTATCTAAGTTGAATTTTTTTTAAAGATTTTATTTATTTATACAAGCACTGGGAACAGTCAGAAGCGCAGGAGGGTGAGAGAATTCACCAGAGCCAGAGCGGAGAACAGAACAGGCAGTCTGACGAAATACACTGCTGAGGGGAGCAGTGGGATGCAGGAGAGGTCTGCACAACATGTGGGACCCTCGCCCAGCGGCCAGGTATCAAAATGGTGCTGCAGAGCTTCGCAGCCCAGCGCTCAACCACTGCACCACCGGGAAGCCTCTAAATTGAATTTTTTAAGGAAGAATGAATCTACTCAGTTTAAGACTCCTAGTGAGTTAAGCTTGGATTCATTGTTGCTTCTTAGGTAATTTCATTGTCTTTTATTTTCCATTAAATTAAATAGGGAAAAGTTCACAAAAATCTGTCTTAATGTAACTTTAGAAGGACAAGTGAAGAAATTTTAATGAATTTTCTGTTGTTTTATGTCCAGAAACAATACCACAAATCGTAGCACCATAAGACATGCTAGACCAACGACTGTGCATCCAGCCAGCATCTTACCCTGGTTGTGATTCTAATCAACAGTTTTCAAGGACACTTCAGGTAGTGCCCCTTCATGAAGTCAATCTCGAAGATGCCAAAAAACTTAACTTAGGGAGGATCCATTATCTACTTTGTCTGATATCATTTTATGGATTCATAAAATTATAAAGAGTGTTATATGAGTTTTCTTGATTTCTAAAAACAATTTACTAATGCACAAATGTTTCCAATATATAAGAGAACAAACAAACCTATTAAACCTCTAATATTCTTGAAAAAAGGGAGCAGGGTCTTTTGAGCTTGTAACTGGATGTTATGTTTTTGTTTGGTCCTCTGGATTCCTGCTTTTCCCTTTGTCCCCTGGGCTGTTCCCTGTGAAGTTGACCTGTGTAGATTACACTGACCACCCTTGCTTGCCCCTGACTTCCATTAGGTTTCAGTCACTGGGAGGCACTGGCAGGAAATCAGATTGTAGGAAGAGAAAGGTTGAGGATTTATTCCCCTGGCTCCCTCTCTCCTTAATCTGAGGTTGGCAGGTTCTCATTTAACTATCAAAGACAGTTCCTGCTGAACCATCCTCTCTGTAGCCATCAACTCTCTCTGGCTTCCAGAAACTGTCTCCAGGCCCTCTCCTTTTGGTCTGATGCAGGATTTCTCTCTGTTGCTCTTCCCTTGTTACCACATCATCCTTTCTTTGTTACTCTTAACCCTGATTTCCCTTTTGAAAACACTTTAATAAATTCTCTTCAACAGCCCTTTTTGAGTGACCTGTCTGTTCCTCGCTAGTTCCCTGACAGATTCAGGGTGGCTTATATCGTTTGTTGGTACCCATTATGTACCTGAGATTGTGTGAAGAGGGGCTGAAAGACCATGATGGAGCTAAGTGGGTCTTATATTTTTAAGGACTGATTTTGATGAGCTCCACAGAGAATTTGCTGGTAGAATAATTAATGCCCAGTAGGAGGAAGCATATTTGGTGCCTCCCTATATGCCAGAGGATATTGAGCCTATGCAATTTATTGTATTAGCGTTCTGGAAGTCAAATATTCAAAATGAGTCTCACTGGGTTAAAATTAAAGTGTAAGCATGGATATATTCCTTTGGGGACTTGAGAAGAAAACCATTTTCTTCTATTACCTATTCTAGCTTCTAGAGGCACCACATTCCTTAGTCTCAATAGCCCTTTCCATCTTCAAAGCCAACAATAGCCAGTGGAGTCTGTCTCACCTATCATCACTCTGACTCCAACATTCCTGTCTCCCTCTCTTTCTTATAAAAACATCTGTGATTCCATGGGGATCACGCGAATGCCAGGATCATCTTCCAGTTCAGTGTCAATTGATTAGCAACTTAAATTCAATCTGCAATCTTAATTTGCACTTGCCATGTAACGTAACATATTTATAGGTTCTAGGGACTAAAATCTTAACGTTGGGGGACCATTGTTATGTTTTCAGATAGAGGTTGACAATGTAGAGCGGATGCAGCTCTAAAATATCATGTGATTTTGTATGTTTCTGTCATATGGCAAACACAGATAGGTTGAAGAGTATGACCTAGGAGTTCAAGGACTTTAAACTAGAGACATGGATTCTGAGAACTGCTCCACTTCCTGCCAGCCACGAGACCCTGAGAACACAAGAATTGTGCTAGACAAACTCTGGTACAATTCATATGACAAACACAGTGGATATTTCAATATGTGTTTAAAAAAACCCACACATTTTGAGTTCCAGTACTTGAAAAGAAGACTACATTTTCTGTTATTTAATTATGATTTCAGTGGAAAAGATTCAGAACTTCTGACCAGTGTGTACCAATATCTTTCCAACATTATCTGCATCTTATTCAAGCCAAGAATCATGCTTTGGTACCAGAACGCCTGTGATCTGTGAATTTTTCCTCTGAGACCCACCTACTGACTTTGCCAGAAAGTTGGTTTATATTTATTTAGTGAGATCATTATCTTTACTTAAAACCAGAATACCCCATTAAAATGGGAATTAGCTAGCTGATATCCCATAATAAAAGATTTTTCCAAGTCATAGAAATCAGTTCTTACCTCCAGCTGTTCTAATAGCAACCAAAATACAATGTGAAAATAATAAAAGAAAAACAATCCTAAGGTTTCTTAAGCAGAAGTGAAAAGTATTTTCCAATTCTCTTAACATATCCTATGTGGAGTTTATGACATGACATTACGGCTGCTGATACACAGAGAACTGAGGCTCTGGTTCAAAATGTATTGAAATTCAGAGTCATATTTTCTGTGCTGAGATAGCTGCTGAGAGTTTGGAACACATATTTTTTTGAAAAATGATATCAGACCTATTTCCTCAACCATTTATTTTTCCCTTCCAAAAACCACAGTAATAACCTTTTCTAACTACATAAAAACTGCATTCTTGCCAAAAAATTGCAACAGCATATGCTAATTCAGTGGTGTAGTAACTGCATGACTTGATATTATTGACTTAGAAATGAAGTCAGCCCTGAATCAGGGTTTGAATTTGGCCCTCTGAGCAAATTCTAACCAGGAAGGTTAAGAGGCACTGCCTGTGTCAAAGTCCAAGACTCCATCTCCTGACCAGGGAGGCACAAAATCCTTCTGAAGCATCTTGTAAAAGTCAAGAGAAAAAGAGGCTACAGGGAAGATAGAAGATGAGAAGAGACACACCTGACATCTTTAACATGAATGTATTCTGGTGTCAGCATGCAGACATGGTGACTACGTCATCTGGCATTTGGAGGCAGCTGTATGACCCCAAAGTAGGATTTTGACAGTGCTGTAGGTTTCTCTTCCTGCATTTTGGAAAACAGAAAAGAGTCTCACCTTCAAGTATTCTTTGAAAAGTCACCAGAACACAGGTTTCCTTTGTAACAAAGCGTGGGGAAAGAAGGGCTTAGAATACATCTCTAACCTTGGAGATTAGTGTTCCCCTCTGGTTGACTCAGTTCTACATTCAGATTTCAAGGGTTTGTTTTTATTTCTTCCATTGTGGTGTTTATAGTCCACATATGAGTGAAGTCATTGATATTTGTCTTTCTCCTTCTGAACATCTCACCTTGCATAATCCCCTCCAGCTTTACCAGTGTTCTCACGATGGCAAGATTTCATCTTTTTTTTTTTTTTTTAACACTGAGTATTATTCCATTGTGTATATAGACAACATCTTTATACACTTATTTGTCATTGGACACCAGGTTGTTTACATACATTACCTACTGTGAATTGTGTTTCAATGAATATAGAGGTGTACCTGTCCCTTCGAGTTAATGAGTTTGAATAATTTGGACAGATACTGAGGATTGGAAGTGTTATATTATGTGGCAGGTATATTTTTAATGTTTTCAGAAATGTCCATACTGTTTTCCCCAGGGGGCTAGACCATTTTACAATCTCACCAACAGTTTATGAGTGTTCTTTTTTCCCCTGTACTTGCCAACATTTTCCTTTCTGGTCTCTTAGATATGGGCGATTGTGAGATGGTATTTCATTCAGGTTTTGATTTGTATTTCCCTGATAATAAGTGACGATGAGCATTATTTCACCTGACTGTTGGCCATCTGTGTGTCTTCTTTGGAAAAGTGTCTATTCAGCTCTTCTGCCCATTTTTGATTGAATTGTTTATTTTCTTGATCTTGAGTTATATGAGTTCTTCATAAATTTGGGGTATTTACCTAAAATTATTCTATTCATGATCGAAGAAGACTCTTTCCCAACATGAAAAATATTCTGTGAGATTATAATACTTTCTTCTAAAGAATTTGTAAACCCTAAGGACAGATAAATTTGTTGGTCCAGTTGTTCAAGATCAAGCAGAGGAGAGTGTCTGGGGAATAGATTATAGGAGAGGTAGATTTTGGCAAATATCTGGGTCACTTTCCCATAGTGGAGTATATCAGTAATGGGGTGATGATGGACAGGAAATAGATTGTGCAATTGGAGCAGTCCTGATACCCAGAAGAGCAGGACAGTTCTGAATACTTATTTTGGGGCAAAGTTCAAAAGCGAGAACACATACATGGGTAATAAGAGTCAGAAAGGACAAAATTAATTACTTGCTTTATCCAACCAGTTTGCCCAGAGTTTTATTGAGACTTACAAGAAGTTATATTATCAACATGCCTTATAGAGTGAAAATTCAGTCCATTTGGCTCAAAATAACAGTTGTGATTATTTAGAGTTTGTGCAAAATGTTATTTGTGTTTCATCAAATTACCTTATAGTCATTAATTAAACAATTACTCAAATTAAAAATGTATCTCTTAGGAAAATGTTAAAAAAAAATCACAAAGAACATAATCCTCATTAAGAATTATTAGTCCAAGTGTGACAAGCTTCGTTTTGTCTTGTAGAAAACAGAGATATGATTTGGTGTTTAGTCAAAATAAATGGGTTATGACACATTCCACCCTTTAAAATGTTCCAGGGCTGGTGGGATAAAAGAAGGAGATCTGCAGATGGTATGCTGAGCAAAGGCATCTAATGAGCCTAGTGTTGCTACATAGCAACAGCATTAGCATTTCATTTGTTGGAATGAATTATTTGAGTTTTTCACTTTTTCAAAGGGCTTATGCACTGATCTTTATGCGACCGTATAACTAATGATTAAAAATGAGCAAGGGCTTGAAGAATAGGACTTATTAACAAAGGTCGCAGGACCTGAAATAATTAAACCTGGGAAAAAGCAATGGAGTTATTGAGTCAGGATTTTTCAGTGCCCGAATGAGGACTGTCCAGAAGATAGTAACAAGCTGTTCTTTCTCTCCATGGAATATATTAATAGATCTCAAAGGATGTCAACCTGAACTACAATAGGAGTTATTGGGGGTGAGTTATGAGAAAGAACTTCCTGCATATTTTGGCAGAGAAGACTAAAATAATTTAGCAAAGAAGATGTACAATCTCATTCCCCTATGAGTTATTTTCTTACCCCTCTCCCCAAATTAGAATCAATTCTCTTTGTCCTGCGAGACACAGGAATAGTCTTGTCTGAAAATGGGGACCAATTGATGTTCTGATGTCTTTTTCCAATCGGATTGGTCCTTGCATTCCGTGTGGTGTGCTGGATGCTGCATGCGCCTACCACTATTCTAAGACTGTAGGGCTTTTTCTTTTTATAAGAAAGATCTCAAATTAGAGGTTGAAAATGTAAAAATAACGATTGCCTTAGCCCTGAGGAACTCTTAGAGCATATCCATTTTCTTTGCTTCCTATAACTACAAGTTCATTATTAGCAAAAGAAATTTTACTCACATTTCCTTGCTTGCTCTCTTCTTTCTAGTCCCCCTCCTTTTCCCTCTCTCCCTTAATCTAACCCATGCAGAGTGGTTACTTGAGGGAATGGTTTTATGAATAGACTGTATCCTTTGCTCAAAAGCCTTGGTGTACGATTATAGATTAAACTTTCATTTTGAAAGTCAGAGCAATATACAGCCATAAAAATAGCAGTAGCAGCATTATTTTAATTACTGCATGTAGAAGGATAAGAAAAATTCAAGACAAATAGAGCACTGTAGCTTCAAGGGCTGCACTCTGTCTAATTGTACCAGTGTTCATGCTGGGGCCAAACAACCACCTCTTGGGGAAAGTCACAGAGGTTATTCCTGTATCAGAGATTGGTGGCACTGTGTCTGGGCTTTTCATTGTCCCTCTGTTTTGTTTTGATTTTGCTTTAGATCCCAAAATTACTTCCCTACCACATATAGACTCTGTTGTCTTCTAACGTTTCACTATAGTAATTTACCATGTGGTCCTCGACTGCTGTTTCAGGTGATCCAAAACACATATGCCCCATGCATTATTTGGGACACACTTACACTAAAAATGTATTTGTTGTTTATCTTAAATTATAATGTAACTGGGCATCTGTTGTGTATTTTTATTTGCTAAATCTGGCAACCCTACATCTAGATGGTATTTTCAAGATGATGATGTTCAATGTGCTTATTTCAAACGGATAATGTCTGTTTTAATCCCTTAGTGGTAAACACTGAAAATTCCTCAAACAGAGCAATATGGGGCAAATTCAATGACCAGGTGTTAATGATTTAAGGGTGAACAGAACACCTTGGAGTGAAGAGGCAGAGTGAACTCAGTTTTGTTAGCTAACCAAACAAGTGTATGAGGAGAATAAGATGGGTGGACTGAGCTCTAGTTCTAGTCTGGAACATGGTTTTTCTTAGCTGAGTAGCAACTTTGTGATTGTATTTTTAAAAGAGCTTTGTGATTGCATTTGTTTTTTACCTATGAAATTAGAAAAATGTCAGAGAGCAAGTGACTCCCTGTTGGCCAGAATAGGGAGGGTACCATGTTGATCATTGAATGCACTTTCCTGGAGTGATTATCAGTGAGGTGTATAACCAATTTTGGAAAATAATCTGTATGCACTTGACAAGACTATGTATTCTGCTCTTTTTGTGTAGAGCATTCTGTAAATGTCAGTTAGGTCAGGTTGGTTGACTGTGTTCAAGACTATTGTGCTTTTATTCAACAGAGTACTTGTTCAATTATTGAGAGGTATTGAAATATCTGATTATGTCATAGATTTCTCTTTTTCTGTAGTTATATCAGCTTCCTAGGTTTTGAAAATATATTATTAAAGGTCTAAACTGTTAGGATTGCTGTGTCTTTATGATTACTCCTTACACTGTATGAAATGATCTTCTTTATACTGAAAAATGATCTTTCTTTTGGCATCTACTTTAATATTAATATAACATGCCCACTCTCTTTTTTTTAGTTTTCATACTAAGTCTTTTTCCATCTAATTTAAAGTATGTTTCTTAAATACACCCTATTATTGAGTCTTGCTGAAATGATAATATCTGCCATTTATTGAGTGTTTAGACTTACATGTAATGTAATTACTGATATGATTTTGTTTGTGTTTATAATTTTATTGTTTTCCATTTATTGTTCCCTTTTTCCTCTTATTCTGCCTTATTTGGGACTGAGCTATGTTTTTTAAAGATTTATTTATGCATACAAAAACTGGTGTGTAGGCCAGAGGTGTGCAGGGGGAGGGTGGGAGGATTCACCAGAGACAGAGTTCTGAGAGGAACAGGTAGATCTACTGAAACACACTGCTGAGGGGAGCAGCTGGTGAGACAGGAGAGGTCTGCTGCACCATGTGGGTTAGCTCTCTGAGTGGGGATTGAACTTAAACTGGAGTGGCTGGTGATAGTTTGATAGTGCTAAGACTGAACCATGTGTGCCACCAGGGAGACACAGGGACTGAACTGTTGACTTATTCTTTGCTTAAACTGGATTTTTTTGTTGTTTTGGTGGTTACTTCAGACATAGATTGAATTTTATAGTAACCTTGATGTTACCCATATCTGCTTAACATGTCCATATTCAGTGTCTTTATTCTATATTCCTTCTGTTAGATACACATCTGACTCAAGCATCCATTTCATTTGATTTCTGCTTAATACAATCTTATCAAAGAAACCCTTCATGACATCCTAATCTAAAATAGTTCCCTAAAGCTGGCTTGCCATCCCTAGCTTTTTAATCCAGTTTAAGTGATCTTTATAGTCCTTATTATTTTGTAATACATATTTGCTTATTGTATCTCTCCAACATAAGTTTCATTAACACAGGACTTTGTTTTATTTACTACTGTGTTTCTAGTATTTTGAAAAGCAACTGATAATTGTAGGTCCTTAATAAATATTTGTTGAGTGAATGAATGAATGAAAGATTCAATAATGGGGGTGAGGTGGTGGGACTACTATCTCAGTCTAGCTTGATCTGCTCCAGTCTAATCACCAGAGTGCATTTAGCTGCTCTGGCTGGAGAGGTGAGTGTCTCTCTATCGCCATCATTGCTCTGACTGTTACTAGAAAAGGGTGGCTTTTCTAGTGATAAGAGGATTACCCAATGGTGAGGAAAACATGGGGAAATGGTGTGCAGAACATTTTTTGTGCTACTTTCTAGCCTTTTTTACATTGCAAGGCCTCTGACCTGCCCTGACTTTCTTTTCTCATATTTGTAGTTTAGATTATTTTCCATGTTTGTTTCTCAATACCTCAAAGCTCAGAATTTCAGTCATATTCAGCATTTAGCAGTCAAGGACATATTTTTTTCAGAAAAAAATCTGATAATATACATATATATATATACATATGGAAGAGAGGGAGAGAAGATGAAAAGAAAGAGAATAATAAAATAACATTTAGGAAATTTGGATGAAGAGCTATAGGAACTCTTTATATTATTATTATTTTTTTTTAATAGAGGCATGTTTTGGTTTTATTTATTTATTTATTTGTTTGTTTGTTTTGTTTATACATGCACTGGGTACAGTCAGAAGCGCGGGAGGGTGAGAGAATTCACCAGAGCCAGAGCGGGGAGCAGAGCAGGCAGAAGGACCGAAGTACACTGCTGAGGGGAGCAGCGGGCGGCAGGAGAGATCTGCGCGCCATGTGGGACCCTCCTCCAGTGGCCGGGGAGCAGCCGGGGATCGAACCGGCGCCGCAGAGGCCGCGGGCAGCCTCGCAACCCAGCGCTCAACCGCTGCGCCACCGGGGAGGCCCCCTATATTATTTTTTAAAGCTTCTTTTTCTCATTCTGAAATGACTTCTAAATAAGTCAATAGAATAACTCTAGGCATCTGACTTCTACCCTTTTCTTTAATCCCTGTAAGCCATAGACTCTCACGTCCTGTTGTTTTTTCTAGTTTGTCATCTGACTTTGTACCATTGCCTCTTTTCTTTTCCCTTTGGCCATACCCCACTTACTATTCCCACTGCTTTCATATCCTCTTACCTAGAATCTTGCAGCAGTCTCTGGAACTGGCCCCCTGAGGCAGTCAGTCCTGACTATTGCTCACTCTATATATGACTGCCTGAATGCATGTCCTAAAATACACATTTAATCATACTTTCCTACTCAAGAATTT
Organism: Talpa occidentalis; assembly: GCF_014898055.3. Lineage (NCBI taxonomy): Eukaryota > Metazoa > Chordata > Mammalia > Eulipotyphla > Talpidae > Talpa > Talpa occidentalis. The sequence continues at coordinate 63,833,243 of NW_023601433.1, read as the reverse complement.
GAATTACTATTGCCCACAAGAACAAAGTGCCAGCTTTCAATTTAAGTATTTTTTAATTTAAATTAAGATAACATTGGCCTATAACATTGTACATGTTCCAGGTGAACATCTGTTTATGCTACATCATGATCACAATCAAAATTTAGTTTCCATCCACCACCATATAATTGAATTCCTCTATGCATTTTACCCAGTCCCATCCATTTCCTTACTGGCATTTGTCTTTTTCCATCTGACTTATTTCACTTGGCATAATCCCCTCAGGGTCCATGCATGTCATTACAAATGGCAAGATTTCCTGATTTTTAGTGGTAGAGTGGTACCATGCTCATAATCACATCTTTATCCACTTATTCATTAAAGGGAACTGAGGTTGTTTCCATATCTTGACAACTGTGAATAGCATTGTGATGAACATAGGGGATGCATATATATTTTCAAAATAGTGTATTTGTATTACTTGGATAAATACCCAGAAGTGCAATAGTTGGATCATATAGTATTTATTTTTATTTTTTTAATAAAATTTGGCCTTTTGCTCTCACGAAGACAAAAGTTAAGCTGCATTTCCTGAAAATTCTTATAAATGTCTCTTACTAACATTTCATCTACAATATGTGAAGGATTGTGAAAAATGTAAAATTATGTGTATAACCAAATGTTTTCATATCAATAATAATTACATATTGTAGTTTGTGAGATCATACATAATTGAGTTAGTGAGTAATCTCTTTTTTTATGTGGAATTCTAGCTGAAAAGGAATTATTCAAGGAATGGATGTTAAGAAGGAGCTACTCCTGATCTATTTCCCCAACTTTGAGAATCTACATTGGGGCCTCCCTGGTGGCGCAGCAGTTGAACGCTGGGCTACGAAGCTACCCACAGCCTCTGCAGTGCTGGTTCAATCCCCAGCTGCCGGGCGAGGGTCCCACATGGTGTGCCACCCACTGCTCTCCTCAGCAGTATACTTCATTGGTCTGCCTGTCCTGTTCCCCACTCTGGTGAATTCTCTCACCCTCCCGCGCTTCAGACTGTACCCAGTGCTTGTATAAATAAATACATAAATCTTTAAAAAAAAAGAAAGAAAAAAAAGAAAATCTACATTGATGGCTTAGTACAGTGGTTCTCAAATTTGAGTGTACATTGCTGGAGGGCTTATTATGACATAAGTAGCTTGGTTCCACTCCAAGAATTTGATTTTTTTAATTTAAATTTTTATATTCCCCATACAATTACAGCCCCCTTATTTTGACCCCAATCCCTCCTTTCTCCATCCCCCACCTCCCCATGGAGTGTCTCTGGTTCATAGTTTTTTGTTGATTTTGATATTTTCTTTCTTATAGTTATTATTTTTCCTGGTCCCTTATTTAAGTTTTCTAGATTCCTTGACCTACTAAACATAGAGCTTCCATAGGATCCAGCAATTCCACTCCTAGGTATTTACCCAAAGGACACAGAAACATCAATTCCAAAGAGCACCTGCACCCCTATGTTTATAGCATCACTATTTACAATAGCTAAGATTTGGAAACAACCCAAATGCCCCCAAATAGATGACTGGATCAAGAAGATGTGGTACATATACACCATGAAATATTACTCCGCCTTCAAAAAGATAAACACATGCAATTTGCAGCAACATGGATGGAGCTGGAAGGGATCATGCTCAGCGAAATAAGCCAGAAAGAAAAAGAAAAATACTGGATGGTCTCAATCATAGCAGGAATTTAGAAAAGAATTTGATTCTTTGAGTCTGGAGGAGTCCCTAAATTTTACAATTTTTAAAGAAAATATTTTCTAAATATTTTGGGGGAAGAGACACAGATGGGGTATCGGCACAGTGGTTTGATGGAGGGAAAAAGAAAAAAAAATTGATTTCTTAAAAAAAAGATCATATAGAATTTCATTTTATTTCATTTTATTTTTTTCTGAGAAATTACCCTACCATTTTCTATTTTTTTAAAAATATTTATTTATTTATTTATACAAGCACTGGGTACAGTCAGAAGTGTGGGAGGGTGAGAGAATTCACCAGAGCCAGAGCAGGAAACAGAACAGGCAGACTGATGATACAATGCTGAGGGGAGCAGTGGGCATGGCAGGAGAAGTCTGTCGCACCATGTGGGACCCTTGCCCGGCCTCCAGGGATCGAACAGGCGCTGCAGAGGCTGTGGGCAGCTTTGCAGCCCAGCGCTCAACCACTGTGCCACCAGGGAGGCCCTACCCTACCACTTTCTACAGTGGCTAAACCAATTCACATTATCACTAACACTGTACCAGATTGCCTTTCCTCCATATCCTTGCCAAAACTTGTTGCTTCTTATCTTTTTGATAACAGCCATTCTGAGATAATATCTCATTGTAGCTTTCATTTGCATTTTTCTAATGTCACTGATGACGAACATGTTTTTATATAACTCTTGGCCATTAGTGCATGGCTTGATCTTGATGGCCCAATACAATTAGCCCTAAAAACTCTGGTCAGATATTATTTCCCGCCATCCAGAGAATACACTCATTTTCTGTCCTCTATACTGTCTCTTGTATCTCTTTCTATTGAAAAACTTCTTGAAATTCTACCTCCTCTGAAGGCCTTCTTACCAGAGGTCCCCCAGTCAATAGGAATTTTCTTTTGCAAGTCTGTAGTACTGGGTTTTATAACTGGGTTACAGAGTTTATATCCCTGGTTTAACTTCTAGTCTGAGGATTTGTCTTATTCATATCTTTGATTCTAGCCAAGTCAGAATACCTTTCCAGCCTTTTGTATAAAGTTAGTACACGTTTGCTGAGTTGGACAGTTTTAATTTTGAATCTCATTATCAATACCCTAATGGCTATTTCCATATAGCTCGTGTCCATCAAACTGTTCCATTGTGGATTATATCCATTTTTACCATAACTTTCAAAAGACCCAATCACCTAAATTATTCTAAATAGTAAAGTCACAAAAATAACATTTTGACTGCTCCAAGAAAACGAAGAGGTGGTATAAGTTGGTGAGCAATTATGATCAGTATAATTTAGAATGGTTCTGCTATTCCTGTGTTTTTTTCCCCTGCAAATTCTGTTTGCTTTATTTTTTCTTACAGAGATGCTTATATAGGTTTATATCTTTTAAAAACCTTTTGTAAATTATTGTTATAAGCACCCTTTCTATAAGACCATGATTCACACCCTGCACAGCTGGGCACTACCTAAGTTCAAAATACAAAGAAGTCTTTAATGGATTTTTTTTTGTTTGTTGACTAATTTAATTTTGTTACAGATACCAATCGCAGGAATCAGTCATTGAATTCCTTTTTCAAAGGATGAAAAAGAAAAGTATATAGTCAATTATCTTTTTATCAATTTTATTTGTGCTGTCTAGTTGAGACACAGAATTTAAAGAATAAATTCTAGAATGTTCTTCTATAAGCAAATATATTTAGCTTGATTTTGCAAATTCTTCTCCTATGCAAATTCAAGTTAGTATTTCCCTCATCTGTTCCTTTATCTATTTTATGCTCCATTACAATAACTTTTGTGAATTGAAAATTTATAGTATTTTAAAATCTATTGAAATATTTAGTAAGGGCCATTTGTTTTTGTTTTTCTTTCTTGAGTTTATTAATTTTTCTTGAGATGAGTGGCATTTTTCTAAAGCATTTATGGGGTGAGCATTAAATTCCAGGAAAAATCTATTTTTATTATATTTATTTTACCTCAAGAGACCAAAAATTTCAACATTTTCTACTTTTCAGGGAGTCTCATTTAATTTCCCTTCTATTAGGGATCATTTAATTTCATTTTGCCTGCAGATTTGTCATGGATATTTAGATAGTGTTTTTAACATCATAGTTATTTTTAATTACTCACAGAGCCTGACCCTTTTCAGTCCGACTGAATTTTTAAACATTCCAGAAGTCTCTGTAACTAATTTTCATGTACACTCTTGATCGTATTCCTAAATGAGTGTGCTGATGTGTTTAGTGCTGCAGTGTTTCTCCTTACAGAAGGGGTCAGCATAACTCCATAGATAGGGCCACACACTGACCAGGAACACTGAGGTGTTTTGACAAGTCTCTGGGCCCGGGGACAGCCCAGCATGGACAGACCATAAACACTTCCCTTGTGTAACTGCTGCTGACAGTTTCACTGAATTCCTTACAATCAAGAGGACTTTCCTGTTTTCTGAATCCTTGAACTATGGCATGGATCCTTTCTGGGTTAAAGATATACCTCTATTAAAGATACCTTGAATACACTGCAAGTATCCATCCCCAAAAGTTCTTTCTAATTACTCCCTTGTAATTAATTTCCGTATGCCTTCTCCCATTCCATTTTCTTCTCAATTATGTTTTGAACCATTTTTGTTGAAGGAGTTTGAGTAATTTGGCTGCTACTTTATAATAATGTTAGGAAAGTGCTGCATATGTGTTCAAACTATTGAAACTTATCTCATGGGATCCCTTTTCTACCTGTTCATTTTAACTCATTCTCATCCTCTTTTGTGCTATGGTAATAATTGATTTCTGCTAACAGTCTAACAGTATGTTTTAACAGCAATATGTTTATTTACTGAGATGAAAATTTTAAATTACTTCTCTCTGTCCCAGAAATGATACAGAATCATTCTTATTAAGGATTGTAAATATAACATATAACATCATGAGCATGATCTCAGCAGCACTTTTCACACTGATTCTTTCATAGACTGTTCATAATAAAGCTAGTCATTCCTGTGTATTCTTTCTACTGTAGGTTTGCTGCTGCCTACCCAGACATGCTCACCAGCATTCCAGCAATCCCTATACTCTGATTTGTAAACTTTTAAGCCAGTTTGGCCTTCTAAGAATAGACTGCCTCAGGCATAGACAAATCCCTCTCTAACATCTGAGCCTGCTTAGTCCCTAGTGAAGCTAAACCTTCTCACTAAGGAACAATACAAGGACGACCTCCTGACATTCATAATTATGACAGCACCACCATCACTCTTCCAGTCTCAAAGCTCGGAGTCATCTTTGATTCTTTTTTCTTCCAAAACACCATATCCAAGCATTCACTAAGTCTAACTTCAAACATGCAGCTGAAAAGGCACCTCAATGGAGATTGGGGACATAGCTTCTTATCTGGGCTCTGCTTCTAATTAACTGGGGACCTCTGCTGTTTGAAAGTTTATCTTCGTACTACCATCTATAAATGGTCTACTCATCTTCACCATAGGTTCCCAGACCCTTTCTTCCAGGATCTGCCCTTCCCCACTGGTCACGCATGCCTCTACTGAACTAGCTCGCTGCTAGCTTTAATGTAGAGAAACATTACTCAGTGTGGGGTATTTCCAGGTTAGACATTTTAGGTCACAGATACAATTTTACACTAATTAGTTATAATCACAGGTTGTTATATAGTAAAACCTAAAGTTCTTGTGGCAGAAACTGAGGCAAACTTTCTTACATTTCCAGAAAAAGAGACGGGATTACCATCTGATGTCCTTTACATGTGTGGGCTGTGATTTTACTTAGAATGTATATGAAGTGTTGAACTTATTAAACAACATTTTAATACTACTTTAATACTGCTGAGTTAGGACGTTTCATGTTATATTTGTATATTCCTTCTATAGTATTTAGGGTTTTTCACTGAAACGTTGATGGGAACAATATTCTCACTTTTTGATTACCTTATAAATTATTCCTTCCTATTTGCTCCTATGTTTTTATCTCCCCACACAATTGTTATGGCAATTCTGAACTTTTCTCTTTCAGATTTTATTGAGCTAATATATGAGCAAAATGTGTAAAAAATGAGAAAGACTCTCTCCCTCCTTTCTATATATAGTCACTTAGGTAGGACTATATAAATATATGACATGTAGAACTCACTAAATTCTGATATTATGAGTTGTAAATATTATTTTTTCAGTAGTTCCATTGATTCTGACAAATTTTCATCTCAAGGGCAGTGTAAACGAGTTTCTGTATTCACAAATTATATGTCAATAGAAAACTCTATTAATTTTCAAATGCTACCATAGCAGAAAGGCCTCACTTTGAGGGCTAATATGGTTTTGAATGAGCGTCTAAATTGATTTACTTAAAAATAAAGAATTACTGGGGGTGGGAATGAAATTGGCAAGCCATTTGGCAATAGTTGATTCAGTTGAAAATGCATGTGACTAGTAGACCATCCACTTCTTTTAGTCACTTAGAGGCACTTAATATGCACTATTTAGTCACACAGAGGCATCTAAATGTGCACTATTGTAATGGTTAAACATACTTTTTAGTGGCTAAAGAAATAACATTAAAAACTAGCAAGTATGGAACATCATTATTTGTTCTAAGTGCCTTACATCCACAATCTTACTTATTCCTATTGAAACTTATAAAACTTACAAATCATATAATAAGTTTGAGCTGGTTTTATTATAGGTAGAATTCTAGGAGTGTGCTCATCATTTTAAGTTTGTTTTACCATTTTAATTGTTTATACTTATACTGCTTTTTAGAAATCTTTGTTTCTTGGGTAATTTCTTGACAATATTTATTAGAAAGGCCCCTACTTTAACAGGAATGACCCCAGTATTGCAACATTTAGAGAATGTCACCTTAGGGTTCTAAATAAAAATATACAATTTTGGTATAAAAAATAAATATGTGCCATGCCTACATGAAAAAAGGTATGCAATTTAGCCAATGGCAAGCAAATAAAAGGAAATGCAAACCAAATTAACTCTTGGAAAATTAAAATATTTTCTCTTTAAGTTAATATATATTTTGTTTGCATAAAATTAGGGTGGTTTTCTTGTTACATATTGAAACATTCCATAAAAAGGAAGTATGAAAATATCTCTGTGTTTAAAAAAGAAGACTGAAAAGTGAATAACAGCCAGATATTAAAATTTGTTCTAAAGTTTTAATAGTTATAAGTGTGACAATGACTCAATCATAAGTGTTCAATTTTCTTTTCTGCTTCATTCTGGCCTGGTGAGTCAAGCTTGTCTTTCAAATCACATTTTTTTCTTGTTCCATTCTGCTTCCTGTTCATTTCTACCAGTTTCACAATCATATCTTATCCCACCCCACCCCCATTACTAAGTTAACTTGTCATGACATATTTTCTCTCTTATTTGATAATCATTGTTTTATTTTCTTGAAAGAACACATCCTATTATAAACTTTCCATTTCCTGTCATGAACATTCTGAATGCATTTTTTCTTTTCATCTCTGTGCAATGTTCTAATTTTTTGATATCATAGATTCTTTTCAAAGATACCATATTTTTCCTATTTTTCATTTGCAGTGGATGAATGTAAACAGTGTAGTACTTCTACTCACAGATTACTTTTTGTAGTGAAAATCTTCCTAAGATTTTGCAGCTGATGGTTTGTTGAGGCAAATGTTCAATAACCACAAGAGAACAAAGGGGGAGAAATCCAGAGCCACAGGATTTTGGGGAAAGAAAACAGTCTCTGCAGGGTTTGCTCTATGTTTTACTAGAAACCCCTTTTTATAGCCTGATTTTCATGCCAAGTTTGAAGTATAACTATTTTAAACAAATGAGTCCTACTGAGAGTTCTTTTGAAACACAGAGGGGTTTTATCCCATGAATAATCTTTTCCTTCATATTATATTAAAATGATTATCATACAAACACTATAGAAAGGAAACATCAGCAAACAACTATTGACCATGATTCACTCTACAGTATACACTTTCTCATTAATCCATATGAAAAGCTGTGAGATAAATATTATTTTCCCATTTCAAAGATATGGGGATTTTTAAGAAGATACAAGAATAAGTAATACAGTAAGATAGCTAGTTTCATTCTATAAATGCAGAAAGGCTGAAATTTCAGTGAAATGAATGTAATTCCACCAATTTCCATGGAAGTCATTTAATTTAATTCACAATTTCACTAATTACTGAGACTTCTATTTTTTTTTTAAGATTTATTTATTTATTTATTTAGACAAAAACCAGGGTACAGGCCAGATAAGTGGGAGGGTGAGAGAGCTCACCAGAGACAGAGGGGAAACAGAACAGGCAGACTGAGGAAATACACTGCTGAGGGGAGCAGCGGGAGCGACAGGAGAGGTCTGCCATGCCATATGGGATGCTCGCTGGCTGACTGGAATCAAACTGGCGCTGCAGAGGCTGCGGACAGCTTCACAGTGCTGCGCTCAACCACCTGCACCACCGGGGTGGCCCTGAGCCTTCTATTTTTGTCCTAAATCATAACATTTTAGGAATGTTGCTCTCTATCCCACAACACTCAGGTATGGTTTGGTAAGGTTTTTCCCACAAGCTACGTTGTCTTTCCATAACATCCAACTTAGATTTATTTTTCACTCCTTTTCAATCTGCAGTGACTTCATTTAGGGATCCATAATGTATTTTTGAATCGTTAACAAAAACTCCCACATATCAAGGGAAGTTCCTTCAGTCTTAAATATTTTAACATTTATAAGACATATTAGAAATCTCAGACCTCTTGGCTGGTAAATTCCCCAATTTCACACATTTTAGACAATTGCATTTAGGTTGTGATTTTGTTATTTCTAAAGAAGGAGACTTCCTTGAGGTGTCAAATTTGATAATTCTATTTCCCAAAACTGGAGCCAGTGTCACACCCTGCATATAGTAGCTAAATGAAAGAGTGGGTTCTAGTCAATTCTGCGCCTTAATGTTTGAATTATGGTTTGGGGCATTTATTTTCACTGAAGTGGTTAATTAAATAGTCTGTTCTTATAAACACTACTAAAATGGTCTGATAGAAGAAAGAGATGAGAATGAATAGGTGTATAATGGCATGGGGTTGGGCAAGGGGAGAATGAGGGACTTACATTTTTGATGTGAGAATGACAAACACAACATAGTGACAAAGCAAATGGCAAAGAGGAATGGGAGGTGGTGGTGGTGTTGTGTGTGTGTTTGTGTGTACTAGTAAGGGTGGATGGGTAACAGTGAGCTGGTACTGAAAAGGAAGCAAGGGAATAAACACACATAAGATGAGAGATGGAAAACTGTGTGAATATCATATTGTGCCTCAGAAGGACCAATAAGTAAGGCTGATCCTGAAATAGCAAAGCAATGGCATAGGCAACCGTGCAAACCTCCACAACTGAATGTTTAGGGAAATAATAAGGAATGGAAGAGAAATTGTTTTAGGTGAATGATAAAAAAGTATGAAACTGACTGAGCCAATATTCATTTAAGGAAATCTCAGCCAGAAATATATAGAAAAGGAACAGAGAAAAAAAGGAAATTGGAAATGCAGTTAGAAATGAAGATATGAAAATACAATGAAGATTGGTAAAATAGGCTAAAGAACAATGCCCTAATTAAAAGAATAAATGTGAATTTTCATTATTCATTAGCTTTGCACTGAAAGATCCGCTACAAATGGAGGTCTCAGAAATGAGGGTAGAAGAGCTTTGTAAAACCTACTTTCTGTCTCTTACTCTTCCTGTATGTACATATTCATTCTTTCTTTATATTATAAAGTAACAAAATATTTATAAATGTTTTCATATATATGAAAATATTGCCCTCTATTTTCCAACAGGAATGAAAAATCAGTTTCCTATGTTAGTATGGTTCATGATAATAGAAAGGAGCTTGACCCACACATCAGCTTTCTCTTCTAGAGCATAACCAAATCTTACCAAGAAGACAGCTTTAATCTTTGATTGATTTATTGGCAGTTAATTCACTAAGAGGGCCTTGGAAACCATCTCAAGTGTTATTCCTTTTTTAAAAAAAGATTATTTGTTTATGCATACAAGAACTGGGGTGCAGGCCAGAGATGCGGGGTTAGGGGAGAGGATTCACCAGAGACAGAATGGGGAGTAAACAGGCAGATCTACTGAAATACACTGCTGAGGGGAGCAGTGGGTGAGACAGGAGAGGTCTGCTGCACCATGTGCATCAGCTCCCTGGCTGGGGATTAATCGAACTCATGCTGCAGTGGCTGCTAATAGTGTAGTTTATAAAGTATGTTATTACTTTTTAAATGTAAAAAGTGAGGGCCTCCCTGGTGGCATAGGTGTTGTCTCAGCACTATCAAGCTATAGGCAGCCACTGTGGCATGAGTTCTATTGATCCTCTGCCAGGTAGGTAACCCACATGACACAGCAGACCTCTCCTGTCTCGCCTGCTACTCCCTTCAGCAGTGTATTTCAGTCAGTCTGCCTGTTCTGCTTCCCACTCTGTCTCTGGTGAATCCCTCACCCCCCACACGCACCTCTGGCCTACACTCCAGTTCTTGTATGCATAAATAAATAAAATAAACCTTAAAAAAATCTGTGGACCATAAAAACTTGTGAAGTTTAATTGCAAATGTCTACTACAAGAATCTATAATTTCATTGCTCACACACTTTTGCGTTGTGCTCTTCTATCCTCTCTTGGATCATTCCCTTTTTCCAGTAGAACTTCCTTAAGCCTCTTTGCCAATATGTGACATTATTCCCTGCTCCAAACATTTAAAAGATAATCCTACTTGGGGCCTCCCTGGTGGCGCAGTGGTTGAGTGCTGGGCTGCGAGGCTGCCCACAGCCTCTGCATGACCAGTTTGATCCCCGGCCACTGGCAAGGGTCCCACATGGCACGCAGACCTCTCCTGCCACCCTCTGCTCCCTTCAGCAGTGTACTTCCTCATTCTGCCTGTTCTGCTCCCCACTCTGGCTCTGGTGAATTCTCTTACCCTCCTGCACTTCTGACTGTACCCAGTGCTTGTATAAATAAATAAATAAATCTTTAAAAAAAAAAAAGAGATAATCCTACTTGGTGAAATCTTTTCAAACACCATCCAAGTCTAGTAATCCTGAGCATTTGAGTAGTTCCTTTGCCCTTTAACCTTTGCCAGTATACATTGTATTCAAACCATGCAAGTATGTGACAGTTTACCAAAATCTTCAAATTTGCAGTATCTGCCTGTGACACTTGAGTTCTCGGGAAATTAATGCACCACTTATAAAGTCATAGAATTTTGGAACTGGGGGAGAATTTTAGAGATCATCTAATCCATCTTATTATGAGTCATTTGTTAACAGCTCCAAGGGACTCATCAAAACAAGGAAAATAAACAATTAGGGCCTCTTAAAAAACTTGAGTACGAAAAATTACAGGATTCCCCCAAGGAAAGAAATAAAGCTAAGTACGCTAATTTGGACAGATGCTTGAACAGCATCTCCAACACATGCAGGCACAAATGCAGGGCTATGTTGATTCAATACAGTAGACGGGCTTCAAATCAAACAGAGACATTTATTAATCATAGCATCATGGTTAAGATATGCCCAGGGTATCAGAGAACTGAAATTGTGCTCCAGAAACCAGAGAAACACAGAATCTAGTCATAGAGAAAAGCCACAGAGCTGGTCATATTTCATCTTCTAAATCTGTCGCCTAATAGGCTGGTGCTTAAAATATTACTGAGGAATTACTTCACTGAATATGTTTAAAAGGAGAACTTACAATAAGCCCACCCAGTTTATGTGGAGTACACTCACTAAAATCTGTGTAACTCTCTGGGTAAAGAACCCAACTCCCATAGTTCCTGCTCAGGTTATCAAAATTTATTCAAGTCAACAATTACATTTTCCCCACATGGATTTGAAAATAGTCTGGAGTCTTGTATTATAGTTCTGATCAATAAGGTTGGGTATGGAGCAGGTCTATCTGAGCCTTTATCAAAAAAAAAAAATTATAGTTTTCATGGACTTGAAGAACCTGTCCATGAGGTTATGTTTTATTGTGATTGCTGGTATAGTCACACCTAAGTATTAATGTATTATTTTATCATAGATTGCATTCCTTTATTTCTTCATTTTACAAATAGGACACTGCATTGATTTTTTTCGAATTTATGTATATAAACCTGTATATTCTCTGCAAATGTCATTATAGGTCAATAAAGGAGTTAGTAAAAATATTTACCATAGAAAGAGAGCATTGGATCTGATATTGCTGATGTCGCTCCTTCGAGTTTAGTTTTCTTAGTGTTTATCAAATTGCATTTGCAATGGGGGTATGTTCTTTTTTTGTGCAATTTAGGTAAATTTTTCCCCTATGTAATTTGAGTCTGTATATTAATCAAGTTTGAGACTAATGTAATTATGCATATGCATATTATAATTCCTTACCTAGACAGCATGTTCCAAAGGAACATAATGAATGAATGGGTGGTGGAGTGGAGAGGGTAGGCTGCCCTTTTGCCAGGGTTTGTTGATTTTTTTTTTTAAGTGGTTATTGTAATACCATGTCTTCTTCCTTCTAATTGCCACTTCCTTACAAAATTCCCTTGCTAGGGAAACTGGAAACATCCATTAATCCAATAATCAGTGTAGAGAAGTATTTGCCCATAATAATCTCATGACTCTAACATATGTATAACACTTCCAACATCCTGGTCTCTCAGTTCCTTGTCATTGTCATTTCCAATAGCATTGCCTTTCATGCAATCACTAGTCCCTGCAGTCACACTATGTATTCCATCAGAAACTTCCTGGTCCCTACAATGAATCTGCTGTTGGACACTGGTCTCCTCTTTTTCCCAGCCTGCTTGTTAAACTGCTTCCACCATGATTATTCTTATCTCATTGGGATTCCCAGTCAACTGAAAGACACTTATATATTCCCAGTCTAGCATTATTTTTTATTTCTTCCCCTCCTTACTAAACTTAAATTCCAAGATTTATACTTCCAATAACAATCTTGTAAATAAGTTTCGTCATTGTGTTTTTGTAAAAATTTTTATTTTTCACCCTTATAGAATCAATTGAGCCTTGCTGGAGAAATCAGTTTACAACAAATGGCAGATAGATATTAAAATTCATCCTTAAAGCATACTATTCAATAATCACACTGTTTAATAATCTTGTTACATTTTTCTGCTCAACTTGAACCCTCATTTCATAATATATCAAACTTTCTCACTTTCGTCAACTTTAGCCTCATCTCTCTGCATGCCCCACCCTCCCTGCTTCTAAACACATCTGCTTGTCTTTCTCATCAGATGGCTCCATCTCCTACTTCTCAGGAAAAATTGAAGTCATCAGTTACGAACTCATCTAATTTTCTACAATTATTCATGTACACCTACTGATACAAACCCCCTTCCCTTCTTTATTCTGGTTCTTGTAGCAGGAATATTCCTCTTCCTTTCCAAGGTAAGTTTGTCCCACTTCTGCTTTGAATCTTAATCAGTATTATAATAACACTGTGTGCTTCCCATATGCTATCCTATTCAAAGTGCTTATACTACTCTCCTCGGATGTTGATATTATAATTATCCCCACTCTCCACATGAGGAAACTGAGGCACAAAAATAATGACCTAACTTGTCCAAAGTAACACAGTCAGTAACTGATACAGCCAGTTTTAATTCCTTGCAGTTTTGCTCAAGAATCTGTATGTGTAACCAAAACATTACAGTCTTCTTAGGAAAGTGGTATTGTGACTCTTCTTTCTATACCAAATGTTCTTTGTCAACATTTCAATATTCTCAAGTCTCTTTCATTGCTGTCATTGACCTCTCATTCCATCCAGGTAACACTCTCTCTTTTTAACCAAAATTCTTTTTTTTTTAATTGAGGGAACATTGATTTACAGCACTGTGCATACACTGTATATATTTTAGGAGTACAGTTTCATACTTCCTCAGATGTATAGCACAGCATGCCCATCAACAAATTTCTAATAATCCTCCATCACAATCCACTAGATCCCTCTACCCACTGCTTCCCCTAACTTTCCTCCCCTAGTACCTTCCCTCTGAAAACCTCAATTCTGATGTCAGAAACCAAGGGTTTATTTTTGTTTTGTTTTTCTATTCAGTTGCTTTGTTTCTTTATATTATACATAATGAAATCATCTGATATTTGTCTTTCTCCTTCTCATGTATTTCATTTTGCATAATCTCCTCAAGTTCCATCCATGTTGCTGGAAATGGTAGGATTTTCTTTCTTATATAGGTAATTATAGTATTTTGTTGTGTACATATACCACATTTTCTTTATCCATGTATCTGTCATTGGGCACCTAGGTTTTTCTCTATCTTGGCTATTATAAATAGTGCTCAATGAACATTTTTCAGGAACCAACACTTAGGATTTGTTGCCTTCAAATTTTCACCTTAGACTTACTAGTTATCCCATTTCAATCTCTTCCACAGCCCCATCAATATTTCAAACCAAAATAGCTCTCAGTAAGGTAATTATTGGTACTTGTGTATGTAATTCAAAGGGCAGTTTTCAGTGTTTATTGGTCTTCTCAGCAAACTTTAACTTTCTTGATGATTCTATTATTATTTATTAAGCAGTGACTTTATTGAGATTTATTTCATATCCATCTGATCCACTCATCTAAAATGTAAATTTTGATGTTTTTACCATAGTCACAGAATTTTTCAAACATCACTACTACAATCAATTTTAGAACATTTTCTACTTAGAACATACCCATTAGCAGTTATTCCCTACTTCTCAAATTGTCAGTCCTATCCAATCACCAGCCTACTTTCTGTCTTTGTGAATTTGCCTGTTATGAATCTTTCATGTGATAAAATCATACAGCATATAGTTCTTGTGCTGACTTCTTTCACTTAGCACAATACATTCAAGGTTCATACAAATATCAGTACTTTTTTACTTTTTATTGTCAATATTCCATTGCATGGTTGTATTTCATTTGTTTATCCATTTATTAGTTGATGGCTATTTGGGTTATTATGACTTTTGGACTGTTATGAATAACTACATGGGCTGTAATTCACAATATAAATATAATGAATATTTGTGTGCAAATTTTTGTATAGACATAAGTATTTATTTCTCTTGAGTATATATCTGAAATTGTTGAGCCAAATATTTAACCAGTTTCTGAGAAACTGCAGAATGCGTTTACCAAAAAGACTGTATCCTTTTATATTCCCACCAGAAGAGCACAAGGGTTCACACTTTTCTGTAGAGTTACCCATCTGTGTTGTTATATCCCTTGATTCTCACCAGCCTAGAGATGTGGAGTGGTATCTCATTTGGGCTTCAACTTGCATTTATTTTAATGTTCAGCATGTTTTCTGATTTTAAAAAATTCTCTGAAGAAATAATATCAGGATGTTTGTTTACTTTTTAATTGGGATATTTGTCTTTATAATTGAGTGGTAGGAGTTCTTTATATGGTCTAGATACACGTTCCTTTCTAAATATCTGATGTATAAAAACTACATCCATTCCATGGGTTGTCTTTTCACTTTCTGGATGGTGTCCTTTGAAGAAGTAAAGTTTGAATTTGATAATGTCCAATTTATCTAATTTTTGTTGTTGTATATGCTTTTGGCATTATATCTATAATCTATTGCATAATAAAAGGTCACAAAGATTTATTCCTCTGTTTTCTTCTAGGAGGTTTATAGTTTTAGGCTTTGATCACTTTGGAATTCTTTTTTCAATTAATGATGTGTCATTGTTTTATAGTCTTGTTTTATTCACAGTATAGGATATTTCTCCTCGGGTGTTGTTGCCGTAGTTGTCCCACCATCAAAGCACCTGAAGTCCTCTACCACAGTCAATTGTCTTCTCCACCCATTTTCTGGCCTTCCAGTCTCTCGCCCTCCATCCCTTCCTGGATGCCCGAGACTATGGTCAGCTTTCAAGGATTGGTTTTAGAGTTTGTCTTAGTCTATCCTTTGTCTGGTTTCTTTATATTCCACATAACAGTGAAACCATCCAGTATTTATCTTTTTCCTTCTGGCTTACTTCACTTAGGGTAATCCCTTCCAATTTCATCCATTTTGCCACAAATGGCATAGTTTTTTTTTTGATGGCTGAGTAGTATTTCATCTCTTGATCCACTCATCTGTCTGGGGAATTAGGTTGTTTCCATATTTTGACAATTTAGTAAATAGTGCTGCTATAAACATAGTAAACCAGTTTTCTTTTCAAATTAATGTTTTTATGTTCTTTGGACAGATACTTAAGAGTGTAATTCCTGGGTCATATGGTAGATCCATTTTTAGACTTTTGAGGATTCTCACATAGGAGCTGAATCAGTCTAATTTCCACCAACAGTGTAAGAGGGTTCATTTTTCTCCATGCCCTTATCAGCATTTGTTTTTTTCTGTTTTATAAACACACACACACGAGCCATTCTCACAGTGTGAGGTGCTATCTCATTGTGATTTTGATTTGCATTTCCCTGATGATAAGTGATGATGAGCAAGTTTTCATGTGCCTGTTGACCATCTGTATGTCTTCTTTGGAGAATGCCTATTTAGTTATTCTGTCCACTTTTTAAAAAATTAATTTTTATATGTAATTTGAGGTAGGGGACTCTTGAAAAATTCTGTTATTCTCGCTTCCACAGATATTTTCCGTACTTTCTCCTGACCCTGACTAAGCCCCTTTTCTACATTTGTTTTTCAGATTTTCCTCTATTTAAATATGTTTTTTCTCAAAGTTATGTCCCATTTTGGCTTCTCTTCTCCTACGTACTCTCTCTGTGGGAATCTCAACAAGAACAGAACTTACTTCAGTCCTATCTATATGCTGATGACTTTCAAATTTATGTCATCATGCCAGACTTCCTTGAACTCTATAGCCTTTTATCCAACAGCAAATTCTGTACTCTTAGTCCTCTATTTTTTGTGTTTAATTGCAAAAAATTCAAAATCTTGCAATTAAAAACTTGTGACATTCTTATTTCCCTAATCTGGCACCACTGTGTAATTATGAAAGTTAGAGATCTTTGTGCCATCCTTGACATTTCCTTCTTTCTTAGTCTTAAATCTATTCTGTTACCAATCTCTCAATTTTACCTCCTACATATTTCTAAAAGTAATCCACTTTTTTCTATCTCAACTGCAACCATCCTAATTATGTTACTTTCCTCACTTTTCTAGTTTCCTAATAGACTTCTAACAGATCCCAACTCATCAGTTCTAGACTTCCTTACTTTTTTTCTCCACACTTCTGCCAGACTGTTTTCAAAATATAAGCCTGACCCCACCAATAAGTAGCTTGCCACTGCAAATAAAAATTCTTGAGTCCTACTCTCCAACAACTAAAAACCAAAACCCCCCAAAAAAACACAAAACCATCACCGCCTCTGTGGAAGAGGCCCTCAGACTTCATCATCTTATTCTCCATATCTAGAGATACTGGCATTTTTCTTATCTTCAAAAATGTAGAATCCTTCTCAAGACAGTATGATCTTCTATGTAAGCCATCCTATCAGTTTGGACCTCACTTGTTTATGCTCCCCTATTTATTTTCACAGATTTCAGCTTGTAATTTTTCATGTGATATGATTTACATATAGCATTGTATAACTCTAAGGTATACAATGTGTTGATTTGATACATTTTTATATTGCAACATTATTACCATGGTAGTTTTAACTAACACCTCTATCATGTCACATAATTACCATTTTTAGGTATGTGGCATGAATATGATCTAGTTTCCAAGCAATTTTTTTTTTAATATTAAATTTTATTTTTATATTCCCCCATACAATTGCAAACGCCCCATTCTGACCCCAATCCTTCCCCTCCCGCCCCCCACCCCCCAAAAAGTTTCTCTGGTTCATAGTTTTTTGTTGATTTTGATTTTCACTTTCTTATATTCATTTTCCTGGTCCCTTATTTAAGTTTTCTAGATTCCTGCTATGAGTGAGACCATCCGGTATTTTTCTTTTTCTTTTTGGCTTATTTCGCTGAGCATGATCCCTTCCAGCGCCATCCATGTTGCTGCAAATTGCATGTGTTTATCTTTTTTGAATGCTGAGTAATATTCCATGGTATATATGTACCACATCTTCTTGATCCAGTCATCTATTTTTGGGCATTTGGGTTGTTTCCAAAGCTTAGCTATTGTAAACAGTGCTGCTATAAACATAGGAGTGCAGGTGCTCTTTGGAATTGATGTTTCTGTGTCCTTTGGGTAAATACCTAGGAGTGGAATTGCTGGATCATATGGAAGCTCTATGTTTAGTAGGTCCAGAAATCTCCACACAGCTCTCCATAGTGGTTGGACCAGTTTGCACTCCCACCAACAGTGCACAAGAGTTCCTTTTTCTCCACATCCTCACCAACATTTGTTGTTGCTAGTTTTTTTAATATGTGCCATTCTCACTGGTGTGAGATGGTATCTCATGGTAGTTTTGATTTGCATTTCCCTGATTACAAGTGATGTTGAACATTTTTTTTTTTTTTTAATATTTATTTATTTTTATTTATTTATTTATTTATTTATTTTTTTTAATAAATTTTATTGTTATATTCCCCATACAATTGCAGCCCCCCCATTCTGACCCCAATCCCTCCCCTCCCACCCCCGCCCCCCTAAAAGTGTCTCTGGTTCATAGTTTTTTGTTGATTTTGATTTTCACTTTCTTATAGTTATTCATTTTCCTGGTCCCTTATTTAAGTTCTCTAGATTCCTGCTATGAGTGAGACCATCCGGTATTTTTCTTTTTCTTTTTGGCTTATTTCGCTGAGCATGATCCCTTCCAGCGCCATCCATGTTGCTGCAAATTGCATGTGTTTATCTTTTTTGAATGCTGAGTAATATTCCATGGTATATATGTACCACATCTTCTTGATCCAGTCATCTACTTTTGGCATTTGGGTTGTTTCCAAAGCTTAGCTATTGTAAACAGTGCTGCTATAAACATAGGGGTGCAGGTGTTCTTTGGAATTGATGTTTCTGTGTCCTTTGGGTAAATACCTAGGAGTGGAATTGCTGGATCATATGGAAGCTCTATGTTTAGTAGGTCCAGAAATCTCCATAGAGCTTTCCACAGTGGTTGGACCAGTTTGCACTCCCACCAGATGTTGAACATTTTTTCATATGCCTGTTGGCCATTTGCATTTCCTCTTCAGAGAAGTTTCTTTTTAGCTCTTCTGCCCATTTTTTGACTGGATTATTTTCTTTGTTGTTGCTGAGTCTCATCAGCTCTTTGCAGATTTTTGTGATCAGTCCTTTATCATTAGTGTTGGGTGCAAAAATGTTCTCCCAGTTGGTGGGGTTTCTCTTTGTTTTTGTTATTGTCTCTTTTGCTGTGCAGAAGCTCTTTAATTTGATGTAGTCCCAGCTGTTTATCTTTCTCTTCACTATCACTGCTTTGGGTGATGTGTCTGTAAAGATGTCTTTGATGTGCAAATCCCGTAGTGTTTCGCCTATATTTCCTTCTATGTATTTTATGGTTTCAGGTCTTATGTCTAGTTCTTTAATCCATTTTGAGTTGATTTTTGTGTATGGTGTGAGGTAGTGGTCAAGCTTCATTCTTTTGCATGTAGCGACCCAGTTTTCCCAGCACCATTTATTGAACAAACTTTCTTTGCTCCAATGCATAGTCTTTGCTCCTTTGTCAAAGATTAGTTGACCATAAATCTGTGGGTTTATTTCTGGATTTTCTATTCGATTCCATTGGTCTGTATGTCTGTTCTTGTGCCAATACCATGCAGTTTTGATGATTATGGCTTTGTAGTATAGTTTGAAGTCTGGGAGTGTGATGCCTCCATTTCCTTCTTTTTTTTTCAGTAGAGCTTTAGCTATTCGGGGTTTTTGGTGATTCCATATGAATTTCATCAATAATTATTCTATTTCTTTGAAGAATGCCATTGAGATTTTGATTGGAATAGCATTGAATCTGTATATTGCTTTTGGTAGGATGGCCATTTTAATAATGTTTATTCTTCCAATCCATGAGCAGGGGATGTCTTTCCATTTCTTTGTGTCTTCTTCTATTTCTTTTAACAGTGTTTTATAGTTTTCTTTGTATAGGTCCTTTACCTCTTTTGTTAGATTTATTCCCAAATATTTGATTTTTTTTGTTTCGATAATAAAAGGGGTGGTTTTTTTGATTTCTTCTTCTTCAGATTTATTGTTTGTGTATAGGAAGGCTACTGACTTTTGCGTGTTGATTTTGTATCCTGCCACTTTACTGAATTGATTGATGAGTTGAATTAGTTTTTCTGTGGAGATTTTGGGGTTCTCTATGTATATTATCATATCATCTGCAAATAGTGATAGTTTGACTTCTTCTTTTCCTATTTGGATTCCTTGGATGTCTTTCTCTTGTCTTATTGCTCTGGCTAGGACTTCCAGTATTATATTGAAAAGCAGTGGTGAGAGTGGACATCCTTGTCTTGTTCCAGATCTTAATGGAATTGCTTTCAGCTTTTCACCATTGAGAATGATACTGGCTGTTGGCTTGTCATAGATGGCCTTTATGATGTTGAGGTATGTTCCTTGTATCCCAAGAATTTCAAGGGTCCAAGCAATTTTGAATAGACATTTTCCCAAAGAATATATGTAAATGACCAGCAGGAATGTTTGAAAACATGCTCAATATCACTAATCTCTAGGGTTAATAATACTAACTACATTCCTATTAATAGTGCACAAATGTTAGCAAGAATGTGAAGAGAAGGTAACCCTTGTGCACTATTGATGGGAATGTGTGGTGTAGCCACTATGGAAAACACAAGGGAGGTTACTTAAAAAAATTGAAACTATAACTACAATATGATCTAGCAATTCCGCTCCTGGGTATATATCTAAAGGAAATTAAAACAATATAAAAATATATCTATGCACATACACATATTGCAATATTATTCACAATAGCCAAGATAAGAAAACTACTTAGGTATCTGTTGATGTAGGAATGAATAAACTTGCTACATGTGTATGCAATGAAATATTATTTAGCCAAGAAAAAGAGGAAATCCTGCCATTTGCAACAATATGAGTGGGTCTTGAGGGCATTATCCTTAGTGAAATAAGATAGAGAATGACAAGTATTATAGCAATGGTGTGTGGAATCTAAAAACAAGAATAAAATGGTAACTACCAGGAAAGTAGGAGGTCAAAGAATTGGAGAATGTTAAAGGAGACACTCTTGCAACTAAAATAAGGACACTTCTGGAGATGAAATACACAGTTTAGTGATTACAAGCAAGTGTTATTCTTTAGTGATCCTTTCTGTGATTCCTACCTGATCAAGGTAGGTCTTGCCCCCTCATACATGATTTCATGGAATAAATCCTGTCTTTTGTTTTTTATTCTTTTTCCAGTTGTAGTTTTGCTCCTCTCAGTTGTCTTAAATTTGAAAGTGTAGTCAAAGTAGATCAGTTCTCCATGTAAAATCAGAAAGACTGATGACTTTGGTCACCAGCATATCATCAGTCTTCAGTACTATTCTCAAACATAGAAAGTCTAACAAGTGTTTTGTTGTTAAATGCAAACAGTGCATGGAACTTAGCTTATTAAGAAAAAAGTACTAGGATTCCATAGAGGCTGGATGTAGTTTACTAGACTGTAAGCCTTTTGTGGAAGAAAAAAGCCCCAAGCATAAGCTACTAATTAGGTTATTAACTAAACAGTATGTGAATTCTCATTAAGTATTTGGAGATAAGAATGAAAAAGAAAAGAGAACGTAATTCCCTGTAGCACAACATTTGACTCATCAAATCATTTCAAGTAATTTAAAAAATTATGTTAAGTAACAACATGTCATCTCTGTTGAAGTTATACTATCTACTTTTCTGCAATAAGGTAATAAGTCTAAAATGTTGAACTAGTTGACTATGGCTGACACTGAAAATTAGTCCAGAATTTCACTTCAGAATTCCATTTTCACTATTTGCCTCAAAAGGTGATGGGAGAAAAATAAAGAGGAAACAATATTGATGAAATCTCCTTTTGATACTATTCATGCAAAGGAGAAGAATGAAAACATGTTAAGGATCATAAGGTTTACTGTTATGTTTACTTCTAATGAGTTTATAGTTTTAGTTCTTACATCTTTGTCTTTAGTCTCTTTTAAGTAAATTATTTTATGTGATGTTATGTAGGGGATCCATTATTCTCAAATAATTCTCTTACCCTAGCTTCCATGAAATCCACTCCTCATTTTTTCCAGAGCCTCAACATTTCTATATTTTTTCCCTCAAGATTTATTTATGCATATAGGAACTGGGGTACAGGTCAGAGATGTGGGGGGGTGAGAGGATTCACCAGAGACAGAGTGGGGAACAGAACAGGCAGACTGACTGAAATACACTGCTGAGGGGAGCAGGGGTGAGACAGGAGAGGTCTGCTGTGCCATGTGGGTCAGCTCCCTGGCTGGGAATTGAACTCTTGCCACAGTGGCTGCAGATAGCTTCATAGCTTGTGTCTTAATCCTTTGCACCACCAGGGAGGCCCAACATTTCTATATTTAGAAATGCTGACACTTTCTATACTTAGGAAGTTAAAAAGACAACAGACAGTCCTAAGAGAAAATAAACTCAGGACAGTGGGTGCAGGTAGAAGACTGGAGAGAAAAATTACAGAGTGTGTGTAAATGTGAAGAGATTCTCACTGAAATAGGAAATGCTTAGATAGAAGAGCTCCCTCAACGTAAAGACTGCATTTTTTATTTCATGTCAGCCTCTAAGAATCTTTTCAATGAAAATCCTAAAAGAAAAAAGTAATGACATTTGTGAATAGCAGTGTGAGGTTTTTCTGAAGAATATTGCCAGATAAATCCAAGATGCCGCTAGAAGCTCATACTGACACAGTTTACAAAATAGAGCAAATGCCAAAGGATATAGCCACTGCACACACACAGCTACATTGTAACCAAGGATAACCATGAAATTCAACTGCATTTCCAAACTGTCACCATCAGGTTTGCAAAGGTGTTTACAAATCACTTTGCAAGTAGATATTGCAGCTTAAAGGTTAGATTAGCAGGATCTTTCTGTCATGGGGCAAATATAATCTAGGTCAGAGGAAATGTCCCTTTTGTTTGCCCTTATATTTTATAGACTTTCTTTTTCCTTTCCTTTTTTTTTAACACAAGGGATGCTCTGTTGTTCTCACCACAGAGTTTCCTGGATTCAGGTTAAACAACTGTTAGACTAGACGCAGCAATGGATGGGAATCTTTTGACTTGTGGAGTTAAAAATTAAATAATGTGATCAGATGCTCAAGTTAGATTTCCGGTGAAGTAGGGTGAAAGTCCCCTAACAGGACCTGCTTCTGGCTTGTGAGACACCAGAAATATCCACCTGGCCCCATGGTGTGGGACTGGGTCTGGGTACTAGGAACTCTTGACCAGAGTCTGGCTTTGGGCTCCAGGACCTCACCACGCTGTGCTGGGCAATCAGTGGCTTGGCTATCAGGACACTGGCTTTTCATAGACACTAACAATCCCACAGCTCATCCTCATGATCCCTTTACACTCTTACCACACTCCCCTGCAGCTGCTCTAACTACACAGCATTGTACTCCTTTGCTGTGTATTTGTTTTCTCTTTCTCAAAGCCTAGAACCTTCCAGCATCATCCTCCCCAGCCAACATAGTGCTCCGTGTGCACTCTGTTCACCAGACTACCTCAATCCTCCCAACTCTTACCTGTGTTCAGATCAGGAGTCAACTCCACACATTTTGCATCTTCTCATTCTTTAAATCATGTCTTGGGACAAGGATACTATTGTCTGTATCAACAGGATGTACAAAAGGGCCAGCAGATCCATCACAGTGACCCCCAAATATGCAGACCTCACACCTTTGCAGTTGCATCTACTGTATTTGATTAGGGCACTAAAGGAGTTAGGAGTTATGGCTCCTCCCCCTGAGCTGGCTACAACCTGGCTTGTGAGCATCACTGGACTGTCATTTTCAACTAGATCATTTGCCGGTTCCCCATTATTTCTCAGGGCAAGAATAAGTGGGGAGAGCGCAGTAGACTGTGGGGGGGAATCTGGGTGCTTTGGAGCTGGGTGTGCTATGGTAATAGACCTAAAGAGGGAGAGCCTGACCTCCAAAATACAACAATGGAAACCACTGGTACTTCAGTAAGACATTTAACTGAAAAAAATAGGGTTTTCTAAAACATCCTCTCAAAAGGAAAAAAAAAATCATTAAATGCAAAACTTCTGTGAATGAAATCAACATAATAGAAATAGCTCTTTATGCCTATCTCCTGTGAAGTTTGAGGTGTGGCTCTTGTAGCTTAATGTAAATGTGCTTGGGTTTGAGATGCAGATAATCCTGGCACCATCAGATTGAAGAATAATGTTGTACATCTCAGATCTTTGAAGGCGTCTTCAAGATCAGAAATTTATGAGAAGGCTGAGGAGGATTTCACTTGTTTCTCAGGTTTTCTGGATATTCAAAAAGATATTGTTTGGAAATAGTTCCAGGCCCATAATTCTCTCTCTCTCTCTCACTCATATTTTATGAATAATATATCCCATTTATCTTGTCTTCATGGTACATGCATTCAAGGTTTTAAGTTTCTGGAGTCTCTGAAAAATAAGAGGCATCTTAAGAGGCCCTCATAAACTCCCAGTTAAGAAGAAAGGGGAAAAGTTGTGTGAAGCAGGAGCACAGCTGAAATCAATGAATACGTTCCGAATGGTCTGTCAGGCCTGTTTGGGTTTGCAGGCTCTTTGAGTAACTGGATTTCACAGATCTTTTAAATTATTCCCTGCTTATCATAAGTTCTTGGTGAGAGCTCTAGGTCTGTTCTACTCCTGGGTCTTTGGCAGCCAGCAGGCCAGCAGTATGGAGGTAATATCTTGCAAGACAACAGCAAGGACAGAGAAGCTGGAGACCTTTGAGGAACGGGTGCCTGGGCACACAGAGGAAGATCCCCCCACAATGGTCCAGGAATTGTGGGGCCTCTGAGGTGGGCATATTTCTGGAAATGAGGAAGTATATCCTTGTTTTGTCTCAGGCTGTTTTGTCTCTGTTTTAGTACAGAGATGATTTCCCTCTTCTTCCCCAGATTCCTCTAGAGTATGTCTGGGAAAGCCATCATTATTAAATCCCTGTCGGATTCCACTGACTACGATTTCATAATTTCCCCAAGGTCACAAATGCAGACGTGGCAAGCGAACCTTCCACTCGAGGTGCCACGACTTACGGATCACTCCTACAACTTTGGTAAGTCCTTCCTAATAATCAAAAGGGTGTGGGAAGGGGACAGGCCCCGTGGAATTAGAGCTACAATATGCTTTTCCAAATTCTCCCACTGTGCTTTGCAATCAAATCAAGCTGCTGTTCATTTCAGCACTAAGGATGCAATGTTCTGGGATACAATGTTCTCAGTTCTGTTCCCAGTGGATGAGTCTCCACAGATCACAAATAGCACAGCTGATGTGAATGGTTGCTTATCACCCTGCCGCTTCTCAAATAGCCTGCAAAGTTGGCAGGGGACTTGTTGGGCATGGAAACATAGGTTCTTTGTTAGATTGTATTAAAGCTCTAAGAGCCTATACTATGATGGTTTCAGACTTGTTGAGATGTCTGGGCTCCAGGAAGTCATGGGCTGTGGGACTCTATGAACTGCTGGCACATGTAGCTCTGCAAGGTAGAACAAAAATAGAGCAATATAACACATGCTCTACACAATCATAGCCCAGTGTCCATGAAAATAAGCTGAACCTTGTCATTTTCCAGGTTTTTCATTAACTTTTGTTCACTACCTATATTAATATAATTCGTTACCACTTGTTCTGCTTACGACAACAGACAATCAAACACTAAAGAAAATTTGTGTAAGAAAAACTTTCATGCAAGAAGTTGTATTCATATTTGTTAATTTTTTTTTCTTTCTGTGAATAAGGAGGAGATCACCACTACATGAATTTTTTTTAGAAGAATAAAATACTGGGCCTCCCCGGTGGCGCAGCGGTTGAGCGCTGGGTTGCGAAGCTGCCCGCGGCCTCTGCGGCGCCGGTTCGATCCCCGGCTGCTTCCCGGCCACCGGCGGAGGATCCCACATGGCGCACAGACCTCTCCTGTCGCCCGCTGCTCCCCTCAGCAGTGTACTTCGGTCCTTCTGCCTGCTGTGCTCCCCGCTCTGGCTCTGGTGAATTCTCTCACCCTCCCGCGCTTCTGACTGTACCCAGTGCATGTATAAACAAAACAAACAAACAAACAAAATAAATAAATAAAACATGCCTCTATTAAAAAAAAAATAAATAAATAAAAAAAAAAAAAAAAAAGAAGAATAAAATACCACAATCTAGATGTCAGAATTTGGTTTTGGGGGCCTACTGCTGTTGGATCAAGTATAAGTAAATTTGACCTCAACAGTTTGTAATAATATACAAAAGTGCCCATTTGAACTTTTTCTTCTTTTCCTAGGATCTAAATGGTTTGCTAAAGATCTAGATGGTTTATATGTGTTAGTAAGGAAAATTTAAGAAAAATCTTAATGTGTTAAAAATTCTCAAATTTCCAAGCACTTTTGACATAGTTACCTTTATCATTTGCAAACTGCTTACTGAAATGTCTTATTTGTTGATTGCCAATCTGTGAAAAGACACTGATCTTTGAAAATATTTATTAAACTGCAGAGCTTCTCAGGAGACCATTTGAAACTACCTAGTAGTTTTAATTTTCAGAACACCTGTTGCAGCTTACATTTTAAATGCATTTCATATTCATGTTAATGATTTAACTGGGGGAAAAAAGACTGTTCAGCCTACTCTATAAGGTTGGTAGACAGAGTGCAAGCTCTATGAGGGCAGGAGTCATGAAAATCCTGGGGCCCGTTAAATTACTTGTGTCATTGCAATAATATTAATAACAGTAATATTAACAGCTAAGAGAGTCACAGCTAATGTCCTGGGCATTCTTCCAAGAATGTGACACGCACTCATGTTTAATTCTCAACAACCAGTGAAGTCAGCGCTATTGTCCCCATTTATAAGTGAGAAAACCCAGAAGCTGTGAAGTTGAATGACTTTTTGAAGATCAATAAGGGGCAGAGCAGGATTTGAGACCAGGCAGTTTGGTTTCCAGATCTGTGCCCTTAACTGTCACAATATATTGCCTCTTGGGGCATAAAAATAAAGTGGTACACCTTATGAGAAAATTTTATTTGATCTCAGCTCTTCCTTGGCTACTCCCCTATTTACATGACATTTTTATATCTTTCCTAGAACTTCTGCATATTTTACCTTATAATCAAGTTTTCAAATGACCAGGTTCTAAATCACTACAAAGCTTTCCATTTCCCCAAGAGCCACACTTTGTATTACTCATAAGTCAGATCTAGTTTTCACTTACTGATTTGAATGAGGTTGCTGCTAGTAGCCACAGGATGAATGTTTTAGTTACCAGTCTATTCAGGCTGTGGACAATATCACTTGTAGATATTTCACTAGGTTATTCTCTTAACTGGAGGACAGCAAAGTGATCAACTTTAATGAGCAATTTGTACAGCTACGTGTAGCCCTTTTAAGTTGAATACCTTTGCACTCTGAAGTTACTATGTTTTACTAAAACACCCCACAAAACTGTAATACTGGACTTTGAAATCCTAAACTAAGCAAAACTCAATATACCCCCCCTTTCACTAATGGGGTCTTCCCTTAACTGCTTCCTCCCTGATAACAATGGAAAGTGTTTGAACAGTCAAAAAAATATGCAGTCGGGTCACACATTTACTCATACAGTAATTAGATGTTCAAAGAAAACAGTTTCTCTATTTCTTCATACCTCATCTATCATCTGACCCCTGGCTCATGTTGATCACCCCAAACCACTGCTATGGAGTTTCCTTGCCCTGACCACAGCAGCTCCATAACTCACCATGACTGTGAAGTTCCATAAGGCTTCCAACTTAATGCTCACACTATCCAGGAAGCAAAGAATGATAAGCAAACTTCATCTTCCATTTTTCTGTCCATGTGGACTGGTATATGTCTGAGTTGTGTGAAATGAGCTTACGACCCTGTGTACCAACACTTGCCTCAGACAGGGAACTAGAAAAGAAGCCATCCACTCTCCATGTTCCCCTCAACCAGTGGAACTAATCTCTCCCTCATGTCTGGGTTCCCAACCCTGCACTTCAGATAACCCAAAGATCTGATTCCTCCCTCTGTTGCCCCCACTATTATCCATGTTCCTTTTCTCATCCTCATAAAAAAAACTGGGAGGAAAGATGAACATTTTCCCTTCCCCTTTGACCTGGATTGGATAATCCCCTAACTCTCTAAATCATATCCTCCCTTTTTCTTTTCTTTTTTTTAAGATTTATTTATTTATGTATATAAGAACTGGGGCACAGACCAGAGGTGCAGGAGGGTGAGAGAATCCACCAGAGACAGAGCAGGGAGTAGAACAGGCAGAAGGACTGAAATACACTGCTGAGGGGAACAGCGGGAGAGACAGGAGAGGTCTGTCGCGCCATGTGGGAATCGACCTGGCCCCGGCAGGAATCGAACCTGCGCTGTGGAGGTTGCAGACAGCTTCACAGCACTGTGTTTAACCCACCGTGCCACCAGGGAGCCCTATATCCTCCCTTTTTCAAGATTAAAACTTCTCTCCCACCGTTCCTAAAACTAAAGTGATGGACTAACTTGGGAAAAAGAGAAGTCTGCTTACTGAGAAGAAAACACAAGAGGGAGATAGCTGAAAGCAATACTCCAACTACAAATGTGTTCTAGCATGTCATTATTTTCCCAGGAGTAGTTGCAGGCAAACTTATGTTAATTCTGAAAATACATGGCAACTGGTGAAAATGGTCATTATTTAAATTATAAAATGATAAAGTTCACATGATTTATTCTTGGTACCATCAAATTATAGAGTGTTAGAATTATAATAGGAAAGAACCAATATTTATTGAACACTAGTACGCACTGAGTACCTTTAGATAGTTATGTATGTTATATTGTTTAATCCTATTGGAAAATTAAACTTTTAAAACAAATTTGTTAGTATCTGTAAATTTAAAAATAGTTCTCTATAATGCAACCGTAAGAAGACATAAAGCAAATTCAAAAAATGTTTTAGAAAAAATTGTTTATATAGAAAATAAATGTATATAAGTACAATTGCTAAATTAGATTTATGATGAACTTTCTGCCCCTTATCAATTTCAGAGGTTAACCGTAAATCTTACCTTTAATCAGCTGTGTTTTAAGCAGTTATAAATTATAATGCAATATGTTTTTATGACAAAATTGCATTTTCAGTAGCGTTATCAAAACATGCTCCAACAGTATATAGAAAGTGAATTATTTCATCTTGACTCCTTTTGAATTTGGGATAATATTTTTGTATTACTTTCTGTGTTAGATAATATCACCTCATTTTATTTTTAAGGTAACAACTACAAATAATCTGAAACAAGACAGATAATCTGATCACAAGCATATAGTTAGCCACTGCTGGGAACAATTCTGCATCCATATCTAGCATTTCTGCATATTGTATAGGCTGATTTTTTGTTCTAGAACATCTTTTGAAACTTATGTAGTGAACCATCTTAGGAGACAAAGATAATGACTCTTCCCAGAACAGGCTTGGACAGTTTGGGTTTGCTGCCCATTGTAAAAATGGGGCTTTCCTAAGCTTAGGAGTCCTTTCCTATAACTGAACATACTACATATGCAGGTGTCACATGCTCCCTGCTCTATTGCTACAAGAATTGGGAGTCATGGAACTGGGAGTCAGAGAACTGGAGTAAGAGGATGCTGCAGCTATTGCTATTGCTATTAATAAAATATAATCCTTTGTCTCTGACCCAAGAGTCTGTCTTTTGCCCTCATCTTTGAAACTATGGTAAGATAACTTATAAGCTTGTGTGCAGGGTAAAATCTCAGAGCCTTCATATTTCCTGACAGCCACTATTGGTAAGAACTAGAACTCAGTTCTAATTTCATGCCTGTATTCTTCCCACTTTACACTAACTAGCTTCAGTGCCCTATCTTCCTCAAATTCCCACCTTTATATCTTCCTTCCCAGTCGAGTATTATCTCTAGAAATTCTGGGCTACCTGTCTTCTAATTCCCAAAGACTGATTATTCACCTACAATTGCCTACTCACCACCAAGTCTATGAAAAACTGTCCCACCCATCTGCCTCATTGACATCTCTTAGGAGAAAAATAATATACCATGCAATACTGAAGACTCTCATTACCTCATTTCAGTGAGCTTTGTGATTTTTAACTAAGAATGTATGAAGACAATAATTGTTTTTGTCTAACTGCAATATACAAGAAGGTAGAAGAAATGGAAGGTTTTACTTTAGCAAGATTCCCTAGATCTTGAATTTTGTAACTCATACTGTATAGCTGTTAGAAAAAAAGCAAGATACCCTCCCCATGAGCCTCATTTATCTTCATAGACCACTCAAAATGCTATCTCCATTATAAAATCCTTTGATGGCTCTCTATGTCCTCAGGATAAAGTCCAGGCTTATTTATATATCTGACAAGGCTTCATGATCTGCTGTTTTCTTCTTCAACTTTGGCTGCTTCCTCTGATTAACGTCTTGACTTGCCACGTTGGACCACAAACTGTTCCTAAACCTTTTGAGCTCCTGTATGTCTGTCTGTGTGCAGAAATTCCTTCTTAATTGCATACTTACTACTTTATCTTTTTTTTAAAAAAAAGATTTATTTGTTTATGCATACAAGAGCTGGGGTACAGGCCAGAGATGTGTGGAGTGAGAGGATTCACCAGAGACAGAGTGGGGAACAGAATAGGCAGACTGAATGAAATACACTGCTGAGGGGAGCAGTGGGTGAGTAGGAGAGGTCTGCTGCGCCATGTGGATTTCGCCCTGGCTGGGCAGGGATCGAACTCGTGCTGCAGAGGCTGTGGATTGCTTCATAGTGCTGTGCTTAACCCCTTGCACCACCAGAGAGGCCCAAAACTACTTTATCTTTCACGTGAACTCTTATTGTGCAACTTTACTGAATATAGATCCTTCCTCTCAATTGAAATCAGTACTTCCTACCAGTACAGCACTTGATTTGCTACCGTGTTGCTGAATTACAGCATTTCCCAACTTGAGTTTACCCAAATCATTACAGGCATCTCATAGTATAAAAGAGAATAATGGGGTCCTTTTAGCAATAAAATAATTATTTAAGCTGTCAAGCAGTGAAATAACTCTCAATGCTTTCTCTTCCCTTTGAAATTTAATGGAGAGTTTCCAAATGTGGATTGATGATCATGAGAGGCAGTTATTGAAGATCAGTAACCATTACCTAGAGTCAATAATTTGGATGTTTCATTATTTAACAAAACCCTGCTATACATTCTCTGGCAGTGGCCATTTTACACCTCTATATTATATGTTTTCTATTATTTTAGGTCATATATTGTTTAATCTGAATCCATAACAAGCTTGATAAATTCCATGTAGCATGAGGAAATCTGGTTTTGAAGTTCAGTTACTTAATAGGGACACACAGATAATGATAAGTTTACAAATTCACCTGAACACGAACTTCATAAGTCATTAATCACTCATGTGATCAAGATGTCTCCTTTAAACTTCAAGACAGAATTGATACTTTAAAATCCAATGTTAAAAAGAAGCCAGACTGCTGATTATTTCATTTAACTTTTTACTTATTGGAAAGTAAGACTATCCCCACTCACAATATGTTGTTTACAGAAATGCACTTGCAAATAGGAATCTGAAATCCATTGACTTTTTTTTTAAAGAAGCACAAAATGCAGAACTTTTGAATATCAGATGCTGAAGTATTTTATGCCTTTTAAGATAGTGTTTAACATGTAGTTAAATTTTATATTACATTTTGATACATATTTAATTCTTAAATCAAACATGTCATGATTAAATTTGTGTTGACAGATAATGCTTTCTCTTGTGAAATTTAAAATAAAAAACACTGAGGCAAATGTTAAGTAGAAAACAAGTCAAATTTATTTGTACTTAGTCTGAATATTATTAATGGTCTTCCTGAAGATAGTTACATAATTCATGGAGTCATTTGCTTCAGGTCTTTCCCCAAAAGTCACATTTGCAATGAGACCTTTCCTGGCGCTCAGTTTTAAACTGTTAAGATGCCCCCAACTAAAACTCCCCTAATCTTCCTTCTGTGGTTTCATTTTTCCTTAGCTCTTTCCATGCTCTTCAATACTTCAAATTGTACTTTTCAAAAATCATATTTATTATCGTTCTCCCACACTGGAATGTAATATCCATGAGGGAGGGATGTTGTCTATGACATGCGTTATTGTATCCATCTAGAACAGTGTCTGGTATTGAGCAGGTGGTCAAAATATGTTGGAAAAGGAAATTACAAAATAACCTTATCTAGTTTTTCCCACAATCCAAGAGAGACATTCCTATTTGGTATAATTTGGTAGGTTATTTCTGGGGTCTGGGAATGCAATTATTAATTTATATAGAAAAGTTTTGATCATTCTCAGACCCCAAAACCTATCAAATCATACCAAATTAGAAGATTCTATTTTCAGATAGCAGGGGAAACCAGTAATAATTTTTTAAGTGTACTGATCTAGAAGGAAACACTATCTTCTCAATAATATTAATATATAATTTTTCAATTTCCATATTCAACTATTTTTACATATTAATGTGATTTAAAATATTAGAATTACAAAGCTACACTCAATTGTATACTTTATATAAATGACTCAACAAGGTTGAAAATTAAAATATGGAAAAAGACCTATGAGGGAAAAAAAACAGAAAAGCAAGGATTGCTATCTTAGTATTACAGATAATCATTTGAAAGAGGAATGCATTGGATGATACAATATGGACATCCTTAGATAAAGGATGAAATTTGCAACATACTTAGCAATTGTGAATATCCATTTATCAAATAGTCTGCCATTAATAATCAAAAGGCCAGTAGTATAGAATCTGCAAAGAAAAAGAAGAGTCACATTAGGAGACACAGACTTTGATTTACTATCATTCTATACTTGATTAAATTTAAACACAAGGGCCTCCCCGGTGGCGCAGCAGTTGAGCGCTGGGTTGCAAAGCTGCCCGCAGCCTCTGCAGCACCAGTTCGATCTCCGACCACCGGGCAAGGGTCCCACATGGCACGCAGACCTCTCCTGCTACGCCCGTTGCTCTCCTCAGCAGTGTATTTCGTCGGCCTGCCTGTTCTGTTCCCCGCTCTGGCTCTGGTGAATTCTCTCACCCTCCCACGCTTCTGACTGTACCCAGTGCTAGTATAAATAAATAAATCTTAAAAAAAATTTAAAAAAAGAATGAAAATACTATTTAAAAAAAATTTAAACACAAGGATATAGGTGACTTATATAATTAACAAGATAACTTGATTTTGCACTGTGAAAGCACCATGCCTTTTTTAGGTACCCATGAACCAGTCACAAAATTTGATCACAATAAAATCTGATAAATTCATGAAAGTAAAAAATGCAGGCACCATTTTCTATACTATGTAATATACTAATATCTGCAGTACTAAAATTAATGCAGAAATTGGGAAACAAACCAAAATGTCATGCTACATCTAAATCAGAAGAGCCCTTATTTTTAAAAAAAGTTGTCTTTTTTATTGAGGTAACATTGCTTTAGAACACTGTATATGATTTAAGGATATAGGTTTAAACCTGTTTAGAGTTATGTTAGCAAACCAAACCCACCACCAAATCATAAATAATCCTGTTTCAACAATTTTTATTGGAGTTTTCAATGTTATAAATTACTTCAAAAATCTATGAACTGTTAAGTAAAATGCTGTGTTATGATACTTGATATGTAAGCCCATGAAACTAAAAGAATACCTGGTTATCTATATGCAATGAGACCTACATCAAGACACATAGTCATGAAATTAACAAGAGTTCAAGATAAAGAAGAATATTGGTGGGGACTAAGGTAAAGAAAAGTAGGTAACCTATAAAGGTACTTCCTTCAGGCATGCATCATAGAAGTTACGTGGATGAAGTTCAAGTGAATGAAGCTGCCATGTTTACTCATTTGTTTTTAGTATCTCAGGAAACAAACTCATTGTTTTTGAAGAAAGGAAGAGGCTTCAGTGTTCTCACATATTTGAGAACACCTATATTAGGGAGATTAACATAATTACAACATGGGCAACATGGGTCACTGCTTTAGGCTTGAATGGAGAAAGGGTAAATTTTGAGGAGAAAAATCATTTCCCCATCAGATGTGGGGCAGGTCAGTCTTGGCGCTATTTATGTTCCTTCTACCTCACCCAGCCCTCCCACTGCTGAACTGCAGTACAGGTTATGTCAAACTTAGAGAATATAATTTTGAGAGTCAAGGATATGAGAATAGTGGACTACAGCCAATGATCTACTATTTATATTCCTAGCAAATCTATATCTTACAAGATTTCCCCCTCAACCTTCACCTTGTATCTGTTTCTACTCTCAACTGGACATGATGAAATTGCCAGAACATTCATTCTGATTTGAAAAATAATCTTGAGCACTGAATACTGTCTTTGTATAAATAACTTGCATGCACAATGCTTTTCTTCCAAATTCTCAGGGAGTGTTGTGAGGGGGTAATTAAAGCAGTCTGTTTCTCCAGCACGTTCTGTCTGTTTTTTCTTTTCATTATTAGATGTGATGACACATTTGCCTGTGTGGCTTCCCACAGATGGCATAAAAATTTTGTGATCAAATGGTAAGAGTAAACCAACTGTCGTCTCATATCACAGCTTTACATGTTGCTCCCCAAGTGTAGGAATCTCACTTTAATAAAATGCTTCTTTTAAAGTGGTATTACCTGTATACTGAAGATTTTAGAGTAAAATAGAAAACCTTGAAAAGGCAACTGAAATATTACTAGTTAGCTTTGTAATCTGTGTTTTGAGTCTGATACAAAAGTAATAATTAAAATAATCTGCAGGAAAAGTTAATGATTAAAAAAACTAATTATTCGGCTTGTGAGAGGCAGAAATAATGGGGGGTAGATTTTTGTAAAATATTTGTAAATTGATAAGGAAATACTGTGAATTAGCCTTTATAACATTTATGTTTGGTTCTAAGCTATATCACTCAGAGCACTAGTACCTAGATTTTTAAGTAAGACTTTTTTTTTTTTGCACACCAAAAACTAGAGCAAGAGATGTCAAAAGACGAAGAACTTTGTTTAAATGGCAATTACAGCATTTACTAAAGCTTCAAAGTTAGCTTTGACCTTTAGAGCTATAGGCAAGAAAAGATTACATATATATTACATAAAATTTAAGAAGATGGAAACTCATTTTGCCACCTTTTAGTGGTCTTTCACTTTTTTAATAATTTTGAGGTAATATTGGTTTATAACATCATATGTTTCAGGTATATATTTATATTTCATCATTTGACTCTATATCTGTATATTCTTTATCACAATCACCCCCAAAAGTCTAGTTTCTACACACCACCACAAAGTTGACCACATTTTTTCTTGAGTTTTGACCAAAAGGTTCATAAGTGGAAAAAGAAGATGCCAAAGACCTGAGGCCAATATATCATGTAAATCACAGGAAATAGGTTGAGTTGGAATGGTTATTTGGAAAAGAAGAAGATAAAAGGTAAAGAAAAGGGCTTTTCTGAGACAGTTGGGAAAAAAGCATCCAAAGCAAGAGTGGGGTCACTGAGTGTTAACTTTGATGTCATTGGTAGTTGATCTGAAGGGAAATATAAGAGAAAGTAGCCTGGAAAATTTTAGATCTTCAAGTGTGTGAC
The DNA here is from genome assembly GCF_014898055.3 of Talpa occidentalis. NCBI lineage: Eukaryota > Metazoa > Chordata > Mammalia > Eulipotyphla > Talpidae > Talpa > Talpa occidentalis. Next base: position 63,797,773 of record NW_023601433.1, on the reverse strand, counting down.
TCAGAATAGTATCAAACTAATTGATATCAGATGCTCAGCAGAGTAGAACCAGTGGTTGAAAAAAATGTGATATTTGAAATCTGTGCTGAGATTCACCACTGAGTAGTATATTGGGCTGGTCCTTTATCCCTCTGAATCTTAGTTCCAATGTGTAAAACTAAAACCTGGACTATCAGGTAGTGAACAATCCAGAAACTTTTTTTTTAACATTTTTTAGTTGTATTTTTAAAATTTATTTTTAATGCTATTTTTTTTTCACATCATTGATCATTTTAAAAATTTGCTTCCCCCACCCCCTCAGGTTTATTCCCATAGAGTTTCCTTCCCCAACACACCCGTGCACCATCACCACAGTCCCCTGTGCTCCTCCCTCCCTCCCTCTGATCTTCTCCCTCTGCCTCCCCTGCAGTATGTCTCTGATTTATAATTGTCTGTTTTTGCTTTGTTGTGTTTTGTGCTGTTATTATTTTTTTTACACTGATGTCTCATTTGGTTCCCCTATATTCTTGTTATAAGTGAAACCATCTGATATTTTTCTTTTTCCTTCTGGCTTATTTCACTGAGCATAATTCCTTCTAGCTCCATCCACGTTGCTGCAAATGGCATGAGTTTATCTTTTTTGATTGCTAAATAATATTCCATTGTGTATATATGCCACATCTTCTTGATCCAGTCATCTATTTTTAATACATTATTGTACTTAGATTTTTCATTTCTTTTAATCCTTCCAATTTGCTGTTAGTAATAATAATAAGAAAAATTTGATATGATGATTGATTTAAAATAGCAGCAGGAACTCATTTTAAAATGTTTTAAAATGAGAGCTTTCAACTCTTAGTTTGACTGTGTTGGGGCATTTGGACAACCAGAATTGAAAAAAGTAGTGCAGTGGTTATTAGTTCCCTTGAGTTTAGACTCACCCAGGTTCAAATCCCAACCGGTCCACTAGTGACTCTGTGTTGTTGAGAAACTATTTAACTTCTCCACCTTCACTTTTTATCACCTATAAATTGGGGCAATCCTCTTACCTGGATCATGAGGTTATTAGGAGGATTAAATGCAATGATGCAGGTATAATGCTTGGTTTATAATAAATGCTAGGCATTTTCACTGATTCTTAGAGTATAACACCCGGTCAGATTTGAATTATTTCAATATGTTTGAATTTAGATTTTTGTATTTTAATCTTTCTATTTAATTTACTCTAGCACTAATTTTAATGACAAAGCGCATTTGCTATGACTAGATAAAATGTAAACAATGGTTCATTATCTGTACATATGTGGCCTAGATGTAGCACTAACACTGAATTTGTTCTTGCCTTAGTTTCACTGTTTTCAATATACAGGCAACACTTAACATTTACAAGCTACTAATTAGTCAAGTAGGGAATTAGGATACATATTATGGCTGTTTTTTGGTGTTATTATTAGTTTAAAATGCTTAACTGTTTCCATGAACCACAATTTCTGTAAAAGAGATACTTTTTAATTAATACTATAGAATAAAGATAAATTGATGGATTGCAGGTGGGTTAGGAAAGAAACTCATGCTTGCTATCAGTTTTTAAGAAAGGTTGCCAAGGTATTTCAATTGCGGTATAATAGTGTTTTCAAAAATGTTCCTAAACTGGATCTTTACTTTTAAAATAATGACTTGAACCCCTAACTCATGCCATATACAAAAAGTAATTTGAAATTAATCAGATACCAAATACAATAGCTAAAAGTCTACAAAAAATATTTAAAAACCACCTAAGAATTGTATTCATGATGTTGGATTAACTCAAAGTTTCTTAGATGTGATACCAACAGCACAAAAAAAAGGGAAAAATAAGGACATTTTACTTCACCAAATTTAAAATCTTTCCCATTTCAAAGCACATTGTCATAAAGGGGGAAGAAAATATTTACAAATTATATGTCTAAGAAGGACTTGCTTATATTTAGACTATAAGGAACTTTTATGACATTAAATAACCTAATTAAAAAATGGAATCAATAAACACACAGAGAAAGTGCAATGTTCATCATTAGTCCCCAGGGAAATGCAAATCTAACACACAATGAGATACCAATTCACACCCACTAGGATAGCTATAATCATAGAGACAGTAAGTGTTGATAAGAAAGTGCTACCTCTGTACACCTTTGATCTGAAATATAACATTGTGCAGCTACTTTGTAAAACAGTCTGATAATTCACGGAAAGATTAAGCATTAAGTTACCATATGATGGAGAAATTTATCACTCTTAGTGATAGATACCTAATAGAAAGAAAAATATAATACCCATATGAAAAACTTTACATGAATACTCAAAGTATTATTCATAATAGCTCAAAAGCAGAAACAACACAATGTCCATCTCTTGATCATTGAATATGAAATATGGCAATATCTATAATGGAATATTATTTGGCAATAAAAAAGAAAAAATACTGATAAAACATTAATGAATCTTGAAAACATTATGCTGAATTTAAGAAAACAGTAATAAAAAACCCATACGGTATGATTGCATTAATATAAATTGTCAGTAACTATTAAATCTATAGAATCATATAGATAATTGTTGCCTAGGACTTGCACCATGGGGAGAAATGGATAGTGACTTAATGGATGTGAAATTTCTTTTGGGGTGGTGAAATCTTTAAAAATTGTGATTATGGGTGCATAATTTTGCAGATATACCATGAGCCACTTAATTGTACTCTTCAAAGAGTGAATTGTCTAGTATGTGAATTTTCTCAATAAAGTTGTTATACACAAGCATACACACAAATTGCATAAGGCAATGTGTTTGAAATATTTTTAAAATTTAAATTCAGGGTATTGAAAAAGTTTCTGGAAACAAATATTGTAGCAAAACATAAATGAATTTAAAAATAGAAGTCTAGATAATTTAAAGAGATCAAAAAAGAAATGTTTTGAGCTTTTATTACCTGTCTCAGCATTTCACTTTATATATAAGCCTATGTACTTGTCTTGCTCTAAATGTGTGTTAGAAAGCTTTTCCACAGCAGCGAATCATCAGAAATATTTTTAAAGTCCTTTGCATGACTTTTAAAGGCCTGTCAAGACAAACCCCCTTTCAGAGAGCTTCAAGTAAGTCTTCACCTGAATATATGGACTGTACTGGTACCGTGGGTTTTGGCTAGTTGGAGCTAATGCCAACTAGGATGCAGAAAGCAGGGCATTTTGCAAAAAGGGTACAATAATCAGTTTTTATACACTTTTTATCACATGGCTATTGAATTCATCTCTACCTCTAGTAAGCAGACATAGATTTTTAAAAACGAATCCTAGATGTGTTGAATTAATACATTTTTCAAAAATACTCTGAAAAGAGCTGTGAAATAATTTCAGTGGAAGAATGACAGCATATTATGGTTCCTATTCTGTGCAATTTATAATGAAACGAGATGCAGGAAAATAGATGGTCTCAGAGGAGAATCTAAAAAATTATAATTGAGTTGGAATAGAAGGACCTAAGGAGAAATATTAAAGAAAATACTATTATCTAGACATAGAGGGACGTATTTAATCTCCAAACTAGTGAACACCCTCATGCATGTGCCTTCAAAATAATATGAAGCAGCAACAGCATTTTGCAACAGCAACAGACATTTTTGGAAGCAAACAGTAAGTTCTTATGTACTAAGATTGGGCTATTTATAGTCCAATCCAAGTCCTAACAAGTCTGTATATCCTTTTTTTTCCTTTTTCTTTATATTAAATGTACTATATTCAAAGAGGATCTATTTTTGAGAGGTTAGGTGTTTCAGCAAGGTGAGAGAAGGGTGAATCTTCTGTGTATACAACTCAGTCTTCTCAGGACTGAGCAAACTCGGTTTTTGTTTTTTTTCATTTTCCAATTTATATCCTGAAGAAGGCTATAAACTCCAAATTCAGCCTTCAGTGAACTGGCCTTGGATTTAAAGTTATCCCATTCTCTTCTTGATAGCTTGGGTTCTCTATAGAACTATCACAATCTCTGGATCTGTCGTATTTAAGGTATCTGTAAGCAAAAGTTTGAAAATAACTGAGCAAAACCAACTACTTGCTTTCAGTAGTTAGTGACACACACCAGAAAGATGACTTCTGACTTGGCAGATTTGGTTGTTGTATATTTCAATATAATGGTAGGCAGAATCCTGAGTTTCCAAAGATGACCTAATCAAATCTACAGCTGTGGATATTTTACCTAACATGGAAAAAGGAACTTCTCCATTGTGATTACGGATCTTGAAATGATTATCTGGATGGGTGCAATGTAATCACATGGATTCATAGAAAGAGGAAAATGTGAGAATTTGGTGGTGGGTGAGGGGTGTGGAGAAATTTGAAGTGGTGTGTGACTGACTGTGAAGATGATGTCACGGGCCACAGGACAAGGAATGCAGGCAGCCTCTAGAAGCTGGAAATAAGGAAGCAATGGATCATTCCTCATATTAACCATCTGAAGCTTTTATAACAAAATAACATAGGCAGTAGTTTAAACAATACTTAAATGATATTTATTTTCTCACAGTTCTGGAAGTTAGAAGTCCAAGAGCAAAGTGTTGTCAGGGTTGGTTTCTGATGTAGCCTCTCCCCATGGCTTGTAGAAGGCAGTTTTCTAAGTCTGTCCTCATGTGGTCTTTCCTCTTTGTGTGTGTGGAGGGAGAAAGATCACTGGTGTCTCTCCCTGTTCTCGCAAGGTCGCTAGTCTTATCAGGTTAGGACCCCACCTTTATGATCTCATGTAACCTTAATAAATTCCTTAAAGCCAACATAGCCACTTAGGGTGGAAGGCAGTTGTTAGCACTTCAACATATGAATTCAGAAGAAACAGAGACCTGCCAACACTTTAATTTCAGTCCAGTGAGATTTCTGACTGCAGAATTATATAATATTATATCTGTGTTGTTTTAAGCCACTAAATTTGAGATAATTTGTTAAAGCTAGAGTGGGAAGCTTTTACAACTTTTTCATTAGTTTTAAAGTCTGTTCTTCCCATGTGGCTGATTCATCATTATTAAAATTCTAGCATGATACATGACTGTAGTAATTAAGGAATAAGAGCTGGACCCAACCATTGCACCTACTCTACTGTGTGAACTCTCCTATACACACCTATACACATGCTGACCTCTGGATTTCCATTTTAGATGCTCTGGATATTCTTGCAGGCCAATAGCTGCTTTAGATTTTTTGTGAACTCACCTAAATTGGGAGGAGGTTAAAGGAAGTTTCTTAATTGTGAGAGAAACTGAACATTTTAGGACATTTTTCTAATAAATTGGTAATGAGTTCTAGGAATTTTGAGACCCTCATAATTGCTTCTTGCTTACTTTTCCTTCAAACGCTAAGCTTCACAATTTTGTTAAAGGCTATCACACTGTGCCTGTGCACGAATTTCTGGGTGAGATTTCACAGGAATGGGAAGGCAATATTTTATTGTCAGGGTGGAGGGTTATCTAGGAATCTTCAAATGGGCTCTTTAGCCACAGAGGCAGAATGCTTCTGTCACTCTTGAGTTTCCACATTTCTAGGTGTTGAAGCAGCAAACAAAGTATCAAAGTATAGGAATGGAAATAGATTGAGAGCTCTTTTAAAACAAAAATGTAAAGAAACTTTTCAAACAGACTTATTTTTATCAATCACTTCTAAATATATGTGGTTAATGGGACCCTGATTTGTTTGCCATGGGTTCTTCAACTACTCTGGTAGAAACTAGATCTGGAGATGCTGGTTTGTTTTGCTCTGACTCCAAAGAGAATGCCTCGTGGACTTCTCTTATTAATAGAAATGCACTCACATTCTCTAGATCTGTCATATATAAGGTATCCTGTAAGTAAAAAAGTGCCAAAAATACTGAAGAAAATTAGACATGCTTGGCAATATTTTCGCTAATATGAAAAGTATGATGGGACTCCCAAGATGTTTTTCCAGACAGACGAGTTCGGTTATCTCACCATCATTTCATTACCTGACATTGTAAAGTAACCATAGCATTCATAATTTTTAATCAAGAGAGTTTTTATAAAAATATTGATTCTGGATGATTTATGAAAAATCAGAATTGTGTCTTCTGACCTGCATGGGAATGACTGCATGGAGAGGAGCCAGGTGAGTCTGTTCCCCCTTAAAAGGATGTGGGTACTCTCCAGTCCCCCGTGGCTCCATCTGGGAGCCTCATTCCTTTAAACTATTTTTCTGATTCCTATACACATTTGAATTTTGGCTCTAAAGTCTATTTGGTTTTCAGTTCAACAATTCTATATCCATAATCTAAGATTATCTTTTCAGTAAACTAGGTTTCCTAGTCCCTAAACATGGCCCAAATGTATAGCTGGGAATTTCTTTAGAAGTTTACATATAGGGCCTCCCCGGTGGCGCAGCGGTTGAGCGCTGGGTTGCGAAGCTGCCCGCGGCCTCTGCGGCGCCGGTTTGATCCCCGGCTGCTCCCCGGCCACCGGAGGAGGGTCCCACATGGCGCGCAGACCTCTCCTGCCGCCCGCTGCTCCCCTCAGCAGTGTACTTCGGTCCTTCTGCCTGCTCTGCTCCCTGCTCTGGCTCTGGTGAATTCTCTCACCCTCCCGCGCTTCTGACTGTACCCAGTGCATGTATAAACAAAACAAACAAACCAGCAAACAAATAAATAAAGCATGCCTCTATAAAAAAAAAAAAAAAGTTTACATATAAATTTATAGAACTAGGGCCTCCCTGGTGGTGCAGGTAGTTGAATGCCGCACTGTGAAGCTGTCCGCAGCCTCTGCAGGACCAGTTCCATCCCAGCCAGCCAGCGAGAATCCCACATGGCAAAGCAGACCTCTCCTGTCTTGCCCGCTGCTCCCCTCAGCATTGTATTTCTTCAGTCTGCCTGTTCTGTTCCCCGCACTGTCTCTGGTGAATCCTCTCACCCTTCCGCGCATCTGGCCTGTACCCTGGTTCTTGCATAAAAATAAATAAATCTTTAAAAAAAATTATAGAACTAGACATAAAATTCTTCTCAAATTCCTTTTTGAGAAAATATAAGAGATGCATTGTGATGTTTTTTGTGAGTGTTTCTTGAGTGTCACAAAAGATTATGCAAAAGTTGTACAGCATTTTAACAGTCAACTTAAAGCAAAAGGATTGCATAAGACAGTGAAATATCATGCATGTTTTGTAAGGATAGTTTTCATTTCTCCATGGGCCATGGGTGAGTGATGTGCAAAATCTGAATAGTGGAATTGGTTATTTGTTGTCTAATTGATGCTTTAAGTAAGGTGGGTTTCTCCCGTTGGTCTTGAAAAAATAAAAAAGACATAGGTAAGATGCTTGTGGAAAATGCAATTGGATTTTTTTCTTCATGAAATATTTCATAATTTTGGAAAATTTTCCTTTAACATTAATTTGAATGTGATGTCCATCTTTTAGGCTAGCTAACTTCTGCAGCTATGCATTCATTTATGTGTGCAAGTGTTAGTGGGTTTGTGTGTGTGTGTGTGTATGTATGTGTATATAGACATATATTTTACTCACAAAAGATAAAATTAAATACAAAAAAAGTTTCACCAAACCAAAACACATGACACAGTGGTCTTGTTTTCATTACATACAGAAACAAACAGCTTGTTTTAATAATCAAATAGGTTTCCTAAGGGTCTTGTTAAATTGCTGGATGGAAATTGCAATTGGAATTGACTATTAAAGATCTTGGTAGAGTAGGTTAAACAGCTGTTCAATTTATTACAATTTTATTTGTACTTCATCTGTAACTGAGGCAATTAAGCCAATCAGAGCAAGCAAATCAAATCTAATTTACACTCTAATGGACTAAAAATGAATGAATAAACACTACACTACTAGATCCAAATGATTAAACATGTCTCTAAGGATATTTTTTTCTATTTCAGTATACAAATCATAGTGTTTATACTATAATTAACCAGTTAAGAATGATGTTAACAAATTTGAACATTTTTTGTTTTTATAAAATTAAGTAAAACTCAAAAATATAATAAATTTGAGCCTTTCTTGGACAAGCTTACTCACAAAATCATTAAGTTCAAGTTTCTAGTTTACCTTAATGCTAGAATTTAAATATAACATGCAAACACACATTTGTTATAAAATTTTCTCAACACTTGTGGGACTTAGCCATAGACTATCATAAGGAAGATCAATAATGGATTTAGTATTGTGAGTTAAGACTATCTTTTTATGTCTCAATTTAGAAATGACAATTGGACAACGCAAAAATGTATTGTTTGGTACAGTGTTGGTATGAACAAGCTAACATCCATCGTATTAGGAACTCAGGGTGACTAAAGGAACTATACACAGGAGTATGAGTCACAAAATCCAGGATGAATGTTTCAGAGTAGACACACTGTCTTGGATGGAGATCCAGGATGACATTACATCAATGTTTTGAGAACTGCTGTCATGTCAGACCAGGAGAAACAGTATAAAATACCATCACATAAATTGCACTAGACTGAACATTGATTAAATACATACCATGTTGTAACATACAAGACAAATGTTAGACACTTTACTATATATTTACCTTATTTGGTGAGCTGAAGTTTCCTCTGTTTGGGAAAATAGCAAGTCAATATGTTTGTCTAATTTTTGGAAGGTTTATTTTTTAACACTCTGCAACTGACCCTTCAGTAAGCTCATTGGTACATTTGCATAATTTAATTGGGGATCTGAAGGTTTGACAGAGACCATGCAGTTCCTCTTTTTGCTTCTAATGTCAGATAAAAGAAAATTCAAGAATGTGTATTCCTCAAAGAAGAGACCCTACTGTTGCTTTTGGCCATGTGTTTTAGAACATGTTGAGTCTGGCTCATCTCAACTAAAATCCACCAAATCAAGGAAAGACCGCCTAATGGACTTTTCTCCTTAATATGCCCATTGTTGTACCCAGAAATCCTTTTCCTACTGTGCTTGCCATTTTTCTGTCAATTAATCTTTATTAACTGCTTTTGATAAAGCAATAATAATTTACCTAGAAATTATTACAATGCTAGGTGCTAGGTCCCGTGCCTTTGGGAAATATTTTGTGTTATCTATCTCAAATATTTTTGAGGTGCTACTAAATGTCAGGTGCTAGGTAGACCCCAAGAATATAACTAAGCAAGAAAGCCATTTCCCCTGCTCTTTTGAAGCTAAGGGTAGAGTGGGGTGGTAGGGAGTATTGGTCAGACATTCACACAATGAGTGTAAAAACTAAACCTTGATAACAATTACAGAGGTAAGTTTAGGATAGAAGAAAACCATATATCATAAAGGACTTTGCCTAGTTAGGTTAGGGAAGGCTCTCTAATGAAATATCTGTTGTACTGAGAGTTAAAAGTTGAATTGGCATTAAATCGGTGAAGAGAGTAAATCTTAGGCAGAAGAGACAGGCATATGCAAAAAGCTCGAAAGGGGGCCTCCCTGGTGGCGCAGCGGTTGAGTGCTGGGTTGCGAAGCTGCCCGCAGTCTCTGCAGCACTGGTTCAATCCCCGTCTGCTCCCCGGCCACCAGAGGATGGTCCCACGTGGAGCGCAGACCTCTCCTGCCACCCGCTGCTCCCTTCAGCAGTGTACTTCGGCCCTTCTGCCTGCTCTGCTCCCTGCTCTGGCTCTGGTGAATTCTCTCACCCTCTCCCTCTTCTGACTGTACCTAGTGCTTGCATAAATAAATAAATAAATCTTAAAAAAAAAAAAAAATACACCTTATAAAAAAACAAAAAAAAGCTCGAAAGAATGAGATGCTTAAGAGAGACTGAGAAAAGGGCAGGGCTGACTGAGAGTCATGTGAGCTGAAGCTTCTAAGAAAGATAGGGAGGACTTGGAATTTATAGAGCCTGTAAACTCTGTTAGGTTGTCTTTATCTTAAAACACTAAAGATTACTGAAGAGATTTAAACACAAGTTAAAATGTCACTTGGTTTGTAGAAGGGAATAAATGCATTGAAGCAAAGCAGTTGGGAGAAGACTAGAATTTATTGTGAGAAGATGTTAGGTTACGAGAGTGGTAGTAATTAAGACAGGTGGATGAATTGAGAGGCCCAAAGGTTTATTTGTTGGTTTCGAGTTAATCTTTATTTCAGGTACTTGGGTTAACAATTATTAATTGATGCTATCACCTTGTTTTAGTTATGTATACTGAGGTAACATTGATTTACAACACTGAATGTTTTAGGGAGAGTGGTGTCACTCTTCTACAAATGTACGTTATCACACCACGCCTACCACCAACACACCAGTAATCTTCCACCAGAGTCTGTTGAGCCCCTCCTCCTAATGCTCCTAATAACTCCACTCTCGCCTTCTAGTAGCCTCAGTTTTACTGTCAGATTTCTAGGAATTTTTTTGGTTTGGTTTGGTTTACTCCTTTAGTTTGTTTTTCACATTACACATGAGTGAGTTTATCCAGTGTTTGTTTCTCCTTCTGACTTGTCCCACTTAGCATAATCCTTCCAGTTCCATCCTTACCAGTTGTTGCAAATGGTAAGATTTCATCTTTGTTTTTTTAATAACTGAGTATATTCTATTGTGTATATATAGCACATCTTCTTAATCAGTTCATCTGTTTTTGGGCATATAGGTTGTTACCAGGACCTGGCTATTGTAAATAGTGATGCAAGGGTCTGGGCAGGTATTGGGAGAAGTTTCAGATTCGGTAGAAGTTAGGCTACCCAAATGCCTGCTAAAACCAAATAGGAGAACGATTTGCTTTGGGGTCACCAAGCTAGCCGTCAGCAGCCCAAGGTGCTATCAGCTCAGCATCAGCTTAGCAATCAACACTTCTTAGAGTATGTGGCACTTGTCCAGATGTGTTGCACTAGGGGATCTAGGAAGCCTGTGTGGTGGTGTCACACAGTTGTGTGTCAACTCCACGACTTCTCAATGATCAGTGCTCTTTTGGGGGTGGCAGGAAGACTATGTTCTACTGGTCTGCAGTAGCCTATGAGACCAGAGAAAGACCCTGAAATCCATGTGGGGGAGGGCACATGGATTGTGGGGGAGGCATCTTTTGGAACTTCAAGCTAGCTGCCAATAGCCAAGGTATAGCTTAACTCTTCCAGGCTGTCTTTATTCTTTAAAGTAGGAAGTGCTTGACTTTTTCAATAGTCAGGAAGCCCCAGGAGTCCAAGTGGAGAGGATCAGATATTCTTTGAGATGCCCAGTTAAGTTGCCAGCAGTGGCCCTGATAAGTCACATCTATGCCCATCCAGCTGCTAGTTTTCCTTGTAGCAAGCAGAGCTCACACCACTGTAGCTGGTCAGGAGCTGAGGGAGATATGGGGCAAATTTTTTAGCTGGTAGAGGTTGAAGCTTAGATGCTGGAAACAGGTTTCTCTACTTTTCCGAGGGATGGGGAGAGGGGCCTCTACCCACCACTCCAGGTAATGAAAATTTGCAGGAGTTCAAAGTCTGACCACCACCTCCAACTTCAGGGGCAGGAGGCAGGTGTTCTAGAGATATATTTCCCCCAAATCTGGACCCTCCTATGCTGATTCCTGGCTCTGGCACTGCCAGCTGTGGCTGCCACTATGGGTGCCCGGCTCTGCTGTGTTTTGGGTTCTGCGCTGCCTCTTAGGACCCTGCCAAATCCAAGGGTGTTGTGGTTCCTCACCTTCAGTAATGTAGATGTGTGGGGATTCAGGCATCCTCAGGTGTAAGTTGAAATGAGATATAGATTTTAGGCTGTTTTCTGGATGATCTTAGGAGATTTTTTTTTCCCGGTGAAACTTAGTCTGTCTTGTTTCCTGGGTGTGTTTTAAACTATCCTCAGTAAATGATAAACTTCTCAAATATGAGCCTTTTCTTTCTCTTCTACTTTCTCCAGCTTTATGTCTCTTTGCTGTTGTCTTCTCCACACCGTGGAGCCCAGTTTAACTGGAAGACAAAAACAAACACCTAAACCAAATCTTTAAACTGTGCCCTTCTTTTCAACTGAGTGGCCCTCCTCCTACCCCTCCCCACACATGGTATTGATGGAGCAGCCATGGAACTGTGAGACGGATGGGTGGGTGCTTGTAGAACATGTTTGGAATGTCACCAGGATGTTTTTACCTTTATGGGTTTCTCATGAAATCTGGCTATTACAAGCCCTAATTGAATTTCACCATGTTTTCCTAGCAAATGGGACCACTTTGTAAAAAGCTAGAGCATCTTCTCACCAGGAAAGGGGCCATGTGCAAGAGGAGGAGGTGTAAATGGAGAGGCGCCACCAGCCCTTCCAGAAAGCTACATGATGTAACAGCCCCACTACACTGCCTCATTTGTGCTGGAAAATTTTAAATAGTCAGAGAAATATAATCCTGTCCCATTAGCATAGCAACAAGTATATTCTCAGCATAATGAACTTGGTTCCAGGGTGGCATTCAACTCCATTTTGCATGCCCTTCTGTCTCACCTTTCATTGCCAATGCCACTAAGTCCTAATGGAAAGACAGACTTTGAAAGAACCCCGCTGACTTTTTGGCTGCCTGTTGGTAACAGAGGAGACACGGAGGACGGGAATATACATTTGTAAACTTCCACTGGCTTATCTTACTTAGGGACAGCATTTATCCTTTCAAGCTCATCTCCCAGCCACTGTAATTAGGCTTTCTGGAAACAGTCTTGCAGCTGTCTTGACATCACAATAGCATTTTGATAAGCTTGGACAGTTACCAGTTCATCCGTCTGGCAAGACATTGCAACATACCCAAAGATTTCACTGTATCTTGGTGGATGCTATTAGTCCTCAGAAGGAAAATAGAAATATTTTATAACAATATGCAAAGAAGTCACTCAGGAGCAGGCGTCTGGTGTCAAAACGTTTGTCTTCAAACCTAGCAACATGACTTCTTGTATTGAATCTTTTACTTGTGGGGCATAAATGAGCATAGGTTTCTTTCACTGATGAGCAAGCAAGGAAAAATAATCAGAGAAAGAGGGAGGACAATAAAGAGAGATACATGGACAAAAGGAGTGGAGAAGAAAGTCAAGAGGGACCTGAGCACTAGAGTCAGATGTTCAGTATGCTGCATTTTTTGGACATGACGGTGCATGTGTTAACGTCATGACAAGTAGGACTCTGACCTAATTGAGCATCAGTAATTATGCAGTCAGACCAAAAGCCTCTGTCCTATATCATGGTCTTCTCTATGAGGGAATAATAAAAACAACACCCTAATTGTCTACTGCTGGGTCTGCAGGGCCTTTTTCTCTTACAGGGAGTAGAGTTGTCCAGTAGCTCTTCCAGTCAAGATAGGAATGTTTTATTCCCTACTTCCAGAGCACTTGAAATGTGGCCAATGCAACTGAGGAAATGCACATTTTAATTTTTAAATTTTAATGAATGTATTAAGCTACATGGAACTGGTGGCAACCATATTGGGCAGTTCAGTGGAGGACTGTTTACCTGATAGTCACATACAGTCACATCCTACGATTTGAGGAGATTTATTCTATGGTCATTAACTCAACCCTAAATGAATCTAAATTCTCAAGTTGGAGAAAAAGACATTGAGGGACAGAAATATTTCTCAAGCCCTTGGGCTATAGGCCTTCGCTCCATTGCTTTTTCAAAACCAAGTCCTTGCAAATATTTCTAGTATCAATGCAGAAAGAGAAAGAATAACTTGTTTGCTGCAGCACCAGCGTAGAGCTTCACCTCAAGCTCAAAGATGCTTCCATAGATTCAACAGAAGCTTTAAGATGGGAATCTTCACAATTTCTTGTGAATATGTGAAATATGTAATATCTTCTTGTGATATCAGTGCTTATATTATGCGCTATAATGCTGAGAGACAGAATAACCCCTTCCCTACCCAGTTGCAATTGTGTGATTGCTTTTAACAGCCCTTTTGCTTCTAAGACCTTTACTTGGAGCCACAGCAGAAATAGCTATGATTTTGACAGATTCCTACTGCCATTCACTCATTGAAGTGTTAAGGAATATACCAGAGCAGATAGTCCAGGGCAACTTTCGCCCCTGGCACTTGTGCTGGGCCTGTGAGCTTCAGTGAAAGTGGCATGGAGGTAAAAGGGGAGGCAGTTCTAGGCCCAGTGATTCTACTGCAGCTGCTGCAAGAGAAATGCCAGCACTAAACTGAGCCACTAATTAGAAATGGTATAAACTAAAGAAATCTCAGTTCAAATGGCAGCTATATTTTTTAAAGAGAAGATTTCAGTTGAAATGCCAAAGGAGACAGTTAGCCAAAACATTTGTCTATGGAAATTTCTCTTCTCAATTTTATTTGGATTTACAGCTGGGTGCTAAGTGAACCGTTTCTTGAGAACACATGTCATGGATAAACCAAGATGTTTATTTTCCTGAGTAGCAGATCAGATTGAACTCACAACAAATAGTTCAATTAGCATGATTACTAATAGGATGATTAATTTAGACTACAATTAATGAAATAGGATATGTTGGAAGTGAGCCCCTAAGAAGACTGTATCAACAGGAAGGTCATTAACTGAGCAAGGCAGCTGCTGCAGGTTTCCAGTTTTTATGGCATATCAGGGTGAGAGAGGGTCAGGTCAGGAACGTGCCTGCATGTTCTGTAAAACCGCTATTTTCTTAATACATGATGTATGATATTGTTCATGGTTCTTCCACAAGCACTCTTCGGCTGAGTTCTCCAATTCTTTTAAAATTCAGTGTCAGGAAAATGCTAGTTTCTCCTGGTCAGATGCTGTGATACCTTAGAACAGGCAATTTCTGTTACACAGCTCATTTTTATGTCTCTTTTACCCTGGATGCCTGAAAACTGAGAGCTGAATTCACTGTTCAATTACATTATTGTTCCTGACTTCTATTCCATGCCAACCCCTCTCCACCTAGTTAAAAGCAGGTTACAAAGCTACTAGAAATTTTACCTATTTTAAGTAACCTTGAGCAAGAGAATTTTTTTCTGTGTCCTACTTTACTCATCTTTAAAAGGGGGTACTATTTATTCCATAGGTGTTTTGCTCCAGTGATGCTTCATAGTAAATATGCAAAAATGCTAATCATCTATTTTAATTTATTCTCAATCAACTTAATATAAATCATCTTAAATCATGTATGGAAGTAAGCATGTTAATAGACAATCAAAATACAATTTAAATGTACTTAATTCAAGGGCTGTACCAGTGGAGGTAAATTGACATTGCTTTTTTTGTTTGTTTACAGTTGCAGCTAAAGGTAAAGTTGACATACAGTGACATGTGTAATCCTTAAGTGTACAATTCATTGAATTTGGATGAAAGCATGTATCCACATAATTTGTACCCCTATTAAGACAAAGATAGTTTTCTTCACCCAAAAAAATTCTTTTCTCCTTAGAAATGTCTCCTCACTTAGAGATAAAACTGTTCTGAATCATTTTGCATTAGATTCCTCATGCCTGCTGTGTGGCTTCTTGTCTTGACATTCATCCATGTTGCTGAGGATGTAAGTAGCTCTCTACCTTCTGAGGCTAAATCTTGTTTATTGTAAGAAGAAACCACAGGTTGTTTACTCATTTTCTTGTTGATGGATATTTGACTCTTCAGCTTTTGGCTATTATGAAAACAGCTGCTACCAACATTCTTGTACAATTTTTTTTTGTAGCTAAGTCTGACCATTACTCCTGAAATGATATATGAATAGAATCATTTTTTAAAGTGGGTATACTCTTTTACATTTCCATCAGCAAAGTAAGGTCTGATGTTACCAGTTTTGTTTTTAAAAATAAAAACACAAAAGTACACCCATATTATTGAAATAAAGGGTATATATTTTCATATATTTTAAATAAATTTTGGAAATTTTATTTTTTATTTTTTTAAAGATTTATTTATGCATACAAGAGCTGGGGTACAGGCCAGAGAGGCGGGGGTGGGGGGAGAGGATTCACCAGAGACAGAGCAGGGAACAGAACAGGCAGATTGACTGAAATACACTGCTGAGGGAAGCAGCGGGCGAGACAGGAGAGGTCTGCTGCACCGTGGTGGGTTGCTCCCTGGTTGGCCAGGGATCAAACTCATGCTGCAGAGGCTACAGATTGCTTCATAGTGTGGTGCTTAACCCCTTGTACCACCAGGGAGTCCCCAATTTTGAAAATTTTAGATTTAAAGAATTATTTCAGATAATAGAGGATTCTCATAAGTCCTCGACCTAATTTTCCTGATTACTAATATTTCACATTGGGATAGTATACTTTTCATCATTAAGAAATCAATATTTACACATCACTGTTAAAATTTTAAAGCCCAGGGGCCTCCCTGGTGGTGCAAGGGGTTAAGACACAACCTATGAAGATATTCACAGCTACTGCAGCATGAGTTCAATCCCCAGCTGGCCAGGGAGCAGCCCACATGGTGCAGCAGACCTCTCCTGTCATACCTGCTGCTCCCCTCAGCAGTGTATTTCCGTCAGTCTGCCTGTTCTATTCTCTACTCTGTCTGTGGTGAATCCTCTCACCCCCCACACCTCTGGCCTATACTCTGGCCTATAAAGAAATAAATCTTTTTTTTTTTTTTAAAGCCCATACTTTAGTCACATTTTCTTAGTCACATTTTCTGTAATATTCATTTTCTGTTCTAGGATCCCACATTTTATTTTTTAGACGTATTTCCTCAGGGTCCTCTTATCTGTGATGTCTCTGTGACTTTCCTTGTTTTTGATGACCTTGACAGTTCTCAGAAGTACTAGTAATTTTTACAGAGTCTCTCAGTTGGGATTTGTCTGATGTTTTTCTCAGGATTAGGCTGGGTAATAGGATTTTGGAAGATCACTGAAGTGAAATGCCATTCTCATTATAGCATATAAAGGATAGATACTATCAACATGACTTATCACTGTTGAAGTTAACCTGAGTTACCTGTCTTGAAATAGTGCTTGTCTGTTTTTTCCATTGTAAAGTTATGTTTTTCTTTACCTTCTGTCCCCCAGAATGTGGTCACTATGTTCAGGTCATGCTTACAGAATGAGAAAGTATGCTCTCTTTAAGTATGGTGTGGTACATTAATTACTTTGAATCCTGTACAGGTGATGTTTCTAGATTCTCATAGAAGAAGTTAAGCAGTATTCCTTCTGTTTCTCTTTTCTGGAAAAGAAATTCTTTCCTTTTCTCCCTCCTCTTCCTTCCCCTTTTGCCCTTCCCTTTCATCCCCCTTTCATCATTTATTTAATCATTTATACCAGTATGGATGCATAGGTATTTATTTGGATTACATACTTTGGGTTATGATCCAATGCTCATTTATTATAATGCTAAATTGTTCTTACTTTGGCTATTAGGGACTCTTGTAGTTAGCTTCTGTATTCCCTCACCACAGTGTTGTATGTGCAATTTTTTTTTCTTATGAATATCCAATTGTTCTGGTACCTTTTAACAGTACTTTTTTTAATAAAGATTTATTTATGCATACAAGAACTGGGGCACAGGCCAGAGATACAGGGGGTGAGAGAATTCACCAGAGACAGAGTGGGGAACAGAATAGGTGGATTGACTAAAATACACTGCTGAGGGGAGTCAGGAGAGGTCTGCTGCACCATGTGGGTCAGCTCCCTGGCCGGGGATCGAACTCTTGCTACAGTGGCTGCAAATAGTTTCATAGGTTGTGTCTTAACCCCTTGTACCACCAGGGAGGCCCTGTTCTGGTACCTTTTTAAAGAAGACTTCTATTTCTGTATCAAATTGTGTTTGCTCCTTTCTCAAAAATCTTGACTACATTTATATGAACCATTTGTGGATTCTGCTTTGCTACATGATATATATGTGTGATATTTCACCAATAGTACGCTGTCTTGATTACTGTAGACTTATAATCTTGAAATCAAGTATTGTGAGTCTTCCAACTTTTTTCTTTTTAAGCATTTTTTTTTTTTGGCTATTCTATGTTCTTGACATTCTAAAAGGAATACTTTAGAATAAATTTATTGATATGTACAAATTAGTCTGCTGGGAATTTGATGGGGATTGTGTTGAATTATAGATCAAGTGGGAAAAACAGATATCTTTACAATAAGTCTTTAATCCAAGGGAAAAAGGAGTGTTTAGTTAGATCTCTTTTGATATGTTTCATCAGAGTTTATTAGCTTTCTGCTTATTGACCTTGTACATATTTTGTTAGGGTCATATCAAAGTATGTGGAGGGGGCTATAATAAATGAATCTCTTTTTTAATTCCAAATTCTAATCACTCATTGCTGGCATATAGGAAAGCCAATGAATTTTTAATGTTAACCTTCAATTCTGAAACCTGTTGTAATCATTTACTAGTTCCAGGAGATTTTATATAGTTGATTCTTTGAATTGTCTACATGTCATCTGTGTAGTTTTACTTTTCCTTCCCAATCTGTGTATCTTTTATTTCTTATTGCACTAGACAGGACTTCCATTACAACAATGACTAGGTATGGGAGCAGCCATGTGTTATTTCTGATGTCAGGGAAAGGCATCCAATATCTCACCACTCAGTGTAGGGTTAGATTCAGATTTTTTTTTAATGTTCTCTACTAAGTGGAGGAAGTTCTCTATTCCTAATTTGCTAAGAGTTTTTATCATGAATGGATGTTGGATTTTATCAAATATTTTTTCTGTGTCAAATGTTCTAATCATAGGGTTTTCTTGTTTACTCTGTTGATGTTGCAGACTACATTGCTGAATGTTCAAATGTTGAACCAGTCTTGAATATCTAGAATGAGTCACCCTCGGTCAGTGCATATAATACCTCGTACACAATACTATTTGATTATTTTTATTAATACTGTGGTAATTTGGGCATTTATGTCCATTAGAGATAATGGTTTATAGTTTTCCTTCTTGAATGATTTTCTCTGGTTTGGTATTAGAAAAATGCTAGTCTCATAGAATAAGCAGCATTCCTTCTGTTTCTATTTCTGGAAGAGATTGTAGAAAATTGACATAATTTATTGCATAATTATTTGGTAAAATTCACCAGTGAACCCATCTGGCCTGCTATTGTTTTTTTTTTAGAAGATTATTAATTATTTAATCTATTTATTTTATAGATGTGGGGCAATTCAAATTATCTTTTTTTTCCCTGGTGTGTTTTGGTAGTTTGTGGTATCTCCCAAAGTTTTTCATGGTTTTCTTTACTACCCTTTTAATATCCATGGGATCAGTATTC
Source organism: Talpa occidentalis (assembly GCF_014898055.3). NCBI lineage: Eukaryota > Metazoa > Chordata > Mammalia > Eulipotyphla > Talpidae > Talpa > Talpa occidentalis. The sequence goes on along the minus strand of NW_023601433.1, from coordinate 63,778,689 downwards.
ACAATTCCATTTTTAATTTGAGTGTAAATGTTATCTTTTTATCTGTTAGCTAGAAGTTCATCAATTGTATTAATCATTTCCACAAAACAACTTTTAGATTTATTGAATTTATTTTTTCTGTTTTCATTTTCATTGATTTATGCTTTAATTTATTTAAATTTCTTTCATTGTTTGCTTTATGTTTAAATTGTACTACTTTCTCCAGTTTCCAAAGGTGAAAGTTTAAGTTACTGATTTTAGATTACTCTTCTCTAATACATGCATTTAATGCTATACATTTTCTTCCAAGCACTGCTGTGCTGCATTCCACAATTTAGTAATCTGCATTTTCATTTCCATTTAGTTAAAAATGTCTTTAATTTATGTTTGAGCCTTTTTTGATCCATTATTTTTAAATGTATTCTTTAATTTGGAAATATGGGAGTTTTTAAGACATTTCTGTCATTCATCTCTGGTTCAATTCTATCTTGCTTTAAGAACATAGCTTGTAAATTTTCCATCTTTTAAATTTGTTAAGGTGTGGATTGTGGCCCATAATTCACTTTACTTATCAATATGTTTTAAGAATCCAGTATATCATTACACTTACTTTATATACATATTTATACATATTTCATATTTTTATATAAATATTTCATTAAAAAATGAAAAGATTTTACTCAACTTCAATTTTTCTTTCTCTGATCATCTTCCTTTCTTCTTGGTATCCTAATGTTGGATATGTTGTGCTTTCCTACTATGCAAAGAAAATATTTTCCTGGTTTTTGTACGGCAGGTCAGTTTGTGGTCAATTCTTATTTCACACTGAGGAAAACTCTTCTCCTTCACTTTTGAAGGATAATTTTGCTAAAATTCTAGTTGGGTGCTTCTTTTCCTTTCAACATTTTTAATATTTCACTCCAATTTTCACTCCAATTTTCTTGATTGCATTATTTCTGATAAGAAAACTTCAGTAAATCTTAACCCATTTCTCTATATAAGTTGTATATTTCATAAGGCGTCTTTCAAGACTTGTTTTCGTCTTTGGTCTCTTGCAGTTCAAATATCATCTATCTGGGTACAGTTGTCATTGTTGTTATATACTTTTGGATCTGTTCCTTGATGTTCATCACTAATCTTGGAAAGTTCCTAGCTATTACACTTGAAAGATTTGTTATGCTATTCTAATTTTCTTCTCCTAGTATTCCAATTACTCATCTGTTACATACTTTGAAACTATTTCATTGTTCTTAGACATAGTATCTATTTTTTCATTCTTGCTTTCCTTTCTATTTCAATTCTGGAAGTTTCCGTTGATCTATATTCAAGCGCACTAATTCTCAGTTTCCTGAGTCTATCAGACATTTTATCAAAAACATTCTTGATTTTAGTTACTGCTCTTGATTTCTAGTATTTCCTTTTGATTGTTTCTTAGAACATCCTTCACTCTGTTTATATTACCTGTCTGTTCTTGCCTATTGTATACTTTTTCCTTTAGTCCCTTTAACATATCAGTCAGTTATTTTAAATTCCTTGTCTGATCATTTCAAATTAGTGTAATATCTGAGTCTGGCCCTGATACTTGCTTTTTATCTTGAAACTTTTTTTCTTGAGATTTGACATGTCTTTCATTTTTGGTTAAAAACTGAAGATGTTGTATTGTATAATAGGAATTGAGGTAAATAGGTGTCTGGTGTGCGATTTATGTTCATCTATTAGGAATTAGACTTTTTCTCATTTTTCTTTTGTAGCTGTATGTGTCAAATATTTGAAATTCCTGAGTATTTCTCTTCAGAAAATTCCTGTCTTAAACCTCTTTCAGCTGTAATCCAGTATTCCTAAACTGGAGCTGTATGGGTATGGAATAAAGTATGGAAGAGGAAATTATTCTATGATCCATTTAACTTTCAGTCTTTTAGTGGACTAATGTCTGTAATATATATGTTGCATAGGTTTTGTTTTTGTTTTCTGTATGTGGTGAATCATTTTGCTAGGGTTGCCATAATAAAGTGCCACAGACTGGGTGACTTAAACAGTAGAATTTATTTTCTCATGATTCTGGAGCTAGAGGGCCAATATCAATGTTTCTATATAGCCTTTCTTTGACTTACAAATGCTGTCTTTTCCCTGTATCTTCCCTTTGTGAATGTCTGTGTCCTAATCTTGTTTATTAATAAGGGCATCACTCATGTTAGGTAAGGGTCCACCTTAATGACTTCATTTTGACTAAATTACCTCTCTAAACGTCCAGTCTCTAAATATAGTCACATTGCAAGGTACTGGAAGTGAGGACTTCAACATACAAATTTGGGAGACATAATTCATTACCTGTGGATTACTCCTACCTTCCCTTAGCTGAGACAGGAGCTGGAATGAGAGAGGATGCCCTCCCCTATGTCTCTTAAACAAGGTTCTGGTAAATCCTTTTATCTGGAGAGTAACACCTTTGTTAATGAGAAAGCTCTGGGCGTATTTCATTAGGTTTTGTCTTCCCTTCTCTGTGCCAGAGCCATGAATGAATCTTTTTCAAGTTTTTACCATCTGGTGTGATTCCTAAAGGCAAAGCCCAGGAAAATATGGAGCTCTTCTAAGACTGCTGCTCCAGGAAGTTTCTCACATGTTAGTCCACACCCAGATGCAAGCAATTCATCCACATTATTATTTACTCTTCCACCATTTTGTAATTTCATTGGTTCCTTTCCAGTTAAGCAGATCTGGATTATGACTCTGGATTCATCCTTCCTTCCAGATTTTAGATATCAGTTCTCTGATGGGCCTAAGAAATGTTATAAACTTTCAGTTTGCCCAACTTTTTCTTCTAAGTGATAACTTCTACAGTCTGTACATACTGGAAATGAAACTAGATCTCCTGATTATATTTCAAGTCATTCTGCTGCCTGAGAATTAAAGCAAAACTATATCTGTCCCCAAAGAGAAGCTTCTTTTTTATTCTTCAGTTATGTGAAATCGCTAAACACTTCCTTATATCTCTTCTTCCACTTTTATATTTTTTGTTGATTCAGTAAATTTAGAACTATAATTTTATCAAATTTTGGGGATATGAATCTACATGTCAAGTTTTATTATTGACATGGTATTAAATCTTACTCAAATATTTGGGTTTAATTTCACATCTTATAGGTTACATGGTTCATCTTCAATTACTTTATAACATCACTTTGAGGTTATTGACTTGGATTATTGGTCTCTAGGTAGATTTTTGCCCTGCGACTTTTGACATTTCGTGGTGGTTCCCCTAAGATGTTTTGCTTAGTAAGTAGCTTACTTTTTTCTGCTTTGATGAATTTAATATTTCTTTTGTCTTTGGAATTAAAATATATCTAGATATTTGTCTGCTCTCATAAATTTTGTCTGTAATTATTGATTGCTTTCAATTTAATACTCAAGTGTTCAATCAGAAAATGCTTGAATTATGAAATATTTAAAACACATAAAAGAGAGAATGCATGTCCCATACCCACCACTCAGTTTTAGTAAGACTTAATAGTTTCCCACATATGCCACAAATAATTTGCAATGAATTAAAATTTACAGCTATAGTTTAAATCTCTCATGTATCCTTCTGTACCATCTCCTTTTAAACTTAAATATAAACATTATTCTGATTTTTGTGTCCTCTTTCTTACACATTTCTCTACACTATATATATGATATTAAAAAGTATGTTTTTGTTTTGCATCTTTTATCATTAAATATCACAGAATCATTGCATATATATTTCAGAATCTTACTTTTTCAGTCTATTTTTAAACTTTTTAATAATTGTATAAATTTTATTTAAGTGACATTGGTATACGATACCATATATAATTCAGAGATATGTTAGCCATCGTTTTATTCATTTTAATGTATTTTCTCAACCATTATATAAGCATAGTCACAAAATCCATTTTTATGTTGTTGTTGAGTTTTGGCAACTCTTTATGTACTCTGGCTACATTCCTTTGCCAGAAATATGATTTGTAAATATTTTCTCCCCATCTGTAGCTTCATTTTGCATTCTCTGCACTGAGAAAGACTTTTAAATTTAATAAAATAGAAATTATCATTTTTTTAATTTTATAGATCTGTATTCAAGTGTTATATCCAAAAATCCTTTCCAAAATTCAAGTTAGGTCACAAAGACTTTCTCTGATTTTTTTTTAGAACAATTCCAGTTTTATGTTACACATTTGGTGAATTGTAAGTTAATTATTGTATAAAGGATGGAGATTCATGTTTGGTGTTTTGGCATATGAAAATCCAATTTTTTCATTGTCACTTGTTGAAAAGTGATACTGAAGACATTTGTCCTCATTTAACTATCTTTGTAACTTTGTGAAAGATTACTTAACTATATTTATGTGGATCTGTTTCTGGACTCTAGTCTACGGATGTATGTGTCTGTACATTTTGCAATATTACAATGTATTGACTACTGTAGTTTTATAGGAAGCATTGAAATCAGATTACACAAGTCCTCCAATTTTGTCCTTATTTTTTCTAATTGTTTTGGCTTCTCCAGTTCCTTTCCCTTTTCATTCAATTTTTTGGAATCATGTTATCTTTTTTTTTTTTTTTTTTAATAAATTTTATTGTTATATTCCCCATACAATTGCAGCCCCCCATTCTGACCCCAATCCCTCCCCTCCCGCCCCCGCCCCCCTAAAAGTGTCTCTGGTTCATAGTTTTTTGTTGATTTTGATTTTCACTTTCTTGTAGTTATTCATTTTCCTGGTCCCTTATTTAAGTTTTCTAGATTCCTGCTATGAGTGAGACCATCCGGTATTTTTCTTTTTCTTTTTGGCTTATTTCGCTGAGCATGATCCCTTCCAGCGCCATCCATGTTGCTGCAAATTGCATGTGTTTATCTTTTTTGAATGCTGAGTAATATTCCATGGTATATATGTACCACATCTTCTTGATCCAGTCATCTATTTTTGGGCATTTGGGTTGTTTCCAAAGCTTAGCTATTGTAAACAGTGCTGCTATAAACATAGGGGTGCAGGTGTTCTTTGGAATTGATGTTTCTGTGTCCTTTGGGTAAATACCTAGGAGTGGAATTGCTGGATCATATGGAAGCTCTATGTTTAGTAGGTCCAGAAATCTCCACACAGCTCTCCACAGTGGTTGGAATCATGTTGTTATCTACAAAAATATATGCTGATATTTTTGTTGAGATTGCATAGAATCTATAGATGAATTTAGGGAGACCTTATTTCATTATAACATTTTGAGCAGTCCATTCCATGAACATGCTAATTCTGGTCTCTGATATTTTTAATGGTGTGTTACAGTTTTCAGAATACACATTTCATGCATATTTTGTTATATTTTTACCTAACAGTGTTTTGTGACATTTAAATGGTACTTTAAAATATTTCAAAGTTCAACTTTTTTATTCCAGTGTATAGAATTACAATAGATTTTTTATACTGACCTTTTGCTGTGAGAACTTGATGCGTCATTTATTAGTTTTAGGAGTTTTTGTAGATTATTTGGGATTTTCTATATAAAAGTCATATTGTCTGTGACTAAAGACAATTTTTATTTCTTCCTTTTGAATATGAGTGCTTTTCTGTCATGTCCTAGCGCACTACCTAGGACTTCCAGTACAATGAGTAGCAGTTATAAAAGAGAATGTCCTTGACTTGTGATTTTATAGGAAGACAGTCAGTCTTTTACCATTAGGAGTGATGTTAACTGTAATATTTTTGGTAAAGTTGTTTTTTTTTTTTTTTTTTTCAGTTTAGGCACTTTCTCTTCTATTTGTCAGTTGTGAGAGATTTTTCTTGAAAGGGTATGATTTTGTCAAATGTTTTTCCTGCATTTATTGAGATAATCAGACATGTTTGTTCTTTAGTCTGTTAATATGGTGAATTACATTGATTTTCAAATGTTGAAGTCCACTTTAATTTAGTTTATCTGAGGTTTCTCAGACCTTGCAGGAAATGTAAATGGAAACTGGACCATATGAGAGTAGCCAACTGCTATGGCTCCCAACAGTAACCCTCCCTCTATTTTTTTTTTTTAAGCTTGTCAGAGACAGCTTTTCCTAAAGACTGCCCCCCGCCCCAGCCCAATTTATTTACTGATGGTGAAACCCTTTCAAAGTTCATAGCTTTATGCAAAGTTCTCAATTTTAGGTACCTCTCTGCAAGGTCCCACTGCCAATCTCCAGTTCCATCACACACTAATATCTGATCTTATCTATTGTATCTGATATTCTATCTATAATATCTTATATACCTCTCTCTCTCTTTTCCTTGGAGAGAGAGAGAGAGGTATATAAGATATTATAGATAGAATATCAGATACAATATTCTCAACAATATAAGGAAAAAATCCCAAGGAGTTTATAGGAAGATCTTAAATCCATCATTCTCTCTTTTCCTTGGGGGGGGGGTGTTGGAGAGAGAGAGAGAATATGATGGACTTAAGATCTTCCCATAAACTCCTTGGGATTTTTTCCTTATATTGTTGAGAATGTTGTGATGCAATTTTAATTATCTTTGTCATTTTATTTAGGGTTTTGATCCTTGCCAGTTGATTATCTTTTCAGATGATTTAAACCACTGAATTGTCAGAAATATTTTAAAAGCAGCAAAAAATGGGCAGGCAAATAGTACTAATACATTGCACCTTGAGACTTCAAGGGATTGTAAAATCACAAGGTGAGAATAATTCTATAGACTCCAGCCACTGAGACATGGAAAATTTTATCTCCCTATAGATAAAATGTTCAAAATTGCAGTAATAAAGAAAATCAGAGTTTAAAAAATGCAGAAAAGCAAATCAAAGTGATACAAGAGCACTAGATAATCAAAGAAGTACAATAAAATTCAAACAAATGAATGGCCTGAGAAATGAACAGAAAATAGAAAATGAAGTTTTGAATGTCTTGCCCATTTTTAACTCTAAATAAATTTTAATAGGGTTTTTTGGTTTTTTTTGTTTTTTGTTTTTTTTTGTGTGTGTGTACCCTTTAGGGCATCAATAGCTTTCTTTTCTCTTGGGTTTTTTTGTTTTGTTTTGTTTTTTTGTTTTTAAATCTTTCCTGAGACTCAGACTTTATGCAGATTGGAATCCATTTCTATTTCTGTAATTTGTCTTTTTTCTTATTTCACTAAGGACCTTCTGATGCTCTCAATCACTTACTTATCACTGATTATGCCTTCTTGACTCTTCTTTTTATTTCCTGGCCATATTAAAGTGCCCAGGTAGCTGCTGTCACTTAATGCTCTGTGAAGTTCTTGCTTTTTCTCCTATGAGAAGTGTCAGCCTCTAGAAACCAGGCTCCTATGTCTGTAGAGGGCACTGTAATAAGGACAAGAAGCCCACATTCTCAAATGGGTCACTGAAAATGATAAACTGGACCATTACTCCTTCTCTTCCTTTATATCTGGATCCATGGTTTCTACCCATTTGGTACATAGAATAATACAATAATCATTGATTTCAGGTACATGCTGCTTCCTAAAGGATGGTGCCTCTTAGCAGCCTCTTATCTCTGAAGTGACACCTTGCTGCGGTTACTAGGCCATCCATCACTCTGTTGAGACAACAGCTTCAGTAGAGCAGGCCCTGTCATATTTGGCTTGCACACACGTACTGAGCCTTCTCATTAGCTTTTTTTTTAAGATTTATTTATTCACACATACAAGAACCAGGGTACAGGTCAGACACACTGGAGGGTGAGAGGATTCACCAGAGAGAGAGCGGGGAGCAGACAAGCAGACTGACGAAATACACTGCTGAGGGGAGCAGCGGCACGACCGACCGGTGGCTGTGGACAGCTTCACAGTGCTGTGCTCAACTGCCTGTGCCAGCAGGGGGGGGACTCTCTTCAGCTTTTTCTTCCTCTTACTCAGCTAGTCATGAAATTCCCTTACCTGCATTCAGCAGCTGGTAATTGCTCAACCTATGACTTTCTTTAATGAACCTGTCTCCTCACTAGAATGTAAGTGCCAATAAAGAGGGATTGTTTGATTGACTGCTCTTTCCCCAATTTTTCAATAGTGCCAGCTCAATAAATTTGGTCTGAGAGAATTAATGTTGTCCACTGTGAATGGAATACATTGTTTCCCCTTTACTCTTCAGGAGCCGAACTCTCAACTAACACTGCCAGTTTCTAATCTAGAACCTACTCACCATCTAGTATTTCTGCTCCATTTGTTATTCACTTATATATTTATCTAGATTTTTAGTTCCACCAATTTTTTCAGCTTTCTCTTGAAATGGTTATTATATGATTTATTTGTATTTATGTCACTTTTTAAAACACCCGCATCTTTTTGCTATTTTTATCTTTTATCACTTTCAGAAGGAATTCTACCACTTCTAATGTAATTTACAACTGTTTTAGTAGTATCAAATCTGCTGTTTTCTGCGGTTTTCTTCTTTTGAGACAGCATTTGCATATTTTATCACTTATTGTATTTACTGATTTTAGATTATTTTTATTTATGATTGTCTTCTCTAGTCTTCTAAGAATAGTTTTTCTAGCCTAATTAGTATGTGCCACATATTTTTTCAAGTGCACAAATGATTCATTTAAAATGCATACCAATCCCATTACCACATTTGTAAATGTAAAAATTGAGACAAGGTAGTTTTTATAATCAACCTATAACCATAAATAGCCCATAAACCACAGAGTGTGATTTGATTTGTTCAAGCCTGGAGTCCTAACCTCTCTCCTTTATGTTATCTGACTATTGGTAAAAAGTTCTCTTGAGAAAGAGAATTAGAAAATGTCTAAATGATTGTGTTTCCTGCATTAACCATTTCATATAAGACACGTGTATTGATTCCTTTGAACTTCAGTATCTCTTCATCAATCCTATGATTCCTCTCTCTCATCTTTATTAGGGGTGATCTAGCCATGTTTAGTATTCCCAGCCAGCATGGTTCTTTGAGAAGTTGTAATTCTGTTTGGATATTCCAGATATAGTAGACCAAAAAAGAAAGGACCTAGGAGTTTTTCTTGGTACACTGTGCCACACACAGTTCAGCTACCCCAACAACTTATATAGAAAAGAGCCATGAGGACAGGAGAGAATATTGTGGGAACCTAGTTCCCTTCTCAGCTCCGGTTTTTCTTTATTTGACATGGCAGCTAATAGTCTTCACCCAACCTACTTCGCCCTGTCAGGGGCCCTATAACTTTCAAAGAGAACCCTCTACTATAGATGAAAATTGAGTAAGCGTCACTTTGGATTTCTTGTTAGGTACATTTTCTGGTGCCTGTTGCATTGCCCAGGCCTGATGGGACTGAGAGGAACTTCCCAATTGACACATAGCCTGAATATAACACCTACATATCATCTCGCCTGTCCAACAGAAGGATGTAAAGGTCCTCTCAGGCAAATTGTTGCTTCTCACACCACCATTAGGTGAGCATATTCCTAGTCCTTAACCCAGTTCTTTCAGGTATTCCTCAAAATTCTTGATGGGAGCCTGGAGTATCTTGTATCCAGAAAACAATATGGTTTTTCTTTTTAAAAAAAATCATTTTTAAAAGAATTTAGAAAGGGGACTATGAAAATTAGACACATTCATTCAAATTTACTTTTTTACCCAGAATCCTAGGGAACAGATTATAACTTACCATTAGGTAACAATAAAAACTAGACTAATTTTTATAATTTTCCAGGCAAAATATTCTCATGTTTCTCTCTAATAAGTACATCCATGTGATAAGAACAGATTTTAAGTTTTGGCAACATCCTTACAAAAACTGTTCATTGAAACCCTGTAAATGCAACAGTAGATATTATTAGGGTTTATTCCTGGCAGAGATGGGGCCCGAGGCTTAGCACAAGGGCAGGAGGGAGAAGCTACTGAAATTGTCTGTAAACTGGCTTCACTGGAAAGACTGTGCTGAGATGAGCAATTCTGTTTAGAATGACTGCTGCTCATCTTTCTATCAAGATAATCATCAATAGCAATGTGAAAAAGCAGATGTAGCATTCAAAGGGGCGTTCTGCTTTTTGAACACTAAGTGTCATTGAGCTCTAGCATTATTCCAGTGAACCCACAAGTCAAAGAAATAATCACCTGGAAATGCTTGTATAATGTGACGACCTGAAGAAAGTTGAGCCACCTGACTTTTACTGAAGAGGCAAAGCATCCTATAAACTAGAATTTTTGGTTCCTCTGTTGTCTTCCATATAGTCTCTTGCCTCTTTGCTAAATATCAAAGATATTTATGCTTAAACAAATGTTGTCTCCCTCTCAGAGCATCCTCTCCTTCTGGCAGGGAAGTCATCATGCTGAATTGGTGGCACTTTCCATGGCAACAGACTGTGATGTCAGAAATGCGGTGCCAAGCAATTAGATTTGGAGGTGCCACAGTTGGGAATCTGAAGCTCTAAGGATGATGATGAGACTGAGCAGTTGTTGAAGAAAAAAGCAGCTCACTAAAGACTGAGTATCTGAAGTGTACACTCCACGTCCTGCTGCTGAAAAAAGGTGACAGAAAATGAAACTAGGTGAGAGGAAATGGGATACAGTTTTCAAGACATGATTTCAAAGGGGAAGTGTGTTGAAGACAGTTTGCAAAAGGCCACGTCCGGATGCCTGGCGCTCTGCCATGTTCCCAGCTCTGATGCTTCACAGGTGTTCTCTAAGGTGTAGAAGGGAGAAGCCCCGGAGACCCTCTGTCTCTTACAGAGGAAAGCAAAGGTGTCAGGACAGAGAGAAAGGGCAGACTCTACCTTCCTACCTCGTAAGGTAGAAGCGTGGGCATTCTCACAGTTTTGCTGTTTCCAGGGAAAGGACATCTTGACAACAAGACCTTTTGAGACCTGAAAACTGATGTGTAGTGTAGGATGCCCAAAGGGTATTAGGTCTTCAGTGAGACTGTCCAAGAGCAGACAACTGATGGTGGCCTCTGCAGTTACTGATGAAAGAATTGGGAGTATTTTCAAATGAACCCAAAAGCTTCACCTTGTTTTTTGTAGATTCTATGTTAAATATGCAAAGGATGAAACCAATACCTGTGAAAAATCATAGATGAAGTTTTAAAATACACATTTCAGTGATACAGTATGGATAAATTTGGACTACATATGGCTTCTTATGTAAAGGAAAAATTCTTCTCCTTTTAGTAACACATTGTCTGCTGCCTGTGCTTAGCACCTTCTGCCATATGCTCCTTAAAACGAGCTGCTGCAATTCAAGAACTCGCCCTAGTAATTAAGAACAAATGAACCAGATGAAGAAAATGAGCTGGGTAAACCACATGCTCATGGATCCCAGGATTTTTATACTGAAAAAAAAATATTATTTCCTAGTGGACTATTCAGAGGAATTATATGCAATCTCCACTCAGGATTATTGCTAATATTTATTAGCAAATTATTCTGGGCTTCATTGATTAACTTCATAGGAATATATGCTGTTGGACCCCAAAGCATGCCTATGGAATACAAATGATAGTTCTCATAAGGTCAACAAATGCAATTTATTTCATGAAGTAATGAGATGTAACATTGATAACATTACAAAATAGTTTGAGACTAAGCATCAAAATACCTTGGAAGATATTTGGTCTTTCATCCTTACATTGTAAATAGACATCAGGATCTGGAGAGAGTGACTAACTTTCTTCTGGTCATGGAGCTAGAGACACATCTCAGATTAGAAGCTAGGATTTCTGACTCACTAGTTCAGTACTTCTCAAACTTGAGTGTGCAATGGAATCTACTGGAGCAGGGTTTGTTAAAGTAGAGATCACAGGGCTGATACCCCGTGTTTCTCATTCAGCAGGTCTGGGTTGGGGCCCCAAGTTTTAGCTGTCAAACAAGTTTCCAGGTAAAACTGATCTACAAGCACTATTTAATAGGACCATACTTGGGAACCAAGGGTTTAATCCTCCCTTTATAACTGTATTTTTTCAAGGTGTGGGATCCGGGCCTCCCTGGTGGCACAGGGGTTAAAGTCTCAGCACTATCAAGCTGTCACTAGCCACTGTGGCAAGAGTTTGATCCCTGGCAAGGGAGCTAACCCACATGGTGCAGCAGACCTCTCATGTCTTGCCTGCTGCTCTCCTCAGCAGTGTATTTCAGTAGATCTGCTTGTTCTGCTCCCCACTCTGTCTCTGGTGAATCTCTCAGCGCCCTCCCCCACCTCTAGCCTATACCCCATTTCTTCTATGCATAAATAAATAAATCTTTAAAGAAAAAAAAAAGAATGGGATCTATAACAGAATCACCTGGGAGGGGGGTTGTTTTATACTAAGAAGATATAAATCATACATGAAGAAAAGAGAAAGGTAGTCAAAGATTAGAAGGGTTTTTAAATGAAACACCTATGTCCCCTTCTGGAAATATGGTACATTATAAATGATCAAATGATGAATGAATATGACAGAGGAAATATATTCCAATTGAAAAACTGAACAAGAAGAACAAATAGGCAATCCACAGAAGAAATAAAATTCAACATATGAGAAGATCCCTGGCTTCACTAAAGAAATGTAAATTAAAACACTGAAATGCCAATTTTTGCCCACCATTTTTACAAAAATTTAAAAATGTGAAAACATTGAAAAAGATATAAGGAAATAGGCATTTATACTTTTGGGAGGGATTTTAGGCAATTTGGAATACAATTTTAGAAGGCCATTTTACAAAAATCATAAAAATATGTGTACCTTTGAATTTTCCACTTATAACAATTGATTCTAAATCAGCAATAATAAGATATATATCTCTATATATGGATGTACCTCATATTATTTATACTAGTTCAGGATAGCTTAAATATCCAAATATGATACCTCTGAATACATTTTTATATATACTTTAAAATGCACTACTTTATAATCATACTAGTTACTGAAGAATATTTTAAGACACAAAACATGCTCACTATTTTTAAAACCTACTTTTAGTTACCAAATCATATAATAAGTTTACATAAAAATTCAATATATATGAAAGACAAAATGCTAGAAATATATGCACTAATATGTTTTATATTTTCCACACTTTGTACAGTGAAAATATTGCTTTGTTAGTTTAAACATGTTGTTGGAAATAGCCAATGTCTGGTTATATGAATTACTCTGTATTATTAAAATGGGATACTATACTAACATTAAAAAGAGGCAACAATAGTTATTGACACAGAATAATCACCAATTGCTACACTATTAAAGTGCAGCACAGAACAGTGTGACTGTGTTAAAAAATAAGAATTTAAAAGCAATGCATATTCAGTTAACACAGATTACCCTCTCACTTCAAGCATATAGATATGATGAATAAAATATAGTAACTACAATTAATTTCTATGTATATCATGCTCAAAAAAGAAAAGAAAATAGCTCAGGAGCTAGAAATGAAGGGGAAATGGAAATCGAGTTATTGGTTCACAAACTGAAATAGCTGCCATTATATATGAGAAAATTGGATTTGGAAACAGAGCTTAAAGATATGATCCAGGTAGTGGGTTTAATAACAACATGGGAATATACGTGGTTGCTCTATGCCCAAGCAAGACAAAGAGCTGAAGAGGGAGATCCCATACGTCTAAAACACAACAATATTGTATACCATTTTTACCTCAGTAATAATAATAATGATTTTAAAATGGCTGCCTATTTGTAGATAGCAAGCCACAAAAACTTTTGAGAGAATCAAAAATGTTGCCTTCATTTAAGATTATGGGTAAAATTATAAAAATGACCTAAGATTTGAAACTGCAAACATGTGGCATATGCAGGTGTGCAGTCTGAATTTATAGTGCCATTACAATTCAGGAATTTCAAGCAAAGAAATTAACATAAAACTGGTCCTGGACCAGGAAATTTTATATAACAGGTGACAGTCATATATAAGTGAAACTACTTCGTTAGGACATTTACACCATCTAGACAACCAGGGACTCCTGGTTGTCTAGATACATAACAGACCTTTGAAAAATAGGATTAATATCCAGAGGGCTTGAAAAAAGATAACAATCTGAAAGTGACTTAAACAAGGGTGTTAAAGATGATTAGGACATTAAAAAGAAAATCACAAGATAGGCTAGAATACTTGGATAAATATTTGCAAGGAACATATAGAATGATGCATGTTAATAAAGCCGTTGTATAAAATAAACTTTCAAATGTGGAGGTGGGGCAATTTTAGGGAGAACTGGTGAGTTGGAATGTTATAGGACGGTATTATACCACCTTGAACAATGATTAAGAGATGTGAAGGAAAGAGTGACAAACCCCAACATGAATCTGATAGAACTACTCCCAGACAGAATAAATGTAGTGAAGAGAAGGGAAAATGGCTCAGAGTTTTATATTGATAAGAGTTGTAGAGTGACATGAAACAATATTGAAGAGGATAATAACTGAAATCCATAGCTAGCTTCATCATAGCATGACTGCAGCTCATCAGAGGTAGAAAATAATCATGATAGAATTGAAGGAGAAAAGAGATATGACTTCTGTGTTCTAATAACACAGCAAAGGAGAGGAAGCAAGGAGAAATATCTGCCCAGGGTAGAGATTATAGGTTTGCATTGTCTGCAGAGATTTTAAAAGCAACGATAGACCAAAAAGATGGACTAGTTCTTATCTTTTCAATATCTTGGCATTTCTAAACAATGTGAGTGACAAAATGTATCCCTCCACTGAAGCAGAAAACTCCCACAGTTTCCAGCTTGCGGGGAATACTTGCTATACTATCTCCTCTCCTCCCTCAATATAATGGTTGCCACCTTAAGATAAAATCAGGTAGAAAGACAGCACCCTTAATTTTGTTTGCCTCAACCCTCTCTCCATATGACTAAGAAATTTTAGTGGGCCTTTAAAAGAAGTCCATTCTTTCCTGAACTCATATCTTTTTTGGTAATACTTTGCTAAAATCAGCAAAGAACAGCAGCTAGTGAATCATAATAATCTGGTGACTCTCTAGTCACAGACTTGAGAAGCATTTGACCTGGATTCTTACTTATCAAAGACAATAGTGGCAGCAGCTGTATTACCAGAGCACATGAAGGAGCACATGTTTTCCAATGTACCAGGTTGGTTTTCTTGGCACCAACCACCTGTTCAGTCATTGAATGGAACCTATTTTTGATTTTTTATGATGTCAGGATTCCACTTCTGTTACCATCATTTAAATATATTAAAAATATAAAAGCTTGGATAGTATACATACTTCAGGATAATGTTAACCTTTGGGAAGGGAGAGGAAGCAGGATTTTGAGTGTATTCAACTAAAATTCCAGCTATTCATTTTTTTAAAAATTATATTTGGGATACACATTACCAAAAAAATGTTAAACTCTTAAAAGCCTGAGTATTGAGTCCAGAATTCTACTATATTATGTAATTTCTATATATTTGCAGTGTTTCAGATTATAGAAGAAACTTTGATATATGAAAACATGTATGTATATGTGTACATACATATATGTGCTTGGGTATGTATAATTCTGAAAGGTTATACAAGAAACAAGAAAGGACATGATAATACTGGGGTTTTAGTATGTGAAGGAGACTGAATCTGAAAAATTTGCAGCACTTGTATGAATTAACTCATCTAAATACATGTTATTTTTTCTTTTTCTTGGAGATAACATTAGTTTAACTAACACTGATGATGATATAGGGGGATAGATTCACACCTCTCCAGATGCCTGTCATCACAACACACCCACCACCAGAGCACCCATAGTCCTTTACCATAGACCTTTACACCCCTTCCCCCATCCTCCCCCTCTGGTTGCCTCATTTGTGCTGTCATATGTCTAAGGTTTATTTTGGTTTAGTTTTTTCAGTTCCTTTATTTTGTTTCTCTATATTTCACATGTAGGAGAAATCATCTGGTATTTTGTCTTTCTCCTTCTGACTTATTTTTACTTAGTATAATCCCTTCAAGTTGCATCCATTTGTCACAAATGGCAAGAGTTTGCCTTTTTTATAGCTGAATAGTATTCCGTTTTGTGTATATACCACATCCTCTTAATCCAATTCTCTGTCATTGGACACTAAGATTGTAAGTCACAGCCCTTAAAACAATTATATAAGGTTTGTTACCAGGTTGTCTTAGATCATTTCTGGGTATTTATATTATTTTTTGTGTGTTGTTTGATGTCACCATTTTGGGATTCTATTCCTCTGGAATAGAACCATGGTCTATAATATCTAGCCCTGTTGTCTCCTTTATCTACTTAAATTTATCAATAAATACTCAATGCCACTGGAATGTGATAGCTTGGATATTTGGCAAATATGCCCTTTGTAAAAGCAAAAGTTTTGAGATAATGAGCTATAAACTCTTGGATTTCTTTCAATGTCAATAATAAATGTTACTTCCTCCCTTCATTATAGTCACTATTGGCAATTCAAATACATTTGTTTACTAAAAATCAATAATGTGTTTAGTTTGTTAAAAGTTATTTAAGCCTTGATTGTATTCTTGACCTTCAAATCTAGTTCTCTTCACACCCACTTGTTTCAAGAGTTTTAGTTTTAAGTATAAGAACAATAGGAGTCAATCCAGAAGCTAGTTGATTTACTAAATTGCTTCTTATAAACTTTGATATTTCCTTTATTAGAATATACCTCCTTCCTTGTAATCGAGCTCAGACTTTTTGTTTTGTTCATGTTCAATGTAGACAGTAAGATTGTAAACTCGGGCCTCCCTGGTGGCACAGGTGGTTGAGCACAGTGCTGTGAAGCTGTCCACAACCTCCGCAGTGCCAGTTCGATCCCCGCTGGCAGTGGAGATACCCACATGGCGAGCAGACCTCTCCTGTCTCGCCCAGTGCTCCCCTCAGCAGTGTATTTCAGTCACTCTGCCTGTTCTGTTCCCCACTCTGTCTCTGGCGAATCCTCTCACCCTCCCACATATCTGGCCTGTACCCTGGTTCTTGTATAAATAAATAAATCTTTTTTTAAAAAAAGATTGTAAACTCTTTGAGTTAATAGTCTTCTAAGTTATTCCAAAATAATTTAAAAGATAATCTTTAAGTACTTTGTGTGAGACACTGTGCATATGCTGAGCTCACAAGAGTGACTCATTGGCTCTCTGGGATCACAACAGCCTTTAGCGAGTGAGTGATAAACTTGTTCCTGAAGACACAGAGATTACAGTCATGTTGATCTATCCAGTCAGGACAGAAACTTGGTAAGAATTATGCTCCTATTATTGCCTTAGTAATGTCTAAACACACATTGATTTTATCAAGTATATAATAAATTTGAGAAAAAAATACTTTAATTTGAAGATGCTAAATTTCTCCCTTCTAGATGCTACAGAAGCAGTCAGTTGCATGAGGGGAATGCATTACATCATGAGTAGAATTTTGGTCTCTAACATTGTGCTTCTATTTTTAAAACAACCCAAATTGTAAAAAAAAAATTCTCTTGATTTCTACCTGAAAATTTATTTTCTGTAGTTGAATATAAATGTGTCCATGAATCCCAGCAATACAGAACACCTACCATTTATGACCTTTCCTTGTTAGAAAACTGGATATAAAAAAAAATTACTTCCCACATTGATATCCTGAAATGCATATGAACTGTGGATAGGAGGTGTAGACAAAACAGAAGTTCCTCTAGACATTAAGTAGTTATTTCAAAAGAAACAATTCAAAATTCTGGAAAGGGGAAATAGATCCTGAGGTTATTTTGTATCCAGCCCAGTGTCAATGTGCAATAGAAATAAAAGGTACATAAAGCTGTCCTTACCATTTTATAACTCATTTCTTAAGCTAAAGGAGAAATATGTTTTTAGGTACCATAGGAAGTAGAAGAAAATTTCAAAACAAAAATCTGCAATTGGTCAGATTTATTTTTTCAATAAAATCATTTGAGAATATAAAATTAGACAATGCCAAGATTACTGTGGCATTTACTGGAGAAAACAGATATTTGGACAAGATTTTAGTGTTTGTACTTGAATTGAAAGAGGTTTATTAATACAAATTTTATGCAGGGCAAGTTTGCAATGCAGAATGTAACTTAGTGTGAAACTTAATATGAAAGAGAAGATTTATTGAGAAGGAAATCTTTTCCAGAAATAGAGTATCCATTTTCAAAATTCTGATTATTTAGAAATAAGTAATTAGTACAATAAGCACTTTTGTCATAGTATAACTAGTGAAGCAAATTTTAAAGGCCTGCATCAGAATTTAAGGTATAGTCTATACTTTCCATTTAAGCAGTGAGAATCTAGTTTTTGCTGATCCAGGTTTAAGCACCATTCCTGCTTCCTGCCTTTCTGGTCTGAGCAATTTTTGCTTTATACATTCCAAAGCCACTATTGATAACCTGTACTCTTACAGGTTTTCAAATTCCTCTAGTCATTTATGTATTTGGTAAGTAGGATATAGTGCTTCTAGACTTAAATTGAGGGTTGCTTTGGGGACAGACACACATGATCAACTGTCTTATAAAATGTATCAAGAGATGGTAAGAAATCACAAGAAGGTCCAATAATTGTTGGGAGGAGACAAATAGAGCAATGGAGGTGACTTGACCTGTCTCTCCTGCCTCATCAGATGCTATGAATGGTTCTGATGTAGTCTTGGAAAAAGGTCTCATTATGCTCTGCTATGAGAAGCAGGTTTGGGGTCTCCTAAAACTTATTAAAATTGATACTACATTGACAGCCTTCCCATGGGATGGTTTGGCTATTGAAAGAAAATATGAACCTCCCAGGCACATTGGTCTTTTCCTTTCAAATTAGTCAGAGATCACAAAGTGTCATGAAAATGAAAAGTGGATCTTGATGACTAAACACCTCCCCACACACACCAAAATTGTCATGGCAAAAATAATGAATATTGTTTAGCAGTACCTGACACATAATAGATACATCATTAATATTTGTTGTTTTTTAATAAGAGCTACTAAGCAACAACCTGAAGTTGTTACTTTGTTCATTTAGCTTAAGGGAAAGAGACCACAGCTAAATTCAGAATGATGGACAACTTGACCCTGACCAGGCTTTGCTGTAGTTTGAAGTCCTGCGGCTGTCCAGAGGGTAAGGTAAGACCGTACATAGCACGTTATCCAGTACTTTCTTTTATGATGTACATTCCACCCTGAAGTAACATAGACCCTGGAAAGGATGTGCAGGAACCCATTTTCTTACTTAGCAGAGTAAAATTCTTTTTGCATGACCTGTAGGAAAAGAGAGAAAATACTTTTTGTCTTTCCTGGACATATTCAAGTGTTGTCCAATTTATTGGAGGGAAAGGTAAATAAAGTAGATTGGAGGGGACTGAGAGGCTGAATAAATTATTTGCTTTGATACAGTTTTATCCATACAAATGCATTCATTTTTATATTCACAACTGCCCTTACATTTCACATCAGGTGGTAGCCTGGTGGCAAGATTTGATGGCCAAATATAAGCATTAGGCTAAAAAAGATGGAAGAACAAAATAATTTGAAACAATTATTGAATTTTACTTAAAAGGTCTCACTTAGTTGTAGTTGGAAGAGTCCACCTACACCTATATTTAAGGAACAGAACAGATATCAATAAAATAAATAGAAAAAAATCAATGAAAACAAGATTGTCCTTTAATGAGGTCAATGACATTGATACAACTCATATACTAAGAATATTTGTATAAATTAAAATGGATTTTAGGCCTTTGTTCCCAAATATCTTTACAATAAGCCACACATCTTTATTACTTATTTCATAAAGGCATTGATCTATTAAAAATGACATTATGAAACCATTATCAACTATTAATATCTTAGAGCTTTTTTATTACCAGATTAGTTAGAATCTTAGAGATGGGAGCAAAAAAAATTTACTCTTGATGAGGGCCAATGTTTGGGAGATACGTAATATTCAATGTTATTGAGGACAAGCCCAAAGCAAGAGGAAGAAGTTTAACCTTATGGTGAAAATAGACTCTGGTTGCATACCTAGATGTTTCCTCCTCTTTGGACATTTGTTTGAATATCTTTAGGTTGAAATGTAACTTCTATTGAATCATATATATTAATTCTTTCATCTTTATTCTTATAAAAAGAATTAAAGGGGCTCCGCCACTTTATAGTCAGAAATTAGACTATAAAATGACAGAGAAGTGAGTCGCTATTGTAGCAAGTGAGAAATATTGTGTATAAAACATGGGACCACACACACAGCTACATCTATTTCTTCAATGTATAAGTGTGTCATATGTGCCAGTGATCATCTGTCCCATGTCACTGAAGCTGGGCTAATAATTTGGTGATAGGAACTCTGCTTTGGACACTGACATGTGGCTTGTGCTTACAGAAGCTATTGGGCAATTGGAACCTTGAAAGTGCTGCTGCCTGTAAGGGTATCCTAGACATGAACAGATTTGGGTCCTGATGTTATTGTATATGAGTTTCAGCCTGTCCTGCACAGTGTGTTCTAGCTGCAATGTCCAGTCTTGAGGCCCAGTTGAAAGCACAGGTTTTTCTTTGTGAGTTTCCTGACAATGGAATGATTACTGTTGGCATGAGATCCTGACCTCATCTGCTCTAAATTTCTATCATATCATTGTGTTAGAATTTGTGGTATTTTTCTACCTAGAACTTGTTCTGAATTTATGTAAAGGTCTAGATAGGAATCAGTCTGCAGGTTTGAGCAGATTTAGTTTTTACTTAAAGAGATAAAATGGATTTTATGAAACGGCTACATAAAGTCAGGTGACAGCTCTGTATCTGAAAGTAGTAGAGATCTGTATGAGTTGTTTGTTTTTTTCTTGGCAAAAAAAAAAAAAGAAAAACATTGCTTTAACAGAAAATGTCATAACTGAAATATCTACTCCTCACCCAAAATGAAGATAAAGTGAACAGAGGGGGTAAAGAATGAATTTGTCAAAAAGGTATTAGGTGTGAACATCACAAAAAAAAAGTCAACTGATGTGTTTGGGACATAAATAATGAGGATGAGTTAACAATTCCTTTCTTTATCCAACCTTCTTGATTCACTCCAGAAGAAACAAGATAGGAATATGCTTATATAGAAAAAGTAATCTTGAGCCAACCCTGGTGGCACAGGTGTTTGAGTGCAGTGCTGTGAAGCTGTCCACAGCCTCTGCAGCATGAGTTCGATCCTGGCTGGCCAGCGAGAATCCCCCATGGCATGGCAGACCTCTCCCATCTCACCCATTGCTCCCCTCAGCAGCGTATTTCATTCAGTCAGCCTGTTCTGCTCCCAGTTCTGTCTCTGGTGAATCCTCTCACCCTCCCACACATCTGACCTGTACCCCGGTTCTTGTATGCATAAATAAATAAATCTTAAAAAAACACAAAGTTGGAGGACGCACAAATAGAGCAATGTAGTAAAAAATTATTTTCTGTATTTATCATAATTTTGATAATTTATTATTGTTTGTAATTATTCTTTCTGAAAGTGATGTGTAATTGAAATCTGTAGTGCCTACTTTCTCTAAAGTGGCAGCTCATACCCTCTCAGGAATAAAGGACTATTCCCATATGGATATACTGTCCATATGGATATATGTCCATTATATTGGTCATATTAGATATATGACTCTATCATATCTTCCTTCAGGAAATACTGTGAACATTGTTCAGAGAAGGAATCCTATGTTTAAAAATTCCTGATATATCTCAAGTTGTCTCTTTGGCACATTGCTTGAGAGTATCAGTTAGCAAACCATATTTCAAAAGGAAATCACAAACTTTCTCTATCCCCAAACAGTTGTATTTTCTACTTCCTTAACAATTAATTTTTGCCCAGGCCCACAATCACAGTCCTGAGACCAGCATTTATTTCTAGTTTTTCCCTCTCCCTCGCCCTTATAATCAGTCAGTCTCCAATGGTTGATGATTATTTCC
Source organism: Talpa occidentalis (assembly GCF_014898055.3). NCBI lineage: Eukaryota > Metazoa > Chordata > Mammalia > Eulipotyphla > Talpidae > Talpa > Talpa occidentalis. The sequence goes on along the minus strand of NW_023601433.1, from coordinate 63,756,890 downwards.
TTCCTCTGTTTCTGAGGTTGTTCCTTCTATATCATGTTAATTTCTTGTTGATCATTTCATTCAAAGATGATTCACCAACCTGTCCACCACAGTATAAAGCAAATTCACTTTCTTCATTATTTTTACATAGCTGCCCAATTAGAAGCCCTCGAAAGTCTTCCCATAATTTTTATCTTGCCATTCAAGATCTTCCATAGTAAGATCTCTCCTGCATACTCAGGAAAGAAGTCATGTATTATTTTTCAGGAGAGCCGGTTGTGGGATAAAATTGTTAAGAAAGTTTGGATTGTTTTCATTCTTGGGAAAAAAAAAACAAAATTAGCATCATCTCAGTTTGCAAGTGCATTTTGATATAGAGAGAAATTTGAGATAAGGGCCCTTGCTTAGGTGTCTCTGGCAAATAATCCAGATATGGTAAACCTACTTGTGAACTAGATTAGAAGACTTAAGACTGAAAAGGGAGAAATCTGATTGATAAGGGTAGAAAAAGAAATGGAGACACAAAAATCCAAGGTTTTGGATAACCTATGTTTCTAGTAAAATGATAAAAATCCCCAAAGAAATACAGAAATGGAAAGATAAACCAATTTAGGGGTTAGAGAATAAAAGAATTCTACTTTATACATTCTGTGTTTGAGATAAAGAGGTGCAGAGAAATGAAAGTGGCCAGTAGGTTATCCAGGACTAGAAACTCATGAGGTAGACTTTGCCTAGAGACATAGACTTTAATCATCTCTGTGGTTGAATTGTTGAAGTTGGGTGTGCTTTTATGTAGGAGAAGGTGTAGATAAAGGAGATAGAGTTAATGAATTTTATCATCATAGTTAGAGAGCAGGGAGGTTTAAAAAATAAATTGGAAAGGGGGAAACAATGAAGTAACGAGAACACTCTATTATGGTGTCATGGAAACCAACCAACAGAAGAGTTTGAAAAGCAGCTAAATCTGACAGTGTTGAGACAAATATAATGAGCAGTTGGGATGTCATAAAATTGATAATAAGGTCATTGGTGTCCTCTGTGGGTGCATTATTAGTCCAATGATTGGGAGGGTAACTAGAATTCAGGAAACTACAGAGAATGGATGGTGAGGAGGTGATACACGGTGGATAGGAGATTTTAAGAAAGTGGCAACAAACCCAAGGAGAATAAGATGGTAGCCCAGAAGTTCAAAAAGCTTATTTCTATGTGTTTTTTCAAACCCAGAGAAATATGAGCTTATTTCAAAACAGAAAAGAGATAAGAGAAATTCTATTTATTTCATCCAAAGGGGCTCAAACAGAAAGAGTGATGAGAGAGAACATTTACTTTAGAAAGAGTGTAGAGCATCTCTCTTCTGGGAAGAAGCTTGAGGAAGGACATAGGCCTAGGGGGAAAAATGAGTGTTGGGTGAATAAATAATAACGTCAACTAGCATGACAGTGATATGGAGAACATGAAGGAGAATGGCTTAAATAACCACTTGTTCTTTGTACACAGAGTTTAAAAATCATTCAGTAAAAGAAAATGCAATAAAAGCCTGGTTGAACTGGGTGACATGGCTTTTGGATGACAAACATTCAAAGAAATCACTTAATTGGTCATAAACATTTAGTGATATATCATCACTTACTATTTGCTAATTAATTCACTAAGGTTGGTGAAGATTAAATAGGGATGGTGAGATACTGGAAAATTTTATTTCCTGATCCTACGCACTCACACTCAACGTGAGCCAAAGCCCCGTTGTCAATGGTTACACCACTGTGATTCAGAAGAAAGCTGTTCCACATTAGTATATTAGATTTAAAACACATTGTTACTTTCAACATTAGCAAAAGCCACATGGTGTGTTGCAACAAAACAGAGGATTAGGGAGCCTAAATTTTTTCTAAAGTAAGCAAGCCTGTAGGGATGGTAAACACTACTCACTGTAACTTCAGGCTACAAGACTCATTTTTACCTAAAAAATAGAATGAATCCGAAAAGTGATGTTCATCAGAAACCAGTGGTTGGTGTTACTGAGAAAGAGGCAAACATTCAACTAATAGCATAAGTTGAAATGTAGAAAAGTTTCTCCACATGCATTTCTCTCTTTATTAAATAGGAATTAAATTAAAATTTGAACATTTCTTTGCAGAATAAATGTAGGAATCTGTTCAGCACTGTTTTTCCACCTACAAAGTCAATGGACTAATATTTCACTAGCACATACTTGCCTTTCACTTAAGAATATTTTATCCTTTTTTTTAAAAAAAAAAAAAGAATATTTTAAATTGGACATTACAGAGGAGTGTCTTCCTGTATCCCTGAATGCTCATTGTGGCCCATCAGGGAATGTCTAGAGACTTGCAGATGAGGAAAATAACCTCAATCCATTCTTCTTTAAACCTAATAATAAATATGATATTTATAGTCTTTGGTTATGATAACAATATGATCACCAGGGTTTAATCCTTCAACTACAAAATGAACCACAGATAAGATATTGAAACAATTTATTTTCTGAGAAATTAGAGCGACGTCATCGAAATAAGTGGAGTGCATCCTACCAGAACATTACTATCAGAATTCTTTGAGGCCTAAAGACAATAGTGGGCCCTGGAGAGGCTGGAAACACATCACATGGAAACCATGTAGCACTAGCAATCATGCTCTGTTGAAACTTCCACTTCAAGCATGGGAATTTACAGATAACCAAGGGGAGGAGACTAGAATGATGCATATACTAATTGATTTAGAGTTAGAGACATCAGTATAAACTTACATTTAGCATAATGTACAGACAAATTGTTATACAGAGAGAAATAATTATTGATATGTGTATGTACCCATGATATTTCCTTACTCTGTCAGCTGAGGCTCCAGTACATAGATCTTGGATTCTGATTATGTTCATGAGTAAGGAAGTCAGGGTTCCTTGGAAAAATGACTGCTTCCAGTACTGGGACAGGACTATTCAAGATGAGTCTGAAATATCTTCTAGAACCAGAGAGTAAGGGAATACTAAAGTGGAAACCCAAGATGGTCAGGCAAGTCAAATGGAAGCTAACCAAAAGCACTTCCAAAGTCAAAAGTTAGATTAATTTGAGAAGTAAAAAATGTTAGAATTTAACCTAAAGTGTAAAATAAATGCCCATGAGTTAACAGTGATCTGATTTTATAAATAAAAAGTGAGGGGGCCACAAATACATCATGTAAAATATTTCCATTTTATCTAACTGTATGAATTTATGTAGCTAGATAGTCTTCAAGGAGGGGAGTCAACTCTCCACCCCTTCATTGTGGGCTGGGCAGAGTGACTTCCACCAACTATAGCATGGTGAAGGGTAAGTAATTTTACAATGAGGACAACCTAACAAACTCAACCTCAGCCAAATAGTCATTTGGGCACTAGATGAGGCTGGTAGAAATGGGCTGTGTTTAAGCACTTTGTTTATTGTATGTTAAGATTTCTATTCCATTTGACTATAAGTTGTTTTCTTTAACTTTGCTTTATGTTTTCATACAAACTTTGTTAGGAAATATGGCTCCAACTTCATATCTACTCTCTTGAAAATATTGATTCACTAAACTGGTAGTGACAGTTTTGCAATTGAAAAAAATTCCTTCAGATTGAAAATCTTGGTAGATGTTGAGAAGGGAAAAGAGCATTAATTAAGTTTATTAATGACAAATCCCAGGTCTGGAATGACTTTTCCTCTTCGAGGGGTGAATAAATAAATATCATAGAACTTATGAAAAAAATTTCACATAAAAATAAAAACAAGAAAGTAATTTTAAAAGTAAGTTTATTTTGTGTTCTCAAAATTAAGAAATCTTGAAATTTATGCTATGATATAATTAGATAATAATTCTTTAGAATGGGATAAAAGTGAAGTTTGCTATACAGTAGTAGAGGAATATAAAGGTTTATAAAGGTTTAAAATAATGCCTTGGGCCCCCCTGGTGGTGCAAGGAGTTTTAAGACACAACTTATGAAGCAATCCACAGACATCGTAGCACGAGTTCTGTCCCTGGCCAGGGAACTACCCACATGGCGCAGCAGACCTCTCCTGACTCGCCTGCTGCTCCCCTCAGCAGTGTGTTTCGGTCGATCTGCCTGTTCTGTTCCCCACTCTGTTTCTGGTGAGTCCTCTCACCAACCCCTTCCCCACACACACACCTCTGGCCTGTACCCCAGTTCTTATATGCATAAATAAATAAATCTTTAAAAAATAAAATAAAATAATGCCTTAACTCTTAAAGGTATGTTCTTAAATATTTAAAAATTGAAAAGATATTTGAGATTTGTTTTCAAATATTCTAGTGCCTCCTCTCCTCTCCCTTCCTCAATGTAAGTGGAGTAATAAGTGATACATTATCAGCAAAACATTGATGATTTTTGAAGCTCAACTGAAAATGAAAAGTGCTAGTAACACATTGTTAAGTGAAAAGGCAAAATACGCAACAATTTGCAATGTGATGTCAGTGTGTGCATTTGCAGGGAAACAAAGGCTCAAAGACTGCACACCAGAGTTTTGTCACTGGCCATCTTAGAGAGATAGGATTGTAAGGCATTTTTTTCTTAAGTTTTAGAAATGCCACATATTTCCAAAATGGCATTTATTATTTTTCAAGTGAAAAAATAATTTCAAAAGCAATTAAAATACTAGATGTCATAAACAAAGACAATTTTCAAAAAGAAAAACATGGCTCTGTATTGGATCACTGCAATTAGCACCAAAGTTCCTTGATAGACAGCACCTTTGTACAGTATATAGATGTAATTGCTGACCTAAAACTATGAAAGAACTAAAGTTATAAAATTGTACACTTTTACTGAAAATGTGTTTTATATTTTTTGTTGTTGTTTAATTGTATGAATTGAGAGAAGAGGAAATATGGGGCCAAAAATAGAAAGATGAGAAACTTAAATTTTATAGATTATCTTACTGCTATCACCATCATTATATTAATTCTGAGATTGCTTAAAAATTTCCTTATTAAATTTTAATCTAAATTCCTTGAGTTCTTGGGGCCTCCCCAGTGGTGCAGCAGGTTGAACGCTAATTAATCCACTAATTAATTAGCTGTCCAAAGCCTCTGCATCGCAGGTTCGATTCCTGGCCAGCCAGAGAGAAACCCACATGGCGTGGCAGACCTCTCCTGTCTTGCCTGCTGCTCCCCTCAGCAGTGTCTTCGGTCCGTCTGCCTGTTCTGCTCCCCACTCTCTCTGGTGAATTCTCTTACCCTCCTGAACCTCTGACCTGTACCCCAGTTCTTGTATAAATAAATAAATCTTAAAATATATATAATATATATATAAAATAAAATCATTGAGTTCTTTAAACAACAGTTGACTTCATAGAATCACCACACAGACATACAAAAATAATTATATGAGAGACTGGAGACCTAAATTACTCATTTATAAAGAAGACTTAAATTGGAACTTACTTCTTTGTGAATTTGGCATTTTGGAATAGAAATTATTTTAACATTCTCCTGAATTTCAAGTGGTATAATCTCGGTGCACCATTTAGGTGCTGGTGTTGTCAAGCCATCACGTTGTTTAAGACACCCATGGGATCATTTTTAAAAATCTCTTTTTAAGAGTAATCTACTATCATGGCATCCTTGTCCAGAAGTGGGATTCCTAAAATATTTTTTGAAGTGAGTTAGTCTCTTCATTTCCTTTTTCAATTATAATTGTATGACATATTTAAAACCTTTCTTGTACTGTAGTAAAGTCAGGAATATATACACAGTTTGGGTGTTTGAGTTTAAGTGTTTTACGGAATGTGTTTCAATGTAAAAAAAAATAATAGAACTGGGCAAATTTGTGACTAAATAGTTAGAGCTTGTGACAAAATAGCAAAATAAGGGTATTGTAGAAGTCTTGAAAAGTGAACTGTTCTCTGAAAACTTGTTTGTTTGCTCACATGAGCAATCTCTATCCTAAGAAGAGAGAGCTGTTTTCTTAAAGAAGCAAACTGTTGGCCTGGATAAAGTGGATTGCAACAATTTCTTTTTTTTTTTTTGCAATGGTTCTCTTTTTTTTTAATTTTAATTTTATTTTTATATTCCCCATACAATTGTAACCCCCTTATTTTGACCCCAATCCCTCCTTTCCCCACCCCCCAAATCCCACAGAGTATCTCTGGTTCATAGTTGTTTGTTGATTTTGATTTTCACTTTCTTATAGTTATTCATTTTCCTGGTCTCTTATTTAAGTTTTCTAGATTCCTGCTATGAGTGAGACCATCCGGTATTTTTCTTTTTCTTTCTGGTTTATTTCGCTGAGCATGATCCCTTCCAGTTCCATCCATGTTGCTGCAAATTGCATGTGTTTATCTTTTTGAAGGTGGAGTAATATTCCATGGTGTATATGTACCACATCTTCTTGATCCAGTCATCTATTTTTGGGCATCTGGGCTGTTTCCAAAGCTTAGCTATTGTAAACAGTGCTGCTATAAACATAGGGGTGCAGGTGCCCTTTGGAATTACTGTTTCTGTGTCCTTTGGGTAAATACCTAGTAGTAGAATTGCTGGATCATATGGAAGCTCTATGTTTAGTAGTTCAAGAAATCTCCACACAGCTCTCCACAGTGGTTGGACCAGTTTGCACTCCCACCAACAGTGCAGGAGGGTTCCTTTTTCTCCACACCCTCGCCAACATTTGTTGTTGCTAGTTTTTTTTTTTAATATGTGCCATTCTCACTGGTGTGAGATGGTATCTCATGGTAGTTTTGATTTGTATTTCCCTGATTACAAGTGATGTTGAACATTTTTTCATATGCCTGTTGGCCATTTGCATTTCCTCTTCAGAGAAGTTTCTTTTTAGCTCTTCTGCCCATTTTTTGACTGGATTATTTTCTTTGTTGTTGTTGAGTCTCATCAGCTCTTTGTAGATTTTTGTGATCAGTCCTTTATCATTAGTGTTGTGTGCAAAAATGTTCTCCCAGTCGGTGGGGTTTCTCTTTGTTTTTGTTATTGTCTCTTTTGCTGTGCAGAAGCTCTTTAATTTGATGTAGTCCCAGCTGTTTATCTTTGCCTTCACTATCACTGCTTTGGGTGATGTGTCTGTAAAGATGTCTTTGATGTGCTTGTCATGTAGTGTTTCGCCTATATTTTCTTCTATGTATTTTATGGTTTCAGGTCTTATGTCTAGTTCTTTAATCCATTTTGAGTTGATTTTTGTGTATGGTGTGAGGTAGTAGTCAAGCTTCATTCTTTTGCATGTAGCAACCCAGTTTTCCCAGCACCATTTATTGAACAAACTTTCTTTGCTCCAATGCATATTCTTTGCTCCTTTGTCAAAGATGGATTGCAACAATTTCTTCAAGCAACAAGCAAAATATGGTTTAAGGCTTTACCTTCTTGGAATAAACTGTCGAGTTATGTGGACATAGGTGGCTTCTTTTCTTAGTTCCAAAAGATAATCAATTGACAAAAGATTGTACCAATGCTCACTTGAACATTTTTTTCTTTATAACAAGCTGCCCTCAACCACACTACCTTTAGTAACCCCTGGACCTAAGAGGTAGTGAGTGTGTGCTATGGTGCAGGTATGAGTTTAATTCAAAGAGTGCAAGTTTGATCAAATTTTCTTCCTCAGAAGAGCAGAAAAGCTAATGGCATAGTGGGGCTCTGTGACTCCTAGTTGTCTGCTTATCCCAACTGTCAAACCACTGCTTCACCAACAAACAGTTGAGTGGGACATTTATTTTACACTGTACACCATCACAGCCAGAATGGAAAGTGGAAATACCTGGGCAGATGTTTAGCCTCATAGGGAAGAACTTTACAGGATGCCAGCTCAAGTGAAACTGGGGTGTTCAATCACTCTAGTCTAATGATTCTGGAAAAAAACAGGAAAATGGATGAAGAAGGCAGAGAGAATGGTGACCATTGGACACCCATGGCTTGAAAAATATTCTGAAACTGAGAATTCCCCCATTCATAACATAGCAAATCTACTTAAAGGAATAGTTATATGCAGAGGAGGAATTCTAAAGCAAAGAATGAACTCTTAGGATAAAAAGAATTCTTCACATGCTGGTGTTAAAATGAATTTTACCAAATGGAAGGACATCCCTTTTTAATAGCATATTGGACTGCCATGAGATGGTGTACAGTATACTTTGACGATAAATCCAGAAGAAAAATGGGTTGGTGACACATCATAGGACATTATTACTAAGGAACTTATGGAGAAGTGACAGAATGTTTGCCATTTTAAATAACTTTGCAGCCACTTGAGGGCATGGTTAATGCCATCTCTTTTGGCAAGCCCTTCAATGGCATGGCACCTCACCCTGGCCTGCAATTCCCAAAAACTGTTCCATCCAAAAGTTACTATTTATTCCTTACTAGAAGTTCACCTGCTATTTCTAAAACTACTATTAATAGAGCCTCCAAAATGCTCCTGCCTGCTGAATAAGTCACAGAAATAGTAACACGCTGCAATCTGCTATGGAAACTTGTCAATTAAAATAATGGATCTTAGTCGCAAATCATTATCACAGTTTGACTTTAAAGTGAATGGATGAAGTATAAGGGTAAAGGAAGGACAGCACGAAGAAAAATTTACCAAATGATTCGGATTTGGCTGGTTTTCGCAGAGCGCTCAGGATGTAGGGAAGACTATGCAGTTTACTATGGAGTTGAGTCAGGTTTGGTGGGTGTGAAATCTTCGGGTAGACTGGGAGACCTAGCAGATAAAGCTTCTAAGTATTTCTGATGTTGTCTTTTTAAATAAACATGTTTAAAATGAAATAAAAAACCCTTTTGTTATGTTAGGTATGTGCATATGGACAGAAGATCACAAAATAAATAATGTAACCAGTGCCCATATAAAGTACAGGTATAGTTAGAGTGAGCTGGAAGCTTCCAGTTTTTTCCCTTCCACTTCCAGTAGTTCCAAAATGTAACCACTTTTCTGTCTTGTATTACCATTGGTTATTTTCCCTGCCTTTCTGTTCTCTGTATGTGGAATCATATTCTATTTATCCTTTTATGCCAGGCTACATTTGCTCAGTACTGAAGTAATTACTGAGAGCTGAGGTACTGATGTTAGTCTGAGTGTGTAATGCTACATCAGTATTACAACATTCATACTGTCATCTGTCCTCATGCTGTATTCATTCTCACTGTTGTGTAGTATTGCATCTTGTGACTATACCACAATTTACCCTGAATTATTGGTGAACATTGGGTGGTTGGAGGTTTTGGCTATTTCACATAAGGCTGCTATGAAAATTCTAATACATGTCTTTTCTTCATCATTGATTCTCCTTTCTGCTGGCTATTTTGCTAGAAGTAGAAATGATAGATCATAAGGGGAATGTACGCATTTAGCCTTAGGAGGTTCTGCCAGTCTTTGAAAGTGGTCTTAACTATTTATACTCCTAACAATACAATGTGAAGCTCCAATTGCTCTATGCCTTGGTATTCGCTGTATTTTTCACTTGGTAAGTCTCTGAGTGGACACTCAGTAAACATATTGGTGGAAACGAATGAATGACCATGGAGAGGAGTATCTTGAACACATGGAGGAAAAAGAATGATGTAATTTTTTAATAAACTGATTTTTTTTTTTAAATTTCAAGCAGTGTTATCTGTTGGGGACTAGCTTATGCTTAACAATTTAAAGCTATTGCCTTCTTCGCTGGAAGGGATCATGCTCAGCGAAATAAGCCAGAAAGAAAAAGAAAAATACTGGATGGTCTCACTCATAGCAGGAATCTAGAAAACTTAAATAAGGGACCAGGAAAAAGAATAACTATAAGAAAGTAAAAATCAAAATCAACAAACAACTATGAACCAGAGACACTCTATGGGGGATGGGGGGTAGGGAGGGGAGGAATTGGGGTCAAAATAAGGGGGTCGCAATTGTATGGGGAATATAAAAATAAAATTTATAATAAAAAATAAATAAATAAAGCTATTGCCTTCTTTAGTGAGATTTTTTTTGAACACACAGTTAAAACAACTCTATAGACAACCTAAGAATTAGGAAAGCTGGCACGTCAATGCTGAGGAGGGTAGACATTACAAACGCAAATTCTCTTGTTCTGTCCTGTCCTATTCCTAGCTATCATATTTGCTATTACTTTCATAGTTATATAAGTAATTCATCTGCACTATTTTTTAAAGTATCTAATATTGTCTTCTAGTGATAGCAAAAGCTAGTATTTTGATCCACAAAGCAGCTGCTACCTTTGTCACTATTTTTAGTTCTTACAAGTAATAAGTTTAGATACAGAGTGCTGAAATATTATTGTATGCATTTTCATTTGTAATTACATGACTGCAAATCTTAAAGAAGTCATTTAATGCATTCCTCTATTTCTGGGTTTTTAATCATTCCAGACAGATAGCCCTCTACAAATTCTTAAAATTTCCTGAAAAAAATAATAAAATGGCATGACCTGTTTTGGTATCACCCTGAAGCATCAGACTCCTAATTTTTAATAATCTTCTTTATATTTTATCCCTACTTGTGATATCATACTTTTCCGAGCTAGGAAAAATGTTTTTCCTTTTGAGTTTTAAAAACCCAAATGGCCTTTCCTTTCCTTTCCTTGTCACTTTTTGAAAAGGCTGCCCTCTACCCTAAAGGCACACTGTCCTGTCTCCTGTACAGTTATATGGTTTGTGTCTCCCTGCACACTCTAATTTGCATTATAACTGAAGTAAAGGTGGATGCTGTTGTTTGCAGCCACAGGAATAGCAAATGCAGAGGTGTTGGAAATACTGTCATAGTTGTCGAAGGAAGTCTCTGTCAGCATTTTTCAGAAGAAAACAGCAGGAGCTTTTTATAACGTAACTTTAATTACAACGGCCAAGCCCCCTGGCATAGGCTGAGGATCTGTTTATGATACACCTGCCAAGAATAATCTGAAATGGCTCCAGACGTGTGTCTCAGAAGTGGTGTCACCCCCTACAGGTGCTTGCTTTTTTCCTTCCCCTGTCCCTGGGCTCTGTTCCTGTTGGTCTAGCTGCTTCAATATACAGCACTTTAAAAGAAAATGAAGAGCCATAATCAGTGAGGTGAGATTAACAAGTCACTTAGTAAAGCTGACATATCTGTGACATAGCTACGTATCTCCAATTTTCAAGCTGTGACCTGGAAATCTAAATTAAAGAAATAAAACATAATAGGTCATTTTTCACCTTCCCCAAAGTTGATTTTTGGAGATTTGTATTTTGAATGTGACCTTTAAGAGCCTAGACAGATCTTAAAACCTCAAAAAACCAACCAGCAGATGGCAATGTACAGACTTCCCTGAGGCTTTCAAGACTGCCTATTCTGAAAAGTGACTGTTAAATTTGTGATTTAGTTTGACAAAAGGAACTCATGAGTAAGGAAGTATTTAAATTAAATAAAGATCGAGCAAATTTATCTATTCATGTTTCCATTAATATTTGGTAGGTGATTTGTGATTTTAGATTTTCCCTAATCTTTGAGGAGAATATATTATAATAATCTCCAGGATTTTTAGTTCCTTGTATTTACTCTATTCCCTTGTAATGCAGTTAAAATGAAGAATATTTAAATGCTCTGAGCAAATACTGTGTTTTGCTAACAATAACAAAAATTCAGTTTAATACTAAGCTTCCTACTAAATTTATTTCCTACATTCCATGATATTTATATAATCTACTTGTTTGTAAAATATTTCCAAGGTAGATTATCAAAATATTTCAGAATTTCTACACTAAGATTCTGGTAAGAGGAGCAAGAGTTGTAAGAGTTGGGTTCTTTCAACAAAAGCATTAATGAAAGCAAGTGGCTGTACCTTCAGGTCATTGGGAGCTGAACGCTGCAACTCTCTTTTCAAACTCACTCTCCAGGAGTGAAAATGAGACGAGTTACAGGGTTTCCTCTTACTCCCCTCACTGACTGCTGAAGGGCAGCTATTCTTAACTGGGTAGAAGGTGAGGAAACTGCTAGATTTCATTATTACAAGTTGTAAAGTTCTAACATTAATTTGCCTCATAACGTGAACTGAAAGGCATTGAGCCCAACACTGGATGCTGTATAGCTCTTTTGCTAATGCAAGGGTAAGCTGCTAATATTAATTATCAGTCAATATAGGAAATCTAATACATGCATTATTATAGTGTTTTTCTCTTTATACATTCTGCTAGCTCATGCACACCAGGGAAGCGAAGGGATATTGGAATCAGTAGCAGATGAATGATGGATGAATCATAAATTGGATTGTGTGTTGGTTTATTTAATTAGTTTATTAGAGTTCTCTGGAAACATCTAGGCTCTGCAAAATTAATATATACAAGAATATTTAGCTGTCCAATTAGGAAAACATAAATTAGTCATATCATCTATGCTGTAAAAACCACAACTGCCAAAAGAAATTAAACAAATGAAAGGCTAATAAAAATAAATGTTTGCATGTATTCTGAATGCCTGTGCATGAAGGCAGTGAAGTAGCCCGATTTATTAAGAAGACATCTTCTTCCAAATGAGCTTGGTCATTTGATAGGACAACTTTTTACCCACCTTGCTTAATTATATGTTTATATATTTATTGTTTGGTTGATGGGATCAGGTGATCTTTCCAATAACAGAATTTGTTACTTTTTTTTTTAGAATTTGTTACATTTTTAAGACTTTCTTTTATAGCTAAAATTATAACACAGAACTAAGATAACTGTTAGAACATAACCCTGTATTATAGACTCATGTTGTTGAGAAGCTAAAAATTCTACTTGGATTAATCATCTATTTTGTTTCTGGACACCTGGGGATGAAAAACCATTGGTTAAGTATGCACCACCATTTTTCTGAGCAGTAACTATGGGAAAAACTAGATTCATTTTAGGATCTACCTTAGCATGAGCTTCGTGAACCCTCAAAGTTGAATTTTCATCCAATAGTCAAAATTCTTCTTTTAGTCCTTTCACTTTGTCAGTAAATAATTGACCATGGAAATCATGGAATCTGAGCTAGATGAAGAAAAAAGATAATTTAATGACTGTATATCCTATATAAGACGTCTAGGGTTTCACTGTCTTAAAAACTAGAGGTTTTTGATAATGTTAACCATGAAATGATTCTCAAGAGAAAGAGATTGTGGAATTCAATACAGTCTTTGTTTCCAATTATCTCTGAAGCTTGAGTAACCAATTGTGAATTCTCATGTGCAATTCTAGGATCATATGATTTTCAGAGGCCTGGAAATATTTGTCACTGTTCATACCACCTGGTAAATAGAATTTGTGTGTAAAGCAGAGCAGGTGCTGCCCATTCAGAACTAGATGAACTCACTGCAAGATTCTGGCAAAGGAACAAAGAAAAACCTGTGAAGTACATGAAAATATTGTCAGGCATTTATGAGCCATTTTGCACACGTGCGTGCACACACACACGGGTAAAAGCTGTGGCTAATCAGTAACAATACTGAGGGCAGAACTTAGTCCTATGGACATCTGAGGAAAATCCGATCACTTCTTCACTACCAATCCCCATAACTGCAAACCCTTTTGTGAATCTCTCTGTTTTAGTATACCAAATTGATTTGCTTAATTTTATGTTATGCATCTCAGACTTTGCTCTTGGGATTTTTGAGGTATATAATTTAAAAATTCTATTAGAAAAAACAACTCTATTAAATTAGGCTGATGGTGGTGAAGCAGCTTGTGCCTGTGATATTTTTATCTCTGTTTTGGGACACAATTCTCAATTGGAAGTTAGTTTCACTCAGAATTTTGAAAATACTAGTCTACCACTTCAGTCTTTGATGGGTGCTGTTGAGACAACAGCTCTCAGTCCCATATTCATATCTCTGCAGGTACTCTGTACCATTTTATGTTCTTTTCCATAATTATTCTTTCCAAGTTTCATCAGTTTTTGGATTAGCTGATATCTTCTCTTCTGCATTCTATTCATCCCCCTTCAATTAGATTATTGCATTTTTTTCTTTGCATCTTTCTTATAACTGTACTTTTCTACTTCTTTTTATTCCTTTTTTTTAAAGATTATTTATGCATACAAGAGCCGAGGTATAGGCCAGAGGTGTGGGGGGGTGAGAGGATTACCAAAGACAGAGTTGGGAACAGAACAGGCAGATAAATCGAAGTACACTGCTGAGGGGAGCAGCAGGCGAGTCAGGAGAGGTCTACTGTGCCATGTGGGTTGCTCCCTGGCCAGGGATTGAACTCTGTGCTGCAGAGGCTGTGTCTAAACCTCTTGCGCCACCAGGGAGGCCCTCTTTTTATTTCTTTATCCTCCTATATTTTGTCTTTTTTTTAAACTCATAATTATTTTTCATTGAACAAAAATTGAAAACTGGTTTTTAGATAATTTAAAATTATGTGTATAATTTCATTTCTAGAAGCTTAATCTGTTTTTTGCTTTTTATAGTTCTTGATCCTTGCGCAAGTTTTTGATTAGCTTTTATTTCCTTGAATTTGTAATTATTGATCATATTCCTATATCTGGTAATCAAGTACTTGGCACACTTGGGTTTCTAATTATGCCTTTGTGAAACATTTGGTCAACATTGGTAACTTTGAGTGCTTAGTCATTTTAGACTGGGAGTTTAAATTTGGTTTATCTCAATTTATGGACATCCTGAGAGGCCTGGCTACAGGACACTTTATCCCATAGAAGTTAGATGTGGTATACAGGGTAGGTTTCAATGGCACTGTATCCAAAATTAATTTTTTGGCTTCACCTACTCGGACCATACAAGTATGCTAGTAGATAATCCTTTAATAACGCTCCCTTTCACTAAAAGTATAGTTTTATCATAACTTAGGCTATAATGAATATCTCAGTTTCAATTTCCCAAGGTTTTGTTTCTAATACCTTCTCAACCATTAAAGTCTTAGCTGTTAGATACCTTAGGTGGCAGTGAATTCTTCTTTTATTAAATATAATTCACATACCTTTGAATTCACTTAGAAATTATTCCGTTCATTGGGTTTTAGTCTATTAACAAAACTGTGTGACCCTTACCACCACGTTATTCCAGAATATGTCATTACTCCAAAAGGAATTCCATACCCATAAGCAGTCAATTTCCATCACCCTCTTTCCAGTTCCTGTCAATCACTAATCTATTTCCTATCCCTATAGATTTCCCTATTCTGGACATTTCAAATAAAATGAATCATACAATTGAAACTGTTGGTGTTTGATCTCACTGAGCATAATGCTTTTGTTATTCATCCATGTTGTAGCATACATCAACATTTCATTCCTTCTTATGGCTGAATAATAATCTCTTGTGTGAATATGCCACATGATGTTTATCCATTTGTCAACTCATATGTATTTGAGCTGTTTCCACTTTGGAGACTGTTATTAATAATATTACTATGCACATTCATTTATAACTTTTGTGTGGATATTTTTTTTCTTATAAGTATCTAACTGGAAATAGAATTTGTCTGGATTATTATTATTATTATTATTATTACTTTAACATTTTTGGGAACCACTAACTGCAGCTGTGCTATTTTACATTCCTGTCAGCAATGTATGAAAGCATAAACTTCTGCACATCTTTGCCTACACTTGTTATTATATCTCTCTTTTATTATCACCATCCTATAATAGGATGAACTGGTGTCTCATTGTTGTTTGATCTGCATTTTCTAATGAGTAATGATATTGAGCATCTGTTCATATGCTTGTTGGTCATTTGCATATCATCTTTAGCAAAATTTCTGTTTAAATGTTTTACCCAATTTTAAATCAAATTGTAGTTTTACTGTTTTTAAAACAAGTCCCTAGATATTTGATTTGTAAACATTTTCTCCTATTCTGTGGGTTGTCTTTTTACTTTGATTGTCTTTTGAAATAAGAAAATTTTTATTTTAATGAAGTCCAATTTTTTTGGTTGCTTGTACTGGTGGTGTCATGCAAGAAACCATTGGGTTTCTTCACTTACCAATAATTTCAGTTTTCTCTTTATTTTCGACCCTTAGAAATTTCTTTCACTTTTGTGCATGTTTAGATATGTGCTTAATAGGAGGTTTGTTGTATTTTTCCCCTAGCATTTCTTTATATTTTATAGGAGGAAGGATATTATAATATCAAATAAACCTTATTTGATGAAATGGATATGATAGTTCTTACCATCTTGATATCTGGAATCACTAAAGTAGATGCTAAAGAACACTTTCTTGGGAACATGTATTACTTAATATCTATATATGACAAGCAATTTACTTAATAGCTCAGCCTGAAAATTCTCATTTTAAAATGGTGTTAATATGAATACAGTTGTGAGGGTTAAACAAGATAATATGTGTGGCCAGAACATTCTAAAAACTCACTAAATGTTGTACAGCTATATCTTTAGTAATAATATAGTTATTTTCAAAGTGTCTTTTGAAATTGCTGTGTCAGTTATTTAGCCACTTATTTCCTTTCAATAAAAGTAAAATATTTTCAGAAAGTATTTTGCTTAGTGGGAATTTGTTGAGAACTACTGTATTTATTAACTTGGCTTATAAAGTAGGACAAAGTCTAAGGGAACATAATAATAAACTGATAAAGGTCACAAAATTAAATCTCAGTAGAACTGAGATTTAAACCCAACTTGCCTGACTGATATATATCCGTTTTAACAATCCCTTAAATCTGATTCCTCATTTTATGTAATTATTTTCTAATAACTCATTCTCTACAACTCTTTCCCATTATGTGTGGTGATTTTCTTTCTAAGTCTATAGTCACTAACAGTAAGAAATATTCAAATTCCAATTAATTGAAATTGAATGAAATTTAAAGTTCCTCAATTACATGAACCACATTAAAAATGCTTCCTAACCCCAAGTGTCTAGTGGCTATCATTCTGAACACCACAGAAAATTTCTGTCATTGTAGAAAGTCCCATTCATACTATTTTAAGGTTTTTATTTTTTTTGATTTGTTTTTGAGGGAACTATATAATGAGCAGTGTCAGCTTTTGTTTGCTCCATCACCCTGCAAAATCAAGACAATTTTTCCTCACTGTAGCCACATTTAATAACATCAATACTTGCAAGCTAGGGAAAAGATTCTGTTTGGTTGATATTTGTTCTTTATTGCTCTATGCAATGAATGAGGCGTCCTTTTCCTATCCTAACCTAGAGATTGGCTACCATCGCTTCATTGGGCACACAACAACATTTCAAAACAAAGTGACTCACTACCTAAGAATAAGTTTAAGCACAGTTCAAATGAAAGTGTATAAAATTTTATATTCCTAAGACTGAATCCTTTATAACCCATTATTTCCATTAGATAAATTCTACTATGTATGGAAAATTTTTAATTCTTTACATCAAAAAATTGTGGTATAAAAAGAAGGAAGGATATTATATCAGTAAGCATTTATTTCAATTTTATAGAAAGTAAGAAATTGATTAGCACAACAAGGTACTATTAATAAAAACTCTAAAATGTAATGTCTATCAAGTGAAGACCATAACACTCTTTACTTAACTATTCTTAACACAACATGATTCCTGGCAGAGAAATTGAGACAAATTATAGTAAAAAAGCTACAAATACCCATTATCAAGGTGAAGATGGAGTAGACACCTCTATTTCTTGGATCAATGATTTATTCAGATTCTTGTATATTTCTGCTTTAAGAGACCTCATGGCCAGTATGATCTTGATTTTCAAGGTTATTTCATGAGTCAAAAACTAAAGAGAAAGGAGATGAGAATCTCTGTCCTTTTGTGAAACAAGAAAACAAATTCTGATTTTATAGTATCCTGATTTTACTGATTCTGAGCTAGACAATTTCATTTCTTGGCAAAAGGAATGATTTCATGCATTGGTCCTAAGTGACAAGGCAGTGCTTAGGAAGCATCACACTTATTTTCTTAGTTTTAATACCTAGTGGAAAAAAAGTTAGCTTTTAAAGTGGAAGCTCATAAGAGGCATCAGAAAATGAATGTATTCAGTTTATTAAAGGAATGGATTAGAAAGAATAGGTTCTATAAGAACAGGTATGGTCTGTGATGCCTTCTTTTGCTACTTGCATAGCAGTTGGCCATTTAGTAAATAATCATTGATTCATGTGATTGAGACAAAAGAGAGAAGTCCCAAATCTTACCTTAAGATATAGGACCTTTCTAATTATGGCTAAGATAAACTGCTATTTAGTTAATTAAGTTTATCTAAATGAATGTAGCCACAATAGATGAGTAGTGGTCTGTATTGAACATAAAAGAAAGTCAGTGTATAGAAATGTCAAAGTGATAGATATATCAGTGATGCTAATGGGAGTAGGATAGGCAGTAGCACTCTGATATAAGTACCCAGTATGAATAGGACAGATCATCTCTGAATAAAAAAGAGACATATGTAATTCCTGAAGCCTGCGATTGTTTGAGGGTGTGTTCCATAAGAATGAATATTCAGTTCCCTGTCCTTTAATTCTTGCTCATGGCTTAATTCATGATTATTTTTCCCATGCCAGTTATAGACTGTGAATATATGATTTTCCTAACCACCACATTTCTATTACTTTATAAATCCAATTCCTCTTTTAAATGTCAATTTCTCCTATCTGGGTTATTGTGACTCAGTTCTCTCAAAACGGATCACCCCCTAAAGCACTGATAAGAGAACCTTGCTATGCCTGGAAAAGTTTGAGGACCCTTGGCCAATGGTGACCCCCAATATGCAGAAATTTGATGAGGTTCAGGGAAAGAACTACCTCTTTTTTTATCAATAGTCTTCTATAATGGACCAATGACTGATACAAAGAGAAAAAAAAAAAAAACCTCCCAGTTCTCAGTCTGACATGTAAAAAGCTTGGAAGTTCTTCTCTGACCTCACAAGGAAAGAAAAAAAATATGAAAATCAACACCCTTTATCAGATCTACCAGAAAATTGAGATCAGAGAGTAAATAACAGCCCTGGTAACTGGAGAGATGGGCAAATACTGAGAATTCTGGTTTACTGGGAGCAGAAACTGCCAAGAGCCAGTTACTGATAGGAAAAATTAAATAGCATTTACCTAATCACTAGAGATTGATAAGACTTAGCTTGAGAGATAAAAACATCAGGGGTCCCAGATTAAAAGTTCCTCCACACTCATGACTTTTACCTCCAGGAACCCCATAGGATCTCAGAGAAAAGATCAGAGAAAATTTTCATGTTTCTATGAGAAAAGGGAACAATTTTGAAATAAACCCAGAACATTTTGTTCTCTGTAACAAAGGGCGGCTCTCACAGGAAAATTTTACCAGGCCCTAGTGTATATCATTTGAGAAGAACTGATATTGAGGAAAGGAGTCACCCAAGTTTAGTTCCTTTTGGATCTCCTGTGTGACCCACAGTGAAGGGAGCTGAGAATCACTTGAGAAGTTCCCAAACCAGGGCCACAGGCCCACTAAAAAACTGAGACCTAATTGTAGGGTTACAGAATTTTTCCTTTTCCTCCTACCTTACCACCACATCTACAGGGCTCCTATATTTTAATAGAGAATCAGAATGTCAGGAATCAGGCTTAATTTCATGAGCAGTCATTAGGGAAACCCAAAGACATCAGCACAAAAATATTTATAGCAGTTTTATTTATGATTACCAACAAGAGAGTTAAGCAAAATGTCCAACAGGTGAATGGATGGAAAAAGTATGGAACACCCTTACAATGGAATAGTATTATATATTATGTGTAATATCTAATAATGGAATTATTATACACCAATAAAAATAACTGAGCTATCAAGTCACAAAAAGACATGGGGGAAATTTAAATGCATATTGATAAGTGAAAGAAGTTGATCTGTAAAGTTAAATACAGTATGATCAATTGAATGAAATTCTAGAAAATGTAAAACTCCAAAGAAAGTAAAAAGACCAGCAGTTTCCAGGGAGAATAGATAAATCAGTGAAATACAGGGTATTTTTAGGGCAGTGAAACTATTCTGATGCTACTGTAATGGTGGATATATTAACTTATGCATTTTTTTAAACCTATAGAACTGTATAACACAGTGAACACTAATTTAAATTGTGGTTTTGGTAATACAAATATATCAATTTGGTTTCTCACTCATAGCAGATCTACAACACCAATTCAAGATACAAATAAAGGGGAAATGATACCTTGATATGGGGTGGGTAGACATAGCATGTAAGTGGGATCTATTTGTACATCTGTACAATTTTTCAATAATCCTGAAGTATCTCTACAAATAAAGTCTAAATTTTTTAAAACGTTGGATCCATATCTTGTAGAGCAATTTAATTGTTTTCATGGTCTAACTGAAATTTAAGATAGCAGTTAGTAAGTAGCATTCAGAGAACTACAAGTTAGCTATCATTCTGATGTATTAGTCAATGAAATAAATCACAGTAGCCCTTAAAAATATCTGTCTTACAAGAAAAGGAGAGAAGGGAATATATATCTGGCTGAAATATTATTTCCTGCATCATCCCACCCTTAATGCTATCTGCTAATATGATTGATCATTTGACTGATTGAATTTGAAAGATTTCTCATTATGCATTTAGTGAAAAATTTTGGAACTTATACATAGTTATTACACATTTTGTGATCTGGTAGTATTACCAAAAAAGTTAGAATTAAGAAGAAAATCTATTTTTAATCCTCAAGGAAGTGCCACTGTGCCCATAACAAAGTATTAACTTGCCTGTGCACCCCCAAATTCAACCTGTTCACAGCTCAAATTAGTAAAAATATTCACACACAACTGTCAGCATAAACAAGACTGTGCTCTCTGCATCACATAGAAAGTATTTGTAAAAACTGAAACAGATGTGACTGAGTCTGTCTCTACACAGGTTAAAAGGTTTATATTTGTTTAAGAAGCAGTAGTATACATAATGTTTGGAAAAACGGAAATAAAAACATAGTTAAAGGAGTGCAGTTAAAAATTAAAACCCTGAGATGTTATTTAAGTGTGCTTAATATGATTAAAATATATGATAGTAGCACTTCATTACAGGTAGTATACTCCTAAATATTAGATGGGAGAATTGGAATAAGAGAAAATATTATATCCTCTGGGTAATGAAAAAGAATATTTAAAAATTCACTCAGTAGAATTTTACTGACATATTATTAAAAATACACATCACCAAAGTTTATATAGTAACACTAGACATCTACCTTCTGATGAATAAATCATAGATAGGGACTGACAGAATCCTTGAGAGTTAGCAATCACAAACCATTGTCCTTTTATTTTCTCTGAAGAAACTCAAAGGTGGTGGATTGAAGAGCTCACTGATTCAGCCATCAGTAAATATGAATATTGGCACCTCCTATATCCATCTTCAACTATGAGCCTTAAGCAAGTCATTTGGATGTTTATAGTATATTCAGTATATTTATCCCTAGAAACAGTTGTTTTTTATGATAATATGAAATACTAAATGGAATATGAATCATTGTTACTAAACATGCCCAGGAATGAATGAACCCATTTTCTTTTCTGTTGGTGACAATATAGGGTAATTTTGGTATTGGTAATAGTGGTTTTAAGAAAATAATTTAATGGAGCCCTTCCAGCTCCATCCATGTTGCTGCAAATGGCATGGGTTTATCTTTTTCTGCTTGCTGAGTAATATTCCATTGTGTATATATACATCTTCTTGATCTAGTCATCTGTTTTTAGGCTTTTTGGTTGTTTCCATAGCTTACCTATTGTAAATAGTGCTGCAGTAAACATAGGGGTGAAGGTGTCCTTTTGAATTAATGTGTTTGTGTCCTTTGGGTAGATACCCAGAAAGAAAAAGAAAAATACTGGATGGTCTCACTTATAGCAGGAATATAGAAGACCCAAATAAGGGATCAGGAAAAAAACTAATTATAATAAAGTAATAATCAAGATCAATAGGCAACTATAAACCAGAGACACACTACGGGGGGAAAGGAGTAGTATCAAAACAAGGGTGGTGGGAATTTTATGGGCACTATAACCAAGATAAAAATGCACACATTGTACAAAAATGAAACATGATGTAAAAATATATAAAATGAAAATTTAAAAAAATAATTTAATGGATAAAGGAAGAATGGTGAAAAGGTAGAATATAGGGTAGAATTTTAGGTCAGTGCAACTATTCTGTATGATACTATAATGGTAGCTACATGGCATTTGTCAAAAACCCATAAAACTATACAACAAAGAGTGAATACTGTAAACTGTGGAATTTAATAAATAATGATGTGTCATTATTTATGTGACAATGGTAACAAACATGTACACTAATGCAAAATGTTAATAATAGGTGGGACTTTGGGGAACTCCCTGCACAATTTGTCTTACTAAAACTGCTCTATGAATTATCACTAACTTAAAACTTTAAACATAACTGTTTAAAAAGAATGAATTGCAAGGGGAAGAAGGAATGCAGAAAGGATAGGGTGGAATTAAAAGGAAGAGGCAAGCAGAATATATAGCTATATGAAAGAAAAATGAAGTATTGTGAAGTTTTACTAGTAAGGAAGAGCCTGTTTATGAATTTTTAAACTTGAAATTATGGGTATTCAATTATAATGGCATTTGGAGTTCACTGGATATATGTGTTTTAATTTTTATTGTGATAAGAACACTTTAACATGACTACTCTTTTGACAAATTTTAAGTGTACAGTACAGTATTGTTAATTATAGGCATAATATTGTAGATTTCTAGAACTTGCTCATCTTGTAAAACTGAAATTTTATATTTGTTGATTAGCATGTACCATTTTTTTTAACTATTTTTTTAAAGACTTATTTATTTATGCATACAAGAGCTGGGGTACAGGCCAGAGGTGTGGGAGTGAGAGGATTCACCAGAGACAGCAGGGAACAGAACAGGCAGATCAACCAAAGTACACTGCTGAGGAGAGCAGCAGGCAAGTCAGGAGAGGTCTGCTGTGCCATATGGATTGCTCCCTGGCCCGCCAGGGATCCCTTGCGCCACCAGGGAGGCCCCAGCATATACCATTTAACCCACCCCAATCCCCAGCCCCAGCCAAGCACCATTCTGCCCAATGCTTTTGTGAGTTAAAATGTTTAAATTCTATATATAAGTGAAGTCATACAGTTTTTGTCTTTCTGTGTTTGGCTGTTTTTACTTAGCATAAAGTCCTACTGGCTCATCTGTGATGTTGAATTAGATAGGATTTCCTTCCTTTTAAAGGCTAAATGATGTTCTGAAAGACATTGAGTTGTTTCCATATCTTGACTATTGCAAATAATGCTGCACCAAACATGGGAGTGCAAATATCTCTTTGAGATCCTGATGTCAGTGCTTTAGGGTATATGCCCAAAATTGGAATTGCTGGATCATATAGTAATTAATTTTTAATTTATTTGAAGATGTGCTATATGGTTTTCCATAGCATCTGCAGTATTTTACATGCCCACCAAAGTGTGTGCCAGGGTTTCAAATTCTCTACATCTTTACCAACACTTGTCTTTGTTTTTTGTTTTGTTTTTTGTTTTCTTGTGGGACCCCCGCGGCAGCCAGGGAACGAACCAGCGCTGCAGAGGCTGCAGGCAGCCTCGCAGCCCAGCGCTCAACCACTGCGCCACCAGGGGAGGCCCTTGTCTTTGTTTTTTGATGATAGTCAGCCTAGCAGTTATGAAGTGATATTTCATTGTGGTTTTGATTTGTACTTCACTGATGATTGAAGACATTGAACATCTTTATATATTCCTCTTGGCCTTTTATATGTCTTCAATGGTTACATTTAAAAGAATGTTACATTAATTTTATTTTTAAATGACAATATTTATAATATACCTCAATTCAAGAATTATGATCAAGATTTTTAGATAACTAAAAATATGCAAAGGGCATGTAAGTTTTCAAAATAATTTTAGAGGAAGCAGGAGAAAAATATTCGAAAACTACTGCTACAGATGTCATAAAGACCTTCAAATGATATTTTGATTTTTTTCTTTGAAATAATGGTATTCTCAAGGCAACATTTAAGCTAAAAATTATAATCTTCCATACCAATGGACAGCAAACTATACCCTACCAGCTATATTTGTAAAAAAAAAAAATACCCAAAACCATTTTTATTTCAACAAATTATTTTTATTGAAACAAATGCCCATTTATAGTCTGTGGAGACTTTTACACTACAAAGATAAAGGTGACTAGTTGCATTATAGACCCTAACGTCTGTGTGAACTAAAATATTTAGTATTTGGTCTTTTACAGCATTGCCAATCCCTGATCTCTGACATTCTCTCCACTCTCAATGAAAGAGAAATCAGAACTCTTTTAGCTTTTTCTTCTGGTATTTAATTCTACATTTAGTAATGTCATGTTTATAGCTAGCTATTATCCTACATTTTAAAAAAGATACATAAACATACACAGATACATGCATGTGCTCACAGGCACACACACAATTCTGTTTTGCTGAAATCTATATTTAAGTTTTTCTTAAAGTTATTGTCACTACATAATTACTGTGAACAGCTGACACATTTCATTTCTTCCCATGTAATCTTGATTTTTTATGAAATTAAAATTACTTTGATATGTGAAAATACAAACAGTATTAATGTAAGCCTGAAATTTGTATAAAACTGGAAGGTTTAAGAAGAATTTCACCCACAAATAAAATAAAAGTACAGAAAAGTGTGCAAATCTGTACAAAGTGTGCAGCTTAGTAAAATTTTGTAAAATGTAACCATCACCTAAATCAAGATGAACAGCATTAGCAGCACCCCAGAGTGTCTCTGTGTGCCCTCCCAGTCATTACAACCCCCAAAATAACCACTCTTATGACTCCCATTATTATAGATCTCAAGTCCCTGTTTTTGAACTTGATAAAAGTTGAATCATGCGGCAATTACTCTACTGTGTCTGATTTCTTTCTTACATGTCTGCAAGATTTATTCATGTGGTTGCATGCAGGTAATTATCTGTCATTATTATGATTAGTTTTTGTAAGGAGCTGCCAAATTGTCTTTCAAAGTGGCTGTACCATTTTACATTACAACCAGCAATGAATGAAAGTTCCTGTTGTTCCACATCCTTGTCAGCTTTTGTGTTGTCAGTGTTCTGGATTTTGGCCATTTTCTAATAGGCTTGTAGTTGTATTTCATTGTTTTTAATTTGTAATTCTCTAACAACATATGGTGTAGAGCACCTTTTCATATGCTTGTCATCTGTATATATTTTCCTGAGTATCTGTTCAGGTTCTGGCACATTTTTTAAATGTCTTGCTCATTTTCTTGTTGTTCAATTTTGGAGGTTCCTTGTATTTTTTAGACAACAGTCCTTTATCAAATGTGCCTATTGCAGATATTTTGTCTTCAGTCTGTGGCTTATCTTCTCTCTCTCGACATTGTCTTTTGCAGAGCACAGGTTTTTAAATACAGCTTATTTTTTTCATGGTTTGCCTTTGGGTTTTTTAATCTAAAAATACATTTACATTCCTGGGTCATCTAATTTTTTCCTGTGTTCCAGATGTTTTGTGGTCTATCATTTATTAAGTCTATCATTTATTCTGAGTTAATTTTTGTAAATGGCATAAAGTCTATAGGTCTGTATCTAATTTTCCTTTCTCTCCTGATCCTTCCCCCTTCTTTCTTTTCTTCTTCTTTTTTTTTTTTCAAATACTTGTTCCATCATGATTCACTTGTTTTATCACAATTCATTGAAAACATTGTTTTTACAATATGTTGCCTTTGTTACTATGCCAATGATATTTTAGCTGCTTTTAAGATTTTCTTTTTCTCTTTCTTTCCCCTTTTTCTTTCAGGTGGGTAGGGTATTATTTAATCTGATATAGCCTGTGTGTAGTTCCCTTTTATTCTGATCTTTCTTTGGGTTTGTTGGCCTTTTTGATTATGTGGCACAATAACTTTCATGATTTTGAAAAAAGTATTGCCCACTATTCTGTGCAGTATTGTTTCTGTCCCATTCTTTAATTCTCTCTTACTAGGACTCCATTTACATACATATTTCAAATCATTTTCTTTATCTCATGTTACATGTGCTTTATATTTCATTTCCCTTCTTTCTAGGCTATACTTGGAATTTTTTAACTGCATAATATAATTTCATTTATTTAGAATTAAAACTTTTTTAAACGTTGAGGTACTGTGGGTTTGCAATACAAGTTTCAGAAGTATAGTTTCACAGCTTGAAAAATGTATAGACCACATAACACCCACCACTAATTCATAAAAATAAAAAGATTCACTACTGAATGGGAGAAGATATTTGCATATGATATATCTGACAAGGAACTAATATCCAAGATCCACAAAGACCTTATACAACTCAACAGAAAAACTCAAAAATTCCAATCAAAAAATGGGCAGAACACTGAAATAGACACTTTTCCAAAGAAGATGTACATATGGCCAACAAACACATGACAAATGCTCATGATCACTTATCAGAGAAATGCAAATCAAGCCACAAGGAGATACCACCTCACACCCATGAGAATGGCTTACATAAAAAAAAAAAAAAATCCAGAAACAAGAAGTTTTGACAAACTGTAAAAAGAAAGGACCCCTCATATATTGTTGCTGGGAAAATAGACTAGTCCCCATATAAGACTATATCCACCTATATATCTACCCTGGGAAGGCAAAACTCTTATTTAAAGGGATAACACACTCCTATGTGCCCTGTGGCACTATTTGCAAGAGCCAAATTGTGGAAACAACCTAGTGCTCATGATAGTTGAGAGGCTTAGGAAGATGTGGTGTATATATACACAGTGGAACACTACTCAGCTATGAAAAATAGATGAAATATTGACTTGTGACAACATAGATGGGACTGGAGGTGATTATTCTAAGCAAAATAAGTCAGAAGAAAAAAAATACTGGGTGATTTCAGTCATATGGAATATAAAGAAAGAGAAGGAATAAACAGCAAACCAAAACAGGCCCAAAAATCTGTGGATAGAATTGGAGCTAGGGCTGGAAAGGGATGGGCTGGAGCAAAGGGAAAAAGGATCCAATGGTCTGTGGTAGAGGCTTATGGGTACTTTGGGATGAATGCAGAGCGGTCATATACATTTGCATGTGTACGTGTTTGGAGCACATGTGCATATCTGTGTATGTTTACGTGTCTTTTTTAAAATGTAGGATAATGGCTAGCTATAAACATGACATTAATACATGTAGAATTAAATACCAGAAGAAACAGCTAAAAGAGTTGATTTCTATTTCATTGAGAGTGGAGAGGATGTCAGAGATCAGGGATTGACAATGCTATAAAAGATCAAATATTAAATAGTTTATGCAGGCCATAGGGTCTGTAATGCAACTAGTTACCTGTTACAGGGCAACCCCAATATGAAATGAGTTGCCTGACTGTGGGTCCTCACCTGTGCGCTTAAAGGGACTTATAATACTACTCAACTGCAGGCACACACAAAAAGGTTAATAAAGGGTTTAATTACAAAAGAAGGAGAAATGAAGAAATGAATAACTCAGGGAGAAAGAGAGGGAGATAAATTGCTGAATGCTTCCTACCAGTTCCACTGACCTGCAGTCCCAATGGCATACTGAAAGCTGGCGAACAGCCAAGAGGCCAAAAGGACCCCCAAGGCCTACATGTCTGGTTTTATACCAAACCTGGATGCTTAATTCCACCCTCAGGTCCCATCAGTGATGATGGGATTGGTGTTTCTTGGTGTCTCGATGGCTTTGGTCTGGAGTGGGGGTAGAGTCCACAAAACCTGTGTGGAATTTGTCCAGGCCATACTTTTCCCCTAACATCTCCATAGATAGTACCAAGACTTATTAACTGTCAAAGAGTGATCTAAAAATTGAAACGTCAAGGAGGTCATTTTTCTTCTAGGATCTGATCAACAAATATTTCTGGAGCTGATTTTCTTAGCAACAGAGAACAACCCCTATAGCCCAGGATGGACATGCTGGGTCTGTGAATCTAGGGGCCTTCCTATGACCACAGTGGACCACTTCAATGTGCTCTTGCATGGTGTGTGTGGCGGGGGCATTATGGGGGGCTGCAAGGATGGGAGAAGTTGGTGATGGTGGAAGAAAGTATAAAAGAGACTAATTTATAGGAAAACACCACACCAATCTTTTTCTTTCCATATGTGCATAACTTAGAAACTTCCAGAATGGTGCTCCACTCCATGAGATCTATTGTCTAAAATCTGTGTCTACCAATCTGTGTCTACCTCCCTTTAGTGTTGTGAATGAGTGTTTTGTAATAATAATGAAACTCAAAGAGGAAAACCTTTGCTACCTCATCTATAGGGATATATTCTTCTCTTGATGGACCTATAATTCCTGTCAAAGCTAATAGGTGTTCTAAACTCACATCAAGAAAAGCTATCTCTTTGTGTGAAAAAGGTAAAGGTCTTTCTTTGTAAGCCTCATTATCATTCAAACTGATCTTTTCTCTCCTGCTTCCCTCTCAAAGGATATGCCTCTCCCTTGAGGTACCTGTGAGAAAGGAGAGCTTTGGAAATTACACATCTGGCAAACAGAACACATTTCGATACATTTTACCCTGTGGTTCTGAGTCTGTTTCTCTTGGATACCAAGGAAAAGGTTTTAAACTTAGAAAAGACATTATTCTTTCAACAAAATGGGCTCACGTTGACTCAAACAGCATATGTTCTGCAAATGTGATACAGCAAAGGTTATTCTGAAACCATAAAAATTTGAAATCCTTCATTCTAATGAATGAAATTAGGCAAGATATTCCTCTTTCTGTGCTTATTATAACCTGTCTCTCTCTTTTTTTTCCTACTTAGAATTTTTAAAATTTATTAAGAAACTGAAACTAGAAGATAGGAAACAAAACTGACATTTCACCAAGATGAAAATGCATACATTGTACAGAAATGAAAAATGATGTAAAAATATATAAAATAAAATAATAATTAAGATCCACTAAAAAAAATAAATGTTCTTAGATGGCAAAAAAAAAAAAATTAAAAAAGTCTTCTAAGACATTTTATTCAGCATTTTCAAGTTTGGCTAAAGCATTTATTCTGACACTGTGGAATGCTCCTTTGTACTATGGGATGGACTATTTGGCTCTCCTTTGAGAAAATGTCCTTTTCATAAACATGGGCTATGCATGCTGTGTATTTTGCATTCCCTATAATACCTTAATGCAATGCTCGGTTAATGTGA
The DNA here is from genome assembly GCF_014898055.3 of Talpa occidentalis. NCBI lineage: Eukaryota > Metazoa > Chordata > Mammalia > Eulipotyphla > Talpidae > Talpa > Talpa occidentalis. Next base: position 63,727,827 of record NW_023601433.1, on the reverse strand, counting down.
CAGTGATGGCTTGTATTGTGGCAACAGGCTAAGTAAAACTACATTTCCCAGAATCCTCTTCCCTATGTTTCTGAGTTAGGGTGGTACAAAAGTTGACATGAACTTTAGAAGATGGAGGGAAAGTGGCAGGTGTCAGGGTGCATAGGTGGACATGCTATAGACAGCCCCCAAGGCTAACCTACAGACCTGGTGCTGGGTTCCAGCTTGTCCCCATGCTAAGCTACGCATCCAGAGACCCCATGTATCTCTCTAGGTGTTCAAGCAACAGCCTTCCCTGGACCACACAAGCTGCTTTCATGACCCTACTCTAGAGACTAGACATTCCCAGCTCCCCAAATTCCCTGGCAAACTTATTTGCCCACCTGTTTGGATACTTCTGAGAAACTGCATAGTGATCCCCTTTTCACCCAACTTCACCCCACAGAGTGACTTCACACACAGCCTGTTACAGTAAATCTCTCATCCCTTAACATTCACAGGAGCTTGGCTCCCCTGCCTGAATACTGACACATCTGATCTGTATGTGTTAGTATAAAGTGGGAGATCTGATATTCCTTTGGAAACAAAGCAAAATGATGCATCATAAGTTTTGGTATGCTAAAACCTTTGTAAGTTATGCTACTTTGTTCACTTGAACTTGGGGTGATTGAACTGCAGGATAATTCCGTAAAAGAAGGGTAAGCCAAGTAAATTCATATTAAAACAAGATCTTTTTCTCTAACTGAGAGACAGTTTTTTCTCCACTAAACTATTCCCAAAATACAGAAAAATAATGACCATGAAAAAAGAATTTCACCTTAGAATTCCTGATTTAGAAAATTCAGATTGTCGGCCTCCCTGGTGGCTCTGGGGGTTAAGACGCAACCTGTGAAGCTATCTGCAGCCACTGCAGCACGAGTTCGATCCCCAGTCAGGGAGCAACACACGTGGCACAGTAGACCTCTCCTGACTCACCTACTGCTCCCCTCAGCAGTGTATTTCAGTCAATCTACCTGTTCTGTGCCCCATTCTGCAGTGAATCCTCTCACCAACCCCCAGCATCTCTGACCTGTACCCCAGTTCTTGTATGCATAAATAAATAATTTTTTTAAAAAAGAAAATTCAGCTTGTAACAAGTACTGAGAAATGATATGAGGCCACTTACATACATTCTTAAATAATTAATTAATACACATTTCCTAATTTGTGGTATTTCCTATATTTGAATTAGTGAATACATCACATATAGCATATATTCCTTTTTGTAAAAGGACAGTGTTAGTAGGATATGTTTTTTGTCTTGTAAAACAAATTATACATTTATTAGATTAGAATATACTTTTTGGTTTATAATGAAAGTAAAATGCTTAGAGATAAATATAGGTTGTGGTGTGGAATAGAAACATAGCTTGAATTTGGCCAATTTTATAGGCTTAACCATCATTCTATTTTTTATGTCTTTGAAAATTCTGTTTTCTATGCTAATATTAGCAGACTTCCACCTATACCCTTTTACCTATAACAAAATGGGATGACCCAGTGTTTCTGCTTCATCTTTGGCAAAAAAAAAGCATTTAGAGAAATACACTGGCATTTGGCCATGTGTACCAGGTAATCAGCAAGCCATGTAAAAATCTTACATTCTCCATGTAATTGCTTTTTTTAATTCTTGAATATCTAAACAAACTGTAAAGTAAGTCTGGAAGTAACAGCAGAGTAGTATCTAACTCTGCTATTCCAGTGGGGTTGGTATTAATTTTTGTAACCTTAATCGAATAACACCAGCACCTCTTATCCTTTACTATAATGCATATGGTACTAGAACAGAATAATTAAATAGTGACCGAGGTTGTACTGAGAGTTCAAAGCAGGGAAAAGTGTCCAAATGAAACATTAGGGCAAAGACAACTGGAGGAAGAAGGCAGGATCTGAGCGCAGAGTGAAAGCTACCAGATCAAGACCCGAGAAGGTCACGAGTATGTATTTTCTGGTGGTGAAGGTCTAAAAAAATTCTGTCTGAGACAGGGAGTTGTGCCTGACACTGAACTTTTATAACCATTAGTAACAGTATTTGGTGAGAGGTAGGGGCTCCATTGAAAGGGTCCACAGTAAGCTAGGATGGTATAATTAAAATAAAGTATCACTCCTGATTATTCTCCAAGGTCATCTTGCTATCATTTTTGTAGGGATCCTGATTTAGATAAAGCTTTGTCCAACAGAGTTTTTTCTTCTTTTTTTCTTATCCCCAATCTGAGTTGAACACTATTCTAATTCTTGGTGCCAAATATTCTAAGAATAGTCTTGACCCAGTCATCATGGCTCATGACATGGCATTAGGAGTTTTCTGGCCTCTAGCTCAAATGGTGAGATCAGAAATTACCAGTCCTGGCTTTGGAATCAGATCTCACTGTGGCCACAGCAGATAAGGACAGCCAGACCTCAGAATGACCTTGAACCTGTTTCTACTTCCTCAGCCTGGTTGTCCTGATATGCAGAACCATGGCTGGGAATCCCTAAGGAAAGGCAAAGTACTCAGTTGTCTAAATATATTTGACTCTAGCATTTTGCCTAGTAATTTAATTATCTGTGTTTGGAAAATAGAATTTCTTTTCTAATCAAACAAGGACAAGTGTCAATGGAAACTAACTGAAATGCATGTCTCAGAATGAGGAAGCATGTTCCCCACCTACCTCCTGAGTCTGATGTTGAGGTGCCTTGTTACAAAGGAGCCAACACACATTTGGTGTCAATAATAGAAAAGATGGAAAAAATGAAGAAAAGGTGCCAGAAAATGAAATATAAAGAAATAACTTAAGTGGAGGCTGAACACAGCAAAAGGGGTAGGAAAACAAAGAGGAAATAGATAACATTCTTTGTTCAGAAAGGCAATAGTTATATTGAAGACCTGGTCCTGGTTAAGTAATTTTTCAACTTTGACAACCAGATTAGATGAATGAGAACAAGTGGAAAGTAGAAAAATACAGCCCTGATTGTAATTAGCTGGTTTTTGCCTGAATTATCTAGACATTTACTTTTACCTTTCCACCCAGTCTTGCATAGTATGTCCTGCAAGAGAAAGGGCTAGAGTCAAATCAAATATTCTGTTGGGAATTCCTGATTAGATAGTGGCACAAAGGCAAAATTAAAGGGAGTGAGAGAAGGGAGTGGGGCCAAGTTATGTGATGAAAACACACACAAATCCTTTTAACTCAATAGTAAAATCCTTGGGAATTTATTTGTGGGTGCTTCTTAATGGGAAGTCAGGCAGGAAGAAAAATGATACTGAACTTCCCTAAAAAGTACGCACATATGCCAACTAAAATTGAACAAAGACTATGCAGGAAAAATAAAATTTCTTAATAAGCTCTGGGGGCAAATTCTTGGACTAACAATAGCTGTACACCAACTCTGCAACAAGGGGCTCCCGGAACATCTCTGAGCTCAATGTGACCAAAAGGTGAGAAAAGAGATGCAGCACCCAATCTATTATTAATGACAGGTCTGCGTGCAAGATAGAGTATTTATAAAATTTTCACAGACAAAAGGAAAATGTTTTCAAACATCAAAGAAGAACAAGGAAGTATTTATGATCTAAATATCAAAGGCTGTGCATTCCAGTTTTGGCAAAGTGGGTGATTCCTTCCCCCCAACCCCCTATTAAAGACCCTATAAAACTGCCAACATCATCAGAGCATATTAGGTGGGGGAGAATCATGGGACACTAGAGCAATGTACTTGGAAGGCATGTAATTATTTGCAACTTCTATTGATAGACAGCAGCTGTATTTGATATACACAGGCACACTTAACATAATAAAACAACACTAACCATGGTACATACATACAAAATCATCTGTTTATTCTTTGTTGAGACTTTCTTTGTGCATATCATTTTCACTGACGTTTTTTGAGCCTGTGAGAAGAATCAAATTATGCTTATTAAAAATATGTGTATTTCTGGAGGGATATGCGTTCCTATAACCTTCATTATGATGTTCTTAATTAACCAATATGCCTCATAATAAAGTATCTAGCTGTCACCAAAATCAACACTTTTCAGTTATTAATAGATTAAGGAAAGAATGTTAATTTCTTCAAGCTCCATTTCATTTGGTCTCATTACTTCAGGAGCCAGATGGTTACAGGGCTGGACCTGTCAACAGTTACTGTGGGGAAGAATACATTCAGAAACACCGAACTGAAGTATGAATAACAGCTGAAAAATGAATCCTTGGGTAGCCGCGCACAATGCAGAAGGCAGGGCAAAAGTTATTTTGCTGAGAAATAGAGAAAATTATGAATCAGGACCATTTTAATTGATGTTTTTTTTTTCCCCTGAACACCCACCCCTTTCCTCTCTCAGCACATTAAATTTTCTCCCCCAAGAAATCAGCCACAGAGGGCTCCAGCTGTGTTGTGGAGGAGATCTCCATTTTTCAGGTGTCTGACGATTTCTCTTGTCCCTCATGCTGCCGGGATTTGACAGCTCTCCTACACTGTTGGTTGATTGATGATGTCAACTTGGAAGAGACAGTACAACTAGCAGCCAATTTTTTCAAGATATTTCTTCTTCTTTGATTTAAAAAAATTATGCCTGAGTGCTTCAAAAAGAAGTCACCCTGAAGGACACCTCCAGCTGGCTTCCTCAGGGTGCCGTGTGGCTGACTGCTGGGGAATGGAAATTGAAGGAGTTAGTAGATCATTCTCTCTTAATTGTTGTAACAATCTCTATGTTGTTCCAGCAATTTTCAGGTTCCATCATTCTGTAGTTCAGTTGAGTGACGGTCAATGTTCAAAGCTAAGAGACAGGGTGTTTAAATTGTTATTTTGGTGAAATTTCTTTGCTTTCAAGCAAGCCAGTTGCTCAGAATACACCACAGTCTGTTATATGTCAAATAGGGTCAATATTTTCTCCTTGTAAAATATTTTGTGATGTTCAAGTGTGAAATGTTACAACACTTACTTTCCTATGCCACAGCCACTTTGCATTTCTGGTCACTCTTAAACACTCTTGTGTCTAAATACCTGCTCCCTAGTGGAGATGAAGCAACCTGCTTTTCTTTTTTCTTTTTTTTTTTTTTAAAGATTTATTTATTTATGCAGATAAGAACTGAAGTATAGGCCAGAGGTATAGGGGGTGAGAGGATTTACCAGAGACAGAGTGGGGAGCAGAACAGGCAGATCTACTGAAATACACTGCTGAGCAGCGAGAGAGACAGGAGAGGTCTGCTGCACCATGTGGGTAACTCCCTGGCCAGGGATCGAACTCGTGCTGCAGAGGCTGGTGGGTAGCTTCACAATGCTGTGCTTAATCCCTTTCACCACCAGGGGGGCCTCTTTTCTTTTTTAAAGGGGAAGATTTATAGACATGTTGAAGTATAGAGCTGTAAACCTGAAACTTGTACAATGTTATAAACCAGTGTTTCCTCAATTTAAAAAATTTTCCCCTTAAAAAATTAAAATATAGGAAAAACTTAAATATCACAGATATGCTGATTTTCGTGCATTAGTACTTATAAGACAACAAAAAAAAATTAGCCTTACAGAGATTTTTTTCCAAAGTTTGTACTTTGCTGAGAAAATAAAGAATCCAGAACAGACCCCTACACTGTAAATCTTAAACAAACAAACAAACAAACAAATAAATAAATAAATAAGAGATGAACAGCTCCATCTCTTATAAATCCTCTTATAAATCCACTTATCCAAATTTCCATTTAGGATGTATTGAGAACTTACTATGTTCTAAGCACTTTTGTTAGGGATGCCTAGTGGACAAACATATTCATCCAGTGATTATTTTCAACAATCTTCAATTTCTATAGAAAATTAACTTTCCCTCAGACACCTGTTTCATTTTTAACAAATGAAAATGTATACAGATAAAAAATATGTTCATTTTAGGATATGTTTTCCTGTAAACAAGGAGAAAAATTTCATTTTGTGATTCTTTCTACCAAGCTGGTGATCTGTACTTTCAATGGGGAGAATCCAGTTCAACAGTCTGAGGACAAGGGATTCTAGTAGATCTAGAGTGGAACACTTACTGTCCATCAGCACTTAACACTTCTCTCTGAAACACACCAGCCTCTTCAATCAGTTCTGTCTTTCAAGTTTCTCCCTTTATCCCAAATTGATTAGAAATAATCTTCTAAGGAAATATGAAAGTGTGGGCAAAGGCTATTTGACTCTAAATGTATGGTCGGCAAACTTTTTGCACAAGGGCAACTTTCAGAAAAAGAAACTGTTCATGGGAAACTTTTTTCTCTCAACATTCCAAGTGATAATAAAAATATCAAGTACCACCGGAAAGTCGTGTATATTCTTCAAGCTAAAATTGCCTACTTGATAGAAGACCAAATAAAATTTGACTCTGAATTCTAAGGTAATAAAATTAACCAGTCAATTGTGTTCTTTCTAGCTGCTTTTATCCTGGGTCTCTACTGGCTCATTGGTGGTCTAGGCCGGGAATAACACTGGCAACTAGGTAAGCAGTGATCTGGGTAAGCAAGGAAAACTGGCAGGTCAGGCCCTAGAAATGTTTATTTGTATGAGGAATTGAGTAGCCTCTTGGAAAAGATCCCATCCTAAGGGAGGAGAAAGACTTATATTCAATTTGGGTCTGTAAACCAGCTCAGTTAGTGGAAAGCAGGCTAGCTCTTAATGCAATACGTTGCCACTCATGTTCTCAAGGCAGTTCAGCTTATACTAAGTTTCCCTCCCAGGTCCCAAGGTCATGTGACCTAGGAGGGAAACTTAGAATAAGCTGAATAAACTTTTCTCAGAAGCTCAATGGGGCCATTGGAAATCCAAAATATCTTGGTTTCCAGGAGAAAAGCATTCTGTCCCCTTGGGCATTGGACATTTGACACGCCTTATGCTCCAGCACATCCTTCTACTGTGACTCCAGTCATAGTGAGGGCTAGTTTGTTTATTTATTTATTTATTTATTTATTTATTTATTTATTTATTTATACAATATCCATCACCCATAGCTTCCTCAGTAGCCAGTGGCAGTGCCAGTGAAGCCTGGAGGCGCCAGACACTGAAACAAAGGATGAAACTGGCTCAGTCTTTTCTGACAGGGACCATCAACAGGAGCAGGACAAGGGCTCAGCTGTGGGACTGCCAAAGGCGGTCAGCGCAAGAAGGGGAGAATGGGAGTTGTCCTTACTACTCAAAGGATCTGATTGTGACTTACCAATAAGAGACCCCCAGGGACTCCTAGAAATAGCTGGTGGAAGGAGGTGGAGACATTGAAGGGAATGAAAGGAGTTCCAGAGGTTTCACAATTGGAGGAAGTAAGCCCAGGAAATGCTGTCAAGTTTTCCCATTTTGCCCTTACAATGATGTGACTTGGGAATTAAAAAAAAAACCAAACAAACCCTCCAGTCGTGTTAAGGTAGTCCTTTGTAGAAAACAAAGAGGAACCATGATTTTTACTTTGTCACTGACTACCAGACACTGAAAAGATTACACTGTTTTTTAACATACCGTGTTAGAATTGGGTACTATTCAGGTCTTTGGGGGATTGTACTTAAAACTCCCAAAGCTACAGCTATTTATTCTCTCTTGACCAAAGAGCCTTAACATTCCCCTCAGCTTCATTAAATATTGGACAAGTTTCTTCCTGACTGTAAGTCCCTGACCTCCCTTTTCTTAGCATTTATTTTAGAGAACTTGCAAATGCAAATTTTTTCTCTGCCCCTTTGAAATATAAATCTTCTCTCACTCTCTAACTGTCCAGAATGCCAGCCAGTCTTGGTTCTGTTGGCCAATAAAAGGACATAGAGTTTGAGAAGATAGCAGTTTAATTTGCCCACAAATTGAGGAGGGCAGCAGACTCATGTCTGAAAGACCACCGTCCTACTCTTTGGCAGAGGTTGGGGGTATTTATCCAGATTTACAAGGGAGTAGAAGGGTAGAGCAGGCAAGGGTCAGCCTGTCCATCCTTGCAACACAAGTGTCTGCGGGTTTTGGTTGATGCCAGCTTGCTTTCGCTGGTGGTCTGCAATTCTGACTTTATCTTCCTGGGGATGCTCTTTTCTTTGGAATGTGAAAAAACATGTGTTAAGCCTAAAGGGTAAATAAAGAAAGGAAATGGGAGAGCTTATCTGGTGGGACAGAGAGAAAGACATATACTTCGTTACCGCATCATTATCAGTTTTTTAATGCAAGAGTGTCATTCTCCAGATTCTAGGAGCCATCCCTTTGGATTGTAATCATCAGGTAAGGTAGCACTCCTTGCTTCCAGGGTCCATGGGAGAACAGGAGCCTGATTTCCATAAGCTCCAATTAGCAAACACAGATGGTCTGATCACATGGACCAGCCTCCTCCTCACGACCTCTGGTACTTTTCCCTTAGGTCATTCCAGCACTTACAACTCAGAGTACAGTTCAGCTTCCTCCCCTGTTGCAGTCGTCTTGAACTAAGTCTCCCTCACATCCAGTACGATTGCTTTTTGATACCACCTTTAACAAGAGCTCCTTTCCCCTGTTGCTTAGACTAATCCTGAAGGAAGGCAAGAGGGTTTCTTTTTTTGTTTGTTTGTTGTTGTTTTTTTTTTGGTGTGGGACCCTCGCTGGTGGCCGGGGATCAAACTGGTGCTGCAGAGGCTGCGGGCAGCCTCGCAACCCAGCGCTCAACCACTGCGCCACCAGGGGAGGCCCAGGCAAGAGGGTTTCTGCCTGCTTTTGGCTCTCCTTGATGCTATTCTGACCTTGAGATAAATAAGCTTACATCTAGTTCTTGAGCTCATACCCAGATTCACAGGGTCAGGGCTCACTGCTGAACTTTTTAAAATGCTGATTTTTACTAGAATCTACCTGTTTCTAAATCTTTCAATCTCTGTTCTGTACCATGCTGACTTTCTTCTGGTTGTAGGTGGTACTTATAAAATACTGTAGGGAGCAGGAATGGCCACTGAGCAGGTTTTCTAGGATCCCATGCAGACCGGGTAAAGGAGTCAGAGTCCTCAGTGACTTTTGCAGGTTTTTTATTGGGGTTCACCAGGCATATGGCAGGCAGGGGTGCTGGGGTGCCGGGAGGCTGGCAGGCCTCCCAGCCCCCAGCAGGTCTTCACTCTGGGCTCTCCGACCTTCTCTCACATTCTCTCTGCTCTTCTCATGGCTCTGCTCCTCTCTCGCTTCTCTGCTCCTCTTTCAGCTTCTATTGGCGTCCCCGTGAGGCCGCCCTTAAAAGCCCAGTCTCAGCCCAGGTGAATGCCATCTACCTATGCCCACACCCTATTTCAGGTGCCCGCCATCAGGCATGCATTCAGGACCGCAAGGATCCATCATCTATCCTGATGGCGGGAGGGCAGAAAAGCCTGACATTTTTCCTTACCCTACAAATACCTTCAGAAAGCTTGCAGGAGACCAACATAAAATTTAACTTAGCAATTTGGGATATTATTTTTAGCTGAAATATCATAAAATTATGGGACATTACTATAAGCCATACCTAAATATTTTGGGAACTGGTAAAAGGTTTGGTGAGTCTTTAGTAAATATTTTAGAAATTTTTATGTGTACATTTTTTATGTGTATACTTCTTGTTTTCATTAGAGGTATTTTTCTTGAGCATCTGCTTCTCTCACCCCATACCATGCATTCTCCCACGCAGTTTACTTATTCTGCAGGATGCCTTTGCACTAAATATTCTTGCTTCCTACTGAGCTATTTTCTAAGATGATACTGTCATATCAATCATAGTATAAAAATCTCAAGATGAGACTTGAAAAAACCGTATTATGCTTTTTGTTTATAAATCTGAGGACTTGAGAAGGAAGGTTAGGGAAGGTGCATTTAGTGTCTCTTGGGTACCTTTTCATTTCATTTCCAAGTTTGATGTCCAGCCAGAATTTCAGCCAGTGGGTCATATGTTTGGGGCAGTAACTGCTTCCCTCTACACATGAGAACTGAAGTAGATATGATGGCTCCTTCTTTACATTCACGAGGAACACTCTTCACTAACTCAGTTTGAAGCAGGAATGGCACTGGCAAGGTAACTTCATGATGATGTGTGAATTCCCTGTTGCTGCTGTGACAGATTGCCACACATTTAGTGGTGTAACCAACACAAATTTGTTATCTTACAGTTCTGGAGGTAAGAAGTTGGGAATCATTTTCACTGGGCTAACATCAAGATGTCAGAGGGCCTGTGTCTCTTCCGGAGACTCTAGAGGAGAATCTGTTTCATTTCTTTTTCCAAATTCTAGTGGCCACCCGAATTTCTTGGCTCATGACTCTTTCATCTTCAAGGCCAGTAATGTAGCATTTTCTCCCCTTTCAGTTTTTTGTTTCTGCCTTTATATATTCTCTCTCTCTCTGTCTCTCCCCCTACCCCTACCCCATAATGGCACCTTATAATGACCAGTAATTACATGGGTCCACCAGGATAACTTCTCCATCTCACGATGTTTAACTCACATTTATAAAGTTCTTTTAATCATATTAGACAACACATTCATAGATACTAGGGATCTGGAAGTGGCTATCATTGGGGAACTATTTTCAGTCCACCACAAGTGGTTTCTCCTTTCTAATGTTGATAGCAAAACTAGTAGAAAAAAATAGGCTGATCCTATTTCCTTCTGTCTTTCTTGCTTCCTCCTTCATTTGTCTTGTCTCCCTACCTTTAAACATTAGAATATCTGATCCTAGCAGGCAGAGTGGACTAGAGTATGGGAGAGGTTAAATGCAGCAATGGAATATAAATTCTGTGTCTTAGTTGTAAATCTATTGTTTTCAAAGGTTTCTGTCTGATTTGTTACAGATCCAAAAATGTAATTTGGTGCACTTCTATTGTCACTGAAATATATGTCAACCCCGTTGTTCCTTCTTCAAAGAAAAACTGGTCTAAAATAGAGGTGATACAGAGGTCATGCCTCAATGTCTATAAATTTCGAAAATAGCAATTTTAATTATTTTGAAATGTATTGCTCTATAATATATCATTTATGGAATTCCTAAAACAAGTTTCCCATGGTGAAAAGAAAGGACATGTAGCCATGTTAATTAAAAACAGAACAATTTATTATGTGGCATTATTTCCTAGGTTTCATTTTATCAAATTCTGGCTGCATTCCTCTAAACTCAGAAAAATTTTGACAGTAGAGAATATTCTTTCCGAAATTTTGATGTCTTAGGGAACAATCAGTAATTTTCAAAAGCTGACACAATAATCCATGTGTATGCATTTTAGCAGAGTACTTGTTCTAGTTCTTTTCTAGAAACAAATACACCATGAAGCTAATGCTCCTATGACAATTGTGGTTCATCTGGAACTTTAAAATCTGAGAAAAGCACTGCTCCTATCACTCCTAATAAGTAGATGAAAAATAGGGTTCTCTAAAGTACTTTACCTATATACATTTTAAAATTTCTCATGTCAAAAGAGACCTCTTCTGCCTTTAATATAAACAAGGGACAAAATTAAATGCAAAAGACTCTGTTAATGCAAGATTGAGATTCTCAGAGGAACATCAATTTCCCCACATTCCACACATTCTGAATATTAAGGTAGCTAAGAGACTAGCTAGTTCTGGAAAACACAATATTTGAGGTATAATGGATACAATTGAAAGGAATGGCTGCCTGGCTCACATTTTTAGCATGTATGCCCACACTGGAGTAAACTCTTGATTATCTGGGGTCTAATCAGTGAGAGTTAGTATGAACCTTGTTTCTTTTTTTTTCCTCTTCCTTCTTTGCAGCTCCAAGGACCTTCAACCTTTGGGAGAAGAAATAAAATGAAAACAGGCAATTTGGTTCCAATTCATGGCCTGATTAGTGGTTTGGGAGATGTGGGTGCAGGGCCAGATTGAAATTGTCATTAATAACAAAGTATTACCTGAATCTTGTTTCTTGAGTAACTTATGAAAATCAGGGTTATGCTCTCAGTCTTAAATAATTCCCCTTTCTCCCAGGACCACAAATGATGATTTTCTCTAAAATCATTTGAATTTTTAAAAAATTGTGTCTTCCTTAATTTCAAATAACTATTTTATTCCTATAAAAAATAGGATAGAGACAAACTCAGTGGACATTTTACTGGAAATGGAAGCAGATGCATATCATATGAAATAATCCAAATATTCTGACTTTCTCACTCTCCCCAGGTTTTGAGAAATGTACAAAGAATTTGCAGTATAGATCCTGTTGAATAACAATAGCAACACTCTGTATTTATACAGTGCCTTTCCTTCAGAGAGTTCAGAGTGCCTTATAAACAGTATCTCATTAATCTTCACAACTTCCTTATATGGAAGGTGGTTTCGGCTATCATCACTCACATCTTTATCAACAAAGAAACAGTTACCTGCAGAGTGGCTAAGCAACTTGTCCAAGGTCACTGAGGGAGTGAGTGGCAAAGTCAAGAATAAAACTTAGGGCTTTGACCTTCCAGTTTAGTATTCTCTCCAGGAGGCCACTTTGAAGGAAGAGCAGTTTCAAACATGCATATTCATAAGTCTCCCAAGAAAAATCTACCATTTCTCAATATTTTCTCGGCCAAATTTTGATGTTAATTAGCACCTGTTTGATATAAACCCAATAGTTGGCAGTGACAGGAAAATATTGAAACTGTGCTAACATAGCATAGAAACCTCAGCCCCTAAGTCTCATTAACACCTAGATGATCAGCAGTTGACTGCACAAATTCATTAGACCAACCACATAAAAGAAAGCCGAGGAACAGGAAGTGACCACACAGAATGGGAAGACATTGTTTGAAATTACCAAAATCTTAGCCACCCCCCCAAAGTAGATGGGCAATACCAATAAGGATAAGTAATCACTAAATGGTTTAATAAGCATTTCTTTTATTATTTATCACTTAAATATATTAAGTATGCACTTATATATACTAAGTGTGTACCCCTATCCTCAGGTAACTGCTAGTCTAGTGGAAAAACATGGAAGTAGGTGTACACAGTGTCATGGGAGAGGAAGAGCCAGGGATAACCCTTCCTGTTGTCATTGAAGAAGAGTGGGCCAAAATCCAGCTTCCAACACTCTTGTCCAGTTATGGCACTTAATTTGAACAAGGTATCTCCTCCTGAACCTCTCCTCATTTCTCTTTGTGTAGTGGACATGTTCCAATCTTCAGCTGTCAGCTTAATTGTTTCTCCTCAGAGAGGGTCTCCTTACCTCTCTTATGTGATTTTTCCTTGTCGTTGTCATCAATCTCAGAACACCATTTCCTACAACACTCATCTTATTTGGTACAATAGGACTGCTTGTTACCCAGTTGATGATCTTTCTCCCTCTCTTAGCTGTAACTCCATGAATAGTAATGTACTAATGGTACAAGGAGGCTTCACTGCCCCTGTGACTCCCATCTAAATCACACTGCTAAGTAGTTCCTTACAAAGGTAAATCAGAGGAGGTGGGTTCTAAATTGAAAGCATTGAATCCTGATAATATCTAATTTCTTTGGGAGGAAAGAGATTTTTTTTGAGACTAGATGTATTTATGAGAGAATATGCAGGCAATATAATATGGAAGAATTTGAGAAGATGGTGAAGGTTTGGCATATGGGTCTTGCGACATATTAGCAACTCGGTATTGGAAAGAGTGGGAGCATGGTTAACTTGACCCAAGGGAGGACAATTGTTGCTGAAGGCTGAAGGCTAAGGGATTGATGGTGCTAATAAGAAGGTAAAAAAAAACTAGTTAGCTATGAGATTGCCTTTGGACAGGTCAATATGTGAAGCCAAGAGGAGACATATATTGGGACAAAAAAAGAGAAGTTAAAGAATTGGAAAACAGTAAGCCCATATGGGAATAAGGTAGTTGGAGAAATGAAAGACTTGAGTTAATAATTTTAGAAATACACAAAAAGTGAATGATGACAATACCCAGGAGAGGCTGCTGAAATTAAATAAGAATGGAAATCTCAAAATAATACAATGTGGAATTACCCAGAGGAACTGAATTTAATGAGAGGCCTTCTTGGTGTTTATATATAAATCCTGTATATGTAAAATTTGGTTTCCTGGTAAAGATGACATTTTCTGACTCTCTGATGTTCCCGAATGTACTTTGAATGTACCCTGGAATCCCACAAAGGAGGCTACCTGCTTTTCCTGGGTTGGTAGTTTGATAATGGTAAATAACTATAAAGAAGCCCTTTGTCTTTATCTCTGACACTAGTTGGCATTCTCTTAAAACAATTCACAATTTCTGCCAAAATATGTTCAGGAAATATGAGCTACTGCAGCTTGTGACCCCTTTAGATAACCACAAACCAAATCATGGAATACAGTTCAGCTGAGTAATAAAATATAATCAGATTGGCAGGCAGCATCAGGCTCAGCCATGCCCATACAGATCTTCTTTTAACTCAGTTTAACAAGTTGCTCTCCAGAAGTTATTTATTCCACCTGTCAACATTCCTATTGTGGAAATGACAGCCATCAAATCTCTTTTAGATCCTAATCCTATTCTTTTCTCTTCTGCTTCAGGTAGTAGAAAGCCTATAAGCAATATCCTTTTAGTCAGCTAAGTGATTTGTTTGACATTGATCATTTGCTTGAAGGTATAGCTATCAGCTTAAAAAATAAATGTAATATCACCATCATTAGCCATGTAGTAAATTCAAAATAAATGTCTGAAACCAAAATAACTGAAATCTTCTGAGGCCTGGATTAGTGTAGGTAGTTCTCCTACCAGGAGTAATCTGCCATCCTACCTCAGCATGCATAATAAACTGTCAGTCTTATTGCAGCATCACTACAAGGTACTGTCAGGCTGAGTTTCACATTTTGCTCTCAACCTCATTCTTAATAAAGATCTGTTGCCAATAGGTCAAAGAAGGTCAGTGGTTAGGAGGAAATGACCTTCAATTTGAATCCCATATTTCTTTTTTAAAAAAATCATTTATTTAGTATACAAGAACTGGGGTGTAGCCCAGAGGTGGGGGGTGGGGGGTGTTGAAACGATTCACCAGAAACAGAACAGGCAGACTGACTGAAATACACTGCTGAGGGGAGCAGCGGGCAAGACAGGAGAGGTCTGCTGCTCTACATGTAGGTTAGCTCCCTGGCCAGGAATTGAACTCATGCTCTCATGCTGCAATGGCTGGCTATAACATGATCGTGCTGAGACTTTAACCCCTGTGCTACCAGAGAGACCCTGAATCCCATAATATTTCATGACAATAAAAAGAACAAGAAATTACTAAAGGGATTCACAAATAAAAATGATAATAAATTCATAGGAAATCCATAGTTAGGCACACCCCTGGGCAATCTTAAGTTCAACCAAATGTCTTCCATAATGTGGTTGGCCTTTTTATTAAAAAAAGTAGTCAATATTTATTGTTTCTTTGTGCCATATATTCTAAGTCTTTTCTGTGTTTAACCATATATGAGATATAAAATTATTATTTTTACAAATGAGAAAAATGCAGCTTGGGGAATTTAAATACCTTACCAAAACTAGTAAGTGTTAGGTCCAAAATTTGAATATATGTACTTAGGCTATAGTACCCAAATGCTAAAATAAAATATTCGGTAAACAAGTTATGTTAGTTCAAAGTTAAATATTAAAAGTGTTGCAGATAGCATTTAGAACTATAAAATAAACTTTCTTTCTGGAAGATTTACAAGTTCCCTGGGAGAATTCCAGGACTTTCCCATGGAGGACTTACACTAAAGCTGGTGGTTTGTTGCTGGGAAGGAACTGGAAGAGGCAAAGAGGAGCATGGCTGGGAAGGTAGATACCATGGCCAGGGGTCAGGTTTCCACAGCCCTCTCGGGTGTTTCAGGCATGGTAAATTTCCTTGGAGGGATATTTCAGAAATGGAATGAGGTTACACACAATCATAGATCCAGCCTGGGACATTGAGGATTTCACAACCAGTGCAAGGATAGCTCTCCTCCTACTCCCCTCCCTGCAAGAAGCGATCAAAGAGTCGTCAAGAAGAGTCAATTCCACTCCTAGGAATCTACCCAAATGACACAAAAACTTTGATTTAAAAGAACACCTGTATACCTGTATGTTTATTGCAGCACTATTTATAATAGGTAAAACCTGGAAACAACCCAAATGCCCAGAAATAGAAGACTGGATCAAGAAGATGTGGTATATATACACAATGGAATATTATTCAGCAATCAAAAAAATAAACTCATGCCATTTGCAGCAACGTGGAGGGAGCTGGAAGGAATTATGCTCAGTGAAATAAGCCAGAAGGAAAAATAAAAATACTGGATGGTTTCACTTATAGCAGGAAATAGGTGACCCAAATAAGACATCAGTGTAAAAAAAAAAAAAAAACACAAAACACAACAAAGCAAAAACAGACAATTATAAATCAGAGACATCCTGTAGGGGAGGAGGAAGAAGAGGTATCAGAGGGAGGGAGGGAGGAGCACAGGAGACTGTGGTGATGGTGAAGGGAATTCTATAGGGACTCTACCTGGGGGGGGGGGTGGCAGAAAGCAAATATTGTTTAAAAATAATGATGTAAAAATTAAATTTTTAAAAAATAAAAAGAAGAAGAGTCAGCCCAGGCTCCATCACAGACCCATTAGCAGAAGGAAGGACTGGTGAGGGAGAATTCACCACTCCCTTGGAAAATATCAGAGGGAATGTGGTACTTGCAGCCTTGGTCTCTAGTGGCAAGGTGGCAGCGGTGGTGACTGGTGGAGATCGTTGTCCTTGGTCATAGCTGGAGAATGGGGCATACAGCCCGATTGGGTGCCTCCTGTTTGCCAGGCCCAACTGACCCCGGTGTGAGCCTTGTGGACTGCACCTAGCCCACCTTGCCAGGAGATTCAAGCTTCATGGATCACAGTTGGAAGCAGAACAGAGTAGAAGGGAGAGTGTGGCAAGTCAGGACAACTGAAACACTAAATGGAACTTGCTGTGGAGAGAGGAGAGGAGGCAGAGGAGACAAACATCAGTCCTTGACCAAAAAAGCCACTAAGTATTTAATCCCCAGGCCCCCCTCCTACCCCTATCTCATGCCAGGGTAAACTTAGAAGAGAAACAAAACTAACCCAGCATGGCCCAAACCACAAAAAAGCAAATAAGGCAACATACATGCCTAAGAAGCAAAGAAATTGAACACAAGATGGAAAAGAAAAACGAGAACAGAAGTTCTGAGTCATATATAAAGGATACAGAAATAGAGGACCAGTCAGACAAAGACTTTAAAATGACGATATTAAAATGATAGATGAGATACTGGGGAGGTCAGTCAAAGGCAGATAGGCAGGTGTAAGATCTGAAAAAGGAAATCCAGGAACAAAGAGAGTTCTTCTCCAAGGAAATTGAAAATATTAAAAGAACACAAAAAGAGACTCTGAGTAAAATGAAGACAAATATAGAAAGTGCTTTTAATAGAAATAATCTGGCAGAAGAAAGAATTTCAGAAAAAGAAGATGCACATACACAAATCACCCAGTTAGGAAAAGAGAGAAACAAGACATAGGAAAAATGAGTACACTCTATGAGCAATACCACACTCAGGTAAGAGGGAGCATAAGCATCGTGGGTAATCAGAGGTGAAGAGAGGAGAGACACTTTTCAACAAAATAATAGCTAAAAATTTCCCAAACCTACGAAATGAAATAAGCACTGATGTCCAAGAAACAGAACACCCAATTTCCTAAATACAAAATGATCTACACCAAGACACACAGAAAAAAAAAATTTCAGGAAGCCATGAGATGAAGATAATTTATGAAAACATCCAAATTAGGCTTTTCCTCACCCCAGTCTCCCCTCCAGGCAAGAAGAGAATAGAATGATGTATTCACAAACCTAAAAGACAAGAACTACCAGTCAAGAATACTTTGTCCCACAAAATTATCATTCAAATATGAGGGTGAAATAAAGGCTTTCCTAAACAAACAGGAGCTAATGGACTTTATCACCACCAGACTTGTCCTAGAAAAAGTGTTGAAAGGAATTCTACTGGAAAAGAAATCTTGAAGCACAATCCCTGAGCGACAAGAGGAATGAATACAAAATCTGCAGCCCATGTGTGAATATTATAAGTCAGTATTAAAACACAGAGGGGAGGAAGAAATGGACAGAACCTGTAGAGTTAAATGGTGGAGAACTGACACCGGTTCATAAAAGACTTTTTAGACATAATGAAATAAATATAACCCCCATGGTAACCAATAACCAAAAATCTAGAATGGAGGCACATAGAAGAACAAATGGAGAAAATTAATCACTAAGGAAAGCCTCCAAATGAGAGAAACAAATGAAAAAAGAAACAGTAGGAAAAAATGTTTTAAAAACAGAATGACTGATAGATACAGTACATATCAATAATTAACCTAAATATAAATGGCCTGATCTCATCAATAAAAGGACACAAAATGACAAATGGGCTGAAAAGTTTCAACCATCTATGCTTTGTTTACAAGAAACCCATTTAAAACTGAAAGACAAAAACAAAGTAAAAGTAAAAGGCACCTGGGAGCAAGGTGCCACAAGCCAGTGATCCAGAGAGAAAAGCAATACCTGCTATTCTCACACTGGATAAACTAGATAAACTAGACTTTATCTTTATCAAAAAAGATAATCAGAGACATAGATGGACAGGATGATCAAAGGAACAATTCATCAAGAAGATATAACTGTTATCAGCATTCATGGACCTATCAGAGGTAACTAGATATATAAAGCGACTACTAAGAAAGCTAAGACAGCATATTAACAAAAATACAATTATTGTCAGAGACCTCAACACACCACTGAAACGAAGAACTAGATCATCCAGAGAATTAACAAGGAAACAAAGGCCTTACGTGAAGTATTGGATCAGCTGGATTTATTGAATATTTACAGAGCTTTCCATCCCCAAAGAAATGAGTACATTTTCTTCTCAAGTACATATGGAACATTTGCAAGAATAGATAATATGCTGGGACACAAAACATGTATCAGAAAACATATGAAAATAGAAATTGTCTCTCTTGTCTTCTCAGATCACTGTGGTATAAAACTAGAAATTAGCAACAAAAAGATTCCCATAATAAACCAAAACAAGTGGAAACTAATTGCTTCTGAACAATATAGGCCCACAAATTTAAAAGCAACAAAAATCTCAAATATTGTGCAAAAATGAAAAATTATGTAAAAAATATATAAAATTAAATTTAAAAATCTCAAATAAGGAATCTACTTCTACAGCTGAAGATACTTGCAAAGGAACAAATCTGAATATGAGTAGAAGGAAAGAAATAATACAAATTAGAACAGAAATAAATGAAATAGAAAGCATAAAAAGAGTCCAAAATATCAGTGAAACCAACAGTTGATTCTTTAAAAAAACAAAAAACAAAATTGACAAATTCTTAGCTAGGTTTATAAAGAGAAAAAATCCAAATAAATAGAAGCAAAAATGAAAGAGGTGAAATTGCAACAGAAGTTGTAAAAATACTAAGGATTATATCAGCCTGCTGCAAATGTCTCTATGCAAATAAACTGGACAACCAAAAAGAAACGGACAAATTTTTAGAATCATGCAATGTAGGATGAACCAGTATAAAATAGAAAATTTAAACAGTCCAATCACAAGCACAAAAATTGAAAGAATAATAGAAAGTCTCCCTAAAAACAAAAGCCCAAGCTAAATGGCTTCTCCAATGAGTCCTACAAAACCTTCAAAAAGACCTAATACCTTCCCTGTTTAAGCTCTTCAAAAAATTGAAGCAGATGAAAAACTCCCAAACACATACTATGAGGCCAACGTTACTCTGATCCCAAAACCAAACAAGGGCAATACAAAAAAGAGAAAAGTAGACTTATATCCCTGATGTGCATAAAGTGAAATTGCAAAAATCCTCAACAAAAATCTACCTGACTGTATAGAATAGCTAGATTTCAGCTTCATGTGTTATTTAAGATTTTAACAACCACATCCATAAATTAGAATAGTTTCTTTTCTGTGTTCAATTAGGTTATGAGTAGTTCTTTCATATTCTTTATGCTCTGGTCCTTAAAACTACAAGTTTAGTTGGAAGGAAACCATTACACTGAAAAGACTCTTTTAGAGGACATTTTTTGACAATTTTTTTTTCATGGTCTTTGGCAAATTTCAAAAATTGGTTCAAATTTTCTATTTCTTGAATTGAATTTTGGTTACCTTATTTTTTCTTGAAACCAAGTAATTTGTAAAGATTTCCATATACATCAACCAATTTTCAAGAATATTATTCTTTATGATTTTAATTCCCTCTCTATTTGTTCTTTCAGTCAGTTTGCATTTGCTCCTTTTTTGATTTGCAATAGAGATATCTCTTGATTTTTAAAGATATAAAATCATTTATATGATTTATTTATTTTTTATTTATTTTAACGATTTTTTTAATGATTTATTTATTTATACATACAAGAACTGGGGTACAGGCCAGAGGCCGAGGCGGGTGGGGGGGTGAGAGGATTCACCAGATACAGAGTGGGGAGAACAGCCAGATCTAGGGAAATACACTGCTGAGGGGAGCAGTGGGCAAGTCAGGAGAGGTCTGCTGCGCCATGTAGGTTGCTCCCTGGCTGACTGGGAATCGAACTCGTAATGTAGTAGCTGCGGATAGCTTCATAGGTTGTGTCTTAACCCTTGCGCCACCAGGGAGAGATACCTTTATTTTTTTAAATGGCTGTTTTCTTTCATCATGCTGTTATACTTATTATTTTCCCATAATATAATAGTGGCTATTATCGTCTTCCTTAGAACCTGAATTGTCCCTTTAGTTTGTTGATGTTTAATGATGAGAAGATTAAATTATAAATTTTCTTGTATTTAGTTTGGGGACATTCTGTAATTTTTTTGAAATTTATTATGAATGAATATATAGTTTATGCATATAAAAATATAAGTTCGTGCATCTTAATTTACCTCAGGTGTAGATACCCAACAAGACATATAAATGAGTATCCCTTTCAAGAGTTTCTTAAAATTGAACAGAATGTAGTAGGTATATTTCCGGGGGGGAAACAAAGCTCAGTTCATCATTTAGTGCTTCTACAGAATTTTACCTTGTTAACAGAGGAAAGGATTGTTTCCCACTCCCACTTCATTTCTTGTGATGTTGATTCATTGGTTTTATTTTGGGGTCTTATAATTTAGAGACTGACATTAAGTGCAAAAAAGAAAATACATTCCCTTCTGATTTTTACTGCCTCTATAAGCTTTATGCCACAGTGTATAAATAAGGCATTTATTGCATATACATTTAAAAAAATCTATACCATCCTTCCTAACTATTCCTCATTAGTGAAGGCAGGCCCATAGTTTGGGTATTAATTTTCTTTTCTCTTGAAGTAAATCGATGCTATTCTACTTTTGTTACCATTATTTATGACCTTCTAAAGTGTAGACCCTCGAAAAGTAAAAACATAGAAACATGATTTGCTGAAAAGCAATGATTCCCATAATAAAAATTTTTAAACTTTGCTGACTTACAAAGTCATCACACATTTTGTTACTATTTTCACATGAATAGTTGTTTTTGCGGTCAATTGGATTACAAAATGTGACTTCTCTTCCCACAGAACTGCTTGTTGAGCAATATGAATAGATGTTATCACATAATTGGGATTAATACATAGAAATATCTTGACATATGGTGAATTGGACGGTACTCAGGGAAGCAAATCCTGAATGTCAGTTGGCAGTGGTTTGTGTGCATTAAATTCGTGCTTTTTTGCTAAGATTTGAGTAGGAAAGAGAAATATGTACCAAAATCTCATCATCTTTGACAAATTCACTAATGCCTTTTGAACTGTGTGATTTGTTTTTCAAACTCAAGTTTGTGAAACAATTTAGGCAGCCAAATAAGCTTTTTTAAAACAAATTTGAAGCTGAATAGGATATAAGATCAAATGTATCTGATGGGCATGGCTGAAGTGAGGAACTAATTGTATAACTGGCATGATGCTTTGCTAGAAATAGAATTAAAATTAGGAAAAATCGTTAGGACTTGCATTAGAACCACACAAATTTTTTCAATAGAATGACTTGTAGGGGAAAATTTAGATTGAATATTAATCACATAATACATATATTCATAGCAAGAACTTCAAGGAAAGGCAGTCATCTCAAAGGACATAGTGAAAATCTTAAAAATAAAATTAAACCAAAAACAATAGAAGAAATAAAACTTAACTCAGCAAAGGGAAGATAATGGTTACCAGATGGAATAAGGGAGAGCGGGGAGTGAGGGAGGAGGCAGATAGAGTATGGTCACACGTGGTTTGGTGGAGGGAAAAAAATTACAGAAATACGCATTTTTTAAATAGTAAGCCTAGGACATTTCTTTATGTTCAGAGTCAACTTGGAGGAATTGCACAGATCGAAATTTATATAATCATCAAAATCAATATTGAGTAAAATAATAATAATAATAGTAAGAAGAAGTTAGAAAACTAAAAGTTAGGAAAATACACCAAAAGAAAAAAATCTCTCAACTTTTGCTTGTCAGCCATGATAGACAGTAGTCACTCCATGAGCCAGTGTAAAGGAAATAGAAATGGAAAGAAAACTGATCAGATTTTGTCAATAGGGTAGCCTCAGAGTTCCTTGGTTTTGCCCACTCACTTAAAACAAGTAATACCAGTTCTAGAGGCACAACAGAGCCTACAAAGTTCACTGGTCATTATTCCCTCATAGACCCCAGGTCAGGGGCAGACTGGGAAGCCCTGAGAAGAAAAAAATAGTAAAATTGAGCTTGACATTGCAGTATTAGGAAAGCTGGCATTTATGAAAAGCATTACGTATTGCTGCTGTTGTTTTACAAGATATTTTACTTCTCCATTGACCATAATTTTTAAAAATATTCTCTGTAGCACTACGAAGAAATGTAAACCATGATTGATACCACCAAAACAAAAAAAATTTAAGTGCTATAAGCTGCCTGGGGTGTGTCTATATTGTGTCATATGTAATGCTTACCTGATGGCCTAAATTTCATAAAATCACGACAACATAACAATTCAAACTTTGGTAGGACCAGAAAGACTTCGAGTTTTATTTGTATTGACTGGACTATAGACAAAACAAATCTGAGGTAAAGAGGGAGCCTTATATTTGGAGACTAATACACAGTCTCCGGGAGGTCAGTGCCTTCAACTGATAGGCATTCATGCTCAGCACAAATACCACTCTCTCATGAGGGAATAAAGCATGAATTTGTACACTTAGACTAAGACCATCCCTTGACCTTTTATCCTACTGAACTGCAGAGAACAGAGAGCCCCAATCCAATATCTGACTCCACAAATATGCTCAGCCTGAGAGCAGATTTGATCATGATGTAGTAATTGTGCTCACTTATTTTGACAGGATGTGTCACTATATTCTGGATTCCTTTTGTTGTTAAGGTAGATCATTGCTGTGCCTCTTCTGTAGTTCCAAGAGGCTGACACTTCACTGTTTATATTATAGTTGGGGCTCGTTTATAATTTAATTAAGTAACAGGATAAGCCAATGCATGAGCAAGCTTTTTGTTATTGTTCCTTCTCAGTCAACTTTATTAAGTATCCTTTATATATAGTAAAATGTACCCATTTTATGTGCACAGTTCAATAAATGTCAACAAGTTTATGAAAAACAAATTCTGCCAATCTCTGTTTTTTAAGGTGTTTAATTCATTTATGTTTAAAGTGATTACTAACAAGAGTTTTTCCAATTTGACATTTTTTGTATGATTTATATAGCTTTTTCCCCCTTTATTTCCTCCATTACTCTCCTCCATTGTGTCTAGTTGATTTTTTATAGTGGCACATTTTAATTCCCTTCTTATTTCTTTTTGTGTATATTAATAGTTATTTATGATTACTGCAGGGATATATATAACATCCTAAAGTTACATCAATCTAATGAGTTATAGCAACTTAATTTCAGTTGCATACAAAAAGTCTCCATTCCTATATTACTTCATCCTATTACGTTATTGGTTTCACAAAATATATCTTACATATAAAATAACAGATTCATAATTATTTTTGTTTTCTTTTGTAGTACATAGAAAATAAAGTATAATTAAAATCAGTATTACAACAATATTAGTTTTTACATTTTCATTTGTTTAGCCTTATCAAAAATCTTTCTTCACATGCCTATGATTTACTATGTAGGATCTGTTCATTTCAACCAAAGCACCCCCTTTAGTATTTCTTACAGAGCAAGTCTAGTGGAAAGTAAGTTCTTCATCTTTTGTTTGTCTTTGAATATATTAATTTTGCCATCATTTTCAAAGGCAGTTTTACTGGATATAGAATTCTCAGCTGACAGGTTTTTGTTTGTTTCACTGACTTAAATATGTTTTCTCACTGCCCTCTGGTTCCCAAAGTTGATGATGAAAAATCAACTGGTAATCGTAGTTTAGTAGTTCAAGATGAGTATAGACATGATGAGCTGTTTCTTGCTGCTTTCAACAACCTCTCTTTTATCAGCAGCTTTTGGAAGTTCCAGTATATTGGGCTTGTTGTGGGTCTTGTGGAGGTTTTGCTCAGTTTACTAAATTACCTCATATGCAGCTTTTTTGGACAAAATTTTGAATGGCTCTGCTTAGGTTCTTATTTTTTTTAAATAATGAAGAATGTGTATTTATACTTATTGCAAATTCAGCCTTGTCATGCACAGACACATTTGCACACTAATATACAATTAACACATATCATATTGTGTTCTGCATTTCTCAGTTAACATTTAAAATTATTTTCTTCTTTATTGAATAAATTCAATATATGACTATTAAATTTAGAGTATACAATATGTTACTTCTGGTTTTTTTTAATTATGATAACATTGGTTTGCAACACAGCATGTGATTTAGAGGTATAAAATCACACCCTTCAGATTTATGTTATGATGTATGTATATTATGATTTCCATTATAGTGATAACTGTAGTAATATGTTATTGTCAATATTCATTATACTGTACATTAGACATCTGTTACTTATTTTCTACTCATTGCAAATTTGGACCCTTGAACAACATCATTCTTATTTCCCCACCCAAATAATAATTTCTTACAACTGCTCTGCTGAGGTAGTGACAATGAGAGATAGAGAATAGAAATTTCTATATGAGAGAAAGGGAGGCTGCAGAAAATTATCCCACTCATTAAGTTTCAGTATCATAAACTACTGAAACCCTCAAATATCTTGGTCATTAAAATATTATAAGCTATATAATACTGCTTATTAAAACCTATGGTTATAAATATATAATAATCAACACACCACCCATATTATTTTATTTTTTAATATAATTTTTTTTATTTTTATATTCCCCATACAATTGCGACCCCCTTATTTTGACCCCAATCCCTCCCCTCCCCACCCCCCACCCTTCATAGACTGTGTTTTGATTTGCATTTCCCTGATGGCAAGTGATGTTGAACATTTTTTCATATGCCTGTTGGCCATTTGCATTTCCTCTTCAGAGAAGTTTCTTTTTAGCTCTTCTGCCCATTTTTTGACTGGATTATTTTCTTTGTTGTTGCTGAGTCTCATCAGCTCTTTGCAGATTTTTGTGATCAGTCCTTTATCATTAGTGTTGTGTGCAAAAATGTTCTCCCAGTCGGTGGGGTTTCTCTTTGTTTTTGTTATTGTCTCTTTTGCTGTGCAGAAGCTCTTTAATGTAGTCCCAGCTGTTTAGCTTTGCCTTCACTATCACTGCTTTGGGTGATGTGTCTGTAAAGATGTCTTTGATGTGCATATCATGTAGTGTTTCGCCTATATTTCCTTCTATGTATTTTATGGTTTCAGGTCTTATGTCTAGTTCTTTAATCCATTTTGAGTTGGTTTTTGTGTATGGTGTGAGGTAGTAGTCAAGCTTCATTCTTTTGCATGTAGTGACCCAGTTTTCCCAGCACCATATATTGAACAACCTTTCTTTGCTCCAATGCATATTCTTTGCTCCTTTGTCAAAGATTAGTTGACCATAAATCTGTGGGTTTAGTTCTGGATTTTCTATTAGATTCCATTGGTCTGTGTGTCTGTTCTTGTTCCAATACCATGCAGTTTTGATGGTTATGGCTTTGCAGTATAGTTTGAAGTCTGGGAGTGTGATGCCTCCATTCCCTTTTTCTTTTTTCAGGAGAGCTTTGGCTATTTGGGGTTTTTGGTGATTCCATATGAATTTCATCAATAATTGTTCTATTTCTTTGAAGAATGACATTGAAATTTTATTGGAATAGCATTGAATCTGTATATTGCTTTTGGTAGGATGGCCATTTTAATAATGTTTATTCTTCCAATACATGAGCAGGGGATGTTTTTCCATTTCTTTGCGTCTTCTTCTATTCCTTTTAACAGTGTTTTATTGTTTTCTTTGTATAGGTCCTTTACCTCTTTTGTTAGATTTATTCCCAAGTATTTGATTTTTTTTGTTTCGATAATAAAAGGGATGGTTTTTTTGATTTCCTCTTATTCAGATTTATTGTTTGTGTATAGGAAGGTTACTGACTTTTACGTGTTGATTTTGTATCCTGCCACTTTACTGAACTGATTGATGAGTTGAATTAGTTTTTCTGTGGAGTTTTTGGGGTTCTCTATGTATATTATCATATCATCTGCAAATAGTGATAGTTTGACTTCTTCTTTTCCTATTTGGATTCCCCAGCTATTAAGTAAAGGGTCAGCCTAATGTTGGTTACAAGATGGATGTTACATACCTTCCACTGATGACCCAACTCAGCAAAAAAGCATAATTCTGGTTTGAAAAGTATGTACTATGATTTTAATAATAAAATTGTTATTTTCTTTCTGGAACAGCAACTCATGAAATGCTTTTGGGTGTACATCTGTAGCAGCCACTGCCTGGGATTCCATAAGGAACCACACAGTGCATTGCAGACAAAATAAATTTATTCTATAGATATTATTTAATATATTAATATGTATTCTATAAATTAAATCATTATAAATTAAATTAAATTAATTATATATAATTTATAAATTGGTCAAAATGGGGATAATGTCTAAATAGTGCTCTATACTAAACCTCTTCATTAAAGTAATGAAATAAAAGTTCTCAATTGCCCAGATCTCTGTGACATATTTTTCTCAAAGGCAATGACAGAAAGAACTCAAAGGGGGGATTTTCTGCATCTTGGAAACATAGGACCTCATCAATAGTCAATAAAGTGCCAATCTACTCTTCATATTCATCTACTCTTCTGCCTTTAAGAAAGAATCCAAGGGTTCCTTTCCTTTGGATAAAATCAAAATAAAATTTCCCTTTTTGGATAAATCATTCAAAGGAAAGAGATAAGATAGGCAAGGAATTTAAATTACAAAAAAATAACATAGATCCCATCTGAAAAGACTTCGAATGCATGACAAATTACTTGCTTAAGTCAAGAAATAGTTTAAAATATTAAATTCCTACATGTTACCATGTCTCTCTAAGGTAAAAGTAGCTGCTGCTTGGTTAAAACTCAGGGGGTACCATGCAGTGGGAAAGAGCATGGACACAGGTATCAAACTGTTGCTATTTCTCCCACTGTGGACCTGGTGAGCTTCTGCATTTCATCTAACCCTATTGGATCCTCATCTGTAAAAGTGCGCCTTGTCAATGGTTGGTGATGAAAATTAAAAGAGACTATCATTCCTACTATAATCCTGGCAATGTTGCTAGAGTCTTTCATAAACTTTTATTTAGTCTTCACAAAAATCCCATGTAGTTTTTTAGAGAGGTTTACTGGGGTACAAACTGATTAAGTAACTCTCTGTCAAGCTCGCCAAAGCCCGCAAAATAAAATAGAAATAAAATACTATGTTCAACGAGATTTGAAGATACAAATGTGAAAAATACCTTTAAATAACACTTGCAATGCTAAGGGCTTAAATAGATAAATAGGGGAGAGAGAGATCTCACATATATATATATATATATATATATATATATATATATATAAAACAGGTTTATTGAGGTACAATAAAAAAATTTTTAGCAGATTCACTGAGTTTTTCAACCATTATTAGTACAAGAAATTTTAGAAATTTTTTATCACCCTAAGTGAAACCCCGTGCCCTTTAGTAAATGTTCACTTCCTGGTTAGAAAACCACCAATCTACTTTGGGTCTCTACCGATTTGCTTATTCTGACATTTCATAGAAATGGAATCATGCAATATATGCTCTTTTGTGAGTGACTTCTGAATTTGTCACATATAATCTTTGTTATATGTTTCTGGATTCAGCTAGGAGTACAGTAAATCCTTATGTCATTGACAACTTCTTGGGAAATGACTTTAAACAAAACCTATAAGAAAAACTTGGAATACATCATTTTGTTGAATGTTCGCTGGGATTGTTCTCATTGACATAATATATTTGAGGAACAGGTATAATTTTTTGAGGATTTCTACATCTATATTCATAAGAGAGCTATTGTCTCTTTTTGCTCTTGTTACAATGTTTTTGGTTTTAGTATTGAGATAGTATTGGTTTTATAAAACGACTTTGGAAATGTTGCCAACTTTTGTTTTTCTTGTAAGAGTTTACATGTGCTTGTTATTGTTTTTAAAATTTTGGGTATTCTTCACCAGCAAAGTGATTTGGACCTGAGATTTTCTTTATGAGGTGTTTTGCATTACTAATTCAACCTCTTAATATATTATACAACTATTCAGATTTTCTATTTATTAGTCAGGTTCATTAATTCATTTTTGTAATAATTTGCCCATTTCTTCTTTCATCTAATTTGTTGACATGTAGTTAATCAAAGTATTACCTGGTAATTAATTTTATTTTTGTAGAGTCAGTAGTAATGTCTCCTCTTTTATCCCCCATCATAGACACTTTAGTTTTCTTTCTTTTTTCTCAGCCTGTCTAGCTAATGTTCTATCAATTTTGTTCTCTCCCAGTAATGATTGGTTCAGTGATTTTTCTCTATTTTTATTTTCTCAATTCATTAATTATTGCTCTAATATTTATTACATCCTTCCTTCTGCTAACTTTAAGTATAATGTGCTCTTGTTTTTCCACTTGAAATCAATTTTTAATATTTTATTGTCAGTTTTTAATTCATAAACATATAGGTAGCATAAAACCAGCCTCCAAATAAACAAGAGTTTTCATATTCAGCATCTGTTTTATTATTCTCCTCATTTCTTTGACCTAAAGGATTTTCTATCATGCAAACCTGCTTATTTTTTAAAGGTAACATTTCTAGGTAGTATAGCAGAAAGAATATTCCTTGTAAACTAATCATCCCATTCACATTATTTTTTCGGCTAGTGAAAAGTTAGGACTCAAAACTTATCTTCCCTTACTCTAGTTTCTCAGATCATGTAAATCTTTAACCTTTTACCAAAATTTAGTCTCTTTCTCAATAATCAATCCAGAGGGGTTAAGAAAAAGTAGACTGCTGTAGGCAAGAAAGCATTTTGCTTATGTCTTTAGCATTTGCAGTGTATAATAGGATTTCTGGTAAAGTCTCCTAGTGGAGGGTGTTTACTTTGCATTAATTAATATATCAATGTAGAACTATTAGTTTTCTCCAATCATACTGATGACTTTGTCATTAATCAACAAATTATTAAAATGAAAATAACTTTAATAAAAGTTTGGTTTAATAGCAGGTGATTATAATAATTTTAATAATCTTATTACTAAAGAAAACCTAACAAAGAATGATACTGTTTTCCAATTTTTACTATTGTTTTATTCAAGTTGTAAATTATGCAATGGATTTTTTAAAAAGATTAGCATGAACTAGAAACTGGGAAAATAAAATATTCTTTTATGTCTCTTAGACTTTTAAGATCTTTAAAAAAAAAGCGCTTCTTACTTTGTGTCTCATTTCTTTGTCTACAAAATATGATTAATGACACTAATCTGGAAACAACTTATAGCAAAGATGCAAGAGATAAAGCAGAATCTGAAATTTAATTCTTGCTCCTTATCAAGGAAACCTTGTATAATAAAAAGCTGCATTATTCAGATGCTGAGTATCCAAAGTTCTTAATGTTATTGGAGCTGCAGGTATGCAGAAGAAATTGTTCCCTATGTGAAGCCTTTCTTTTCTTTTTTATACAGTTTAATGCAGACCCAAGGGCAGACAGTTTTAGGAGGTGGGCTTTACTTCCACTATATATTCTTGACATGCAAGATCATAAAAAGACAATACAATATAATAAGTCCAATTTAAAAATTACATTCAGCAGCCATGTTAATACAGACATCTCCCCAGAAGAAAAAAAAAGAAATCTAGGGTCACTAAGGTTCATGGTACAAGAATAATCAGGTACAAGGAACTGGAGCAGAGGCTAAACAGAAAACATCGTGCCTGAACATTCCATCAAGGCCAATTTGGTCATTTCTATGGCCAAAATGACCCATGTGGGAAAGTCAAAATAGCAGTGGAGAAGGGTCACAAAAGGTCTGGGGAAGCTCAGCCCCAAGAGCAACAGCTTGGGGCAGGGATGGGGGGTGGGATATGGGGGTTGTTGAACCACTAGGACAGCTACAGAGCTCAGGGTGCGAAAAGCACCTTAGGGAAGATCTGTTTTCAACTACTTCTTTAAAAGAAATGCTGTTATCTGACTTACAAATGTGGAAAGAAAGATGAAGTAGCCGAGCCCAGGGTGGGCACAGCCTTGATCTCCAGTGCACCACTGAGAACATGTTATGTGCACCTGACAATGACAACCCCCAAGAGAAACTTAAAACTGCTTTGGCCAAAATGAGCACCCAGGAACTTGACACTGAGGTGCCAGGATTGCGGGGTGTGGCGAGGCTCCCAACACCTCTGATGCCACAATCCAATGATTCTAGGACATATCTGGTGAGAAAAGCTTAACAAGGGCTTTTTAACAGTTGGGAAATACAGGGGCTAAGAAATTTGTTTAGGGCTACACTTTTATCCTCTTGTAGGGTTTCAGGGCTATTTTTTTATCTCATTTTTAGTTGTTCAAAAACCTATTACTAGGGCCTCCCCCGGTGGGGTAGGCGGTTGAGCGCCGTGCTGTGAAGCTGTCCGCAGCCTCTGAAGCGCGGGTTTGATGCCAGCGAGGGTCCCACATGGTGTGGCAGACCTCTCCTGTCACACCTGCTGCTCCCCTCAGCAGTGTGTTTCAGTCAGTCTGCCTGTTCTGTTCCCCGCTTTCTCTGGTGAATCCTCTCACCCTCCCGCACTTCTGGCCTTTACCCTGGTTCTTGTATAAATAAATAAATAAATAAATAAATAAATAAATAAATAAATAAATAAATAAATAAATAAAAATCTTTTAAAAATAAAAACATATACTAGAGTTTGAAAAATATGCTCTACTGTAATTCCTTTGTGAAGGCAGCCACGGAAAGATCTGTCTGTAGTCACAGCAGAACTTGGGAAATTCAACAAGTCACTGTAAACTGAATCCTCAGAAAGCAGCTACAGAAACGTGGCACCTTTAGCAGGTAGGATAAGGGTGAGCTGTTTCCTCCTGGGCACCTCAATGGCTCTTTCAGGCTCCAGAGAAACAACCCAGTGCCAGTCATAGGCTTCGGTGCCCAACAGGTGCTCAGTGCTGCTGGCCAAGGTTTTAGGGTTCTTAACTGACAGCTTGCATGCTCTGACTAGCTACAAAGCTCCGGGGCCTACTGGCCTACTGCACTTGTCTTCTGACACCTTAAAATGGAATGATTCTGTCCCACATTGTATAAGCAGGTGGTATCTGCTATTCTAAATCCAAACACTTCAATCATTTGTTGATACCTTCATCTACTACTTGATAGTTTCTGATTTCTATTCCCCTATAGACATCCATAGTTCAGATCTCCCATCAACCCCAGGGCACCCATTCAAGCGCCTGCAGGTCTCATTTTTCTTGCCCATCAGGTGGGTGACCAGAGTGCCTCTGGCCTTGTTCATCTCCCAGAGCAACAGGCTGGCTTTGGTGAGGGAAGGATGAGCAGCCTCAGACAGTGACGGAGAAGTCTGCACTTTGCTGCAGTCTTCGCAAATCCTTTGCACTGCAAAGATTCTGGTTACAGTGTATGGTGCAAGCTTTCTGCAAGACCTTCACTCCAGTTTTCACATGTGTCGGCCTCAGAATGATAACCTGGTTGCCATCTTCAAATTCATCAGTCACACAGTCACCTCCGCTATAAAATGGCACAATCTTATTTCTCATCAGGGACTGTGCCTCTTTAAAAATGTTGTGTAGTTCAATCCTGTGTGGGTGGTTTGCATTCTGGCTCCAGCTCTGAGAAGAGGCAGACTCCCGTGTCACCCTCTTGCTGGCTTGCCGAGTATCTCCTTTTCTTCCACATCTAGTGTCTATTTCAAAAAGCTCTTTTGCTAGAATCTTTTCCAGTGTTTGTAATCATTGTCATCTGGGAGACCACTGGAAGTACTTACTTGCTAATCTATACTTTTTATTTTATTTTGTATATTTTTACATCATTTTTCTTTTTTCCACAATGTATGCATTTTCATCTTGGTTATATTCCCCATACAATTCCCACCCCCCTTATTTTGACCCTACTCCCTCCTCCCTCCCCCCTAGTGTGTCTCTGGTTCATAGTTGCTTGTTGATTTTGATTTTTACTTAGTATTAATTAGTCTTTTTCCTGATCCCTTATTTAGGTTTTCTAAATTCCTGCTATGAGTGAGGCCATCCGGTATTTTTCTTTTTGGCTTATTTCGCTGAGCATGATCCCTTCCAGCTCCATCATGTTCTATACTTTTTACTATCCTTTGGATTTCCCGAAGCCAGATGATAGAGGAGGTTGGCTTCCCCCAGCCAGGCCTGGGTTGTGTTGTTTCCGGAGCGCCAGAAGAGGTCTCAGCTGGTTGGCCTTGGGGCCGGCAGGTGAAGCGGCCAGGTGGAAGGTCAGGCCTTTCCTACTCCCCCCTGCACCGGAGCTGCACGGCATCCCTCCACCCGCCAGGGAGTTCTGAACCCGGCAGCTGGTGTAGGGGCCAGGCGGGCGGGCAGTAGCTACTGGCCGCATTGGCCGCTCGGGGCGTGGAGGTGCGCCCGGGTCCACAGTGCGCCCCCCGCCAGACCTCACGGTCGTCCTAGGGGTTAGAGGGTGGCCACGCTCTCTAGCCGGGAAGCCCCAGGGTGCAAAGCCTCGGGCGCCCAGCCCGCAGGGCAGCCAGGTGGGTAGTGCCCCGGGGGGCGGTACCGAGCCCGGTGGGGGGTGCAGAGGAGGGACCCCGGGAGAGGAAGGAGCCCCGCTCTCCGCTGTGGAGCGGGAGGACTTGCAGCTGCTGAGCTCATCCCCGCGCCCCCCAGCCGCGGTGATGCTCCCACAACTCCACCCCCCTTTTAAAAGTAATACTTTAGCCTCTAGCGAGCAAGTGCGAACAATGAGATCAGGTGTCTCAAAACGCTGAATGGTAAGTAAAACCCGCTTGTTGCCCTTAGAAAAAGTGCTATTGTCATATTTGGTGGCCCCACATTTCTCCTGTCATCATTTCCCCATGTGTAGCCAAGGTACCAGCTCCACTGCCAAAAAAATAAAGCTGAACGAAGAAAAGATTATTTTAATCAATTTGATATTCATTATTAATAATTATTTACTGTTAAGAAAATGCATGGAAAATAAACCTACACATGAACCAAAGAAATACACTTAGTCTTACTAATTCAATGATGAGGAAGAAACAGGAACCTGGTTTTAGAACATTCCACTTCCACAAGGCTCACCCTGTAGATTTATTTTTTTTAGTAAGATCTTTAAAATAATCTTGATTTAACGTTTTTTTTTATTTTCTGACGCCTATATTTGAGTAAAACCATATCCTTACCAATTTAAAACTCGAAATTTGAACCTTTCCAATTTAAGATTAGAGTCTCATTTTACATATAGGTATGTAAACATTTGATAAATCAACAAAATTTGAGAAAAAATATTCATGATGATTGAATAAAGTGATCATGGTATTTACACATAGTGGAATGCAATTCAGTCTAATAAAAGTAGGAAATCCTGTCACACATGGCAACATGGGTGATCTAGAGGACCTACCTTTTGCTAAGTGAAAGAAGTCAGTCACAGGACAGTACTGCATGATTCCACTCATTTGAGGCAGGTGAAATAGTCAACCTCATAGAAAGAAATAGAATTAAATAGAATGATTATTGCCAGGCTTGTGGGAGAGGAAAATACAGAATTGCTGCTCAGTGGGTATGAAGTTTTTCTTATGCAACATGACTACATTCTAGAAATCAGCTTTACTTTAGGCCTTATGTAAGTTAATAATGGCTAATTATTAGTTAATTCTGTGTTAGTTAATAGTACTGTATTTGTTAATGATGATGTGTGATGCACTTAAAAGTTTTTTAAGAAGGTAGATCTCATGTTCAATGTTTTCCCCACACATGAAAAATGTGTTAAACCAGGTGCGTCCCTGGGCAGAGTAGTTTGCTCACCCTCTTCATGCCATATTTTTATACCAAAGTGTTGATCATGGTGCTTTATTTATTTATTTAATGTCTTTACCTTTCTTCTTCTATGTGTTTTGCCTTTTTTTCCCTCCTTGTTATTTCTTACTCTCTTGTATTCATGCTATATGGTTGTTTTATGTAGTTTTGTTGCCTTTCTGGTAGTTTCAAAGCCAAGTAAGTGATCAATAGATAACAAGAAACTTTAGAATAAAATAAGGGAAACATTGTAAAACAGCATCCAGTGGGAGATCCAACATCAGTACACAAACAGTGGCGAATGGTCACCGGATACCTTTCTCTCAGAATACAGACATCAAGGGAAAAATAAAACAAAAATAAACTACGAGCTCATAATATAAAAACTGTCTACAAATGTGAGCATATGAGAACCCCCAAAGTAGAAAGTAAGTTTGTTGATCTTGGTAAAAAGGAAAGTTTTCTAAACCAGAAAAAAATCACTTCAGGATACCAAAGCGTTAACAAAATACAGTCCTCTGCCTGAAATAACTACAATATTTCATCACTGAAAATTTTTTTAAACAGAGTCATTATCAATTGTGGGTCATTTTATTAATGAATATTCATTTTATTAGTGAGTATACATTTTTAATACTAAATACACCTATATATTTTCTTAAAAATCTTCACTATAAGATATATAAAATATTAACTAAGAAGGAACTTAATGGAATATTAAAATCCAATAGACAGTACTATATTGCTTGCTGACTGTGCTTTCCTTGTAAAGTTATAAGTCACAGCAGGATTGTCTGTATGTAATATTAAATTTTTGAAACCGAATAGTTAAGGTACAAGAAATGACTTCTTTTTACAGCACTGCCTGACTATAATTCTTTCTCTTAGGTGATTCAAGTAAAAGATAGATCATTTGAAGTAGGGCTAAAATAAAAAGGAAACTCCACTTTGAAAAGAAAGAGAATACAAAAAATAATTTGAGTGGTTGCACATTTGGCAAATTTCCCTTTGAACCAAATGATCTTTCCAGGCCTTAATGATGAACATGGAGAAGAAACAGGATGACTCTCCTTTTGATCAGAGTGGCCTCACTGCTTATCTGCTGATTAGACAACCTGCTTCTTCCTTATTTATCACTTTAATGTTACTCTTAGTATAAATGACTGGTCTGCAAAATGCTAAAACACAATTATAAATACTGTGACCAGCTTGCAGAAGTGCCAGTGTAAGCAAGAGCACTGATCTTCCATTTATCACCATTTGCTTTGATAGAGCAACATTCATTTCATTTATCACTTGATCCCTTTCTATTATTTCTTTCATGGGAGGTGTCTGATCAGCATTATTTATCTCAAATTGTGTATTCTGAAAGCTTTTAAGGAGCTCCTAACAAGGACACAATTACTGAACTTATTTAAGAAAACACCCAGCCTTATAAGACAGAGGTTGATATTCTGATTGCCTTTTTAAACAATGAGTTATTAGGAGAGATTCTTTAAAAAGGATTTTCACTTGTGTGTATGTTAACCAGAAGGTACACATGAAAATGAATGAAAAAATGATATGAAAGTTATACTTGACATAATCTGTAAAAATCGAATGACTAAACAAAGAATGTATGCTCCAGTGGTTATTGTGGCAAATGAAGAGTTAAGAATTGTAGGATTCTTTCAGCGAATCCATGAGGTGGCTGATTGTAGGTTATCCATATTGCAAAGTTATCCACCACTGGGAGAGAAGGCACTCACCACTGTTGTCTTTATTATCTCTTACTGTGCAATCACCACTCATTTGCTTTTTTTTGTTTCTCCCCAAAAGCAGGAATGGTAATAACCATCATGCTTTAAGATGATAAAAAAAGATATGAGATTCATGAATGAAATGGCTGTTTTTCCTTCTGTGATACTGCTCTGCACCAGGACATGCTCCTCCTTGTGCTATGAAGTTTGTAATGCAGTGGTGTTTTATTTTGTCTTGCAAGTAGCAGAAGTGAAAACACTCATTTTAAAACATGTAGGTAAGACAAGAAGATAGAAGCAGGACTCAAAACTGAATTCTGACCCAAATTCTGGAGGAGATATTGAGCAACCAGTATTTCCTAAACTTTTGTGGACACGGCTATTTGAGCAAGAAAGTGGTTTGCATTTAGCATTTTGTTTTTACCCCTGTGGCCTTAAAATAAGTATGTTTCTCTCATCCTATTCTTTATTGAAGTAACTTTGGTTTCAACACTGTGTATGACTAAGGGAATAGGTTCACACCTTCCAGGAAATTTGAAATAATTTTTGTCATTTTCATGCTCGAAGATAAAAACAACATACAAATATACCAGATATTATTCTAGGAACTTTAAATATCTTAGCTCATTTAATCTTCACAGCAACACTGATCTAAGTACAACCATCATCCTCATTACCTAACTGCAGAGCCAAGTTTACATAGCCATAAGTGTATTTCAGCCCAAATCAGTGGCTTCCAGGATTCCTGTTTATTTGCTACATTGTACTTCATTTAATGTAACATTTTTCTTGATTTTAATTCTCTATGAATTTTTCCTTGTTAATTTTAATAAATTTACTTTAAAAGAAACCTTTTGCCCCTATCATAAATGGAAAACCAATGTCATCAATCCAAGCTGTTTACTATAAATATTAAAAAGATACAAAACATGGCTGTTAATTTAAAAGCACAGAGATAATAATAAATTTAGTTATCTTGCATTATATCAGAGTAGACGGAGACTTACTTGCCCCAAAATTCAGAATAGTTCAGTTGCACATTGGGAAGACAATGCCAGTGTTCCAGTTTCCTTCCAGGAGTCTAGTCACCAAACAGCAGGTTAGCCTTCTCGTTTCATTAGCATCTCATCAGCCTGCTGGCTGATTTCTGGAAATTGCAGCTCCCCCATTCTTAGTTGCATTTCCTAGTTGCAAACTAGTGAGCTAGTTTGAGAATTAAAATTTCAATCTGTCTCTGAAAGCTTTATTGTTTATTTCCCATTCTAGATACCTTCCCATTTCTAATTCCATATGGCTTCCGAGATTTCTTCTCTCCTACTCTCAATAGAGCATGGCTCTTTTGGGGGTGTTGAGTTCTACAGCTAGAGACCTCAAGCTGTCAGAAAAGAACTGCAAAGTCAGTATAAATCACCAGAACACATTTCCCTCTCTGTTCTCCCCCCACTGGCCCCCTCCCCTGGACACATGTGTACCCACACTCATGCACATGCTCACACTCTGTTCTGCCCCCTAAACTCACAATACCCAGAGTCTTGGGAGTCAAACACCCTTGCTCCGTCTTAGCTCTAGATGGCTTCCTGCCCTCTCATCCTCTGAATGACCTTTTTTGCCCAACTCTTTCATCAGTTGTCCCTTTTTCCCTCCCTAGTCTTTGTTTTCACTCTGGATGAGTATACAGCAGTGGGGAAATATTAACAACCAAGATCAAGATGTCTGATCCTGTAACTACCTCATGAACTACATTCAGCATACACTACACTTTAAAAAGTGCTCTAATAGATGATGTCTATGGCCCATTTCTGTTTTAAAATTACATGACCTAAAATAAACCAGGTCAGCCACCTGATCATCAGTAATTGTTCCCTAATAATCGCATTAAGACTTCACTGCAACTGTAACCAGTTGGGTGATTACTTCCTGGCCTGACTCTAATTAGCAATGTTGAAATCATTGCAAATTTTAAGATTTCTATGGGAGCCTCTTCATTGAAATCACACCCTCTCCCCTAATGACTGAACTGCTATGGCAACACTTACCTGGAATGAGGGCATCTGTGTATCTGCATGAAAAGAAGAGAACTTGTGAAAAGGGGTTTGCACTGATTTGAATAGGCTAATGGACTAATTAAACAAAACCAGGGCAATTCAGAAAAATTGACTTCAAAAAACAAAGTTTAATGTGCAAGGCTACTCTTGGAGACAGTAATGCCTGTATAGCTGAGTTCTTGATTGGGGAGGGACACCCCCTCAGTGAATATAAAGAAGGTTTGATTGTGAGGTATGAGGTTTGATTGAGACCTGAGAAACTATACCTTAAAAACTAAAGGATTGAAGTGAAATTATCATGAGTCTTGAGTTTAGAGCAATAGAATACAAAGATATATTTCATTCCTATGAAAATATAGGAATTATTTCTCTCATACAGTATTATTAGAAGTGAGATAACTATGAGCTACTTGAATATATATATGTATATATATATGCATACCTACATACATATATATGTGATGCTTCTAAAGTTATTCTTCTATGCTTTTGATAGTGTAAGGGGAAAATCTGTGAAAGCCTGACAATGGGAACCACAGACTGTTAGAAATTGGCACACCATACAGTGGAGTCAATTAGCTATAGTAGGACATAGCAAAGGTAGAGCGTTTTATGTAACTGCTAAAGTGGGATAATTTGAAATCCAATGCAAGAAATGAAGGAGAAAAGTGCATTTCTCAATAAGTTAACTCATATTTATAGCTTCAACCACATCTACATTACAATGGAGGAATTAGATCTACATTTTTTCAGTTGCTTGATTAGTTGGTGACTGGCTCTATTAGAATTTATTGCATCAGGCAGTTTTATTTGAATTTTGTTTTCCTCCTCTATGCCATAATGGGTAAAGATGTGGTTAATGTCATCAAAGACATTAAATATAACCAAGCCAATTAGGAAGTTTTCATCCATTACTTTCTGAAATCTATATACCAAGTTCCAAAATGTCATTTAAAAAAGACTCCAAATGAAACTATACAGTTGTATTTTCACTCAACGCCAAGAGGAGACCACCATGCTGGATGGGTGTGCACCATATACCATGAGGGCAGAGTCTACCTGCAGAGTCTACAGTGACTCCCAGTTATGGAAAAAATACAGATGTTTCCCTCTGTAGCCTGTGGATTGGAAAAAGTGGACCTTCAATGAAGGCAGCCAAAGCAAGGTATACAGTAAATTCTGCAGGGATTGTGGGATACATAATTTCTAAGTCACAGACCAGAAAGAAAATGTAACTGAATATTAAAGTAATCTTCAGGGCCAATAAGTGCTGAGCTGGGATTATACCAAAGGAGGACTCCAGGCCTTGGCAAGTGAAGAGAAAGTAGAGAATATCAGATGCAGACTTCAGCCAAGATTTCAGTAATTGATGCCACAGGAGTAGTTACCAGGAGGTAACAAAGGGCCATTCTGAACAAGGGTCAACAATAGCGTAAGGTCACAATGCTTGGATCCCAGGGCCTTCTCTAGCTTGAGGGCCCGTGTGTGTCAGCATCACCCAGATGTCATCTGGGGAAAAGGAAGTATAAAGACATTTTATCCTTTAAACTCAACAATAAGTAAACAACTAATAAATAGTGGGCAAAAGATCTGAGCAGATACTTCACCAAGGAAGCAAATAAGCATATGAAAAATACTCAAAAGTATTAATCTTTAAAGAAGTGCAAATTAAAACCTTAAGATACTACTACATACCTATTAGAATGACAGGTTTTATAAACATATATTTAGATTACATGACATTATGTTTTGATTTACATATATACATAGTGAAATGATTATTAAAATTTAGCTAATTAATATATCTGTCTCTTCACATAGTCAGCAGTTTGTAACTGTGTAATGAGAGTAAATGATATCTACTCTCCTAGCAAATTTCCAGGATACACTAGGGTATGATCAACTGTAGTTGTTATCCTGCACATTAGAATGCTAGATTTATTCATCCTACATAACTGCAACTTTGTGTTCTTAACCAGCATCTCAGACCAATGGAATCGAATAGAAAATAGAAAATCCAGAAATAAACCCACAGATTTATGGTCAACTAATATTTGACAAAGAAGCAAAGAATATGCATTGGATCAAAGAAAGTTTGTTCAATAAATGGTGCTGGGAAAACTGGGTCGCTACATGCAAAAGAATGAAGCTTGACTACTACCTCACACCATACACAAAAATCAACTCAAAATGGATTAAAGAACTAGACATAAGACCTGAAACCATAAAATACATAGAAGGAAATATAGGCGAAACACTACATGATATGCACATCAAAGACATCTTTACAGACACATCACCCAAAGCAGTGATAGTGAAGGCAAAGATCAACAGCTGGGACTACATCAAATTAAAGAGCTTCTGCACAGCAAAAGAGACAATAACAAAAACAAAGAGAAACCCCACCAACTGGGAGAACATTTTTGCACACAACACTAATGATAAAGGACTGATCACAAAAATCTACAAAGAGCTGATGAGACTCAACAACAACAAAGAAAATAATCCAGTCAAAAAATGGGCAGAAGAGCTAAAAAGAAACTTCTCTGAAGAAGAAATGCAAATGGTCAACAGGCATATGAAAAAATGTTCAACATCACTTGTAATCAGGGAAATGCAAATCAAAACTACAATGAGATACCATCTTACACCAGTGAGAATGGCACATATTAAAAAAACTAGCAACAACAAATGTTGGTGAGGTTGTGGAGAAAAGGAACTCTCCTGCACTGCTGGTGGGAGTGCAAACTGGTCCAACCACTATGGAGAGCTGTGTGGAGATTTCTTGAACTACTAAACATAGAGCTTCCATATGATTCAGCAATCCCACTCCTAGGTATTTACCCAAATGACACAGAAACAGTAATTCCAAAGGGCACCTGCACCCCTATGTTTATAGCAGCACTATTTACAATAGCTAAGCTATGGAAGCAACCCAAATGCCCAAAAATAGACGACTGGATCAAGAAGATGTGGTACATATACACAATGGAATATTACTCAGCAGTCAAAAAAGATAAACACATGCAGTTTGCAGCAACATGGATGGCGCTGGAAGGGATCATGCTCAGCAAAATAAAAAGAAAGAAAGAAAGAAAAAGAAAAATACCAATAGTCTCACTCATAGCAGGAATTTAGAAAACCTAAATAAGAGACCAGGAAAAAGACTAATCAACACAAAGTGAAAATCAAAATCAACAAGCAACTATAAACCAGAGACACACTACAAGGGCGGGGGAGGGGGAGGAAGGGGCAGGGAAAGGAAGGACTAGCGTCAAAATAAGGGGGGTGCAATTGTATGGGTAATATAACCAAAATGAAAATGCATGCATTGTGCAAAGATGAAAAAATATGTAAGATTTATATAAAATAAGATAAATAAAACAAACAGAAAACAATATAAAGGAACACGAGTCTGATCTAACAACATGGATGACTCTGCAGTACATTTTCTTTGGTGAAGTAAGTCAGACTCCAAACGTAATATATTGTATAATTCCATTTCTATGACATTCTGGAAAAGGCATAAACTTGGGGGCAGAAAACAGAGTCACAGTTTCATCTTAGGTCAATTTGTAGTTCTGCTCTACCTATGCTCTCAACTTAGAGAATTTGAATCTTGCATAGTGACCTATCTGAGAGCTCAGTATTGGGGGGAGTTGATCCTCCTAGTCTAACCTAGTCTCTTAAAAATATACTAGCTTACTGAAGTCATGCTGGTGGGCATATACACTTGAAGCACATGCTCCTTAACTAAATTTACTTATTAACCTCCTAGGAAAGACACAAAACCAAGTTTTATAATGTTTTTACTCATAAAGACCAGCATCTGACCTTTTCAGTATTAACATAATCATTTTCTTCCTTTCGGAGTCTAATACATTCTTTGTAGGAATAATACAAATGTAGACTTGTAAAATCTCAGACAGGAGGAAAAATATCAAAGAAAAAACCAAGTGCAAACTAATAAAGCATAAACCTTTGTACCATAAAATGCTGCAGGGGGCCTTGTTGCCCCAGCTAGATAAGACACTGGCAAGCAGGGAAGCTAAAGGGTCTCACACCGTGGGGCAGAAGATCTAACATTCCTTCATTTTTTGTTCTTGGTCATAAAGAGAGAGAAAACTTATCAGAAAGTACATTTAGGCAATAAATTATATGCATCAGTATACTGCAAATAAACAGCATGGAAAATTATCTGTTTAGAAATTAGTTATTAAACAATTTGGCCCACTTGACAATGGGAGACAATTTATTGTATATATCTGACAAGCAATCCAGCACAACAATTATAGTAAATTCTTCTTTTGCTTTTTTAGAAGTTTCTTAGGAAAGTTTTTAAATGAAGTTAACTGTGTTAAGTTTCTAGGTAGAAAAAGTTCTAATAGCTGTCTAGCAGCTGGTCTCCGGCTGAAGGCCATAAGAATAGAAGAGTTTTGATGCTTAGGCTTTAGCTGATAGGAATGTACTGGCGACTATCAACTGTCTTAGGTAACTGTCTAGCTGAAATATTAAGTTTTAGTGTTAGGTTTAGTTTTTTATCTATTAACCTTGAAGGCTACCGTCTAGCTGAGACCCTTAGGAGCCAGTAGTCCATGGGAATAAAATACACTAATTGTTTCTGCTTTGCACATGATGATGTAATTTTTCTGATTACTAAAAATGAATAAATAAAGACCTGCTGAGTCTCTCAGCAGAATATACTCGCACCCCATCCAGTATCAGTGTCTCCTTAACCCCCTTTCTCTCAGCCCCTTACAGGTCGCCTAGGCCGTTTCATCCTTTCAGGAACCCCTGACACAACATTTTGCCGGAGGCGGTCCCCGGCAATAAAATTTGGAAAAAGGATCATTAGTGTTGCAAATAATTGCAAGACTAATTATTCCCAAGATATTAACTTACCTGCTACATCTTGCTTGCAAAAGACTGACATAATATGATGAGATAAAACTGTCAGTCCTCAAATGTTTGGGGGTGATAAAGGTTTGAACCTGAGATTAAACTAGCTGTATAAACAAACTCAATGACAGTGCAGTGAAAATTGGACATTGTGGGTGTTTAGGTTGGTTATGTGACATGAATATTAGAAGGTATAACACAGACAAACTTGGATTGCTTTATTGGGAGAAAAAGATTAAAATTTTGTTTTCAGATATTGCCATTAGTTACTTTTTCAAAGTGGAAAAATCCCAGTGACTGCATACGTGGCTGAGTGACTTACTTATTGAAAAGATGCTCTGATCAGACTAATGTCATTTGGATGCAGATGTTTCTCAACAGTTTTAGGGTTGTTGCAACTTGTTGAGGCTAGATCAGCAGGGGACTTGCCAGCTCTTCCAATTTAAATAAAATCAGGGGGCCTCCCTAGTGGCAACACTATGAAGCAATCCGCAGCCACTGCAGCATGGGTTTGATTCCTGGCTAGGGAAGTGACCCACATGGCATAGCAGACCTCTCCTGACTTGCCCTCTGCTCCCCTCAGCAGTGTATTTCAGTACATCTGACTCTTCTGCTCCCCAATCTGTCTCTGGTGAGTCCTCTCAACCCCCACACCTCTGGCCTGTACCCCAATTCTTGAATGCATAAGTAAATAAATAAATCTTTAAAGAAAATCAATGCATGAAATAATACTCTATGAGACCACATACATGCCAAATTTTGGCATGAATATTTAAGCTTGGTGGGCTGATTTGGAGACATAATAATATTTTGGAACCTATGACAGGCTCTCCTTTAAATATTTTTATGTTTATGTGCATTTTGAAATATTTTTAAATAAAATTTCATTGATTTACCATTATCTTACAATGTAAATTTCAGGAGTATAATTCCATGCCTCCATGTGTATATAAACTTCACCACACCACGACCCACAACCAACTGATCCTTTTCCCTCCCTCCTGGTAACACCATGTTTCCGTGCAGTTTATGAGATGCATTTGTTGTGTTATGTTAGTTGGTTTGTGTTATTTATATTCCACATATGAGACAAGTTTCCTGTACTGTCTTTCACTTTCTGACTTATTTTTGCATTACAATATCACCTCTTTTCATCCATGAATGACAAAATTTCATTATTTTTGATAGTTGAGTAGTATTTCATTGAGTCTGTGTATCACAACTCCTTTACCCAGCCATCTGTCAAAAGACATTAAGGTTGTTTCCTAATGTTTGCCTTTTCCATTGTGAATAGTGCTACTTTGAACACGAGAGTACAAATATCTATTAGAATTTCTGTTTTCATGTCCTTTGGATGAATCCCTAAGACTAGTACTGCTGGATTATATGGTATTTCTTTTTTTTTTCTTTTTTTTTTTTAATTTTGGTGTGTGGGACCCTCGCCGGTGGCCAGGAAATGAACCGGTGCTGCAGAGGCTGCGGGCAGCCTCGCAGCCCAGCGCTCAACCACTGCACCACCAGGGGAGGCCCTATTGATTTTTTTTTTAATATGG
Source organism: Talpa occidentalis (assembly GCF_014898055.3). Classification (NCBI taxonomy): domain Eukaryota; kingdom Metazoa; phylum Chordata; class Mammalia; order Eulipotyphla; family Talpidae; genus Talpa; species Talpa occidentalis. Next base: position 63,683,269 of record NW_023601433.1, on the reverse strand, counting down.
TATTTCTATTTTTAGCTTTATAAGGATTCTTCATACCATTTTCCCTAGAGCTGTACCAACTTACATTTCTATCAACAGTATACAAGAGTGCCTTTTTTCTTTACACCCTAACCAACATATGATATTACCAGTCTTTTTGATCTAAGCCCATTCTCATAGGTGAGAAGTACTATCGGGGTTTTGATTTACATGTTCCTAATAAATGAAGCTGAGCATTTTTTCATGTGCCTATAGTGTATCTGCATGTCTTCTTTGGAGAAGTGTCTGTTCAAATCTTTTTGACCATTTTTAATTGGGTAGGTTGTTTTTTGTTGCATTATATGAGTTCTTTATATATTTTGAATATTAACCCCTTGTCAGACATATGCTGTGGAGATACTTTTTCCCACTCAGTAGATTGCCTTTTTGTCTTTTGTGGTAATTTTTTTTCACTTGCAAACATTTTAGTTTACTATATACCCATTTAATTTCTCTTTCTTTTCCCTTGTCATTGGATTCAGGTCTCCAAAGACGTCACTAAAGTTAATGTCATGGAGTGTTTTGACTGTTTTCTTTTATGAGTTTTGTGATTTCAGGACTTACATTCAAGTCTTTTATCCATTCTGAGTTAATTTACTGCTGAGGTTAAATAATGATCTAGTTGCAGAATCTCATTTAAATTTTATTGTATTGGAAGATCCTTCAGAGGGACAAATATCTAAATTTTAAGGCCAATAACATCCCAGCCATGAGTTTTCACATTCCTATGGCATTTCCTGATTATAAATTAAGGAAGCAATTCTGACTTTTGCTTTGATATAAACAACTGTACATTGATTTCTAGCAATTAAAATGTTTTCATATATTACAAGTAAAATCCTTTTCTAAAGCTATATAAAGATATCTACATATAGCTATTTAAATATATCTACATATATATCTCTCTATCATACATACATACACACATGGGTCAAATGTTTCTGAAAAATGTACTTCTGCCCTCTGTGTTGTTAGTTGGTATTAGAATTGACCAAGTCCTAAGAAAAGGTCAGAGAACCAAATTGCATTTTGTGTCTATATAGTCATGGTGACTTGTAGACTGTTGTTTTATAAACTAATATGGTTTATTTTGTCTTTAGGCCTAGCCTCTTTGTTGGGTTGTTTTAGGAATATGTTAAATAGAATCATCAACATTTATATAAGACCTTTGTCTTACATAACACTTTCACGTATATTAAATGTGATATATTCCAATAGTAACTAGTTGTCGTTGGAAAGTTCAATGTTAAGGAAATCAAGCCTTTTAAAAATAATTTACCCAAGACCACTTAGTCAATAACAGTAGGACTGGGATTCAAGCCAAGATCAATTGGTCCCAGAGTCCCAACTCTTTCCAATGTGCCAAACTGTGATCCTGGCTAATGCCTGTTCTGTATAAGGATAGAGGTGATGGCAGGTCTCTGATATCTTGACTCAAATTTTATTTGATAATCAGTATTCCAGACGGTAAATGAAACTGCATTTGGTGATATTAGAATACAAGAAGATTAGTTGGTTAACAGAAAGATCATGAATTCCCCTTAGACCTGTGAACCATTTGAGAGCTAATGTTCATGTGAAATTGATATAGGGCCCATAGCACTAGAGAGAGACATTGGTTGGTGGTATGGATATTGGAAACCTTAATTAGAGATGGTGTTTAAAGCCATTGGAATAGAAGCAGTCTCTCTGAATTAAAAAAAAGGGGGGTTATAACTTTAATTATGGTATAAATGGTGTTCAAGTGAAAGGAAAGTCAGTTCTACTTACATTTAGCTTATAGTTTTATGAGTATCATCAGAGAAAAGAGGAATACTACATCCTTGAAGTACTACTCAGTGAACAATAAGTTCTCTCATATTTATAGCTCAATCACATCTACATTACAATGAGCAACAAATTTTTTGTGGGTTGCAACATATTACATAGTGATAAGACATGACATTTAGACTGAAGCACTTTAAATGGTCTCTTGGGCTATTTTCAGGGCACGGAACAGCTGTGTGTGCAATTAAATAAAGCTAATTTATTTAAATTAGATTAACCAGAAAAATCACTCGAAGTTTGCATTCATAAAAGTTTTTTATGAAAAGTTACCAAAGCTGCTTCTTCAAACTGCAAATTTTGAAAAATGGAGGGCTCTGGGAAAAGGAATACATTTTAAAGTAGTAAAAATGGAAGTTTTTCTTCAGATTTCATATTGAAAGTGTGATTCCACTGGTATTTCACACAGATTACTTGCAGAATGTTTGCAATATAATTGTCATTGAAGGCACAAAGAAAGACAATGAAATAGAATACAAATCTTTTTTGTTTCTTTTACTGCATATATTTTAAACACAACACATCTATCTCAGAAATGATATGATCATTTTGGTAGAAGCTACCTTCTGAACACACTTTCAATCAGTATTAAGTGAATCTATCTTGAAGAAATTGATCAGTAGTTATGTTTGTTCCTGGACTTGAAAAAGGAGGGGGGGTAGGGGGGGTGTGAATCTGCTGCTATAGCAAAGCTAAGAATTTCTAGAATAAAGCATATAGCTAGACTTAATGTTCCTGACTTCAAGATAGTCATAATGTGATCATCAAAAGCTATGTTTTCGTCAGAAAGCTGTAAGGACTGTTTTTTTGAGACCGAAGGTGAATTAAAGTTTGACCTTTTTTAATATTGTCTTAACACTCTCGTAGATTCTTGATTTGGGGTTTCAGGAATGAAGTGCACTTATCGCCTTTTTAGAGATCAGTCATTGGAGAAAACAGAAGACTCTGTGATTTCTGACCAAAGTGCAGAGAGTTCTTTGGAGAAGCCCTACATTCACAGATTCAGATGTTTGAGAAATCAGGATTATAGATCTTAGAAGGAAACTGCCCCATTTTATCCCCAATTCAGAAATGAAAGTAACTGCTACTTAAAATTTGTTAAAGCCCAGTCTAAAGAAATCTAATATCTAATGAGTCCATAATGAGCAGAGACCTTTTTCTGACCTTATGTATGATTAATTGCCTCATTTTGTCTTATTTCTTTTTAAGTAATTTTTTAAGACATGTTTAAAAATTGCACTTCCATCTGAAGCTGGAGAGATGTTTTTTATCTGTTTAACTTGATCCCATTCTATACCCAGTGGTCAGGGGAAAATTTAAGCAACAGAATAGATTTAGGGGAAAAAAATTTCAAAACGTTTGAACGGGCTATCACCAGCTTTTGATGTGATTTCACAACAGACAGGCAAAAGGGAAATATTGTATGCTACATCTTTGTTAGTCATATTAAGTGTCATGAGTATACTATAAAATAAAGCAAATGCAGTAATTACTGACAATACATGGATCCAAACCTCTTTTTCTTCAGTGCAAATCTTCCAATTTGATCTTTATAAAAAGTTCTTTATTTTAGAAAGGATAAATTAAATTTACTGAAGAATTATATGCTGCTAAATCAGAAATCTAGATGTTTCATTTGATTTGAATAAAATTGAAAATACGTATATTATATCCTTTATTATCTGGGTTTAATAATGTGTGTGTGTGTGAATTTTACCTTGATTAGTTTTGTTGTCTTGATTAGTTTTGTGTGTGAATTACTTGATTAGTTTTGTTGTCTTTATTCAGAAAATAAAAGAGTAATATTTTACTACTCTCTTCAAATTTTTCTCAATATGAATGAAAATCTAATTTCCTTTTTCCCTTAAAATAATCCAAATAGCCTTTTAATTCTCTACATTGTAATTTTCACACAAATGGAAAGCAAAGAATATCTTTGATCTACATCCTTTTGTGTTCAGAGTTAATTCTGTTTTTCCAGTGTTGTTTGTGACAAGTATTTCAGGTAAAATGCACTTATAGAATCAAACTCTTACTATTGACTGTGAGAAATATAACAATAAGGATTTCATTCCCAGTTTGAAGATATTTGATTCCATACTTTATTGGACACTATTGGACAGCTTAGTGTTCATTCCATAGTTTGTATCTAATAAAGCCTTTTGCCTGTGATAGATCTCCCTGGGAGTTAGTTCCATGCCTCTGATAGATATAATGCTATATATCTTTTGGGAGATTTAATGACAATTTCATTGATTATCCACAAATTACCCATACATCATGATGAAGACACCAATAAGGCTCAAAGTCAATGTTTGAAACTTTTTAAATGGTGTAATAATCAATTCACTGATTCCAACCAGGATCATTTATATCTCAGATACTGTGTTTCTTCCTTTCTCTGAATGGCAAATATTTTTATAACCACATATGTACATTGATCACCGTAAGAAAGGCATTAAAAATAGAAGCAAACAATTTCTTTTCCTTTTTAGCAAGCAGTGTTTAAAAGCAAATTATTTTTGTCATATTACACTAATCAATATCTAGTTCAACTTCATTTGTATTAAGAAAAATATTATCCCAGGAATTTCATTTCCAAGAAAAGGAGAAGAAAATTACCTAGCTCAGTCACCCCATGGATTAAAAGCAATAAACAATCATGGATAAAGTTTTTTTATAATATCTTAAGTCCATTGATTAGCTGGCAAGAAAGTAAGAAATGCCCAGGATAAAGGGAAAGAAAATCTGTAGCCTGATTAGAGTCCTACACTAGCAAGCTTTGCTCTGTGGTCCTCTGCCTTAGATGAGTTAGTCCTTTAATTATCTAAGACTTGAGTAGTATAAAGAAATAAGAAAGAGACCCTCAAAACCACTAAGAACATTAAGCCTAATCTCACTTCCTGAAAGCTGGGATTTTCCAAAAAATTCTAGTGCAAAAGTGAACCAAAAATAAATCCACCCCCTGTAGGAAATTTCACCGAGAATAAAATGATCTCCAACCATTTGATTAGCAGAAGGTAGGAAGAGAAACCATTCATCATCTAGAACCAGAAGATGTTCATTAAATTTATGCTTGAAATTCACATGGCTTGAGCCTCCCCTGGTGGTGCAGGCGGTTGAGCGCCACACTGTGAAGCTGTCTGCAGCCTCTGCAGCGCAGGTTTGATCCCGGCCGGGGAGAATCCCACATGGCGAGGCAGATCTCTCCTGTCTCGCCCACTGCTCCCCTCAGCAGTGTATTTCGTCAATCTGCCTGTTCTGCTCCCCACTTTGTCTCTGGTGAATCCTCTCACCCTCCCACACCTTTGGTCTGTACCCCGTTCTTGTATAAATAAATAAATCTTTAAAGAGAAAAAAAAAAGACATTCACATGGCTTGGGATTCCCCCCAAAGATCAAGACAAAACATAATCTAAAGAAGTTGGACAGTGTCCTTACCCACCTAGAAAAAAGAAGTTTGAATTCTTTCTAGAAGAATCTACCTTCAGTCCAGGAAATGCTGTTGCTTTTTCCACAAAAACTGGTACATTCATATGGGTTTTGTCTTGTTTTAATTGTGTTATTTGTTATTGGAGAAATGCTGGCTAACAACACCATCTCTTCAGATGTATGTTATCACAACCTATGCACCACTGAAGCATGCATAATCCTCCACCATAGTCCATTGGGCCCCTGCCCCCTCTATCACCACACACCCATCCCCTCTGGTAGTCTGAGTTCTGCAATCAGGGTCTAAGATTTTGTTTTGCTTCAGTTTTTGCTGTTCCTTCACTGTTTCTTTATATTCTACACAGACATAGAATCATCTGGTATTTGATTTCATTTCATTCCCTTTTTCCTTCAAATTTACATCATTTTGCATCTTCCCCCCAGTTTTATCCATGTTATTGCAAATGATAAGATTTCATCTGTTTTTAACTGATGAGTCGTGTTCCATAATGTATATATCCCATCCTCCTTATTCACTAATCTGTCATCTGTCCTTAGGCACTTAGGTTGTTTCCATACCTTGGCTATTGTACATAGTATTACAATCAACATCGGCGGAGTACACATGTTTCTTCAAATTAGTATTTTTGCATTTTTCAGATGGATACCTAGGAGTGGAACGGCTAGACCAGGTGGTAGATCTAATTTTAATAATTTGAGAAATTGTGGTCACGTTTTCGTTCTATCTTCCCATTCTTTCCCAGACATCCCCATCTGATAGCCTCGGTTCTTCAGTTATACTTTAAGGGTTTGTTTTGGTTTGGTTTTTTTTTTTTAATTTTTTAAATAATAAATTTTATTTTTATATTCCCCATACAATTTCAACCCCCCCATTCTGACCCCAATCCCTCCCCTCCCGCCCCCCAAAAAGTGTCTCTGGTTCATAGTTTTTTGTTGATTTTGATTTTCACTTTCTTATAGTTATTCATTTTCCTGGTCCCTTATTTAAGTTATCTAGATTCCTGCTAGAGTGAGACCATCCGGTATTTTTCTTTTTCTTTCTGGCTTATTTCGCTGAGAATGATCCCTTCCAGCGCCATCCATGTTGCTGCAAATTGCATGTGTTTATCAATCAAAATCGCAATGTCATTCTTCAAAGAAATAGAACAATTATTGATGAAATTCGTATGGAATCACAAAAAACCCCGAATAGCCAAAGCTCTCCTGAAAAAAAAAAAAGAAGGGAATGGAGGCATCACACTCCCAGACTTCAAACTATACTACAAAGCCATAATCATCAAAACTGCATGGTATTGGAACAAGAACAGATACAGACCAATGGAATCGAATAGAAAATCCAGAAATAAACCCAAAGATTTATGATCAACTAATCTTTGACAAAGGAGCAAAGACTGCATTGGAGCAAAGAATGTTTTGGTTTGTTTTTAACTGTTCCTTTGATTTGTTTATGTTCTTCATATGAGCAAAATCATGGTATTTGTCTTTCTCCTGACTGTTTCGCTTTGCATAATCCATTCCATTTCCGTCCATGTTGATGAACACAAAGGAAAATTCAGGCTGATGATCAATGGTGAGAGGACTTGTCTGAAGTTCACTGACTAGTTAGTTACATTGGCAGTTGCACTTACAAATCAAACAAGCGCTAGAGTATTTGAATTTCTTTTTTGGGCCCCTCATATCTGGGCAGCCCCCCTCTTCTGTGTTTGCAGAGTCCTCCTGACTCTAGTCCAAAGCTAGTTGGTAAGTCTCCAGGCTATGTTGTATCTGTAAGAGCAAGTCTCAGAGAAAAGTTTAGATAATTTTTTTTTTCTCTTTTGTGTTCTTAGGACCTGATACTATTTAATCATTTAATCTTGATTATAATTCTCCCTTAAGTTTTGTATATTCCTCAATTTTGAGAGATTTTTGGATGATGACCATTCTGGCTACTTCAGTCTGAACTAGGCCTTAGGTTGTGGTTTCAGGAACAGAACTATTTAGGATTTAATTGTAAATGCAAGTCCTGGGGTGAACAAGTTTTACAATTTGGAAATTGAGTTTTCAATTATTTTATATAATCAGTTTTTCAGACTTGAAAATAAATAAGTCCAATTAAATAGTTGTGTCAGACTTCTGGAGGCATTCCTGTGGGTGGGTCCCAAAGTTAATTTTTTTTATGTTATGTAAGTTATAAGAGGCATTTCTATGGAGACAGAGGAAAAGAAAGTTTAAAGATTGAGCCAAACTGAAAATTCAGTAGAGTTCTGAGGACTGTACGTGGTTTCAGAAAGAGGATGGTCTTAATATTTAGTCAATACATGCCAGTTCTATGATAAACCTACATTCTATAGTATTTGTCAATGTCTTTTCATAATGCAAAGAATTAGAATAAGTAATTTCTATAAGTGGCATAACTTCTATAATCAGATTAAAGATATGATTATAACACAATTAAAGCAAGAATATTTGCTAAGTTTTTGTGGTACGCAGTATTTTAGAATGATAACTAGGATTTACCAACAATCATGTTATGTCAGAACATATCAGACTTCTAAAAAATTTATCATAACTTTAGAAGATCCATATTATTATTCATGTACATATTAAGAATGTTGACCACTTTTCCTTTTGTTACAATGCTCTCCATAAAATCATAATATATCAGATATAGTTTAATATTTCTCTTTCCAGAAGGAAAGAAGACTATTATTAGGGGGTACCTTAGGAATTCTTTTAAGATTGTCTGTTTTCCAGGGGAGGAAAGAGCACAAGGGACTCTGGTGACAGTTCATGGATGATGTGGTAATGGGAGTTTTATGGGGAGTACACCTAAGGGGAGACATCAAATATTGTACAAAAATGAACAACTATGTAAAATAAATAAAGCCACAAAAAATCAGAAATAGTAAACATATTGCTGTTGATCAAAGAAGTGATAATTTAAAAGACGATAAAATTCTTCAAATAAACTTGTGTAAAGGTTTAACCAAAAAAAAGATTTTCTTTTAATTAATCAGTCTTTATTTAAAATTTTTGTTTTCAGGAAAGTTTTGTTATAGTATAAAATATTTATATATAGTATAAAATATTTTTGTTCTGTTTAGCAGATGATAGAAATTAAAATTTGGTCATAAGTATATTATAATTTTAATGTAATAAGTTATTTTATTTTATCCTACTTGACCACATACAAAGTTTCTTTTCCTAAGGTTTTTCTCCATTAGCCTCTTACATAGGTTTTACTTTATTATCCCATTTTTAAAAGTTTAAGTTTGTTTTCTAAACAAAAATATTTCTAAGTTTATACATACTTTCACTGAATACGTGCATTTTATATTTTAATGTACAAAGCCATCTCTCTTATTGTTATTAGATTTTAATTTTATATTTTAATTATAACTCAAACCTTAAAATCTTAATTTCCTAATCTTTAAATTGCAAGCAATATAAAAAACTGTTAAGCCTTTATACCTTTAGATTGGAAGATTTACAAATATCTTTTCATAACTTTTATAAAATGCACCTCGTTTTCTTATGTGACACATGACACATTTTATTAATAAATCAAAATTTTTTTGTTCCAAAAATAAACCTAAGTTCAGTAAACATTTTAGTAGAATGTTTTAAATATTTAATGAATTTCCATATTAAAACTAGTAAAACCCCAACCTTCCAAAAGAAATTTAGGAAACTACTCAAGCAGAGTATTTAGCTGTGCTTAACAAAATAATCAGGGAAATGATCTCTCTTCCTTAGGGCAGGATTTTACTGAACATTTCTATATATCACTTTTTTTCTCTTAGGAATTATTTTTTACATTGGTTTGTAGCCACATTTACCACACTTATTTAAGCGTAAATCTTCATTTTTCTGATTCCATTGCTACTGAAATGGTTCCTTATGGTTCCCCTTCTTAAAAATTTCATTTTGATTTACTCTTGTTGATTACAGAGTAAAATTTTGAGTAACAGTTTTAGGAAAGATATGAGAATTACTTCCTCTACCCTTAAAAATTCAAGGTTTTTCTGTTTCCTTTAGATATTTGCTACATGTCTATGTAGAATTCTTGGGTTACCAATTTTCCCCTCAATTACCTAACAAAACCTCTCTATTACTTTCTAATGCCAACCTGCTTATTATCTTAGGATCACATGTTCCCTCTGCCTATGGGCTTTAGAACTTTATTTTGATTGTGCAATTTTCACTACACAGATTACTAAGTGGTTCTTTTTATCTTTTGTTGCTTAATATTTTTGATTCATGATTTTAACTCTCCTCCCTTGTCTGGAAAATTTGTTTTAAATATGTAGTTATTTATTTGGTCCTTGTGCACTGATTGTCAAGTGAGTTTGTGAGTTAAAGTGTTTGCTCTATAAAATATCCTCCTTGACCCAAGATTCCTGAGCTTTGATCATACCAATTGCTCAGCTTTTCTCTAATTGTGAGGATACACAAAGATTTGCCTAGACTACGCTGGATCATGTTTCCTATTAATCTGGAGAGAAGCATGTTCTTATATGCCATGATACAAAGGACATCAGTCATATCAAATCCCATCACAGAGAGATGAGCCATGTTCAAATTCTCTATTGAGAATGAATATAAATTCCTCCTAATAGCACCCTCTTTGACATGATGAAGACAGTTAGGAGAATTTTTTGTGAGGGTTTTTTAATAATTTTTGCAGAACTAGAAGTCTGCATTATGCCATGTTAGGAGATCTGTGGTCACTTCCAACACGGCCTGTCAGAGCATATGATATAATTTGCCTCCTATAGATTGGTGGTAGGATATAAGAAGTAAATCAGCAATGTGTGGTAAGTACAGTTGCTGCTTTTACAGAGCTAGTTGTCATGTTACTGTTGGAACTGAAAGATATCCCAATGAGTTGGGACAGAATATGTCAGTGAAATAATAGGAAATCCAGGGAGAATAAATCCTGGCTCTTGTGAGCCAAGGACAAGACCCATGTCCCAGAACAAAGGAGAGAATGGAATGTGCCATCCTGTGCATGAAAATTGATGTTGAGGGGGCATCAAGTTTCATTTATGCAAAATGAGTCAGTTCTAGAGCCATGCTCTACCACATAGTGCCTATAGTTGGCAATACTGTATTTTGCACTTAGAAAAAGTCTGCTAAGGCTATATAGACTTCAAGTTAAACGTTATTACCAGGATGAAAATAGCAAAGAAATCTACAGGTAAATGTACTTTTTTTGTACATTTATGCATGTGTGCATGCATGTATGTGTGTGTTGACTGTGTGTGTATGTAGTTGGGGTTTGATGGTGTTCATGTGGATGCATTTGTAGTAGGGTTCACGTACTACTAACATCTTCTAGACCTGCATGCCAGGCCTATTATTCTTTATTCTTTTCCCATGAATTCTGAGAGATTTTTTATTTTGTCTGCTGCTTTACAATTTGATTTCTGCAGCATCCAAGCTTATGTACACTGCCACCAGTGTGATTTTTACTATCACTTTTAACCCTGTGCAGTTTCTCTTGATCTAAGTTTGTTTTTTTTTCCTTTTACTTTGGATGTTTTATTCTCTTCAAACATAGATGACATGAATCAGGAATTTCCCCCTTGTCTTTTTCAGTATGTCTATATCAGGAGAGAGTTTCTGTTCTGATTATTTATGGTATCCCTCTTATTTGGAACTGGAGTATTTTCTGGTATATCATTTCTGCTTCTTTATACTTCCAGCCAAAGATCCACTGGCTTCTGGCTAAATTCAGCATTGAAATGGAGTCTGTCAATGACTGATGTGGAATTTTCTGCCCATTTCTTTCATATTTAGACAATAGGGAAAGGGAAATATAAGTCTATTGTAAATCATCATTACCAATTCACAATGCCATACCCTGAGGGAAGTGGAGCAGAAGCTGAAACCCTAGGCAGTCCCTGCAAAGATTTGAATCTCTGTCATTATTCTCTGTGTTTAGGCAACTGCCATGCTGGGCTTCAGCTCTCGGGATAACCAATTTCTGGTTGGTTAGTCCAGTGCCACACATGAGCTACAGTCATACCAGGCAAAGGCAGTGTTCCTATTCTCCACGATCGTGTAATTCAGCTTATTCAATTTGTCCTTCCATGTGAAAATCTGAGTATCACACACAGTTGTATGTACCTTCTTAAGGTGCTAATTGACATGATGTTGAATTTGTAAATCCCTAACAATCCTAGTGCCCACCCTTACCTTCCTCTCCTGTAACATCTGAATAATGTCAGTTGGATTGCTACTATCTTATCACTCACCTTCTTAAGATGCTTCCTTCTAGGTAAGATTTGTTTTTCTCATAACAAGGATTTTCAAATTAGCCTTCTACCTATCCTTTTGTTTTATGCAATTAGTTATTCCCATGGGAGTCTAGGAGATGCCCATGAAAACCACTCTTTTCTGCTCAGTGTCTTACCCAGAAATCCATCATAAATTATTTTTTTAAATAAATTTTATTTTTATATTCCCCATAAAATTGCAACCCCCTTATTATGACCCCAATCCCTCCCCTCCCCACCCCCTACCCTCCATAGAGTGTCTCTGGTTCATAGTTGTTTGTTGATTTTGATTTTCACTTTGTTATAGTTATTCATTTTCCTGGTCCCTTATTTAAGTTTTCTAGATTCCTGCTATGAGTGAGACCATCCGGTATTTTTCTTTTTCTTTCTGGCTTATTTCGCTGAGCATGATCCCTTCCAGTGCCATCCATGTTGCTGCAAATTGCATGTGTTTATCTTTTTTGAATGCTGAGTAATATTCCATGGTGTATATGTACCACATCGTCTTGATCCAGTCATCTATTTTTGGGCATTTGGGCTGTTTCCAAAGCTTAGCTATTGTAAACAGTGCTGCTATAAACATAGGGGTGCAGGTGCTCTTTGGAATTGATGTTTCTGTGTCCTTTGGGTAAATACCTCATCCTAGAGTAAATTAAACACTAGTGTTGAGCTTCACCATCAGAACCTTACTGGTGTCTTTTTTATTCATTGCCTTCTTCTAAGACCTCTGAGCAGAAAGTCTCCAGTGACATAAAAGCAAATTATGGCACCTTTATGGAAGATCTGGGCCTCCTTGGTAGCACAAGGTGTTAAGCACATCAGTGTGAAGCTATCCTCAGCCACTGCAGCACAAGCTCAATCCCAGGCCAGGTAGCTACTCACATGGCACAGCAGACCCCTCCTGTCTGGCCCACTGCTCCCCTCAGCAGTGTATTTCAGTAGAACCACGTGTTCTGTCCCCCACTCTGTCTCTGGTAACTCCTCCCCCACACCTCTGGCCTGTACCCCAGTTCTTGTATGCATAAATAAAATAAATCTTTCAAAAAATAATTATGGAAGATCTAGTAAACATATTCTTTCACTTTACTGGTTTTTTTTAATTTAGTGCTAAATATTCAAGATCCATGCTAGGCATAGGAAAAATTTTTTTAATTATGTTTTTTAGGGTTTTTGTTGGTTTATTTTCTTTTGTTTTTCCTGAATTTTTAAAAATTTTTTATTTATGTATATATATATATATATATATATATTACATCATTGTTCATTTTTGTACAGTATTTGCCTTCTCCTGACAGGTGTAGTCCCCGTAAAATTCCCACCAATTCACCCATGCACCATATTTCTTTGTACTCTTCCCTCCCCTGTTGTTTTTTGTTTTTTTTTTTTGAGACTTATTTATTTATACAAGAACCTGAGTACAGGCCAGATGCGTGGGAGGGTGAGAGGATTCACCAGAGATAGGGCAGGGAACAGAACAGGCAGACTGATGAAATACACTGCTGAGGTGAGCAGCGGGCGAGACAGGAGAGGTCTGCTTCGCCAAGTGGGATTCTCGCCTGCCAGCTGGGATCAAACCCATGCTGCAGAGGCTGCGGGCAGCTTCACAGTGATCCCATATTTGAGTATCACCCCACAAACACCTTGTCCATGTTCTCCCATCAATGAGTGTAACTTTCTCTACCCTGAGAAGTCAGTGGAGGAGAGTGCAGTGGAGTGTGATGAGGACTGTGGGCACTTTGATGGTGGGGAAAAAAATATGGTGACAAAATATGGTTACCCCACCTGAGGAGAGAAATCCAATATTGTAAAACAATAAACAAGGATTTTTCAAATAAGGAAGCTTTCATACCCCCCCCCAAAAATTGAGGTTTTTGTGAAGTATAATTACGTCATTAAAAAATATAAAGCTTAGGGGCCTCCCCAGTGGCGCAGCGGTTGAGCGCTGGGCTGCGAAGCTGCCCGCAGCCTCTGCGGCACCAGTTCAATCCCCGGCTGCTCCCCGGCCACCAGAGGAGGGTCCCACATGGCGCGCAGACCTCTCCTGCCGCCCGCTGCTCCCCTCAGCAGTGTACTTCGGTCCTTCTGCCTGCTCTGCTCCCCGCTCTGGCTCTGGTGAATTCTCTCACCCTCCCGCGCTTCTGACTGTACCCAGTGCTTGTATAAATACATAAATAAATCTTTAAAAAAGTATATATATAAAACTTAGGGAAGGTTAATCTGACATGTGTGCATAGAGTGGCTAATTTAGTAAAAGTGATATTGTATGAACTTTTAATTGCTTTTAATTGCTCACACCTCCAACATAACATTTTCTATTCCCTTCACCCAGCTACACTCTACTCTCCATCTTCACCTCCAACTATTCTTTGTCCTTTTTTCCACATTCATTTCTCCTCTCCTTCATTCATTCATTTATTCATTCTTTATCATCTATTCATTTAAGGCTGGTATTGTTTTCTGTGATCCAAACACTATACCAGATTTGGGATTAGTGAACACAGTAATGGTGGTTCCTGACTGCTTGAGTTAAGTATAATATACCCCATTGTTCAAGCTTTGGTTCTATTTTTGTCTAATTCCATCCTATTACCCATAATGCCATATGCTTCCATAACTTTAATGTTTCCTTATTCATATTGCTTGCATGGTCTTTTTTTTATTAAATTTCATACTTAAATTTCCACTCTGAACTATTTTTCTCCTCCTGGATTCCTTGAAGATGCCACAAATTGAACATTTTCCAAACTAAACTCATTATCTTATCAAGATAATCCTTCTCCTCCAAAGATCTCTTATTTTAACAATACCACAACCCATCTAAGTAATACAGGTAGAAAACTTGAAATTCTTTCTCATTCTTTATTCCTCCTATGTAAGTCATCTCCCATCCTATAGATAACAGCTCTAAAATGGCTCCAGAATTAGCCACATTTTCTTCACTGTCCTTAACACTGAAAGTTTTTGCTGCATCTCATTTAGGTTATTTGGAGATATTATTTGTTTCCTTGTCTCTCATCTCTCATTAGCTACATTTCATCCCTATATTCCTTCATACAAACACAAATATTAACAGAATTCTGCTTGTCACTCCTCTCTATAAAAACTTCCTATGTGATCCTATTGGTTATATGGAAATTTAATCTCTTTAGCACTTCAGTTAAGAACATTCACAATCTAGAACCACTGATCTTCCTCATTTCCAGATACTCCCTTCATCACATGTGCACTTTTATATTTTCATTTCTGTTCTGCTGAGAATCTATTCATCTTTCAGAGAATTCTTCTTCACTACATCCCTAGAAAAGATGAAACTCACCTCTCTCTAGCTACCTCTTGCACCCTTATAGCTCTTGCACCCTTATAGCATATATTGGGAAATAGTAAGATTTTAGGTAAAGCAATAAGCTTTGGAGTTAGATAACCTTGTAGTTAGTTCATATCACAGTCTCATAATTCAGTGACTGGGCTACTAGTGCAAGTTACTTGATCCTTTGGAGCCCGGTGTCTCAAATGAGGACAGGGATAGTATCACATAGTGCTGTGCAAATAGGACATTATATGTAAGGTCTTAGCAGCACATTCATGTTTCCAAGTTAAGATTGCGTTATGCTTCCTATATGTATAAAAAAACTCAATAAGTGAATCTATATGTTATACTTATCTTTGTACCCACAACATATGATCTTGATAGGTGCTCAGTAGCATTTTAAATAAAGACTCAAGTTTTCTCTGTGATGCTAATATATGCTAATTAAAACTAACTTGATAAGATTTTTCTAAGCAGGATAGGAGTCTTTTATCCTGTTTGTTAAGTCCCTTAATGGAATATCTATAAAGTGTTTTATATATATTACTCCATCAAATGAGGAACAGAACTATTTCCTTAACTTTCTTTTTTACATTCCTTCATTTAACCACAATGTCTTTTAAAACCTAACTATAAACCAAATAAATTCTGTATCCTAAAATTCTCATGAGATTGCTCCATAGTTATTTACCTGAGTTTGATAGAACCTGAAGAAGATATTACAATGGCTTCTTTTTTTTGTATAATTTTTTAAATTTTTATTGAGGTAATACTGGTTTACAATACACTGTGATTCAGAACTATGGGATCACACCTCTTCAGATGTATGTCATCACATCCAACCCACCACCAGTGCACTCATAGTCCAGTGAGTTTCCTCCACACTTTGCACTTAGATTTTTTAGGGTTTATTATCAGTTTGGTTTTGACTGAATTTTTATTTTCTTTCTCTGTATTCCATATAGAAGTGAAACCATTTGACACTATCTTTCTTTTTCTGACTTATTTCTTTCAGCATTACCCCTACAGCTCCATCCATGTTGTCACAAATGGCAAGAGCTTGTAGATTTGATCAGTGCATAGTATTCCACTGTGTATATGCCACATAGTCTTCATTTACTCAGCTGCCCTTTGGTGCTTAGGTTGTTGCCATAACTTGGCTATCATAAACAGTGCTGCAATAAACATAGGAATGCATATATTTCTTCTAATTAGTGTTTTGGGATTCTTTGGGTAGATACCTAGGAGTAAAATTGCTTAATCACAGAATGGATCTATTTTTAATATTTTGAGAAAATTCCATACAGTTTTCTGTAGAGGTTGGACCAGTCTATATTCCTATCAACAGTGTACAAGAAATGGTTTCTTAAAGTCATCATTTACAATATGTCTCTCAGTTCAAATAAAAAATGTTAGTTCTCCAACTGCCCAAAACTAAATAAAAAACTAAGGTGTGCAAACTGTACTCCCTATTCACAAACTCAAGCAACAGTTGTTCTGTCAAAGCCAAAAACAATTGTGCTGTGATTTGCTGTGTCTTCTAAAATAATTCCAGTAAGTTTGAGTTTGCCTGGCTCCTTCATTTATTGCACATAGTAAATGGTATTATTCGTCCACTCCTTAATATCTATTGAGTGGTCCCGGCCATTAAGATCTTCATAAGTGTACTATACTTGTGCACAACACAATTTCTACTGTGCATCAATATGTAGAGTTGAATTTAACTTTTCCTGTAACTCTATCTCTATATGTAAGTAATATATAATAGTTTAAACCCACAGATCTAAGGAATGTTGACACTCTTATACACTCAAAGATTGTTAACTTCTTCATAATCTGTGTAAATTGAGTTCTCACAAATGGCTCTTTGAAATGCTAGCCAGGATGTGTGTTTACTTGACTATTATCTTCTGGAAAATAAAAAGTCTCCAGTCTGCAGAAAATGTCACTAATAATATCATTTACTAATTCACTTTCCTAGGTACAAGACTCGTTATCCAAAACATATTTTTAAACTCTTTTTCCAGGGTTGATGTATTAGGATTTGAGGATGTTTTAAACAACAATATAATCTCTACCCTATTGGTGTTTATGGAGAGACATTCATCAAATCCTCACAACCAAAAACTTTGCAATCATTGCTATGATGAATACTGATGTAGAACCATAGCAGTGTTTCAGAGATCTAGATGTTCCAGAGATAAATCTGGTTGGTCTAGGGGGTAGTTGAAGCTTACCCCCATGGAGTCATTGATTTATTATAGCTATGAAATTGTGGGCTAATTGGAGGGGAGAGAGGCAGAAGCTCCAGGGACAGTGATAGCATGTCCCAGAACTCATGCTGCTGTTGAAAATGGTGACCTAGATCATTTTGTGATCTTTGATAGTGATCTTTGATAGTAAGAGAATGTACATGATTCATTGTTTAAGAGACAAATATTGGAAGAAATATTGGATTTGATATCAAAGAGATCTAGGCTTGAATTTTGGCTTAGACACTTACTAGCTGAATGAACTTGAGAAAATTCACATTTGTGACTCCTGAAAAAGAAAATAATGGAATTTGACATTATGTAGGTTATTAGACAAATGTGGTGAATTTTTGTACATGGCCATCCACTATCACCATGCCAGAAAAGCCTTCTGTTCACATGAATTCTTGATGGGTTCAGCAAACTCCTTCATTACGATAATCATTTAAAGTTTGACTCATTTTTTCCCATTACAAGAAAGGAAGACATTAGAGATCAAGCTTTCAGTTACTTATCTTTGTTAATTTTAAAATGTAAAAAATAACAATCATACTCCCAAGCTATCTAATTGCCATTGTTCTTGTCACTAATAAAGTGATTGCATTTATTAATTATTAGTCTTCAGAATCATGATCAGACTGGGAAATTTGTGGTACATCTAGTCAGCAAATACATAATCTGTCTACTTCAGATATGTCTACTTCTTTCTATCCTTGCATACTTTACCCACAGTATTGACACAGAGAAATAAATGGAAAATGCTATTGTATTTTTCAACCAAAGGGATTAGATAGAACAGTGTTTATGCTTCAGTGAATGATGATATTGGTCTGTCATCCTATGTAGGAATAGCTCAACATATTTTATCTGAGTAGTGTGTGTTAGCTGTATTTCTCACATTCTCACCACTGAAATACACAGCATTACTTGATTCAATTATTTCTACACTGGAGGAGTAACTGGTTTGATGGGAAGCTTACAGATGATTTTCAAGTAGAGCTATATAACTGTATTCACTTTTAGTTCATATTGATATTCCAAAGCCGTTGGGATACAAGACAACAGAACATACAGTAGCAGCTTTCTGTTTTATAGTTTTTGTTTCTCATTTCATGTGTATCTCTTTAATAACTAAGGTCTGAACCACTGTGGATTTATATTTAAAATTTTTTTTCTGTTACTTCCAAGACCAATTCCATCTCAAAGGAGCATGATATTTGATTTCTGACATATTTTTAGATCCAAATGCTTTTGATTTCCCATGGATATTAGCTCTATCATTATACCCTGCCCACTCTTAAACTTTCTCTTCACTGAAACCTGCCACAGTGCCTTCATGCGTACAAAATCCACTTAACATAAACATGTTTGATTTTTCTTCATCTTTGGTTAATCTTCTTATGATTCTAACATTTAGTTCTAAAATTCATAATTTCTATCCACTACACATATTTTCTCAGTATCTACTTCTTAGCAGATTTTTAGAATTCTCCTTCTGTATTTAATGAAATCACCACCATAATTTTATGTCAAATGAAATGAGTTTATCTTAATGACTTCTCTAAGGATTTTAATATTGTTGATCAACTTCCCATTCTTGAATATTCTCCATTTTTTATTTCCATAGCTATGTACATTACTGTTTCTCTTCCTATTGTTATCTATTCTGCTGAATTTGATTTCTTTTCCTATTCCATAATTATACAAAATTCCCACAGTTCAGTTTTCAAATATCCTCTCTCTCTGATCCTCTCTCTAGATATATAAAAACATCAACTACTCCAGGCTCACTACTTCCACTTTTATCTCCTTGAGAATGAATCTCAAAAAACAAGTTTATCTTAAGAATAACTCCTCATCTGAGCTTTAGATCTTTATTTTCTATGTCGTAACATATTTATACTTTATTTTTGCTTAATGCAAAGCCCAACATGCAAGTGTTCTTTTAATAGACTGGCACATGATAGATACTTAATAAATTTGTGTTAAATGAGTGAATGAATAAATAAATCCTTATGAAAAGCCCAAATGTTTCCATATTCCATTGTTTATTCCTTTGCATTTTTTATTAATCACTTTTTTTCAATTCCCATTCTTACCCTTTAGTTCATTCCTTCATTATCCTTTACCTAACTAAGATAATCTTATATAAAGTTACTCTGACTTTAATTTTCTTTGCTCCAAAACTGCCTATTATTACCACTGCCTTTTCCACAATGCAAATTTGATTATATAGCTTCTATGCTGGTAAATCTCCATGTCTCCCATAACTTAGAGAACTTAACCTGGCATACATGACTCTCCCCAGAATTAACTCCCCATTAAAGCTAGATCAAATGCTTTATGCATTTATAAATTTGTAATAGGTGTGCTGAATCACCTTCTATAAATATTGTAACACTCTCCCATAAATAATATCTCCTCAAAAGAAGTCAAGTATCAATTCAGGAAAAAGATATGGAGGAAACCAGTCTGAAAAGGCTGTTTACAATATGATTCCGTGTCATTCTGGAAAAGGTAAAACTATGGCAACTCTTGGTGGTGGGGGAGGGAGGGAATCAGTGGTTGCCAGGATTTGGGAGGAAGGGCACCATGAATAGGCAGAACATAGGGGATTTCTAGGGCAATGAAACTATCCTGTCTGATAATGATGGATGCATATGACATTTATATGTCAAAATGCATAAAGTCTGCAACCCATAGAATATAAACTATAGACTTTTATAATAATATATCGATGTAAATTTATCTGTTATCACAAAGGTACTACTTTAGTATGGGAGGTTGAGAGTTGGGAGGCTATGGGTGTTTGGGGCCAAATGGTATGTGGAAAATCTATTTTCTGTTCAGTTTTGCTGTGAATCTAAAACTTCTCTAAAAAAAATAGCATCTATTTTAAGGTGCCTCCCCAAAGTCTCACCATTCAATAAATGATGAAATTCTTAAGATTTTTGTCCATAAATATGTAAAAATGGTATCTCAGGGTAGTTGGAATTTTCATTTATTTTATTATGAATGAATTTTTTTCCCCTGGGAAGTTCATGTCTTTTATTCAGTTTTCTATGGGGTTGTTTTTTCTTATCCATTTTGAAGAGTTTTTAATAATTTTAAAACAAGTTTCATTGTGTTTTTCCTTTGATTTATTAAAGATTAATTATTCTTATATAAAAGGCATTTACTTTGTTCTAAATGTTCTTATTTAACTGTGCTTATATATAATATCTTTAGTCTTCTGCCATAAACATTGATCAGATCAGTATATTTCTCTGTCTGTCACCATTCAGTTTCAGTCAGTCATATCCATTGGTGTTTAGGTTTGTGGCCTTAAATATTTTTATTTAAAATAAATTGAATCTTTGATATTTTCTCTTTAAATGACATCTGTTACCCCCAGCTATGATATAGGATGGAACCAATAAACATACCTCCTACTTTTTTCACTTCCCTTTTCAATTTTTGACATCTGTGGTAGTTTTGCTTTATCAGAGTATGCAATATTTACTTACTTTTCTTTTTACTCCAATCCCTGCATTTGTTTAAATCTAATTCTGTTAAATGTCATCAGTGCTAGCCAATAGTACCTTCATCATAAATTCCCAAACCCTCCCTTGCTTACTTTTAGTCCCCTGCTAATATTTTATTGAAAAACCATTTGGGGATAGAATATTCCTTGAGTTCTGGCATGTTTAATGCTCTTTGATATATACTCAAAGAATTTTCTAGTTGCTGGCTTGCTTTCTTTAAACTTACATGCTTAGAATAAACACATTCTTTGTACATAACTTGGGCACATTTAAGTCCTTTACAATTAAATATTCCTTATAGTATCCTAGTCTCTGCCTTCGAGGAGCTTAGAGTAAAAGTAAGGAATAAATTATAATCTTGTAGCCCAAATGTTTATGAATTGATCCAGCATTCTGAGCTATAAAAATGAAGTGGTTGATCACAATGATAGTCTTTCTAATATATGTTGACCATGTACTTCTTCAGACACGTGCAGTTATTTGATTTTCTCATCACTGTATTTAGGATTCAGTCATATATATTATAAAATGCCTAGTTTGATACCCAACTCAAAGTTCTTCTTTCTTCTAAGAAAACAGAGAATTGGGGTTATCTGGCTTTCAAAAATCTCCCTTCCTCTCTAGGAACTTGTTTCCTCTCTGTTGGAGTGGGTGAGAAGGAAGAAATAGAAAAGGGCAAATAAGTCTTTATTTAACTGAGCTTATTGTTGCTGCTCCTCCCTCTGAGATTGACTGGTAGATGTTCTCTGTGTGGCTTGCACATTGTTGATAAATCCTCTTCTCTTCCTCTCTCATTTCCTTCATTGCAGGTGTCAATTCTACCCACAGATTTCTTCCTCCCTCTTAAGTTGCTTAAACTGATGATCTTATCAATGTGACATTTAAATTCTACAGCTCTCCCCATACCCCACAGTTTTCACAGGCTACGTGGTGCCAGATCTCCCTGCCTCCTTCACCTGAAACTGCCTTTCAGCTGGCCTCAGTTTCATAGTTCAGTCTTAGCAGACAAACTGAAAGAGGAGGATTTTTGTTGTTTTTGTTGTTGTTTGGGGCTTTTTGTTTGTTTTGTTTTTATCCTAGAGTTTTCTAGTCATTGAAATACCTTTCCTAGGAACTAAACACACTTCTCATCACTCAATGAGTAAGCAACAGTGAGAAAGAGGAAAGGCCTATCTTTAATATGAAATAAAAGATCAGAAGTGGATCCCATAAGTGTATGGTACCATCTCCAGCTTGTGCTTCAGACCCAAATGGCCCAATCCAAAGAATAGATTTAGTATCCAGCTGATCTTAGACAACTAAACAGAAAATAAAAACCAACTAACTTCATCAGAAATTGAAGCTTATGGTAAAATTATGCTTTAATTGTTATTCTTGTCGTGAGTTGTTTCTAAGGTTTGGAAACTAGGTAGTATTGCTGATGGTTTCTTACTCCTTGCTTTTTCATCCAATTTTAAAAAGGTCATGAAGATCAAATGTTAGGGCCTCCCTGTTGGCCTAGGGGTTAAGTCTCAGCACTGTCACCACTAAGGACTGAGTTTGATCCCCAGCCAGGGAGCTAACCCTCATGGCCAGCAGACCTCTCCTGGATCACTCACTGCTCCCCTCAGCAGTGAGTATTTAATTAGATCCAACTGTTCTGCTCCCCACTCTTTCTCTGGTGAATCCTATTTCACACCCCCCCCCCCCATACACACCTCTGGCCTATACCCTTGTTCTTCTATGCAAAAAAAAAAAAATGCTAAGGAAAAAATTTAGAGTTGATATGAATAATGTTCTGGCAGTAAAAATATTCTCTGTACGATGTTCTCCCTAGATATTATCAACCTCTTAAATATCTCCAATAAACATCCACTGACTGTTAGCCAAAGTTGCTTTTATGAGCAAGTACAAAGTATAATGTTCTTCCTCACTTAAACTGAAATTTTGTATCACACTTTGTATATTTTTCTCAATTTTTAAGGATACATAATTTATAAATATAGTTCTGTTATATATAACATATATGTAACTTCTGTGTATTGAATTAGATACAGGATCAAAGATATTCAAATAAATACTTTGAAAATGCTCTCTGATTTCTAAAGTATCCTATATATCTCATGAGATCTCCTGCGTTTTAGAAATGTAGATGAACTTGACCTGAATTCCAAATCCATAGACTGTGACAGTTCAAAGCCCTCCTCACAAACTTTCTGGTATCCTTATTTAATTCTTCTCTCTACTGCCAGGTGTTTCCATTCCTCTAACTCTGGAGAGAAGGTATCCACCTTTCCATGTACTTCATAATTTGACAGCAGATTTGGGGTATCTGCGAAAGACCATATTACAGAGCATAAAACCTTTTGTCTTTCCTGGTTCTGCCCTCTAATAAGCAAGCCCCTCAAACCCAATTTCTACTGATTGACTCATAGGTTCCTCTCCTGGCCTCTTGCAGAGCAAGATCAAGTTCATTTGTGATCCAGGCTTCTACCAGGATTGACTTACTGAGTAATTTCGTCAAAGAAGCACAATGCTTTCCTTGAAAGGACCTCTGGTGGACGCATTTGATTCTATCTTTTGCATAAAGAAATAGTGAATCAGTCCTCTGCCCGTTAATGTAGGATGGACAGCGTGAGGTGTTCATGGGGGTGTTTAATCCTGCCCTGTGGCTGTTGTAGGCAAAGAAAGATTCTCAAATCTCTGCTGTGGGTCTGTTGGAGATGAGCCTCGGTGACGAGGAGTCAAAGACCCAGCCCACCCACAGACACGCTTCCTTTCCACCTGGATCACATAGCTGATCAGAGTTGTTGGGAGGAGAAATTATTTCCTATACATGGAAATAATTTGAAAAGCAGAGAGTACCACGCAGGTGTTTGTTGGTGATGATTGTTCCTATGATGTTGATTTAAAGCAACAAACAGACCAAGTGTAGCTGAACGCTGTTGTGAAGAGACGACTCAGTTTGCACTTGATAAGCGTCTCAGATTTAGCAACATCTTGGCTGCATGTTCATCCAGGAAACTCTAAAGATCTGTTTTCTGGGGAGAGACAAAGGACTTCCTTCTCCCTCTAAGACTCAAATTAGTGAGACTGTCCTTTCTGGGTGTTTTTTTTAACAAGTCCACCTCCAGTCCAGATGGTAAAAGGAAGCACAGTGGCAGGACAAAATAACAAACAACAGCAATTACACTTTTTCAAATATTCATCCATTTGTATGCAATTCAGGAGACTGTTCGAGGACAGCTTCAAGGATAAACAAGATCAGCGAAATAGACCATATCAGTGATTCAGTTGCAGGGAATAGTGAAGTGACATTTATTTATGCAGGCTGGGATAAACAGTTTTATTTTGGAGTCAGTTTTCCATCTCTCTCCTGCTAAGACCCACAGGAGGAAGGTGAGAGGTGTCAGCAGCTGGATGAGCACTCCCTGAGTCTGGATGAATGCCAGCCTCATAAGCAGCAGCCAGACTAGGCAGAAAGGGCGGTGGCAGCTGACACCAAGTATCCAGGAGGCAGTGACTCATTGATGGCCTCTGATCCTTTCTGCATCCATTTTGTAGCCATCACCCTGGTAGCCACCATCTCTTCTTTTCTTCTCTGCTTGCTAAACATACCAGTTTTACCTCCTTTCTCACCCTCTTTCATTTCCCCATAACATTTAACACCAAGGACCATCTATCTCTTCTTCATGACATTCTCTTTTCTACTGATTTTTAGGCCAGGCCTCTCCTGAAACTCCTTCTATGCCTCTTACCCCCCTCTGCCCTGGTTCCTCTTTCCAAATCCATTCTACAATGTAGAGTTTGTGCGGTGGATTTTACTGTGGCTCTTTTTCTTCCTCTTACCTCACCTTCTTGAAAACTTAGCTAACTTGTGGCTTCAGATATTAATTTTATTTCTCTCAATTATATAACTTCATCCCTAATTTCTCTCCTATTTTCATCAGTATAAACTACATACTAATGTATAATTGGGTGTATTATCATTATCTTAATCTGTCCTCTCCTGCCTGAGCCTATACCCCATATTCTCTGTTAATATCTCCATTATCCCCAGTGCAACTGCCCACCCCACCCATTCATACACACCCATATCCCCCCTCACCTAACATTTGCCCTTTAGTTTCTTTTTTGATCTCCATCTTCCCTCCATTTTAATCAGGTGCCAACACTTGTCAATTTTATCAGCTCAGTTTCTTTTTTTTTTTTTTTTTCAGTTTCTTTAACTGTTTTTCATTTCTCTACTTGAACTGCTATTATCCTGGATCAGGTCCACCACTAACTCCTTAAATTTTTTTTAAGGATAAAATATCTCAAGCTTATCAAAAATATAGAGATAAAAGTAAGAAATATCTGTGAAAAGCACCTAGGTATTGCAAATATTAATGTTTCTCATATTAAAAGATAAAATATTTGCAGTTATCCCTCATCTCCATTATCATCACTACTAAACATTCCCCCAATCCCGTCTCTGAAGTTACAACTATTCTGAAATTGCAAAATACCCTTCCCAGCCATTTTTCTACTATTAGTAAATATGAGTATGTTAATAATATATAGTATGGAATGTGGATTTTTTAATTTCATGAATGGCATAATCATAAATGGAACATATCCTTTTGCAACTTTGAAAGATCACTTTATCACTTAACTTATGCTCGAGACTAGTCCATGATGATTCATTCACTTTAATTAATGTATCAATCTCATTGATTAATTCTAGCTACACATTACTCCTCTAGTAACATATTTTTTCTAGTTTTTCATTAATGTGTATTAAACACCACAACTCTTTGTACACTGATTAAAATGTCTCCAGGTTATATATACAGAAACAGAATTACTGAATTTAAGCATCCTCCACTTTACTGGAAATTATTGCTAAACTTCTCTTGAAAACTGTGCATCAAAATATACTGCCATCACCAACATATAAGAGATCCTACTCCCACATACTCTTGTCAGTATTGGCTGTTAAGAGGATTTTTTTGTTTTTGAAAATTTGAAGAATGCAAAATTATGTTTGCTTGTTGTTTCATATTACATTTGCAAGGATTTCAGTGTGATTAAGTATTTTTTATGTATTTATTGGCCGTGGACTTCTAGTGAGTCCTGGACCTGGGACATGATGGTGAGGGAAATCAGACATGGGGGACTGTCATGTCCAGCATGCAGTAAATCTTTATTGTCTTAGTGCTCATTATATACTATTTTAATTGCAGCAGGTGTAACATCAAAGCATACCATATAATAATAACACATATGAATGATTAGTCTACTTTCTATTATCTATTTACTTCAGACAGTAGGGTACCAGGTGGTTAGTTCTCACACACATAATCTTATCGCCCCCTAGCTAGAGCTTGGGAATTCCGCTCATTATTTTTGTTATTCTAAGACTGTGGAAATGTAGAGACCTGACTCCATGCTGGTCACTTTCCGGGCACTCAACACCAAGTCCTGTCACTCAGAGGTTTTCTTCCGAGACGCATGTGTTTTCACATGCCCTAGGTACTCAGGTCAAGGCCCTTCTGCTCACTGTGCGGGGTCTCTCCCAACAATTGGCTACCTAGGTTTTCTTTTCTATATATTGCCCATGCTTATTACTTATTTTTATTGATAGTTTGCTATTCTTATTTATAGGATTTAAACATTCTGTGTATAAATCTTCTTTTGTCTATATGCAAATATATGCCTAGAGTTTGTCTCATCTTTAAGATGGCATAGGATATCCATAGTTGCATAGAAAAGGTTCATTTTAGTGAGGCCAAATTTTCAAATATTTCTTATAGAGCTTTTGAGTCTAGTGTAAGAAATATTTCTTGGACCTCCCTGGTGGCCTAGGGGTTAAGTTTCAACACTATCACCACCAAGGCCTGCGTTCAGTCCCTGGCCAGAGAGCTAACCTACTTGGTTCAGCAGACCTTTCCTGTCTCGCCCGCTGCTCCCCTCAGCAGTGTATTTCAGTAAATCCACCTGGTCTACTCCCCAACTTGTCTCTGGTGAATCCTCTCACCCCCTGTACCACTGGCCTACACCCCAGTTCTACACACACACACACACACACACACACACACACGAAATATTTCTGTAAGCATATCTTCCTCTAATTTAAACAATTTATCTTTTACTATTTTTCAATGCTACTTTGTATGCCAACTTTGTCACTTGACATGTGAATGGGTATAGTAGGTCAAGAAATCTAATAATATACATCTTCCAGTTGTATTTTCTTTTTTAAAATTTCTCTCTCTATTCTTAGACCTTGAGTTAACCCATTTCTCTGGCTATAAAATATAGCCAGAGAACTAAGTTTCTTTTTAGCGTTATCAGGTTATTTTTTTCTCTTATAAAAGATATATGCCTTACCAATTTTTCTATATTCCTTTTAAAACATTTTTTAAAGAGAAAAAGCTTTAGAATTTATCAAAGTATAGTATCTATTGCTAGTTTTGACCTGTTTTCCTGTTACAAAACATTGATGATTTGTCTATCTTTGAAATTTTCTTTATTCCCTACTGTAGGATATAAAGTTGTAAAAGTTTTGAGAATAGGGTACAGAAAAACTCTCTATTTTTATTCTGAAACTGTTGTTTTCCTCTCAGCTGTAAGAGCATTGGTCTGCACATAAATTCCATCACTCTCTTGCTGCTATTTCTGTGTAGCAAATTATTTCTTTATTCACAAGGCAATAAAAGGTCACTGGAAAAGAAGAATATAATATTTGTTCTCATAAAATAAAGTTAAACAGTATTTAGCATTTATATCTTTCCAATATAGTAAACAAAATATAGTTTATTTGACTCAATGAAGACCTATGATACCAAAAAAGATAAATCTAATGATTTGTTTGAACACAGGAAAATAAATCTTACGCAGTATGCCCTTAGTGATGACATGTTACCATTGTCCTGGTTCACTGTAAAATTAGATACAAAAGCAAGACAGGTCTGCTACTTGTTCCAGAATACTCATATCTTAAGCCAGGGTGTAGAAACCAACTGAATCAGTAAAATCCATTTTTATATTTATTTGCTTTGCTTTTATGCTATTTATTGAAATAAGATTTACTTGCTGTTCTAGATTTGCCAGAAAGGATAGAAAAATTTAAGATCAACTGTTTTTGTTTTTAATTTGCTTTCATTTCAATGGGTATCTAAGAAAATGTAAAAAGTTCTGATCTTTCTTCATGGATGTCATGATATAATTACTGCCTTTTTAAGTAATTATATATCTGTGTTTTAAAAAATTAACAAATGCATTATTAAAACTGAGATGGGAATTTAACATGAATATAAATTTCTTATTTTTGTAAAATTTCTATAGATTTTATTTACAAAACTATTTTGCATAAATTTGGCTGAGGAAAATGGCTCTTCCAATCACTTTTATTGCTATAGTTAAAATAATACAGCTAAAATATAGTAAGTTAATGTCTTTGAACTATCCATGTATTAAAATAATGCCTTCATACTTATAAACTCATTGCTTTAAATATTTTATGGAGTTTGTTTCAGTAGGGTACAGTGACGAAATATTGGTAAAGCCAAAAAAAAAAAAAAAAAAGCAATAAAAGCAAAAGTTTTAGCCTGCACAGAATACCAGTTTTTGTACTCTATTTAACAATGTAGCCATTTCCAAAAGATTTTGATGCTTTTGCATATAGAATAAGTAAATCTAGTTTCAAAATCTGCTAATTTCCTGTAAAGTTACTTACAAAAATAAAATAAGCATCTAGTATCATCACTCTATTACTTAGTCTTTTCTCCAATTACTTTTTTGCACATATTGTTTCTCATTATCAAATAAAATTCTTTCTCATGCTTTTATAAGGATTTTAGGAAGAACTCCCTTCATTGCACAGTAGAATGAGGCCTTTTCTTTTTATCTCACTAATTAAAACATTGCAACCTAGGGAAACCATCAGTCAGTTCTCAGCAAATGACTCTTATTTTGAACTCCTTTGGTATAGCAAGAAAAATGTTACACTGAATTAAAGTGTTCTGGTCCCACAAAATTATATATAAACTTGAAAATATATAACATACAGTGTCCTGTGGTCTTCAGAAATGGCCCCAAGTAATTTATTTTGATGTGAATCAACTTGCTTTCACTCCAAACTCACCTGTGCTGAGATCATCTTTCAAAGCATCTTAACAGTCCAAGGTTGCTCATGTCTTCTCAAATCCTACATCTATATTTCCTTTCTTAACTGATTCACAGAAGTTTGAATCAAAGGCCATACTTCATGGCATTACTCCAAAACTTAGTATACTTATCACTCTGGCTGCCATTTTGTGTTCTTTTCTATCCTCAGCAAAACTTTATTGCATTTGGTTAATCAACAGTCTGGAATTATAAGGTTTTTGTGTTTGTTTGTTTGTTTTTTGCCTTTAATAGAAAAATCTTGCTCTGTTAGCAAAGACAATGGCAAGATCTTAATAAATGTACCAAACAGTGCCTCTATATATATTTTCCTATATCTCAAGAGTATCAGTAAGGTCATGTGTAATGGACACATTGCTCTAATAATGGTTTACTCTTTTTTAAAGATTTATTTATGCATACAAGAGCTGGGGTATAGGCCAGAGGTGTGAAGTGGTGAGAGGATTCACCAGAGACAGAGTGGGGAGCAGCAGAATAGGCAGATTGACTGAAATACACTGCTGAAGGGAGCAGTGGGCGAGACAGGAGAGGTCTGCAGCACCATATGTGGGTTACCTCCCTGGCCAGGGATCGAACCTGTGCTGCTGTGGCTGTGGATAGCTTCATAGTGCTGACACTTAACCCCTTGCACCACCACAGAGGCCCAATAATGGTTTACTTTTTAAAAAGATTTCTTATGAGGTTCATTATCCCTAGTAAATGACAAACAGCATTTATGAACATTCATAAATCTTATGAACTGTTTGAATGTTTACAATATAACAGAGAAGCAATTTCTCAAAAAATTTAGTTTCTAGTGTAATAGATCCAGATAAATATTCAGAGAGGCAATATGTATTTAGATGGCCCACATATACCATTCATAATGGAATTTTTACTAGAATATAAGGTAAAGGCATATTTACTATACATGTGAGAAAAACAAGGTAACTGGTAGTTGTGCAGAAAGTACTCAATTCACAGAAGTCGTTATCTGAAAGATTTTAAACTGACACTTGTATGTGAGCCCAGGTTCAGAAAGTAGCAATTTCACTAAAAAGAAAGCATTGGTGAGCATGATCCCTTCCAGTGCCATCCATGTTGCTGCAAATTGCATGTGTTTATCTTTTTTGAATGCTGAGTAATATTCCATGGTATATATGTACCACATCTTCTTGATCCATGCTCAGCAAAATAAGCCAAAAAGAAAAAGAAAAATACCGGATGGTCTCACTCATAGCAGGAATCTAGAAAACTTAAATAAGGGACCAGGAAAACGAATAACTATAAGAAAGTGAAAATCAAAATCAACAAAAAACTACGAACCAGAGACACTTTTAGGGGGGTGGGGGTGGGAGGGGAGGGATTGGGGTCAGAATGGGGGGGCTGCAATTATATGGGGAATATAAAAATAAAATTTATTATTAAAAAAAAAAAAAACACCTGTACCCCTATGTTTATAGCAGCACTATTTACAATAGGTAAAACCTGGAAACAACCCAAATGCCCAAAAATAGATGACTGGATCAAGACGATGTGGCATATATTCACAATGGAATATTGTTCAGCAATCAAAAAAAGATGAACTCATGCCATTTGCAGCAACGTGGATGGAGCTAGAAGGAATTACACCCAGTGAAATAAGCCAGAAGGAAAAAGAAAAATATCAATGGTTTTACTTATAACAGGAATATAGGGGAACCAAATAAGACATCGGTGTAAAAAAAAAATACTAACAGTACAAAACACAGTGAAGTGAAACAGACAATTATAAACCAGAGATATCCTGCAGGGAAGGAGAAGGGAGAGGGATGAGAGGGAGGGAGGGAGGAGCACAGGGGACTAAGGTGATGGTGCACGGGTGCCTTGGGGAAGGAAATTCTATGGGGACTACACCTGAGGGGGTGGGAGGAAGCAAATACTGTTTAAAAAAATTAAAAAATGATAAATGTTAAAATTGAAAAAATAAAAAAAATAAAATGCAAAAAAAAAAAAAAAGAAAGCATTGGGTTTCTTTTGAGAAACTTAAATATTGTTCCTAGCTCTGCCACTAAGTAACATGTGATCTTAACCTACTTATTTAGCTTTCTAGAACTTTCCCTATATTGCTTATCCATAAAAAGGAGCAAAGGACCTTTTAATCCCCAAGGTCTTGTCTAACATGAAAATTTAAAGAAAAAGGAACCCATAGAAAAGAAACAAAAAATTCATTTGGTACAGACTGACCAGTTACCTTCTAAACTAAGGAAGGAAAGTGATTTCCTACTTTCTAAGAAGTTTTCCAAAACTGTCAGAACACAGAACTTTGTTCCTGAAAATCCTTAATCTACTGCTATATTTGAACAACACTAAAAATAATCTCAACTGTACCTTATCTCATAAATTTTAGCATATATTAGAAGCCACCTCTGGTGTGAAACATACTAGAGTTAATTCAGCAAAGTTTGTGCTTTAGTTTTTAAACAGTGTACATTTGTAGGAAGAGTTTGGTCTTTGAAACCAACCAGATTTGTGTTTAACTCTGCCATACCACTTTCTAATGATGTAAATTGATGCAAGTTCCTTGACCCCTCTAATATGAATTTGCATATCTGGAAAGTGAATTGAATATCTGTTTCAAAAAGATTATAGGGTAAAAAAGAATCATATATGTTACCACTTAATAAATAATTCCTCTTGAGAGAGTTAAAGTTTAATAAATTGCAAATAGTAGACAGTGGCAGTCAGTCCCACTGGAAGAAAGTATGGTGCATTGTCTTGAGATAATTTATCAGCTGAGAGGAAATGAGTGAAAATATGTGGCCGCCCAAGAATTGTTTGTGGGTTAGCAAGGGAGGCCACCCATGATGTCAATTTGATTGCTAACATTTGCTTGTAGTTTCCTTGAGATGTCTATGAAAAGATGTGGAAGCCACTAAAACAGTTTGCTTATAATATTTCTATCAGATCAACACAGTTATCATAGGAACAGTGAGTGTAATATTTTGGGGCCTGATTAAATTTCGCAAAGTCCCTTCGTCCATGCCTAAGAAAACTCAATTTGAAATCAAATCTGTGAAAGGTGCCCGTTAACCTTGCTAATGAACAAATACAGTTTTTGTCACTTGCAAAATGACACTCGATGTGTCTTTAAACTCATTTCAGAGAACAGTTCCACATGAGCTTCATTCTAGCAGAAGAAGTACTTTCTGACTACTGACCTGAAGCAACTTGCCTAGATGTGCATGTTGGTGGCAGATGCCAGCCTGACCCGAGTCCATCCTTGGGGGTTGTTCATAAAAGTGAATTCCTTTGTCCTAGAGACTAATCTTTGTGATTTTAGCATCCCTAGTCATAGCAAGGTCATTCATATCTCTACCTTGTCTGCAAACTCCCCTATAGAGTCCTCTGGTTTCTTTATCTTATCTAGAGAGTGATTCTGTTAGACAAAGAATAATCTCTACCACCATGCTCTTCGTGTTACCACCCAGTTGGTTTTAGTGTGTGATACCCAGTTAGAGCAAATGCTGAACACTAAGTGCTTGTAGGGAAATGCTTTGTTAATCAGAAAATGGAGCCACCATAGATGATGGAAGCATAAGTTCAAATCCTCCATCCCAATAAGGAGGTTTTGAACATTTTATAGGAGTATGTATGTAGTGGAGTTGCGGAAAGGAGTTTAACTAGTTTAAGAAATTGGTGAGGGGATTAAAGAAACAGTCATTTGAGTAACTCCAGCGTGGTTACATCCTGACTACTGAAACACAGGTTACCACATTATTATTTCACAATCTGACTTCCTGTACTGGAAACAGAGGTTTATTTATGCAAGGTGAAATTTTACTTTTTGGGAGGTTGGTTAGTTAGAGAATGGTTAGCTAGAGAGTGCTGCTCCTTGATTCATATGGAGACCTACGTCACTTGCAATATTGAGCACCATCAACCCACATGGAAGCATTTGTGATCACGATGTTTTGTCAATGTTGGAAGGGTTCATTAAGAGAGATTAGGGTACTCGTGACTAAATGTGAGGATCAGAGAAGGTGAAAATAGATGTGGAAAGTATCTCCTGTCATCTAAGCAAACTGCCTGCCTGCCTTCAGGCAGGAATTAGTAGCTGCATGTTACTAATGATAACTCTCTTCTAAAGAAGTGAGATGGGCCTCCCTGGTGGCACAAGGGGTTAAGCACAGCACTGTGAAGCTATCCGCAGCCAGAGAGCTACCCACATGGCGCAGCAGACCTCTCCTGACTTGCCCACTACTCCCCTCAGCAGTGTATTTCAGTCAGTCTGCCTGTTCTATTCCCCACTCTGTCTCTGGTGAATCCTCTCACCCCCCCATACCTCTGGCCTGTACCCCAGTTCTTATGCATAAATAAATAAATCTTTAAAAAAATTAAAATTAAAAAATAAAAAAGTGAGATGATTTTTCCAAGGTCACACATAACATGAAGAAATAGAAAGAAAAGTATGGATCTCTGGTTGTGATAATATAGTTCAGGGCCTCGCTTATTTAAGCTATAAATACTTACTGATTGCAGAGTCCAAAAAGAATGGTCACTATTGCAGAACACAACCAAAAAATACCATTCTTTCCTTTGAGCACCTTACAGCATGTTACAGTTTAAAGACATACTAAGAACAATTTCTAAAATACAAAGTCTTATTTGTTCATTGAATGCTTTAGCTATTTTGTTTTTAAACCTGGAAATCATGTTTAATATTTATGGTATTTATTGTGGTATTTTAATTTTGTATTAATTTCATCCCCTAGTCAATTAAGCCAATCTTTCAGTTGGGGAAAGGAAAACATTAATGAAACACTGCCCTAAGCTTTCGGGTGAGGTCACCACCCACTGTTTTTTGGTTAATATGTTAAATATATAACTTACCATGGTTTAAAACTCAACATGAAGTCTATCTTTAATTAACATACTCTATTCAACAAACATCTACTGAGTACATGTGGGCAAGATCCACGCTTACCTATCACTAAATTTCAAATGCAAAATATCCTTAACAGAAGGTAGTTTATAACCAGTGCCTAAAGGAGATAAAAACAAAGTGCATCAAGAAAGAAAATTCTATTGTCTCCCAAAGGAGTCAGGGAAATATTTATGGAATACTGGCAATTAACCCCTGGTGATGCAAGGGGTTAAGTCTCAGTGCTATGAAGTTGTCTGCAGCCATTGCAGCACAAGTTAGTTCCCCAGAAATGGAGGTGACCTACATGGTGCGGCAGACCTCTCCTGTCTTGCCCGCTGCTCCCCTCAGCAGTGTATTTCAGTAGATCTGTCTGTTTTGCTCCCTACTCTGTCTCTGGTGAATCCTCTCACCTGCCCCCCACCCAATGGCAATTAAGCTGAACCTTAAAGCATGGATAATATTTCATTAGAATGAGAGGAAGCTCCTCCGATGACTAAGGCAGGACAACAGCACACATAGAAAATCAGGGAGCAAGGAGTCAGCTTACTAGAGGAGCAATTAGTAGAACAGTACTAGTGAGAGGTAAAACCAGAAAAGTGTGTGGTAAGGACTTTGACCTTTATAATACGAGTAATGAGGAGTCATTGAAAATCACTTAGCTAAGAAATCACATGATCAGAACTGTACCTTATAAACCACACTCTGCATATATAAGCCAGACAATGGGAGAAAAGATAAAAAGAGGTGAGACAAGTGACTACCACAGTGTGCTAAGAGACAAAAGAGGATAAAACGAAACCAAGGTCAATAAGAAAGGTGGGGAAAAAAAGAGCCTTGAGAATTCTGGTGGAAAGATCAGGTGCTGCATTCATTTTCACATTCATTGGCACAGTCAGCCAACCACTATTCTCTGAACAACTACTAAGTGAGTGGCATTGCATTAAGTGATAAAGATATAATAATGAAAAGAGATATTCTGCTTGTGGCATCTCAGTCTATAATAGAACAAAGATAAATGAATATGTGACAGTGACATGAAAATAAGAGTAGTAAATATGGAGGAATGTTCCAGAAGGGGGAACAGCGTGTGAAAATTTCAAATGTGGGACAGAGTAAGCCTGGTACTTTGAAGGAACTATAAGTAATTCAGCCTACGTGAAGTATTGAGTATGAGATAGCAAGTAAGACGAGATAAGACTGGACATATAATAAGCAGAGGCCAGGTAATGGCCAATGTTATAAACCACAATAAGATTCTTTGCTTAATGTTGAGGCCAGTGGGGAGAGCAAGGGAATGGCATGACTAATTTTCACTTTAGAAAGATCACAAAGAGAACATGAGTTAGTAGAAGTTTAAAAAAAAATAACAAAAAAGGGAGAAGAGTAGAAAGAAGGAAAGTTGGAGATGTTGTAGGAATTATAAAAACCCAAAAGTTTTAACAATTAGGTACTTAGAATTTTTGAAGTGCTGTTTCAACAAATGATTATGGCAGAATTCAGTTCACAAAGGGTTTGAAGAGAAAAGAAAGCAGTTGGTGTCATATCATTTTTTAAGAAGTTAAAAACGAAAAGGAAAAGAAGTGGATTAGATAGTTGTAAAGGAAGCCACAGGATCTAGGAAAAGATTTTCTTTCATTCACTGTGTGTAGAGACATGAAGTTTTTGTCGCAAGAATGGAACCCCAAGGAGACTGGATGCAAAGGAGAATGAAGACACACTAGATTGATCAAGGGAGGAACAATATCAAGATATTCTAAAGACCTGTAGGAAGTACTTCCCAAAAGCATAGATCCTAATCCAGAAAAGCCTTATCATGATTTCCCATACTCATTTTGGAGAAGTTAATACAAAATATTTTTCAGAAAGTTGTATAGACAAATTCATCACATAAAACATTTCTTTAAAAAAAAAAAAAAAACTTGATGATAGTTAAAACCTACAGAACTTTGCACTGCCCAGCTCTCAGTTTTAAAGGAAGGTCTTTTTAGCTAGAAGTATTTAATGTTTTGGGATAATAGAGGAAAAGCCTACAAAAGCCTGCAATTCCTTTACTGGCTGAGTTGTAGAAACTAATTATTGTAAAATATATAAAATAAGCTTATTCTCTGTTTTACAGATGTCATATAAAGGGTACAAAACTGAGTACCACATAAGATAGTAATTATTATTTTTTTGATTAATATTTATTAGGTATCCATCATATACCAAGCTTGGGGGTTAATGCTGGGGATAGAGCAATGAATAACATGGACAGAGTCTTTGTGGAACTTTCATTCTAGTAATTGTGTCATCAAGAAAAATAAGGAGAGTGAGATTGAAGAGGAGTGGAGGAGGATATTTAGATAGCATGGTTGGAAAACAAAGCTGATATTTACATATCATTTTTGTCAGGCTGAGCTGGGACCTGCCTGTAGGTTGACCCCTCAGCCTCGAGGCTCAGCTGTGAATGGCCTCCATGTTTATACCCTCAGCCTCCAGGCTGATCTGAGGCCGGCCTTCAGGTGGAACTCCTCAGCCTGCAGGCGGAGCTGGGACAGGCCTGCAGGTCCACCCCCTAAGCCTGCAGACTGAGCTGGGATGGGCAGGCAGGTCAACCCTCTCAGCCTCCAGGCTCAGCTGTGAATGGCCTCCACATTTATGTCCTCAGCCTCCAGGACAAGATGGGACCGGCCTGCTGGTCGGCCCACGCAGCACACAGGCCAAGCTGGGACCAGCCTGCAGATCGACCCCCTCAGCCTCCAGACAGAACTGGGATCAGCCTGCAGGTCGACCCCCTCAGCCTCCAAGCCGAGCTGGGACCGAAGTGCGGGTTGACCCCTCTACCTCCAGGCAGAGATGTGACCAGGTTGCAGGTTGATCCCCGCAGCCTCCAGGTTTAGCTCTGAATGCCTCCACATTTATACCCTCAGCCTCCAGGTGTAGCTGGGACCGGCCTGCAGGTCTATCCCTTCAGGCTCCAGGCCGAGCTGGGTACAGCCTGCAGGTCAACCCCCTCCGCCTCCAGGATGAGCTGGGACCAGCCTGCAGGTCGACCTCCTCAGCCTCCAGGCTGGGCTGCGGCTGGCCTGCGGGTCGACCTCCTCAGACTCTAGTCTGGGCTGAGGCCATCCTGCAGGTTGACCTCCTCAGCCTCCAGGCTCGATGGGGCCGGCCTGCAGGTGGACCTCCTCAGCCTCCAGGCTGGGCTGGGGATGGCCTGCAGGTGGACCCCTCAGCCTCCATGCTGGGCTGGGGCTGGAGTGCAGGTCGACTTCCTGAGACCCAGGCTTTGCTGGGGTCGGCTTACTGGTT
This sequence comes from Talpa occidentalis, assembly GCF_014898055.3. Lineage (NCBI taxonomy): Eukaryota > Metazoa > Chordata > Mammalia > Eulipotyphla > Talpidae > Talpa > Talpa occidentalis. Next base: position 63,646,308 of record NW_023601433.1, on the reverse strand, counting down.
GACCTCCTCAGCCTCCAGGCTGGGCTTGTGCCTGCCTTCACGTGGAAATCCTCAACCTCTAGGCTGAGTTGGGACCCGCCTGCAGTTCAACCCTATGGGTCTCCAGGGTGAGCTGGGACCAGCCTGCAGGTCGACCCTCTCAGCCTCCAGGCCAAGCTGGGACCAGACCACACGTCGACCCCCTCAATCTCCAGACCAAAATGGACCGGCTGCAGGTAGACCCCTTCAGCCTGCCGGCCCAGCTGGGACCAGGCTGCAGGTGGACCTCCTCAGCCTTCAGGCTGGGTGGGGCCCGACTGCAGGTGACCTCCTCAGCCTCCAGGCTGCTCTGGGGCCGGCCTGCGTGTGGACTCCTCAGCCTCTAGGCTGGGCTGGGGCCGGCCTGCAGGTCAAGCTCCTCAGCCTCCAGGTCGAGCGGGGATCAGCCTGCAGGTCGACCCCGTCAGCCTCCAGGCCGAGGTGCGACCAGCCTGCATGTCGACCCCCTCAGCCTCCAGGCTGAGCTGCAACGACCTTCAGGTTGACCCCGTCAGCCTCCGGGCTCTGCTGTGAATGGCCCCCACGTTTATACCCTCACCCCCCCACCCCCCGAGCCGGGCTATGGTTGGCCTGCAGTTCAACCTCCTCAGACTCCATGCTGGGCTGGGGCCGGGCTGCAGGTTGACCCTGTGAAGCTTTCAGCAGCAACTGCAGCACAAGTTCGATCCCAGGCTAGGGAGCTAACCCACATGGCACAGCAGACCTCTCCTTTCTCACCTGCTGCTCCCCTCAGTGGTGTATTTCAGTCAGTCTGCCTGTTCTGCTCCCCACTCTGTCTCTTGTGAATCCTCTCACAAACAAACACACCCTACACTTCTGGCCTATACCCCAGCTCTTATATGCATAAATAAATAAATCTTTTTTTAAAACCCACTAATGGTTTAATCTAAAAATGGTTCTTAACATTGCAACCATGATTCCTAATGATTCCCAGTCTTAGATTTTGGTGGACAATGGGGTACCCTTGCTGAGTTACTGCTTTCTTACATCTTACAGAAAACAAGAGATGCTTTGTGCCAAAAAAGAACAAGACAGTCAGTTGAGAACGCAGCTGGAGCTCTGGACTCTCTGCCCTGGCTGTCAGGGACCAAATGTCCTTCCTTTGTACTGTCTGTTCTTTTGCCAGGCAAGCACCCAACACTTGAAGTGTTTTGATGGCAGTACACCCATAACTACATTATTTTTTTTCCAAATTATGTTTATTGAGGTAAATTAGGTTTATATCTTTGTATCTGTTTTGGGGGGTTATAGGTTCAAACCTCTACCAATATATACTCCTACATCCTGTCTAGTGCCCTAACAGTCTTCCATTAGACCTCTTCTTCCCTCTACTCCCACCCAAAGACCATATGACCCAGCAATGCCACTCCTAAGCATCTATATACCCAAAGAATACAAAAACACTACCTCAAAGGGATATATGTATTCCTATATTCACTGCACCCCTATTTACAATAGCTAAATTATGCAAATAGCCAGTATGCAAGGACAGAGGAGTGGATCCAAAAAATTTGGAATGTATATATCTATATATGCATGTGTGTGTGTGATGGAATATATATATATATTATATATATAATATATATGATAGAATACTACTCAGCTATAAGAATGATGAACTCCTCCCATTGTATCAACATGGATTAATCTGGATAATAAGAAAATGAGTCAGAATTAGAAAGCTAGGTACTGGATGGTCTCTCTTATATTTAGAATATAGGGAAATAAAACATGGATCAGTCAAAACCAAGCCAATAATAAACTCAAACATCTTACTGCAAACCATCTTAAAGAAGAAGCCCTACAACTTAAGAAAAAATACATCTTAGAACCAATGAAGTACAGTATTTTTTAGATGGTGAGACTGAGAGTTGATGAAATCTATTATCAGGGTATTTTAATGTTATCTGTAAATAAGGAAACTATGTTATTAGTTGAAAATGAGATAACCTTAGGATATGATGAGGTTTGAAGAAAGCCATTCTTCATTCAAAAAAGCCATAGATGGAGATGATAAGAAATAAGAGGGAAAAAATTTCTACTCAATTTGTTTTTTTTTTTTTTCCCTTGATTTTATAAACTACCTTCTACTGAGGCATGCCATCTAAAAATCTTGGGTTGTCTCTAATTCTCTCTTTTCTCTGTCCCCCATACCTTGCCAGTCACCTCCATAATTATGGGTTGTAAATATTTTTCAATTCATTCTCTAGTTTTTTCCCAGCTGTGATTCTTTTCATTAAGTTCCTCATCATTCCTGGTTGTTTAAAGTATAACTTCTTGAGTTAACCAGTCTCCAATATGGTGGCCTCAGGAACCCTGATATCAGATTTTCACCCTCCCATAAATGTTTCTCATTCTCACATAGCATCAGGTTTGGCCACAGTGACACACTGAACATGACAATGGTGATAATATGTTACTTCTATGTGCAGCTCCCTCTTTCTCAGGGATCACTCACTCTGGAGGTAGGATTGCATGTGGAACTCACCCTCTAATCAAGTGTAGATTCTCCTGGCAACTAGCCCCCATGCTTAGATGAGTCCCCCAAAGCCACCTCATTGACATAACAAAAGACACCTTTATTGTTCTCAACACTCAGGAAATTCCAAGACATTGGGGAGATGTGAATCAGAAACTGTAGATGAAGATAAAATATAAAAGAAATATATTTTGGTTATTTGAATGACCAAAAACATATATTTCTATAAGTCACGATATTGCAGGGGGGCATCAGAAGTTGAGTTAGAGAATATTAAGTTTGAAAGCTTCTCAGATAACAAGATGGAGATGCCTAATGGCAGTTGAATATATGAATCTGAAGTTCAGAAAGAAGGGAGACACACATTAATCAGTAAATGTGCACTGACAAGTGAGTATATAAAAAAAAGAAGTGACTAGGTCTATGTGGTCAAGGAGAGGATGATGTTGCTGACAACGCTGCAAAGAGACAAAAAAACATTATTTTCATGTCTTTTTGGGAAGCAAAAACATAGAGTATGAATTCAAGCCCTAAGCCCTAAGCCCTTCTGAATGTTTATGGTAAGAAATTATTAAGAAATTCTTTTATGTTCTCCTCCTTCACCCAGATCCCTGCCCAGAAGGATATGGAAGCATTGTGGGCCAAATTTTTCATTTTCAGACTTCTCTGTTGAGTCCTTTCCACTGCTCTCTGACATCAGATACTGGCTCGAGGGCAGAGGGCAAAGGCTTCTTACGCAGGGCAAACTTAATACTCAGTACCTCTGCATTCTCCTCATTATTGACCTACAAATAATTTGTTTTACTCTCCAACATCTCTACTATGCTTAAAATTTTTGTTTTAGCTGGAATAACTAGCTAACTTTGCTGGAGAGGTTTCTCTAAATAGAAACTGCTACAATGCCCTGGTCAGATTTGCTGTCGATTGGGTATAGGATACAAAAAATTGAAAGGACTCGGGAATGACCCTAAAGGTTTCATATCAGCAAACTCATAGAGTAGCTGTTCACTGAAAGGATGAAGATTAGTGGATAAAAATCTTTATGGTGTGAGTACAGAATCAAGAGTTGAGGTATTATAAAGTAAAAAAGCTGATATTTTGATGAACATTTCATAATTTAGTAATATGCATATAAATCACAAGTTATAGTTTTCTATTTCAAAGTAATAATCTTGGCAAATCTTTCATTTATTCCAATGTTGCTGGCATTTCTAAGTCGTTTTGGGATTCCTTTTTAGAGATTGCTATCAAAACCTATAGAATATTTTTTCCTTAATATCCTTGGTAGCAGTAAATCTCTAGGCTGTGAGCATAAATTTGCTTTTTAGAAACAGCCAAAAAAATTTTTAGTATGGAGCCTGTTGAAAATGGTGGTTGGTCCAAGAAGAGAATGATTCCCTGGGACCTAAAATGAGTATGACAATTTAACAGCTGGTTTTCCTTTGTGATATCTGCGCAACTTGTGCATATTTTAACATTAAGTGATCAATGCTATTTATTGATGATGAGCATCTTTATGGAGTGATCAGTGACCCTATCCAGAGTGAGTCAAAATCACATACCATAACTCTAAATGAGTAATAGCAAGGGGGCAAAAGGATTCCATGGCATTTTCTAATATATCTTGTCCCTTTGTTTATCCACTGGAGCTCTGGCTAACCCTACCGAGGATAGTGCTTGTCAGTAGTACAGACTTTGAATGACAAAGTCTTCGCATAACCTTCAAGCAAAGCTTCAGTCCAAACCTATCACCAGCGGCCCAGGGATTCCCCCAGCAGCAATAAATGTCTCATATTCATTTTTCACTGATAACACTGAGGCTCTGAGTCCAGAAGGAAAATCACATACAACTCTATTACATTTTAAATGCTCCTGATTCCCGTCCTTACTGGCTTCCCTTTAAGGAAAAAAGCAGTTCTTTCTGTCATTTGTTTTTTTGTCCATTTATGTCCTTTTTGTTTCCTTTTCACTTGAAATGTCCTAGGTAATTGTATTGTAAATAATCTTAAGTATTCTTGAATCCACTTTAACATGATTTTCATAAATTTCTTCATCTATAACAAATATATCTGTCTCAGCTTTTGTGACAGGGTTAATAATTTTGAATCATTTTACCACTAAAGTGTGAGGCTGGCAATTATAATAAAATATTTCTGCTTCTCTGTTTGTATGATATGGATTTTAAGAGAAAAACTATGGGTTTTTGCATGACAACAAGTTTCTAATGCAAAAAACAACTAAGGGATATGATGTCTGGCATTTCACACTGCATAAATCACATGTTTATAGACAACTGAGTGATTTGTATTAGACCTAACTAAGTTGTGTTTTCTGTTTTCTCTAAGAAAAATCATAATTCTGAGCTGGATTAAGAAATACCAAATTAAACATACCAAAATGGTCATAATCATATTTAGAAAAGAATGTTTAAAAGAAGCTATAGATTACTAGCTAAAATATTCATAGAATTCACTTATGGTTCATTCTCACAATTCTCTTTTTCTATAATTTTGGGACTCTTGCTGAATAACGTTGAAAACTGAGATGGACTATTTGGCAAAATTCCCCTCCTAACTGGCACAGAGATTCTGACCCAAACAGACTAGATTTTCTCAATGTAAAGCTTTCAGTAATTTGCTTTTTAACTTTAAAAATGTTTCCTGCATTAAGCTGGGAGGACATATTAGTGGAGGTCCCATGTTACCTACCCCCACTTACATGCACCCCCCCTTGGACTAGCTGCTTAGAAAGAAAGTAACATGGAAGGCAGGTGGAATCTGAAAAGAGAGCTTGTGTTCCTATGGCCCAACTTGTGCCAGGTACTGCTGGGAAGGAGACATGAAGGAGACCCATGGAGGAGAAACACACAGGGACACTTGGGAGAGACACATGAGTGAAAGACAGGTGGGGAGGCTGCCAGTGGCAGCCTTTATCCTGAAATGGTATCTCCTTTCATCCCAGTTTTCTGGGACCTGCTCGAGAACCCCTTTCCTATGGGAAGTTTCCTTCCAGGAGGTGTCTTGGACTTGTGGCAAGTCCAGTCCTGAGTGGCCCCTCTTCAGGCCTACCCTGCTGGACTGGGCATTTACCCATGGAATGTTTTATTGGGAAACTCTTATTAGGAAGTTTCTTTTCTTTCTCTGTGCACACTAATTCCATTTCTGTTCCTTATTATCCTTTCCTATATGATCCATCTCAACTTGTGCAGAGTTGGTTCTTTGATAAAAATGAATGATTAATTAATGATTGATTCAAAATAATTATTACATATTCAAAACAAAAGTTCTAGTTAGCATGTGTCTAATTCACTTCCTCTCTTCAAAAAGAAAAACCAGGACATGTAAGTTGAACTTTGTGAGGTCAAAGAAAACAGAAGATATGACTTTGCAAATTCATTTCATAAAATTTTCTGAACATTATTGTTGGATGTTTTCAACTATTTCATCATTCAAGATTAGACATACTAAAAATAAGTATTCAAGGGTGACTTAAGGGTCATCTTAAGGGACCTTGAAAAGTGTTATTCAACTGTTTTACAGAGAAGATACATAATACATTAAACAAAGTAATTTGCAAATCATATTAGGTGAAACCTGTAGAAATTTGGAATTTCAATACAGGAGAATGTCTTTGCTTAGATATCTAACTGAAATATACATAACAATGCAAGCTGTGTATCAATCTAAGCAACTTAAGCAATAGAAGTATTTAAGCACACATAAGCATAGCAAAAATATTCTTAGTCTTTAATTTTATTTTATTTTTTATTTTTTTTTTTTTTTAAGATTTATTTATTTATTTATGCAAGCACTGGATAGTCAGAAGCACTAGGGGAGCAGAGCAGGCAGAAGGACCGAAGTACACAGCTGAGGGGAGCAGCGGGCGGCAGGAGAGGTCTGCGCGCCATGTGGGACCCTCCTCCAGTGGCTGGGGAGCAGCCGGGGATCGAACCGGCACTGCAGAGGCCGCGGGCAGCTTCGCAACCCAGCTCTCAGCCGCTGCGCCACCGGGGAGGCCCTTTAGTCTTTAATTTTAAAGCACTATTTGCCCATTTAATTTTCATAGTTCTTTGTAGCTAAGAAATACAATCCAAAAATCTCAAAAATGGAAAACAATTAGTACTTTCATTCCTATCTTATGCTTGCTTAATTTTGTAGGGTAAATAATTGTTACTTTCCCCCAAAATTTGTCTGACTTCATAATTTTCTTCATGACTAAAAGGAAACAGATGTTGGAACAAATATGTTATGTGGGATTTATTGTCTGCTTGAAGAGGCTACTTCTGGTTCTATTAACTAGAAAGGTTTAGGTTAGTGGTCTTAAAATTCAATCTCAGGCATTGACATAAGGATCCTCCCAGTAGGGAATGAGACCAGCAGTGGATATTTATTATGTTTGAATTTAAAATAACAAGGGACATTTTAACAATAATAATTCTTCCAGCCCATGGCAGGGATTTTTTTTCTAGACCTTTGTGTCTTCTATTTCTTCTAACAATGTTTTATAGTCTTCAGTGTATAGGTCTTTACCAACTTTGTTATTTATTCCTAGGTATTTGATTCTTTTTGATGTGATTGTACATGGAATTATGTTCTTCAGTTTATTCTCTTATAGTTCATTTTTTGTATATAGGAAAGCAAAACTGATTTTTGTATATTTATTTTATTTATTTTAAAGATTTTTTTTTTATTCATTTATTTATACAAGCACTGGGTACAGTCAGAAGCGTGGGAGGGCGAGAGAATTCACTGGAACCAGAGTGGGGAGCAGAGCAGGCAGAAGGACCAAAGCACACCGCTGAGGGGAGCAGGGGGCGGCAGGAGAGGTCTGCGAGCCATGTGGGACCCTCCTCCGGTGGCCGGGGGGCAGCCGGGGATCGAACCAGCACTGCAGAGGCTGCGGGCAGCTTCGCAACCCAGCGCTCAACCACTGCGCCACCGGAGAGGCCCTGTATATTGATTTTAAAACCTGCCAATGCACTGTAATTATTGCTTGCAATAGTGTTTTAGTAGAGTTATTAATGTTTTGTATGTATATTAGCAGTTGTCTGCAAAAAGTGATAGTTATACCTCTTCTTTTCCAATTTGGATTCCTTTTATGTTTTTCTCTTGCTAACTGCTCTAACTAGGACTTCTAGTAATATGTTTTATAGTAGTGGTGAAAATGGACTTACATGTCTTTCAATTTTTCACCATTAAGTATACTAGTTGTGGGTTTGTCATATATGGCCCTTACTGTGTATAGGTTTGTTTCTACTATCCTTATTTTTTGAAAATTTATCATAAATCATTGTTAAATTTTTTCAAATGATTTTTATGCATCTATTGATATACATATTATTTTTATCTTTTTTTAAAGAGTATCTTATTTTATCTTTGGTCTTTTTTTAATAACTGAAGTAATGTTGGTTTACATTGTTGTTTGTATTTGGGAAGTACAGCACCCCCAAAAAATGTTATTACCATAGTAATTATTTAATTATCTATTGTATCTATTGCTGTTGAAGTACCATGTACCTGTCATGGATTAGCTGCACACCTGCATTGTGCTGCCTTCATTCCAAAACCCAGGTTTATGGAGAAGTCACCAACTGGAATATTGACAATCATCAGATAGAGGGAAAGAAGAGAGTATAGCAGTTTCACCCTGAGTCAGAAAGCTTCTGAGAAGAGACATTACCACTTCTGTTCATACGTGATCAGCTAAAACAAATCACACAACCATTCCTTTCTCCAAAGGGTTGGAGAAGTTCTATTCTACCAAGTCTAGAAGTGCAATATATGGTGAAGAGCATTAGTGGCCTTATGGACTCTTTTATTGTCTTATTTCAGTGACAGAGTTCTCAGAGAAGTAGGGTTTTCATTTCTGGCTCAGTTGCTATTTTTTTCTTAGAAGTTATGTTTTACTTAGCTAGGAACTGGAACACATTTATGGTTACACCCTGTTGACCATAATATTATTTTAAAGTAGTGAATATATTATTTACTTATTTTTATTTTATTGATGTAACATTGCATTATAGAATATAAAAATTTCAGTGAATCATTAAAATCAGCATCTGTGTATACTACATTAAATCACCACAAAGAATTCAATTCTATCCTTCACCATAAAGTTGGTTTCCTTCACCTGATTTATCTATCCCTCTATTCCTTCGCTTCTGATAACCCACTAGTTGCTTTATAGCATAAAATTTTGTTGTTGCTTTATTTAATTCATTCATTCATTTGTTTTTTCTATATACCATGTATGAGTGAAAGCATATAGTATATGTATTTCTCCATCTGATTTATTTCACTAGGCATAATACCCCCTAGGTCCATCCATGTTGTTGCAAATGGCAAAATTTCATTCTTTATAGCTTAATAGTATTCCACTGTGTATGTATGTATATATATATTATTTCTTCTTTATCAAATCATTTGCACATATGCATTTAAGTTATTTTCAACTCTTAGCTATTGGAAATAATGCTGCCATAAAATGAGGGTGCAAGCATCTCTTCAGATTACTATTTTTGTATTTTTCAGGCAAATACCCAGAAGCTTCATAACTGGATAATATGGAATTTCTATTTTTTAAGTTTTTGAGGAAGCTTCATACTGTTTTCCATAGTGACCACACTATTACTTTTCCATCAACAGAGTACGAGGGTACCCTGCTCTCCACATCCTCTCCAACACTTGATTCTTGTCTTTTGAATAATAGCCATATTCATATGTGCCAGTTTATATCTCATTGTTGCTTTGATTTATGTTTTCCTAATAATAAGAGATGATAAACATCTTTTCAGATGACTATCTATATGTTGTCTTAGAAGAAGTATCTTTTAAGTTCCTCTGCCCAATTTTTAATTGAGTTGGTTGTTTTTGTTGTTGAATTGTATGACTTCTTTATATATAGATATAGATATAGATATATAAATCCCTTTTCAGACATATGATGTGCAAATACTTGCTTCCATTCAATAATATGTCTTTGTTTTGGTGATAGTTTTGTGTTGTTGTTGTTTTTTTTACTATGCAGAGTAATTTTAGTTTGATATAGTCCCATTTGTTTGTTTACCTTGCTGTTTGAAGTCAAGTCACCAATGTTTTCTACTATGTATGTTGTGATTTCAGGTCTTACATTGAAGTATTTAAAATATTTAAAATTAAATTTTGTGTATACTGTGAGTTAATGATCAAGTTTCATTCTTTACATGTGACTGTCTAGTTTTCCCAAAACTACTTATTGAAATATTTTCTTTGTTCCATTGTATGCTCTTGACTGTTTGTCACAAACTAGTTGTCCATATGTGTGTGAGTTTATTTCTGGGCCTCAGTCCTAATCTATTGATATGTATGTCTTTTTTTATTCTAACAATGTGCTATTTTAATTACTATCATTTTATTATATACTTTGAAGTTAAGGAGTATTCCTCCATTTCTGTTCTTTGCCCCCAGTATTGTTTTTTTCTATTAGGGTCTTTTGTAGTTCTAAATAGATTTTGTGATTTTTATTCTATTTCTGTGAAGAATGCCTTTGGGATTTTGATAGGAATTGCATTGAATTCATGTAATGCCTTAGGTAATATAATTAGTTTAATATTAATTCTTCCAAAATGAACACAGAATATATTTCCATTTCTTTGTGTCTTCTTCTGTTTGTTTCAATTAGAGGTCTTTCACTTTTTGTGGCATAATATTTTGTTATGTCACTGTACCATTATTCATTAAACAATTCCCTACTATTAGACATTTCAGTAGGTGTCAATATTTCAATACTTTAACATAGAATGGTTATAAATATTTTTAATGGGGCAGTTCAAGTTTTTTCTTATTGATTTGACTACTCAATGTTTAGTTACTAAGAGGCTTTTCCAGTCATAAATATTGCAAATTGTTTTTGTGGTTTTCTCTTTGCCTTTCCAATACAATTATGGCATTTTTGAGTAGAGAGGTTTTCAAGAATTTTGATGGGGCAGCCACATCTGAGCAGATGAACATTCCATTTCCATCCTGTGCATCATTTCAATAGGGCAAATGAAATCTGATTATGAACTTTGGGGCCCTAACACCTCATAGCTATCCTTATCTGCTATCATTTCTGTTTGTTTGGTTTTTTTTTAATTGACTCCTTGGATAGTCTGATCTATATCTCTATAGTAATAAATGAAACACATGAGAATAAAACAAACAAGATTTAGTTTTATTAAAGGGAAAAAGAGAATATTAGATTCAAAGGAGAGATAGGTAGAATGGATAACCAATGACAGATGCACTAAGATACAGATCATATTATGTTTCTTTAATTTCTTTCTTATTCTTTAGCCTCTAGCATTCAAGTGTACTTGTTTTTCAGCTCCAAGACACAAACTTCAAAATGTTCATATTTGCTTAGTCAATTTGCTTAGTAAAAAGCACTGCAGAAAGTTTTAAACTGGACTCAATTTACTATCTATAATCCATCAAACACTGAAATAGTATAGAATTAAAGAGATCTGTGGTTTTAAATTTTTACTTGATGCACTTTCATACCATTTTTTTACAAGTGTTTACAATTATTTTTATAAGGGAACCTAGTATGTGATTAAGATATATAGATAGACTTGGGAAACAGTTTTAATTGAAAGCAGTTTCTAAACCATTTTATGTGATACTAAGAAATTTCTAAAGATAAATATGACTTTACAGAATGATGGTGGTTTGAAACGAAGTGAGAGAAATAGTTCTATGTTCCTCTAAATGATATAGTTAGAGGCATTTCAACATCAAATGTAAGATTGACCATAGTTCACATGGCTTCTTTGAAAAGCATTATTTCAACATTACCTTGTGTTCATTCTTTTTCCTATAGAAAAACAGTTGATCCAGAGACTATTCAAGAATTATATTGTAGAATATAATGTAAAAATAGATTTGATATAAAAGAACAAATATCTCAGATGACTTCAGGAATAAAATATTCATCTATTTACAAATCATTGATATTAAAGTCTACTGTTTAGATATTATTGTGAAAGAAATCTAGAAATTATACTTTGATAGGAAAAAAAATCCTCATTGGAAAAGTGGAAACAAACTATGTTTCCATCACAAGATTAGATGAGAAATATTCAGTAGGTGTCTTGAATGTTGTTCAACAGAAAACTTTCCAAATCATCCCATGAATAAGAAAAATCTATAAAAAATATGTTGGGATAAAATAAGTTATCTCCTGAGAACTGATTTATCACTAGATTCAACTTCTCCTGATCTTATGCTGATTATATGATAAAGTTTTATGATGAGGTATAAAAGTGTAGCTTCTACCTCAGTGTTGGGGCTGGGGAAGCCAATGGCAAGGTGACTGCTTAAACTGCTCTATTTTAAATAGTAACACAGAATTATGGCAAAAGGTTGCCAAAGGATAAAAAAACATAAATATTTTAGGACCCTGATTGATGGACATTTTGCAATATTTTGAGAGATTTCAAAATGGGTAATATATTTTCCTCGAGGTGAAAGCTATAACTTAAAGTTAAAATAACTGTGGTCTCAGAAGTAAGTTACGGTAGTTTTAGGTTGAAGCATCTTGAGTAACCATTTCTTTTGTGTGTTCCACCCCTTAATAAAATGTAGAGCACCATCTATCTTAATAGTCATTTATTATTTAGCTTAATTTCACCTACCCTCGGGCCTCTGAAGTCAGAACTGACCATGTATACATGTAATACAGTACCTCACAGACACAGAAGTCACTTATCTAGTAACTTCAGTTATCAAGAAAACAGTAATTATCAGAAAGAAACAAAAATACTTGAACTAATAGATCACATAGAGACCAGGCTTTAAAAAAAAATGTAACCAACAACAAACTTTGTTTAGTGGAATTTTAGCAGGACAACGAGTTTGCCAAGGTGCAGTATGTCATTGTTGAGCTACTGTTTTGACAAAATAGTATATATGTGTGGTTGTATCTGTGAATATGAAAAAGACAAGAAAAAAACAAGGAGATTATATATATATATATGTATATAAAAATGCATGCATACATATATATTTAAAGAAATAAATGCAAGAAAAAAAAAAAGAAAATTGTTAGGGGCCTCCCCGGTGGTGCAGCGGGTTGAGTGCAGAGCTGTGAAGCTGTCCACAGCCTCTGCAGCATGCGTTCAATTCCCAGCCAGCCAGGAAGATACCCACATAGCACAGCAGACCTCTCCTGTCTCAACTGTTGCTCCCCTCAGCAGTGTTTTGGGGTTGTCTGCCTGTTCTCCTCCCTGCTCTGTCTCTGGTGAATTCTCTCACCCTCCTGCACCTCTGGCCTGTGCCTCAGCTCTTGTATGAATAAATAAATCTTTAAAAAAAAAAAGAAAAAGAAAAAGAAAATTGTTAGACTCTTGTTCTCCACACCTTCTGCTTACTTTAGACATAATATTAACTTCTGTATTCATTTGCTTTACCTGTTTATAGCAAATTAGATCCAATAAATTGGAGACATGAAGGCAAGAAATCAATAACAGAAAGAACTGATAACCTATAGTGTGAGCATAAGAAATGAAGCCAAAAGAAGTTAGAATATTAATTCAAAAACCAGGGGGCCTCCATCGTGGTGCATGCAGTTGAGCGCAGCGCTGTGAAGCTGTCCGCAGCCTCTCAGGGCTGGTTTGGTCCCTGCTGGCCTCAGAGCAACTCACATGGCAAGCAGACCTCTCCTGTCTCTCCCGCTGCTCCCCTCAGCAGTATATTTCATCAGCCTGCCTCTTCTGTTCCCTGCTCTGTCTCTGGTGAATCTTCTCACCCTCCCGTGTATCTGGCCTGTTCCCCGGTTCTTGTATAAATAAAATAAATTTTTAATTAATGAATTAATTCAAGAATCACCACCACTACCAATAATAATAGTAATCTGTTGTCATTAGTATGCCACAAATAGCCCTTTATTTTTCCCAAATAGCACTGAAGAATCACTCCGTCACTGCCAAGTGTGCATGCTGATATGAGCAAAGCCGTCTAATTCTTACCCTCCAATGATCATTATAAATGAAATAAACAAAAAATGCAAACTCTGTATCAGTGTTGGAGAATAATGCCATGTGTGACAGAATATTTGAGGAATTTCTCTGCAATATAGTATGAGTGATTCTATATTGAAGTCATCATAGAAGGCTAGTTGAGAAGTCCCTTCCCTTATAAAAGCATCAATTTCCAGCCTCACAAATGTTGGACAATCCAGCTTACATCCTGTTAGCTCAAAGAATTAAAGGTAGCTGTATTTAGAGAAAATTATATTTCTGAAGCTAAATAGAAATTACTAATTTACAAATAAAAATAATTATTGTTTTGATTTTTATTAAAATGTATAGTGAAAATGGATGGGTGAAGAAGATATTACTATGTGGTAAGCACCAATGGCTATCAAATACTATTTTATATATTTTAAGTGCATTACCTATTGTAATCTTTGATCAACTTTGTGAAACAGGAAGTGGGACTTTCAGGTTACATACTGAGTTTCAAACAGCTAGTAAGAATACACAAAACTGATATTAACCAATAAGCAATATAACTAATAAATATTAAATACAAACCACCACTGAGAAAAGTAGATTTCATAAATATTTCTGATTAATGGTTAATATACTTCATATAAAAATAATTCATAAAACTGATAATAGTACTACTATCCAGCATAGAAAATGAAAAGACAGAGATTACTAATAAACATGAGAAAAATGTTTGACTGCAGATATTTAAAAGACTATGATAGCGAGGCAGTGAAACTACCACTCTTAAATTTTGTAATAGAAGTGTGAATTTACACAACCTTTCTGGAAGCAATTTGTTGAGATATCTACCACTTCTTAATTCAGCTATTTTGCTTTATGCTTTATCCTAAGGAGGTAATGTATAATGCAAATTTAAAAAGAAAAAGCATTGTTTTAAAATCATATCCAATACTTACAGAATTTATATACTAAAACTAATATCACTACATTCATTTTAATAAAAAAATTGGAAACAACCAAAATGAATTATTATAACACAGGAATATTTCCATAAATTATTTTAAACCCATTAAATTTAATTATAGGCCATAATTTAAATGGTAATAAATAGATATAATAGCAGGCACTGAAAAATGCTTGTAATAAGAATCTAATAGAATTTGGGATATGACATTTTCCTTGTGTGATATTGTGTCCAAATAAAGCATATATACACATGAAAATAAATAGAATTTAGGTAATAAATTATTTCATTGTATATTTTTCTGGGGTTCTATTCATATTTTTCACAGTGAACAGATGATTTCTATAACAGAAAAATATTTTTAAAGATTTATAGATAATAATTCTATCATTAGAATCCTAAAATGAAGTATTCCATAAATTTGTTATAGGCTTCAACCTGGTTGATTTTACTTTGTTTTCTTTTTCAACAATTCCTGGGTCTCCCTCATGGTACAGAAAGCCTGCCAAACACTGACGTTACCAAGGTGAAAAATGACATGGTCTCTAGTGACATTACACATGACATGACTGAAAGCAGTGTCTACAATGGTGTAGGGGAGAGAAAACCTGGGGTTGGGGCAAACAAGCATTACTGCCTGAGAAACATATCATCCTCCATGGAAAAAGTGTGTCTCCATAGACTTTCACTAGGAAACCTTGCAGGAAGTTTTCTCTAACTTGGGCTCTTCAAGAAAATTTCTACTTAGCTTCCCAGGAATCTTGACATTGGGAAAAGAGAAAATCTCATTAGTAGATATGTGCATCCAGTCATTTAATTAATTGACTTTCTGATGTATATATCTTGTTTAATGTCAGTCCATTATAAATCAAGTCAACTTTGATTTTGCTTATGTAATCCAGATTTTAAACCTGCAAATCCAAAGATATAGTGAAACCAGTAAGCCATCCCACTACTTGAGCCTTGAGTACTGACCCTCTTCTAAATCCCCCAATATAATGATAATTTTTCTTAAAGCGAAGATTTAGCAGGAAGATTCTGATTTAAAAGCTTTTGCTACATTTCCTTAAGAAACAATTCATTTTCTTAAGGAAATCCTAAGAGTACCGCCCCATTTGCATAAAGCAAAAACATTCTTTAGTAAGTCACAAGCTGTGATATTTTTACAAATGACCCAATTACTCCTCTTTTAGAATCTTTAAACATTCACCATTAAAGAATTTCTGCTCACACATACAGACATTTTTTATAATTATGGAGAAAACTCGGGGAAAAAAAGCTGCTAAAAGCAAAAACAAGACTTTGGGCTCACAGCAGAAATAAAGTTACTTAGGATCTACAAGTACTTCTGTGATTTTTTAAGTAGTTTGGGGGGAACTTAAAAGTCTAAAATAGCATTGCAGTCTATCAGAATAAAGCAAGCAGCCTGAAACCTACTGTAAACAAAACTACTTGAGGTGAAGTTTCCAACAGTCTTCTAGCATCACAAATCTTGGTAAGCATCCTGCCATGATTCTATTCACTGTGCAAAGCTGGACTGAATAGTCACGGTTGCCCATAACCATAGACATGGCTTATAGGCACACTCATATTTAAAAAGCCTGTCTGTGGGGAGGCCAAGAATGGTTCTACTGTCTTATTTCTGTCCGAATGGACGTGCATAGGAAAGTTGCATTTTTAGACAGGATCAGGGCAGTGAGAAGTGTTTTTCTCTTTTCCAGTTCATCAGACAGACTTCATTGTAATGTTAGGAAGAAAGGAAAGGGGGGTGACTATTGAGTAAATTGCCTGCCATTTCTTCTTTATATTTGAGTCTGTACACATTGAACAGAGAAAAAGTTGCACAGAGCCACATGTGATAGGAGGCAGAAATTTAGCAAATGCAGAATATAATCATACCCATAATATGACAAAACATGGCTACCTGGACAGCCACATAAGGTAGGGATTCTGTACACAAGATAAAATAAAAACTAATGAGAAAAAATCTGAGTATGTTTAACTGCTTCTTCCAGCAAATTCTCCCCCCAAAAAAGTTTTCATTCATCACAAGACATGTTTATAAGACAGTTTTGTGCACGATAAT
Organism: Talpa occidentalis; assembly: GCF_014898055.3. Lineage (NCBI taxonomy): Eukaryota > Metazoa > Chordata > Mammalia > Eulipotyphla > Talpidae > Talpa > Talpa occidentalis. The sequence goes on along the minus strand of NW_023601433.1, from coordinate 63,629,771 downwards.
CTAAATGGGTGTTATAAACAGAACACTGAGATGCAGACCTAGAAATGGAAAGCCAGTGGTATCTCTGTAAAAAGCACTGTAAATCCAGGGCCTCCCCGGGTGGCGCAGCGATTGAGCGCTGGGCACCAAGGCTGCCCACAGCCTCTGCAGCCGCCGGAGAGGGTCCCACAAAAAAAAAAAAAAAAAAAAAAAAAACCCACCGTAAATCCTGCAGAGAGCACAACTCCTGTCAGTGTCTCTTTGAGCTCTTATTAGTTCTGAGTCTTTGTTAGCTGTTTGGCAGAGCAAGTTTAAGATGGTTTGTCCAGATCATTTTTAGTGGTTAGTAAAGCATTCTACTGGAATCTTTGTTCTTTCTTTCACAGCTCAACACTTAACCATCCCATAACTTTTCTCATCTATTAAATGGGTACAGTAATCCATACATTTCCAGGTTGCAGGCAGTGCTAGATAGAGTGTGTATAATAACCCAGTGCAGTGACTGCTGTAGTAATTTCTCAGTAAATGGAAGCTGTGACTAACAGCATTTCAGCAAGACTTCATCCCCTCCTGCTTTTGCTCTCTAAACATTATATCCTAATTTAACTTAAAAAATGTGTCAAAAGCTGCTAACTCTTCTTTTTGATTGTTGACCTACCTGTAAAATGAGGCTAGCAGGCCAGAGAGCATATTTAAATCAAAGATAAAAATTACATTTGTAAACTGTGTGGAACCATTTAAGAGAAAGACATTTCGAATTGCATCCTTGGTACTTTAGGAGAAATAAAATGCTGCCGTGGGAGTAAAGTTTCTTCTCATTTATGTAATGTGAAATATTCTTTCATAAGATTTAGTGTATTCACAAAGCCTTACTTTATTGCTAGAGATTGTTAAAATAACACACAAATCTGTGGCAGGGATATAAACCTTGACATATGCATTCATGACTTCATAGAGGGATACCTCCCTCCTGAAGAAAACCTGTGAGAAGGTTCAGAAGTCAACACACAAGGGAAATATATAAATTGAAAATAGATGCTTTTCTTCTTCATTTGTTTTACTGTTTCTTATATAAGGACTCAATGATTAGAGAAATTTATTCAGAAACATTTATTTTATTGGCATCTATGTATTGCAAGGCTGGATATCTGTATAAATACCCTTATATGAGTAGTTAGTAAAAACTGAGAGTTATAATAATGAAAAAAACTCAGCAACAAAATTATTTTATAGTCAAAAATCTTAGAATGTCAAATAGATGATCGTCTGTATTTATGATGCACAGAAGTATTTGAACCCTTCAAAAGACACTCGGTAATTTAGTTTCATAAAAACCATTTCAAACATATTCAGAAGTCTTTCTAAAAATTAATTTTAAAATATGAAGAAATAAAATTGATATATTAAAAGATCTGGGGACTTGGAAATCAGAAGACAAAGTCTGTGTTTGATACTGTTTAAATGAAATTTAGAGACAGCTAAAGGGAATTTTCCACCTTATCTAACTGAAATGAGAGGACAAAAGGGTGGATAGTCCAGACTACAAGCAGTGACCTATAAGATTAAAAAGAAGTCTCTTTGTCGCAATTTTATCATCACTTGTAAGTGATAAAGTGCCAAAAGACAGGCTTCTGGCAGTAGCAATACATTTTCTTTGAGGCAGTAAAATCATCAACAAGGTGTCTGTATATGTGTAACCCTGCTTGAATATGAAAGCAATTTTCCAAAGCCCTGTAGCTTAATTCTATTGTTTTCGTCAAGAACGAATATTCTAGATCACAATTTTCAGTGACTGATTGTAATGGATACTGCCTGAAAAATGGATGAGGAAGCTCCCCAACTGATTGCTGGACTAGAGTCCAATACTATTAGCAGCAATATTTACATTTATCTAAAAAGAGATTAAATGCTAAATGGACTCCTATACGTTTGTCTGCAAGGCATCCTTGCCTGCGTTTTCTATTAGAGAAAAGGCAAAATTCAAGTAAAACAAGAAGAAAATCTCAATAAAACAAATCTAAATAAAAGTTTAAGTGGACATTACACAGTAATACAAACATAATATATACATTAGACTAAAACATTGATTTTAATATTCCATTATTTAAAAATAACCACAAAAGAGGAAACACCATTTAATTACATCACTTTCAACAGTGGCTAAGTTTTTAAGTCTAAGGCAAATTCAAAGTTGGAAAAGATTAACATATCACCTTTGAATATCTAATGCAGTAATGACCCAAAAGCAATTTTAATTATTCGGATTCTAAACCATTTTTATGCATTGTTTTATGGCCAATAATTATTTGTGTAGGAAGGAATGTTGGTTAGAAAAGGGTAATAACTTTTATGTGTGAAGAAGCAAGCAATTTGTCATGGGTCAAAATTAATTGTTCTCTGCTCTTTTGTACTACTTCGTGTGATTGCATAAAATCATGTTTTCTTATCTTTGGAAGGTTGTTTTTCTGGTTTGGTTTTGTTTTGCTGGTATTGCCACAGGGGGTGTACATAAATGATGATCTCAAATCAAAGCTTGATGATGCTCATTTTATGACATGCATAAGTGTGTGTGCTTAAGAAATTGGCAGGGATACTTGAGTGGTTGTTTTAGAGATACACAGAGGACAGCAAATGCCAGAGAAGTTTAAAAGATTATAGTACACAGGGGAAAAGAAGTAGCGGACTATTGATGGCCTGACAACTGTAACTCAAATATGTTGGTAGATGCAGGGAAGAAGCAAAGAGTAGCATAGAATTATCAGAAAATAATGTTTCGATAAACTGGGTTTTTAGAGCAATTATAAGGAAGACCTTCATATTTCACCCTTAACTTTGAAGGTGTTTCTAATATAGAATGTTTTGTTTCATTAATTAGTATAGTTTCATATTCCATTTCTCTATGATGATTTAAGGTCTTGCAAAAGTTCATTCTGCACATCAATTATCACTGTAAGCTATAAGTGTAGAAGCAAAAAGTGGAGAAGATTAGATTTAATGTGCATAGATGTACAGCACCCTTAAGGAGGTGATTACGAGTAAACCCCTTCTGTTATCTTACTTCTTGGAGATTTGTTTTCCTATTGTTTAAAATAGTACTGTGAAAAGATTCTTGTTCTTTGACTATTACTATCCTTTGAGGCTTAGTTATTAGAAAAACATGATTCAGAGAAATAGATACTGACCACATATTTGAAGATTCTTGGTTACATAAGTAACAGACCACAATGGTAGTGCTAAAACAATAGTCATGCTTTTTTCTCAAGACACTGTCTGAAAAACATCATGTGATCTCAATTCCTAGAAATCTTTTAGTGATTAAGCAATAGCCTATCTGGAATATTTTAGCAATAAATGGTCCCAGAAAGAGTAAGATAGTGCATGGGCACCTATAATGTGTATTCATACAGCTTTATTAGCCTACACCTCATATTTAAATATGAAGAATTTTTTTGAAGATTTATTTATTTATGCATACAAGAACAGGGGTCTAGGCTAGAGGTATGGGGGGGTCAGGGTAGGGGTGAGAGGGTTCACCAGAGACAGTGGGGAGCAGAACAGGCAGATCTCCTGAGATACACCACGGAGGCGAGCAGTGGGCGAGACAGGAGAGGTCTGCTGCACCATGTGGGTCAACTCCCTGGCTGGGGATCAAACTTAGGTTGCGGTGGCTGCTAATAGCCTCACAGCACTGAGACTTTAACCCCTGTGCCACCAGGGAGGCCCTATACATGAAGAACCTAAATACCTTTCTGCTTGGGAAAAAAATTTCCTAAATTTTCCATTCTTCCCACTATCCTCATACCAATTCCTCATAACCACTCAGACTCTTTTTAATTACCCATTTTTGGCAAGAGTGATTTCTCCACATTAAAATGTGGCGCCAACTTGAAAACTGTAAGTCATCTTGCTTATCCTCTTCATTTTATAGTAAAAAGAAATGAATTAGGCAGAAAAAAAAAAATGAAGCCCATGCAAATAACTCCTTGTATAGCTAGAAGCAGGATCTTAATCTTTTTTTCTGCTTAGTACATGAGCCCTTCATTTTTAATAAGGAGTTTCTGATAATATTTTACACAAAAGCTGTGAAAGTTTCCCTGTATTATCTGAAATATGCTCTTTCATATTATGGCTTTTTTTATCCTCCCACCCATGTATCCCCCACCTCATGAATGAGGTTTTATAGCCTAGATTCAAATATATCAGTAAAAGATTTGTTTCTATAAGGCTATAATTTAGACCACACTCTAGAAGGTGAATGTGTCCCTTTAAGGAAAAATGTTATTCCTAGTGCAGAAAATGAGTTAGATCTTTAAACTTGGGTGAGAAAGGGTTTACTTATCTCTGGTTTGTATATACTTATGTAAAACTGCTAGTTAGTATTTATTCTTGCTTATTCAAAACAAAATGTAGGGGGCCTCCCTGGTGGCTCAGTGGTTGAGCGCTGGGTTGCGAAGCTGCCCGCAGCCTCTGCAGCACCGGTTCAATCCCCGGCTGCTCCGCGATAATAAATAAATAAATAAATAAATGTAATTTTCATTGAATTTTGATTTGGTTTTATACACAAGTCCTTATAATTTGAGAAATAGTGTACTTATTACAAGATAATCTGTGTTAATAAATCATGTCAACAAATATATATGACTTTTTTTTTAATCTGGCAGTTGCTAGGAAAGATATTGTTGAGTAAACTTTCCAGAATTCCAAGCCTGAAATATTTCATCTAGTATTATTAAGAAACCTGGCATTACAGGAAAGAGAAGATTTTCTCTATAACATTATAGCCTAGATTTATATTTATTTGCTTAACTAAGGAGCCACTTGATGACTGCTGCTAATGTCCATATGAAAAAGATGTTTTCAAAGGCTCACTATTTCTATTTTAAAGATCAGATAACCATGTGATGATATGGTTATACAAATAAAAGTAACTTTGGGGAAGGAGTATTTCTGCAAAACTCATGTAAGGACATCAGAAAATATGCTTCTCCATAAAACCAGTGAGAACACTGGCAAACATGCAAAATTCAACTTTTCTCAGGACTCTGAAAATTAACCAAAGGCTCTCAATGACCCAAGGAGCATTTACTCACGAAAAAACAACTGACTCTCAGGATGGCTAGTGAGCCTTATGGCATTTAATTTCCTTTCCTCAGCTCCCTCTCCCTATTTTTAAAATCACCTCAAAGCCTTGCAACTATACTTACTGAGAAAACAAGCAGCCCAACAGCCAGTTAAGGAAGCCAAATAGGTGTGTAATGCCCCAAAAATTCCATACCCAGACAATTGTCACTGTTTTACCTGTTTGGTGGCTTCCTGAATAGGGGAAAGGAAACTAAATGGCTTTTTTTTTTTTTTTAATGTAAAGGCAAAACCATACAGATAGAAAGTAGCTGGTAGTGGTCAAGGGTGAGAGTGGAGAGAGGAGAGTGACTGCCAGTACTATGGAGTTTCTTTTTGGACTGATGTGAATGTTCTAAAACCAGTCGTGATAGTGTGTGACTCTGAATGTACTAAAAACACTGAATTGTGCACTGTGTACTGTGAAATGTACTGTGAAATGGCTAATATTATTGTATATGAATTATATTTCAATAAAGTTATTTTTAGGAAACTATCTTTAAAAAGTTTTAATTGTCTGGTTTTGCTTATAAGCCAGAGCCATCCTGCAGGGGAGGAGGAGGGAGAGGGATCAGAGGGAGGGAGGGAGGAGCACAGGGGACTGTGGTGATGTGATGCACGGGTGCATTGGTGAAGGAAATTCTATGGGGACTACACCTGACGGGGTGGGGAGAAGCAAATATTGTTTAAAAATGAACAATGATGTAAAAAAATGAAAAAAAAAACTTAAAAAATTAAACTAAGGGTGGTGCAGGTGGTTGAGCGCAGTGCTATGAAGCTATCGGCAGCCTCTGCAGCGCAGGTTCCAGCGTTGCCTGCCTGGGAGCAACCCACATGGCGCGGCAGACCTCTCCTGGCTTGCCTGCTGCTCCCCTCAGCAGTGTATCTCAGTCAGTCTGCCTGTTCTGTTCCCCACTCTGTCTCTGGTGAATCCTCTTACCCTCCTGCACATCTGGCCTGTACCCCAGTTCTTATATGCATGACTAAATAAAAATCTAAAAAAAAAAAATTTTAAAAAATCAGGTCAAAAATTATACTCCAAACCTAGGACCTAAATGAAAATAAGATAAAAATTAATTTGGCAGTGGGAAATTTCCAGTGTTAATAAAAGACATGAATCACACAAAGAAATAAAATGAAGTAAAAATTGAACACACCACATAATATAGACATAGAAAATCCTAAGAACTTCACCAGAAAAGCTCTTAGAACTAACAAATGAATTTAGCAAGTTTGCAAAATATGACATTAATCTTATGTGAATTTTTGTGAAATCTCATGTGACTATCAGAGGCTATGAGATGATGATAGGACATAGCTCTGGGTGGCTATTGAAAATCTAGCTGTAAAAGGATAAATCAGCCCATTTCAAAATCTAACTCATGACCGCTGTTCTAAGAATCAGTGGTCTTACCTTTCCTTCTGCCCTATTGTGATTCTCTTACTTGGCATTATCATGGAGTGAGCATATTCAGAACTACCAATAATTTCTCTGTAAAAGTCCAGGACTTGAAAAGCTAAGCACAGTGGATTAGAAGCATGGAGCTTTCACTACCCTCCAGTGTGCAGTTCACCTGACAGATTACCATAACAAATTGGACACATTTTCAAATCCAGTCAGCCTTTTTTTAATGGCATATAGCCATAAAATTAGAGTCTACCTAAAATACCTTTTTGTATTTAATTTCTTTATATCTAATATGCCATTATTTATGTACATATATATTAATGTAGCATGATTATGTATGTTTAGGTATAAATATATAAATATTTAAATGTAAATATGTATTAATTATATGCATGATTTTACATTAATGCACAAACATGATCATACACATGCTTATTCAAGAATAAATTGATTTATTTTTCCACTTGTTTCCTCTTTTAATGCATCCCTATTCATTGACATCAAATACCCTCCCCCCAAAGAATCCATTTAAAAATCTAATACTATTCATATTTTTTTTCCTTTGTGCCTACTATCCCACATAGTTATGCATGGTCACACATTGGAGATTACCATTTTTAAAAATGAAGTCATAGTACACACATTCCCTACATCTTGACTTTCATTCTAAAATACCTTGTGGAAATTCTTTCAACTCATCTGATATGACTTTAATTCATTCTTTTAAAGCTATGTAATAGTACGAATTGTCCAAGCTGTGGCTGCACTACAACATATTCAGCCATTACCTCGCTCATTTTGGTTTCCACTTTTTTGCTACTATGGAAAATGTTGCAGAAAACAACTTTAATTTTTTCAAATGCATGTCCTATGTATGATCATATTTCAAAGGTATAAATTCCCAAGAGTACACATATACACATATAAAAATGCTAATGAAAGTTGCTAGAAAGACTGTAACAGTATATATTTCTACCTCAATCTATATGTATACTTTCCCATGACCCTACCTATAATAGGAATTTTAGTTCTTCTTTTTTATTTTCGCCATGTATTTGTTATTTATTGAGTTAATGAGGATTCTATCATAAATTTAAAAGAAAGCTACCAGACTGCTTAAGCAAATGGAATAAATTTGTTCACAAGTTATGCAATAGTATCAAGACTTAATTTCTCCCTCTTTATCCAACCTCCCTGTTGACCTCAATCTCAAATTGACTGCCTGCCACCTTCTGATCACAAGATGCTAACACTGGAGCTACATTTTTCTAGTTTGATCTCCAGCAAGAAAGAGGCATGGTCTCATCTTAGCATTCCAGCAATAGCTCTAAGGTTCACTCCTACAGGATCACAATATGCTTCTTGGCTCATATCTCTGTGTAGTTGGCAGAATGAGATTCCTTGATTAGCTTGGGTCTGGGTCACATGCTTTACCCCAGGACTAGAGGTTGAGCCTCAACTATACTGAGACAGGAGAAGGAACATCCCCCCCCCAAATATCAGGGTGGTTGCCAAAAAGAAGAGAGAATAAAAACAATAAATGTTGACTACATCTTAATATGTGAAAAACTATATCACAACTGTTACAAAAGGATGTTTTTACCCCTTTGAACTAGACAATTGGTTCAACAAAACTAAGTAACTTGAAATTTATTATCCTAACCCAAATGTTTGCAGCATAACCATTTGTAACTTATAAAATAATTGTATACTAAGTTAGTAAAAGAAATAACATATGTAATATATTGATCTGAAAAAATAAACAGCTTGAAAAGCCAAACTTACTTCTAATTTCAACCTTCTGTTGTGAATTTTGCTAAAGTATATCTTAAATGATAATTATATCCTCTTGTGTGTTCTTATTACTTCAGAGTAATCACTAATCATCTATTTTGTTAGTCCAATATAATTTGGGTCTATGAAAGATAATAGGGCTAATGACTTTTAATCATCTTTTCTATTTTTTAATTAAATTGCATTATTTTATTGAAATAATACTGATTTACAACACTATAATTTGGGGGATAGGTTCACCATGTGGGTATGGGTATACTCTTCAGATGTAGTTACCACATTTTACCCATAATCTTATAGTCCACCGGACCCCTACACTCCTTTTCTTATCCTTCCCCCAACACACACATAGCCTCTCTGGTAGCCTCCATTATAACATCAGATTTCTAGGGTTTATTCTGATCTTGTTTTGTCTATTTTATTGCTTTCTTTCTTTATATTCTACATATGAGTAAAATCTTCTAGTATTTGTTTTTCTGTTTTTCAGTTCCATCCACTTGGTCACAAATAACAAGATTTCTTTTTTTTTTTTTTAGTTGTATAGTATTTCATAATGTATATATGTATACCAGATCTTCTTAATATACTCATCTGTAGCTGGGCACTTAGGTTGTTTCTGTACCTTAAGCATTATAAATAGTGCTGCTATGAACATAGGAGTGCATATGTCCCTCAGATTTAGTGCTTTTGTATTCTTTATATAGACATGTAGGTGTCAAATTGCTAGATAACATAGTAGGTCTGTTTTTAATATTTTGGTAAAATTCCATACTGTTTTCCATAGTGCTGGACCAGCCTACATTCCCAACAGCAGTCCATGAGGGTTTCCCTTTGTACACATCCTCATCAATTCCTACTATTCTATCTTTCTTTTTTTTTCACATTTTTATATTTTTTTAAATTATTTTTTTTATTTTTATATTCCCCATACAATTGCAACCCCCTGATTTTGACCCTGATCTCTCCTTATCTTTCTAATATGGGCCATTCTCATAGTTGCGAGATTGTATCTCATTGTGGTTCCAATTTGCATTTCCTTGATGATAAATGATGAGGAGCCTTTTTTTCATGAGCTTGTTGGTCATCCATATGTCTTTGGAGAAGTGCCTGTTTGTTTCTCTGCCCATTTTAATTTATTTATTTATGGGTTTTGTTGTTGTTGTTGATTTGTGTGAGTTCTTTGTAACTATTGAATATTTTAGCCCCTCACTGGATGTATGATGTTCAAATATTTTTCTCACTTGGTAGGGTTTCTTATTTTAATGATAGTTTCTTTTACTGTGCAGTAGTTTTTTAGTTTGATGGTGCCCCATTTGTTTATCTTTGCTTTTGTTTCCCTAGCCATTGGAGTCAAGTTCCCCAAAATGTCACTAAGACCAATGTCATGGGGTGTTTTGTGCATGTTTTCTCCCATAGGTTTTGTTTTGCAAGTCTTACATCCAAGTCTGTAATCCATTTTTAGTTTATTATTGTGTGTAATGAGAGCAGTTTCACTCTTTCACAGATGATTATAGTTTTCCCAGTATCATTTGATAATGAGATTTTCCCTTCTCCATTGTATACTCTTGGCTTCTTTGTCATAGACTACTTACTGTCCACATAAATATGGATTTATACATGGACTCTCAATTCTAGTCTATTGATCTGTGTGTCTATTTTTATTCCATGTCCATAATGTTTTAATTACTATGGCTCTATAATATAGTTTGATGTCTGGGAATGGTACCTTCATTATTCTTTTTTGTCAGAATTGCTTTGAATCTGGTCTTTTTGTGATTCCATATAGATTTATTAAACTTATTTATCTTTCTTCATTTTCCCGTTTTTTGCCATATCCCATACCCATCTCTAGATTTTTCCAACTCTCCCATTCTTGAACACTTACATTTATAATATGTAAGTTGTCTGAAAAATGAGAGATAATTGTCTTTAAAAAAGTTCATCCATTATGAAAGTAGACCAGCTTTAGTACAAATGTTCTGGGTTAGGCTAAGTCAGTCTTAATTACAATGTGTATGAGTACCTAGAGTCCCATTTATTTATTGAATACACAAAATTATTTATCTCCTAATTATGTAGTCTTATGCAATGCACTAAGCTTCTCTGTACCTTACGACCCCAATCTGTCAAATGGCAATAATAACAGTATCTACTTCAGAGGGCTGTTGTGAATATTAAGTATGATGTGTAAAGCTCAGCAAGGTTCCTGGTATATAATGTGTTCAATTAGTCATAGTTGGTATTATTTGTTCACTTTTTTCCTCACTAGATGGGGACATAGTGCTTGGTACATGAAAGATTATACATAAATATTGAATAAATTACTAGAAACTATAAGGTACTCTTCTTCTATGTTCACAGACATGTAAATGCATATTTATACGATCTCAGATAGGAAGTGCTAGTATTATTTATTGACAGAATAGGAATGAACAGGATAAAATGCAATGAAACTATATGCCTGAATTTATAACAAAGCTATCATAATCCCTGAAAACTGTGCTGAGAAATCCTTTAACTGGAATTATGTTTTCCTGTTTCTTTTTAAGACTACTCATTTTCCTGATCAAAAGTTTCCTTACAGCAACATCTTTTATAGAGAGACCGTAATATTCAAAATGATAAAGCAATTAAGAGAGAAAGAATGTTTAACAGTTTGCATAAAAAAAATAGCAATTTTTCTTTTTTAAGAGGTTTTTTATTCGGATTCTGATCTGAGAGCTATTCAGATTTTAAATAACATTGTTTAGTGCTGCCTGGGAATTCCTTCCAGAACACTCTGACCCTGAGATGTCTTTGGGATATCTCCATTACATTGTATACTGTACTTTCTTCTCCCATCGCTAAACTCCCTCTGGTCCTCAAAAGATTTAGGCTTTATTTAAAAAATCAAACAGAAAGAAAATCAAGATTATATAAAGATGTTAAGAAGCAAAGCTCTGTCTTCTTCTTTCAATCCTCTTATTAATACCCATGTCATGACTCTTGTCAAGAAAAAGGTTTAGTGTCACTGTCCTCAATCAGTGTTCTTTCATTCACTTTCATTAGGACCCATGTTTTCCTGACAAAGGATAACAAATGGACACTGTTGGTCCCTAATGTGCTTTTGACTACAGATCCTGCTCCATTTCTCTGTGAAGCAATTGCAATTATTTGTCATTTTAATATGACTTGGCAAGGAGGTCTGAAAAACATGGCTATTATTCATCAATATGTATATTTTGTACTTATATTAATATTAGAATATCATTATTACTTGTCTCACATTGTATGAGCAGACAAAATTACACTATGTAAAAAATGCATTAAATTCTCTTCAGCTGCATTCATACAGCAAAGTAAAGGTAATTTAAGAGCTTGCACCATTTATATGCTAAATACTGCCATTTATTATTATTAGTGGAGAAATACTTTTACCTTGCACTAATGAAAAATATATCAATATGTTTCCAGTGTTAATTGGAAATAATATAGCTAATACTAACACTCAAACCTTTTAAAATTTATCCATCCTTTCACATCCTAAAATGTTCTGGTTTCTAATTTTTCAACCATGTTAGCATAATGTAATTTTGATATTGGAGTATAATTCTTTAGTTTTAAATTCTTTCATAGGCTTTTCCACGTAAGATTAGTTTTGAAACCTTAGAAATTTAAGAACTAGCTTTGTAAATAACTACTAATAATTTATCAACCAACATTCTCTCAATGGATATAGTTAATATCATATCATAATTGTGATGAAGCAAGTTAAATCCCTATCCAATTCTGAGTAGTTTTAAATTACATCTATAATTTCATCAGTCCTTTTTCCTAATCCCAAGATAAAGCTAAATAAAAAACAACTTTTAATTGGTATATGCTGAGCAAAGGGAATGAAAGAGCAGGTTTCCTAGAAGCTATTTCTCTGAATCAAAGGACACACAACATTTAGGACCAGAGAAAGGCCAATCAAATAAGTTTTTTAAATTTATCATGAACAAGATAGCTCAAAGTAAAAGTAAACTTTCCCCCATTTAACTAAGTGCCTTAGAGAAGGCCAGGTACATTCAGATCACAAAGCTTAGAAAATAGGGATCAGACAATTAACTCTCAGGAGAAAAGGAAAGCAAGGGGCAAAATCAAGATAAAACATTATGCATGTGGGCCTCCCTGGTGGTGCAAGGGGTTAAGACAAAGCCTGCAAAGCTGCCCACAGCCTCTGCAGCAGGATTTTGATCCCTGGCCAGCCAGGGAGCAACCCACATAGCGCAGCAGACCACTTCTGACTCGCCTGCTGCTCCCCTCAGCAGTGTACTTCCATCGATCTGCCTGTTCTGTTCCCAGCTCTACCTCTGGTGAATCCTCTTACCCCCCACGCCTCTGACCTGTACCCCAGCTCTTGTATGCATAAATAAATAAATAAATAACATTATGCATGTTTGTATGGGTAGGTAAGACGTGGTCGGATGGTAAAAGGAGGAAAGTAGGAGCATTTTAAAATGCATTACCAAACTTCCAGTTGTAAGTGTAATGAAATAAAGGGAATTATAGAAAAATATGAATATTCGAGGATATTCATCCCATTATTATTTATAAAATTGATTAAATAAAATATGGCTTATTTATAAAATGAATCATCTAAAATTATCTTTAAAGGCTATAGTATGAAAACACTTAAAATCATATTTTAGAAGTATATATTGAAATGTGGGGATGTAAAATGATATCAAGTAAAAATCGATTTTTTAACACAAGTACATGTATAAAACAATATACATACATACATATATGAAACAGTATGCTATGAAATATTTATGAAGTGACAAGATTATGAGTCATTTTAGTTTTCTTTCTTGTATACTTTGCATTTTACCCAGATTTTTCTGCAATGAATATAGTACTTTGTCAGAAAAAAAGTGACTTGAAAAGCATGCTAAAATATTACGTAGAATGTTATTTTTTATGTGTAAAATTTAAAACTTTTATTTCTACAACTCAATGCTGGATTAAATTATGGGTTTATGTTGAATTTATTAGGAGGCCTAATTCTGTGCTAAATAAACTTTTGGCCCTACTTAGTGTTATTTTAAATATTGACACTTAATACTTTTGAAAGTATTAATATGAAAGGATGGGCATTGTAAGAGGTATAATAAAACCTTGTTTCTATCCTAAAGAAATCAATGGAACCCTTAAAAAATATAAAAACAATAACCATTTTAAGGTAAACATTAATGTAACTAAATTTTTAAAAATCAGACCACTCAGTGACAATTTTACCCATTGTCAAATCTGAAACACAGATGAATTTTCAAAATTATGAAAAATAATATAAATTTTTACCCATACTGAAATGTAGGGGTGAGAACAAAGGGGCAAGGAAGCAAAATGGAATGTGGTGATGGGTAATTTGGTGGTGGACACAATACAAGGGTGATAGCTGAGGGAGGGCACCGAATACTTCCAAAATACTAACAATAATATAGCCAGTGTTACCACAGTTTAAAATAATTAACTAAAGAAAAAATTTTACCTGTCCTGAAGTAGGTAAGTCCATAGAGACAGAACATGGATTAGTGATTTCCTAGGACTGAGGGTGATGCCAGGATTAGGGGTAATAGCTCATTAAGTGTGGAGGATCTTTTGGGGGTGATGAAAATGTTCTAAAATTGATTGTGGCAATGGTTGTATAGCTCTGTGAATATACTTTAAGCAGCTAATCATCCACTTTAAGTGGCTAAATTGTATGACAGGTGAATGGCATCTCAAAGAATGTTGTCTCTGTTCCTTGAGTATGGTTTGGACCTCTGGCTACTTCTAGCCAGAGGCCATATTCTGTCAACAGAATATGGCAACAGCGATGGTATCACTCTCATGAATGTATTATACAGAAGTCCATCTTGCTAGCAAATTCATTTCGAAGCCCCACTCTTTCTGACTAGATTTGCAAAAGTTAAGGATCCATGTTGGAAAGTCCACTTGGCAGAGTTGTAGGTGACCTCTGCATCTGTAAGCAGCCTCCAGCTCACAGCCAGTTCAAGTCCTTAGTTCTACAACCAAAAAAAAAAAAAAAAATGAATGTTTTCAATCACCTGAGTGACCTTGGAAAAGGCTCTTCCTCAGTCAAGTCTCCAAGTGAGAATGCATTTCCTCCAACATCTGGATACAGTGTTATGAGATGCTAGGTACTGGACTCAGTGACGTCAGTCCCAGGCAGCTGTCTCAAAGAACCCCCAAAATAAGTGTGTGTTATTTTATTTTATTTTTTTTTAAGATTTATTTATTTATTTATACAAGCACTGGGTACAGTCAGAAGCACGGGAGGGTGAGAGAATTCACCAGAGCCAGAGCAAGTAGCAGAACAGGCAGAAGGACTGAAGTACACTGCTGAGGGGAGCAGCAGGCGGCAGGAGAGGTCTGCGCGCCATGCAGGACTCTCCTCTGGTGGCCGGGGAGCAGCCAGGAATCGAACCAGCGCTGCAGAGGCTGCGGGCCGCTTCGCAACCCAGCGCTCAACCGCTGCGCCACCGGGGAGGCCCAAATGTGTGTTATTTTAAACTGCTTCATATGTGGTAATGTGCTATGCAGCAAGAAAAAGAAGAAACTTACATTACTATGTTATTCTCTCATGGAATGTACTATTTGAAGCTCTTCAGATACCTTCTATATTCCTCTGACTTCCCAATTTTACTGAAGCTCCTACTCAGGTCACAGTTTGGGGACTGTAGAGTCAGTTCATTGCCAAGAGTGTTTATATTGGCACAGAAGTTGCTACAGCTTGAGCATCTAACAAGACTAGACACATTTCTTCAGCTCCTCTGAAGAGATGAAATTATGGTTATATCTCTGGCCAAGAAAATAATTTCCCACCTGTACATAATAAAAACTGGGCTTATACATCCAACTAAATGATATTAGGGCATAACCCAGTGTAAATAAACTTAATAAAATAAATATATAATATGGGAGAGAAATCAGGGAGTGATTTTGAGTTGTGCATATTTGCCTTTTCCTCATTTAAATGACTTAGCAACTTCTTAAAAAGATCTGTCAAAATATTATTGAAAGATTTTTTAGCTTTATCACATGGCTCACATTTGAAAGGTACTCATTTTTAAGAGGTCAAAGGTCCTTAGCAGTACAAAGGAGTTTTTAATTACACTTTTATTTATTTTACTTAATTTTTAAAGTTCAATACCATAAAAGTATTTTACCACCTAAATGTCCTTTTCTTCTCTTTAATGCAATGCAAAATAATCTTACCTTAGTTTTACTGAAATTGTTCTACATTCTTATTGAAGCTCTTCAAATCCCAACTATCTTTTGGTTTTTTAAAATATATTATTAAAGACTTAACACAAGGAATGTCCAACAAACTATAATGTAATGTGAAATGGGATCCTGGAACAGAGAAAGCATGTAACGTAAACACTAAGGAAATCTGAATAAAATATGTACTTTAATTAATAGTAATGTATAACTAATATTTCGTTCATTGTAAAGAGTGAAACATATTTACATGTATGGAAATAACAAGGGAAATTGGGTATGGGGTATATGGGAACTGTATTATTTTTGCAGTTCTTCCATAAATCTATAACTATTCTAAAATAAAAATTTATTTTAGGGCCTCCCAGATGGCATAGGGGTTAAGTCTCAGCACTATCACCACTGCAGCCTGAGTTCGATCCCTGGCCAGGGAGCTAACCCACATGGCATGGCAGACCACTCCTGTCTCTCCTGCTGCTCCCTTAGCAGTGTGCTTCAGTCCTTCTGCCTGTTCTGCTCCCCGCTCTGGCTCTGGTGAACTCTCTCACCCTCCCGATCTTCTGACTGTACCCACGTGCTTGTATAAATAAATAAATAAATCTTTTAAAAAAAGGAAAGATACATTTCATCATATTTAAAAAAAAAATTATAGAATAGCCCTAACACTTTGGGACAAGTGAATAGCTAAATGATAAAAAATAGCATTCCCCATTTGGCATAACTAACTGGCATTATTTCTAGGAAATTTAAGAGTCAAATGAAAAAATTTCATTTTTTATTAGGATAAAATATATAGTATTGTATAATGTGGAAAATGCTTCCTAAGCATAGAACCAAAAATAGCCCCAAAAAAAGATAAATTTATAAATATTAATAATAAAACATTTGACCATATAAAAAATTAAACTGATATATATGTGAAATTAAAATAAATATTTTTATGTATTTGCGATATAGATGACAAGGAGGTAGCTTCTTTAATATAAATGTATTGTTATGAATAAATAAGAAAATATGTCTAAATAGAAAAATGAGCAAATATCATATCACAAATGTATAATTTGCTGAAATAGAAATGCAGCTGACCACTAAGTATGTACTAAAGATTAGCATAATAAATTTCAAAGAAATTTTAATTAGGAGAGCAGTGAAAATTTTTCCACTATATTAGTGAAGATAAAAATGATAATGCCCTCTGTTGGCAAGGATGTGAGGAAATAACCATTCTCATATACAGTAGGAACACAGCAGTCAAGACATTCATAATCATTATCGTACTTAATCTGTGTGAAAAATAATTAGCTCTAATTTTAATTAGTGCAATTACATCATAAAACCAACTTGCAAAACTAGTTATGTAACCAAATCTTAATATCTTAATATTTATAAAAATCTGTAAGAGAAAACTACTACTGAGGTTTTAACTATCAATAGTTGCCTTTAAATAGCAGTTATTTAAATATCAAATAACAGTATCTGGTTAAGGAAGATATTTGCTCTCAAATCAGTTTGCTTTCCAACAAACATAGAATAAATTAATATTTGTTTACTACATGTTTTCTTCCTTCTGAAATTATTATGGGCTTTGGGGTTTCCTTCTATTTCTGTTATTAAAGAAATGTAAAAATGACTGACACAGCAAAGGCTCAAAAATATTGGATAGATAAAAGGGAAGATGGATGGAAGGAAGGATGGATGGATAGATGGATGGATGGATGGATGGATGGATGGATGGATGGACAGGTGGACTAGCATGTTTCTTAACAATGGCTATGTTCATCTCATTCAAAATCTTTATCTCCTAACTGTGGCAGCAAAATCGTTAAATCATAAATAATTGGAAAGGAAGTTCTTTTAAAAAAAAGCAATAAGAAAAAACAATGCAATTGTGTTAATTTTATTATAAAGTTAATCTTCACAGTTCCATTTTCTGAAGCTAAATGAAAAATAACATTCTCAAAATTATTTAAGTAGGGTTCCAAATAGATTTACATAAATCTCTAAATTGATTTACTTTTTAGTTCATAATATATCCAAATATTATATGAAAGGTTTCAAATATTTTGAGGAATGTTCCATATATTAAAAGAATTTAAAGTTTACTTTAGAAGACATAGTCAATACTTTCTCAGATAAACTATAAAACTAACACAGGCATCGTTTTGATCCTCATGGGTATACTTTATTTGTCCTTGAAAATATATATATCCAATGTACCTTTCAGAATGATTTATTAGGTGTTATTGTTATGGTGTTCAATATTGTTCAATACTGAACTACTATACTGATTACCACTCTCCACTCTGCTTTAGTTCTATCATGTGCTTTTATTTACCTCCTGAGGCAAAAACATTTTAATTGGTTTAGAGAAGCTTGAACTCTCTTTTATCAATGACAGATTTCATCAAAATGGAACTAACCCAAGAGCTGTATTCCCAGGGCAGAAAATCCATGATCCACTTTGGGTTTCTAAGGTTTAAGACTTATAAACCAACAGTAAAAGAAAAAAAAAAAGGAAACTAAAGCTTTGTAATCTAAGATCTTTTGTAATAATATACATCTATGTGTGTATTATATATATACAAACATAGGTATGCATGCAAACATATATAAACACATACAGATATGTTTATAGCACCCAGGTATAATTTTACGGAAGTGTTAATATATATTAAATACATTAAAATAATATAGAGGTCTTTAACATGGAACAGAAAATTATTTGTAATTTAAGAAAGGTACCTGAAATGACGTAGTATTTCTCCTATTTTCTTTTAATAGATAGCTTGCCAAATTATCCACACATTTAATTTATGGAACACTGCAGTCAATTTTGAAATAATTTACAGTTAGAGCAAATCCTGCCCACTGCATAAAATTAAGCAAATAGTGCATTATTTTAATAGGTCTATATTTCTTTAAGTATTCATTTTACTGGGATTCATTATTTATGAACAATGGAAGAAATAAGTTGCTTGTTGCACAGAAATTGCATTTATTTAATAGATTTTCATTCCATAATGTTTTCACTACTTCATAAATTCAAACTAAACTGTGATTTGCGCAGAGCCAAACATTCTTTGTAATACACATGCAAAACAAAGACCAACCACCATAATGAATAACCCATTTTTAAAAAATTTTATTATGTTTAGAATAACATTATGTCTTAACATAGAAACAACCTAATGTAGGATCAACTCTCTTAACAAAGTTTAAGTGTACAACACAGTATTATCCAAAAAACAAAATGTAATAAATGCCAGTGAGGATGTAAAGAAATTGTAGACAGCTGGTTGACAAACAAAATGGTGCAGCAGCTATGAAAACGTGTGTGAATTTACTCAAAAATTTAAAAAGAGGGGCCTCCCTGGTGGCACTAGGGGTTAAGCACATTGCTGTGAGGGTATCTGCAGCCTTTATAGCACGATCTCCAGGCAGCCAGGGAGCTACCCACATGGTGCAGCAGACCTCTCCTAACTCACCTGCTGCTCCCCTGAGCGATGTATTTCAGTAGATCTGCCTGTTCTGTCCCCCACTCTGTCTCTGGTGAATCCTCTCAATCCCCCACACCTCTGCCTGTACTCCACTTCTTGTATGCATAAATAAATAAATCTTTTTTAAAAAATTAAATACAGCAGCAATTGATGCAGCAATCCCATTTCTGGGTATTTATCCAAAAACTTGAACAGAGGCTCTGAGGAAGGCCTTAGTACTTACTTCCATGGTCATATGTTCATTGCAGTCCTATTCACAAGATGCAAGATGTGGAAACAATCTAAATGTCCACCAACAGATGACTGGCTATCACTTTCGCCTGGCAAGATAACAAGAATCATAACCCACTAGACACTGAACTGGCCAATAAAGCTAAATCCATGTTCTCCCAATAGTCCCATTGTAAAGAGGCACAGTCTTTTCTTAAATTAAATTCTAATAAAATTGATAATATATAACTCCAACAATGTTCTGCATATTGGAGAGGTAAAAGTGTTTATTTAAAGTAAATGATAGCTGCTATCCTTTCAGCAAATTCTCTCAGTCTATGCCAAGTGAGAATATTCCTTAGAGTTAAATTATTCACTAATTTTTATTGCTCTTTCCAATATAGATTTTTCAAATCTCCCTTTCTTTGTCAAACTGAGCAAAAGACCTTGAGAAGCACAGATATTGAACACAGTATTTCACCTACAAAGTTAGGGACTTTTCTACCATAGAGAACTCATTCTCACTATTAAAGTCATCATAAATTATCAGGTTGTATTAAAAATAATAATTTCAGTGAGTTGGTAGAAAAAATTATTCTGTTTAAAAACAGCAAATTTAGTGGACCTCCCTGGTGGTGCAAGGGGTTAAGTCTCAGCACTATCAAGCTGTCGCCAGCCACTGCTACATGAATTTAATCAGTGGCCAGGGAGCTAACCCACATCGAGCAGCAGACCACTCCTGTCTCACCTGCTGCTCCCCTCAGCAGTGTATTTTAGTAAATCTGCCTGTCTCCGGTGAATCCTCTCACCCCCCACCCCAGTACCTCTGGGCTATGCCCCCGTTCTTGTATGTATAAATAAATAAAAATAAATCTTTTTTTAAAAAGGCAAATTTAGGCATAAGTAGAAATGTAGCATCATCTCTGATGTAATACAGAGACTACAGAAAATCAACTTTTCTCAGTCACAAAACATATTTCCAGTGCATTCATAAATTATTCATAAATAATTCTAATGCACTAAATATACACATGTATCTAAACACTCTATTACTTTGGATTAATAAATAGTCTTTTTAAACAAACAAGAACTCCTGTGAAGGTCACTTTCAGTTAACAAGCCACCCTATACTTACAATGCCTAAGCATTATAAAAGATATCGACAAAATATAAGACACCGTTGCCTACACTTAAACAACAGTTCATAATTTACTTGGGAAAAAAATAAAACAAGATGAACTCATGAAAAACATCAAGCCAAAGAGATCATGTTACTTGAACTTCAAAATTATATTGTTTCCTGACCAGGGATTAGCACATTTTTTCCACAAAAGAGCAGGTGGTAAATATTTTAGGTTTGACAAAAAACAAGGTCTGTGTCAAAATTACTCAACTCCCCTGTTTAGCAGGAAAGGAGTTGTAGATAATCAAAAGTGAATGAGAGTGTCTGAGTTTCAATAAGATATTGTTATAACATAAAGGCTCAGCTAGAATTGGTCCACCATGGTTGTTTATTCATTCTACAGAGCCATTTTGTGAATGTGTTTCCATTGTATTGATGAGGTCTTGGGAAGAACAGTATTTTTAAAACTGAACTATAATTGACACATTTGTAAAACAAAGTGATTTTGTATGTGTACATAATGTAAAATTTTCACAAAAAGTCTGGTTAACATCCCTTACCACACATACTTACACCTGTTTTTTTTCCTTGTGATGAGAATGTTTAACATTTTTTTAAATTTTATTTATTTATATAAAAACCGGGGTACAGGCCAGATGCGTGGGAGGGTGAGACAGAGCAGGGAACAGAACAGGCAGACTGATGAAATACACTGCTGAGGGGAGCAGCGGGTGTGACAGGAGAGGTCTGCTGCACCATCTGGGACCCTTGCCAGCCGGTTGGGATCGAACCTGCACTGCAGAGGCTGCAGACAGCTTCACAGTGAGGCGCTCAATTGCCTGGTCCACCAGGGGAGGCCCCAGAATGTTTAACATTTTTGACTGCTATTTTGCATTAGATAAAACATATTTTGCCCAGTCTTGAGGGAGTCATCGACTATAGGAATGAAACTTCATTCTACCTTTCCCTAGATCTTAGCTTTCTATAAAATATTTGTGGGTATCCAAGCAGACTGTTATAGTCTACATGGTCCCCAGTAGCAGAGGGTGTGCTCAGACCTCAAATTGTCCCAAAGAGAACGATCTCCATCACCACCTACATTCTCTGATATGAAGCCATATTCTTAGGTAGTAGCTTTTAAAGCATGCTAACAGACCTCTCAAGGGGAAGACTGGGAGCTGGACATTCTGTCTGTTCTCTCTACCTTTCATCCTGGTGTGATAATCAGTTTAGAACTGTTTTATTACATTGTAGTATATCATTGAACCTATGACCACAAACCCCACTGGTACCAGTCAGGCTATGTGGAGGAATGTGCCCTCCGGGTAGAGCTACAAAATCCGCAGTGCCAGACATGTACACAAACTCTTTTCTCAAAGACTAGAAATCTGGAGTTAGAAAGAGGGAGAGTGCAAATGGCATCTGCCAGCCTCCCCATCTCTGGAGAGGACTGCAACCTCTTTTGTTTAAAAGAGGTTACAGTAAAGCCTTTTGTTTAACTGGAAACCTGACCCTTTCATGGAAAGACTGGGTGCTTTGTCTGCTACTTCTTTACTGTACACCATCTTTTAGCATAACCATGTGAACCCAGTTCATGAGGGAAAGCTGTTTTACAGAAGACTGCTATTTAAGAATCATAGACAGAGGAATAACGTTGAAATAAATAATAATCAATGTAATGTCAAATAAAATTATGTGTTTATATACATATTACAAAGTGAATTTGAAACAATTATGCAAGTGCTTGAGAAATCAATGCATATTGGTGACAAATTATTTTCTGTTTGCAAAGAGAAATTTTGAAGTACAATGAAGGAACAAGGTTGTCTTCTATCTTATCTAGTGACCAAGTGATAATCAGTTTAGAACTGTTTGAGTGATAGTAGGACAACCAGATATCTTGTGTTTCTAGATATAATCCAGTATAGGGTATATACTTGACTCATGAACAATGGACATTGGGACACTGATACCCCCCATGCAGTCAAAAATTCATATAAAACAGTTGACTCCCCCAAACTTAAGTTACTAATAACCACCTGTTGAGCAGAAGACATACAGAGCTGAACATAAATAGCTGATTGACATGTTGACATATTTTGTGTGGTACATCTATTATATGGTATATTTTTAAATAAAGTAAGCTAGAGAAAAGAACATATTAAGAAAATCATAGGGAAAATACATTTACAGTGCTGTGCTGTATTTATCAATACTGTCAGTTTATATCATCTTGTTTACAATACATCCATGTGAGTTGGACCTGTGGTGTTCCAGGATTAAATGTACAACACTATTTTTGGTGCATTTTGTCTAAAGATGTTTAGTGTTTAATCAAGACTTTGGAACTAAATTCTTCTGGGTTACAGAAAATACAAGGTATTAAGTTATAAAATTAAATGATAATGTGAGGAATAAATGAGATAATATCCAAAAAGTAGATAATTTCACAAGTTCCTATGTTTGAAATTGCTTTTGATTAATGGAAATTTTTTTTAAATATGGCATACAAATTCAGTATATGGCTCGGGTTCAATAATGTTCATACAAACCAATTGTAAATGACCTTTGGAGTACAATGGGATAATGTAAATACAAATGGACTATCAGATGGCATCAAGAAATTATTAACTTTATTATTATAATATTATTTTTTTCCATGTTGTAAGATGATCTTTTTAGAAATGCATACTCATTTTTTTTATGTATGGAATGTTGTATCATCAGTAAGTAAATTGTTTTTATTTTTTATAGTATTTTTATTGAATTAGTTTTGGTTTACTGTAGATGAATCAGAAATATAAGCTCATACCTTTTAAATGCCTTACAATAAGGTAGGTTTAAAAAGTGACCTCACTCCAATTCCCTCACACCTGCCATGGACCTATTGCTGGCCCACTCTTTAGCACAACTTGTATAGTTTCCTCCATGACAGCTATTAACTGGAAAGACTTGGTTGGCTATTTGGTTGGTTGGTGTTGGTTGATCGATAGATTGTTAGTTCGCTGTCCATCGCCTCCTCGAGAATATTAGTTCTATGAGATGTGGGATCTTGCTGGCCATGCAAGTGTATTTTAGCCCTTGAATCATGTGTGGCACATAGTACATATTGTTAAATGTGGGGGAAAACACATATTCATACTCAATCACAATTAACATTTTGTTTGTGAAATACTTCTTTTGAAGATTCCCTTTGCTTAGTTTGATGTGGTTTTCCTGGGGCAATATGTTGACAACATTGGGAAGGGGATGCTTTTCTATTTATCATATAAATGAAGCTTACATCATCATGCCAGTTAACAAACAAAGAGATGGGGAAAGGGAATTGGAAAGATGTAAGATTTTTATTGAGTGTTATTTGAAATCACATGTGAACAGTCTGCTGTGCACTGCTGGAAGACATCCCTGTGAAGTTCAAAGAGCTGAGTGTTCTAGCACCTGTTTCTGAGCTATAACCTGTTTACACTTTTCATAATAAGATGAAACTCAATGTTTTCAGAAAGCTGGTACATGAGAGTTCTAAACATATCCTGTTGGAATTAAATCTTCAGTCCTAAAAATAAAGATTGCAGTGCTCCGATGAAAGAAAATTAAAACATTTTATTTAAAAAAATATGACACTGAAAATCATAATCCAAAGTAACTGTAGCAGTGTGAATAGGAACATCTTTTCTATCTACAGGAGGTATATGTTACTTTTAAGATCAGATTTAAATTTACAAACTACAGAGACTTTTGGCTCAAGAAACACTAGTAACAGATTTTTGTCACATATAGAGACCAGATTGTAGAAAAACTAATAATAAGACCATAGGAATATTGTTTCATGAATTGATATTGAGAAATCTGCCTTAAATAATAAAGACCACCCAAAGATGTCCACTGGGTGACATGTCTAAGGGCTAATTCTATCTCTTATGCTAATCAATCAAGAACTAGAAATAACCATCACTAATACAGTCATTGCAAAAGAAAAGCACTGCTCCGTGATCACGTTTTCACCAGTTTACAACTTCTTACAACCAGAATTCTGCTTTTCTAGGTTGAGTGGTCACTGACAGGGAGGATTATAAGGAGAGGTATGGGAACACACAGGATAAGATCTAGTCAATAAGAGGGCCTTCCCTGGTGGCACAGCGGTTGAGCGCTGGGCTGCAAAGCTGCCCGCAGACTCTGCAGCGCCGGTTCGATCCCCGGCCCCCAGTGAGGGTCCCACATGGCATGACAGACCTCTCCTGCCACGCCCACTGCCCCCCTCAGCAGTGTATTTCGTCAGTCTGCCTGTTCTGTTCCCCGCTCTGGCTCTGGTGAATTCTCTCACCCTCCCGCACTTCTGACTGTATCCAGTGCTTGTATAAATAAATAAATAAATCTAAAAAAAAAAAAAAAAAGAAATAGAGTGAATTTTACGATTTGCCATACACTGTTAGAAATTGCGATTGCAAAGAACAAAAGAAACATGGTCATTGTCCTCAAAGTGAAAACTGTCCTGATTTCATAGTGTGCCCCAGTAGAAGCTGCATATGTAAGGCATGTGTCCTAAAACTGTGCATAAATAAATCAGGCAAGTTTTAATAGTAGTATTTTTCTTAAAAGTCACAGTGTAATTTACTAAATAATCAGTTAATATTATGGTCTTAATGTTCATGTATTTCCAAAATTCATATGTCGAAATCCAAAATCCCAAAGGATTAGGAGGTGAGACCTCTTTGGGATGATTAGGTCATGAGAGTTCAGTCCTCATTAATGAGATTAGTGGCACCCTAAGAACTCCCTAACCTCTTGTGAGGATACAAAAGTCTACAGTCCAGAGGAGGGCCGTCATTAAAACATGACTATGCTGTTACCTTGAAATCTTAGACTTCCCAGCATCCAAGATACCAATAAATTACATTCAATCACAAATTGATCAGTATAATTCAGCACACTAACAGATGAAAGAAAAAATCAAATGATCACTTGAATAGCCTATAGTAAAGCATTTGACAAAAGTAAGATCCATCTCTGATTTTTTTTTAAAAACCTATTTTTATAATTATATTAATCATGAACTAGTAAATCTTTATGATTGGAAAAAATGGCAAGAATATCCAGTCAGAGTTATGTACAACAGTGTAGTAAATGTTGTAATGAATGCAATAAGGAAAAGAAAAAAAATTAATTTCATAAATATTGGGAAGAAGTGTAACTTTTTGTATTAGCAGACAGCATGATTATAAATATTGGAGAACTTGGCTAGGTGTCAGGATGCAAGATCAATATATAAAATCAGCTGCATTTCTACAAAATAACCACAAATAATTAGAAAATAATATATGAAAACTGAATACAATAGCATTTAAAATTAAATGCCTAGGAATTAATTCAACAGAGGACATGGCAGATCTTGAAACAGAAAACTAAAAATATTGTTGATAGAAATAAAATCTAAATAATAGAGAAACATAACAAGCTGATTTTATTTCCCCCAATTGATCTTTGGATTTAACATAATTCCAATCAAAGTTCCAGACAACTTTTTTGAAGAAATTAAACTGATTCTAAGAGTTCTAGAATCGCAAAGAACATAGACTAGTAAAGAAACTCCTGACGTAGCAAAACAAAGGTAATGGAATTACAGTGTCTAAAAAGTTACAGATACTATTTATTCTTTACATTAATATAGACTGTACTATAAATTACCATGAGGATAGATAGATTGAAGAAGCAGAATATCCCACAAATGTAGGTTAATTGATTTTCCACAAAAGCACAAGTTATTTCAATGGGGAAAATAAAGACTTTTCATTAAATCGTGCTGGATAACTATCACTCACTTTTCAAAAGTTAATTTGAAATAAGTCATAGATAAAAATTAAAATATGAAAAGCTGCTAGAAAACACAAGAAAATATTTTGCAATCAAGAGTGACATTTATTTTTAGGATTTTTTTAAGATTTATTTCTTTATGCACAGAAGAACTGGGGTATAGGCCAGAGGTGTGGGGAGTGAGGGGTGAGAGGATTCACCAGAGAGAGTGGGGTGCAGAACAGGCAGATCTACTGAAATACACTGCTGAGGGGAGCAGCAGGCAAGACAGGAGAGGTCTGCTGGGCCATGTGGGTAGCTCCCTGTCCAGGGATCTAACTCATGCTGCAGTGGCTGCCAATAGCTAAATAGTGCTGAGACTTAACCCCTTGCGCCACCAGGGAAGCCCCCAGCATTGATTTTTTAAACAAACAAAAACTCTAAAAATAAAGGAATTTAGACCCTGTTACTTTTTTTTTTTTAATTTAGAATGTCTTATCATTAAAAGATACCATTAAGAAATGAAATAGGGAGCCTGGTGGCTTAGGGGTCAAGTCTCAGCGCTATCACCACTGTGGCTTAAGTTCAATCCCCAGACAGAGTTAACCACATATGGCGCAGCAGACTTCTGTCTCACCCACTGCTCCCCTTAGCAGTTTATTTTAGTAAATCCACCCATTCAGCTCAGCTCCCCACTCTGTCTCTGGTGAATCCTCTCACCGCACCCCATCCCCCTCCACACCTCTGGCCTATACCTTAGTTCTTCTACATACATACACACAAAAAAAAGAAATAGGGACTTTTTCCTGGAAAATGGATTCTAAATTCATATTCAGAATATCTAAAGAATTCCTTCAAATGAACAATAAAAATATAAACATCCCCACAATTTTTTAAAAGACAAATGATTTGAACATGCACTTCATCCAAAATTAATACACCAATGGCCAAAAAGCACATGAAAAAAATCTTAAATCATTAGTAAACGGGGAAATTCAAATTAGAAGACAATGAGACACCACTGTAAACACTCAGTAGAATGACTTGGATTTCAAATACTGACAATTTCCAACATTTGTGAGGATAAAAACAATTGCAATGTTGATGCATTGCCAGAAGGAGTATAAAATGGAAGAGTAAGTTGGTAATTTCTTACAGAGCGAAACATTTAGCTACTCTGTATCCCAGCAATTTTATTCCTACATATATAAGCACAAAAAAAGAAGCCGCAGAGAATCCTCATTCGCAGTAACCTAAATCTGAAAATAATTTTTCAGAAGAGAATAGGAAAACATACTGTGGTATATTAGCACAGTGTTACTAATAATTAATAGTACTAGTAATTAGTACTATCCATCAGAGAAAAATGAACTACTGAAATATTTAACAACATGGATGAATCTCAATTAATAAGCAAAAAAATCAAATACAAAGAACACATTTTTTGTGTGTGTTGTAATGTCACTTTGTGGTTTTTTTTTTATTTAATATTAAGTTTTTTTAATTTTTACATCATTGTTCATTTTTAAACAATATTTGCTTCCCCACCCCCTCAGGTGTAGTCCCCATAGAGTTTCCTTCCCCAGTGCACCCGTGCAACCTCACCTCAGTCCCCTGTGCTCCTCCCTCCCTCCCTCTGATCCCTCTCCCTCCTCCTCCCCTGCAGGATGTCTCTGGTTTATAATTGTCCATTTTTGCTTTGTTGTGTTTTTACTGTTATTATTTTTTACACTGATGTCTTATTGGGTTCCCCTATATTCTTGCTATAAGTGAAACCATCCGATATTTTTCTTTTTCCTTCTGGCTTATATCACTGAGCATAATTCCTTCTAGTTCCATCCACGTTGCTGCGAATGGCATGAGTTTATCTTTTTTGATTGCTGAATAATATTCCATTGTATATATATGCCACATCTTCTTGATCCAGTCATCTATTTTTGGGCATTTGGGTTGTTTCCAGGTTCTAACTATCGTTTTACCTAGTCCTGCAATAAACATAAGTGTACAAGTGTTCCTTTGAATCAACGTTTTTGTGTCCTTTGGGTAGATCCCTAGGAGTGGAATTGCCAGGTCATATGGTAGCTCCATTTTTAGTAGACTGAGGAACCTCCAGACAGCTTTCCATAGTGGTTGGACCAGTTTGCACTCCCATCGCAATGTAGGAGAGCTCCTTTTTCACCACATCCTTGCCAACATTTGTTGTTGCTTGTTTTTTTTTTTTTTGATATGTGCCACTCTTACTGGTGTAAGGTGGTCAAAGTATACATTTTTAACTCCTTTGTATGAAGCTTTGGGTAACTGTTAATTATTGCCAGCTAACTAACCTTTAGTAGTGGGCATTAGGGCAGTGGCAGCTTTAAAGGCATGTGAAAACATTTTAGGAGATGGTAACACTCTATGTCTTGTTTGGGGATTTCAAGCATAATTGAATTAAATCCGTTAGGTCTGTACATGGGCTGAAGTGATCTCAGATTTTTTTTAAAGATTTATTTTTATTAATTTATGCATACAAGAACTGGGGTATAAGCCAGAGGTGCAGGGGTGAGAGGATTCACCAGAGACAGAGTGGGGAGAAGAACAGGTGGATCTACTGAAATACACTGTTGAGGGGAGCAGGAGGCGAGACAGGAGAGGTCTGCTGTGCCATGTGGGTTTGCTCCCTGGCCTGGGATAGAACTCATGCCACAGTAGCTGGCAACAGCTTCACAGTGCTGAGACTTTAACCCCTGCACCACCAGGGAGGCCCAATCTTAGGTTTTGAGGTCTCAGGATCCTGGCAAAGGCATATGAAAAGCCTTCTTTGGAGGATGATAACATCATCAAAACCTCATATTATTTCCATCAACAATTATATAATTGTTTATAACTGGCACAAACTAAACAATAGCTAAGTGCCAAAGGAGGTGTGAACACATGAAAGAAAAAGCAGAAATATTCCACAACATGATCAGACCCAGAGGAGCTCCAGGTATTGTTAACAGAGATTTTAAAATAAAGATGAGTTAATCAAACAAATGGTACTTCTGTTCCTAAAAATTACCCTTACATCTGAGAGGAGAAATCAAACATTGTACAAAAATGAACAATGATGTAAAAAAATATGTGTGCGTAAAAAAAATCATCCTTAATAAATTAGGAAGGGGATCCTAAGAGAATACCTACGGCAAGGATCTAGAGTTGCTTTATCTTCAAGTCCTGTTCCTGAAACCTTAAGGCACTCCCCTCATAAGACTGTGGTGGGGACAGTCATTGGTGGGGACACAGACTGCTGGTGAGACTGGGGAGGGGTTGGAAGTGGAACTTCACATCACCCACACTCTGCTGTAGGTGGTGAGGGACCCAAACATGGATTCTAACATTCTGTGCCTTTGTGTTGACACAGAACTTGAGGACTTGAAGGGATCTGCGGGGACTTGCAGACAGGATAGCCTTGATAGTATAGAAAATTCATGTCTAACATGATGGTTTGGGACTTAGAACCATCCAGAAGATAGTCATTTGGGCACCACTCAATATTCAGACTCCAACATGGCTCCATGAGCTTCACTTATCAGATACCATCATTGACTGCTTGACTGTGAACTTCGGGAACTTTCTCTCTTACTATGTCTTACCCAATATGTATCATAGGTCTAGTATTGAGTCGATGCTCAATAAATGTTTGTTGCATTAATACATAGACACAAAGGGCCTCCCCAGTGGCGCAGCGGTTGAGCGCTGGGTTGCAAAGCTGCGTGCGGCCTCTGCGGCTCCAGTTTGATCCCCGACTGCTCCCCGGCCACCAGAGGAGGCTGCTGCATGGTGCGCAGACCTCTCCTGCCGCCCGCTGCTCCCCTCAGCAGTGTACTTCGGTCCTTCTGCCTGTTCTGCTCCCCGCTCTGGTTCTGGTGAATTCTCTCACCCTCCCACGCTTCTGACTATACCCAGTGCTTGTCTAAATAAATAAATAAATAAATCTTAAAAAAAAAATACATAGACGCAAAAACTTGAAGAATTCCTTGAGGCACTCATTTGCATATTTTGATATTGCGTTGAACTGTACTGAGACTAAGTATCCTATATAGTCAGCTCAAGCCAGCGAATAAAGTAGTGCTCAATTCAAGTCAGTAATTAATAATAACAATAACAAATGCTCATATAAC
This sequence comes from Talpa occidentalis, assembly GCF_014898055.3. Lineage (NCBI taxonomy): Eukaryota > Metazoa > Chordata > Mammalia > Eulipotyphla > Talpidae > Talpa > Talpa occidentalis. The sequence continues at coordinate 63,599,462 of NW_023601433.1, read as the reverse complement.
ACAGCCATACAACAAGCACTATTCTAAGAATTTTCCTATATCAATTCTAACTTATCAGACCCATTGTAATTCTATTTAGTAAGTTTTTAGCACCCACATTTTACGAAAAGGAAAAATAAAGCACAGAAAGGTTAGGTAATTTCCTCCACTTATGGGACTAGTAAAGGGGTCAAGCTTGGATTCATCTCAGATTTCCTTTCTCTAGGTGAATTTTCATATAATATGTGGTTCCATTTCTAAACTACAATCATTTCACTTAGAATTATGTCTCAACTCTGAATCTTGTTCTCTTTGCAAAAAGCTCATTTTAAATGTTGTTTCATATCTAGTAAGACATGGTATTTTTTTTAAAAAACATATAAAAGTATTGATTTACTGGATCAAAGTGTGCTGTTGCCTAAATGAATTGCTTCTTAGTGAAAACTTATCATTCCATCTTACTCAGATGTCACTAAACTGAGTATACTTTCTCACTACACAAAAGTTTATTTAAATTTGTTTGATTAACATTAGCCATATTACATTAATTTTTCCAAGGAACTTTTAGATTTTCCAATTTACATATGCTATATTTTGCAATTATAGGGCACATTGTTTGCAATAATACACAAATTTGACACTTCCATTTTTCAAGTTTCCTACTGACCTTTAACCACTGAATTTGGTCAAGAATCCATTGTCTAAATTGGGTGTTTTTCCTCTTTGAAAGCCACTGATGTGTTTGTCAGAATACTAAATTGTGTTTTCCATTCTATGCATACAAATTTTTAAAGACATTTATTTGCTATGTCAGCATGCCAATTTCAGGTATCAAATATATGCTTTATATCTGTGGTTTGATGAAATCAATATGTATAAAACTTCTATTCTCAAATTTATTTAAACATCAATATTCTTTTTAGCCTGATATGTGAAAATTGTTATCTATTTAAGTCCAACACAGAGCATAGAGAGAATTTTCACAAAACTAAAGCACCATTTACTCAAATTTAAATTGAAGGATGTAGACTAAGATAATATAGTATTTGAAGAAATTGCATATTGCAGGCACTACAGTAAAACCAATCGGAGAAATCGCTCACATCATTAAGAAGACTCAAGCAAAAAAGAAAGTATTTTAGTGCATTGAGAAATGTATTCCCATGTGGGATAAAATATTCCATTAGTGCAAATGTGGTCCTGAGCTCTATATGAAGGTGGACCTAAGGTCAAAAGCAATGCAATCTGTGATAGTCAGTTTGCCCACATTCTGGTTAATAATAAACAATGGAAGGCTTACATGAGCTCATCCTTTCTTGTCACCCAGCACAATTCCTGAAGTTTAGGATTACTTTAATTGCATCTAAATAAAAAGCAAATATAAGACAAGAGCTACAATGTTGAGCATTTGCTGATTTTCTAACTTTCTCTAAGCAATATGTATGGGCAACAGAGAAAGGGCAGTTACTGAGCCTCCTATCTTCTGTTCTCCCCAAGATCCATTCTCCCTTTTCCAAAGATGCCAGGGGAGGTCAACCTGTACAGCCCACAGCAACATAACTGCTTGCCCCATGGCTTGCTTCTGGGTGAGCCAAATGGGAGCCCCCCCACAGGAGAGTAAAAGGAGAGAGGGAAGTGCATTTGAGGTGCTTCCAGGTGATCATGCCCCTCATTAGAATTTCCAGCCCTCCCTGGTGGCACAAGGGGTTAAGACACTACATTTGAAGCTGTCCGCAGCCACTGCAGCATAAGTTCAATCCCCAGCTAGGGAGCTACCCACATGGTGCAGCAGACCTCTCCTGACTTGCCCTCTGCTCCCCTCAGCAGTGTATTTCAGTCAATCTGCCTGTTCTTCTCCCCACTCTGTCTCTGGTGAATCCTCTCACCCCCTACACCTCTGGTCTGTACCCCAGTTCTTGTGTGCATAAATAAATATCTTTTTAAAAAAATAATTTCACAAATTTCCTCAAAACTTATGATTTTCTTTTTCCAAGTTCTAATACTCCTGTCTCCACCATTCCTTTCGGTCCCAAGTTTAGCACATCCTCACTGTTACTAACCCCAAAGTTCTGCACAATCCCTTAGAATTTCTCTACACTCTGATAATCCCTGTTATATAGTCCCTTTATGAAAGACCCTGCCCCCTGAATTATCCCAATTTGAGTATGCCATGAGGTTCTGCTTGGAAACCCTGATTTATAAAATTAACGACATATGAAAAAAATGAAGCTCTCAAATGTAATACCATAGTATTTAGAAAGTTGTGCTCAAATTATTCTGTGAATCAGGAATGTATAACTACTCTTTGCTTATAAAATAAATACATTTAAACTAAAATAGCCAAAGAACTTACTAAATCCTTCCTTTATCCTTTACTTGGGAATATAAATGAGTCAATATAAATCTATCCTTCCTAGTTTATTGAACACTCTGTTTAGCCATATGTAATAATTGATAAGAAACTATGCTTATCTCTTAGCTCAGATGTATAACCCAATAATTATAAGACTGTGTGACATATATGATGAGGAAAAGAGAAAAAGCATTATAAAAACTCAGCTTAGGTGGTGCAGGAGTTAAAGTCTCAGCACTATCAAGCTAGCCAACCACTGCATCATGAGTTCAATCCCTGACCAGTGCAGCAAACCTCTTCTGCCTCACCCACTGCTCCCCTCAGCAGTATATTCCAGTAGATATGCCTGTTCTTTTTTTTTTTAATTTAATATATTTTATTTAATTCTTACATCATTTTTCATTTTTGCCTATTCTGCTCCCTAGTCTGTCTCTGGTGAATCTTCTCACCCCCAACACCTCTGGCCTATACCCCAATGCTTGCATGCATAAATAAACAAAAATAAATATTTTTTAAAATCTCAGCTTGGAAATACAAGTGAAAGTTCTGGCAAAAAGAGGACTTATTTTATATAGATATAAGAAATTGAGGGTCTCCCTGGTGGTGCAGCAGTTGAGCTCTGGGTTGCGAAGCTGCCAGCAGCCTCTGCAGCACTGGTTCGATCCCCAGCTGCTCCCCGGCCACCAGAGGAGGGTCCCACATGGTGCACAGACCTCTCCTGCTGCCTGCTGCTCCCCTCAGCAGTGTAATTCGGTCCTTCTGCCTGCTCTGCTCCCCGCTCTGGCTCAGTGAATTCTCTCACCCTCCCGCGCTTCTGACTGTACCCAGTGCTTGTATAAATAAATAAATAAATAAATAAATCTTAAAAAAAAAAAAAAATAGCCTTTCTACTTAAAAAAAAAAAAGAAAGAAATTGAACCATTTTATTTATAAAGGGAAAGAAGAAATTCCTGGAAGAGATGTGAGAGTATAGAATTAAGAACAAAATTACATTGTCAAACTAATTACTTATCTTTTTGAAAGTAAATACTTAAATAAAAAATAACTTCTGCTTACTTGGATGATGCAGAGTAGAGTGTTTTAAGTTATTAAAATCAGTGCAAGTGTTGGAATCCAGAAGGATTCTATCTCAACCTGAGTATTTATTATCACTCTACCATCTGTGACCAATAGTCCCTACAGAATTTTTCCAAATTTATTCTCCAAAGTTAAATCTATGATAGAAAAGAAACTGGCAGTTTCAGTAGGTGAACATCTGGGTTCATTTTAAACAGGTAAGAACTGGATACCTGATATTTAAAAATTTTAATGACCATAAGGAATAATGTAGAAATATATTATTCCATTGTAATGAAGTAGAAAGAATTAATTAAACAAATTGGAAGTGTTGGAATATTTAAAGGTCTACAGAATTGCAGAATACAGTTTTGAAGATTTATTTGTAAAACAACAGGCTCTGAAGAGAACAATTTAGGAGTCACAGTCCCCAATTTGTTAAGATTAAAAGATCAGTAATTTTTAAACTTGAATATGCCTTTCAAATTTGAAGATCTGAAAGTTAGATGATATGTATATGTTATGATTGGCAAAGGGAGTAAGTACAGTGGATCTCATTCTCAGAGAACAAAATACAATAGAAAAATCTTTAAAATATAACCTCACTGAGACCAAGGAGCTTGAAAAGTAAGAGCTTTTAGAAGCACCAGGTAGAATCTACCACCCCATAGTCCTGAACACTGGAGAAAATCTGTCCAAATGTCCATTTTTTCTCAAGTTTTTTGTGCTTCCTGGCATTCCAGTAAGGGGTTGGGCTTGGAGATCTTGACCTTTGAAACTCCAATCTGTCTAATTTGTTTTCTTGAAAAGGGTGGGGATCAGAGGTCTGTCTCCCCAGATCACAAGAATGGCCTCTGATGCTACTCTTTCTCACCTAAGTATACTAGAGACTGAATATTTGTGTGCCCCAAAAGTCATGTGTTGAAACCTACCCCCAAGTATGGTATTTGGGGGTGAGGCTTCTGGGCAGTGTTTCAGTAATGAGAATGAAGCCCTCATGAGTAGGATTAGTGCCCTTATAACAGAGACCCCACATTATGAACCAGGAAGCATCCTTTACCATAGAGGATCTGCTGGTGCGTTGATCCAAACTTCCAGCCACCAGAACAGTGAGAAATAAATGTCTGTTGTATTCTGCAGTGTTCTGATACAGCCTGAACTCTGACAAAGTGCTATGGTCCTGGCAAGATTATCCACATGAGACTGGGCATGGGAAGGTAAATCTCAATAAGAAGCAACAATAGAGCTAGAGTGAAGGATCACATGTGGAAAGGCAGACCCTGGGCCTATAGTTTCTGATCAACAAGAGCAGAAGCAGGCCAGTGAGGGGAGCTTTAAGGGTCTTTTCTGGCCTTGCAATCAAGAACATCACTTTCTTCCTCAGAACAAAATAGAATTTTGCCTTAGATGAGTTTTTTCATAATTCCTTAGTGAAAATTTATAATAGGGCTCTGACTAGGTAAAGTGTATGAACTTAAGGTCTTTAATATATACATAACCATAACCAAGACACTTTCTAGAGTGCAATAAATTTCACTCCCACCAACAGTACATGACACTATCATTTTTTTAAACTGTAGCTGATAGGTAAAGAATTGTACCATACTTTTGCTATAAATTCCATTTCTTTGTTGCTTATCAGATTAAAATTGGTTTCAACTTTCAGTTACTTGTGGGTATTTGACAATTGTTTTTAGACTGCTATTCTCTTAAATTGGCCTTATTGTGGGGGGAGCAGAGGGCCTCCCTGGTGCACAAAATGTTAAGTCTCAGCACTATGAAGCAATCCCCAGGCCCTGCAGCATGAATTCCATCTCCTGGCCAGCCAGGTTTGGCGCATGGCGCAGTAGACCTCTCCTGTCTCTCCTGCCATTCCCCCTCAGCAATATATTTCAGTAGATCCACCTGTTCTGCTCCCCACTCTGTCTCTGGTGAATCCTCTCACCCTCCCACACCTCTGGCCTGCACCCCAGCTCTTCTATGCATAAAGAAATAAATCTTTGGGGAAAAAAAAGGAAACTATAATTTCCTAAAATAAATAAATAAATTGGCCTTATCAGTATAATTTTGTCTCTATATACTCATGCTCTGTATTGTCATGCTCAGTATGATGGAACTTAGTCATAAAGTTCCCCAACATATGACTTTCAGAAAGGAAAATTACAAATATCTGCTCTAGCTTCCTTACATTATTAAATCACAAAACTTAAATTTTTGAAGAAAAATCCCTGTTTAGTTTAAGATAACCAATCATAGATATTTTACATTCAGTATGCAAATTTATTTATTCAAATAGGATAGTACTTGCATAACACTTTTTCTTTAGTTTTCAGAGGTGACAAATACATTCAGTATTTTAAACCATCTTCTTATTACTTATATCTTGTTTCTACATATAATGAATCTTTTAAAATAATGCATTTTTCCTTGTTAAGAGATCCAGTCTTTTTGCAAGAGAATTTTCTTAACCACATAATGTTTCTTAACAACTCAGGTATTTTAAGTTACTTAAATAGCTTTCAAATGTTCCCTCCAATTTTCATTTTTAAATCCTGAAATTGTTTCAGGATTTTGTTTCTAACACAAAGTTCTTTCTTACAACTATTTTCTTTATTAGAATGAATAAAAATCCACTGTTAACAAATTCCTGTAATACCAATATAGAAAATTTCAAAGCCACCACTGCATTCAAAATTTATAGTCAGGCCTCCTTGGTGGTACAAGGGGTTAAGCCACAGCACTATTAAGTTATCTGCAGCCACTGCAGCAAGAGTTCTATCCCAAGGCCTTCCCGGTGGCGCAGCAGTTGAGCGCTGGGCTGCGAAGCTGCCCGCAGCCTCTGCAGTACCGGTTCAATCCCCAGCCGCCAGCGAGGGTCCCACATGGCACGCAGACCTCTCCTGCCGTGCCCGCTGATCCCCTCAGCAGCGTATTTCAGTCTGCCTGTTCTGCTCCCCACTCTGGCTCTGGTGGATTCTCTTACCCTCCCAAGCTTCTGAATGTACCCAGTGCTTGTATAAATAAATAATTAAATCTTAAAAAAAAAAAAAAAAAAAGGAAAGAAAAGAGTTCTATCCCAGGCCAGGGAGCTAACCCACATGGCATAGCAGACTTCTCCTGTCTCGCCTGCTACTCCCCTCAGCAGTATATTTCAGTAGATCCACCTGTTTTGCTCCCCATTCTGTCTCTGGTGAATCCTCTCACCTCCCTGCACCTCTGGCCTGCACCCCAGCTCTTGTATGAATAAATAAATAGAATAAATCTTAAAAAAAAAGCTATAGCCCTTCACCCTATAATAACTTAGCTACATATTAACATTTTGACCCTTCTATTTATTGACACTTTTAAGTTGACACTGTTCTATAGTTAAGATATGAACAAGACAACAGTTCTGTAATCAAAAATGCTTATTATTTGGCTTACCAGATTTAGGAAATAAAAATGCCCAGTTAAATGTGAATCCCACATAAACAAATAATATTTGTATAGTCATGTGCCAATTTTTCATGTGATATACTTAAAAATAGAGCATTTTTCACCTGAAATTCATATTTAACTGGGTGGTCTGTATTTTATCTGGCAAGGCAATTCTGATATAATAGAAGAATAATAAAGGTCATTATTCTAATAAGCATAGGCAATTGATTATCCTCAATCAAGCTATACAAGTTGAGAGGTGGGAGATATGAGGAGTCACTAAAGAGGTGTTTCTGAACTGGGCGCAAATCAAGATGACAGATGATAACCAGGGGTGTTCCAGGAAAAGAGAAATCATAAGGAAAGGCAGATGGGATAGAAAGGCAGAGAAATATTCTGGTGATGTAGTCCATTTGGGCTGGCAAAAAAATGTGTTGGGATATGTGTGAACAAGAGTACCAAGTAATATGGAAGTCCCAAGTTATTACCTGTGAATAAAATACACACCATTTACATTTCTAGGATATTAATTATAAAGTATAGGTCATAATAGTTCAAAAATAGAGTAAGTTGGTAGTGTTATTTCTGCCAACTGGAAAAGGGGATTGGTGTTTATTTCAGGAATTATAGCTCCCTCTACTGATCAAAAGCAGAAAATCCTTCAACTGATAGCAAAAAATGTCTGTGATGGCTACACAAAAGATTGGACGTTTCATTATAAAACTGTCTGGCAATATTGGTGATCTCTTGGAATATCTTATGATGAGTAAACAGGTACTTTGTTTTTTCTATACACATATTTCTTTATATATATATATATATATATATATATATATATATATATATAAATGGCCAAGAGGACTCAAAAATTTGAAGAGTAATGGAAAATGTCAATTGCTTAAATGCTCATTAAAGTTTTCACTTCTTCACCAAGGTTGTCATTTCTGTGCAATCTGACTAAAGATCAGAGAAAACACTAAATCTGTTAATAAATTCTTTTTCTAACTACCCAGGAAAGAGTAATGCATAATTAAGACTCACTCTGAGCACATGCAAAAATACTGCTTCTACCTCAAATCCACTAAAATACAAGCACCAGAAGAGGGGCTTGACAATCTAAGCTTTCAACCATTGCCCCTAAGTGATCCTTGTCAGACCAGTTTGGAAACATTATTCCGATGCAAATCTTCTATCCTAAGCTAGAATTCTTCAGCTATTAACTTGTTGCTGAGCAGCTGACTCCTGATTATCCTCAATTAATTAGCACCACCTGTTTAACAAAGCAAATCTCTCCCTATTGTCTATTAGATCACTTCTAAACCCTCTCGCTGGCAGGAAATCGGGCTCTCCACCAGCTGGTCCTGTCTCGTCTGCTCACATTCCTGTCCAAGGCACTGATTCAGGGAGGCGGCTCTCATTGGTCCCAGTGTGCCCTGTATCTCCCTGCAGGAATGTGACTTCTCTACTTCCTCCCAGGCCTAGCTCCTGTCTCAGCATCTACTGAACCAACTTCTATGATCTATCAAGGTCTTAACTTTCCAAATATTAGACCTTCTTCGAGTCTTATACTTACCCCTAAATGTCATATAGTATTTACTAGTTTCTTTTCAATTAAGCCACTAATAGTTTAATAATTTGACTCTTCTAATGCATACTAGTTAAATATCAGTCAAACCTTATGAAAAGCGGAGGCTGATTTGGGGAGGACAGCAGAGCTCAGCCAGCATTCCACTGTTCCTGTAACTTACCTGCCCCACTCCCCCAAACACAAGCCCTGGCGTATGGCATGCCCATTAGGAATATCACCCCCATGCACATCATCCAGAAACTAATCTGAAATACTCATTCCAAACACATGAAGTGTACATCGTTAGAAAACTGTTAGTAATTTGATCATCTGAGTTTCTTAGCAATTTTCTACTGATGTTTGGCACACTCTACAAACTCATGGTAGCGCAGTTGCAGGGCCAGCATAACCCATAGCCCATGGCCAGCTCTGTATAGATCAAGGATAGGTCTTGGCTACCTAGTGAGAATGTCTAGATGTTTTATTTTAACCTTCTGTATATACCATGAGGCCTATTATGATTTAGTGTACACTAAAACTCTTGATACTACAGAAGTTAACCATAAGCATGAGTAATCATTATTAAACTACTGTCTAATATCTCCAGTACAAAAATATTAAAGAAATTATAAATTCAGCATTTCAATAATGTTAATGTTTTCAGGCTGCTAGGATACAATGTGTGTGTGTGTGGGGGAGTGGTTTCAATATAAGCTTGGCTAACTTAACATGTGACTTTAGCAATTCTAAACCTACAGAATTCATTAATACTTCCATTTCTAGGTTATAACTAACTGAAAACACCCTAAAGCATTAGAAATGCTGAATAAAATAATTAAATATCCATTTAAATACATCAAAGACAAATTTTTTAAATAAGAGAAGAAACAGGAAATTATCCAAAAACTACAAATTAAGATGCTTGGCATACTTGATACAGAACCAAACAGAATTTCAGTAATTAGAAAATAAATCTACTAGCCACAGCAGAAGCTCCCTGCATATTCAAACTTCAAAGCTATTATGTTCACTTCTTTGACATGTTTGTCTGAGATTATGTCCCAGCTATTTGAGATAAAATATCAAGCTGTTCTGACTATGTATGTAATATTCAAGACTGAATTTCAGCCAAAGCCCCACACAGAACATAAAATGTGGAATATATTCAATAACAGATTGTTCTTTGATTTTAAAATAACTAAACTGCCTTGGACTGTGCACTGTTACCTAGTTAACAAACATTAGCTAGATGTGGTAGCATCTATTATCTGTTAGTTAAACAAAGTAAATGGTGCTGAGCATATGTATCCAATTTATCTGATGTGGTTGCACATGAGTTGCAAAGTTTTCTGATGCTGCTTGCAGAACAAATTACTACAAACTTAGTGGCTTTCGACAATATCCATTGCTTAACTCAGAGCTGGTAGGTCAGAAATCTGGGATGACCCCACTAGTTTCTCTGCTTAGGGTCTCGCAAGGCTGAAATCAAAATGTCAACAAGCTTCTTTCTCCTGAAAGACCAGGAGAATCCATTTCCAAATTCATTCATGTTACTAGTAGAATTCAATTCCTTTGTTGTTGTTGGACTTAGGTCTTCATTTCCCTGCTCCAGAGGGGAGCCACTCAGGTTGTGAGACCTCCCCACACTCTGTGACATCACTGCACTTCAAAACCAGCCACAGTGCATCAAATATCCCACAAGGTTTTTTGTTGTTGTTGTTGTTGTTTTTCCTGTGGGACCCTCGCAGGCGGCCGGGGACGAACTGGCGCTGCAGGGGCTGCGGGCAGCCTTTCAGCCCAGCACTCAACTGCTGCACCACCAGGGGAGACCCCCCACAAGGTTTTTTTAGATTTCTCATTTCCGTTTCTTCTACCAGTCAAAAGTTTTGCTATTAAAGGACTCGTGAAGATTATGCCCATTCAGATCATCTCCCTTTTGCCATGTAATATAACCATGAAAGTGATATCTCATCATGTGCAGACATATCACCACCTTCAAAAAGCAGATGTTTAGAGTCATTCTTAGAATCTGCAGCCCCATGTGTCAACTGTATTAGTAGTGCTTTCTCTTAAAAAAAGAAAAAAATGAAGCATACACTTAATTCAACAAATATTTATGGCCCTCCAACTATGTACCAAGTGCTCTTCATCCAAATAATAAACCATAATGTCTGCCTCAAGGAGACTGCCTTATAAATACATTTTAACTGTGATGAAAGCCATAACAGCCATGGCATAAAAGTGGGCAAGATGGGTTTGAATCTCCTAGTAGAAGAAGATCCTAAGATCTGAACAGAATACTAGCCTTCCATGTCATGCTAAGGAATTTTTACTGATTCTGTAGTTGAGATGGAGCCCATGGTAGTTATTAAAAAGAGAAATGAGTGAGAATACTCCAAATAGTGACACTGGAATTATGAAATTATCACTAGCAATAAATAATACAGTACCAGCTACAACATATGCAGACTGACTCTCTATTATCATACAGCATTTGGGAGAAGTACAACAACCTAGTGGCCAAAAATGTTAGTACAATTATTTATCAGTAGATCATCACGGAGGCACTGGGAAAATCTGACTCAAGCTGGCATCTCCTCGATCACTCTTCTATGACAAATTTTTAATTTATCATCATCTACTGCCATACTTTCAAAATTCTGTGACTTTCCTGCCTACTCCCTGCCAGATTTTTCAACTACCCACAAAAAAAAGGTTTTCTTTCATAGACTAGAATTACAGCTTTGCACACATAAAAAAGAACTGCACATTTTATACCTGCTGTTGCTTCCTGCGAAAAGGTTACAGGAATCTCAAGTAAATTTTAATGAGTTAGATTCTTAGTTCTCAGAACTGATTTATGTGGAGAAGCATTTGAGTTTTTGTGGTAATGCCTGGTTGACATGAATTATCACTAGGTGTACACCACTCCACCACACCATCCTCTTCTTTTAAAGAGTAGCCAAGTTACAGAAACAGAAAAAAAAAAAAAAGTAAATGTCACTGGTGTATTTCTGTTACCTATAAAGAACTAAGTCTATAGAAAATCAAAAGCCTGCTTCCTAGAAATGACTCATCATTAAGTTCTCCTTGTCAGTGAAAATACATTGTTTAAAAAAATAAGAGTGGGGAAGAAAGACTATTTTCTGATTAAGTAACTCCCTTCCCATTATATTCTGCACTTGCACATCCATCCTTGTATCCCTCCTGTTACCAGACGTGTGTGACTCATGAGATTCCATTTGATGTTTCAGTTCAACTGTTTTCCCCTTAGAATGGAGTTTTCTGTCAGAATCTATGAGCAGGAGAAACAATCTGAACATTCTAGGTTTCTGACTTACAAGGAGACCGGTCAACAAAGTAGGAAAGATCAGAAATCACAGTATTAGCTAAAATGTGAAGAAGCATAATGTCATCTTCCCTATAGATATTGTTCTAGAAATTCATAACTCTATAAGGTAAGGGGAAATTTTAGCACTTTGAAAATTTAACCTCTGAAATCTCTATAAATTTCTGAAAAATGCTTTTTAGCTTATTCAACCAAAAATTTTTTTTGTGAAAACCAACTGTTTGGGAAATATAATGAATGATCCTCCTTGTCAGATTCTTTTTTTTTTTAAGATTTATTTATTTATGCATACAAGAATAGGCCAGAGGTGTGGAGGGTGAGAGGATTAACCAGAGACAGAATGGGGAACAGAACAGGCAGACTGACTGAAACACATTGCTGAGGGGAGCAGCAGGTGGGTCAAGAGCCATCTGCTGTGCCTTATGATTATCTCCCTGGCCAGGGATCAAATTTGTGCTGAGTGGCTGGCAATAGCTTCATAAGTTGCATCTTAACCCTTTGCGCCACCAGGGAGGCCATCCTTGTCAGCTTCTATGTTAAGATGTTGGGATTTCTGAGTTAACCTTCAAATACCAACCCACCATGGAAGGCTTTTTTTTTTTTTTTCATTATTTTGCTTTTTCTTCATTCCCTTTCAGCTTTATTGAGATATAACAGATACATAGCATTGTGTAAGCTTAAGGTATAATGTACTGATTTGTTACACACTAAAAAATAATTAGGACCATAGCTTTAGCTAACATGTCTATCACCTCACATAGCTAATATTTTTTTTTTTTTGTGATGAGACCATTATAAGATCTGCTCTGATAGCAACTTTCAAGTTTATAATAGAAATAATTCAGTTCCCTATACTGTACATTAACTCCCCAGAACTTATTCATCTTATAACTGGAAATTTGTACCCTTTTACTAAAGTCTCTCATTTCCCCATCCCATAGGCCCTAGCAACCACCAGTTCACTCACTGTTCCTATGATTCAGCTAGTTTAGATTCTTCATAAGTGATATCTCCTTTGTCTTTCGTCTAACTCATTTAGCAATATACCTTCAAGATCCATCCATGTTGACAAGAATGGCAGAATTTCCTTCTTTCTCATGGCTGTATAACATTCCATACATGCACACACAAATATACACATATACACACACGTATATATTTAGTGCATCTTTTTTCTTTCCACTGTCATTTATAATAGAATTTTATTTCATTAAGAGTTTTTCCATTGTAAAAGGCATTTTAAAAGCTTGTTTTTTATTAATCTTTTTTTCTTACAATGTTTGCTTTCTTCATAGAATTTTTTTAAGATTAATTTATGCATACAAGAACTGGGGTACAGGCCAGAGGTGCAGGGGGTGAGAGGATTCACCAGAGAAAGCGGGGAACAGAACAGGCAGATTGACTGAAATACACTGCTGAGGGGAGCAGCAGGTGAGACAGGAGAGGTCTGCTGAGCCATGTGAGTTAGCTCCCTGGCCAGGGATCAAACTCATGCCATGCTGCAGTGGCTGCGGATAGCTTCATAGTGCTGCGACTTAACCCCTTGCACCACCAGGGAGGCCCTACATGGAATTTCTTTTCCCCTCAGAATTTCTTTCACCAATTCACCTGTCCACCATCACCATAGTCCTGTGTGTTCTTCCCACCCTCGTTATACTCCCTTTCCCTTCCGCTTCCCTGTAGAACATCTCTGTTTTATAGTTGTCTATTTTTGTTGTGTTGTTTTTTTGGTTATTATTTTTTTTACTAGATCCCCTATATTCCTCCTATACCATCCAGTATTTTTTTTTCCTTATGACTTATTTCACTGAGCATAATCCCTTCAAGCTCCATCCATGTTGCTGTGAATGGCATTAGTTTGTCTTTTATGATTTATGCATAGTATTCCTCTGTGCATATATACCACATCTTCTTGATCCAGCCATCTATTTTTGGGCATTTGGGTTGATTCCAAGTCTTATCTATTATAAATAGTGCTGCAATAAACATAGGGGTGCATGTGCTTTTTTGAATTAATGTTATTGTGTCCTTTGGGTAGATCCCTAGGAGTGGAATTGCTAGGTCATATGATAGCTCCATTTTTAGTAGACTGAGGAACCTCCATACAGCTAAAAGCTCATTTTAAAAGGATAGAAATTAAAAGTAATACAAAAAAGAAAAAAAGTTTTCCTTTGTTTTAACACCCCAAAATAACCACTATTATTCTAAGACCTTTGTTTCCTTCTTTACTTTTTTATTTTGATTTGGTTTTGAGATTTGGTTTTGTTTGTTTCTGAGGTAACATTATTTTACAATATTTTTCTATGACTGAGAGATACAGGATCTCCACCTTCAGGTGTTATTACCTAATCTTACATTTTGCATGATGTTTAATATTTCCACTCTAAACCACGCTCTACTATTCTAACACCCTAAAATTGGATAGAATCATTCTTGTATCAGCAAGACTTAGCACTACCCCATTTTAATTGTATTCCCATAATGTTCATCATTATTCATATTTTAGAAGAGACCTTACCAGAGCAATATTAGCCTACTACTTTAATCAATCCCAATAAGAGAAGGTACACAGCATGCTTTTGTATTTATTTAAGATCATTTTGGCAATCCAAGGTATTTTGTAATTTCACAAGTTTTAGAAATTATTTTTTATTTCTGTAGAAAAAGTTACTGAGATTTTGATAGAAATTGCATTAAATCTGAGAGCCACTTGTGTACTATGTACATGAAAAAAAATTTTATCTTTCTATCCATGAACATGAACTGTCTGTTAGCTAGTCATAGAAGACCAAACACTACATGATTCTACCTTAAGTATTGAAAATAGTCAAATTCACTAGCAAAGTAGAATAATGGTTGCCAATGACTAGGGGAAGGGAGAAATGGGGAATTGATATTCAACAGATATTCAAGATGAATGAGGTTCCAGAGGTCTGCCTTGCAATATTATGCTTATAGATTTCTTTAAATACTATATTGTGCACTTAAGCATTGGTTGCAAGGGTAGATCTTATGTTAAATGTTCTTACCACAATAAAAAAAATAGGGACAAAACTGGCCTAAATGATTTCTATAGGCAAAGGCATTGAGAGAGAATAAAATAAATCTGAAATATAGAAAGAAAAGAGAGTAGATCTAATGAGAAAGTTTAGATAATCTAGAGAAAGGAAGGATAAGAATTTGAGTATTCAGTGTATATGTCTGTGTGTGAGAGAAAGAAGATGAAGAAGGAGGAAGGGGAGAAAAAGAAACTAAGGAGTCTTCCTGATGGTGCAAGGGGTTAAGACACAACCTATGAAGCTGTCCGCAGCCTCTGCAGCGCGTGTTCAATTCCTGGCCGGCCAGGGAGCAACCCACATGGCGCAGCAGACCTCTCCTGTCTCTCCCACTGCTCCCCTCAGCTGTGCATTCAGTCAGTCCGCCTGTTCTGCTCCCCACTCTGTCTCTGGTGAATCCTCTCACCCCACACACTTCTGGCCTATACCCCAGTTCTTGTAGGCATAAATAAATAAATCTTAAAAAAAAAGAAACTAAGAAATGTGAGCCAAGTATAACACTCTAAAAATTTTAATTGCTTTTCAAATCTTTGGATATCACACTATTTGAATGAACATAAGAAGGTAATTCAGATTTATATGAATAAGTTTACATCTTTCTATACAATATTGGTGAGATTTTTCCCTAATCATTCCCATTTTCCCATGATAACAGCAACTCCCAAGCCTCGTGGGCTAGTTGCAGCCACATTTGTCTGAGAGAGCTTTTTCTCTGGCCATGCTTTCTATGGTTAAGAATCACCATCATGGATACATAGTCTTAAGTCAAAAGTCCCTCCAGGAATTTGAAATTGGAATTAACAGAATACGAGTCATTTTCTAGAAATAGCTAGACTGTAATATATAAAGGCCTCCCTGGTGGTGCAGGGTTTAAAGAGAGTTCTATCAAGCTATTGCCAGGCACTGTAGCACCAGCTTGATCCCTGGCAGGCTGGGAGCTACCCACATGGTGCAGCAGACCTCTCCTGTCTTGCCCGTGCTCCCCTCAACAGTGTATTTCAGTCAATCCACCTGTTCTGCTCTGGTGAATCCTCTCAGACCCCGCCAGCCCCTACACCTCTGGCCTGCACCCCAGCTCTCTTGTATGCATAAATAAATCAATCTTTAAAAAAAAAACTCTAAAGATTTAAATTGTGTCAAAGAGGAAAGACAATTATTTTATTTTAGAGTTAGTTATTTGATCAGTAAATACTTATGCACATTTGGTTAATTTTATTTCTTATTTACTTTTATGTTTATTTGCTTATCTAATTTTTATAATGGTAGATGATTTTCCCTCATTTATTTGTAAAGAATCGTTTAAATATGAAATATTAGTCCTTTGCTTTAGCATGTGTTTATACATATATTTTCCTTCTTTGTATTTGATGTTCAATTTTCTGTATGTGGGTTTGTGGCAATTTAAAATTTTTCTGAATGTATTATATAACAATCTTTATCTTCTGTTTTTCTGCCTTTGAGAATAACTTAGACATTCCCTCTACATTCCAGTATTATATAAACATTAGCTGTTCCTCTGGGTCTTTTCAAAGAGGTAATCATAACATCCTATTTTTGTTGTTTTTTCTGCCTTCTTTCCTACTTGCTTGCCTGCCTCCTTTTTTCTTATTACATTGACTAAATTTCAAAACAATACTTACCAAAAAGACATAGACTTCATTACCTTGTCTCCATGTTCTGTAGTGAATGGGGAGTCTGGGTAGTGTGAGAGGTGGGGCAAAGATGATACTACTTGGTCCCTGGATATTAGCATCAACTTGGATCCTGTTTTTGCTCAACAGTTTAAAAATTACGTGGATATTCCTCTTTCCAGAGTGTACGCTTACCAAAGCAAATGTTCATGGATCTCTATGTTATAAACTTGCTTAAACCTAAAATTTAATCTTTTCAGTCCCCATTTTGTCACAAAAGAGCATATTGTTTAAAGGAATCTGGCTTATAGTTTGGGCTCCAATACTTATGTTCAGAGTATCTTCAAAAAACTTATCTTCATTGTGATATATGGGGATTATTACAGAGTTGTATATTGACAGTAATTCTGTGAATAAATATGAAAATGTCTTTTGAATCACAGAAACATGCCAGTAAATGGATATTTTGTATTAAAACTTAGCCCAAATAATTTTAAGAATTTCTAGATGTATTCATAAAATGAAAGTGTCCAGTGTATTGATAAATGCATCAGTAACATATAGTCTCTAACTTGGGTTTTTTGCTACCAAATGAACTACATTTTATCTTAGAACTGAATTTTCTATCTATTGACCTACTCTTTGCACCTAACTGATGCAGAACATTCTAAATGTTTGTTTCATTTCTTGATATTTATGTTAACTACAATATTTAGTGTTACTAAAGAACGATATCATTTTTGATTACTTTTTGTCATCTATAACAAAAATGCAGAACTAATTAGCTTAGAAGAGCTAGCTCTTCAGAAAATCACTGAGGAGAATCACAGAAAGTCTCAAACTAATCTTTTTGTCGGTGATTTGCTCAACTTCTTATTACCACCTTCTGTGATCATGCTGTGACTTTGACAGCCATCCTTGAGGAAACAGCAGTTCAGTTAGTGAATGGAAGTCAGAATTAGGAAAGAGGTGGAGCTCAGTGTTAACCTGAATCTGTCTGTTCTCTGTATGCCTGGGCATATGGGTTTATCCAACCCAGGCTGACCCCTATATGAGTTGCTACAACATGAAAGGGATCTCCACAATTGTGTTGTTTCTGGAAGCACTTAACTGCACAGAGGGATCTTGGCAGAGTTATGATCAATGTTGTATTTAACTTTTTCTGTTAAAAAAAAAAAAGAAGAAAGAGGGCCTCCCTGGTGGCTTAGGGGTAATGTCTCAGCGCTATCACTTGTAAGGCCTGAGTTTGATCCCTGGCCAGGGATCTAACCCACATATGGCAAAGCAGACCTCTCCTGTCTCACCTGCTACTCCCCTCAGCAGTTTATTTCAGTAGATCTGCCTGTTCTGTTTGCCACTCTGTCTCTGGTAAATCCTCTCACCCCCCCACACCTCTGGCCTACACCCCAGTTCATCTACACAAAAATAAATTTTAAAAAATTAAAAAAAAAATCACGAATAGGCAATGGGTAATAGCTTACTTTTCTTGGTATCAAAGTGTGGGAGTTTTACTAATACAAAGTAATACTTTAAAAATTAAAATAAGAATATGTAATGATCTAAAATATTAAAACAGGTATTTTGTTCAGTAGCTATCAAGATATATGGCTACCTACTATTTGGGGCTATAAATTGCTTGCTAGACAAAATAGCACACTTGTCCTCCAGTTTCTAGAAGTATAATATATGTTGGAAGAATACAGTCAATTCTATGTCCACAACATAAATTTAACTGTATGAGTTTTTTAAGAAACCTTAAAATCAATGGTTCCTAGGCTATAAAAGCAGTAACAGAAGTTTCTTAAAAACAGTGAGATACTACTGTAATAGGTGCAACTACTCCAATTTTTTTCTCACAAAACTCAAATTATAATACAATGGCACCACCTGTTGATGAAACATGAGAATTGAAATCCTAAATTACAACACAAAGTTATAAAAAACACAATGTCAAATACTGGAGTTATAAATCAGTATTTGACATATTTAACACAGGTCATTGGGTTACAGGGCAGGGAGACGGGCACCCCAGAACCCCCAAACCTGCCTGCTCTAAACAGGTTCTGCCAGCCTCTGCATCAAGACAAAACATACTCAAGTGTGTAAGACCTTCAATGGAAAAGAACTTTAATACAATTAGTGTGCTATACAGAAAAGGGGAAGAATAAATTTTCCAAATCAAGCACCTGAATTTACCCATTCCCTTGTAGGTAAATGCCCAGCCAAGCAGGGTTAGCCCAAAGCAAGGCCTCTGGGGCCCAAAAGCCTAAACCTCCTGATGGGGCACCTCCTGGTGGGGACCCATATGAAAGGGGCAGAAACAGCCAGACAAGTCTGGAAGGAAAAGAGCAAAATCAAAATCAAGATAAAAGCTGCCATTGTTAACCTCCCCACGGATCTCTCACCCACATGTTTCAACCAGTCCAGGATCAAAAAGCAAGCGCAGCTTCTTCACGTGTCTCTGCTCCACATGCCTCCTCCTCCAGGACTCCTTCAGGCTTCAGAAGGGTGGAGACCCTTCTTTCCTTCTCCAGTGCCCTCTCCAGCTTCTTCTCCCTGCTTAGTTCCTCCCTCCCTTGGGTGGGGCACGGAGCCTGGAACCTCCCTTTTTCCTGGGGACCACCCTGTTATAGAAATAAGTATAAGAAAGCAAGTTTCACCAAATACCAAAGCATCAGGATCAGAAAATCTGTGTACTAGGAACAAAATGTAATTAAATTAGAAATTAACAATAAATAGTTTAAGAAATATGTCAACGTTTAATATTTACTTGGAAACAGCTAATGGGTTAAGGAAGGAAAAATAATGAAATCGAAAATATTTGACTTGAATGATGATTATGAAAATACTGTATATTGAGCCTCCCTGGTGGCACAGGGGATAAAGTCTCAGCACTATCAAGCCACTGAAGCATGAGTTCAAGGCATGAATTCGATCCCCGGCCAGGGAGCTAACCCACAGGCACAGAAGACCTCTCCTGTCTCACCTGGTGCTCCCCTCAACAGTGTATTTCAATCAGTCTGCCTGTTCTTTTCCCCACTCTGTCTCTGGTGAATCCTCTCTCTCACCCACCCCTGAACCTCTGGCCTATATACTCCAGTTCTTGTGGGCAAAAATAAAATATATATATATATATATATATGTATATATTTTCTGCAAATACGAGGTGTATATATATATATAATACTATATATATCTTATATATTATATAATTCTTAGTAATTCTAGTAATTCAATTATAATTCTCTATAATTCTTATTAATTTTTAGTACTAAGTACTACATTAGCAAGCATTAGGAATTTGAAAAAAATTAACCATCCAACTCAAGAAGTTAAAATAAACAACATTCTGCAGTTCCTATTGAAATAATTGATTCAAGCAAGAATGTTAAACAATTAGATAGAAGATTACACAGATACTTAATTGACACAGAGCTAAAACAGAGCCCAAAGATTACTTGCCAGTAACATCTTCTCAAAAAAAAAACGCTATTAAACAGACTTTTGACAATTCATCAAGGAACACATAGCATTATCCTTAATGTATTCGTGCAAATAAGTGTTTTTCCATATAATTAATTTATTCAAATTAAATCTAATAAAATATTTATACCTAAACTTCCTATTACAGGAAATAAAAAAACCTACAGTAAGGTACAAATAAAATAATCCCACCAGGAAACTATCAGACATTTAAATAAATCAGATGTTCTAAAGGAAAATTGATCCAGTCCCTTCAAAAAATTAATGTCATGGAAAAAAGAGAGGTTAGAGGAATGTTCCATATTAAGGTATTATTTGGAGAAATGCCACAATTGTCATTGATTGAGTAATAGGCTAAAGAAATTAGCTTTAAAAGTAATTTTGTGAACAATAGCATGTGAATAATACTTGGTAATACTACATTATTTTAGGGAACTACTGGTTTTGCTAGATGTGCTAATAATGTGGCTATAGGGCCTCCCTGACGGCTTAGGGGTTAAATACCCAGGCCAGGGAGCTTACTCACGTATGGCACAGCAGACCTCTGCTGTCTCCCTACTGGTCCCCTCAGCAGTATATTTCAGTGAATCCACCTGTTCTTCTCCCCACTCTCTCTGGTGAATCTTCTCATCCCCACACCTCTGGCCTACACCCCAATTCCTCTATGCAAAATTAAATACATAAAATCTTTAAAAATAAAGTGGCTAGGGGCCTCCCCCTGTGGTGCAGCGGTTGAGCGCTGGGCTACGAAGCTGCCCGCAGCCTCTGTGGCACCGGTTCAATCCCCGGCTGCTCCCCGGCCACCGGAGGAGGGTCCCATGTGGTGCGCAGACCTCTCCTGCCGCCCGCTGCTCCCCTCAGCAGTGTACTTCGGTCCTTCTGCCTGCTCTGCTCCCCGCTCTGGCTCTGGTGAATTCTCTCACCCTCCCGCGCTTCTGACAGTACCCAGTGCTTGCATAAATTAAAAATAAATTAAAAAAAATAAAGTGGCTAAATAGAAAAATGTTTTAGAAAGGCAAACTGAAATAATTAAAGGCATGTGATGTCAGCAATTTATATTTAAAAATTTACCAAAATAGAGTAAAGAAATGATTCCATAGTTAAATCTAGGAAAGGGGCATTGGTGTAGATCTGGAGATGTGTTGGGTTCAGAAAACAGGTTCCTTGGGTTACCTCTGAGAAAAGTTTCACCAGAGTTCCCCTTTCAGCAGTACATGGAAAGTTTCCCCAAGAGGCAGAGACTTTTAGTTATATCCAAAAGTGCAGGTTTATCATATAAAGAAAGGAAAGGAAAGAGATGCCTGCAGACACCTGCATAGACACAAGCTGGCAGGAGAGCTGCATCTCAAGGAGTTACAAGGCAAGGAAAGGGGCACCCTGGAACCCCCAAACCTGCCTGCTGTAAATAGGTTCTGCCATCTGCCGCATCAAGACAAAACACAGAAGACCCTTTAATGAAAAGGAACTTTAATACAATTAGTGGATAAAGAAAAGACAAAGAATATATTTTCTAAATCAAGCACCCAAAGTTACCCGTCCCCTCGTGGGTAAAAGTCCACCCAAATGGGATTGGCCCAGAGCAAGGCCTGAAAGCCTGCCCCAAGTCTAAAGCACCTTCCAGAGGGAACCCACAGAAAAGGATCAGAAACAACCAGACAAGTCTGGAAGGAAAATAGCAAAATCAAAATCAAGATAACAGCTGCCATTGTTATCCTCCCAACGGGTCTCTCACCCACATCTATTTCAGTAAGTCCAGGACCAAGAAGCAAGTGCAGCTTCTTCAAGTCTCTCTGCTCCATGTGCCTCCTCCAGGTCTCCTCATTGCTCTGCATCCTCCTCCTTCCTTCTCCAGTCTCCTCTCCAGTTTCCTCCTCTCCCTGCTCAGCTCCACCCTCCTTTGGGTGAGGCAGGGAACCTGGAACCTACTCTTTTCCTGGGTACTACCCTGTTACAAAGGGACAGATTTGTTAAAAGAGATGCTGTAGGGCAGGGTGGGCACAGGGCAGGTTCTCTATGATCCAAGTAGACCTGGTAAAGAAGCATCCTAGAGCCTTCGGTGGCTTTCATTAAGCTTTTACATGTAGTGCAGCAACCAGGTACACCGCAGGCAGGGGTGCCAGCGGGTCAGGAGGCCCTCAGGCCTCCAAGCCCCCCTGCAAGTCTTCACTCTGGGTTTCTCTGACCTTCTTTCTCTCCCTCTTTCTCCAGCCTCTGCCTTTCTGGGTGACTCTCTCAATACCCCTCCAGAGGCCCACAGAAGTAAACAACACAACAGTGTAACAACTGCAGGTGCCCCATTAGGCAAGGCAAGGCTAATGGTGGGAGGGCAGAAAAGCCTGAAAACCATTTACCCTGCAAATGCCTACATACATAACAGGAAGGCATTCTAGTTGCATTGATTAGTGTTCTTCTCTTTGGGAGGAGGTTCGTTCTGATACAAGGCAGGAAAAGGGACACCCCAGTACCCCCAAACCTGCCTGCTCTAAATAGGTTCTGCTATCCACCGTATCAAGACAAAACATCTAGTGCATAAGACCTTTAATAGAAAGGAACTTTAATACAATTAGTGTGCAACAAAGAGAAGGAAAAGAATATAATTTTCAAATCAAATGCCGGAAGTAACCCATCCCCTCATGGGTAAATATCCAGTCAAACAGGGTTGGCCCAAAGCAGGGCCACTGAGGCCAGAGAGCCTGCCACAAGTCCAAGGCACCTCCTGTGGGAACCTGTAGGAAAGGGGCAGAAGGAGCCCAGCATGTTTGGGACAGAGGAGCAAAATTAAAATCAAGATAAAAGCTGCCATTGTTAACCTCGCCAAGGGCCTCTCACCCACATTTATTTCAACCAGTCCAGGACCAAGAAAAATATCAGCTTCTTCACCTGTCTCTCTGCTCCATGTGCCTCCTCCAGGCCTCCTACTTGCTCTCCATCCTGCTTCCTTTTCAGTCTCCTTTTCAGCTTCTCTCTTCCCTGCTCAGCTCCACCCTCCCTTGGGTGGGACAGGAAACCTGGCACCTCACCTTTCCCTGGGAACCACCCTGTTACAATTCCTTTGTGGAATTGTTACCTATTGTGAAATTAATTGCTTCTAGGGTGTGATTAGGTTGATTTGTAAGGAGTGGTGACTCTGCAGTGACCCTTCATCTCCATATCCCCACCTCTGGTTTTCTTTCTTTCTTTTTTTTTTCCTAGAGATTTATTTATGTATGCATACAAGAACTGGGGTACAGGCCAGAGGTGTGGGGTGTGTGTGTGAGAGGCTTCACCAGAGACAGGGTGGGGAACAGAACACGCAGACTGAAATACACTGCTGAGGGGAGCAGCGGGCAAGACAGGAGACCCACCTCTGGTTTTCTCTAGGAATCTGATACTTGCTATAGCAGTTGGGGCCTAAGAATTTTCCATTTCTATAGCTGGTTTAAGTTTAATGACTATGTTAATCATTTCCACCCCCATCTCCAGTTTCTGGTCTGGTTAGACCTCCATCCTAAATTTTCTACTTAGACTCCATTAGGCATTTATATACCTTTTCATTTTTTATGTGTTTAAAATTTTTATAATAGCATGTTTCAAAAATACAAACCAAGGGAAAATAGAAACAACCTTAGGGTTTTACTATTGTTTGTTTTAAAAGGTGCTAATGTGAGCCAGACTTCTACTTTCAGAGGCTCCTGTCTCAGGTAAGACTGCCCCCCTGTGTTTCAGAAGGAGTGGCAATGAAGGGTTTGAAGCTAAAGTCATTCATCTTTCAGGAAGTATGACATTCTGCAAGAACAAAAGTCCTGCTGTTGGTCATGTCACTAATTAAACTGTTATAGGACAGGGAGAGGGGCAGCCCAAACCCCGCAAACCTGCCTATTCTAAATGGGTTCTGCCATCCGCTGCATCAACACAAAACATAGGAGACTTTAATGGGAAGGAACTTTAATAAAACTAGGAAACAATACAGGAAAGGCAAAGAATCTAGTTTCTAAATGAAGCACCCAAAGTTACCCGTCCCCTCATGGGTAAAAGTCCATCCATATGGGATCGGCCCAGAACAAGGCCCCAAAGCCTGCCACAAGTCTAAAGCATCTTCCAGTGGGGACCCACAGAAAAGGGTCAGAAACAACCAGACAAGCCCGGAAGGAAAAGAGCAAAATCAACATCAAGATAAAAGCTGCCATGGTCACCTCCCCACGGGTCTCACCCACATCTGTGTCACCCAGTCCATGACTAAAAGACAAGCACATCTAGGCTCCATGCACCTCCTCCAGGTCTCCTTCTGGCTCCATCCTGCTTCCTTCCTTCCTCAGTCTCTTCTGCATCCTCTTCCCTTCCTGCTCAGCTCCACCCTCCCTTGGGTGGGGCAGGGAACCTGGAACCTCCCCCTTTTCTGGGGACCACCCTGTTACAGAACCAAGGAGTTGATATTCATACACCTGTTCCTCCTCACAAGATGCAATATCAACTATGAGTCAAGCAAATTTGGATACCTCTTACTGAAGGTAACCAAGAAAACTGGGGCAACAGAATGGAATAAAATTAAAATCAGTTGTAACCCATGATACCAATTTTCCTATCCAGTTTTACTTTTCTGTCCTTCCAGTTTCTATGTTACACCCAATAGATTGTCATCCTTCTTTCAGAATATGAAGAAAACCTAGCAATTTTAATGGCAAAAATTAAACAGTTCAATTATGTATTCATTTACTAAAGCCTCTGTCTAAAGGAAATTCAGTAAATGCTGTGAGGGATTCATAGACAGTCAAGGGGTTAAGACGCAACCTATGAAGCTATCCGCAGCCACTGCAGCACAAGCTCAATCCCCAGCCAGGGAGGTGACCCACATGGTGCAGCAGACCTCTCCCGACTCACCAGCTGCTCCCCTCAGCAGTCAATCTGCCTGTGTGTTCCCCATTCTGTCTCTGGTGAACCCTCTCACCATCACCCCCAACCTTTGGACTATGCCCCAGTTCTTGTATGCATAAATAAATAAGTCTTTAAAGAAATCAAGAGTGGGAGACAAAGTCTGGAGCATTAAGGCAAAGCGTGCTATAGAAATCTAAGGGGAAAAAACTTAGCTATCTAAATGATGGAGGTTAAGAGTGGAAAATTTGGGAAGGAGGCATCACAAGACCAAAAACTGGCTCACACAAAATCAGAAGCTGGAGGTGGGCATAGAAATGATTACACAAGTGATAGAAAAGTGAAGTATCTGGGGGCCTCCCTGGTGGCGCAGAGGGTTAAAACGCAACCTGTGAAGCTATCTGCAGCCACTGCAGCATGAGTTCGATCCCCAGCCAGGGAGGTGACCCACATGGCGCAGCAGACCTCTCCTGTCTCGCCCACTGCTCCACAAAGCAGTGTATTTCAGTCAATCTGCCTGTTATGTTCCCCACTCTGTCTCTGGTGAATCCTATTACCCCCATACCTCTGGCCTGTACCCCAGTTCTTGTATGCATAAATAAATACATCTTGAAAAAAAAAAAATGAAGTATCTGGAGGCCCAGACAGAGGAAGGGATATGGAGATTGAGGGCCATTGTAGCAAATCACTAGTCAAATCCACCTAGTCAAACCAAATATAGAAAGAGTCTTTAGGTGCCACTTCTAGAAATAAATAAACAGTAGTTAACAAACCCACGAAGAGATGAGCCCCATACCTCCCAAAGAGGAGCTGACTCTATCAGTTCAATTTTGCAGAGGCAAGATGCAGCTCTCCTGCCCCTTTGTGACTAGGCTGGCATTTCTTTTACCAACCTTCTCCCTTTGCTTTACTGTTTAAAGTAGATCAATGAGACACCTCTAATATTTCGAAGGTCTTTTGTTTGATTTTTTTTTAACCTTTTTACAATCACATTCTTCTTATCTTTTTTAAAGATTTATTTTGTTTACACATGCAAGAGCTGGGGTCTAGGCCACAGGTGTAGGGGGGTGAGGGGATTCACCAGAGACAGAGTAGGGAGCAGAACAGGCAGACTGACTGAAATACACTGCTGAGAGGAGCAGTGGGAGAGACAGTAGAGGTCTGATGCGCCATGTGGGATAGCTCTCTGGGTGGTGATCTAACTCCTGCTTCAGTGACTGCTGATAGCTTCATAGTGCTGAGACTTAATCCCTTACGCCACCAGGGAAGCCTTCTTTTTTTAACTTTAAACCATGTTTTCCTTGACTTTCCCTGTATTTAATCTTTGCCTGGGAGCCATTTCTTGATTTTTACATCACTTGTCACATGGAATGTCTAAGAACTCTTCAGACCTGCAAATCCTAGATCTTTTTATGCTTAACACTTATTTCCTGAGCAAATCTCTCTCCTCTTGCTTTGTGCTACAAACAAGAAGCAGCAGCCAGCTGGCATATTCAACACTGTGCCTGGAAATCTTTGAAGCTAGATCACCCAGTTCACAAAGGAAAATTTCTCCTTCCCACATTGCTGCAGGAGACAATGTTACTCAGGGATTTCCTCCTCTCTAGGTTCCGATGATATGCTTCTTACTGGCCTTTATGCCCTCACTGTCTAGTTTCCACTAACCCAGACATTGCTGCCATTGAAGCTTTCACTAACGTCTCCATCAAAGGTCCACCTTTTACCTACTGCCTAGTCAAAGCAAGTCCCACATTTTTCTTTCATAATTTTGTTAGTACTCTAACAATGTGCCCCATATTCTCAGTACCAAAATCTGGTGAATTATCTATTGCTGCATAACCAATTGCTCCAAAATTTAGGGGGTTAGAAAAATAAACATGGACCTGATAACAAAGAAGTGTTAAGTATAATAATGCCTAGTAAAAATGTACCCTGGAGAGTAAGAGATCAATATTACAAAGATTCAGGAGCCGACCGAATCAGTGAAAAGTTTAGGGGACCAGTAGTTTTGGCAGTTCAGAATATCCCTCCAGGATCATGCTCAGTGAAATAAGTCAGAAAGAAAAAGAAAAATACAGGATGGTCTCACTCATAGCAGGAATCTAGAAAACTTAAATAAGGGACCAGGAAAAAGAATAACTATAAGAAAGAAAATACCAAAATCAACAAACAACTATGAACCAGAGACACTCTATGGGAGGTGGGGGTCGGGAAAGGAGAGATTGGGGTCAAAATAAGGGGGTTGTAATTGTATGGGGAATATAAAAATAAAAATAAAAAAAACCAGACTATCCCTCCAAAATAAATGACAAGTTATTTTTACATTGTATCATCTACAACTAAGTTTTTTTTTTTTTCTTGCGCAGTGCTTAGCAGTGTACTTTATGCTTCAGAGGTTGCACATTCCATATTTGAATATAATGTTCTGTCCCATTTATCATGTGACACAGAAAGTTTGAGTGGAGGCTGACACAAGAAGATGCCTTGGGGCTTTCCCGGTGGTGCAAGGGTTTAAGTCTCAGCACTATGACGCTATTGGCAGCCACTGTGGCGCGAGTTCAATCCCTGGCCAGGTAGCTAACCTAGATGGCGCAACAGACCTCTCCTGTCTTGTCCAGTGCTCCCCTCACAGTAGATCCGCCTGTTCTGCTCCCGACCCTGTCTAGTGAATCCTTTCACCACCCCCGCCCGCCCTCCCAACTCCGCTGGCCTACACCCCAGCTCTTGTATGCATAAATAATGAAACTTTTAAAAAGAAAAGGAAAGAGAAAATGCCTTGCTGGAAGTTTAGGCTGCAATAAAAAAAAAATCCTGCCTCTTCCTCCATATAATCTTATAGATTCAGTGGATTTCAAGATATTTGTTGGAGACAAAAATAATGGTGGGTCCCACACAAGCCCAATAGGAAAAGTTGCATCAGAGAATGAAGGCTTCTTCTTCATGCATCCCCAGCTTCAGATCCCTCCCTTCAGTACTGCCAACTGCCCTGGAAAATTTCCAATTTGTTCTAGCACTTACTGTTTTCTCTGCCAGACATACTCTTTCATCATATATCTTGGCTCACTTTTTTTTTTTCTTTGCCTCTTACCATAGTTATGAAATAACCCTATTTAAAATTCCTTTTTCCCCACTCAGCATTCTCTTTTCTCTATTTTATTTTCCTCCAGATGATTTAATATAATGATTTAATGTAATGTAAGTACATTTAGTATGTATTTCACTTCTTTGTTTATTGTATGTGACCCACATTAGGCCGTAAAATCCATGAGGGTATGGATATTTGTCTTTTGCTTTTAACTGCTAGATCTCCATGACACAAAGAACAGAGATGCACGTAGTAGACACTCAGAAAATAACTATGGGATCAATGAATTGTATATGACAGACCCCAAACTTGAATTACATAATAAAGATTTTTCATCTCAGTGTGCCTAAGACACCAAAGATACCAGTCATTTATTTCTCTCTTTTCCTGTGGTAGGCAGGACATTGCCTCCTCCAAAAATATCAATATCCTCTTCTCTAGCACCTATAAATATAACCTGTGTGGATTACGTAGTGAAAGGGAACTAGGATTGCAGATGAAATGAAGATTGCTAATCATCTGATGTTAAAATTACAAGGGTGGGGCCTCCCTGCTGGTGCAAGGGGTTAAGCATCAATACTATGAAGCAATCTGACAGTACGAGTTCGATCCCCAGCCTGGGAGCTACCAACATGACTCAGCAGACCTCTCCTGTCTCACCAGCTGCTCCCTCTGCATTGTGTTTCAGTAGATCTGCCTGTTCTGCTCCCCACTCTGTCTCTGGTGAATCCTCTCCCCTCCCCACACATCCGGCCTGTACCCCATTCTTGTATGCATAAATAAATCTTTAAAAAAAATTATCTAAAAAAAGGTGAAGGAATATAGACAACTTTAGAAGGTGGAAAAGTCAAGGAAATGAACCAGCCCCACACCACGCTAATGAATGCTTTGACTTTAGACTGCTGAGGATCGTGTCAGACTTCTGACTCAGAGAACTATATTGCAGTTATTTTTATGACTGTAATATAAAAAATAATATACATCTTCCCTATTCTCTTTATATCCAATTCTCCTACTAATTGCTAGGAGCTCGGCTTTATACAATTGGTCATCGCTTTCTTTGGCTTCCTTTCAGGAGCAAGATAATCCTTCTCCAACTTCAGTTTTCATGTGGTGGCATCAGAAATCAAAATCCTTCTTATCTATTGTTCTTTCCATACCTGTACTAAGCAGACCAACAACTTCAGCCTCCAGTCCTGTTTCTGTTCTGTTTCTGCTCAACAAAGTAATGCTAGTGTTGTGTTTAAATATAGTTATGCTTTATTAACTTTTAATACCACCTTCCTTTCTTAATAAATCATCAAATTCTCTCCATTCTATTTTCAAAATGTTTAGGGAATTTGCCCTTCATTTAAATGTCCACTTCTGGACCTCCCTGGTTGCGCAAGGGGTTAAGCACCACACTATGAAGCAATCTGCAGCCTCTGCAGCTAGAGTTCAATCCCCGGCCAGGCAGAAAGCAACCCACGTGGCGCAGCAGACCTCTCCTGTCTTGCCCGCTGCTCCCCTCAGCAGTGTATTTCACTCAGTCTGCCTGTTCTGTTCCCCACTCTGTTCCTGATGAATCCTCTCACCCCTTGCATCTCTGGCCTGTACCCCAGCTCTTGTATGCATAAATAAATAAATCTTTAAAAATTTTTTTTAAATGTCCACTTCTACTGGTTTAGTTCAAGCCCTAAGCATCTCTTAGAACTAAGAACTACTATTGTAAGCTGTTAGTAGGCTTTCTCATATTAAATCATTGTCCTCACTGCATACTTCCAGTTATCATAATAAAATATAAAGATGATATTGTCACTCCCTTGCTCAAAAATCCTTACTAGTTCTCATTATATTTGGAATGAAGTTCATAGTAAGTAGCAGTAAGAACTGAATATTGTGGGCATTGAGATTAAGGCCATTGGCTCTGGAATCACATCACCTGTGTTCTAGTTTAACTGCAGGTGCTGGGGAAGAAAAACCTGGGGTTGCAGCCTGTTTTATTTACTGTATGAACCAGAACAAAGTCCTTATCCTTCTAGAGCATTGTAGTACTACTTCGCAGAATTGTGAGACTTCTGCAATGTCTGTATAATGCTTAGTATGGTGCCCATGCAAGAAGTGATCAGTAAATATTAGCTGATATAATTTTTGGTTTTTAGTTATGCATAGAAGAACTGGGGGTGGGGGTAGGCCAGAGGCAGGGGTGGGATGAGAGGATTCACCAGAGATAGAGTGGGGAGCAGAACAGGCAGATCAAATGAAATACACTGCTAAGGGGAGCAGTGGCGAGACAGGAGCGGTCTGCTGTGCCATATAAGCATTATCTCCCTGGCAGGGGATTGAACTCAGGCTATAGTGGTGATAGTGCTGAGACTTAACCCGTAGGCCACCAGAGAGGCCCCATTCACTGATACATAAAGTAGCATTACATTTCTGTTTGATTTTTTTAAAATCATGGCCAGGAATGGAACTCATCATGCGGCAGTGGCTGGTGACAGTTTGATAGTACTGACCCTTTCACCCTTGCACCATCAGGGATGCCCTACATTTCTGTATTAACTCAGGCTACCATAATAACACAAATTGGCTTAAACAGAAGTTAACTCCTTGCAGTTCTGGAAGCTGAAAGTACAAGATAAAGGTGCTATCAGGGCTGGTTAGTGGTGAACCTCTTTTCCTGGTTTATAGACTGGCATCTTCTCGCTGTACTCCTATGGCTTTCTGTCTGCATACACATAGAGAGAGACCTTGTGTCTCTTGTTATAATTAGAACACCAGTTCTGTTGCATCAGAGTCCCATGTTTATGACCTCATTTAACTGTAATTACCTCCTTAAAGGCCTTATCTCTAAATATAGTCACACGGGGCTAGGACTTCAACTTACAGATGGTGGGGGAAACAATAGTCACAGCACCCTATTTATTTATTTATTTATTTTTAAAGATTTATTTATTTATACAAGCACTGGGTACAGTCAGAAGCGCCGGAGGGTGAGAGAATTCACCAGAGCCAGAAGGGGAGCAGAGCAGGCAGAAGGACTGAAGTACACTGCTGAGGGGAGCAGCGGGCGGCAGGAGAGGTCTGCGTGCCATATGGGACCCTCCTCCGGTGGCCGGGGAGCAGCTGGGGATCTAACCAGCGCTGCAGAGGCTGCGGGCAGCTTTGCAACCCAGCGCTCAACCGCTGCGCCACCGGGGAGGCCCCACAGCACCCTATTTAACCTGATATTTCTGATACATCAATGGTTAATGATTTTGAGTACCTTTTCGCATGCCTGTTGACATTTTTATGTTCTCGTTGGAAAAATGTCATTTAGTTCTTTTGCCCATTCTCAGTTAATTTTTTCTTGTTATCAAGTTTGAGTTCTTTATATATTTTGGATATAAACATCCTTTTTTAAAAAAAAGATTTAAATTTTTTTTTGTAATTTATGCATATAAGAACTGGGGTGTAGGCCAGAGGTGCAGGAGATGAGTGAGAGGATTCACCAGAGAAAGTGGGGAGCAGAACAGGCAGATCTACTGAAATACACTATTGAGGGGACAAGCGGGTGAGACAGGAGAAGTCTGCTGTGCCATGTGTGATCTCCCTGGGCGGGGATCAAACTTGTGCCACAGTGGCTAGCGATAGCTTGATAGTGCTTTAACCCCTGTGCCACCAGAGAGGCCCTGGATATAAACATCTTATCATAGCTTGCAAAAGTTTTCGTCCATTCTGCCATTTTATTTTGTTGTTTCTTTTGCTGTACAAAAGCTGTTGGGTTTGATGTAATTTCATTTGTTGATTTTAGCTGTTGGCATCATGTTCATAAAATAATTTTCAAGATCAATATCAAGGAGCCTCTTCCCTACATTTTCCTCTAGATGTTTTATGGTATCAGATCTTAAGTAGTGCGAGATATGAGTCCAATTTTTTTGTTCTGCATGTATTTCTCTAGTTCTCTCAGCACAAATATCTCAGTAAGTAGTAAGTAGGCCAGAGAAATCTAATGCAGAGTACAACAGATATACATAATATTGTACTATAGTTATGTAATGTGGTACAAATGGCAAAAATAGTACCCATATTGTTACAGGGCAGGGTAAAATGTACCCCAAGATCCCCAAACCTGCCTACTGTAAATGGCACATGTAAACCTGCCACATGCTGCATTAAGATAAAACATACTCCCAAGTAAGACCCTATATGGAAAGGAACTTTAATACAATTAGTGTGCAATAAAGAGAAAAGAATAGATAAGATAGTTTTCATACAAAACACCCAATACCCCCTCCATTGTGTGTAAATACCCAGCCATGCAAGGTTGGCTGAAAGCAGGACCATTGAATCCCAAAAGCTTGTCACAAGTCTAAGGCACCTCCCGGTGGAGACCCATAGGAAAGGGACAGAAGGGGTCAGGCGCATCTGGCATGAAAGGAACAAAATCGAAATCAAGATAAGGCTGCCCTTGTTAACTTCCCCACGGATCTTTCACCCACCCACATCTTTTTCAAGTGTCTCCTTCTATAGCCCTCCGGTCCCTGGTACAAGTCCTAGGCTTAGAAGGAAGCTCAGCTTCTTCACATGTCTCTTTGCTCCAAGTGCCTCCTCCAGGTCTTCTTTGCTTTCCTTCTTGTTTCCCAGTTTCCTCTCCTGTTCAGCTCCACCCTTGCTTGGGTGGGGCAGGGAACCTGGAAGCTCCCCTTTCCCTGGGGAACACCTTGTTGCAATATGATCAGATGTAAATGGATTAAAGTAACTTGTTGTAAACTTTAAGTTTACATACTATTATTTCTCAAATATATTCAATCTTTAAAATGGTGGTTAAAGAGAACTAATCACGATAGCCTCTCAGCTCAGTTTTATGAAAGTGCCCTGACTTGAATTTGAGAGAAAGTAGTTAATAAAACTTACATATGTGCAAGAAATTTCTGATTTTTACTGCTCTCTTTTAAGACTTAAGATCATTCATGTAACCTGTACACACCTTAATGATACATAGTATGTATACATAATATGCATAGGGAAAACAGTATGCTAAAATATGTAACAATAAATATGCCTCAAAGTAAATGTTATAGTTTTCAAGTCATTATAAAGAAAGGTACTATTTTCCTATGCCAGATATAGATAAAATAAGCTTGAACATTTCCAATTTTTCATTTGATAATTATTTTTATATCATTACTTTTATACATTATAATTACTGAGTAAGAAAATTTAACTATTAATTTGCACTTATGTTGTATCTTAATTAAGCAAGCTCACAATTCAAATCTTATGAATAATGAATAATTAAATATATAAATAATTTAACATTAATTAAATATTCCTTATTTAAAATGTGTGCTGATAATTAAAAAAAAAATCTTTGCAAATAAGGATAGTGAACATAATGTAAAACTTCCTAGAGACTATGCTCCTGGTTTGGCAGTCAAATAACAAGTCATTTTCACAGGCTCCATCTTGTATGCAAAATTCTACTGCCTGAAATTAAGTGAGTCTTCTCAGGTTAAAAAAAAAAAAAAAAGTAAGAATGGGTGTCCAGCCTTTGTATCCCTGCAGAGTTTTCTGAATGGGAGTGACTGGACCCTGCATAGCCATCTAGCATCAGCGTATCTTTGGATGAAAACAATTTAGAGCTAGAAACCCTTTCTATCAAAAATAGTTAACATTCTTGGTGTTGGTGACTCACTGTTTCTGGCTATATAAACTATATTCAAACTTATGCTTATTTAGAGCAATTCTCACAAAGTAAAATCTGTTGGGCTACTTTCTAGATCCTCACTTTGATTATATAATAAACTCTTTGTCTAACGATTTTTGAGACTTTAATATTTTTCAGTTAAAAGAATATGACCTAATGATGGTAAGGACATATATATCAACATCTAACTAAGATGTTTCTGGTTCTCTACAGCTGGAAACTATGAGAAATCACAGATCATGACATGTTCTATTTTAAAATACATTTGAAAGTATAGCTTCTCCACATCTATAATCAAATCTATAGTTAATCAAATCTATAATCTATAGTTAATCAAATCTATAATATCTGTATATTAATGGAAAAAAAACAAATATGAAATAGCATTATATATACTAATGGAAAGGAAACAAATGTGTTAAACAGCTGTAAATTTAGATATTTGTACTTACGGTCTCTAAAAACAGACACTATGTGTTTCAGGAAATGAAAAAAATATGTAAATTGTATATCACCATGCAAGTATTAAATAATTAGGTGCATCAATATTACTTCCCCTGATCCCTCACTAGCTGAAAGATTGTGAATTCTTAAATTCCAGTAAAGGCAAGTTTCCATTTTTTAGTTCTTACTGCAATCCAGCAATGTTCAAGGCTGTATACTGGGTTCAATGAATAAGACAGTTCTTTGGCCTTCAGCTCCCTTTAATTTATATCCCAGAAGGAAAGTAAAATACAAGAATTACAGTAATTGTCATAAATAAATACGAGTAAGTTACTATGAATTTCAGAAGCTAAAATCATTACTTCAGATTGTAGTGAGCAAAGAAAGTTTTATTACAAAGTGGTATTTATACTAGGTCTTAAAGAATGGCTAAGATTTGGTTTGCAAGAATAAGGTAAAAAATATTCCAAAGGGAATAAAAACCAGGAGGAAGTCTGTGAATGTATGCTTTAGGTACTCTGAACAATTTAACTACAACAAAGGTTGCTGATATGGGGGGGAAAAAGAGTACAAATTAGTGAAACCCTCTAATTACAACCTGTTGAGAACTCAGAGGTTGTTTGTCTTGAATTCAAGGGTTAGTCAAATAAGTTCTCTTTTAAAGCAATGCAAATGTAAGTTTTCACACAAACTAAATTTGACTAAATTCTAGTTCTTGAGTAAAAACCTCAACTTTAACCCAGGTGTTTCCCACACAGCTTATAGGCTGAAAAATTGGAGCTGAGTGTGCTACCACTACGAACAGGTTGCTTTGATTTTGTTTTCCTATAAATAGCTTTCTAATTCTGCACTACATCTGGTAGAGACATAGCTAAAGCAACCCCGGTTTACATATTTAGTACTTGGTTCCACTTCCTGCAATTTACAAAGGCATAGAGACTGACAGCCTTTTACAGATATATGTATTTCTTCACTGGGGTTCAATTATCAACTTGTAGTTTTCTTGTAGATAGATTGTAGCCTTTTACCCAGGCAGAGGAAGAACAAGCTGTACTTTAGGAATGGTGAGGTCAGGAGAAACTTGATTACTCATGCGTGGGGTCCCAGACCTGGGTAGTCCTGTGAGGTCTGAGCACAGGTTTAAAGACCAAGGGTTCCTTTTATTTTTATTTTTTAAAAAAGATTTATTTATTTTTGCATATGAGAGCTGGGGTACAGGCCAGCAGTGTCGTGGAGGGAGGGGGGAGTAAGAGGCTTCACCAGAGACAGAGTGGGGAACAGTACAGGCAGATTGACCAACGTACACTGCTGAGCAGAGCAGCAGGCGAGATAGGAGAGGTCTGCTGAGCAATGTGGGTTACTCCCTGGCTGGCCAGGTAATCGAACTCATGCTGCAGAGGCTGCAGAAGCTTCATAGGTTGCGTCTTAACCCCTTGCGCCCCCAGGGAGGCCCCAAGGATTCCTTTTGTAAGCAACTGTCTCCCTACCTGTGACATTGATAGCATCATTTGTCAGCAGGCACAACCACTTGTGGCAAAGTCCCCAGACCAGGTGAGGGGAACAAGGCAAGGGGGTGGGGGGCAAGATGCAGGCATTTGGGGATGACTTTGGAGCAATAGCCCAGATGGTTGGCTGCTGGACCTAGTACATAAGAGTGCTGAGGCCCTGGCCATGAATCTTAAAAGGGAAAGCTGTAAGTAAGTAAACTTGTTAATTATGCCTGCATTGGGATGTTCACCGCACCTGGGCTGAAAGTTCTGCAGGACTCTTTATTATATTCATTTGCTCAACAATATATTTTCTCATCAGTTTAACCTAATCAATATTACAAATTTTAAGACATAGGTGACGTTTTAAGACCGAAGGCACTAGCGTCGGAGCCTCCAGTCAGGCACAGAGCAGTGCGTTGAGGCTGGATTTCCAGGAGGAAAGAAACACAGCAACGCCCAACACAGTTATGTGGCCTCCCCACACAGACACCCTCCCCCAATTCCAGAACCCCAGCAACACCCCAGACAAGCCAGCGGCCTCCCCAGCCTTGGGCGTCTCTTTCCGCCCCCCTCTCCTTCCGCTTCCGGGGAGGCCATTTCTGGGCCCGCCCAGCGCGGGGGCGGGAGCCACGGAGGAGCCGGAAGTGGCCCTGGCACTTCCGCTCGGGGAGCGCTCGGCCGCCTCTCTGACCCGGCTTGACAGGCGCGGTCCCTGCAAGTACTTCTCGCTCCTTCGCCCTCCCGGGGCTGGCCTCCCGCTCGCTTGCCGCCGCTGTTCCGCAGTCTGCGTCTCGGAAGCCGCCCCTTCCCCATGTGCCGGGGCAGCAGTTCTGAAAGCGAAGACCCACTCGCCGGTATCCCATCATGTCCGAACTGACTAAAGAGCTGATGGAGCTGGTGTGGGGCACCCAGAGCAGCCCGGGGCTCTCGGACACCATCTTCTGTCGCTGGACGCAAGGTACCGGGGCTGGGCGCTCTCTTGCCCCAGTCGCGTCCTTTGCCCCCCGAAAGTTCTGGCCGTGCCGCCGCCCGCTCCAGCCCCTCGCGTGCGCCTCACTCTGTCCCGGCTGCGGTGCCCGGGGCTGAAACTAGACTTTGGGGGAACGCCCTAGCTGCCCTGGTGGGGGGAGAGGAGCAGGGGGCGAGGGCTGTCCGCTCTGGACTCCTCAGTGCCCCTGCCCTTTTCGGGGTGCCCCTCGAGTCGAGAGAAGGGGTGGGTGGTGGGGGGCGGCAGTAGTTGACAGTGAAGGGGTGCCCCGCTGCACTCCGGCTCAGTTTCTCCAGAGGGCTGGGGTCACCTGTGTCTTTGACCCTTAACAAGCTTCACGTTTTTGGGTGTTTGGTCTCATTTTGAGAGCGAGAAAGTCCACGGGGAAATCAAGGTGGCTAATGGCAGAAAGCAGTTGTGTTTGTTTTTGAATTATGTGGCTAGGCGTGGTACTCGGGGATATAAATATATGTAGCAGATGCTTGTTGTTACAAAGTGTTTTTTTTCTTTTTTTTAAGATTTATTTATTTGTGCATACAAGAGCTGGGGGACAGGCCAGAGGTGTAGGAGGTGAGGGGATTCACCAGAGACAGAGAGGGGAGCAGAACAAGCAGATTGGCTGAAATGCACTGCTCAGGGGAGCAGCGGGCGAGGCAGGAGAGGTCCACAAAGTGTTTTCTTGACCCAAAGTATGCCCGGTTTTAATGTGGTTTAGTGTCTATTACAGTTAAAAGGAACACTGATCACAGCATTTCCTGTCGCCCTCTCTTGTTACCCAGACGGGACTTGAAGTTATATAAGAAGTTTTGTTATGAATAATACAAAACCAAAACAAACCATTTATTGAATTTCTGCGGTTAGCTAGGTTGTGTTGTGTTTGTTTTTGAGTTATGTGGCCACGAGTGGTGCTGGGTGTATAAATCCATGTAGCAAATGCTTGTAATTATCGCAGTTCTTAAGTTTTGATATTAAAATGCAACAGACACATGAAGGTAACCTAAGAATGACTGTGATGAAGTTAAGTGAGGTAAATAGCATTGTGTTTGGAATTTGAAGAATCGGTAGTGTACATATGTAAAACATAGGCAATAAGTAATAGCTTATGTTACTACTTGGTTCTTATTACTATTGTTAAAACAATTAGAGAATAACCTAGTCTCAAAGGATT
Organism: Talpa occidentalis; assembly: GCF_014898055.3. NCBI lineage: Eukaryota > Metazoa > Chordata > Mammalia > Eulipotyphla > Talpidae > Talpa > Talpa occidentalis. The sequence continues at coordinate 63,561,880 of NW_023601433.1, read as the reverse complement.
TCAGAGTAAATCTAATACTGAAATAGTGTTGTAATGTGTATTTTTGTAACAAAAATTTAGGATTTAAGTGTTCCTTATTGCCAAATACTTTTTTAGAAGACCGGTAAAATTAGAATCGTGATGTATTGCAGTTAGTAAGGTTATTTAGCTCTTCACTCTTGATTTGACGAATAGAAAAATGAGTCGTGAATGACCTGCCTGAAGATGCACAATTTGATAGAACTGCAAGTGGTTTCCAAGTCTCCCAACTGCTAATACAGCTGTTTTCACTGTTTTCCTTTGTGTTTCTGAACTCTATTGGTAATGAGTTTGGCTTTTTTTTTTTTTTTTTTACACAATTATGTCAGTTAACTAATTTGTGAAATTTTGGACACCTGTGCTTGCCGATTTTATTTTACAACTTCCCTCTTTGCCTTATTTATCCTAAGAGTGAATAGTCTTAAAATACTCAAAGAAAAATTTACTTCCCAATTAGACAACATTAAATAAGCTTTTACAATGTAGAATAAAGTACTATTTCATCCTTATTTCTGTTAATATTGTGATGAAAATTCAAGAAAAATCCCGAGGCAGTGGTTTTAGTGACAGTTAAGAGCAGGTTTTGAAATATAGTTGGGTGTAGGTTCAAGTTATTTAGCTTAATTAAGCTTCATTTTCTTTCTCCATAAATGCAGATAAAGGTAACGTTAATCTTATAGGACTGTTGTGAGGAATAAATGCATGTAAATATATTCAGGCATTTGGCACATTATGTGACATATTGTAAACACTCTGAAAAAAATGGTAGCATAATTTAAAGTGTTTAATTTCAGATTAAACCAAAGATCATTCTCTGACTATGCCCTGACAATTGCAAGAAATTGTTTATTTGATGGATGATCACTATTTAAAATAGGATTTTACAATGGCATATTGGTATGATCTCCCACCTTTTACTCACTCAGAGATTTATGAAGACAAAATTTGTTCTATCAATACCACCTTATTTTTTTTTATTTTTTAAAAGATTTATTTATTTATACAAGCATTGGGTACAGTCAGAAGCATGGAAGGGTGAGAGAATCCACCAGAGCCAGAGGGGAGAGCACAGCAGGCAGACTGATGAAGTACACTGCAGAGGGGAGCAGCCGGCTACAGGAGAGGTCTGCTGCCATGTGGGACCTTCGCCAGGTGGCCAGGGATCCAACCAGCCCTGAAACCCAGCGCTCAACTGCTGCACCGTGGGGGAGGCCCTCAACACCACTTTAAAGGATTTTTTTTTTCTATTCTGAAAGTGCATGATTTTTTAAGGTGACCAAATCTGTATTTTAATTTATCTCTGAATCAGAGGGGTATTGGTTTTGCTGTGTTAACTTTTATTCACTTACACATTCTTAGAGGCAGAAACCATTGTTAAAGATTGCTGTGCAGTCATTTGGGATTATGGGAATAGGCACAAGACACTGCTGTGCTGCATTTGCCTTACTGCATTAGTAATGTGACATCAACTTGGCTTTATTTCATAGCCTCTAACTGTGCTTTCAATTGACCACTATAATCTTAGTTTTTTGAAAGCAAGTTTTAAGAGTAAGATGTTTGGGGTACATATTTATAAAATTATATCTAAGGAAATTCCACTTATGAAACTATATTGATCATGTTAAATTATTTTAATGTGTGAAAATAACAAGTGGCAGGAATTGCAGCAGAACATGGCTTGTTGTATTTTTTTCTCTTTTAGTTGGTTTGGCAGTTTTAGATAATGTAAAACAATAATCTATTGGAATGAATCATACTTTTTAAAATTGAATGGGCATTATAGATAATTCTCTTCTACTAATTCTTTAAATGGAGGGTTTTGTTTGCCATTTTTAAAAGCAGTAAATCATGTAAAGATTTGAAGTTTTTTTTTTAAACTTGGAAATTTGCTGTCTTTTTCTGCCTCCTTCCCTCCTGCTCAATTTCCTATGATACATTTTAAATAAAAGCAGATATTTTCTACTTTCTTAGTTCATAATCACTGTTTATTCTTCCTTTACTTCTTTCAATAAATGTGACAGTGTTCACAGCCTCTGCAGCGTAGACTTGGAGAAGACCAACAGTAATAACATAGCATAAATTTATACAATAGTTTAGAAGGGAAGGAAATAGGGATGAGGTGGCCTGGATAGGTTTCACTGTAAGATGAGATTTGGGCAAATACTTGTAGTTACTGTGTTAATCATGCTGCTGTCTAAAAGTGTTCTGGGCAGAGGGTATAGTCTTTAAACAGCATTTAATGCAAATTATACCTGAATTTTTGTTCAAGGGAAAGGAACAAGATTAGTTTGACTGGAGAGGGCATAGGGAAGAGGAACGTAATAAAAGATGATGTAAGAAATAATGTGTCACAAATCATAAGGCTTCATAGACCATTGTAAGGACTTCTGCTTGTTCTGAATGAAATGAGAGGTCATTGGAAGGTTTGAAATAAAGAAGGGACATGATATGACAAGTTTTAAACGCTTGATCTGAGTGCTATGTTTGAGGATAGTGAGGTGAGAGACATTACGATCAAATAAGACCGTAATTTAGATGAAAGCGAGGTGTTGTCTTGGACCAGGATAGTTGCAGTAGATTGTAGGAAATGTCAGAGTGACCACATCTCAGTAGAACCAAAGTGAAAGTCATCTAAATCTAATAGGAGTAAATAGAATTTTGTTGTGAGAACATTTTTTACTTAACCACAGGTTTTTCTTTTCAGTATTGATGTGTAGCTCATTGTTTGGCTAACATTCTGAAAAGAATCCAGTGTCTCAATACTCATCTCCACTGTTGCTGCTAAAGCCCTAAATAATATTGGTGTGACTATGCTCCAAAAGTTCACTTACAAAAAACAGGCCCTAATGTAGATTATAAACTATCAAAAACCATTTTCCCCTTTTTCCAAGCTTTTAGTTGCTATTTCACCTAAAGATTAGCTAGAAAGGCATAGATCCCATTTTGCTGTTTATAGCACTTTCCTGTGTTGGGGGTGTGGGTAATAAGCTATAGTTGACTGAAATTAGAGTTTTGAACTTTGGTATAGGACAATTTTTGTTACTGTAATTTGAAAGAAAGACATTTAGCAGGTGATTTAGGAAAAGAGAGCAATCAATTAAAATGTAAGTGTACAGTGTATTTACGAATTAATGCATTTGAATTAAATTTAGTTTGAAAGTATGTTTGGATGTTTACTGTCATGTGAGTCATTATTTTACCAAAGTAATAAAATGACATACCAGTATCATAACTTTTTCTTCCAGAGTGAAGATAAGTTAATACTGTGAGTTATATCATTTCACGGAATTTTGTTGCTCTTGAAAGCCTTTTCTCTTAAGCATAAATTTTCCTTTCGCCTACCTACCTTATTTAATCATAATGTTTCTAGTTTCTTAAAATTTACAATTTGTTAGCCTGAGTAGCAAAGTTAATTTCTTGGTACTTTGAATATATAATGTGTTGTTATTCAGGGTATGTTTTCTGTCTTACATTTATATTATGCTTTACAGTTTTTGAAAATCTTGTGTAATCCTTGCAGCACCTCAGAGAGAAAGCAAAGGATAAATGTAGTTATCCTCATTTTTGTAAGTGAGGAAACCAAGGCCCAATTCAGATTGTTGGCTTAACCAGTATCATCTATTTATAATGTCAGACCAAGTCTTTCTGAGGCCTTTGTTTATGTGGAAGGCTAGAATTATAGAGGCAGTAGTTGTCAAACTGGTTTGAGTAATATATGTATATATGGTAAGTTCTATGAAGATAAAAGACTGGAGAATTGTAAGGCCATCCATGGCTTAGGTTTTAAATTAACTATCTAAGACAGACAGATTTCTTTGTCTATAGTACTGTGAAACCTAATAGAAACCATTTTTAGGATCAGATACTTTAGGTGACTGATATCAGATCTAATCAGGAAAAAATATTTTGTGTTAAGCCAGTTCCTTTTAAAACTAGAAGATAATTTGACTGTGAGAACACTTGATAAGAAAAATAACTATACCCCCCAAAATTTAAACTCCAGTGAAATCTTATTATAAAAGAAGTCTATTTGTCATAGTCCTGTTTTAGAATAGAGCATTCTATTTAGCTAACCTTATTTCCTTTAAAACTAATAGCCTTTTTTCTGTTATCAGCAATATTGTCAAACATGTATACTATAACTAAACAGAAATTGGTGTAAAGCAAAGAATACTACCTATAATTATCTCTGATGTTTTATTATCTAAAGTACTCTATGTGAAGCAGCACACTAAACTTTAAGTCCTATTATGGATCTTGAAAATTACGTTATATTTTAAGGAAGGCAAGAATCCATTAGTAATTACACTTATTACATACCCATAAAGTTTCACAGAGCTTAGTTTTGCCTCTTATTCCCGGTAGGAGATACACTAGATAAAGGGGAGACCTTGAACTTCAACTCTTATACTTAGGTGGGAACTCAGATTTGGGTATCTTAACATGATAACTGGCACCCTTAGTTTTCATTTGTTCTTATCAAATATATCCCATTCATCTGACCTATTTCTAATCCTCCGTTTATCGTATCTCTTATTTTACTTCAAATTTCTGTGAATTGCTGAAGAAAATTGTGGCCAGCATCAATATGTGTAGTAATGAAACCTTAACTGAGCTCTCATTGTTTCTCTTACTTCCTTATCCTTGTCAATTTGTTTTTCAGAATTTACAATCTCCACAGCTCTTTAACCTGCTTAATGCCCTCACTCTGAATAAGTGGCATCTCTTTATTTTCTCTTTGCCTATGTATTAAATAGAAGCCTGCTAAGATTTACTTTACTTATTTGAGACAGTGGCTTTCATGAAAGCCACTTTTTTTTCCCTCCAGACATCAGGGCCAGTTATACTTTTAAAAATTAAGGACTTCAATGTGAAAAATTTAAAAATTAGTGATATCCATGGTATTTTACTTTTTCGCAATTTTATTGTCTAGCTCATTAGGAGATCTCTGGGTTTGTAGTCTGTTGTACTGTGTTTGGTTAAAGTATATGCAGAAAAGTAATGTAATTGGTAAGGTAGAAATATTGAAAGTGGGAGCCTTTTCAGATAATTGTGGACATTCTTTGATACCACACCAAAACTCAACATGTGTTAGTTTTTTAGATGTTAATTGTAGTTTGTATTCTTAACCTACATCAGTGAACTTTTTGTGCTTGTTAAATTGAAATTAATTGCTTTGTCTTTAAATGGGACTTTAAAAAAAAAGATTTATGTACACAAGAACTGGGGTACAGGCCAGAGGTGTGGGGGGTGAGAGGATTCACCAGAGACAGAATGGGGAACAGAACAGACAGACTGACTGAAATACACTGCTGAGGGGAGCAGTGGACGAGTCAGGAGAGGTTTGCTGCACCATGTGGGTGGCTCCCTGGCCGAGGATCAAACCCATGCTGCAGTGGCTGCGGATAGCCTAGTAGGTTGCGTCCCAACCCCTTGCGCCACCAGGGAGGCCCCCTAAATGCGACTTTCACCCTTGAATTAATTATGATAGCATGTATCAGCCTTTGGGGAGTTATTAGACTACTGGTTTATGCAGATCTTCCAAATGTTAACACGTTTCATTGTACAGTATCAGAAGTCACCTTTATTATTATCACTACTGATCTCATCAGAAAAATCTAAGTCTTGAGGAGTTGTCAAGCTAACAGTAGCTGCCACAGTTTTCCTGAATTTTAATTGTTGCTTGAAAGGTTGAAATTTTATCACTGGCAAAAATACTGTCAGTTATTTTCCTTGAAAGATCAGGCTCACTTTTTTTTTTTCAGAGAAAATGTCTGCCAAATACTCAAGTATTATATAATCATAATTTGTCAGTAGCTTTTCAGAGTAAAAACAGTGTTCCACAAAAAAAGTTCTTACAATTCAGAAAATTACACATGTGTTTTTCCTTGAAATAGCTATCAACCGTCATACTGTGGTATGAGGCTGACATGCCTTATGGGTAGTTTCCATTTTGTCGCATTGTAAAATTTTATTTTTTAAGATTTATTTATGCATACAAGAGCTGGGGTGTAGGCAGAGGTGCAGAGGTTGGGGTGGGGGTAAGAGGATTCACCAGAGATAGAGTGGGGAGCAGAACAGGCAGATCCACTGAAATACACTGCTGAGGGGAGCAGCAGGCGAGACAGGAGAGGTCTGCTGCACCATGTGGGTAGCTCCCTGGCTGGGGATTGAACCATGCCATGCTGCATTGGCAGTGGATAGCTTCATAGTGCTGCGACTTAACCCACCCCTTGCACCAGGGAGGCCCTTGTCACAATTTTTTAAAAGGACATGTATCTAAGGTAAAGCTTTAATAAAATTAGTGGTGGTATGGCATCAATAAGGGCTTTGCTTAAATTGGCTTTTTCTGTGTTTTGAGAGAATATGGTGGAATCTACTAGCATGAAGACCGCTAGTACGACTTGGCATTATTGCCTTGACTTATGCTAATGTACTGTCAGTTTAACCAACTCTGCTTTTATTCTACCACTGTGAATATCAACACAGTGAGAAGGCAGATAATGTCTTAGTGCTATTAAAATGTTTATTTTAATATGTATTGGGGCCATGAAAAGGATCTCCAGGACTACCAGGGCTCTTTACACCACATTTTGAGGCTCTCACTTTGTGCACTATATCACCATCATCACTACACCCGCTTTCTCAGCTCTTTCAGGAGTTGGAGTATTTTAACTTCTTTCCCACACTAATCACTTTTCCTTTTTAAACTCTTGCCCTTCAGTCTGTAAAAGTAATGATTCTTTATCCAACTGCCTTTCCATTAATAAGGGTAGCAAATGGTTGGTTTGTTTAGCAAATGGTTTACATTTACTATCTCTCCTATTCTGAATCAAACCTCAATCCTTTATATTTTGGCTGCTCTTCTCAAAGTTCTAAGTATCATTTATTTTTGTTTTTATTATTCACAATGACACCAGCAACATTTGTAACACATGGCTACTCTCTGATTCCTGACTTCCTTTCTCATAGCTCAGTGTGTTTTTCTCTTCTAATCTTTGTCAGTCTCCTTTGCTGACTCAGCCTGTGGTCTCAGTTCCCAACTTCATTATCTTTGTCCTACATGTTTTCATTCACTTTAACTGCCATGTTTATGATGATCCAAATTGCAGTCTCCAGTCCTAACCCCTTCCCTCAACTCCAGACCCATATCTCTCTGCTTCTGGATAGTGCTAAATGGTTGCCTCACATTTTTAGAACTGAACTTGGCATCTTAGAAACAAATCCTCCTCCCACTCCCCCAAATTTCAGAAAGCATTTATTGAGCATTCATTACATGTAACATGCTTGGACGACAGTAGTCAATAGAACAGGCAAGCGACCACTAGGACAAAGCAAGCCGTAAACTAGCAAAAAATAATAACAGATTTTAAGTACTGTTTGTGCCAAAGGGATGATAGGGAATATTTACTCTTAGAGAAGTGTGTTGAGTTTATACAACTAAACTAAGTACTTAAGAATGAGAAGGATGCAGCCATAGGGAGGGTGGTAGGGAGAGGGAGAACATCTCATGCAGAAGGAATAGCAAATATCAAGGCCCCAGATAAAAACCTTGATGTTGTCTACGGGCCTAAGGGCATTGTAGAAGATGAAAATAAGAGTGAACTGAGGGAAGGTGGGATTGATAGGTCCGGGGTTGGGGGTGGGAGACTGAATAGGTAGAAGATGGGATTTCTTAGTGAAATTATTCAATATGAAACTGTGATGGTGGATTTAGGTCATTATACAGCTGTCAAAAGCCATGGTATGCACAGCACCTTTTTTTTTTTTTAAGATTTATTTTTATTTATGCATCTAAGAACTGAGGTGCAGGCCTGAGGTGCGGGGTGAGTGAGAGGATTCACCAGAGACAGTGGGGAATAGACAGGCAGATCTGCTGAGATAAACTGCTGAGGGGAGAGTTGGTGGGTGAGACAGGAGAGGTCTGCTGCACCATGTGCGTTAGCTCCCTGGCCTGAGATGGAACTCATAGCACAGTGGCTAGCGATAGCTTGATGGTGCTGAGACTTTAAACCCTGCACCACCAGGGAAGCCACCTTCTTTGTTTTTTATTAAGTACTGCTGTTTAGTAGGCAATTTTGGATGCATTATTCAAGGAAGGTACAGAGATTTCACATGCAACCCCAGCCCCCCTCCCCATGATAGTCTCCTCTATTATCAATGTCCCCCACCAGAGTGCTACATTTGTTACAATTGATGAATCTACTTATCATAATTCACCCAAAGTTCCTAGTTAACTTTATGTTTCACGCTTGGTGTTGTGCATGCTATGGTTTTAACAGATATAATGACCTATCTCCACCATGACAGTTTCATATAGAATAGGTTTACTGCCTAGGAAATCCCATCTTCCACCTATTCAGTCCCCACCCCCAACTCCTGGCAACCACTGCTTTTCTTAGTTTTCCATAATTTTGCCTTTTCCAGACTGTCTTATAGTTGGACTATCTGTAGCTTTTGTAGATTGGCTTTTTTCTCTTAGTAATATGCATTTAAGGAGCTTTCTGTTCTTTCATGGTTTGACGACTTACTACTTTTTAAAACTAAATGGAGTCCCATTGGGGATGTACCACAGTTTGTTTATACATCCACTCACTGAAGGACATCATGGCTCTTTCCAAGTTTTGGCAATTAACTGCTGTAAACATCCATCTGCCGGTTTTGTGTTGACATGGGATTTCAACTCCTTTGGTTAGATACCAGAGAACACTTGGTGAAATATTAGGATCTTTTTGTTTTTCCTCTTAAATATGTGAGATGCATGTTTTAATACTGTCTGAAAGAGATTGATAGTTAGAGAGGATGGGATGGAATGAGATACTGTATACTATTTGTTATTGCAACTGCTTTCTTTTTTTTTTTTTTCTTAGATTTATTTTTATTTATGCATACAAGAACTGGGATGCAGGCCAGAGGTGCAGGGTGGGTAGTGAGAGGATTCACCAGGGACAGGGTGGGGAGCAGAACAGGCAGACCGACTGAAATACACTGCTCAGGGGAGCAGCAGGCGAGACAGGAGAGGTCTGCTGAGCCATGTGGGTCACCTCCCTGGCCATGAATTGAACTTGTGCTGCAGTGGCTGGCGATAGCTTCATAGTGCTGAGACTTAACCCCTTGCTCCACCAGGGAGGCACTCAACTGCTTTCTGATGTCTCAAGTTAGAAACTTCAGAGTCAGCTCTTAATTTCTTTTGTACTACACTTTGACCCCACTAGCATGATGTAATCATCAAATCTTACTTTTTACCTTAGAAATAACATTTGGGTATAATTTTTACTTTTCACACTAATGTTGCTTATATTTGATCAGCATCATCTCTGTGGGGCTATTAAAACAGCCACTTTATCATTCTGACCCCCATTAAAAAGCGGGGGCAGTTTAATTATATTGCTACTTAATATTGCTTATAGTGTGACTGGAACCATGGTCTCCTCCTTCCCAGTGTTAACCTCTTGTCACTTCCCCACCCATTTGCAATCTCCCCATCTTGGCCCCATACTTTCCTTCTGTTACTGTTAAATTTCCTTCTAATCCATAGACTTGTCCTGTTCTTACCATACCCTTTCCCTTCAGTAATCATGTTTTCTTTATCTGAAGGTCATTCTTCCAGTCTTGCCTCTCTGGAAAAATTCTGATTCAAAATCAGCTTCAAAGTCACCTGTTAGCAATTGACCCAGGCAGAATCAGTTACTCCTTTCTCTATCCACAATTGTTCCCTTTATACTTCTGTTACAACTTCAACTTACTACTTTATTTTCGTAATTATCTGTTTGTATCTCTGTCCTTAGCTGGACCCTGCAGACCATGAACTGTATCATTGATGCATTTATTCCAGCTGCTTGATACAGTGTCTGATGTTCATTAAATAATGGTTTGTTAGATGAATAACTGAATTATGATCATTAATGAAACTTTACAGGTTCCTTGTATGTTAGACCTGGAAGTGATCTTTTTAAAGATAAGTATACTGGGCCTCCCTAGTGGCACAAGGGTTAAGCACCACACTACGAAGCAATCTGCAGCCTCTGCAGTACGAGTTCGATCCCCGGCCAGCCAGGAAGCTATCCACATGGTGTAGCAGACCTCTCCTGTCTCACCCGCTGCTCCCCTCAGCAGTGTATTTCACGCAGTCTGCCTGTTCTGCTCCCCACTCTGTCTCTTGTGAATCCTCTCACCCCCCGCATATCTGGCCTGCCCCACAGCTCTTGTATACATAAATAAATAAATCTTTAAAAATATATATATATATACTGAGGCCTTGAGAGGTGAAATGATTTCCGGAAAGTTAGACACTCTCCTTACCCTTGACCCTGTGATTTTTGCAGGAACTTCTAGTTGCTCTCAGTCAGTACTGTTTGGGGAATATTTAAACTAAAGTAGAGCAAATGTGAGTACATTCATTATCTCATTATGTAGCCATATGGTCATTAACTTGTAAAAAAATAAAATATTGAAATTTTAAAAAATACTTTTTGGAAAGGCAAATATAATATTGTCTTGGTAAATTTCATACTTTATTTTGTAGTCCTTCTTTAAGGGGTCCCTGGGTGTAAAATTGTGTATACGTGTGTGTGTGTGTGTTCATGTACACTTATGAGGGGGAGTTAGGGTTTTTTTTTTAAATATTTATTTATGCATAGAAGAATTAGGGTGTTGGCCAGAGGTGCGGGGGGTGAGAGCATTCACCAGAGACAGAGCGGGGAACAGAACAGGCAGATCAACTGAAATACACTGCTGAGGGAAGTAGCGGGTGAGATAGGAGGGGCCTGCCAATGCCATGTGGGTATCTCCCTGGCTGGGGATTTTGGGGAACGGTTTTTTGTTTTGTTTTGTTTTGTTTTTATATAATTCTTACATCATTTTTCATCTTTGTACAATGTATTCACTTTCATTTTGGTTATATTCCCATAGAATTGCAGAGGGGGAGTTAGTTTTGTATCTTTTTTCAGAGGGTTCCTTTGTCCCCCTAAAAGTAAAGAACCACTGCAACTGACTGACTTGGAGTAGTTTTGCTATTGTGTTTTAGTGACCTTTCTCAGAATAATTTAATACATTAAAATTTATACATTAAATACATTAAAAATTATATAGCTGCTACTTGAATTATATTTTTAATCTTTGCTGCTTGCTTTCATTTTTAGGGTTTGTGTTTAGTGAATCAGAGGGATCTGCATTAGAACAGTTTGAAGGTGGCCCCTGTGCTGTTATTGCACCTGTTCAGGTAACATAGACTACTTTACCAATTCCTTAGAAGGACATTTCAAACATTTCTTACCTTTTTTTCATTTTTAAGGAAACATAATAGGTGTTTCCTGCCTTTCGGAAAATTAGGAAATAATGATCATGACATCTTTCTAATAAAATATTGTTAAGTAATATTTTATACTGTAGATACATACATGAAATGGTTATTATTTTCATTTGTTTGAAAATAATGGTATTTTCATTTGTTCTGTCTACAAAAATGGTTTTCCTAATGAGTTAAAAATGAGTTGATATTTTCATGACAAAATTTCATAAATTTTTAAAATAAGTTACAGTAAATACTACTTTAGGCTGTAGTTTTTGTATTTTATATAAAATTGGTAGCAACTAGAATTGAATTTCGAAAGTAAAAACTTTTCCTTTTGCCCAAAAGATAGAGTTGATCTAAATATGTGTACATGATTTTGACTCTTTATGTGTTACATTGTTTGACTTTCTAAGACTGATTTGCTGTAAACTCTTGCATTGTTAAAATCAGTAATTAAATTTTCACTTCACTATAGGACAGTGTCTGAACAGCATTGTAACTTCAGGAGTGTTAAGAAAATAAACTGGAATTATATTTGTCTTAATCAGCACCTTTTGAAAATTACACGTATTTAATTTGATATTTATTATACATTGGGCATAAAGAATACATTTGTGAACTGTCAGCTCAAAGTAAATTTATCTCTCAAATTTCATACTCATATATTTATATTATTAAATTCAAAATGTGTGTCTCTGAAGGAGAAAAACCTTCCTTTCAGGGTTGATTCCAAAATACATTCTTTGTAGATAATTACTCTATTTTTTAAAATAGTAAAGTTGATTTTTTTACATTAATTGAACTATAAAAATAAAATTGTTTTATTTGAACCTTGTCTATAGGTATTGAATATAAAAAATAAAATTGTAAGTCAGTAATTAGAGCTGTTATGCTCTGTAACTGAGGCAAATTTTGATGGCCAGTAGTAACCTTGTTATCTGAACTTGAGTTTAATATTTACTTAAATATTTCAAGAAGACTTTTGTTTATAGTGATATTTTAATGTAAAAGTGAAGACTAAATCATTAAGAGTAATGTAGGAAATGAGCAAATCCAGGTATTAAAATGTTTTTAATCTATAAAAATTAGAACATTATGCCTTTGCTACAGAAATAGGCATATTATGTAACCAAGTAGATAAATTAGTATAGCACATTACATACAACAATTTACCAAGAATTTGTCACTTACCATGATTAAAAGGGAGCAATCAATGGTAGATGAAGGTGAAGTTTAATAAATGCCGTTGTATGACTGATTGGCTATTTAGGGGGAAAATGAACTTAGGTCATCTCATACCATGTGCCACATAATATTTAACCACAGGAAAACTAAAAGTATGTGTTAGTCCTTTAAGAGAAAAGATGACTTCCAAGTTCAGAAAGTATTTGCAGTGACACTGAGCAGTAAATTGATATTGTCTGTTATATGAAGAACTCCTATAAATTGGTTAGAAAAACATTATGGCCCCAGTAGTGAAATGATTATGTATATTCAATAACTGTTGGATTGATGCTGGAACCAAAGAGTCAAGGTGTTCAACCTCACTAGAAATCCAGGAAAGTACAAATAAAAATAAAACTATTCTTTTGATAACTTTCTAATCTAAATACAAAATAACTGCCAGTCATGTAAAGATAGGATGATGCTGAAATGCTCACATTGCTTTTTTGTACAAATTTGTATTTCAAATTTTAAGAAGGAATTTTACTTTATAACTGGAATTATAATAAAGCAGATTGTTGGATGCAGTAATTGTACTTTTATGAATCTTTCCTAAAATAAAAAAATCCTTAATGTGGGTAAGATTATATTTGAGAAGTTTAATACTTCTAGTAGTAAAAAAAAAAAAAAAAATGCATACAACCTAATATACAACAGAGTAAATTAAACATGATACAATGTTTAAGTAAATTTTGATAGCTTGATAGAAAATTAGTAATAAAGAATTACAGATATGAATTCTGTGGGAAAACAGAAAAATGGAAAAATAATCTCATCCCACGTTTCTCATATGTAATAAAATTTAAAGCAGCATGGAAGAAAAACTAGATGGAAGAATATTAAAAATACTACCTGTGATTGTTGTAGTGGTGAAATACTGAGTGTCCCACCTCACTTTTCCAAATTTTGTAATGTAGAAGCACTTATGTTACTGATTATTTTCAGTTAGTAAAGTAGTGCAACCAAGATGCAAATCTAGATTTATCTGCCTAAAAGCAGTTTTCACAACTGCTTTCAAACATAGGTGAGTAAGAAGCACTATACTATTCTCTTTTTCTTAGATCTGCCCCTTCTTGAGATTCAGATACAGTAAGTGAAACCTAAGAATGTGCATTTTAAATAAAATGTCAGGTGACTAGGGTGCAACTAGCCCTTGAACTACACTGTGAGGAGGAAACACTGTGCTACACTGAACTGTTTTCTATCAAGTTACCAGTGTAACACAGTTGACTAACTTAAGGAGAGGTTAGGCATCAATTTTATTTGATTCTTAAAGCTTTTTGAGTTAAACAAGGAGGTTAGGGGTGGTAAATCATTGTGGTATTCCTGTATCACAAATTAGAGTTTATAGAGCAGATTTTTGTGTTTAGATTTCTTTTCTTTCATGAAATCTAAGAAATGTAGACTTGTTCCAATGAAGTGACTTATTAAACAGAGCAATAAGTTTCTTTAATTTTCCAGTTAGGTGGCTGCTATTTTGAACCAATTCTTTAATTTGCCAGAAAATACATAATATGAAAGAAGACTAATTTTGTGGATCTAAAATCAAGCTTATAATAGTATATTCTGAGTGAAAAATTATTCAGTTACTGTTGAATGTGAATGGAAACCATTTGAAATCTTTATATTAAACTATTGAAAAGAACAGAAAGAAACAGTTTTTAGTTTTTTTAGTTTTCTCCAATTTTAAAGTAAAATAATGGTATGTAAGATATGGTTATCATGCATTCTAATAATTATGCTTTAACTGTATAAAGGCATTTCTTTTGAAGAAGCTCCTGTTTTCTTCTGAGAAGTCTTCTTGGAGGGATTGCCCAGGTATGATAGCTGTCTTTTATAAACTTTTCCTCTCTTATGATCAGTGCAGCACTGGCAATATTTAAATTGAAATTATCTATCTTAAAAAGTAAACTGTCACCGGGATACATTTTTCTTGAGGTTTATTTTTAATATGTTTGAGAAAGTTTCATGAACAATGACTCCAAATATGCTTTTCCTAAGAAGTATGAGGTAGACGGTATAACAGGGAGTAAAACCTTTGGTCTCTTGCTAATACTTAATAGTTCATAGTTAATAGTTAATACTTAATAGTTCATTTGCCTGAACTATATTAAATGATTGCATAACAAAGGGAATAGTCATTTATGTTTGTTTTGTCTTACTATGTTCTGAGCAAGAACTCAGAATTATCTTTATTCCTTTATCTTTTGGTGTGATGCCTTACACAATACAAATAATACCACAAACCATTCTAAATTTCTAAAGAAGCTGTCATCATTTCTGCAGTACAGTTAGGAGAGAGAGTGTATGGTACTTCCTAATAACAAATGTGTGCATTCCAGTTGACAATTTGCAAAGATCTTTCTTTCCCTTAAACAATTATAACCTCACAATGAACCTCACAATAACTTCTAGAAGAAAGTAGGCTATATTATAATCCCAGTTTTGTATATAAGGGCAAAACAGCTTCCACTCCAAATCATGCCCATAGAATCTACTACTGATCTTTGAATTTCAGAGATAAAATGTAACTGGTAAATATATTTTGTATTAAGAGCTGAAATGTCAGATTTTATTAGAACTGTGATTCTGTTCAGGACATACAATTAACATGAGTGGCTTATTAAGGAAATTTAAAATATTTCTTGCACAGAAATATATTCACCTTGATGACATTTCTACATATTGTTGTAAATGTCACAAATGCAGTGGTGCTTATAAAGTGAATGGCACAGTTCCTGTCTTTAAAGAAGTTTTAGCCTGTAAAAAGAAACAAAAACCACCCCCTTTTTTACACAGGCTGTGTATACATCTTATCTCCTTTGTCTGAAAGTTTCAGAAAGTGTTACTGCACCTGGAGGATAATACTACTTGAAAAAGGGAGAGTGCATTCGGAAGAAATTGTCTGTGCGTGGGTGTTATTTTAAAGTCTAATGCTCCAGTCTCTGGAGTACAGTATCTGTAGCTTTTGCATTATGTTGCATAATCACAGTGGCCCCTGCGGATGTAAAGGATTTGGTATTATATGTGCTGATGTGCTGTGTTATCTCATTGTCCTTACCCCAAAGGACAAGATCAGAGACATTTGATTAATTTAGAAACAGGGAAAAAATAGATGTCTCTTCTGGACCTTACATTGTACCTGATCCTGCAATAAAGGAAATGTTAAGACTTAAATTCTCTGTTTGCAGTTTAAGAACCAGGAAATCAGTATCAGGTAGCAAATTCTTTCTCACTTTTAATTCTGTATTTTTCAGGATATTTTTCCCTAATTACTGGCAGTTATTTAATAGTGGTGATTTTTTTAACCCTTAGGCATATTGTTTTTGTAAAATATAACTTAAAACCTGGATTTTATGGATTTCTCTCCCCCCCAACACACACTTAAAAAATTTGACTTTCATTAGTAATTAACACATTCTTAATGTTGTTCATGACAGTATTTTTTTTTTCCAATATAATTTATACTTTGGTTATTTTTAGAGGAAGAGCGGAAGGAACTCCTTTGTCATACCTTATGTGATATTTTAGAAAGTGCTTGTTGTGACAACTCTGGATCATACTGCTTGGTTTCATGGTTAAAAGGAAAGACAACTGAAGAAACTGCTAGTATTTCTGGGAGTCCTGCAGAGTCTAGCTGCCAAGTGGAACATTCTTGTAAGATATATTTTTATTTCCTGAAGTTATTTCTTGTACCTTTCTTTTTCTAAAACTTAAAAATTTTTAAGAAAAAATCTTTAATTTTTGTAACATGTCTCTTTTAAACCTAAGCTTAATTCATGAGCTTTACTACTTTTAATTTCCCTTTTGATTATTTTAATTACTAGAGATTGTATTTTATTTTGAGAAAAAGATGCATCTCAAATTTTTTTAAAATTCTAGTTAACTTCTGCTTTATTGCAAAGCTCTCATTTATAAAGTTTAAAGAACATTTTACTATGTACTGTAATTTCATATACACCAATTTTTTTTGTTATTGGAAAAAGGAGGGTTTTTTGGTAGAAAATATTTTAAATGGTCTTAGTTTTCCCTTAAGCAAAGATGGGATATTGTTATTTATTATGTTACTTCTTTTTTCCTTGAACTTTTTAAAGATAGTTTTAATTATACCTTCATTTAATTTGTTCAAACTTTGAATATTTCTCTTTAAAATAAGGAGTTCATAAAAACTACACATTCTATCTTTAGCCTTTGAAAATTCTTAGGTAATTCACCTAAAACCTGCCAGATTGAACTAGTAAAATGGAAACTTTTGCTGATACAGCAGCTAAAGAGTTGCTTTTGGGTAATTATAAAAACCAGTGGTTTGTAATGAATGGTTTGTAACTCTAATTTTTATTTGGTATATAATTTAAAAGACACATTTTAAAAAATCATTAGTCTAAAAGCTAGTATTGTAATTTCAGTTTGCAGCTCTAAATTTTGTTTTCTATCAAATTTTAGAAACTAATTAATGCAATTAGAGAATTATTAAGCTTTTGGACACACGTTGTATAAAGGTGTAATTTTTATGGTATCAGCAACCAAAAGGAGTGGAACCAAGCTGTAAAGGAATATTAAAGGGATTAAAAACAAAACATGGTGCCTGGGAGAATTGGTGGTGGGAATTCTATGGGAATTACACTTGAGAGGAGAAAGCAAACATTGTATAAAAATGAACAATAATATAAAAATATATATATAAATAAAATAGCTTAAAAATAATAAAAGTTTCTAATTAAATGTAATGCCTTGCACCGCTGGCCTACACTCAGTTCTTGTATGAATAAATAAATAAATTTTTTTTTAAAAATATATGATCTCCCCCCCCAAACAATTGCTTTTCTGTTTTTCCATTATAAGAATTACCTTGTTAGGTTTTGATGATTGGTAGTTCCAAATGCTTTATGCTGAATAATATAGGTGCGCTTAGTCTACCTATTGTATATTTTGTTAAGTCATCTTTACAGAAATTTTTTAATTGATTTCTACAAAGTAAATTTCAGTTGCTTGTGATATACACTGGCTTTTATGTATGATTAGCTGTGGGGCATTTGCCTCTGAGAGCTAAAATGTCTCTGAATTCAGTGTCTTCGCTCTTCTACTACCTGAGTAGTTACAGTGGCAAATTCTAATAGTAATAAATTTGCAAGGAAATATTTTTTAATCCAGGCAGCTGAATGAAGTTTCCTTTTCAGGCCTTTCAAACATAGCCTTTCAAAAAGAATTTAACATATATAGAGTTAATAATGAAGATTGAAGAAAACAAGGGGAAAGTATTCAAAAGTGATAAAGATGTCATTAATAATGGATTTAGAATATTTTCCAGATTTTACTGGGTTGCAGCAAACATGCTGAACAGTTTCATTTAGAGTAATAATATTTTGGGAGAAGAATAGTTGAACTAAGTTATTTTTTAAAATGTGCTAAAAGCCATTCTTTGTAAGATAGTAAAATCTTTTTTGTATTTTTTCATTAGTGTTAAGATAGTATGCTGTGTGATCACATGAATATGCAGTATATACCTGTAATTATAAGTTAAATTGCTCTAAGTTTAATGGTCTCATAATGTACTAATGGTAACTTCAGCAACTGATTTAGGTGAACATACTATATTGAATCCTCCAAAACATGTTTTAGTAATTTTTTAACTACTAAATTAAAATCATAAAATCATATTTCAAATCTTTTTTTAAGTATATAAATTTGGAAAGTTTTGTTAACTGAAAATTTGAGAATTTTCCTTAGATGTTGACAAATGAACTTATATTAAAATTTTTACACCATATAACAATCTATTTTACCTGTTCTTTCCTTTATTCCCAGCTATGTTCTTTTTCTTGTGTTTTATATTTTCTACCATCTGCCTGCTAAGCTTTTTGTTTTGCTTGCCTTTTTTCTCTAAATTACTATCTTTGTCTACTCTCATAATGTATACATAGTAAAATTGTTTAGATATTCAAGCACTGCAGAATAATTAGTACAATTTTGAAAAGGTTAGGTAGAAATTTTATTTTTTCCTGAAATTTTAAATGTGAAGAATTACCCCCCTCCCCATCACTATTACATTCTGTACAAACATTTATTTCATTGGCTTGTGTGGTGTGTATGGTTTTGGCTTATCGGTAAAGCACGATTGTTTGCAGTAGTGAATACTCAGGTTCAATTTCAGTTTGTTTCCACAGAAGATTCTTTAAATTCATGTGAACAAAATTTAGGAAGTAATTTCAAACATTTGAAAATTAAAACCAGACTTCGAAAAATTAATGTAATTGGCATTTTTAATTATAAATAAAAATATTTATATGATGATAAATGATTTATATAATCATTTAGATCTCTAGTGAGTATATTTGAAAGAGCTAACATTTTCTTTATAAAATACATACGAAGTTGTTCATTGTGACAAATCTGAGGAGGCATTTTGATTAGTATATGGCATCTTAAAGACTATCTTGGTGTAGTCAAGATTATTTGGATTGAAATCTCATCTCTGCTCTTTATTGCCCTGTGCTGTTGGGAGGATTCTTTTCTGTTCCTCAGTTTCTTCTGTAAAATAGGGAGAGTAGGTTGTTGTGAAGATTAAATGAGGTAAGACATACAGAACATTTAGAAAGGTTCCTGGCACTTAGTATAAGTGCTGAATAGATACAACCTTTGATTTAAATGCTTTCTTTCATTTTAAAAAAAAATTTGTAACTGTACTGTATTAACAGTTTGTTACAAAAGTTACACAAAGAAATGAGGAAACAAACTTAAAGCTGTTGTTGAACCTGTGTAGTTTTAAAATGCTATGCCTTCTTATACACATTTGTTTATAATTAAGAATTAAAACTAAAGATATTTTATTATAAAGAAGGAAGATTAGATTTTACACAGATTGGATCTGTGCACTAAAAGATTATTTAAAAGTGCAGGACACATTACAATGATGTGTGAAGCACTGTGAATGTCAATTGCTCATATTTTATAAATTATCTAGACTAACTGAATGAAAAGAAGTACTTTTTTATTTATCACCCCTCTACATTCTCAGTATTATATCCATTTTAGTTATAATCATGGTAACCAAGATCTTGAAATACAAATTTATGTAAAAGTAAAATTAAAAAAAAAACCAGAATTTTAAGGGAGTAAGGAAATAGGGAAAATTTTGATTGCTTGAAAGTATTTACAGCCTGCTGTGTGTATCTTGTGTCATTTATTTGCCATGTGTAGTGCTGAAAAGTGTCTTTTATGTATAGCTGCCTTGGCTGTCGAAGAGCTTGGCTTTGAGCGATTTCATGCATTAATTCAGTAAGTAACATTGGAACATTTAAAATACTTCTTGTGGACACATTGCCATTTTAAGTCTGTTCATATTGTGAAAAGGTACTTAGATTTATTATGCTTGAAGAATTGTGTTTTAAAATGTAAAAAAAAGTTTGTATACTTGTTCACTTCTAAATTAACTATCAAAATACACTTTGTGGACATTAAAAGCTTTTTCATCATTACAAGAAAAATCATTTTAGCATAATGTTTCTATGTCCTGAGTGAATATAAAGATTTCTACTAGAATATATATTTGAATTATTATTTATTTGCCCAAATGTGCTTTCTATAATTTTAATTAAAATATAATTTCATTAAAGCATATAAACTTTTTATTACAAAATGAAAGATAAGGATAGTTGTGTTGATAGAATTATAGGTGGCATTTGAAATTACAGCATTATAATAATTTAAAAGCCACAGACGTGCACCTTATCTTTTGTATCCTCACACTTATTAAATAATTTTGGGCTTTAAAAGTCAAGTCTTCTTTGTTCATAAACTCCCCTTAGAAGAAAGCCACTTTGTTCTTTAAGTAACACTATGATTATTGCATTTATTGATGCCCAGATAGTTTACCTGAAAGATGATGAGATTCTCTGCCAAGTAAACATTCTATCTTACTGGTTTATATGTTTTATAGTCACAGTTGTCAGCAATAGTTTTGGCTTTTAATAGCTAAATTTGTATTTGACAATTTGAGGCACTTTAAAAAAAAATCCCCTGCACACACACACACACACACAAACACACACACCTTAATGTAATATTCAACGTAAATTTCTCCCATTTATGAATGTAGTAAGCTCATCATGGTACTAATCCTTAATTCTTTTTCCCCCCAGAAAAAAGTCATTCAGAAGTTTATCAGAATTAAAAGATGCTGTCTTGGATCAGTATTCAATGTGGGGAAACAAATTTGGAGTATTGCTTTTTCTGTATTCTGTGTTACTCACAAAGGTTTGTTTAAGAAGATGCTTCTTCTAGCTTTTATTAGTTTGAGTTTAGTACTGTTTTTCCTGCTATGAGTAATTTTATTCGTGATGCTATTTCTAACTGTCAAAATGTAACTCTCACGTGTTGATAATAAGGAATCAAATTCTCTTTCCTCATCACTTGTTTGTTAACCATTTTCAAATTTACTTTGACTCCTGATGCTCTGGGCTGCAGAGAGTTATCAGTAATGTTCTCATGAACAGAAGAATACTCAGTTCTTCTGAGTTTTATTTTCTTTGATCTGAGTGATGTCTGACACTTGACCTTTTACAAAACTCTTCTGTAAGTTCATTGTAACCCTCTCCCTTTCTTTTCTGATAAATCACTGTACTAGTCTTTCTATAATGTCTCACAATTCCTTTTCATTTATTTTGATAATTTTATTTCTGTCCTTATTTGTTCTGCTCCTTTCTTCAGCTTTTATTTTCCAGAAATTTCAGTCCCTGGTGCTGTATGCTTTTTATTTTATGGGTATCTTATACTTACTCAGTTTACCTTTATGTTTTTAATTGTGTTGTGTGTATTTCTAATCTTACCCATTTTCCCCAAATGCCCACCTCATATCTCTAGTAACCTGTTTCAGCTGAGTATCCTACTAGATTCATCATGTCTGAAATCAAACTTCTTTCATTTGACCAGTGTTTATCAAACATTGACTTTATGCTAGGGTGTGGAATAATAATATGGGATGCCAGTTGTTTTAATGGTTCCTTTGGTGATGTAAAAAAAAAAAATGATAATACTTCCATTTTAGCAATGTTTCATGCACAAAGCATAGTAAAAAGAATGTATGTCTAAGTTTATTGGATGAAATCAAGGGTAAACTCTATATAGTAAGGATCATTGATAGATCATATAAGGATCATTGATAGATGTAGTGTCTTGATGGATGAGGAGACAATCTTGTGAACAATAAAGGTGTTTCTCAAGCAACTGCAACAACAATATAAAGGCTTCATGAAATAGGTGTATAATACATATTTGCGGAACTGTAAGTAGATCATTATTAATGCAGTATTGTAGATGGTATGACTGGGTATTTACATAAAGAAGGTACCTAAAAATACTTTAAACTGAAATTAGAACCAAACAAAAATTTTGAACAAGGAAGTAATAAGATGTTTCTGTTGATAAAAAATTCCTTAAGTTGGAGAAAGCGTTAAGCCAGAGGGTGTTGATGTGTGGAGTATAAGACTAGAGTCAGGAGAACTAGAAATGTGGTTATTGAAACAGGTGAATCTAAGCGAGGGCAGGGACCTTGGAAATTGAAAAGAAAAAGCATATTTAGAAGCATGTTTTAATTTAAGAACTTAAAAACATTTAGGGACATGTTCATGAGAAAGAACCAAGAATATTTAACAGTTGGTTAGATATGGTGAACAGAAGTGACATTGATATCTAAAATGACTGATTTCTTTGGAGTTTGTCTTGACTGTACATTATTCCCCCAGTTTTCATTCTCAAAACATCTGATAACTCCTCTGTTGCCTTTTATAGGGCAGTAAATCATCATGTCTGGGCATTCTTTCTTGAGCTGGTCTTTGAAATAATATCCCCCAATGATTATGTAATTTGGTCATACTCATTTTAACTTATCTTGGCTTGTTTTGTATTGATTACAAGGAAGACAAGTGCAAGATTTCGTACTTGTTTGTATCTGCCTACAATATTCGCTGTAATTAAATACATATATGTATTTATGCCCAACAAGGTAGGTTTATTAGGGGAAAAAAAGGAAAGGCAAAGACAATGCTTGCACAAACACAAGCAGGCAAAAAGAGCTGCCAGTATTTTGATTTTTGATTAATGATTTTAATTCGTAGAATAGGCCTATAATCTGATAGAAACAATGGTTAAATGATACGCATAGCACAATGAGTGGCACTTTTCTTTGTCATTTTGTGGTTGATGAGGTTAAAATGTGTAGGTCTCCCTTGGGACTTTGGTATCCTTTGGAGGTATTTAAAGTTATCAAAGAAAATGATTTCTTCTTGTCCTCCAAATTTACATTTTATTTTGTCAGTACACATTCAAGTTACCAGTGTTTGTGAGAATGCACAGTCAAAAATATAATTCCCATTTCCATATGTACTAGCTGTACCTTTTGTGCATTTAATTTATACCTCTATTAGTACTCATGTGTTTATTTCCAATAAGTTTTTAAATAACATCAGATGCTTTAGCAGGTGCATTAGGCTTGAATTTGTTAGTCTAAAGTGAGATGATTGTTAACTTTTGGATTAAATAGTTTTCTTTTCCCTCCTCTTGAAATATAAATGCCATCTTTTTATACCCCTTTAACCAATATGTCAACATTAGCTCCATTACCGTGAGTCAATTTAGGTTCTTTATATGGAGTCTAAGAAAGAAAAAGTATTCTTGAAGGGTCTACTAATTACTGTTAATGTGTTAAATGCACCTCTACTTCAAAATCTTGGAAATTCTTTGTTAGAAAAGCTACATAAATGTAGTAAGTCCTCATTTAAAATCATAAGCAGGTTCTTGGAAACTGCAACTTTCAAGCAAACGTAAAAAAACCTGTTTTGCCACAGACTAATTGATTTAAGTGAATGTTAAGTTCCAGTGGCATATTTCTGATCACAAAAGTATCACCAATATTTTAAATAAAAACCCCAAACACTACTAATATCAAACAGTAATTTGTATTTCATTAGTTCATGTCCAACCTGCTTATTCCAGTTCAGAGTGCAGGTGGCCAAAGCCTGTGCTTGCAGCTCAGGATACAAGGTAAAGCCCAACCCTGGAGAGGACAATACAGGGCATATTCACACCCACACTCACACTGGGACCTCATATGCACATCTTTGGGATGGGAGGAAACTCGAGTACCCACAGGAAACCCACACAGAGGGAGTATTTGCAGGCTTCACCTAGGCCATAGAACCTGTCATGAATTGATGATTCTTTTTCTTTTTTTTTTTGGATGATGATGATTTTTCATCAGCATAACAAAGACATTGAATAAAATGGCATTATTTGAGGACCTGCTGTGTTTGTGTTTTGTTTATAGTAAAAATTGGATAGTTTTTAAACAACCGTAATTTAATTTTTAGTTTTAAGGATAAGCAATGAGTTCTTGGTTTCTTTAGGGCATCGAAAACATAAAAAATGAAATTGAAGATTCAACTGAACCTTTGATAGATCCTGTATATGGACATGGCAGGTAATTAACTAAAATCTATTATCTCTTAATAGGCTTTAGTTTTGAGGAACCTAAGATGAAACATAGCTGAGTCAGATAGTTTTGCTTGTCATCGTTGACATCATTAACTCTATGAATTTGAGTAGTGTGTTTTATGCATAGCTTGCTTTATTTATGAAATGTTAACTTCCATTTAAGGTTTACCTATGCATTGCATTGTGGAATATATTTTGTTTTAAGATTGAAAACAGGATGTTTCAACAAATTCTGTTGACTTATGAAATTTTCTAATGGATGAAATTTATTCGTTTGACTTAAAATATATCCTTACCTATTGGTAAATGCTTTCCTCCTTAAGAGAAAAAATTTTTCCTACCCTTCCCTCTCAGACTTTTATAGTTATTTCTGCTAACTAAAATCTATTAAAAAAGTGATTGTTAATCCACTCTATTACATAAGTTCTCTACATCTTTCTGCCTCATTTAAATTTCACATAGCTTCCATCAAACACAAAATGGCAATTATATATGTATTTTAAAGATAGTTATAAGTATTAAGTAAATCTATTTTTTCATGTGAAAGCATGGATAATGTTGTTTATATGATATAGAATTTATATGATACAGAACAATGGATACCAGTGTGGTGATTCATTTAGGAAGGCTGTTTCTTTAAGTGTATAACATGAAAAATGTTAGATTTTCCCTTGGTTTCCTAAACAGTAATTTAATGTAAAAGACCATTATTTTATGCACAACCATAGGAATTATTTATTTTGAAGATTATTCATATTTTAATTACTTCTTAACTTTTTTAATAGCCAAAGTTTAATTAACCTCCTACTGACTGGACATGCTGTTTCTAATGTATGGGATGGTGATAGAGAATGCTCAGGAATGAGTAAGTATATCCTTTATTGTGTTTACCTCTTATTTTTAATTTTTTTGTTTTGTTTTCTATTTTTTTTACATCATTTTTCATTTTTGCACAGTGTATGCATTTTCATCTTGGTTGTAGTCCCCATACAATTCCCACCCCCCTTATTTTGATCCTAATTCCTCTTTCCTCCCCCCCCACACACCCCCCTCTTAGTGTGTCTCTGGTTTATAGTTGCTTGTTGATTTTGATTTTCACTTTATTATAATTAATCTTTTTCCTGATCCTTTATTTAGGTTTTCTAAATTCCTGTTATGAGCGAGACCATCCGGTATTTTTCTTTTTCTTTCTGACTTATTTCGCTGAGCATGATCCTTTCTAACTCCATCCATGTTGCTGAAAATTGCATGAGTTTATCTTTTTGGATTGCTCACTAATATTCCATTGTGTATATGTACCACATCTTCTTGATTCAGTCATCTATTGTTGGGCATTTGGGTTGTTTCCATAGCTTACCTATTGTAAATAGTGCTGCTATAAACACGGGGTGCAGGTGCCCTTTTGAATTAATGATTCTGTGTCATTTGGGTAAATACCTAGGAGTGGAATTGCTGGATCATATGGAAGCTCTATGTTTAGTAGTTCAAGAAATCTCCACACAGCTCTCCATAGTGGTTGGACCAGTTTGCACTCCCACCAGCAGTGCAGGAGAGTTCCTTTTTCTCCACATCCTCGCCAACATTTTTTGTTGCTAGTTTTTTTTACTGTGTGCCATTCTCACTGGTGTAAGATGGTATCTCATTGTAGTTTGTTTTGCATTTCTCTGACTACAAGTGATGCTGAACATTTTTTCATATGCCTGTTGGCCATTTGCATTTTCTCTTTGAAGAAGTTTGTTTTTAGCTCTTCTGCCCATTGTTTATCTCTTATGATTAAAATTTCACTTTAGTACAGTTAAATATTTAATGGTTCTACATCTATTTAATGGGTCTACATTAGTTAGAAGGTTAAGATAATTGCTTTGTGTGGGGAAGCACTTTACATCCTTAACAGATTTCAGTTCCACCCTACCATGAAGAGCATAGACTTTGGAAGCTGACAAATTTGGGTACAGACCCCATGTGTATGCCTTTATTCAAGTTACTTAATTTCTAATGCCTTCAGTCTTCTCTAGTATAAAATTGGGGCAATAGGATAAATTTCTTCAGGAAAGATCTTGTAATATAAATAAACCTGGTACATATTTATTCAGTGGTACCTATAAGTCTGGGATACTATTGCACTTTGTTTAAAATTGAGAATAGCAAGAATTTTGAATTGAAATACTTGCTTTGAAATACATCGTGACTTACTCCTATTTTATTTTCAATGTCATACTTCCTTTCAAACATGGGGGAAATGTTTTGTTGAGAATTTTAAATCACTACTTCCATTTCTAGTGTCAGTTATTTCCTATAGTTTCATATGTTCCTAGGAACATTGAAGTGAAACACATTTGGCCAGTCCATCCAGTTAAGTAAAACTGATACACAGCTCTGAATAAAATTCCCTTCAGCTTAGCACTTGATCAATCTACATTAATTTACTTATTCAATTTATACTTAATACCTACTATGTACTTCGTATTGAAGTATGTAATACAAGATAGGGGAAAATCCCTATAGTTCACAGGGAATTTTATTTCTATCCGGTTGTTGACTAATGACAGAAACAAATATGATAGAGAAAATAACTACTGCTTTCTGCTCCCAAACAAATATATGAATGTGGATCTTATATTTGAATTTTTCTCACATTTTAGAAACTTTACAAGTTAATGAACCATAGTTTATTAATAGAACAGGAAAGGATATAATATTAAGGAAAAAAGTCAGTAAAAATGATAGAACTTAAGAATTAAAAAAGCACCTCAACATGCTTCATTTCACTGTTTAAGAAATTTAAGGAGGCCTCCTTGTTGGCCTAGGGGTTAAGTCACAACACTATGACTGCCAAGGCCTGAGTTTGATTCCCCAGCCAGGGAGCTGACTCAAACGTGATGCAACAGACCTCTCCTGTCTCTCCCGCTACTCCCCTCAGCAGTGTATTTCAGTTAATCCACCTGTTCTGCTCCCCACTCTGTCTCTGGTGAATCCTCTCACCCCTGGACTATACCCCAGTTCTTCTACATAAAAATAAGTAGAAATTAAAAAATTTATGAACTCCCTCCCTACGTTATATAATATGTAAAATGATCCATTTAGCGTGATGATATTAAACAATTTGCAGATTTCTGGTAGAGATCAAAATTTAATCAATAAAATTAATGAACAAAAAAACTACTCAAGTTATGTTCCTCTATTTTCTGTAATTGAACCCATTCTATTTTTTTTTTCTAAAGGTGATTTTTTTTTTTAAAGAATTGTTTATGCATATAAGAACTGGGGTACAGGCCAGAGGTGCGGGGGGTGAGAAGATTCACCAGAGACAGAGTGGAGAGCAGAACAGGCAGATCCACTGAAATACACTGCTGAGGGGAGCAGCAGGCGCGACAGGAGAGGTCTGCTGCACCATGTGGGTTTCTCCCCAGCCAGCCAGGGATCAAACTTGTGCTGCTTTGGCTGGCGATAGCTTGATAGCACTTCTTTCTCCACTGGGGAGCCCTGATTTTTCTTTTTATTATACATACAAGAACTGGGCTATAGGTCAGAGGTACAGGGGGTGAGAGGATTCACCAGAGATACGGTGGGAGCAGAACAGGGGGGTCTACTGAAATACACTGCTGAGGGGAGCAGTGGGCAATATAGGGAAGGTCTGCTGTGTCATGTGACCAAGTGGATTGCTGCCTGACCAGCATGGGATTGAACTCATGCCGCAGTGGCTGCCAATTGCTTGATAGCACTGTCTTTAATCCCTGCGCCACCTGGGAGACCCTGTACAAATTTTTGTGAGTGTTTGTCTCTTAACTTTTCCTTGATACATGCCTAGGAGTGGAAATCTTGAGTCATAATAATTCAGTGTTAAACCTTATGAAGGGAACATTTATAAAACTTTGATAGAAAATGCCAAGTTGCATTCTAAAATTAGGTATACTGACTAGAAAGTATAACTTAGACTCCAACATTGCAGGACAGTTCCTATTTTTCTGCGTTTTGTCAGTTTATTGACGAGAGGTAACCTGTTGTAATTCACATTTCTCTGATTCCTGTGAGCCAGTGCTTACTCATCTTTTAATGTATTTGTCATTTTTAGTGTTTCTTCTTTTGGAAATTGCCTCTACCTTGTGGCATTTTTAAGAGAGGGGTTATTTTATTTGCAATTTCTGGGAGCACTTTTTCTTCTGTTCTTTGTGTTTTAAATTGGTATTGCAAAAATTTCATCTTATCCTTTTCTGTCTGTTAACTTTACTAATATAGTAACTTTCATTTTATCTAAACTTTTTTTCATTTTTATAAATTTATATCTTTTGGTCTTTTATATTGTATCTTCTGTTTAGATTTATTTTTAATTTTCCTTGTGTCAGTTTTATGTTTCTCTCATCTCAAGATTAATATTCTCTTCAAATGCTTTTGTAGACTTTTAAAAATATTTCTCTCTTTAATTCATCTGGCTTATTTGTGGTATTGAGGTATAAGGACTTAACCTTTTTATTTTCTCCCCCCAAAATTACCTAATATTCAACTTCCAGTCAATTCTCCACAGATATGAAACACCTGTTTTTGTAATCAAATAGCACATTTTCTTGTATATGTGAGTTACATTTTGGATGTTTCTATTGCACTAATATATGTGTGACTTCTTATGCCAAAACTACAGTGTTAAATAGTTGTATATATTTTGATATGCATTAGCACATGTTTTTTTAACATTGTTCTTTTTCAAATTTGTCATAATTTCTGTATTTTCTATTACAATTGAACTTTGTTAAATTTTTTAAATTCTAGTGTTAAGTCAGGATTTTGATGGCAGTTACTTTAAGTTGGTAGATTATTTTAAAGAAGTGACATCTTTGCAGTATTGTCTTGTCATCTAGATTGTTTTCAGTGAAATTATCTTTTATTTTTTTAAAGATTTATGCATACAAGAACGGGGTGGGTGTGTGTTCGTTTGTTCATTCACCAGAGACAGACTGGGGAGCAGAACAGGCCACTCTACTGAGATACACTGTTGAGGGGAGCAGCATAAGAGTCAGGAGAGGACTGCTCCACCGTGTGCTTTAGCTTCCTGGCTGGGAGTCGAACTCATGCACAATGACTGGTGCAGTGACTAGAAAGAGCTTGGTTTCACTGAAACTTTAACCCCTGTGCCACCAGGGAGGCCCGAAGTTATTTTCTTTTAATCATAAAGGTCATATATAGTTCCTGCATCCCTGTTTTTTATTCTACCCCAACTGAAAACAGAATAGAAATAAAACTGCAATAGATTGATCTTGCCTATCTGTTTAGTCCTTCATAGTGGCTAGTGTGGTATTTTTAAAATTAAATCAGATCGTGATACTCTCACTTAAAACCATTCGATAGATGGCTTCCCTAGCACTTAAAATCCAAACTCTTTACCAGGCTTCTCAACTCCTTTCGTGATTTGCTCCCTATTTACTTACCATCTGACTTCATTTTGTACTACTGCTTGCATTTCCAGCTGAGGTTCTCTTTGATTTTGTTTTCCCATGGATCAGTTTTCTCTTTTTTATATTAAAGGATTTTCTCAATATTTGTGCACTTTTATTTTTGTATGTATTGTACATATATTGTTTTTGGTATGTTTTCTTGATGATTTTTATGTTAGTGTTGTCTTCATTTGGGGGGGATTAAAATAGTCAGCCCTTATATATCAGAAACCCAGAGATTTCCTTTTTTTCTTTCTTTCTAGTAGAAATTAGTACTGAATTCCATCCAGCCATAGTTAATTGAAAGTTGAGGAACTCATGATCCATAGACATTAAGAGAATCTAAACCCTCAAGACAAAAATCATTTTGAAATTGTAGTATTTTTTGTAGTATTTTTAAGTAATTAATATGAATATCAAGTGGTGCTAGGTATTATACAAATTTGCAAGTATTTGTTTTTTCAGAAATTATGTAAGAAAAGACCATAAGTGCTATTTTCTCCAAATTTTATTGCTTGTAAAAGTACATTTAATTATCATTAAATGGATGGAACTAGATTGCCAGATTAAATACAGGACTCTAGTTAAAATTGAATTTCAGATTAACAATGAATCATTTTTAGTCTAAGTGTTCTCATACAATAGTTAAAAAATTACTTATTTTTCATCTGAAATTTAAATTAAACTGGGCTTCCTGTATTTTTATTTGC
Source organism: Talpa occidentalis (assembly GCF_014898055.3). Taxonomy (NCBI): domain Eukaryota; kingdom Metazoa; phylum Chordata; class Mammalia; order Eulipotyphla; family Talpidae; genus Talpa; species Talpa occidentalis. Next base: position 63,531,722 of record NW_023601433.1, on the reverse strand, counting down.
TTAATCAGGCAACCCTAGCTAGATGCCAAATATGACAAGTAATGATAGATGTGAAATTCTTTTACGTATTAAAACATACACCATCTTAGGTATGATTGTGTACAACAGAACTCTAGAACTTAGTCTTATGTAACAGAAGCTTTTTATCCTTTGACTAGCTACTCCCTAGTTCCTCTTCCTCCCAGCTCCTGGCAACCAGTTTTCTCTGCTTTTGAGTTTGACTATTTTAGATACCTCTTATGACTAGAATCATGCAGGATTTATTTTCACTTAGCATAATGTCATCAAGGGTCATATGTTGCTGCATATAGTAGGATTTCCTTTTGTAAGCCTGAAAAATACTCCATGGGGGGGGGGTGTATGTGAGAGAGAGAGAGATAAATAATGTAAATATTTCTTTGAATCTTAATTCCGTTTTTTGGATAAATATCCAGAAGTGGGATTGCTTTATCATATGGTAGTTTTTTTGGGGTTTTTTTGAGGAACCTCCATACTGTTTTTCATAGCAGCTATTTATTTATTTTATATTCCCACTAAGAATGTATAAGGGTGCCAGTATTTATACATCCTTGACAACACTTTTTTTTTTTTTTTCCAGATTTATTTCATTTATGCATGCAAGAGCTGGGGTGCAGGCCAGAGGTGTGGGAGGGTGAGAGGATTCACCAAAGATAGAGTGGGGAGCAGAACAGGCAGATTAACTGAAATACAATGCTGAGGGGAGCAGTGGGGGAAACAGGAGAGGTCTGCTGTGCCATGTGGGTCACCTCCCTGCCTGGGGATCTGAACTGCTGCAGTGGCTGGATAGCTTTATAGTGCTGAGACCTAACCCCTTGTGCCACCAGGGAGGCCCAACATCACTTTTTTTAATACGACCATCCTAACCTGTGTAAGGTGATACTTCAGTATGGCTCTGATTTGCATTTCTCTGATTAATGATGTTGAGGACCTTTTCATATACTGTTGGTCATTGTATGTATTCTTTGTAGAAATCTATATTGAAATCATTTGCCAAATTTTTAATTGAGTTCTTTGCTACTGAATTATAGGAGTATCAAATTTGAAAGTCCCAAAGGGAGCTTTGCAAATGCCCTGATCACTCTGAGAAGTGATAGTTGATAGTGGAGGACAAGAGTATTAAAAAGGCAAACTCAGAAAAATAAAACTATGTAAATACAGTCTCACTGACTGAAGCAAATAAGGCTCAATAGGGCCTGATCATGATTAATCTTGAATGCTACTTTAAAAATGATAGACAAAAAATTATAAAATCTAATGCTATAGGATTTTCTGCAAATACAGACCCCTTTGAGACTGAATGAGAAAAAATCTCATCTAAGTAAATTCTGTAAGTTGCAATGTGTAAGAATATTATATCCTCACAATAATTACAACTTTTTGCAATAGTACCTTTTTTAATTTTTTTAAAGCTTTATTTCTTTTATGCATACAAGAGCCGGGGTGTAGGCCAGAGGTGTGGGGGGTGAGAGGATTCACTAGAGACAGAGTGAGGAGCAGAACAGGTAGATTGATAGAAATACACTGCTGACGGGAGCTATGGGCAAGACGGAAGAGATCTGCTGCGCCATGTGGGTTAGCTCCCTGGCCAGGGATTGAACTTGTGCAGCAGTGGCTGCTAATAGCTTCATAGTGTTGAGACTTAACCTCTTGCGCCACCAGGGAGGCCCAGTAGTAACTATTTTAAAAGATGTACTTATTTTTTAAAGATTTGTTTTATTTATTTATGCATACAAGAGCTGGGGTGTAGGTCCATGTGCTCCATGTGGGTTAGCTCCCTGGCCAGATATGGAACATGTGCTACAGTGGCTGTGGATAACTTGACAGTGCTGAGATTTAACCCCTTGTACCACCAGGGCAGCCCTAATGATGTATTTGAAGTATCAAAGAAGATGAAAAAAATTTGATATATTCCATTTAAGGAAACGAGTATTTTTTGTAATGTTACTACCCAAGCAGCATGCCTAAATATGTGATTACTGACCAAATCTGAATAATCCATTATCCAAGAATAACTAGTTTGCTATATTTAGGAGTATAATAATAGGATAATACACAATTCTAATTGTTTAAAATTGCAAGGAAATAGATGATGTAGTATCTAATCAGAACACTAGGTGGTGGTAACTGATTTTAGAAATTAAGTTCTGCTGATGTTTTTCAACTTATGTATTCTTTGAACATGAAAACATTTAAAATGCTTGCATTTCAGAATTAGGAAATAATAGAATATGACATTTAGCTTCTGGAAACTCTGTTCTCATGGGAGAGTAAAAATAATAAAGGTAGTCATTGCCTATTCTTATTAAAATCATTTTGATCTCATCTAGTCTCTCAAAAGGTCTTATGTGAAAACCATTGCTTTACCTCCTTTGTGCCTGAAAGAAATGAGCAAAGCTGGTGAATAATGCCACCTTATGTGTATGTGCTTTCTATTAATTTTGAACTTAGAAATCTCATAAGTTAAATTACCAATTCTTGATTTTCACCATCTGGATGCTGTACTTAAGGATACATAGTAAAATATTTACAACGAAATTGACTAAGAGTTGATAATATTACATCAATTGATAAGAAAAACACCCTAATAGAAAAAATGGACAAAAGATGGCCAGATGGCATAAAGGATGCAAAATTATGTATACATTGTGTTTACAGTGAATATAAGTTTTGTCAGAGAAAAAAATGCTTTTTAGAAATATGTATGGAGCCAAATTTTTATTTCAGTTCTGTTTAATGTATATTAAGTAAAAGTTATAGTCTAGGAAAAGACTATTATTGCAATTACATCTCTAGTGAAATAATCTCATTTTTCGTTTTCTAAAAATTGTTCTATCTTACTTACATCCGTGACTTCAACTCTCAATCTGTGTGGATTATTCCCATGAGTCTCTATTTTCTCCTGACATCTCTTCCCTGTGTTTCTGAGCCCTCCTTGCAGTTACATAGCCATCTCTAGCTAGAAACTGTAAAGGTGCTTCAACTCCACCTTGTCTAAAAGTGGACTTATGTTCTCTCATCGCACCACTCCAAAACCTACTTCTTACTTTTTATTCTAGTTAATTGATTTGTGAGATTCTCTGGAGTCTGGAAATCCTTAAGGAACAAAATCTTTATCCCTTTATGATGAGTAGAGTTATAGTAATAACATGATGTGAATTCTTAACAGTAAATTGTGCTAGGTTTTAAAATATACTTTGGGAAAGTAAAAGTTTTGGTATAGAATATATATTTACATGTATGTATTTTTCAGATTTTCATGTACTAATGCAATACTAACTTTTTTTGTTGTAGAGCTTCTTGGTATACACGAACAAGCAGCTGTAGGATTCTTAACATTAATGGAAGCTTTAAGATACTGTAAGGTAAGTTAAATTGAAGTACTTTAAATGTTTTTTGTTCACATGTCCATGATAGTCCATAATAGTTTTCTTCTGTGACAGTAAGTTTGAGTTTGCTGCTGTAATTAGATAGTGTAATTCATTCTGTAATATCCTTTCCTAAATTGAATCTTACGAAGGATAGTGTTTAGCTGGCTCATTATGCTAAGTTTCCTAATTTTTAGGTTTGTCCCTTTTTTGAGGGGTGGGAGGCAGAAGAACCCAGCATGAAATAATTTATGAAAATAGATAAATGTATTATTGAATATAAATTTATCTTTGGTAAATGGCAGGAAAAGAATATATTGTTTCTTCCTCTCTGAGCATATTTTTCATTGGAGCAACTAGTACTATTTTATAAGGCAAAGGAAAAGAATTGCTAACACCCTGAAATTCTAACCTTTTCTATTCCATCTAAAAAATGCTCTCACACTAAAAAAAAAATTCCAAGCATCCCAACCCTAAACTCATTAGCATGTGTGCTAGGACAAGAACTGCCATGAAATATTTTTGTATTTATTTCATCGCTTTCCTATACAAACTGAAATAATTACTGGACATTCCACATAGTTTTAATGAGGTTTAAATCATTAGTGATTCGCCCTTAATAAGATGTTCTGATTTTGGGGAAAGAAGTAGATAGAATTTTCTTTTCCAGTTTAGAATAGTGGTTCCACAATAGTGATTCTAGTGTTGGCAGCAATTACTTTTAGTAAGAGGAACAGCTTCTTGCCTTCTTTCTTTTCTTACCAGGCAGTGTTCCTTGTTCATGACCACATTTGGACAAGGGTAATATTGTTAAAATAATAAATAGGTTTCATCCTGCAGCAATCACATTGTTCAAAAATAGCATTTCTTGCATTTATAGTGACTTTAATGATACAAGCAAAAGTATACTGAAACAGCTTCTCAACCATAATTAAGCTATTTTACCTTTCTGGCAACAACACACATGTACACACATGCACGCGCACACACACACACACACACGTGCGCGCTCTGATATCCTCAAATAGTGTGTTTATGCACATGCAAAGAAGACAGGGGTAATGGATGTAGGGGTAATGGATATATGAAAGGGGTAATGGATATATGTAGGGGTAATGGATATATGAAATTAGTTTGATTGTGATGATCTTTTCACATTATGTTCATTTATATTGAAGATATTATGCTTCTTAACTAGAATTTTTACATGTCAAAGATATTTCAGTAAAGCAACTTAAGAAAGTGAGTGTGTTTTTTGCAGGAGGATAGATGGGGTGTGGAGATTATACATTTTGAAATGTTCTCTGTATGCCTTTAAGGCTCTGAGCATCTAGATGCCTCTGGCCTTGCTCTTGCATTAGTCCTGCTGTTGCTATCTCCAGCCACACTGGGTTCCTGTTTGTTTCTCATATATGCTGAGCCCATTCCTGCCTGAGAGGCTCTGATACTTGCTGTCATTTCTGCCTGGTACTTTACAGTTTCGTAATTGATGGCTCACTCTCCCCTTCAGGTCCTCCTTCAAATGGTTCCTCAGGGATCTTTTCCTTGAAAATTCCCTCAGTGAATTTTCACATTTCACAGGGATAATTCACTCTGTAATGATTTACTTTTGGTTTATGTATTTACCATTTTTCAATCTTGAATTCCATTCATCATCCCTAATGGAATATAGACTCTTTGAAAGTAGGTACATTGTCTCTCTGGGTACATACATATTAGATGCTCATTAAGTGCTTGTAAAAGGGATAATTCATTAGAATTGTAAGCTTTTTAGAAAATTTAGAATTTGTACTTTTACATTTTTTTTAACTGTAGATAGAACAGAAGAATGTCTGTGCCCCCATCCCAGGCTCCGCAAGATATTAGTGGGAAATCAAGAGCTGCTGTACATTTTCCTGCTTACATTTTGCTCTGGGGTTTTTAGCAGTGACTATGGCTTTTTATGAGATGTAAAGATTCTTTTAATGGAGAAATAAACACACTAATAGATAAAAGACTGAACAAAGGTTACAGGGCAACAGCAAGCTACAGCTGTGGGGCAGCTTATGAATGGAAATTAGGATGGAGTTAGCTGTGAGCAAACTCTAGATTGGCTAGTTTAAATAGTTTCCATGGGCTCTTAGATGTAGGGGCTATGCCTGCTTGTCAGGGAGGTTAGGGAAATGCTTAGCAGTCCAGAGTGTAGGAGACCTAAAAGGAAAGTGGGGGTAGTATGGACTTAAACAGCTCTTTTTGCTTTAAGGGAATTGCCTCTCGCCAGTGTCTTCAATATGAGTTGAGATAGCATGCTATTACAATATGGTATTAATTTATATACAGCTTTTGATACTTTCTCAAGAAATGACACTTGTGCTAAAGAAATAACTATGTTTATATTGCTTTTGTAAGTACAAACTTTTCCTGTTCTTTGATAGTGTAGCAGATTGCCCTTTAGAAGTGAAAATGTTTTGCATATCATTTTGACCTTATATGTTGATTAATACAAATAAAACCTCCATCTCCTTGCTTTTTAAGAAAAATATATGTCACATGCCATAAAACTTACCATTTTTAAGGTATTTGTTGCAGTGGTTTTCATATATTTGCATAACTATGCAGCCATCACCACTGCCTTAATTTTAAAATATTTGTGGTTCCACCAAAATTGTTTCTTCTATTTCTATGAATAATGCTTTGATATTTTGATGGGGGCTGTAATGAACTTTAAATAGTATGCCATTTTAACAATTTTTTTTAAAGATTTACTTTATGCATATAAGAACTGGGGTATAAGCCAGAGGTGTGAGGGGTGAGAGGATTCACCAGAGACAGAGTGGGGAGCAGAGCACGTGGATCTACTGAAATACACTGCTGAGGGGAGCAGTGGACCCTGGCCAGGGATCAAACTTGTGCTGCAGTGGCTGCAGATAGCTTCACAGTGCTGCGTCTTAACCCCTTGCGCCCACTTTTCATACATTTTATTTTATTTTAAAGAGATCATATTGTGAAACCTAATTCCCTAACGAAAAGTCAAACGACAGGATCTTTTATATTCTTAAATGTTTTGGATTATATATTTTTCTTGAGATTTTATTATTTTAAGATTATTGTATTGCCCTAGATTTTTTCAAAACAGATTTTCTTAAGACTAACTTCCCTTATTTATTTGACCATAAACCTACTCATTTGTTAGTTCATAGTTATTCTCCTCATAAAGTAATATATCAACAAGCTGAAATTCCAGATACGGTAATTTTATCTAGGACCTTTAGCAAAGCCTGAAAATAATTCACAGAAGTGAACTACTTCTGTGTTAAGTCTGTGTCATTGTTGTTTTAATGTAAAGGTGCAATATATGCTTAGTTCTGAGTCTAAGAGTCTTTGTATAACATTCATTTTTATATTCAGCATTTGACCTTTATGGATAAAGTATTCTGGCACAATACATTATCCCATTTAAATATGAATTGGACGCTTTAGTTATGCTTCAGATATTTGTGGGCAAATGCTTAACGGACATCACAAAATTTTCATTTGTTTGTTTATTTTGCTACATTTGTTCTAGGTTGGTTCTTACTTGAAATCTCCAAAATTCCCTATTTGGATTGTTGGCAGTGAAACTCACCTCACCGTATTTTTTGCCAAGGTATGCTTATAGCAGGAATTTTTTTTTTGAAGTATGACATCAGGCAAACAAGTAATATAAGTCCATATTTAGTTTGGATCTTTGTACAAACCTCAGTGTATTTTCTCTAACAAGTCTATTGTTCCAGAACCTAAAAAAGTAATACTAAGGGACATATTGTCATACTATTCTAGTTTTGGAATCAAAACTAAATTTCAGTAAAATCTGCCATAAATTTCTTTACTGTTTCTGATTATATAGCTCTGACTTTATAGCTTTGACTTTTTTTTTTTTTTTTTAAGAAATCTCTTGTTTTGGTGAAAATAACTCAGGTTTGGATTGTGCTTTTGTAGAACAGATCAAGCTAACCTGATGTTAAATAATTTTAGTTGCAAAATCTAGGGAAATATCTTAAAATTCTTTTAATAGTATAATGGTATTAAAGTCAAGTGCTTTTTGAAAAGATAAAATATTCCCTACAGCTTTAATACACACATGGTTACAGTATTGAAATAGATAAAATGCATTTGAACTTTCTATTTTAAAATTCTTCCAATAAGACTCTAAATCCAAACCATTAACTATAATATTTCTTTTCCCACAATAAGTAGTTGAGAGCTTTAGAGTTAGACTTCATTTGAATCCCAGTCTTGCCACCTCCTAACATCATTCAGCTTCTTTTCTAGTGATTTAAAAATGGGGATTCATAATAGTATTTTGCTCTTAGAATTGTCATCAGGCTTAAATAGGAAATATTTGACTATCTAGTACAAGTTAAGCGCCCAAGTAGATCTTAGCTGTTGGCATCATCATCTTCATTTTTCTATGAATATTTATTAAATATCACTGGGTTGTTTTACTTTGTGAAGGGGGAAATCTATAATTGAATTGTGAGGTTTCTTAATTCTAATGCACTTTTGTGATTACTCCATGATTTTGTGTTTTTTTTTTTTTAACCTTGTACTTGTCTGATGTATTCGTATTTTTTGAAAGTAGGGATTATATAAATTGTACTAAAGAGTGAGTAAACCATGTGAAGTTTTGTGGGTCTGTTTCATTATTTATTACTGTATTTACTTTTATTGTGTTGGTAAAAATTTAGCTAGGGGATTAGGAGCAAGATACATGAATATTTTTTCTTAAACAGGGAAAGCTATAAAGTACAACTTTGAAAGTACAGACATTATGATATGTTACATTTAGTTTGGAATCTTTACTATTTATTTCCCTCTTAAAGTAGAGAGGGAAAAGTTAAAAACAGAATATTTAACTACAGAAACCGAATACCACCTAATTCTTGTGTAAGCAGTTCATTTCCAGAAAAGAAAATCAGTTCCAATTTACATTAAAAAGTGTATTTTCACCCCAATTATTTATCTCTGGCCCTATTCTTTAACTTGAATAAAATTAATAAATGACATTTTAAATATAAAACACAAAATGAAAATATTTTAAATCTCATATTTTATGTTATTTAGGATTTTAAATGTCACAGCTAATATAAAAACAATGTCAGTTGAGCTATGTAAATTTGCAGACATTTTGTATTTAGGCATTGGAACAAATTAGGTGTGTTGATAGTCATCATGTGAATTAATCTCCACCTTTATACATTTCTTACCTACCTGTCTTGGTGTTCTTTGGTATGCCTATAACATGTGATCCATTATGCTGTTGCATATATCTCACAATACAGTTTCTTCTTCCAAACTGTTGTTTCCTTCTTGTCCAGTGGTTTGGACTGAGACATAACACTGATTCCTATTCTTATTCATGTGTCTCACCAGGTCCAATGAAATATTGAATTAGGGACATGAAGTATCTAGAGAAAAACACAAACACCCCCCCCCCACTATCAGTTCATCAGTTATAGGATATCAAAACAAAGTTTATGCTATGTGAGTCAGACAAGATTTTTAAACCTATCATCATTTCTTTGCATCCCTGAGACTACTAAATTGATCCTAGTCATAGGAAAAATGCATTCACACAAAAGTGATTATACAGAATTTTATAGTAAGAGTTTATTAAGTTCTTCACCTATTGTAAAACTTAGAAATCATTGATGCCAGTACCGCCTCTCTCTTTTAGAACTTTTGGATTTTATACTAATTGTTACTGTTTTTATACTAATCTTTGTATTCTCTGGATCTGGTGTATAGTCTGTCCATAGTATAGATGATTCATTAATAAATAAAACCCTTGCATGAATTTTCCACACTTGGGTTCCAATGACATATCTTCTAAAAATAGTTTTTCATGATTTATTATGAAATTTCTTAAAAGCCTGGGTAATTAATTTTAATGTATTCTAGAACAATTGCATTTAGATTACTTGAACATGTTATCCTTTAAAAAGCTGCTGGTAAATATTTTTTTAACCATTTGAAATAAGTAATATAAAACCAGAAGGCCATGTTAATGATAATGAGGTTAGTAATATTTGATATCATTTCTGAAGTCCAGTTTTCAGTTGGTTTTTTTTAATAAAGTAGAATTTGTCTAGTCTCACCATACAGAAAATGAATTTTGCTGGTTTTGATATAATAAGACCTATAATTTTGGTCATTCTTTCTTTGCTGTCTCTACATTTGAACAAAAAATTTTGGCTGTACTGACTTTGTTTTCTACTTTTTGAGTTTGGCATCTTTTTGCATAGATTCATATACTTTTTGTTCCATGGAATCAACAAAAACCATAGGTTTTATTTTTCCCCAACAGCTCTTTGTAAATGATTTTTTTTTTTTAATAAAACTGGTATACTTTTTTCTCTGAGGATGTATTTCATGTGCTTACTTCTTTGTACTGGTTATGATTAAGTAAAAATACATTTTCAAGACAACCCATAGGTGGGGATTGTAAAATGCCTATGAAGAACAATAGAATTCTTCATGTGACTTATACATTGGACGTGATAATAATTACAGCTATCTTCATTCATGTGTATACTTATCTGTGAGATACTTCCTGAGCATATTGTCTGTGCCTGGCATGTCTGAAGCCAGGAAGAGAGTTTAAAAAAAGAGTAGATATACTTCCTATTCATAATGGAAGTGTACATTCTAGTGGGAGGACAGCATCAAATAGTCATACTTACATAATTATAACTGTGATGAGTGTTGACAAAGCACAGGTCTATGAAGCTATGAAAATTTATTCTAGTTTTCTAAGATTACGAAGTTCCTTGAAGAATTGACGGTTAAAATGAGCACTGTTTCATCAGTGAGATTAAACTAGGGGAAGGGGTGGGAAAAAGTATGCTGTACCTTGGAAGTAGTCATTGCAAATAAATGATTTGGAAGAAAGGGTTGTGGTGTGACAAAGGCAAAGAGTAAGAGAAAGAAAATGAAAGAAGAACTGGAACACTGACAATTGTGGGGATAAGGTGCAAGATGAGACTGCAAAGGTAGGTAGACCATGGACTGCTAAGAGTAATGACGCCCACTGGACTTGTAAAAGTAGACAGGAGAGCTAGGGGAGTTAGGAAGGGGAAGGCAGGATTAAACTTTCATTTTGGAACAATCACTCTGGCTAATTGTGGGAAATAGACATATTGCAGGATACTGTAGAGTGTGGGTAGTGAACCAGGTTAATGGTGGTGGAAATATACAGAAGAACTTAAATTTCAGAGATTTATTTCTGAATAAAACTGCCAGGATGAGTTTGAATTTGGACTGGAGAGTGGTAGAGAGAGATAATGAGATAATGTAGATCTCCTAATCTTAGGAAGAAGTGTACTTAACAGCTACACTATTGATGAATGTTCTTACTCATAATTAAAACAATTTATTCACTATAATAAATAAAATATTCACATAAAATATTGGTGAAGTGAGAGGTGCCTCTCATACTGGCATGTAGAGACCTATGCTTCTCTTCAAAGCAAACTCCTCTTCAAAGGGCAGCAAAGGGAAGAGAAACTGTTGTAAACTGATGCTTGGGGAACTGGAATAATACCTTTCCCAATTATTAAAATTGAGCACTAGTAAGAGTTGAAATCATTAGCCCAAGCCTCATTCTTTCTGCCAAAAAATCCAAAGCTTTTTGCTCTTCTTCCTGACCAATTTAAGCATGCATACTTACACTTTTCCAGATCAATGAATAAAACACTTTGGGTACTTATAGATAAGCATTATCACATTATGTAATCTGTCATATTTAAGATTTTTGTTAATAGTTTGGGGATGATAGCCTCCCCTGGTGGCGCAGTGGTTGAGCACTGGGTTGCAAAGCTGCCCGCAGCCTCTGCAGTGCCGGTTCAATCCCCAGCTGCTCCCCGGCCACCAGAGGAGGGTCCCACATGGCCCGCAGACCTCTCCTGCCGCCCGCTGCTCCCCTCAGCAGTGTGCTTCGGTCCTTCTGCCTGCTCTGCTTCCCACTCTGGCTCTGGTGAATTCTCTCACCCTCCCGCGCTTCTGACTGTACCCAGTGTTTGTATAAATAAATAAATAAAAATAAATCTTTAAAAAAAAACCTATAAAAAATAGTCTGGGGATGATAAAAAATTATTTCTATTCAGAAATAACTTCTTCACTGTGTTTTTCTTGTGAGATGAACAGTTTACTTTTAGGACTCCAATTAATTAATTTTTTTAAAAAGAGGTCTAAGTTCATAATTTTAGTTTTGAGTCGAACTATTTGCTTAATAGTTACCACTTCATATTTGAGATGTGTAGTGACCCAGATTCTCCACCCATGGAGACTCATTGAACATACCGTGTAGAGTTGAAAGAGATTTTTCACAACTCAGTTTTATTTGAAAATCAATGGTTAAAAAAAAGGTAATTTTATTAATGAACTGTAAAATTTCAGGCTGATCACTTATAACCATCCTTAATTTTTTAAATTTTTTTAAAGATTTATTTGTTTGTTCGTTTATTTATTTATACAAGCACTGGGTACAGTCAGAAGCGCGGGAGGGTGAGAGAATTCACCAGAGCCAGAGCGGGGAGCAGAGCAGGCAGAAGGACCGAAGCACACTGCTGAGGGGCGCAGCGGTCGTGGCAGGAGAGGTCTGCACGCCATGTGGGACCCTCGTCTGGTGGCTGGGGATCGAACCGGCGTGCAGAGGCTGTGGGCAGCTTCACAACCCAGCGCTCAACCGTTGCGCCACCGGGGAGGCCCTTAAGTTTTTTAATTTAACTACCTGCCATGTTTTATAAATCATGTTACTTTTCTCTCTGACATAGACAATATGATCTCTTTTTGTCTTATTTAAACATCTTCACTGTGAAGCAAAACTAATCTTGTTTTGTCCTGAACAAAATATCTTACAGAATGTGATTGTAGGCAATACATACAAGCTAGCCTATGTAAATGGGAATCTTAAACTTGATATTAAGGACAAATGTCACAAAATCAAAGCTACAGGGATTTTATAGGAATTCAGAAGTCATCAAGGAGCAGTAATCCCACAGAACCCTCTAATAAGAGACTGAGTGAGGTAAAAATGCCATATGTAAATAGAGATCTTCAAAGAAGAGAACCTGACATTTTGGAGTGAAAATTTTCTATGTGGGTCATCTAAGCTATAGCAGAATAAAACCTTCAGATCTGTATGTTGTGAGTGAATGTGCCCTGTGGGCATAAGTTGTGTCTTCAGAAATTGTTCCATGGTACTATCCATGAAGTCTCACCAAAAAACCCTGCAAATCTACCGCTTAGGTAAAATAAAGGATTTTGAAAATTAGGTACTTGAAGAACTAGAACGTATATTTAAACTTACCTTTTTTAAAGTGGCTCCTCTTCAAAAGAAAAAAGACTATAACACTTGTTTTCTTGTTAAATTGTTTCTTTAAGCATCAGGCTTTTTCATATTTAGATGTTAAAATACTTTAAATGTCCTAATATTAACCAATTAAATATTTGGGCATTCTCTTTTTCTTTTTAGTCATTCACTGCAGGTATTGTATTCACTACAATTTTAGTCTTTTTAGGCATTTATTTTTATATGAAACATGAAGCCCTTCTATGGGAGATTGCGCTATGTGCAGCTTATGTTGTTAAATCAGAAGAGAAGGGGAGAAAAGTAAGCCAGATATGAATAGGAAGAGCAAGTATAATACATGTCACAAATAAAATCTCAGGCAGAAGATTAGGTTTTATTTCCTTTTGCTAGTTTTCTGAGATAACAAGCCAAAATTCCTATAATTTACATAATATTCAAGAAGGGGAACAGTCCCCCAAGTTGGAGGAATGTTTGACCCTTGAAGTTGTTTAGGATTGCCTGCACATAACAATGATAAAGAGGGATTTTGTCAGTTTGATTATATTTAAACTCTATAAACAGTGCACCCTCTTTTTGCCTATACTGGGACTCTCTCAGCACAGTCTACTCCCCGAACACATACACCAGCTTGTTTCTTTCTTAATTTTTATGTTCTATAGGGGAGATCCAGGTACCTTCTTCATTCTAAGATCTGGGCTGAAGTAGCAGCCACTTCTCTGTCAGGACTGTGCAATTCTGGTAGAGGGGAAAGGAAAGGCACTAAACAAAACTAGAATGGTACTTAGAACTTTTTCTAGGAGCTAATGTCATATCTGCTTGTATTTTTCTGGTCAAACCAGTCACTTGGCCCAACCTGGTGTTAGTGGAACAAGGCTGTGGCCCCCTCCCACAGAAAGGTACTTCAGATCCTCTTATAAGGAGGCACAAATAAAGGGAGGACAGTAATACCTACTCCCACCACAGGCTACTTTGAGGTCAGGTGATACAACAGTTTAACTTAGTTCAAATGATACCTAGAGCCTATACTTAGAAATTAGGAGTAATTTTTTAACTGTAAAATTGATTTTTACCCAAGTAATTTTGTAATCTCAATTTCTACCATTTTAAAGAGTCAAATATTTTTTCTTGATATATGTAGATGTTCATTCATATGCATGTAGAGTAATAGTTTATGTTGGCTGTTTTCTTAATGAAATACAGTTGTTAAAATACCAATGGCTTTTCTGGGCCTAATTATTCATATAAAAGACAAGACAAAATGGTTTGAGAGACTTTTCTCATTTCTCCCAAAGATTTGAGCCATAAATGGTAGCACTCTAGATACAAAGAGTCATTATACCAAGTGGACATCTTGGACTTTGGGGATGAATTTCTTCCCAAATTCTTTAGGGAAAAGCTGGAAGGATTGTGACACAGTGAAATGTACAGTTATGGTAACAGGGAGAGAAAGCAGTCCATTTGTTAGTATTTGTAATGATTGTAGTAAATTATATCCATTGGAGACTTTACCTCCTGCAGTGTTTTCATTTGTACATTCAGAGTTTGTTTTTTTTTAAGATTTATTTATTTATGCATACAAGAACTGGGGTACAGGCCAGAGGTGTGGGGGGTGAGAGGATTCACCAGAGACAGAGTTGGGAACAGAACAGGTGGATTGACTTGAAAGTACACTGCTGAGGGGAGCAGCGGGCGAGTCATGAGAGGTCTGCGCCATGTGGGTAGCAACCTGGCTGGCCGGGGGATGGAACTCATGCTGCAGTGGCCAGGGTGTTGAACTCATGCTGCAGTGGCTGCAGATAGCTTCATAGGTGCACTTTAGCCCTTTGGGCCACCAGGGAGGCCCCAGAGTTTGTTTTTCTAAAGAAAGAACCTGAAGGTCTCTTCTTTGTTAACTACCCTGGCTCCCTGTTGTTTCAATACAAATTTGCACCAAATAGTAGTGGTATGTTGTGGAGATAACTTGAGACTTTTGCACATTATTTGGGAAATAATGGAAGATCAAGAAAAAAGACCATTTCCTTCCTGCTTTCAATTGGTGGGATTAAAACAATTCTGTTCCTAGCACTGACACTGGAAAACACATATATGAAAGCATTTGATTAAATTTCTGTTTCACAGTGGTTCAGAACTAAGCATAGTGAGCAGTCAGTAAGAACTAGTGATTTTAAAGTGATATTTTACTTAAAGCTTAAAGATAAATGATATGCCACTTGATTTTTATTAAAAAAAAAAAAAAACAACTTTCAGGCCTCCCCTGGTGGCGCAGCAGTTGAGCGCTGGGCTGCGAAGCTGCCTGCAGCCTCTGCAGCGCCAGTTCAATCCCCGGCCTCTGGCGAGGGTCCCACATGGCATGCAGACCTCTCTTGCTGTGCCCACTCCTCTACTCAGCAGTGTATTTCTTCGCCAGTCTGCCTGTTCTGTTCCCTGCTCTGGCTATGGTGAATTCTCTCACCCTCCTGCGCTTCTGACTGTACCCAGTGCTTGTATAAATAAATAAATAAATCTTAAAAAAAAAAAAAAACTAGCATAATAGAGTGTTGTCAGCAAGCTAAAATGTTATTTATATATGTTATCATTTGTGAAACTAGGTAAGGCTCTCAGAGGTACTTTGATAACCCATGACAGCAGATTGGGTTGGATACTGATAAAAGGTATAATGAATGAACTTTAAAGACCTATTCAGTGATGTACTTTTACCAAGCCAATGAACTGAAAACTGGCCTGCCTTATATTTCAGTTGGTATTTAGAAGGATAGCTAAAGTTACATTTGAAAAGGTTTATGGTGAACAATGAATAATTATACTGATAAAACAGAGTTACATGAAAAAGAGATTGTTTCATGACTGTAGGATATTAGATAGTCCCATTACAGCTTGCCTTTCCCCCCCTTTACTTTGGCATCACTCTGACAATGAAAAGAGAGCTGGGTGAAGCAAGAAATTTTAAAAGCTATATTGTTTAGCAGTCCCTGTTGACCGGTAAATTGAATGAATAGAAATAGTTTGAACATTTCTGATATAAGCATCTGATATATTTGACTAATGCTGAGAACTGCTTTTAGAGTAAATCAGTGAAAATAAATGGCTAACTAAAACAATATTCCAATATTTGATGCTTGTGTTCAGAACTTTTTTCCCAGTGGGAGGAGGGCAGGGGGTATCTAAAACAGTTTCAAGTGTAAAGCACTTTGAAATTTTGTAACTGATACAACTAGGAATGAAATAAAGAAATATAAGTTTCCCTTCTGACTTGGATAACTTGTAATTCTATCACTGAAAACTAATTCAATGGCTTGTGGAGGGGTAGTTGGCTAAGTATGTTTGGATTCTATTTTAGAGGGTAATTTTAATACTCAAGGAAATAAGCATATATTACCATATTTTTTCTCTCCTATTAGATTATAACCTTAAATGTACAGACTGTATTTACCATTGATTAGCTTGATAAAATTCCAAACATTGAGTGTGTAGATAGGTCAATGTGGAAAATATATATGAAATATGTAACCTGAAACCTATTGCTACATTAAAAGTCTTGGAAATGAAAATCTTAGGGATAGAATTCACTATTTGTTCTTCACACTTACAAAATTATTGCACATGAGTTCTATTTTGCTTTGCCCTTTATAACTAAATCACTTTTCTGTACATGCAGTGAGAAAAATATAGCAGAGCTTTCTCACTAAAATATTTTGTCAAGATTGTAAAGGACTCTTGCTCAGTTGAATAGAACTCAGTATTTGCTATTTAAACTTGCTATGCAAATATTAAATGGATTTAATTATATAAAATTTGGGACATGGTTCATTCTGCTAACAATCTTTACACTAGTATTCTTGTTCAGAAGTGTTTAAGTTAAATAAGTTCATAAAAACTTGGGTTGAAATTTGTAATTTTAAATTAGAAAGTTAAAAGGACTTCACCATGGAACACTTCAGTGGAAATTGAAGGTGCTTTTTATAGCTTATTCTGATTTTATATATAAACATTTAAACATTCTATAAGTTCAAACAAGCTTTAAGGGATCACTTTTTACAATAATCTAAAGAAGCATTGTAGATGCTTAAAATAAGCAGGCTAGTTGTCATTTTGGAAGACTATACTAGTTTTGGTTTGTGAATGAAACTTGGAATGTTTTCATTAGAATTTACTATAATTTTTTGTTTGTTTTGACTAGAAGGGTTTAATTCCTAAGGAGTTTTGCAAATTACCTATGAGTATATCAGTAAGACCAAAAAAACAAAACTTGATTTACTTGTTCAAGACATAATTTATTAGTAATGACAGTTACAGTTGGTGGTTTTATTATGTGGAAACTGACCAGTAGCACTGGGTTGTATTTGGGGAGGAAAACAGGAATTTCTGCTGTTCTGCTGTGAAAAATAGGTTGTTCATGTGAGTTTTTTGTTGTTTTTTCACATAGAGTTTTGAGATACTTGTCTATATTCCTTTTTGGAATCACTATTCTGATACTTTGAGGTAATCAACTTTTGTCCATTTCATTATCTTAACCTGGTAGGTTTTCCTGCTCTAACCACCTTTAGTGCTTATGTCCTGTTTCTACTAACCTATAAGAAGCTTGCATTTGGCAAACATTGAGTATCATAGTTTGTTAAATATTAAGATAAATTCATGTGTCCTATCTAGATGTTCAACCATCAATTCCAAACTCTAAATTTTCAAAATCAAATTCATTTTTTCATCAAACCTGACTTCCCTTCCTAACTATGCCTCTCAGGTATAGTCCTCAAAAATTCTCACCACCAGTTCACCTGTGCACCATCACCAGAGTCCCTGAAATTTTGCTTTTTTAATTTATTACAATTATTTTTTCCCCTGATCCCTTATCTGGATCCCCTACACTCCTGCTCTAAGTGAACCCATCTCACATTTTTCTTTTTCTGGCTTATTTCACTGAACATAATCCCTTCCAGCTCATCCATGTTGCTATGAATGTCATGAGATGATCTTTTTTGATTGCTGAGTAATATTCCATTATGTATAAATACCACTTCTTGATCCAGTCATATATTTTTTGGCATTTGGGTTGTTTCCATACTTCCCTATTGTAAATAGTGCTGCAGTAAACATAGGGGTGCAGGTATCCTTTTGAATTAATGTTTTTGTGTCCTTTGGGTAGATCCCAACGAGTGGAATTGCTGGGTCATATGGTAGCTCCATTTTTAGTAGTCTGAGGAACCTCCACACAACTTTCCATAGTGGGCAGACCAGTTTTCATTCCCACCACATCCTCGCCAACATTTTTATTATTATTTTTTTATTATGTACCATTCTCACTTGTGTAAAGTGGTACCTCATTGTGGTTTTGATTTGCATTTTGCTGATTATATGAGGGATGTTCAACACTTTTTTATACACCTCTTTGGAGAAGTGTCTTTTTAGCTCTTCTACCCATTTTTTGACTGGATTGTTTACATTGTTTTTATTGAGTCACCTCAGCTCTTTGTAGATCTTTGTGATCAGTCCCTTAAGCAGTTGTGCTGTGTGCAGAAATTTTCTCCCAATCAGTAGGGTGTCTGTTTTGGTTAATGTCTCTTTTGCTGTACAGAAGCTTTTTAGTTTGTGTAACTCCAGCTGTTCATCTTTTCCTTTACTTTCTTTGTTTGCTTTGGGGGATGTATTTTTTTTTTTTTTTTAAAGATTTATTTATACAAGCACTGGGTACAGTCAGAAGCGCGGGAGGGTGAGAGAATTCACCAGAGCCAGAGCGGGGAGCAGAGCAGGCAGAAGGACCGAAGCACACTGCTGAGGGGAGCAGCGGGCGGCAGGAGAGGTCTGTGCGCCATGTGGGACCCTCCTCCGGTGGCCGGGGAGCAGCCGGGGATCGAACCGGCGCCGCAGAGGCCGCAGGCAGCTTCGCAACCCAGCACTCAACCGCTGCACCACCGGGGAGGCCCTGGGGGATGTATCTTTAAAGATGTTACTGAGATGTATGTCATACATTGTTTTGCCTATATTTTCTCTCTTAGTTCTTAGTCCTGTTCGACAATTTCCGCTAACCTATGTGCTATGCAAGTGTTCTTTCTAGCTAAAAATCCCTACCTTATTTTTTTTCTTTCAGATGAGGGCCAAAATATCTTCTCTATAAGATCCATTATAGTAATTAAGACATATTATGCTCCCAGATGTGTCCAAAGAAGGCATTTAACAGAGCATTTGGCAAAAACAAAACAAAACATGTATTTCCTAAATTATGGGTCAGTAAAATTTGGCCCACAGGTCAGATCAGGCCACCACTGAGTTTTGTAAGATATTTTATGGAATGTAATCATGCTCATAATACTAATGTATTTACTCTCTGGCTTATTACAGAAATATTGCCAACCCCAGGACTTTTGCCTAAGCTTCAACTTACCTTTCTATATCAGACTTGCATATATAGTCCATTCAAACATGAATAACATTTCTGAAGCCTGAGTTTTTAATATATTCATAACCAGAAATGAGATTTGCAGTGAATCTTTTTGATTAAGTTCATTAATTTTTTTCTACATTAGCATAGTATATTTTTTTATATGTGGCAATCAGAGACAAGGCATGACAAAGCTCACATTAAATTACTTTTGTTTTCTTGTATTTTCTGAAGTCTTTAATTTCAGAGAATTTGGTGTAAATCTTTTTTGATAGTAAAAAACTGAAATCTTCCTTATTTCCCCAACTTTATAGTCGTAATTTCTCAAAACTTGGTTTTGTAGGAATATTAAAGTAATGCTTCAGTAATATTCCTCACCATCCCTTCCCCCAAAAGATTGGTTTTTGATGAAGAAAACAGTATTGCCCTCCCCTCTATGTCGTAGTTTTAGGTAATACTTAGAAAATATAAATGTTTTAAAACTCTTTTCAAACTCTCCCTTGTCACTAGTAACAAAGGTTAAATGCAACAAAGATGAGTGGAATGACTATGTTCTCATCTCTTCTCCCTGTAAGTCCCTTTGCATAAAAATTTGATTTACAGTTATCTATAACCTTCTCCTCAGCCAGATTTTCAGTGTGGTGTTCACAACTTCCAACGATTATTCTGAAGGGAAGAATTGAAGAAAATAAGTACAGTTGGAAGTAGTTATGAGGGCTAAAGAATAAATGTAGTTTTTGCAGTTAAGGTTTGGGAGCGATAAAAGCTACTACAGAATGATAGTCCCAAATGCTCCCTAAAACTGGGAACTGACTGCAATCCTAGCTTTGATACAGAGTTAGTTACATCACTCAGGCTATATTGGTTTTGTATTAGGAAAAGGAAAGAGTCTTAAAAACTTTTATTCACAATAGATTAAGTGAATAAACATAACCTAAGAATCTGGGCGTATTTACCAAAAATACAAACACATTCTTCCTTAGACCCAGCAACTCTACGCTGATGCTCTTTTTTAAAGATGCAACTGCTCATGTACAAAATTATAGTTCAAGTATGTTTGGTGCAGCATTGTTTATAACAGCAAAAGATTAAACAATCCACCAATTATGGACTGGATAATAAAATCAGAAAGACATTGAAAGTTAGGCCAGAGGAGAAAACACATTACCTGGTATGTATATTATCTGCTAAATAACATTGAAAATGCAGAAAAAGTTGCTGTCAAGGGATAATGAATGGGAAGTAATTGTATAATACTGATTTTTACTATGTCATAAAATAATCAGATTTAAAAAAAAATTATCTTCTAATACATAAAAAATGTGTAAGGGCTTTCCATACACATTTTCACTTATTTTAATTCCCATTTCTCTTTTTTATGTAAATTGAAAATTCTGTTAAGGTGTTCAGGTACCTGGTGTCATGATTAGGCAAGGAATACTCTTAACTGATTCATATAGTTTGTTCCTTCATCTCTGAACAAAAGAAGGATGGGGTGCTTAAGGTAAAGGTGTGCACATCTCTTAACAAAAATTTGTTTCCCTGGGAGAATAGCATTGTAAATTTTATTTGACATTTTTTTAAAAGATTTATTTATTTATACAAGCACTGGGTACAGTCAGAAGTGCGGGAGGGTGAGAGAATTCACCAGAGCCAGAGCAGAGAGTAGAACAGGCAGACTGACGAAGTACACTGCTGAGGGGAGCAGTGGGCAGCGGAGAGGTCTGCTCGCCATGTGGGGATGGAACCAGCGCTGCAGAGGCTGCAGGCAGCTTCGCAGCCCAGCGCTCAACCACTGCGCCACCAGGGGAGGCCCTATATTTAACATTTATACCCCATAACTTCTTAAAATGGATTTAAGACGGTATGAAGAAATACTTGGAAATTTGTTCTCTGTTCAGTTTGTCTGAGTAAACACAATTACAGGCAAGGCTTAGACCAAAGAAAAGACTCAAAGACCTAGATTCACGTTTGTCCAGAACTAGAGTTTCCTAGCAGTTTAAATATTTGGAGTAAAAGTTTGTGAAGAATCCAAGGAAATTCTGAGTTTTTGTGCTTAGAATTTTGGTAAGTACCAGTGTTGCTTACTACATGAAGAAACTAGTTATAATAGAAACTTCTTTTCATGGGGAAAAATAATTCTGTCTTTCGGATGGTTCATTTGAGTTAAGAAAATTTAGAATTCTGGACCTGCAGAACTTGATTGTTCTTTGACTAGGTATGATACTGACTAAAGTAATCTAAACGTATTGCTCTATGAATGTTTGCTCTCACATCTCTGAATTTAGTTTTTAAATATTTGAAAATTATTGTTATATGTATTACCAAGACAGTAATGTAAAGAAGATGTTTGTCTTTATTTTTTGCAGGTTGCATTTTTCTAGTAATTATTATATCAGAATTTTCAGGCGTTTTTATATAGAACTTCACATGTATTCCTGCAACAATTACTTGTGATTGAAATATTATACCCCTATTTTAAAGATGTAAAATTAATGCCCAGTTTATTACTTACCTGGTCACATACCTATATAAAATGTAACTCAGTCTTATGATTTAAAATGTTGTCATTTTTGTGTGTATTTTTAATGCCATGATGTTACAGCTGGTTAAAAGCATGCTTTTTATCTTGTCAGGATATGGCTTTAGTTGCCCCTGAAGCTCCTTCAGAACAAGCCAGGAGAGTTTTTCAAACCTATGATCCAGAAGGTAAAAGATATTAACATTAGCTATGTTTTGTATCTTTATATATTTAAAATCATTGCCAAGAACAATATTGAGCTTGTTGTTTCAGTGTTTTCGAGTAGGAGTTTCATGTTACTGGGTCTTATTGTTTAAGTCTTTGATCCATTTTGAGTAACTTTGGTGTATGCTGTGAGCTAGAGGTCCAATTTCGTTTTTCTGCATGTGTTTCTCCAGTTTTTCAGCACTATTTATGGAAGACTGTCCTTCCCTTATTGGGTATTCTTGATTCCCTTTGTAGTATAGTTTGAAATTGAGGAGTGATTTTATTGTGTTGTTTTTTTCTTCTCCGGACTGCTTTGGTTACTCAGGCTATTTTGTGGTTCTACCCCAATTTTATTATTTCTTCTATTTCTACGAATAATGCTTGGATATTTTGATGGGGGCTATAATGAACTTTAAATAGCTTGACCATTTTTAACAGTTTTTTTAAAAAAGATTTATGCATAAAAGAGCTAGGCCAGAGGTGTGAGGGGTGAGAGGATTAACCAGAGAGAGAGTGGGGAGCAGAGCAGGCAGTTCTACTGAATTACACTGCTGAGGGGAACAGCAGGTGAGACAGGAGGTCTGCTGCTCCGTGTGGGTGAGTTCCCTGGCCAGGGATTGACCTTGTGCTGTAGCGGCTGCTGATAGCTTCATAGTACTGAGACTTATTAACCCCTTGTGCCACCAGGGAGGCCCCATTTTAATAATATTATTCAAATCCATGAATATGGGCTGTCTTTACATTTGTCTGTGTCTTTAATTTCTTTCCATAAGTCTTAGGTTTTAATATACAGATCCTTCACTTCTTTGCTTAAACTTACTCCCAAGTATTTTATTGTTTTTGATGGTATTGTAAAGTTTGGATAGGAATTTCATCAATTTCTGTTAGGTTGATTTTTCAAAGTTGTTCCTGATACTTTATTGAACTCACTGAATAATTCCAACAATTTTTTGATTGACTTTGAGATTTTCTATATGTAAGATCATATCAACAATAGCAACAATTTTATTTATCCCAATTTGGATTTCTCTTGTTTGCCTAACTGCTCTTGCTTAAAACTTGCAGACTGTAATGAATTGGAGTAGTGAAAGTGGGTAGTCTTGCCTTGTTCTAGATCAGGGAAAATAATTTTTTTTCTATTAAATATAATATTCATTGTGGGTTTGTCATGTATTACTATGTATGGTTTTGTCATCTTATTATTTTGAGGTATGTTTCTACTCCACTGAATTTTTTTGAGCATTTTTAAAATGTGAATATTGTTCTTTTGATGGCATCCCACAATTCAGTGGAGAATGACTTTGACCCCGAGGTGGCTGCAAGGGCACTGACTGGATGTAAAATCTTTAGTTCTTGAGAAGGTACGGTGGCATAGTCTCTTTACAACTCCATTGACTGAGGTTAACATTGGCCATACTGCAGAGGTCCTCTGTGTCAAGGCTGCTGATACCTTCCTGATCTTTCTTTGCTTGTAGAAGGAAGTTCTAGATGAGATGTTCCTTGGTGCCTGCTCTGGCATACTGGCACGCAGGCCCTCAGAGCAGTATCACAGTGGAGGTCCTAAGAGAGCACATGTGTCCTGGACACAGATACATTCGCTGTAACTGTGGCTCTAATGTCTAGAATATGGCCATGGCCTCACCGTAGTAACTTGGGATATTAAGGTGGAAATGCAGAAGCAGCACCAGTCCTATACTACAAGGTGCTGTGGTTACCTGGGTTCAGGGGCAGTGGGATGTCAGTTTCAACTGCAACCCTGTGTGCAGGTCAGTAGCTTCACAACCACAGTTAATGCCATTTGTTAGGACTTGAGGAGCAGGGCTCACAATTGGGTCAGAGTGGCAGTAACACAACACAGCAGTGGTACTCAATGCATGACCTGAGCCCAGGAGGCAGGGCACATAATAGTGACCTCTTGGGCTTGATATATAATGAGGTAATGTTCCCAGTCTTAGAGACTGGGGTAAGCAGAAGGTACTTGAGTCTCTGGGAGGAACTGTGAACAGCTGACAGCTGGGATCAGTATAAGTGAAGTCTGTGGAGATTTGTGTAACAGACTGCAAAAGTTCAGAGTAATGAGGTTGGCTGAGATTCTCCTCTTCTCCTTTATCCCATGACATGAATTTTCTCTGAGGGAATTCCCTCTGGAGCTAAGCTGCTCTTGACTGAGAAATGAAGTGATGCAAGCAATTTGTTCCTATGCTTTTCTAGGTCATCCTTAATTTTTGAGATCCTGACTTTTTTTTTTTTTTTTTTTTGGTAGTTCCTGCTTTGTAGTCCAGCTCTTTCTCTGAACTGTTTTCTTCAGTTTGTTTTTTTGGTGGGAGAGATGAGTGCTGACGACTTCTAGCTCCATGTTGTTGATGTGACTGCCCCGAAGTATTTCTATATAAATTGCTTGTGGCAGGAAAAAGATGTAGAAAAGTAAATTGACTTTTATTCTCTTGTGAGCCTGTGCTTAACTGTTGTACCCAACATAGTTTTGAAAAGCCCACGTTTATATCACTGTTAGCTAGGTTTTGTTCATTTTTGTATTCACATACTTAGCTGTTAGACTCTATAGCCATTACTGTTCACCCAAGTCATCGGCTTTCCTAGTATAGCTTTAAAACCAGCTCATGCCTTATGTTCCATTATAAATTATTAGGCGAAGCCTACTTGAAAGTGATGCTTCAGTGAAGCCCCTGTGAATTCCTAGAGGGATTTAGTTATCTTTAAAAATACATTTTCTTCTATCTTCAAACTTGTTAAACTTAGGCATCTCTTTTAATTTCTGAAAATATTAGTCATTATGAAGATTAATGTTGTGAAATGCACCTTACCCATTGCTTACCATGTAGTAGGATATTTTATAAATGTGAGTTCCTTTCTCTCCATCCCTCTAGTTACTTAGTGCTCATATTGGTGAGTTGACTTTCTTCCGCTATGCCTTTTTCCTAACTTAAAATTTGCATATAACATTTCTAAATCTTTAGATTGGAAATAAGAGATTTACCTCTTCTCCTTTTCTCACCACTGAATGAAATTAGCTTTCTAGTCAGTCAACAATTTTAACTTGAATCTTTGCTGAGTGTAGCACTTTGAACTATGTCATGGGCAGTCTTACCACTTTGAATCCTTTCATGGACAAGACAGGGAATAAGCCATTTCTATTCCTTTTTTAAATGAGAATATCATGAAGACTGGAAAAGGGAAATCACATTGACAATTGGAAGTGAAGAGAAATTGATTTATCTGTGAACACAGATAGGAGGTACCATTTTATATGCAAGAAATAGCCAGGAAAGTGTTTGTCTTGTGGTGAAGTTAGATAATGAGTTCAGCAATTTCCTGTGTCATAATGTCTTAAGGATTTAAGGTATGAGGTTTCCCCCCCGCCCTTTGCTCTAACCCTCATTTAGATCTTCCCTTTATTATACTTCATATTCCAGTCTAGATTGCTGCTTCATGGCCATGCACATATGTACATAAATGCCTGCTCATTTCAGGATATGTTTAGGGACATGTTTCTACCATATTAAAACTAATTGCAGTATGAGAGAGAAAATCCCTCCAGAATGGAATACATAAGATGAGGTGTGTACTGCTGTTTTTAAAAATGACTACCCAAGATATGAGTAGTGGTCTAATTATTAGGCAAATTCCTAAACTCAGTTTTCTGTGCGAGAACTACTTTACATGAGTTGGCAATTTATTGTGTAGTGGTTTATTAGAACAAAATCCAGACGGTCTTCTCTCCCTCCTCTTGTATTTTCCCTTTGTCTCTTACCTCACTATCTTCCTCCCTCTTTCTGTCTCTCCTCTCTCCTGGCCTGTGTCACTAGCGCTCTGTCTCTCTCTCTCTCTCTGTTACGCACTCATCTCTGTCACTCTTCTTCCTTCTGTCTGTATCTGACAGATACAGAGACAGTGAGAAACATTCTGTTTCTTTCCTCGTGCGTCTTCCGGACGCACTCTGTCATGATCTCGCTCATCTGTGTTTCGCTGAGTCACTGTCTCCCTTTCCCAGAATCTGTCTCTTTTCGTCTCTCCCTCTGTCAAAAAAAAAAAAAATTTTTTTTAGGAAAGAAAAAATTCCAAAATTGTGTGGCATATTGTGAGTTCATTCATAAACAAAAACAAAACTATATAGATGGCATTTGAAATGATAGTCTCATGTTTTTCACATAATGTGGTGTTTTGGCTTCATTTAAGGAAGCAGTTGTATTTGGCTAATGTGTAACTATCTTTATTTAAAATGAGCACTTTAAATACTAATATTTTAAGTCGCTGAAATATATTGGCTTTTTTCTGAATGGTTTCAGCATGTTGTATTTTAAGAAAAACTACCATTATAGATTGTTTAATGTACAGCCCTTTAAGACATTCTATACCAGCTGCCTTTTGTCTTTTCTGTTCCTTTTAAATGATGACATTTGCTTCTTACCTTTGTTCTTCTTCACCTTGCCCTGGCCACTTGTTCTGCAATCATATTGTTACTGTTCTGCGAGTTTCCCATCACATCAGTGGAGTGATTTTGCAGGACAAGCTCATTTCTTTATGAGCTTCATGCATACAATTTACAAAACTTGTTGCTTGAAGGATGGTACCTGGACAGAGTACTTTCTTTAAATTTGAAATTAGGATTAGCTTGAATAATTAAACGAAACAAGCATTATTGAGCACTTGCTTGTATCAAACACAGCTTTAGGTTTATGAAACCCCTGCTGCAGTCATCTACTGGGGATGAGCAGTGATAAAACACTAAGGAAAGCTGAGCTGTCAGCATGTCTTCACCTGTGGCACAAGCCATTCTTTCTGTTGTAATTATGTATTGTTGAAGTTGAAATAGGTTGTTCTGTGAAATACAAAATAACATCATAAAAATTGTGATGATTTTACTGAAACAAAGGTCCTCCTCAACTAGACCTCTGTGTTCTTTCTAGTCCCACAAAACTATTGTCTCGCCTGCAGTGGTTTGAAAATGTTAGTCCCAAGTGTTTGCTGCCCATCCCTGTGTCTCCGCAGAAGCTGCCTCCAGCTCAAATGCAGGAGGTCCCATCTTGCCTTGTGGATTTTGAGTGGCTGCCATTTGCTTTCTTCCCACAGCACTCAATCTAGCTTGTGCTAAAAAGAGACCTGTCAGACTCTTCCTTAATTCGTAGTTAGAATTGGTACATCTTTCTCTTTAAAATCCAACTCTTATTTCTTCACAGTTATGAAATGGTGGTTATATCCAGGAAATAACTTACTTGCCAGCTTTTGTTCTCCATCAATTGTCTTTTGCTCTGAGTTACTCCTAGCCTCTGGGAGCTTGGCACACTTTATAGTCTGTTTGCTGGCCAAAAAAAGCAAACAAAATACTTTGTTTAGCTGTTTGCCATCACAAGTGCTGGGCCCTCACTTGTCCTCCATGCCTCATATTCCCTACTTTTCCAGCCTCTAGAAGTCTGATTTTGTATTCACATTTACACATGCCTTCAAGTTCTTTTTCTTTAAGTGCTTGACTAGTAAATTGTACTCAGATTTCCATTACTGTTGCTATTGAGATCTTATCACATGATGTCTCTATTTCCATATTCTCTAAGGAATTGGTCTTCTCTCTAGTAGAATACATACTAGATGACTACATACTAGATGATCTAGGCTTCATCTGTTTTTAGCTTAATGATTCTGTTCTTTTTCTATAATATTTGTCCTAATAAATATGACTGATTAAAAAATAAGGTAACATCAAAATAAGTGTTTTTAAAAGATTGCCAATTCTAATCTTGGATATATTAAAAAATTTTGCGGTGCTGAGGTACATTACAATTTTTAGGTTTGAAATACTGTATGTACAAAATGTAGATTCACTTATTTAGTATAATTGTTAAGAATGCATTTATACATTATAGAATATATTTACAAATTAAAAATGCGTTGAAATGTTTAAGCTTGAGGTTAAACATATGATTTAAGAAGTCTACTGTGTTCATTGTTGTTATGTCTTTATGTAACCAGTTAACTTTCTGGGGGCGGGAGCTGAGTTCTGGGGTTCTGATAAGGGAGGTAAGGCTGCCTGCCTTACAAAATGTATGTTACTCAGTGTTGCTGAGAAACATTTAGTGCTCCAAAAGAACAGGTCACTTTTGTCAAATAGATGTGCAGAAACCTATCCAGATAATTTTAACTGTTCCATAAAAGCTTGCTTTATGTTTAGAAATGCTGGGGTTTTAACTGTGACTTAACTGAGAAAAATATTTTTCCCAGTGTTCTAACTCATCAAAGCAAGGTTTATAAAATTTAGCTTATTTCACAGGTATCAACTTCTTTATTCCCTAAACCTTAAATTATTGGTAACTGACAAATTGAAATGACTTTCAACCTTCACTTAAAAATTGCACAGTTTCAGTTACTCCTCATGATTCTTAGCCTTTTAGTCAAGACCAATCTCTTTACCATGGGTAAGTCTGTGCTTATGAGGTGTAAGAAAAGACCTTTTTATAAACTCACAATTTATTTCCTTCTTGATACAGTGAACATAGCACAGACTGAAAGAACAACTACAGGTTTTTTCCTGTAGTTTGATTATAGAAGTAGTGCTTTTGGACATCTTGTTCTTCAAAAACAAGATCTTTATTTATTACCTAATCCCAAAATTGACATAAAGCTGAGAGTCTTCAGTAATGAGTAAATGACTAGAGAAGCTCTGGCACTGTACATTTTAAAAATAAACTTACTTGTTTAAGACTACTGTGATTTTAGACTGTCCTCCAAGCTTGTTTTGGTGTCATGTTGTATTGCATCAGAGTTTTGTACCACTTACCAGTGCTGTTTCCTCATCAAAGAAAAGAAGTATTTTCCATAAGCTAGTCTTCAGCAAAATTTAATTCTACTCTGCATTTTAATTTGAATTTTTTTCCTATTAGAAGTATGACTTATTTTCAGACCACCAAGCTGTTGTATCTTTTCTTGGTCTTATATTTATAATATCACTTATCTAACAGTGGGTCATTAATATATTAGTAACATTCTTTCAGAAAGTTAAATACCATGTGCCTAAGGAATTGGTTAATAAAGGGTTATTTTAATTGGATTTCTTAAAGGGAATTTAAATGTTCATATTGTTTATTGAAAGTTATATCTGATTACTAACTGTTAACAACTTTCAATAATACAATTTTTTCCCTACTTAAATTTGTAAAACTGCTTTAGAAGTAATTTAGTTTTAAGGAATTTTTTTTTTTTTTTTTTTTTTTGCAGTTCTCAGGTAGAAAGTACATGGTTAACTTTAGTAGAAACCTTGAAAATAAATCTTTGTCTATGTGCCCAAGAAATGTAACATGTAAGCCAGTGCCTAAGATAAATCTAATATACTCGTCTTCCTTAACTTTGTGTCCCTTTTGTGATTTTTCCACTAGAATCTTAACAGTAATAACATGTCTTCTAGTAAACTCTTAATTCCAAATTGTTTCTACTACTTTTCTACAGATAATGGATTCATACCTGATTCACTTCTAGAAGATGTAATGAAAGCACTGGACCTTGTTTCAGATCCTGAATAGTAAGCAAAATAAGATAGGAAGTGTTAAAGAACTCAAAGTATTCTGTTTAATTTAAAACAATTTATGTACAGTTTTGCCTTTGTTTTTATCTAAATTTGCATTTATAAAACATAGCACCTTATATAAAGCAAAGATTTAAGAAGAAATGACATTAATCACTACTATAGTGGAGACTTGACAAACTTAAAATAAGCTTCCTTTCTCACTCTACAATTACTTTCCTGCTTTTTCCATAAATTGAAAATCTTTTTCACTAAGTAGCTTCAGTGAAAGTAGTGACTTATCTATATAATGATATTTACTAGTTATCCTACTTAAATAACCAGTAGGCCTCTGACTTTTAGGACATTTGACCAAAGACAATGAACATTTCTAAATGACTAGTTTTTCATTATTGCCTAAGTATGTGTCATGGTCTTCATTCTCACTCTTAAGTTAGTACATATTAAATCTACAACTTTTTCCATAAATGTAACTATTTTTCAGTTTTTTCCCCATACATTTTCCTTTTGAAAGTTGATCTGACAATGAACAAATGTTTGTTCATAAAACATTTAAGGAAAGGATTCAGCAAAGCATACTCTTAAACACAGTTTTTCAAACTTGATCCTATTTTGTTTTTTGAATAGTTCAGGTGTATTTTCAGAATGTTTACATACATATAAACATGTGCAAACTGTTCACATGTGAATTAGTTTTTTTGTCTCACTATCCACACTGTGATGTTACCCATTTGTAACAGAAATAATAGTTTCCAACTTAAAGGGAGAAAATTAGAACTGAGCTAGTCCAATAAACAGTATGATAGTAATTACCTTATTTCTTCTCTATTAATTTCCAAGTGGAGACCATCTCGTTTGCATTACTCTGACTTGATTGAATTCAGGTAATTTTGGCTATGGAAGATTAACAGGAAGAAGGGAAGAGTTAATTTTTTCCCAAATTCTTACAGACTTGCCTGCACATATCTACTTAATTTTCCTTGTTCTACCAGAATACACACTGTATCTTGAAATTGTAAAGTTACAGTTAGATCGTTTTTCGAGAAGTAGCTGAAAGATTGGACTGAGTTATTCACTCTGTACTTTGGTCTAGTAACATTTTCAATATGTGATTGCCCATAAACTAACAAGACCAAATTAAGCATGAATAAATTAAATAACTGTAATATTACCTTACCTTTGTTTCATGTCACAACGGCCTACTCTTACTCAAACCCATTAAAATGTCATATCCTTTGCATATTATGTAATATAGTATAGTTAACTTGGCATTTACAGTTTGGAGATAGTATGCAGAATAAATATTTTCTGTAAGAGCTTTTCACTTATGAGACTCTTCAAATTGCAGCCTACTTTTCTCTGCCTTTTTTCTAATCACACATAAATAGCACTTTACCACCCCTGGTTACATCTAAATTGTTAGAGTTCTGCAAAGCACTGTTCACTAGGCTGCCACTGGAGCAATAAAGTGCCCATACACCTTACTTCCTACCATTCATTACACTTTAGTGAATTAGCTAGTCCAGAGAACTGTCTTACATCTTTAACCTTCCTGTTATACTGCCTAAGAATTTTAAGCCTCCACACTTCATTTGATTCTTGACAGTTAGCTTTTTAGATGTTTTCATTTCATGTACCACTGCTTTTTGATGCTGTTTCTTTTTCTCCTTAGGCCTTAAAATAAACTTAAGTGCCTCACTTGATTGTTAAATCCAGGCATTCAGAATCCACCATTGGAATATTATCAGACTGCATTAGAAGCCTAGTTTTTAAGTTACTTTACCTAATAAGGAACAATATTTCAAAGTCATCATCATAATTTAAATTCTAAATAGTAACAGATTACTGTGGTTTAAAAATAACCAAGTTTTGGCAAATTGGATGTCATTCCTGGGTATGTGTCATTAAGAGTCTAAAAAGAACAGCTCTTAGGGTTTTGGCAGTCAAATGTGTTATAGTACCAGTAATTTAATCATAAGAAAAGTAAGCTTTTTTCCCCATCTGTATCCACTGTTTCTTTTTTTCCTTCTCCATAGCATAAATCTCATGAAGAATAAATTAGATCCAGAAGGATTAGGAATCATATTATTGGGTCCATTTCTTCAAGAATTTTTTCCTGATCAGGTAACGTAACTAAAGACCAATCAAAAAAAAAAAGTATTTATTTTGTATTATTGGAATGTAATTGTTCTAGCATCTTTCATATAAAATGTTCTAACATGCAGACTAAGAAAGTACTATTTTGTAAATACTTTCCCATACACAGAGGATAGAACATGTGTTCAGACATTGTAATGCAGAACTTTGAGAGGTGATAGTGCACACACTACTAAGTACATGTAGCGATACTGCTATTTTAAAGGAAGATAAAATTCAGAAGGATGTGGAGTATAAAGAAAAAATTCTCTAGTCCCATCCCTGTTTTCCTTCTACAGGTAACTATTATGAATGGATTTAAATTATCTTTTTAAAGCTTTCTAAATACTAAGAAGGAAGGTGAAGGAGCCTCTACAGAATGAGCACTCCTACTAGTAAACCCCAGGTTCCAGAGAATTTTCATTGGGTGGAGCTGTGCTGTTTCATATTGGGACACCTCTTCCATTGGGCTCAAAGACCTCAGTTAGCACACATGTATACTGACGTTAAGTACTTTTCAGACATAGCTGTGTCGTTGGCAAACCGTTTCTACAGCCTATATGCCAGCCTTTTCTTCTGTTTCCTATTTACAGTGAAGGATTTTAGCACTAAAACAAATTATTTTTTTAAAAATGCCATTCCTATTCCACCTCTATTACATAAATTCCAAGTAGAAAAATTATAACAAAATGATAGAGGGAAAATGTCAAAATTCAGTGTTGGTAATTAAAATAGGGACCCATTATCGTCTAACACTGTATGTCTCTGTTGAGGTTACTGTGAATAAAATGAGTAAGGTAAAATTCAAAGAGTTACTAAGAATATCACAATTAGGCTTTTAAAATTTTGGTTAATTCTTCTTGAAAAAATGAATCTTTTATTTTCTGATATCATTATTTTTAGATGGTGCTGTCCTATTTATATTCCAACTACTAGTTTTTTTTATAAAGTGTTTATGATTTGCAACCAAGAATCTTAAAATGCAGGATCTAATCTTTTCACTCTTATTGAAAACAGAATCCAAGGTGAGTAATTGAAGATAAGTTTTAAATTCATTTTACTTTTATGTACTTCAAGATAGCATCAAAACAGTGTTTTAAAAATATAAATGTAATGAAGTAAAATAATGGTTGTTTTCATTTTGGAACGATTTTGCATAGTACTTAGAAAATACAAACATTGAGATGTTTACTAATCTTTTAGAAATACATATCTTACATTGTTATGATTACTCTAAGAACGTATAAGCAAATTGCCTTAAGCAGAAGCAGATACATTTATTCAGGATACACTATGCACCAGGCATTTTGTGCCTTATAAATTACTCATTTTGGCAAAAGGAAACCAAGGATCCAAAAATGAGAAAATTGCTTAAGGCTGTACAACTAGTGTATGATTAAAGATTCCAATGCAGGTTACTTCATCCCAGAGATAAGCAGTTACCAACACTACCAAAAGGTAGTGTAACGCAGTAGTAATTTCAGTATTTTATGCCAGTGTTAATGACTGGAATATAAATTATACTCCACTATAATATACCCCCAGTTATAGTAAAGTATTTCTTTTGTAAGTTAAAGTACATTAGCTCTGCAAATTCAGCAATACCAAAAAAAAAAGTGAGCTTAGATTTTCGAGGTAATACTATCAAGGGATGATACAAAGTAGTATGTGATTCATTCTAAAATTAAATTTTGAAACGATTACTATAAAACCATTTAGTGTAATAAACAACCCAATTAGTGTACTAAGGGAGAATGTTGAATAGTTTAAAAAGTCACAAATGTGAAAGGACTAACAATAAAAGGTGTTTTCATGGGGAAACAAGTGTTATGCTTCTCTAAAACAGAATCCAAGAAGGTGAGTAATGGAAGATAAGAGTGAAAAGATAGATTAACTCCTGCATTTTAAGATTCTTGGTTGCAAATCATAATACCCCAGGCTGGACTGAATCAAGAAAGGGAGGGGGTCTGGCTAAAAATTGGAAGTAGTTGAAGCAGCAAGCATCTATTCAGACGGTAACTTTAGGGGCCTCCGAGTCTGTACCTATTTTTCCCCTCCTTTCCCTCGGAAGCTCAAGATGCCACAATTGCCAGCAGATCTTCTAAGGGGAGCAATGCCCCAGCGTCACAGGCCATTCTTGTAGCACTTGTGGCAGGGACATTCAGCCATAGAACCTTAGGGAAATCGTTGGAGCCAGTCACCTTCAGAGGGGACAGGCTGTTATTAGCTGCCTTGAAGCTAGCATCAGTTTTTCTGAAAGTTTAGTGGCATTGTGTTTTGTGTGCTAGCCTTTACTGAGTGTTATCCAAGTCTCTCAGAATAGAATTATTTGCTTTGGGGGATGGCAACCCTTATTTGATATTGTGGACCAAATTGGAAGTATTGGTGCATGTGTATATGTACTGTTCCCACTCTTCCACATTGATTAAGGAAAGAAATTAACCAGACCTTTAAAGACCAGTAATATGTGAACATTGTTAGAAAATAAACTAGTGCAGAAGATCTTGTAATAAAACTCAGTTTTTTCCTAGAAGCAAATCATTTCAGCTTTGAGGAAGTTAGCTGTACAAACCTACATTTCTTGCTATATCAAATGATTCCCTAGTCAAAGAATAAGGATTTAAGAAATTTGCATTTTATTTTCAGTGGCTGAATTAGAATTTGCCTGATCTAAAGATGTTTTAATACTTTATTTATAATAGGGCTCCAGGGGTCCAGAGTCTTTCACTGTTTACCACTACAATGGATTGAAGCAATCAAATTATAATGAAAAGGTATGATAACTGACAATAATTGTGGCTACTTGGGTTGATAAAAGTAAGTTGCCAATGTTTGATTCACACAAAATTACTACCTAAGGTGACTATTTCAGGAGTCTCTTTAAAACTGTCGCAATGTATGTGAGAGCTAATCATATTGTGATTTGACTAATGTTAGTGAGATCACAGTTTCACTGTGACAAAATAACTATATTTATGTACATATTGCCCTTGACTGTAGATATTAGTAAATCAGTATTACAGTTTAATCTGGAAAAAGGAGTAACAGCGAGATTTTTGATAGAGAAAAACTGCTAGTGCTTATTTTATAGAGCATTTACCTAAGATTGCATTGGGTACTTTATCTGAAGTTTCATACCAGCACCTTATAAAGTAAGTATGGTCTGAATAGCCCCATTTTACATAAATAACTCATTAAAAGTCACCGCTCAGGAATTGAAAATGAGTTGGTCTACATCAGAACCTGCACTCTTACCGCCCATGCTTTGCTATGAGCAGTTGACACAGCACAAAGTTGATAACCTCCCGATGTACTCTATCCGTTTCCCTTAGATATGAGCTTTATTTACATATGTTTCTTATGATTACATTTATTCAAATAACAGACAACATTAGAAGGAATAAAAACTGATAATACCTTTTCACTTTCAAATACTCATGCTGGTATAAGTATCTAAAATAAGAACTGCTACAGAAAATCATGCTCATTAAATATATAATTTTAGTTAAAAGTAAAAAAAACTTGGATGCTATTTTCTAATATGTGCTTATGAGTGCTTCATTTAGATTTTGAAATTTTACATAGTTATTTGCCTACACAATCCCTACAAGGTAGGCCAGTCAAATATTATCCATATTTTACAGATGAGGCATCTGAGACAGGGAGATTAAGTGACTCACCCAGTGTCACACAGCAAGTCATTGGCAGAGCAAGGACTGGAACTGAGTTCCTGATTCCTAATCCTGTCCTTGGTCTGCTTGGCCACGCTACCTATATCTAGTAAGTCTTCAAATCATGCTCACAAGCATCTGACATAATAACAAAAGGGTCAGAAATCCAGAAATACGAAATCTTAATAGTATATAAGAACTATAAGACAAGGTGCGTATGTCATTAAGTTGCAGAGGTAGAACACACAGTTACTCAGTACTGAAAATATGAGGAACAGAGGAAAGGATAATGCTGGCCCAGCAGGAAGGAGTATAAAAGCAAAGACTGGTAGGCCACAGTACTTACCCAAGCAGGCCTGCCTGAATGCAGTGAGATTCCTTATAAGAAGTAGGTTCTGTCTTAGCAGTTAATTATAAAAATCAAGTTGTATTCTTGGTGTACAGTTTCTCTGAAAAGGAAATTTTCCTCTGAGGAGTTGAAAACCATGAACTTGAGTAGTGAATGTATTTCATCAAAACTAGCAATAAAATAGATTAAGATACAGAAAAATTTTAATTCACTTTAGAATTCCCTATAAAAAGACATAAAACCAAATTATGTGACTTTGTCATATATAAAATACTTTCATAATTCAATGTCGTTTTAAGCAATAAAGTTGTTTCTTTTGACTCCTAAGTCAAAGTATTTGAAGTATTTAACACAAAGCAAATATTTCTAATTTACCTAGCTCTGCTTCACTATCAAAGCAGTAGGAACTATATAAAATTTGAGGAATGTTTATCAGAAGCAATGTATTTTGGCGTTTACATATGTTTCTCTTTATTGTGATCTCAGTCAACTGGTCAGGTAGCAGTTAAAATTTCCATCATGTTTCCAAACTTACTTGCACATTAATCAGTAAGCAGTTATTTTTATATCCCTAATAAGAATTTGCTAAGACTACTGATTGACCTAGATGACTTTATTTGGTTCAACAGGTCATGTATGTGGAAGGGACCGCAGTTGTTATGGGTTTTGAAGATCCCATGCTACAAACAGATGACACGCCTATTAAACGCTGTCTCCAAACCAAATGGCCATACATTGAACTACTCTGGACCACGGATCGCTCTCCTTCCCTAAACTAACCTCCCTAAGTATTTATAAGGAAGATTGTAATAGCAGATGTTGAAGAGGGATGCAAGACTGGCAATTGGCTAAATTAAGCTCTACACTGGTATCACTGATTAACTGTAAATAACAAAAACACATTTTCAATGTTGAAGATGTTTAAATTATTTCTTTTAAAACTAATGTTAAAGGTTACCCTATTTAACTCTTCATGACATTTACTAGCAAAATTAAACTTTAACCAAAGTTCATTACCTTTATAGTCAGATAATTGGTTATTAAATGACAAACATCATAATACTACAGCATTTGTACATTGAGTATTAGAGCTACTATTTATAAACTTTGGGTTTTATTTGATTCAGACACATTTTATTGTTTAAATAATTCTGGCTTGCCATATAGCATCCTTCATGTTGAAATGCAGAGGAGTTAATTTTTGTTTTTTTTTTTTCTAAAATCTGGTTTCCATTACAAATCTTGATGGCAAATTACTAACCTAGATCCTTTTCAGTTGACTTAGTAGCTCTAGCATGTTTATAAAAGCAGGAACCTATAAGAGAATATTACCATTTATTCAGATAATAAAGATGTATTTTTTAAAAAAATCAGAAAGAGAATCTGTTTGCTAGTCTTAACACTGTTAACTTTCACTGTATTGCCAAATACACTTTTCCAAATTTATCCCAACAGCCAGCTTTCTTGTATATTTATAAATGTGGTAAATGCATGACGACATCTGTTATTACATTAGTATATTGCATTATTTATTATGATCCTAGTGGATGGCTTAAATAAACACTTTTTTTCTTTATTTGTACCCTTGCATTTTTTACATTAGTGGCTCAAAATAAGTACTTTTAAATCTTTCTGCCCACCAACCGTGAGAGCAAAGCATAAAACAAGTTATCTATTAGAGACATACTGCACCTTGAATAAAAGACCTTATACTTACCTGAGAGCCTTCGTACCACCAGCCAGAGAGGCACTAGAACCTGGGTGGCAGCTGTCTGGACCAGTAAAGAAAAATACTGACACATTTCTATTTTAGAGAGATTTCCTTTACTCGATAGATTTGTTGCCTACCAATTTGAAATATGAATAACCTAAAATACTTCTCTATACTTAGAAGCAAACAGTTGTTTAGTGTCCTCTCTTGTATTTCAAAATTGAACTTTACCTTCAACAGTAAAGTTGTATATTGACTCTATAAATACCTTTGGAATTTTGTCAATGTTATTATAAGATAGATTATTTTAACGTAAGAAAAAATATGGCACAAGATTTTATGGATAAATTTTAGTGACTTTTCAGGAGTAATACTTGAATTACAGCTGCTATATTTCAAAAGTTTTGATTATATACATTTGGAAGTAGCTAATATTAAAGTGTATTGTGCTAGAATTGTAACTCAGGTCCTAAATTTATATAAGATTATGACAAAGTATAGATTTTCTTATAAACATTGAGCCTACAAAATCATGTATTCTATTGCTACATCATAATCCCAAAATTCCAGTGCATAACAATCATTAAACTCACAAATTCTGTGAACAGGCACAGTGTAGATGGTTTGTCTGCTTCTCAATCTGGAGGCTCAGCTGGGAGTCTGCATGACTGGGACTTTGGCTTAATGTAATTGACAGATGTGGAACGCTGCACCAAACTGCAGGTACCTTCTCATGTATTTTGATGGGAAATCAAAATCAACTATATGTTACACCATAAAAGCAAGTCTAGAAAATCCTCCAACATTTAAAAATTAAGCAGCTACACTACTGAATAATCCACAAAGCCAAAACACGAGAAAGGAATCTCTTTTTTAAAATTAATAAAGGTAAAGGAATCTAAGCTTAGCTTTACAGAAAATCATCATGAAGGGGAAAAGCAAGAGAAGAAACAAAGTACAGAACATCCAGAAATCAATTAGCAAAATGGCCAATTAGTACATACTATCAATAGTCAAATGTAAATGGGCTCTTTTCCAATCAAAAGAAAGAACAGATGAACGCATAAAAACATGAGACATTAATACATTGCCTGCAAGAGATTCCCACCAGATGTTAGACTAAAAATGAAAAAGGTAGTCTATGCAAAAAGGAACTAACAGGAGAGCAAATAGCTATACTTAAAGCAGATTTTAAGGTAGTCTGTTTTGAGAGACAAGGTGTTTATGATAAAAGGGGCCAGTACACTAAGAAAAAATATTTGTAAATACTTATGCATCTCACTTAGGATCACCTAAATACAAAATGTAACTGTTAAGAAACCCAAAGGCAGAAATATAAAGCAATACCATAAGACTTAACTATCCGTTTTCATAAAAGGATAGATCATCCAAACAAAATCAAACATTGAACTAAATTACATATTAAACAATACCTGTATATACTAGTTCCCCTTACCCACAGTTTTGCTTTATAAATTTCTAGTTACCCACAGTAAATCCTGATCTGAAAATACTAAGTGAAAAATTCCAGAAATAAGCTATTCATAAGATCTGAATTGTGCACCTTCCAAGACAGGACAACTTTGCAGAGGTAAGTAACACAGGCTCCAAAGGCACCTGGTCTCATCTCTGAATACTTTGCAGTCCCTCTCATTACCATTTGTCCCTTTGGGGCAAATTACATAATACTTTCACATGTATTTCACTAGGAAATTGAGTTTTGAAAATGATACTCCTATTTATTCACAAGCACCCACTGAATATTGCTAATATTGACAAGCACCTACTGAATACTGTTATTACCTAACAAGGATTAAACAAAGCATTTTGGCACATACAAAGGATCAGTTCCTATTTGGTCCTTCCTGTCACCTCTTGCTTATGAAAATGTAATATGGAATTGCAGAATCACCATACGTTACCTTGGACACAGTTGCCCTAGCCATCAAATTTAGAAAGTCCAAATTTGTAAAAGTATCCATTTAATTTCAAAAGGCTACATGATTATATAGCATAGTGTTTATCATATTAGACTATATAGTTTACAATTATCTAAGCATGAAAAATGTCGTAATGGTATTTTGTTCTGAGTATGACTGACAGTACAAATATTTTCTCACCATGTTCCAAATCAGTTAATACTAAACATACCCACTGAAGAACAATAACTCATTCTATCATCACAATGTTAACATTATGCAATAATATTTTCTGTCAATTGTACTTCGTTTCTAGTTCACACTAACTGATGTTACACATTAAATCATTTGACTAATTCTAAACAAATATTTGAGTAAAGCAAATGCAAGTCATTTCCAGCTGTCTTGTAACATTAAATTAAAACATTTTGTCTATAAATACACATAATGTTGTTAAAATTTAATGGGGGAAATAGACCATGTCAAAATCTCAGTTCTCTGGATAAAAGATGGTATTTCTTTATATTTACATTTTCTACCTTAGTCTTAATTATAACATATCTACTCATTTTTACAATTCTAAGAAAGCCAACACCATCTTTCCCATATATCAGAGTTCCCCAAATCATAATTAAAGAATTTCCTTGCAAAAAAAGAGAAGTTAACATTTCTTTTTTTTTTTTTTTTTAAAGATTATTTATTTATACAAGCACTGGGTACAGTCAGAGGCGTGGGAGGGTGAGAGAATTCACCAGAGCCAGAGCAGAGAGAGCAGAACAGGCAGAGTGACGAAGTACACTGCTGAGGGTAGCAGCGGGCGGCAGGAGAGGTCTGTGCGCCATGTGGGACCCTCGCTGGTGGCCGGGTATCAAACCAGCACTGCAAAGGCTGCGGGCAGCCTCGCATCCCAGCGCTCAACCGCTGCGCCACCAGGGAGGCCTGGAAAGTTAACATTTCTAAGGGTGGAATGTAGGCCCCAGAAAGGGTCCCATCTCTAGCTACATAAAGCCTTAAATAAGTTTCTCGGTCTCTATCTTGCTTTCTTCACTTGTAAAATTGGTTTTTATGATGAGTATGATAAACCTTCTACATGAATTTTCTGGTGCAAAGTAAATATCCAACAAGTGGTTAGTATAATAGTCATTAATAGTGATTATCAGGCCTCCCCAGTGGTGCAGCAGTTGAGTGCTGGGTTGCGAAGCTGCCCGCAGCCTCTGCAGTGCCGGTTCGATCGCCGGCTGCTCCCTGGCCACCGGAGGAGGGTCCCACATGGCCCACAGACCTCTCCTGCCGCCCGCTGCTCCCCTCAGCAGTGTACTACATGGCCCACAGACCTCTCCTGCCGCCCGCTGCTCCCCTCAGCAGTGTACTTCGGTCCTTCTGCCTGTTCTGCTCCCCGCTCTGGCTCTGGTGAATTCTCACCCTCCCGCGCTTCTGACTGTACCCAGTGCTTGTATAAATAAATAAATAAATCTTAAAAAAAAAAAAAAAATTGGTGATTATCAACTTACTTGCCAACCAGTGACTATGTCCTGACCAACCCAAAATCGTACCCTTCTGGAGATGATGTACAAATTTACTGGGACTAGCTCCTGGGACTAGAACTACACCTAATAGGCTCCCTAAATTGGTGTCCAAATCACCAAGTTCTGGTGTGGGGGGAGGAGTTCCCCACACAAACAATAGAGTATACCAGAATTCAACTCACTTCTGACACCATCTACCAGAAGACAGTGGCAGATTCCACAAGTTACAGTTTCAGTCACGAAACCTGTGACTGAACCCTTAGGAAATTCCAAGGGTTTGGGGAGCTATGACTCAGAAACTGTGGATGAATATCATTATATGAGAAATAGATCTTATTCATCTGAATGACCAAATATATGTTTCCTATAAATCACCATATCACACTCCCAAAGACTCCAGCAAATTCTCAGAAGTAGGCTAGTGACCTTCCTTACTTCTAACATTAATCGTCACTGAAATGAGTTTGAGCTTTTTCCGAGGCAGTAGCGAGATCTTATTCATATCTGAAGTTCTAGTAATAGTTTATGGGACTCGAGAGGTATGCTGATTTGTTGTTCAATGTAGAATTTGTAATCTATTATAATCTTCACCCACTTGAGTAATGGAAATTTCATGAAATGATTCTTCTCTTAAATTACTGGTAAGAGTTCTCAGTAAATGTAATACCTACTATAAACCCTGGATAAGAGATGAATATGGAATAAAGTAACATGATAAGATCCACCTAGCTAGAACCAGAGCCTAGATTAGGATATTGGGTGACACAAATGAAACCAATGGGTAAAATTTGAAGGTCATTGACAAGATTAACTAAAAAATGTCTGGCAATGAAAGAGAAATGATCACTTTAGATGGAACAGGCTGTGTCTCTCCTAATATGCCTAATATGGAGCCAACTTTTGAGGAGATAGTAGCTTTTGTTTAGCTGCAGAGTTTTATAATTTTGGTGCAGGTGTACCAACAGAGTAGAGAAGATTACCAGCTGTAGAGCAGATTGATTTACTAACTGTGAATTGAAAGTTAAGGAGCCTTAAAATCATCCTAATTCCTTTTTTCTCTGGCCTACAATTAAACCATCAAGGGAACCTGTCTGTAGTGTCTTCAAAATAACTCCAAAATCAAACCACTTCAAAAAAACCTGCTGAATTACATCCTGACTTCCAACCTTGTTCCACTATACTTTATTTTTAACACAGCAGACAGAGCAATCCTATTAAATGCAATTTAAATCATGTTACTTTCCTGTCCAAAACAATTCAAAGGTTGTCCATTTCATTCAAGATTAAAGCTGGAGTCTTCACACTGGCCAACACTGTCATACATGATCTAGTCTCATCCTGTCTGATCATATTTCCTACAACTACTCACAAAAATATTGTTATATTCTAGCCACAGCTGGCTCATTGCTATTCCTCAAATCACCATAAACATGCCAGCCTCAGAGCCTTTGCACTTGCTTTCCTTTTCTTGAAACTCTCTTTACCCAGATAGCTCAAGGCTCATCCCCTTATGTCCTTCAGATCTGTGCTCAAATCTCACTAAATAAGTCTCCCCTGATGATGTTACTTAAACATTAACTCCCCTTTTGGGCCACCAGCACTGCTCTTTCCCATTTTTTACTTAGCTCTTATCTATATCTAACCTATTTTATTAATTGTAGTGGAGTATAGCAATGCTCCCAGTCAGTTGCTCCACTGGCCAATCAGAATTGTTCATGTAACTTCCTTTGGCCAATAAAATGTGAGGGAAATTATGTATGCTACTCCTGAGCAGAGGCTGAAAAAGCCATTGCACAGCTCCAACATCTCTCTTACTTCTGCCATTACATCTGCCATGTCCCAGGAGGGATTTCTACTTGACAGGGATGAAGTAGCAGAGCAGCAACTGACCTACAAAAGCCATGTAACAAACTTTGTCACAGCTCTTTAAGTCATTACCTCCACGTAGCTCTCAGCCAACTGATAGACTTATTATCTACATCTTCCCACTGGATTTTAGGCCTACTAAGAGCAAGGGATTTTGCTTGTTTTGTTCACTATTCTATCACCAGTGTTTGCTATCTGAGGGAAATTCAATAAACATTTGTTGAATGAATTATTCTAGCCAAGAATTTGTCAAAAATGGGAAAGGGAGATTTGACAAATTATGGTTTAAGCCAGTGACGGGGAAATAAAATAAAACCTTTTGACACTCAGAATACCACCAAACTGCAATCACATAATAATAAACCAGTTATCTGTGTGCTTGGTGCATATTAAATGCTACATGACAGTTTGTTATTATGTATGTTATTTGTACGTCAAAGAATAGACATGACTGAAATGAGGTCATACATGCCAAGTGTATTTTGAGAGGGAGAACTCATGTCTGGACTGGGACACCAGAATAGTGGGAAGTTCCAGATGGCCTCGTTCACACGGCTAAGAGTGGGTGCCAGCTGATGGCTGGAGTTCAGCTGGGAATGTATCCAGGATCCTCAGCTCTTCTCTGAATGGACTTCTCTACCTAACTGCTCAGGCTTCTGAGTATAGAAACCGGATGCTACAAAGGACTGTGGCTAGAGAACAAGTCCTGAAGTCGTAAGTGCCAAGCAGGCCTTCGCTCATTTTGTTTACTGATGTTGCACTGTCCAAAGTAAGACACGTGGCCGGGGGGGGGGGGGGGGGCTGGGGGGTGGCCGATGGAACAGCCTCTCACTGCCATCTCAGGGGTGTCTGAGCCAAGTGCAGACTGAACACCAAGCATATCAAATTCATCACTTTAAGTGTGAACTAGTTTGGGAGACCTCACACAAGCCAACTTCACAAAAACCTAATTTTAAAACATAATGTCAATTACTTCAGTTTTTTTGGGAAATCTGCCTGTTTCAAAACTTGGTATTATACATGTACAAACAGCAGGTCCTCATTGTTGAAAAGGGCAAACAGGATAGCAAAATGCAAGTCACTTGGTAAACAAAGGTTCAGTAGAAAGAAAACTGCAAAGTCCAAAGGACACTTAGAGCAAGCTGGTGACACCTGGTGCATTAGCATTGCCCGAGTCACAGAACATTTCCTTTCCAACCACTGGAAGTGGCCGTTAGAATCAAAGCGATGAGCCCTTTGGATATGCTAGACAAAAAAAAAAAAAAAACAGATTTTCCTCTCTACATTTCTTCTTTAAAGACTTACTATGAACCTATGCAATTATTATTGCAAAAGTAAATAGCACCAGTTTACCAAGGACAGGTGTAATAGTTTAAATTTCAACTGGTGGTTTCTGGATGAAATTCAAGGATACTGGTTTCAACAGCAAAATATATACACAATACTGCACTATGGGTCTATTCTAGCTAACACTAATTGTAGAGAGGGCTATTTTTGTATTTGCCTCCATTCCGAAAAGGAGTGTACCCTATTTGGACATAAAATTTGAAAACAAAGTGTTTAGAAACAT
This sequence comes from Talpa occidentalis, assembly GCF_014898055.3. Taxonomy (NCBI): domain Eukaryota; kingdom Metazoa; phylum Chordata; class Mammalia; order Eulipotyphla; family Talpidae; genus Talpa; species Talpa occidentalis. The sequence continues at coordinate 63,487,628 of NW_023601433.1, read as the reverse complement.
CAGTCTGGCATCATTCTCCAGAATGGAAAGAGCAGAGAGAGTAAAAAAAAATAATCAGTGATGTCAGCTATGAATAAAGAAATCTTAATAAAAAAAGGGGGGGGGACACAGACAGATCAATGGCACAATAGGATTTGGTTTGAGCGTAGCACTGGGTATGTGGCACAAAAAGAAGTGATGATGACTCCAAAATTTTACTGAATAGGGGATTGAAATAAATGGAACTTGAGAAAGAAAATCATTTGGGATCAAGTGAAAGGACTATGATGAGGAAGTGTTGGGAGGGGTTGAATTTCAAATATACTTATTCATTCACATATTTGGGGGCTCCCACTGTGCCAAATAGTGTTCTATATTCTAGGCGCCAGTCAGGAAGAAGACCTGACCTCTGGGAGGGAGTCCTATTTCCTACAGGCAAACAAAATGATTTCCAATAGTTGACAAATTCTATGAAGAAAATGAAAATAGAAAATGAGATTGAGAATGAATGGGGATTGATAGGGTCATTGGTGACCGCACTACCTCAACCTCAGGAGGTCAGAGAAAGTCTGAGATCTGGATGGTGGGAATGAGCTGGCAATTCCAAGCAGAAGGAGCAGAAAGTACAAAGACCCCAAAGTGGGAATAGCTTTCACATTTGAAATTTGGAAATGAGAGATGAGAGAGATCATCACAGGTTAGTTTGGAGATGATAGGCAGAGGCAGGTGTTATAGGTATTTAGGCCATGATAAGAAGTTTGGGTTTATTTTTATAGTGACGGAGCACTGGAGAGTGTTAAGTATTAGAATCTGATTAAAAAGATCACTCATTGTGCAGTATATAAGTGTATCAAATCAACACGTACACCTTAAATTTACACATTGTTATATGTCAATTATATCTCAATAAAGCTGGGGGGAGACATAAATCACTTTGGTTGTTACCTGTGGGGGGGGGGCAGGGGAGATGTATCATAAAAGAGCAAAAATTAAAGTGCCAGAAGAGTTAGGAAGACATTCAAGACTCTAGGTAAGAGGTACTGATCTGGATTAGGGTGCCAGCAGCAGAAGAGTTGACCGGCTGGTGAATATACTTTGGGTCCGTCAGGTGCAAAGTGGGATGTGAGAAACAGACAGTGCTCACACAAGACTAGCACCTACAGACCCCAGAGAGGGGGCAGTAGATACACACAGGCACAACTTGAGAGAGAGCAAAAGAAAGTATATTGGGTTGGGGTGGGGGGCAGAGGGATTATTGTCTAGGTACCTGAAAATATATGGCTAGAATTTAGTTGAAGGATGGGACTGGAGATATAGAATTGAGACTTGTTAGCCTAAACATGATGATTGAAAAGTTCATATTCTGTAACAGACTAAGCACAGAGCAGGAACAGCACGTCATGCCAAAGGGAAGTATTCTTATTTAGAAACTAACATGATGAGGGAGAGCCACAGGGCCAGTCACAACGACAAATGGTCAGTATAAGGAGAGAGCAAAGTGGACTGAAGCTGCATAAACACAGAATCCCTGGTGTCAGATGCATTGGTGAAATAGCAATATCCAGTGTTTATTTGTTGGTTTACGCAGTCTGAGACCCAAGAGGGGAATTCTGAGAAATATGAGAAACTCTCAAAGGCATTAGTGATCCTGGGGAGGAAGGGCTTGGAAAAGTCCGATCAACTTTAAATAGAAGAGTTCTAGATAACCACTATAAATACAATCAGTTACAACAACAAGATACCATGATATACCTGTTAGAATGATCAAAACGCATGACACTGACAACAGCAAATGAAGGTTCGGATGTGAAACAACACATTAATGTAAATTAAAACTGATACAGCCTACTGGAAGGCGGTTTGGCAGTTTCTTACAAAACTAAACACACACCCTATGATACAGAAATCACACTCCTTGGTATTAATCCAAAGGAGTTAAAAAGTTACCTTCCCATAAAAACCTTCACATGAATATTTATAGCAGCTTTACTCATGATTAGCAAAACTTGGAAGCAACTAGCCCAGATGTCCTTCAGTAGGTAAGTGTATAAATATGCTGTGATGTATTCAGACAATAGAACATTATCCACACTAAAAAGACAGAACCTGGGCCTCCCTGGTGGTGCAGGGGGTTAAGTCTCAGTACCATGAAGTTGTCCACAGCCACTGCAGCATGAGTTCGATCCCAGGCCAGGGAGGTGACCCACATGGGGCAGCAGACCTCTCCTGCCTCGCCTGCTGCTCCCCTCAGTGGTGTATTTCCGTAGATCTGCCTGTTCAGCTCCCCTTTCTGTCTCTGGTGAATCCTCACACTCCCTTCCACCTGTACCTCTGGCCTATACCCCAGATCTTGTATGCATAAATAAAAATAAATCTTTTTAAAAAAAATTTTAAAAAAGATAGGACATACCAAGCCATGAAACAATATGGAGGAAACTTAAACACATATTGCTACATGTTAATCCAATCTGAAAAGTCTACAAACTGTACCATTCCAACTATAAGACATTCTGGAAACAGCAAGACTATGCTGTTAGTAAAAAGATCAGTTTTGGGGGCAGGAGGATGAATAGACAGAACACATAGGATGTTTAGGACAGCAAAACTACACTGATTGAATGTTTGTGCCTCCCCAATTCTTGTTTAAACTTAATGCCTAAATAAACTGTTTTGCAAAACTGCTCTGTATGATACTATAATGGATATACATCATCATACACTTATCAAAACCCATAGCACGTATGTTAGCAGAAAAATCCACCCATGGAGATTTTACAGACTCCATACTGAAGAAATCTCAGGATCCTGGAATCCATCTCCTACATGCATGACCCTGACTTCCTGAATGGGGTGGAGGAACACCAGCAACTCAGGGCAAGATTAAGTGGCCACGCTTGGCTCACAGCTGAGCACCCACATGCTGATGCTCTTGCTTCCCAGCTTCAGCTTGGACCCTGCTGGGAGGAGAGGCAGGTAGAGACACTTGCAAGAGACATGTGGGTGAGACACATGTGGGGCAGCTGCTGCTGGTCCTTGGCCAGATAACAGCCATCCTGACGTCATAAGGGGTTATTATGGGTACTCCCAGGCAGACACTTGCTAAGTCCCTTCTTTTGTGAAACTTCACTCCTTATTTTATTGTTTGCCTTGCTTCTTTAGGATGTAAGGTTCACGAAGGCAAGGACTTTGAATTACATATGATGTTCTGTCTACCTAGTGCCTTGCACTCCCCAGCCCCCTGAAAAAAGATTGTTGAATGAATTAATGAACAAAAATTTCCAAAATTTTAAAGGAGGACATGAAAAAGAAATTGTAAAGTGAGGCATGGAGGCTAATACCTCTGCCTTAGTTTGGGATAGCAGAGTATCAGGGCTTGCTGGCTTATAAACAACACAAATTTATTCCTCACAGATGTGGTGACTAGGAAATCCAAGGTCAAGGTGCCAGCAGATTTCATGTTTGATGAGGACCCACTTTCCGGTAATACATAGACTCCTTCCTCAACAATAGCTCCCGGAAGACTCTTACAAGGCACTAGTCCCATTCATAGGGTACCATCCTCATAACCTAATCACCTCCCAGAGGTACCACTTCAAATACCATTTCTTTAGGCATTAGGTTTAAATAAGTATTGGGGAGGCACAAACATTCAGGAAGTATCAGTCACTTGGTATATTTTTGCTACAGCATTTTAGAAAAAAATTGTATTTTTTTAAAAGATTTATTTATTTTTATACAAGAACCAGGGTACAGGCCAGATGCGCGGGAGGGTGAGAGGATTCACCAGAGACAGAGTGGGGAACAGAACAGGCAGACTGATGAAATGCACTGCTGAGGGGAGCAGTGGGTGAGGCAGGAGAGGTCTGCCACGTCATGTGGGATTCTCGCTGAGTGGCCGGGATAGAACCTGCGCTGCAGAGGCTGCAGACACCTTCACAGTGCGGCGCTCAACTGCCTATGCCACCAGGGAAGCCCGAAAAAATGGTACATTGCACCATTTTATTATTTACAAAACGTTTCTGCTTCATTTCATTATTCAGCACTCACTGACCAATCTGTGTATGTTTTTCCCTCACTTATATTTGACTTCTAAAGTGTATTTCTTTAGTGCAATCTTTATGAATTTATGTTTTCTAATATGCATGGAGTTAATTATAAATCCCAGCAAAGCCTAAATTATAGAAAGTCTTTGTTTTTCAGTTGGCTATTTTTGGAAGACTTTGCTTGCACACTGCACTGCTGGAACTGAAAGGAAAAACAAAAACCCTATACCCTCTGCAGCTCTGCACCCTCTCATGTTCTCAATGACTCAACCGCAAAACAATTGTCATCTTTATGAAAACCTGATAAACTTTTCAAACTACTTCCATCATTAGTTTATAGTCTAAGAAAATGGCAAACAGGACAAGCATGTTTTGGGTAAGTTTTGGGTAAGTAATTTATTACCGCTAAGGAGTTATGGCAAAATGAGAAATCACTTGTCTTTTTTCTCAGTCCTTTAAATAATTGTATAATAGCTTAAATTACATTTACTGAGCAAACATATAAAACCAGATTATAGAATTTAGCAGCACCACTAAACAAGGAAAAATGTTATCATTGCAATAAGTACTATCACTGATATCTTCATTTTTACTTGTAATCATTATCGATATTGGATAGGATAAAAAATTTGAACTACGCCATTGAACCAATTGAGAATGAGATCAGAATTCTAGATTTTACAGCTTACCTCCAACTGCAGCTATTTCTGCAGCGTTATTGCAGTCCATTCCTCATCATCCTTTTACATCTCCTTGTTTAACCAGAAAATACACGGAACCTAGGAAAAAAGAATGAAGTACCTTTAGTACTCTCAATGTGAGGGAACATTAAAAGTCCAGACTGTGATGTGCTGTATAGCAATAAAACAGATGTGAAACTAAATATTGCCTGTTACTGCTATTAAGAACTTTACAAGGTTAAATCCCATCGTGGGTCTCCAGGGGAACTCCAAAACATCAACATATGACTTTGAAACACACAGTGTTGCTACCAATGAACATAACAGAACACAGTCAAGATGAAGGAGCTCTTTTATGGCTGAATTGTTGTCTTTGGTCCATTTTTACGGTTTCCTAACTTAGGTTTAATTAACACTTCTGCCCATCTGTACTCAAAGAGAAACTATAAAATAAGCCACCCCCAGCATGGTGACATACAATCAGGAGAGAACTCACAACACCTAGCTGCCTCTCGGAGACAGAAGAGTTGTACCCAAATTCTAGAGGCCTAACTTTTAACATTTTCACCTGAGGGATGTCACCAAAACATCTAACTCTAAGTCAATAGGTCATGGGTCCTTGAGACCCACAAGGTTATAGCGTACAATGGATTCCTGAGGACTCACAGTGCCATCCTGGCAGAAGACTGAGACACACACTCCCAGTCTTGCCATGAAGGAGGACTATTTGCTTATCTTAAAAGCTACAGCCTGAAGGTTAAGACTCCAGGTTTATACTAACACAAATTTTGGAAACTACTGCAATCCTATCCAAAACCAGAGAGGCTGGGTCTACCAACTTCATGCTCTTCCTCTACCCTCCCTCCTCCAGGTCACCAGTACCTCTATGAAAGGAGCTTGTGCACATGTCTAGAAACTCTGCTTTTGCAACTGCTGTCTGGGGAACACACCTTGATTGACAGGTTCTACTAGCCAGTAGAACTTACTGTGTTCACCAGTCATCCCACAAGACTATAACAAAATAACAGTTCTTTTCTTTTCTTTTCTTTTTTTTTGAATTTTTTTTATTTTAACATTTATCTTTTTTTTACCACCCCCTCAGGTGTAGTCCCCATAGAGTTTCCTTCCCCAAGGCACCCGTGCACCATCACCACAGTCCCCTGTGCTCCTCCCTCCCTCCCTCTGATCCTCTCCCTCCTCCTCCAATGGAATATTATTCAGCAATCAAAAAAGATAAACTCATGCCATTCTCAGCAACATGGATGGAGCAAGAAGGGATTGTGCTCAGTGAAATAAGCCAGAAGGAAAAAGAAAAATAACGGATTGTTTCACTTATAACAGGAATATAGGGGAACCAAATAAGACATCAGTGTAAAAAAAAAAAAATAACAACAGTACAAACCACAACAAAGCAAAAACAGACAATTATAAACCAGAGACAAAGTAAAAGTTCTTAATCAAGTTTTTTCCCCACAGTACAGAGAGAGCAGATAGATACACCCATGTCCCAGTCTCTTCCTAAAGTTTATTTGCTGCTGCCTGAGGATCCTGCCTGCAACCAGCCTGAATTAACACTGACATCCTGTCCTTTGGGAGACTGACAGGTGTCCCTCAACTACTGGAAGCTACCAAGAACAAAGGAGGAGGCTTAGAGGATCACAGAGGTGATTTGAGACACAACCCAAAACTAGAGCAGGAATGAAAAATAGGGTCACGTAGGAGACCACACCCTAAGGACTGGAGAGGTGACTATTTTATTCAATGCATAGAAACAACTGAGTTTAAAAAAAAAAAAAGGAGGAAAATGTTCCAAAGAAATTAAAAACAGACCTTAACAAATGGATATTGGTGATTTATCTAATTTAAGCTTTCAAGTTAATGGTCTTGGAACTGTTCTACAAAGCCATAAGAACAATGCCTGGATATTATAAGAGGTGTCAAAGAGCTGAAAAATACAATAATTGAGCTAACAATTTCAGTAGAGGAATTCAAGAACAGTTTAGATTCATCAGGGAAAAAAGCAAACTCAAAAACAGGAGAATGGAGTTCACCCCATTAGAGGAATGAAAAAGAATCAAGATAGGTTAAGGAACTTAGAGGGCATTATCAAGTGTGAAGAGATTCTAATGGGGAGGAGGGAGAGAGGATACAGAGAGAGAGGAGAGACAAAGGAGAGACAGAGGAGAGGCTGAAAGCTTATTTGAAGAATCAGTGTTTGAACCCCTATAACCCAAGGAAAGAAACAGACACCAAGACCCATGGAACCCAGAGAGTTCCCAGAAAGATTACTCTAACAGGCCTACAACAAGCCAGTATAACTAGAATGCCAAAAGTTACAAAACTAAACTCAAATTATTTTTTTAAGATTTATTTATTTATGCATACAAGAGCTGGGGTACAGGCCAGAGATGCGGGGGGTGAGGGGATTCACCAGAGACAGAGCGGGGAACAGAACAGGCAGACTGACTGAAATACACTGCTGAGGGGAGCAGCAGGCAAGTCAGGAGAGGTCTGCTGCATGATGGGGATTGAATTCATGCTGCAGAGGCTGCAGACAGCTTCATAGACTGCGTATTAACCCCTTGCACCACCAGGGAGGCCCATTTTTTTTTAAGATTTATTTATGTATACAAGAACTAGGGTACAGGCCAGAGGTGCGGGGGGTGAGAGGATCCACCAGAGACAGAGTAGGGAACAGAACAGGCAGATTGACTGAAATACACTGCTGAGGGGAGCAGCAGGCGAGTCAGGAGAGGTCTGCTGCACCATTTGGGTAGCTCCCTGGATGGCCGGAGATTGAACTTGTGCTGCAGAGGCTGCGGATTGCTTCATAGTGCAGTGTTTAATCCCTTATGCCACTAGGGAGGCCCTAAACTAAAATTAACCTTAGAAATAAGACTGCAGAAGTGAGGCTATTAGAGGGGAAGGAAAAAAGGGAGGAGGGGCCCAATGGTCTAGGGTAAAGCAACTGTGGGTGCTTGGATGGTGAGGCTGGGGTGATAACATACATTTGAGGAGATATGAATCTATCCCCTTAGGTCATATACAATGTTGTAAACCAGTGTTATCACAATAAAGAAAAAATAGGGAGGAAATTTTAAATAAAATATTATGAACCTATTTTAAAATAAAATAATTAAAATGTCAAACATTAAAGATAATGAGAGAATTTTAAAAGCAACAAGAGAAAACCAATTGATATGTACAAGAAAAATCCTGTAAACCTATGAAAAAGACTATTCCACAGAAACTCTGCATGCTAGAAGGGAATGGCACAATGTATTTAAAGTGCTTTAAAGAAAAAGTTAACAAAGAATATTCTAGCTAAGTTATCATTCAGAACTGAAGGTGAGAGCTTTCTAGATAAGCAAAAGCAAAAAAGAGTTCATCACCACTAGAACAGCCTGGTAATAAAACAAGACAAAGACACAATAATAAAAAAAATTATAGGTTAACATCCCTCATGAACAGGTGCAACAAAATGTTAGTAAGCCAAAACATGGAACCCAAAGACCTTGAATTTGCACAGAACCACAAAGACCTTGAATCATCAAAGCAATCATAAGAAAAGTGAATAAAAATGGAGAGATCATATCATGCTCCCTGACTTCAAACTGACTACAAAACTGTAGTAATAAAAACAGGCACACAAATCAATGGAATAAAATTGAGAACCCAGAAATAAATCCACAAATGTGGACAAATGACAAAAGGAGCCATGAACATACAATAGAGAAAGGAAGGTCTTTTTAATAAGTACTGCTGGAAAAGTGGACAGCCACATGAAAAAAAAAAAGAAGCTATACTATACTACAATCTTATACCATATGCTAAAATTGAATAAAAGATTTGTGACCACTCAGTTACGTAGTAAGATATGTTACCATTAAAATACATAGAAGAAAAGCATTACTGATAAGCTCTTTGACATTGCCTTAATGATATTGTGTGGGTTTGTCTCCAACAGTAAGGAAAATAGAAGGGAAAATACAAGCAAATTTGACTAGGTCAAACTAAAACTTCTGAACAGTGAAAGAAACTATAGCTAAAAGGAAAATGCAGTTGACTCAATGGGAGAAAATATTTACAAATTATATATCAGACAAAGTTAATATCTAAAATATATGAACAACTTATAAATCATCAACAATAACAAGAAAAACACAGCCTTATTTAAAAAACAAAAAAGGCAAGGGATCTAAATAGGCATTTCTCTAAAGGAGACATACAGATGATCAACTGAATGTCAACCAACCAAAACTGTTCTTCATTTTATCAGATGTTTATTCATCTTGCTTATCATTAGGGAACTGCAAAGCAAAAAATCAAAACCACAATGACATTTTACTTAACAACTGTTAGAATGGCCAGTGGCAAAAAAAAAAAAAAATTTAAAAAATTAAAAAAGTAGGAACCCTTGTACATTGTAGTAAGAATGTAAATTGGTGCAGCCACTATGGAAAATAGTATGGAAGTTCCTCAAAAAATTACAAGTAGAGGGCCCACCCCTGGTGGCACAGGGGTTAAAATCTCAGCCATCAAGCCATCACCAGCCACTGTGGCTTAAGTTTGACCCCCTGATACAGAGCTAATCCACCTGGCACAGCAGACCTCTCTTGTCTCACTCTAGCTGCTGTTCTGCTTCCCCATTCTGTCTCTGGTGAATCCTCTCATCCCCTGGCAACTCTGGCTTATACCCCACTTCTTGTATATATAAATTAAAACAAAAAATTACAAGTAGAACTACCATATGATCTAGCTATTCTACTTCTGGGTATTTACCCAAAGACTATGAAAACACTAAAATGAAACTTGGAAAAAAACCAAACACAGAAGACTAAACAAAATGCTTTTGAATAACTCTTGGATAAATGAAGAATCAAATAAGTAAAAATATCTGGAGGCCAACGAAAATAAAGAGACAAGCTACAAGATCCTTTAGGATGCAACAAAAGGGATTTATCCCAGGACTGCAAAGATGGCCCAACATATGCAAGTCAATCAATGTCATACACCACATCAACAAAAAAATAAAAAAAATCATATCAACAGATGCTGAAAAAAAATTTGACAAAATTCAACACCCATAAAACTCTCAATAATATGGAGTAAAAGGAACATAGCTCAACATAATAAAGGTCATAAATGACAAACGCACAACATTAACAGCATACTTAATAGTGAAAACCTGAAAATGTCCCCTCCAATTAGGAACAGGAACAAGACAAGAATGTTTATTCTGACCACAATTATACAACATATTATTGAAAGTCCTAGTCAGAGCACTTAGGCAATAATAAGACATAAAAGGAGTTCAGCTTGGAAAAGTAAAACCATCAGTATTTGCAGATGGCATCAAAATATACATATAAAATCCAAAAGTCTACCCAAAAATAACTAAAAATTACAAATGAAAATAGCAAAGTAGGACACAAAATTTATACAAAACGTGTTGCTTATCTATATGCAAACCATGAATTACGGGAAAGTGAAAACAATCCTATTTATACCTATACCAAAAAGGATGAAATACCTGGGAGTAACATAATGAAGGATGCCAAAAACCTATATACTGAAACCTACAAAACACTCTCAAAAGACAGAAAAGCTACTCCCAAAATGTAGATAATCCCAAACATTATTAAAATAACCATATTACCTATAACAAGTTATAGATTCAGCACAATAACTATCAAAATTCCAAGCAAATTCTCAATATAATAAACAATTCTAAAGTTTATATGAACCCAAAGACCCCAAATGGCCAAAGCAATCATGAGAAAAGAAAAATGGAGGTTTCATGTGCCCTGATTTCAAACTATACTATAAAGTGATAGCAATCAAACAGCATGGTATTGCAATGAAATCAGAAATACAAAAATAAAGGGGGGGGGGGGTAGGAATAGAACAGAGAGCCCAGAATAATACTGTGAGAATGGTCTGTATTAAAAAGACTATAAGCAATGAATGTTGGTGAGGATGTAGAGAGAAAAGGGCATGTTCATTCACAAACATGGACAGTTAATATGACAATGGGGCCAAGACCATGCAATAAAGAAAGCCTCTTCAACAAATGGATAGTCATATACACAAAAATGAAACTAAATTATTACTTAAATCTATACACACAAAATTCAATATTGATTAAGACTTGGATATAAGACCTACAACCATAAAACACATAGAAGAAAACAGAGGTGATATATTCATGATATACATCAACCTCAGAGATATATTTGGGGATTCAATTCCATCAAAGGAAATAAAAGCAAAAATAAACTAGCTCCATCGAACTTAAAGCTTTTTCACAGCAAATGAAACCACCACCACAAAAAAAGAAAAAAAAGGCAACCTATGGACTAGAAGATATTTATTTATACATCCAACAAAGATTAATATCCAAAACATATAAAAACTCATACAACTCAAGAATAACAACCCAGTAAAAAAAAAAAAAAAAAGGAAAATACCTAGATAGATATTTCTTCAAAGAAGAAATACAGATCACCCACAGGCACATTAAAAAATACTCAACATCATGTATTATATGCGAAATGCAAATCGAAACCATAATGTGCTATTTACTTCATCCCTGTGAGATGGCCTGTACCAAAAAGACTAGAAACAATTGTTGATGATGATGTTGAGAAAAGGGAACACTCATTTTACTGTTAATGGAAATGTATACTGAAACAGACTGTATGTAAAATGGTATAGACTCCTCAAAAAACTAAAAAAGGAAATACCATATGATTGACCAGTACCTTTTCTAGGTTTTTTGTTTTTAAAGATTTATTTATTTATTCATACAAGAACTGGGGTACAGGCCAGATGCGCGGAGAGTGAGAGGATTCACCAGAGACAGAGCAGGGAGCAGAATAGGCAGACTAACGAAATACACTGCTGAGGGGAGCAGCGGGCAAGACAGGAGAGGTCTGCTGTGCCATATGGGACCCTCGCTGGCCGGCCAGGATCGAACTGGCACTGCAGAGGCTGCAGACAGTTTCACAGCATGGAGCTCAACTGCCTGTGCCACAAGGGGAGGCCCCCTTTTCTAGGTTTTTAACCGAAGAATATGAAAACACTAATATGAAAGGATTTACACATGCCTATGTTCATAACAGCAATGTTCACAATAGCCAAGACACGGAATCAATCTCAATGTCCACTGACAGACAACTGAATAAAGAAATCATGGGATAGACAGTAAATGGAATACTACTCAGCTATTAAAAATGATTACGTAGTGCCTTTTGCAAAAAAGAGAAAAGGTTAGATCTTGAGATGACTATACTAGATAAAATAAATCCAAAAGAGAAAGTCACTGGCTGGTTTCAAGCACTTGTGGAATATAGATAACCAAAGAAAAAAACTGGCAAAGCACAACAAAAATAACTCATGAATTCTATGAAAAACACAGTGGCTACCAGAGGACATGGGAGCAGGGAATAGAGGTGAGGAGAGGTAGTATGATAGGGGATTGGCACTGGAGCTTTCATGGAGAGTGAGTGAAATAGGTATACATGTTAAGGTGACAAGTTATATTCTCAGAATTAAATAGCTATGCAATTGAATGGTCAGGCAAAAATTTAGAGAGAAATGGAAAATAAACAGGATATAAGAAGATAATAATGAAAAACCAGCTTTCCAAGCTTTAGTTTTCCTCTTGAAAAATGGGAATAATAATACAAGTAAAAAAAAAAAAACAATGTGGGTGCTGGACTTGTTCTAATAAAAACAATTTTATTACTCTGTGTGTGTGTGTGTGTGTACTTACAAACATATAAATGCACAAGTCAACCCTCCCAGTTTGTGGAGAACTGATCAGATATACATCTGAAATCCCAGTAACCTAGGAAATGCCACAGTCCTGGGCAAACTGGGATGGTTGCTTTCTCTTCCACATATATAGTTAGCAAAAGACCTGAAAAAATCTGCATCCAAATTTTAACAAAACTTAATTCTGGGAAGGAAGTGTTGCTATAGATTCCTTTTATTTTATTATGCTTAGTTGTATATTCTATTATTTTCTTCTGTAAACTGTCAGTTTTATGATTAAAAAATTACTCTAATTCAACATTTTCAAAAGCAGAATACAGTCTCTAGAACTATTAATAGCTGTAGACTAATTTCCAAAATAATGACTGAGTCAAGTATTACCACTTCTTCCTGCACCCCTATGTTTATAGCAGCACTGTTTACAATAGCTAAGCTTTGGAAACAACCCAAATGCCCAAAAATAGATGACTGGATCAAGAAGATGTGGTACATATACACCATGGAATATTACTCAGCAATCAAAAAAGATAAACACATGCAATTTGCAGCAACTTGGATGGTGCTGGAAGGGATCATGCTCAGCGAAATAAGCCAGAAAGAAAAAGAAAAATACCGGATGGTCTCACTCATAGCAGGAATCTAGAAAACTTAAATAAGGGACCAGGAAAATGAATAACTATAAGAAAGTGAAAATCAAAATCAACAAACAACTATGAACCAGAGACACTCTAGGGGGGGGGGGGGGAGGGGAGGGATTGGGGTCAAAATAAGGGGATTGCAATTGTATGGGGATTATAAAAATAAAATTTATTTAAAAAAAAAGTATTAGCAGTTCTTACAACTAGGAAAATCTTGTGGCCCTAAAACATGTCATGATATCAATTTGCAAGCATGAAGGAAACATCCCTCTGAATTTTCTGCACTTTCATGCCTTGACAATTAGCATGGAAAATACAAGTGGCTTAGAAAAAGCAAACGCTGCAGTTACTAGTAAACAATACTTTCAGCACTGTCAGTAAAAGCTGGAGATTCTCCATGTTTGTTCCTTTTAATACAATGACATTTGTGATGTCATCATTTCAGAAACTATGCCTTATATGTTAAAAAGTTTGTCTGTTGGTTGCTAGGGTTCTGCGATGATAGATTCTGTGATTTATACCTCAATAAAGGATTTTTAAAAATTGAATTTCCTTAAAACTTGAGGTGTTTCTAACTGAAATACATAACTTGGAAGTGCTGGGAGTTGGGGGAAGGGGAGAAGAGGGGGTGGGTTTCCCAAAGATTAATGTTTTTCCAGCTTTAATGAGAAAATAAAAGATTATTTTCCTTACTCATTTAGTGCCCAGGGAACTACAAGTTGCCTGGCAGACAGATGTGGCAGGGAGGTCAAACCATGGGACAGCCCCTTTGTGCAAGTAAGGAAAGCTTCGCAGCCCACGCTAAGATTCACCACTGGACCAGTAGGATGGTCTTGCATTTCCTTATATAGCACCAGCAAGCTGTTAATGGCTGACTGCAGGCTTTCCAGTCACTGAAGTTTGAATACTTCCACATGACATTTAGAAGGTCTGAGCTGTTACAAGAAAAATTTTTTTTTCAAATACTGGAAGCACACAAGCAACCTCTGATTCCCGAACTGCTTCTGAGGGCTAAGCTCAAACTATAGACTAACAGACATGTGCAGACACACACAGCTGCTGGCCAGGTCCTCCTGAAAACAGATGGAAGTCTATAATTTGACCCCATGCAGAAAGCCAGGCCCTCTGATTTAAACAGCTCACCTACCTTATGAGACACAATTTACCCATAACTCTAGCTGCGTTCCAAAGCCCATCTTTTAAATCTTGCAGTTGTCAGCCTTTTACACTTCTTGCCTCAGACCCTCTAGAGATGGTCTATGCTTATCACTGTTGGTCTGAATTAAGAAGCCCAAATCAAGTATCTGTGATTATATTACTGCTGTATAAACTCTTCTCTAACTGTGCCCCAAACAAAAGGCCTCTTTTAGCAATTGCAACTAATGAAAAACAAATTGAGCTTTGGGCTTTACTGTTCTCAAAAACAAAACAAAACAAAAACAAAAGCCAGCCAGCCCCAGAAAACACTCCTCCTGTATGGCCAAAAATACATCTCCCAAATTGTCCCTTCTTTACCCTTCCCTTACCCAGCCCCCAGTCTCTTCCACATACAAACTGAAGAAGACAACCAGGTGGGTTTTTTTAAGAATGGAAAACTTGTTTTCTGCCCACTATTATAAATTTTAGAAAAGTTATGTGAGCTACAGGGAATACCCTCCCAAAACAATGCAGGCTGATTTTCTTATTATAACAGCAGAAAGTCACACAAGTCCTAGAAGACACACAGGGCCTGGCAGTCTGAGAGCCCCTGGTAGAAAGTTGGAAGGAAAATAGGCAGGTATGGGGCACAATCAGCCTTGGAACGCGCTACCCCAATGAGGTTCTAGGGCTGATGCTGACTCAGGAAACCAAGACAGACAAGTGAGCCAGTACGTGTGGGCAGCCGACCTCTCTCTCGCTTTTTTTTTCTTTTTTAGTTACATATTTTTTACATCACTGTTCATTTTTAAACAATTATTTGCTTCCCCCAACCCCTCAGGTGAGGTCCCCATAGAATTTCCTTCACCAATGCACCTGTGCACCATCACCTCAATCCCCTGTGCTCCTCCCTCCCTCCCTCTGATCCCTCTCCTTCCTCCTCCTCTGCAGAATGTCTCTGGTTTATAATTGCCTGTTTTTGTTTTGTTTTGTTGTGTTTTGTATTGTTATTATTTATCCCCCCCCCATGTCTTATTTGGTTGCCCTATATTCCTCCTATAAGTGAAATCATCTAATATTTTTCATTTTTCCTTCAAAAAAAGAATGGAACTAGACCACTACTTCTCACCATGCACAAAAATCAACTCCAAATGGATAAAAGTATTATCTGGAAATAACACCTGAAACCATAAAATATATAGAAGAAAATGCAGGTAAAACACTAGACATACATCTCAGTAACATTTTTAAAGACTCATCAACCAAAGCAAAGAAAGTGAAGGAAAAGATAAACAACTGGGATTACATCAAACTGAAAACCTTCTGTACAGCAAAAGAGACATTAACCAAAACCATAAAGCCCAAAGCTCATTCCCACTGATTGGGAAAAAATCTTGCACTCCATTCAACTGATTAGGGACTCATCACAAAGAATACAAAGAACTCACAAGACTCAACAAAAACAAAGTAAACAATCCAGTCAAGAAATGGGCAGAAGAACCTAAAAGACACTTCTCCAGGGCCTCTCCTGGTGGCGCAGTGGTTGAGCGCTGGGCTGTGAAGCTGCCCGCAGCCTCAGCAGCGCTGGTTCGATCCCCGGCTGCAGGGCAAGGGTCCCACATGGTGCGCAGACCTCTCCTGCTGCCCGCTGCTCCCCTCAGCAGTGTACTTTGTTAGTCTGCCTGTTCTGCTTCCTCCTCTAGCTCTGGTGAATTCTCTCACCCTCCCATGCTTCTGACTGTACCCAGTGCTTGTATTTAAAAAAAAAAAAAAAAAAAAAAAGACACTTCTCCAAAGAGGAAATGCAAATGGGCAACAGGTATACAAAAAAATGTTCAGCTTCTCCTTTAAATCGTTGACAGAAAGGATCTCCTTAACTCACACAGCCCACCTCCGAAATCAACCACTTCCCAAGTGTTGGCAGCAGAGTCCACATGTTTTTGGACCTTGTGGCACCTAACCTTTCTTCCCTCCCTGCTTCTATTCTGTTACCCAGGCCTGGGGATTTCTTTTCTCTTAAGTTCATCCAGCCCTGAGCCCACCCACCTCCAAGAGTTCCTTCACCAACCTCCTCATTTCTGATTCCTTCTATTTTACCTTATACCTAGAAATAAAAATCCCATTTCCTCAGTATGTTTTCACTGTGCTACTCCCTGCCCCACCATCCACAAAATGAAATAAAACCAATGGTGTGTTATAGAGCTTTTTATTATGCACTCCTTTCCCCCATCATCAAACAACTTTCATCTCCAATTACAAAGGGCAGCTCCCACCTTCCTTCCCATCCTTATTAACCACCATCCTGCCGGCCGTTAAGTGCACAGTGAAGGAAAGGCAACAATGCCTCTGGCCGTTTCTGAGCTGCAGGGAGTGTTGTGGTGGCACAGAGGAAAGTCTACTTTCAACTCAGACTCCATACAAAGTTGGTTAAAACAACCGTACAGAGTAAATGAATTGGTCAAAGAGATTCTCATTGCCTAAAGAGAATCAAGCCTACAAAGAGAAACCAAACCCAATTTAACCTACATAAAAAGACAGAGCAATGCAACATCAAGGTCAAAAGAGCCTCTCCAGCATTTGTAGAACACATTGGGAAAAGCAAAATCTTCCCTAAAAAAATCGATAAAGATTCATCACTTAGAGACTGTCCTGGGAATAGCGACATCAGCAAAGACCAGTTACTTTCTGTGCTAAGTTACTGGACTTTGAAGAAAAGAAGTCACAGCACATCTGGTGCAGAAACAAAGCCCAGGGCCTGGAAAAAAGATTCAGATAAGAATCTGGTTAATGCTGTCATAGGTTCATGAGTGAAGAAGAACTGAAGATTGTTATCACAACTGACTCCATGTTTCTTCTAGTTTGGGGAGAGGCCGTAACAGTCTGTAGTTGATTGCATATAACACCCACATCAGAGAATGAGGTCAGTCATTCTCAATAAATCCTCTCATTGCACTTGTAAGATGTCTGTGCCCCTCCTAAAAGGGCTGGGGTGATCCTCCCTATTATCAGTGACTCCTTCTAGAGGGTCTGGTTATTCAACTAGCACAGAAATCCCTCTGAGTCCACCTTAGTTATTTTTATCTTTGTATATAGAAAGAGCGCTTGTTATGTATGTCTGCATATTTCTTATGTTTAAGTTTATTGTTTATTTGCCTCCCCCCATTCAGGTAAAAGACTATACCAGAGACTGTGGGGACACAAAACAAAGGGGTGTGTGTGTATACATATACATGAATATATACATGTATATGTATGTGTCTCTATATATAACATTCTTGTGCTCAAAGAGTTAGTAATACAACAAGAAAAAAGCAAGCAGTCATGAATTAAATAATAACCAAGTAATTAATTGTTTGGTACTGATAACTGCTAGGGGAAACAGAGGAAGAAACTTCAGAGGAACTAGGTATTTATCTGCAGTTTCTTCCCTACATGCAGGAAGTGGTATTGACTTTTCTTTTCTTTTTTTTGGCATTGATTTTTCTTACTCATCTTGCTGGATGTTTTGGGCCTAGCCTCTTCATCTTCCCAAAAAAGTAGAAGGGATGCTGGGTCTTAGTTGTGATGTTCTATCCCAGCAACCTGGGAAGGGTGTTGGGAAAAGAGCCACTTGACTTTAGAAGCCCAAGAAGAGGCATCTGTGACAGAATTTAAATGAGAGACAGTTGAAAATCCAATCCGGAATTCAATCCAAAGAGGCTAGGAATAAAGAAAGAAGTGGGAGAGAAAATATAAAGGTGCCAAGGAAGCTCGAGAAGCCAAGGAAACCAGGGTAAGTAAAAAGATTGAACCAGGGAGTAAGCTCAGTCTGGGAACATTCCTCAAGTCAAAGGAAATGTTTGCAATTGCTCTTATTAAAGGAACACTAAAAATGGACCTACCATATGATCCAGCGGTTCTACTCCTAGGAACCTATCCAAAGGATACAAAAACTGTAAATTGAAAGGAAATCTTCACTCCTATGTTTATTGCAACACTATTGACAATAGCCAAGATATGGAAACAGCCTACATGCCCCCAAATACAGATGAATGGTCCAAGAAGATGTGGTATACCTACACAATGGAATACTACTCAGGGATCAAAAAAGATAAACTCATGTCATTTGTGGCAACACAGAGCTGAAAGTGATAGGGGTGAAGGATGTCCTGAGCAAACTCCATACAGGCTTTGTGTTCTCCACCCCCACAACACTGCGAACTACAAATCCCATGATCACCAAAGGGAAGGTTGCAAGGACCTGAGGGTGGAGTTAAGCAACTAGGCTCTCAGTTTGGGTATTTAACTGGCCATTGTGGCCAGGGGTTGCTGGCTTGGCCATGAGGCGTGCTAGGTTTTTGCCAGCTTGGCAGGTCATTGGGATTCCAGGTCAGCAGAATGGGTAGGACGCATTTACGAACTTATCTCCCTCTTTTTCTCCCCGAGTTACTCATTTCTCATTTCCCCTTCCCTTGCAAATAAACCTTTTATCAACCTCTTGTGTATGTCTGCAGTTTAGCATTAATAAGTCCTTTAAACGTGCAGGTGAGGACCCACAGTAAGGCAACCCCATTTAATATTGGGGTTTGCCCTGTAACAAAAGGATTATGCTAACTCAGAAAGAAAAAGACATTGAATGTTTTCACTTCTAAGTGGAGTATAAATATATACTGAACAAAGGCTCAGGAAAATTTCAAGCTGACCCTATGTAGATCTGAGGCATCCAGCAGGGGAGGGGAAAGAGCACAAAGGTGGGGTAGGGAGGGAATATGGATCATAGGTACTACAGAGGTGGGAGAATGACAGGAACTACACCTGAGGGCAGAAATACTGCCCCAAAATTAACAATGTAAGAAAACAACTTTAAAAATAAATTTGACATTGAATATAAAAAAGAATTGCACCCTTGGGTTTTAGTGGAATGAATTTAGACACCACCTCCCATCTGGTTGGACTCGTTCACACAAAAGAGGAAAGGGTGACATCTCCCCAGGTCTAACCAGAGTAGACCCCAATGTCTCAAGAACATGTCTGAGGTTGGAGAATAGTTTCCTTACTTAACTCTCTGACCCTGACCCTTCCCAGTACTAACAAATGCCATTGGACACCCAGAGCCTCTTCTAACACATACTTAGGGGTTTGAGGTGGGGTAGGAAATCATGAGTCCTGGTAATCTAGAAGAGCACTGATAGAATGCATGAATTTAAAGACCTTGGCAACAGCATCTCTTGTTACTTGCTTCCTGATATCATGTACCTTCAGCCCAAGTTACCTGCTGCAAGATCACAACTTCTGTGATCTTACAGTTGTGATCGCCATGATCACAACTTCTGTGATCTTACAGCAGGTAACTTGGGCTGAAGGTACATGATGTCAGGAAGCAAGTCCAGACTCACAAATATCTTCTCATCCCCTCCACCCTGGGCCCAGCACTAGTTATTGAACTCCTTATATGTATATGGAGACAGTTTTCTTAATGCTGACCAGCTGTTAGGGTAACAGTGGTGCCAGGGATGGCAGGGGACCAGCAGGCAAGGAAAAATGTTATGAACGGGAATGTGCCGGCCAGTGAGCTATGGTGAGTCATTACAACTGAATCCTGTTGTGAAGATATAGAGCACGTGTCTTTTTAAGCAAGTGGGGTACTCTGGCATTCTCACTTGAGTGTCAATTGATACAATTCATATGGCTGAGAGACGGTATACCCGAGGGTAATGGGCCAATGAAACCAGCCTTGGGATTTCTAGAACAGTCAGATTGGCGTGACAACACAATTCTCTGTAAAGTTAAAGCTGAAGATCATTGGGTCTCATCCTAGATCTACTGATTGAGGATATTCAGGAGTATAACTCTGGCCCGTGTGCATTTTTATAACTCAGAATAAAGATTCTGAAGCCTGGTCAAGGTGGTCAATTACTATTCTCGAACAAAGACCTACAAAACTGGGATACAAAATGAGGACTGTATTCTGATATTATGTGGTCAGTTAAACTATGGAGCTATATGGAGTTAGGTAATCTGTGGAGTCAGAAGACCTTTTTAACAATCAACGGCACTAAATTTAGTGGGAAATACATGTACTTTTATGGGCTAATTAGTGATTACTTCAATCTATTTGAGATTATTTTACATTAGGAAGTACAAAGGAAAAGAACAAATTTTAGTCTGTACTCAAGTAATTCCCAAAGAATATTTTGATTTTCTTTCTTGGAAAGAGATGTGGAAGTCACAGTGGCCATGTTTACAGTTATGGATTGATAATGTCTTACACGTTTTCTAACATATAATCAGCCAGCAATAACCTTGTTCTGGGCAACTTGATCTACCCAGATACATCACTTATGCCTACGTAATTAATTCACTAAAGTAAATAAGGTTGCAGCAATAGGATGTATCACTGTTCTTCTGACTGATAAATAGGTCTCTATCAGAACAAGAAGAGTAACCAGTGAACAAGACTCAATTCTGACAGAAAGAGAAGAGAACACAAAAATGTGGTAACTTCTACAAGGAAACAGAGCCCTTTGAGAAGTGGGGCCACTGCAGGAAACATGTTGATTAGGAAAGTTAACTTCTGGAGGACATCCCAGAAGAGAAACATGGAAAAAAATGTTACCGCACTAGCAGTCAAACCAGTTATCATCAGCCATCCCCTTTGCCAGCCACACACATTTCCACCTATGAACATATCATTCTTGGCAGCTTGAGTAAAAGAATAGCTGGTAGAAATTTATTATTGCCACCACTTCTTTCTTTGATAAGTAGGTTACATTTCATTTTGAAGTTCCTGGTTATTTAGTGCTGAATTAATCAGGAGGAAAATGGGTTCCAATGGTAAAAATTCTAACTAAATCTATCGATCAGTCCTCAGGCATACCCACTAGCTGGCAACACAGTGTAATGTCAGGGTAGGGAAGAGATCACAAAAGCCCTGTTAGAAAACATTTCATGTTTTGGATGGACTCAGACTCCCTTGGTTGCTACTTAGAGCCCCCCTCGCTGCTATCCTCTCTTCTGCACCTTTCAATCACCATGACTCTTTACCCCAGAGTTTTGGGACCAAAGGACTTTGCAAGTGTATGTGTGTGGGCCGATATCTGCTGATTGAGAATATTAGTTTTCCAGAGAGAAACAGAATCTAGGGTGTGTGTCTCCATCTGACTCTGTGTCTGTCTCTCCCTCCCTTTCTGTGTCTGGTGTGTGTGCCTGTGTGTGTAGATATGATAGAGATTTTAAAGAACAGACTCACTACATGCATGCTGACAAGATTGAAATCTTCAGAATGGCTTGGCAGGCTGAAAACCCAGGGAAGAGCCAGTGTGGCCATTCAAGTCCAAAGGCAGTCAGAAAGATGGAGAAAGACCAGCAGTGTCATTTGAAGAAAGTCCTTTTTCACAGTGTATGTTAGCACAGGGTCTTGAGTGATAGACAGGTGTGTTATGGACCAAAATATAGGCTGCATTATGAAGGGAAGTCTATACAATTCAAACCACAATCTGCTTGGATATTTGCTTTAGATGCTTCAAAGTCTGTGTCCCAGTCTTTTGCTTACCATTTGTTTTCCCAGATATCTACTCTATCTCTGGAAAAATCCTTAGTAATAACATGGATCACATCCACCTTTATGAGTTTCACAGGCGTACACACAAATGGGAACTGACCACCTTGTAGGAGAATTTGGCAAGAGAACACTCTGACTCAACTCAGACTAGTAAGGTCACCATTCTGTTGAAAAGCAAACCACACGTAGCCAGTAAAACCACAGTGGCCAAGGAGCCTTGTCACAGCCACTGGCCTGTACCCCGGTTCTTGAGTGAGCCACTGTGAGAGTCCTGGTTGCCCCTGGGTGGCTCTGAAGTTAGGAGTTCCGAGTGGGTTCCGCCTGAACAAGCCAAATCAGCTGTTCATGGGACTTGTACATGGAAGGAAATTAGAGCAGGCCTTAGAGAAATGAGGTAAAAAATAATGTAATACAACCCCTTCTGCTCTCTCTCCGAAAGATTACAGACTCCTGAGGGCAGGGGCTTTGTCTTGCACCCAAACATGTTCTCGGCTGTTTCCCTGGAATCTGGCCTACATCAATCCACGCTCGGTGAACACTTGTTCACTCACTGACTGGTTGCTTAACAAAGTCCAAAGCAATCTATGTCAAAGTCTTGACACATCATCATACTGGTCATAAAGGAATGGGGAATTTTGGATAGGAAGACAGAAATGTCCTCAGATTAATTTTTGAAACAGATTTACTTATAAAATAGCCCTCCTCACTGCATGTCTGTTTAGGCCTCTGTAACATGAGACTGGCAATGACTGATTTGCTTACCCTCTTATTATAGAGGGCGACATATTCGATAGGTAAATATGCAGAGTGCTTAGCACCCAAACTTCATTCACAACATCTCTTTCCTTCTGGTGAAGGACAGAAGATCTGGAAGATTCCACCATGCTGCTTCATCTGACTGGATTTTAACTGCTTGAGAGCAGAATCTGTAAATTATCCCCTAGTACCCAGAGTATTGCAGGACTTGCATAAAATGTACTCAGGTAATGGTTACCTGAGGCTTATGTTCTTGGCTTTCTTGCCAGCAAGGAGACTGAGGTGTGGGGGGACTTAAGGAAAAGTATAACAGAAAACTGGTAAATTGAACAATTATTACAAGGAGGGCCTCCCTGGAGGTGCAGGCAGTGAGTGCTGCACTGTAAGGCTGTCTGCAGCCTCTGCGGCTGGGTTCAATTCCTGCCGGCCGGTGAGAATCCCACGTGGCGAAGCTGCTCCTGTCTCGCCCGCTGCTCCCCTCAGCAGCATATTTCGTCAGTCTGCCTGTTCTGTTCCCTACTCTGTCTCCAGTGAATCCTCTCATCCTCCTGTGCATCTGGCCTGTACCCCAGTTCTTGTATAAAAATAAATAAATCTTAAAAAAAAAAGATTATAAGGGAATGTCAAATTTAGAGTAGCAGTGGAAATAGACAAAGAGAACAATACCTGAAGAAATTAACTAGCATATCAAGTAGGTGGAAGCAGTAAGAAGACAAAGAGGAGAAGGGATAACTAGACCACCAGTGAGAACTTACCTTCCTAGGAGGTAAAACAGATTATGATACATAGAAAATGGAGAGCAAGAAATGGGTTCATTAGGGGGGTTCATTAGGGAGGTTCAGCAAACATGAAAGTCAGATTAAATGTCATAAATTAAAACCCCCACAATTATATTTAAACTTCCTGTCATCTTAAAACAGGAATTGAAGTAATTAGTACTTTCAAAAGAATATGCCTAATGTTACTGTTTTGGAGATTGCTGAAATATCCCCAGTCCTTCTCAAGAGCTGTGCAATACATTGTAAGTGAGTGGACCCCACAATTAAGGTCTATATTCTCATTCTTTATTGGGCAGCTGATTTGGGGGACATGATCCTTTGAGGAGCTGCTATGGTTCTTTCCCAAGAAAAAAGTTTATATAATTTATTTCATTATCAGTGAGTTTTGCCCACATGGACAAAATATACTAAAGACATTGTACTCATATATTTCATGGAGAAAGTAATGTGTGCTTTCTGAAGTAAAATGGAACTAAATTAAAAACTACAAATAATGAAAAATAAAATTTTAACTTGGCTTACATGTTAATGAGGTCAAATTGCATTTGCCTTGAATAGGAAGATGAAATTCTTATTCAAATTCTTTGTATTAATGAGGTCTATGTCAGGGTCATGTTTGACATCTGTTTAATTTTGGGTTTATCATCTTTCTAATTAACACAGTGCTGAAAATTCCAATACCAAAACATGGAGGTAGTCAATAAAATAAGTTCTAGAGGTCATTATCTCAGAAAAGCCCAGTCTTGTGCCAAGATTCACTGGAACCCCCCAATGCTTTGAACTGAACTAGAATATTGAGTTTTGTCTATGTCTTTGTCACTTTGTCTACAAAGTGACCTCACGCAAACTCTGCATCCTCAATATTGTCCTTGAACATGAGAATTCTTTGAAAGGAAATGACTCACAAGCAGAGACTTACACTTATGCTATTAGAAGCCACCAACTTTTTCTTTCTTTTCCTTTTATTAATTTTTAAACTTTTTTACACAGTTGTTCATATTTTTACAGTATTTGATTTATGGTGTAGTCCCCATAAATCTCCCACCATCACATCACCTATGAACCATCACCTTGTGCTTTTCCCACCCCTGTTTTGATCCCTTTTCTTCCCTCTCTCCTGCTTTAAGCCTCCGATCTATAGTTGCCTCCAAGTTTTGTCTTTTTTTTTCCAAAATTGTGTTTGGTTTTCCTATATTCTTCCTATAAATGATTTCATCCTATTTTTTTTTTCTTTTGACTTATTTCATTGAGCATAATCCCTTCCAGTTCTACCCATGTTTCTGTGAATAGAAGCCAAATTTCTTTTTCACATTTTAATAGGACAGGTTTATTAGAAAAGGGAGGGGGGAAAAAAAAGAGGCACCTGCATAGTCACAGGTGGGCAGGATAGCGGCGTCTTACCAGTGAAGAAATTGTACTGATCCCCCACAAACTTTCTCATCCCTTGGCTCAAGAATGCTCTCCTCCCCTCTCTCTATCTTCTCTGTCCTATTCCCTTACATCCTGGGTATCTATTAGCCATCAACAACAGTCTCCATATGATTCTTCTGTCCCTGAGAAAGGACCAAGGAGGACCCCAATCCCATTGCAGCCAGGGAAGAAAGCAACCCAAGTGCAAAGAAGTCTAAGCCTTATGTCCATTGAAGCATCATTAACATTGAGGTTGGGTTTTGTGGCACATGGTTCTATTATGAGGCCATCATGAGCAAACCAGGTGGCTTGGCCTTTTGACAATCACATTTGTTCCCATCAAAAAGCATGTTCCAAGTCCCATACAACCTATGAAAACTGGCTTTTGGAGCACAGTCTGTTCAGAATCCAGACACTGCTTGGAATAGACATGAGTTTTACCCTCAATAGTTTTAATAGAATTGAACTGAGATCCAGATACACTTTATTCTTATGAGAATAAATATGACTTACACTTATCCACATCCCAATTGTCAGATAGAGTAGTTATATTAAATTTAAGAAATAAAAACATAAGGTTAAAACTTCTAGCCACTTCTGTTTTTTACTACTGCCAGACAGACCTCTATTTTCCTAATATTTTTATCTAAAAACAGTGGGAAGTTGCCATTTTCACTATTTTCCTCTATAGAACCATCCTGGGGTAATAAAGCTAATAGGAAAATGGAAGAGCGAACGGGTTGTCTCAGCTTAGAGAGCTAACCTCTCCCCGGACTGTATCTTCCCAATTTGGGAAAAGTTGAGTCTTACTGTGCTGTACCTCAACAGATTCTTGATTAGCTTTGGCCTTGGGTCTTCAGAGGTTAAGATCTCCATGGAACATTAAATTGGACATGCAAGAAATGTCCTTGGAGAGAAAGCAACTTCCCATGCATTTTAAAGTCCTGCTCACATCACTATTACCTCTATCCCTAGTTACTAGTTATTGAAAATAAAGCTGTGTTTTTTAAAATAATGGGTAATGCCTGATAAATTGAACACATACAGGCTAATGTCTTGCCTCTCACATTATTATAACCTAGTGGTGTCTTATGATCCCATTAAAATTTAGCACACATCTTCACTTACAGCAAATTCTCTGTGTTTGCGATGGCAAGCCTCCAAAACAGTGTTGTTTGGCAAAAACTGGAGTGTTTTTAGCAACAAAATCCAAGACAATTGAACTCTACAATTGGAAACCAGCATATCATGGCCCTGTTAACTAAGCATCTGTTACATCTGGCCCTAAGCTATTAACTTACAACCTTTATTATCTTCATGTGTGAAACAAAGGCATCAACTGAGCTGGGTAAATTTATTTTACTTTACCTTATTTTTTTCCCCAAACAAATCAGAGAGCCAAATTTGTTTGTAAATATTCTCTGGATGTTTAAAGCCCTCTGGAAAGTTTAGGTTTTTAGGTGTTTTTTCAAAGTTTTTTTGTGAAATTTATTTTGGAAAAACATACTTCGTTAAGATTTAAATGCCTATAATATAAAAAATTATTTGTATCAGGTGGCATGATTTGGGATGCAAGGAGAAGGAAGTCCAACTCAAAGCGACTTAAACAATAAAGAATATGTATGACTCACGTCATTAAAGAGTCCAGACACAAGGCAGACGTCAGGCGTGGTTGGCTTCATTTCCCTGCTTCTCTCAGTAGTTCCTCCATCAGAGTCGCCATCAGAAACTAGAGTTTTAGAGTTCGGTACCTTCTCTTTTCTACTTGTGAGGAAAGCGCACCTCGCTGCTAAACCTCCTGAATGTGGACTTGAACCAATCATGATCACTATTAGAATGCCAGGTACTGATTGGTTTATACCTGGTGGCACTAACCTCATCTATGCCAATCAGGTGGCCAGAAAGATGGCACAGGTTCTTTGAATTATGGCAGTAAAGCCTACCCAGAGGTGAGTAAGTGGAGTAAGCCTATTCATCCCAGCTGAACCACCTGGATACTCTGCAACCGCAGGAGGAAATAGGGGGAGGGGAAGTTTACCGTAGGAAAAAAAGGTGCGATGGACACTACAAAAGCAACTATTGAATGCCAACTGCATCATTTTTTTCCTTCCCAAATGAACAATTCTATCAATATTATAATGGTTATGATGGAGAAGAGAATAGAAACCCTAAAGGAGGCCTCTGAGACTAAAACCTGACTCACACAAGGAGATTGGGGTAGAGGGGATTAATGTGTCCATTAACCCAGCTGTGGAAATCAAGATCCTTAGAGCCAGTGCCTTATCACAAGGCAGAAGACCCAAGCCAAATCAGACTGCTATAGGGGGTGTCCTGAGCACAGACCTGAGGGTAAAGATAAGGAGATTGGGACCATCCTGAAATCTCCTGTCCCTTTCTAGTTTTGCCAAGTTATCCAACATCAGCAACAAACCGAAGCCTCACAAGGAGTGGGCCCCTCCCAAAGAGAAAAGGACTATTCTCTGCACTGGCCCAGGGCAGCACTCCCACTGCCCACCTGTGACTATGCTGGTGCCTCTTTTTACCAACTCTCTCCCGCTGCGGGGCAGCAGCTTTCTGGCTGCCCGTGATCTGAACCATGCTGGGACTTTGCCTCACCGACCACCCTCAGTGGAGGCCGCTCTCCACAAGGCTGCCCGCCTGCAAACATGCTGGCGCCTCTTAGCAAACATGTCCCTTCAGGGGCAGCTCTCCCTGCCCGCTTGTGTCTATGCAAGTGTCCTTTACTCTTCTGTCCTTTCACTAATAAACCTGCTCTTTAAATATAACTAAAATCTCTGTCTCGTGGAGAAACTCGCCTGGGAAACTCACTGCGTGTTGCTGAAAGGGCAGCTGTGGTGAAACCTTTCCCAGAGTGAACCCAAGGACCCTGCATTAACACCAAAATCCTCATGAGTTAGAATCCAAGTGTTCTAGAATATGAGTCATTGGATTTTTCTTTAAGATTTATTTATTTTTATACAAGAATTGGGGTAAAGGCCAGAGATGCGGGGGATGAGAGGATTCGCCAGAGACAGAGCGGGGAACGGAACAGGCAGACGAACGGACTGAAGTACACTGCTGAGGGGAGCAGCGGGCGAGACAGGAGAGGTCTTTCCCGCCATGTGGGTTTCTCCCTGGCCAGCTGGGGGAACCGAACTCGTGCTGCAGTGGCTGCAGACTGCTTCATAGGTTACGTCTCAACCCCTGCGCCACCAGGTAGGTCCAAGTAATTGGATTTAAATTATATGTAAATTATAGCTCCATTACTAGCTGTCTGACCATGGGTCAGCCAGTTAGCATCTCTGGATCTCAGTAAATGAGAATAATTGTGCCAACATTATCAGGACTAAATGAAATCACACTTGCAAATAATCCTGCAACAATAATAAGTGCAGCGTAATTGTTACCCTTGCATTAGAAAGTGGCTGCTATGGGACCTCCCTGGTGGCTCAGTGGGTTGAGCACAGGGAACTTGTCTGCCTTTTCCACTGCTGTAAACTCAGTGCCTTGCATATAGCAGATGCTTGACAAGCACTTGTGAGCAGAACTCTCAAAATGGGAGTAAAGAGGAGGAAAGGGTTAAATAAGAAAGTTAGAGGCCAGCACAGCTGAAGCAAGTTCTTGGTTGAAGGCCAGCACTAAAATCCGGGAGGAATGGGCTTTGGAGCCACAGGGCTACTCGAGTGCTATTGGAACAGTGCAGCTGACAGGGTTTGGAAGAGGTAGAAGTGTTTGTTCAATCCCACACCATGCGCAGTTTTGTTTTTTTTTTCTTTTTGAGCAAAGGATGTAGCTGGATCATCTGGTTCAGTAGCAAATCTTAAAATAAAATGAAAAAATCTGGGAGTTTCTCTGTGGGAAAAGAACCAGAGGATTCAAAGGAAAAAGACAATAGAGGATTTAATTCAAAACATCTAAAAAAAATTATTGTTTTCTTGTATTTTCAGAGATTCTCCACAAAAGGAGAAAGAAATTGATGACTAAAGGAGACAGGGATAAAATTGTGGAGATGCTTTAAATATACCTCTGAAAAGAAAACCTACAGGAGTTCCTCATACAAACAATTCATGGGCTCAACTTAGAGCTGGCCCTCCCTGCACCCAAGCCTGCCTTACCTCTGGTCATGTAAGAAAATTGCCCAGGGGCCTCCCTGGTGGTGCAGGCGGTTGACCGTGCACTGTGAAGCTGCAGCTCAGGTTTGATCCTGGCCAGCGAGAATCCCACATGGTGAGCAGACCTCTCCTGTCTCTCCCGCTGCTCCTCTCAGCAGTGTATTTCGTCAGTCTGCCTGTTTGGTTTCCCGAAAGCTCTGTCTCTGGTGAATCCTCTCACCCTCCCGTGCATCTGGCCTGTACCCCAGTTCTTATATAAATAAATAAAACTTAAAAAAAATTGCCCAGTGGTAAATACCTTAAATTTAGGGCTGAAATGCCAACATGTATGTTCTAAGGATGAATTAGAAATAAATTTGCCCTTCTTGGGACTGAAGCTCAGGTTCAAGTCATCTCAAACACTGAAAATTTATTAAAGTGAATTAGTAATATTATTGATAGTGATGGGGTTTTGTGAAGTTTCAGGGTCCTTGGGTTCACTCTGGGAAAGGTTTCACCAGAGCTCCTATTTCAGTGGCACGCGGCAAGATTCCCAGGGGAGTTTCTCCATGAGAGGGACGTTAGTCATATTTAAAGAGCAGGTTTGTTAGGGAAAGGGAAAGGGAAAGGGACAGGTTTTGCTAAGAGAGGCGGGCATGGTTGCAGGCGGGCAGCTTTGAGGAGAACGGCCTCCGTTGAGGGAGTTCAGTGAAGAGAAGTCCCGGCATGGGACAGATCACGGGCAGGCAGGATGGCTGCTGCCCTGCAGGGGGAAGAGAGTTGGTGAGAAGAGGCACCTGAATAGTCACAGGTGGGCAGTGGCAGTGCTGCCCCAGCCTGTGCAGAGACTGCATTGATATAGTCCCCTTCTGCTTGGGAGGGGTCACTCCTCCGTGGAGTGGTCTGTTAGTTGCTGATTTGGGATAACTAGGCAAAACCAGGACCAGAGATTCCAGGGTGGGCCCAATCTCCTTATTTTTACCCTCAGATCTGTGCTCCACTCCCTATAGCAGTCTGATCCTGCTTGGCCTTATGCCTTGTAATAAGGCACTGGTGCCTAAGGGTTACGACCTCTACAGCTGGGTTAATGGTCATGTTATTCCCCTCGACCCCACCTCCTTATATGAGTCAGGTTTTAGTCTTGTGAGATCTCCTTTCCAGTTTTTCTATTCTTATCCTCCATCAGTAGTAGAAATCTGTCAGAAACAAGTATAAACTTGATCTGAATGAAGATAGCATTACTCTCGGTCTTAAATTTCTTGTGCAATTTTTCATACGTGAGATCTAACATTTAATTTTTTATATGTTCTTATATAAAAGACAGGATGATAAGATCAAAACACAAGACAAACAACAGATAATATAAACAGGCTCATTTCCCACAATTTATATAATAGAGTTAATAGTCACAAAGTTTAAAATCACTCTGAAAACATTCAGTGATGTAAAAAACATGAAGAAAAAATTTGACAACGAACTGAAAACTATAAAAATAAAAAAAACCTGTAGCAATTCTGTAACTTAAAGGTATACTAACCAAAATTTATTTTTTTTTTATTTATTTATTTGATTTGTTTTTTTGTTTTTGTTTATACATGCACTGGGTACAGTCAGAAGAGCGGGAGGGTGAGAGAATTCACCAGAGCCAGAGCAGGGAGCAGAGCAGGCAGAAGGACCGAAGTACACTGCTGAGGGGAGCAGCGGGCGGCAGGAGAGGTCTGCGCGCCATGTGGGACCCTCCTCCTGTGGCCGGGGAGCAGCCGGGGATCGAACCGGCGCCGCAGAGGCCGCGGGCAGCTTCGCAACCCAGCGCTCAACCGCTGCGCCACCGGGGAGGCCCTACTAACCAAAATTTAAAACTCGATTGATTGATTGATTGATTTAGCAGCAGATTAATCACAATTATAGATACTCAATGAACTGAAAGATAAATTGGAAGAAAATATCAACATAAAACATGTAGAGCTAAACCAATAAAAAATGCAAAACCAATAAAAAATGAAATGTTATACTGTGAGCTCATATACATATTTATTAGTGTCTTAAAAGGAGATAAGAGACACATGGGAGCTAAAAAATACTTGAAGAGATAGTAGCTGAAATATTTTTTGAACATGAAAGATATTAACCCACAGATTCAAGAAATTCTGTAACTCAAGAATAAATAAAATGACAATCACAATTATACACATCATGTTAAAAGTACTAAAAACAACTTTTAGTTGTCTATCCCCCACTGCATTGCCCCATCCTAATTTTGACCTTAATTTTTGCAAATGTGGATTAATAAATTATATATGAAGTATTCTTCTATTTCTTCCTTAGTTGTATTATTTAGATTAATATTCATAGATTCATTAATATTCATAATTAATATTCCTAATGAATGATGATTCATTATCCCAAAATACTCAAAATTATTTTGAAACTTCTCTATAACCTGCTATAGTCCAAAGGACTATTACGATAATTCAAGCAAGATAGCAGTGCTGAAAAGGCTAATTTTCAGGCTAGGTTCTGGTACATAGTGAGTACCTGAGGTCCCTGGTAAAGAATAAGCACATGTGTGTAGTGAAAGGAAAAAATAGTGTTATTTCATTAGTAATCTGTAACATATTAGAAGTGTTAGTAATAATACATATCACCTTTCATATAGATTCATAAGTTTATGGATTTTAACTCATTTAGTCCTTTAACTCATTTAACTCATTTAGTCCTTTCTCCTTACAGAGAAACTGAGGCATACAGGTGGTAACTTCCCCAGTATCATACAGGTAAGTGGCAAAGCAGGCTCCAGAATCCACGATCTGAACCTCTACTCTATACTGCCTCTCCACCTTTGTAAGCAACACTGGTTTCCAGACAGAAAGATAGCAGATGTGTTCAGAACTATCTGGTCAGAACAGATCATTCTTATAAGAACTACGACTGAACTGATAGCAGGGATTATAGTTCAAAAGAGAAATGTTACCTATATTTGGGACTAATCTTACACCCCCCAAGAATGAGATGCAAGTAAGTGAGTTCATGGTAACTTGGGGCTAGACAACAATCCCAAAATTACTATGAAAAGAATTATAACTTTAGACCCCTTTTCGCCCTGGGATTGTTTTCCTGATTTGATGTTAAGAAGTGGTGGCAAGAGTTTTTCAGGGATTTCATAGGAAGTTACTCTAACATCTACTTTGAACAAGCCCTCCTTGCAATCAAGTTGAAAGACGAACAAAGCTTAATTGATTTGGTTTAGTTTCCTCCTTCCAGTAATGCTACTCTGAGTCTTTTTCCTTTATGAGAGCATTTTAACTTTCATGTTCTGGTTTTAATTTAACTTGTCATATTTCCTTTTTTTTTTATGTGCCTAGAGGCCTTTGGGAAAAGGACACATTTTTTAATAAGTCAAAACAATAAAAACCAGAGAGGTGAACTTAAGCCAATTAGTCACGTTTTAAGTCAATTCACTTCCAACCTTTAAGTTGTTCTCTCCAAGACTGCTATCCCTGGAAAAAGGTGAGGTCATCCCTGTACAAAGAGACTCAAAGTGGCCACGGTCATGGGCACAGACAACATAGGCAGACATTGTCACGAGATACTATCATGATAACTAGGAGGACTTTTCATGTAAGTTACACAGATGACAAAATACACTCATACTATAGAAGGCACACAGCATTTTATGGGGGCACTACTGTCTTCACTTCATTCATTGTGCACACATGAATCCTGCAAAGATTGAACTTTTCCAAGTCAGTGGACACAGGCAACCCATAGAATCCACATTTGCCAGATCTGGGTGAGCATGGTTTTTATTTTTAAAGTTGGGCATGAATAATCCATTTTATTCTTTGTCTTATCAAGTAAATGTATTGCTGCCTGAGGAAAACTAACTCATAAAAACTTCCCTCACCCCTGACGCCCCCATATTCCTGAACACACCCTGTTAATTATGCCCCTGGCACTTGGTTGTTTTATTATATTCTAGTCAGTTTGCTGGCATGTCTGTCACCTCCTCCTCACTAGATCACAAGCTTCATGAAGGGAGGAACTCTACCTCTTCAGCTCACAACAGCATCTCTTGTGCTGACACAGAACCTAAGAAATACTGGTGGTCATATTTGTTGACTGGAAAAGAAAGAAGGAATGGATCAATGAATCCCAAAATCAGGTAGGCAAATGAGGTTGAGTCCTTTCATGGATGAATGGAGATCTGACTTGAATTTTGCTGTTAGTTGGGAAAATGACTTACTTTTATGGGCAAATTTCTCCCTTTTATCTCTTCCTTTCTCCCTTTCTCTTCATTTCTCTCTCTCTTTCTTTTTTATCTGACTTGCAAAACTATAACAAGGAAGTAAATATGATAATAAATATGGGAGAGATCAATTCAATAGTTGGAAATTTCTTAATGAAAAAGATATTTAAATTGTTGTGAATTCTTGTTTTCATAAGAAAATCCCACACACTTTAGTGAGCTCACACACCCTAGACAGAAGTCCTGGACACCCTCTAGTGTCTAACACTGATGTTCTTTTCTTTACTGCCTCCTGTAACTGGAGGACCCCCCCCCATTTGTAGGATATTTGGGGTATCCCACTTGAGTCCCTCAGTCTCCCCTAAGTCTTCAATGAAGGTGTGTTTGTCACTTCAGATGGCCCCAACTGCCAGCTCCTACAGGAAACCACAGCCAAGGCTGTTCCCCTTGTCCTGGCTCATCAGAGGTGCTGGCCACTCTGTTCACAGAAACCTCTGCTTCTTAATCCCAGTGCGATGGACTGAAAGTCTGTGTCCTCCAAAATGTTTATGCTGAAATTAACCCTCTAATATGATAGTATTAAGAGGAGGGCTTTTAGGGAGGTAACTAAGTCTTGAAAGTGGAGATCTTATGAATGGGATTAGAACCCTTGTAAATGGGTCCCAGAGAACTTCCTCACCTCCTTTTCTCTAAGTGGCCGTGTGAGGCTGCAACTAGAAGCCTGCAGTCTGGAAGAGGCCCTTGTAGGAGCCCAAATATGCTGGCATCTTGCTTTTGGACTTCTAGCCTCTGGAATGGTGAGAAATAAATGTTTTTTTATAAAACACCCTGTGTCTGGTATTTTGAATGGCAGCTTGAATGGACTAAGATACCTGGTATGTGGGAGATACCTGGACACTTCTCCTAGAGACCAGAGTGGTGCTGTCCTGAATGTTAACATCTTACTGAAAATAACAGTAATTTAAATCTCCTCAAATATATTCCCAGAGCCTTCTTTGGCAATGAACTCAAACATAAATTCTTGAGAAACTGGACTCACCAATTGCCAGACTCCAAATTTAAGATGAAAGTTGTTACCCACCCCCCGACCCCGAAATTTGCTATAGTCACATTGGTCAATAGTGACCTAAAGGCCCATCCCACCAACCCATCAGATCTATGTAGCATTTTTAGGATTCCAGAGTGAACTGACCTTAATTGAAATCTGTAATTCATTCAGGATTTTAGGTTTAAGTTCAACTGCTCAAGGGCCTTTATCTCTCAAAAAAATTTAACCCCTAATGTCAAAGTTTTGGAAGAACATCATATTGTACTTTTTGGTTACCTTCCCTTTAGAGGAAGAATTGTTTCATTTATTTTTATTTTTGTGTTTAAAGCAGAACTGTACTTAAAAGGCTCATTCTAAAAAGAGATCGCCTCAGAGTCTGGTTTTGACTAGTGGGAATTTTCCTTCAGCTAAACCAACTGTTAGCTGGGCTTGAACGTCTGCCAATACGGGGGCCACCGCTGCAGCACTTTTAACTTAAAAGTGGCTAATAAAGTCATGAAGGGAAACCATAAAAGAGAATTACAAACCAAATCATCAAAAAGGAAAAAAATTATTTTACTATGATGAGCTTCACCCTCCAGGGACCAGAATAGAAAATTTGCAGACGTAAGCTTAAATTAGCACTTAAGGAATTTAAAAGTTGTTTCCCTTTAGTAAGCGTAACTGACAAGTCTCTCCTAATCAGTTGTTTCTAATATTGCAGAAAAACTAAGTAGAGTTGGGTAAAAGAAAAATCCAAGATCACCTCAATTACTTAAAATACAAGAAGAATTTGAAAAATTACCTTCCATTTCTGGTGCATTAATTTTGAAAGCTGTTGGGACTTCTTTTTTTTTAATGTATTTTTTATTTTATTTTATTTTATTTTTTAGATTTATTTATTTATTTATACAAGCACTGGGTACAGTCAGAAGCGCGGGAGGGTGAGAGAATTCACCAGAGCGGGGAGCAGAGCAGGCAGAAGGACCAAAGCACACTGATGAGGGGAGCAGCGGGCAGCAGGAGAGGTCTGCCTGCCATGTGAGACCCTCCTCCTCCGGTGGCCGGGGAGGAGCCGGGGATGGAACTGGCGCTGCAGAGGCTGCGGGCAGCTTCGCAACCCAGTCAGTGCTCAACCGCTGCTCCACCGGGGAGGCCCTGTTGGGACTTTTGAGGTCACATTGCTTTCACATTGCTTTATTTTGTAAATGGACTAATTAACATATTGAAAATGTGGTTGTGTGGGTGTGTAATCCTACCAGGTGTGTAAATCTCTTGATTTGAAGGCAAGAATCATTTTATCTCACAAAGAAAGAGATTTTAAAACAGAACTAAAATTGGTTATGAAATTATGAATGTATTTGGTCTTCTGTTGAAAAGTATGTACTAATGGTTAAATGTTACAGCATCTCTATTTTTAAATACTTTGTACATGGCTACAATCCAGAGATCTTTTTTTTTCCCCTGTGGTACTCTTTACTTATTTATTTTTGGAAAGTTTGGTCAAATCTGTTCCATCTTTGACCTTTTGATTCTTTTCTTTTCTTTTTAGGGAAATAACTATGTATACCTTTCCCAGTATTAAACATATACAAGTACTCACATGCGTGATAAACAATTTCCAGACTTGCTTTTCCGACAAATAAATCAGTGCTAGTAGATCTTTAAAATGTCAAACTTCTCACTCAGCATGAGATCTGTCATAGTCCATGTGTTTCTTGACGGTAGCACAGGTCTTACTGATCGGCATGGTTCCCAAGTGTCAGAATAGTGAAATGTACAAGATACCTATTTAGACCTATCCTGTCCCTGCAATTATTGCAGCTTTTTTTTTTTTTTCATCCTTTGACTTCTTGGAAGATTTACTCCCAGGCTTTTGGCCTCCCAGGGAGGTCAAAGAACCTAGTATGAGTTTTCTTTTCCTCCACACTTTGAATATCAAGGTACCACGAACCCATTTGCAAGAGCTCTTGGAAAAAAGCAGGCAGCTGCTCTATGCTATCACTACTCATGGGCAAGTTCAAAGGGTCAATCCAGAATAATTTTTTTAAAAGATTTATTTATGCATACAAGAACTGGGGTATAGGCCAGAGGTGCGGGGGGTGAGAAGATTCACCAGAGACAGAGTGGGGAACAGAGCAGGCAGACTGACTGAAAATACACTGCCGAGGGGAGCAGCGGGCAACACAGGAGAGGCCTGCTGCACCATGTGGGTCACCTCTGGGATCGAACTGGGATCGATCTTGTGTTGCAGAGGCTGCAGATACCTTCACAGTGCTGTGCTTAACACCTTGCGCCACCAGGGAGCCCCCCAGAATAGATTATTACTTCTAAAAACGTGACTTCTTATTACAATGATAACTTTTCAAAATATTCCTTATAGACTAATAGCATGAGGAACTAGTTTTAACATCTGAAGTACTGAGATTCAAATCACTCCACTCACTTGTTCTATAAATGTGGCTTAAGTGTGTACCTCTTCAAACCTTAATGTTTTCATCTATAAAGTAGGCAGTGATATTCTTAAGACTATAGACTCATGTAACTCATAGAACAAATGTGTTTTAGAAGAAAGGATCAAGTATAAGTAATCAATTTTGTGGCAATAAGTAGTTTTCTCCTACTACTCTATTATGAATAAAAAGGTAAGGAATATGCTGGCAATTTCATAAAGCATTGGAACACCAACAGCGATGTGTTGCCTGGCAATGTGCTGTCTGTCCTACACAAATCACTCAAAACACTGTATAAATAGCCCTGCCCAGTGAGTGGGTCCATGGGCCAAGGACACATCTAGCATTTCTATTTGGCAGTTCCATTTCAATCTAAGGCTTGCCTACAATATAATGAATTTCCAAACTTCAGCATGCCAGTGTCAGGAAGTGATCTAGTTGTTTAGTCCTTAGCCTCCATGAATTTGACAGTTCTGTATATGCCCGTGTATATGTTGCATGTGAATTACTCATTGACATTTACCATGTGGCACATCATGCTTATTAAGAATAGTAACTTGGCCAGAGCAGCAGACACCACATCCAACATACATGGACTCTGAAACTGAGGGAAAAAAACCCTCTTCTACCATCAACTCTTAAGTCCTTATCTGGAACAGGAGGAGGGCCCAGGTAGGAAATTATTCAGATGTGATGACCACCCAGGTAGTTTTCTGGTAGCTTATTTATTTATAGAATTTTTACAACAACAGAGATAAAGAAATAAAATTTCAATCAATCTGCCAAGTAGGTTCTCACGGAAGAGATGAGATAGTCCAGCTTTTCAGCAGGCTCAGAGATTCCCTGCGGGTAGACTCCCATCTCTCCACTGCCAGCCTGACCACTGGTCCACACTGCAGCTCATGCTTCCAGCATCTCTGAGGCTCACCGGCTAGAACTCAGATTCAACCAGTCCAGCAACTGGCTCACTGTTTACCTTCCATCCTGCTCTCCTAGCCCCATTTCTGCTGCTTGTCATTGTCTTCTAAAGTGATTACCTTCAGATTCACCTTGGCCTCTTCACTTCCTTTCTGCCATCAATCCACTGACGTGTTTCCTTGTCATTAGCATTTGCTGTGCCTTCCATTCGCTTCCTTTCTGTTCATCAGCCCAGGTCCCCACATCCAATACATTCGGACAATAGTTGCTTTGCACTTTTCTCCAACAAGAGCCCCCCTCTCCCTCCCAAACATCCTTGCCACTAAACTTTTTGACTCCCTGAGGGCATGGGATGCCTTTCTTCTCCAGAACTGGCTCTTTTAATCTTAAAAAATGTTCTCATTAAGATCCCCTGTCTCGGAAGATCCATCAAGCCCCATTTTCCACCCTTCCCAAGCCCACTCTTTCATTCAAGTCTCTTGAGAAACCATTTTATCTCAGCCTTTGTGTCTTCAATAATTTCCCTCAACTTCCCGGTCTCAAATGCCCAGATCTAAGCCTCTTACTCAAATTCCTGCCGATCTCATTAAGATATTTTGGAAACGACTTACCTCTTCTGTCTCTACCATTCATTTCTACTTAACCCCAGCGCCACCCAGTTTAATGCTTAATTTCTCTGCTTCAGTCAGTCACCCGTTTCCCTGATCCACCGAGTATTATGAAAGGGCATTTGGTTCTCTGCGGCTCCCTTTTCTACGCATTCTCTCCTCCCTCCTACGAACAGAGGACATAGAAAAGATAATACCCATGAATTGGAACTGAAATTTGAATTCCTGCAGATTTCAATCTTCACCATCTACTGCTGCTGAAAGCAAACGATAAATGCCAACATTCCTAATTTTGCCAGTCTTCATCACAATTACACAAGCTCACGATGATTTAGTACCAGGTCATTTATCGTGCCCAAAGTCCCTTTGAGAAAGACTTAAATAAAATTTCGAGTTGCTCTTTGCAGGTGGGTTGGAGTTGGGAGAGGGGAGGATTTTTGGATTTGAACTTTAACTCTCCATCACTTAAAAATGCATAGACCCTGGGGGGTTTTCGGGGTGCAGAGGTGATGCTCAATGACTTTATCTCGCCAGGTGGTGGGGTACTCTTTCACATTCTTGCCTTTGGGAGAAACTGGAGCAAACTGGTCGACCCCTGCGCGGGCGGGGGTAGGGTTGGGCATGGCTTCTGAAAGCCCTGGCTTGAATTGGCATGGCGAAACCCAGATCGTCCTTGAGATTCGACTGCAACTGCAAGCCCTGGAGTTCCTTAGGCGCCTGGCGCCGACGGCCTGCGGGGGCGCGGACGCGAGAGGGGTGCAGCCTCCCGCTCGCAGCCCGCGGTCCCGCCGCTAGGAGGCATCGCGAGCGCGCCAGGTCCCCGCCCGCTGCCAGAAGAGGATCCCCTCGGCCAGCCCCCGAGCTGGCCGGGGGTGCAAGCCGGGAGAAGACCGCAGGAGACGCGCGGCGGAGCGCCCAGGGCTGTCACCGCGCGCTCGCCGAGCGCACCGACCCGGGACGCGGCATCTGGGGACCGCCAGCGCTCACCCGCAATTTCCCCTGTCGGGGTCCTCAGCTCGCGCTGCCCATTGAGCACCCGCCGGGGAGGTAGGCGATGTCCGCCGCGGTCCGTCGCGGTCCTCCGAGCGGCCGGGCTCAGCGGCTCGCGGGGCCCCTCTGGTGCTTGGCGGCGCTGGGGATGCTGTGGTCCCCCGCTTCTCGGGCTTTCAACTTGGACGTGGACAAGCTCACGGTGTACAGCGGCCCGGAGGGCAGCTACTTCGGCTACGCAGTGGACTTCCACATACCTGCAGCTCGCACGTAAGTCGCCCAAATCGCGTGCGCGGGCGAACCCCGCCGCAAGTGGGGTCCCTGCCTCTCTGCAGGGAGACCCACGCCTGTCCAGGCAGCCTGAGGAAGGCGATTCCTGAGAATCCGGCCCGCCTTCCACTTGGGGTTCCATCTCGCCCCAGCTCCCCGCCAGCAACCTCTTCTCTCCCTTTCCATGGTAGATGTGGATGTGCCTTATGAACTATGAGCTGGAGAACTTGCGCAGAACTCAACAAGTCCTGGGGAGAGCCCAGCACGAAGACTCCAGCATCATACAAAAGGGGGGCACGGGACCCGGACAGACCCACACCAGTTCAAGCAACGGGCACAACACTGTCTGTTTAGACATAGCCTGTAACAATTAAGTGTCTGGCGCAAGGTCTGGCTGCTACAAGCAGCTGGGCTCTGTCCTTTACCATTTCACCCCCCTCTCTGCCCATGTCACACTGTCTACATAGCTCCACCTAGAGAAAACTCAGGAGTATTTGCTTCCAGGTTTCAGACACCCGTAGGTCTCCAAGAGGAAATCAAGTATGACAGTCGGTCTCCATCATAAAGACGTTTCTGCAGGGATCCCCACTCTGTAGTCTCAGTTGGGTACACTGCAGAGGCTGCATCGCGTGCGCACACTTTTAGAATTTCCAGGGAGTGATTTTGTCCAAACCTTTTGCAGAGCGAGTGTCTTGGTGGGGGCGCCCAAAGCCAATACCAGCCAGCCAGACATCGTGGAAGGGGGAGCCGTGTATTACTGTCCTTGGCCCGCCGAGGGGTCTGCGCAGTGCAAGCAGATACCGTTTGACACCACCAGTAAGTGATATTTGTCATTGTGAACTGTGGGCCCTGGTTTTCAAAGAGCCACAGCCATCCCGGAGTCAACATCACATTCTTTGTAGTCAGTTGGCCTGTCTGATGGGTCTGTGTTGTGGGCTGTGTAGCTCCTTAGAGAAATCAGTCTGTTTTAAGCCTGAGTGAAGGCGAGGGAAATGCTGCGTAAATCCCAGAGAGGGAATATTTGACCTTGAATATTTGGATGCATCCTGGTAACTTCTGTTTCCTTACTGTTCCAAGATGAGCATTTTCAGGGTGAAAGGATGTTTTGGAGAGATACAAATGTTCTGCCCTAACCTTGATTCTGGAGAGAAGTTGGTGGCTTCCCAAGGCCAGATCTGGGGAAAGACAAATCCTTAGCTTTTCCAGTGCCCAGACTCAGGAGGCAAGACTGAGCTGCCAGAGACCCCGAAATGGCTCCATGTTGCTCTTTAATTCCTTACAGAAAGAAAGAATTTTCTTTCAAAATATTGGACATTGGATGCAAACTAGTGCAGGCAGAGTGTGGATGGATTACATTCATTTCCAAAATCCCTAGACAGATGTTTCTTATTTAATTAAAGGGAAAATACATTTTAAACAATTCAGGCTGGTTATGTTTCCTCTGGTGTTTTCTCTTTGGGCCTCAGAAAATAATTTAAACGTAATGCTTTTGAAAACATTAACACTGGAAGTTTTAATTTGTACCGCCAAAATTTTATGGATTCAAAAGGTATATAATATCAGAAAGCAACTATCTCTTTTAAGAAATTGTGAACATGTCTACTCAGATGATGTTCTTTGATGTCATTCAAAACACCTTTTGCACTATGCAACTATTTTATGACATTCTCCATTATGTTACAATAGTATGCATTCAGAATTTATATAGAAAATCCATTTTCACAGAAATTTGATGAAATTGAATGGGTGATATTTCCTGTTATTTGTACTGAATTGTATTTTTTTTTTTAATTTTAAAGGAGAGAAAAAAAGAACATTATGGGTATGGAAATCATTTCAAAGAAAAAAAAATCCCATGCAAGCATTACCTTGAATTATGATCAAATTAGGAAGCATTTTATAAAAACATTTTAAAATTATGTTTTTCACATTTTAAAATTATGTTTATCATACAGTCACAATAACTTACCAATATATTAAATAAATCAATTATTTCATGCAAATTTTATCAGCTTTTACTTTTAACAACTAGAAACTGGAAAAAATATACCTCTTAATGTTAAGTTGTAAAATAAACCTCTCAATTAGTTGTTTAATCAGAACCTTTTAAAATCAATTTTATTGATTTGCCATTTGTTTGCATAACCATATAATTTGAGGAGTCCAACTTCACACCTCAAAATGGGCACATGCTTCCCTCCCCCTCCCCCAAAACCCCAGTGCCAGTACACACCACGTGACCCCCCGACTC
Source organism: Talpa occidentalis (assembly GCF_014898055.3). NCBI lineage: Eukaryota > Metazoa > Chordata > Mammalia > Eulipotyphla > Talpidae > Talpa > Talpa occidentalis. The sequence goes on along the minus strand of NW_023601433.1, from coordinate 63,446,033 downwards.
CCGCCTTCCCTTGGTAACCACTCTATCTTTCATAGACTCTCAGTTAGTTTTAAGTGTTGCCAATTTGTTTTCTCTGGTTATTAATATTCCACAAATAAGTGAAAGTAGCCTGTGATTGTCTTTAACTTTCTGACTTACTTAGCATAACCATCTAAAGAGCCATCCATTTTGTCCCAAAAGGCACTTGTAATCTTTCTTGATAGCTCAATAGTCATTCCATTGAGTATATTTCTATAATTCTTTATTGAGTCATCTGTCAGTGGGCATTTAGGTTGATTCCCTGTTTTGGCTATTGAGAATAGTGCTGCTATGAACACAGGGGTACATAAATCTTTCTGTGTTAGTGTTTTCATATTCTTTGGGTAAATACCTAATGGTATTGCTGGTTACTTTTTCCCATTTTTAGTTTCTTAAGGAATCTCTAAATCCTTTTCACCAATTTACATTCCCATCAACAGTGAATGAGTGTTCCCTCTCTCTACATCCTTACCAGCCAACATTTGTTGTTTTCATTTTTTGATATGGGCCATTCTCACAGGGGTGAGTTAGTATCTCATTGTGATTTCTATTTGCATTTCACTTTTTTAAAGAATTATTTATTTATACATACAGGAACTGGGGTACAGGTCAGAGACTTGGTGGGGGGGGTGAGAGGATCCACCAGAGAGATTTGGGAGCACAACAGGCAGACCTACTGAAATACACTGCCAAGGGGAGCAGCAGGCAAGACAGGAAAGATCTTACTGTGCTATGTGGGCTGCTCCCTGGCCAGTGGCTGGCAGCAGCCCAAAATCACTGTCTTTAACCCCTGTGCCACCAGGGAGGTCCTATTTGCATTTCTTTTACAATAAGTTAATCAAGATTTTAGATGCCTTCTTATTACTGACCTTTACTAGAGAATAAACTTCCTAAATTGGAATAATTATGAATTCAAGCATAAAGTTAATGACATTTTAGCAAATGTATTTTTAAAAGCATGTTAAACTTAAATATTAATACATATAGACATAGATCACTGGTATTTGAATTTAAGATAAGGGAATAAGCATTCATATGTTGAGGCATATTTGATGTATTTTTACCAAGGAGCAATCCATAGTCATGAAAATGAATTTAATAACTGTCTAGAACATTCTTATAGCCTATCAAAGCAGGGTCTAGTTAGTGTGCTTTTCCTTGATGAAGAAAGCATCAAAGTCTGTCCAGATAAATCTGAATACTCTTCTGAGGACTAATCCCAGTAGTAATTGTGATTCAGGAGAACCAGAAAATCCAGACATCAATATGAATTTTTAAAAACTGACCACCCTTCCACCAAAAATTCCCAACATTTAATTATAATAGGTAATATTTTCCAATAGCTCATTTAGAGCAACTGTTTGGATTCACTTTCCCATGGAGGACTAATGCTTTAGCTTCTAGAATAGCCCACAGGAATGCATTTAACCCTTACTGTAGCTATATTATATTGCAATGAAACAGTAGGGGACAAACTAGTTCAATTTGGGTAATTAAATAAAAATTAAGCAAATAAGAAAATAAGACTGTTGACAAAAGATCAATATTACCAGGAAAAGGGGGGGCAGGAGGGAGATGGCATCTTCTGTGTAGGTTCTAAGGACAGCAGCCGGCTATCTCAAAAGTATTAGATTAATACTACTGGTTTTACACTCTTTCTTATTTACCTCTAAATGAATGGGACTTTTTCTTGATAGACAGAGGTACTCATCCTGCTATTCTACTTAGCAGCCATAATCACAGTAATTTGAAGATTCATAAATAGAAAAACTGAGGGAAGGGAGCACAGAGGGAGGTACATAATCCTAAAACAATTGAACAAAAAATGAAAAAAAAAAAAAAAAAAAAAAAAAAAGCAAGCAAGGTAGAGGGCCACACAAAGCTTGTTCGGAATGATCAGAAATGGGATGAACAAAGAAAGCAGTGACCTGGGAACGCCCTGGAGAGTTTCAGAGACAGAAGAATGGTTGAAAAAAAGTAAGTTCCCATGTTTGCCATCAGGGGGTACTGTGGGCCCAGGAACCTTGGTCTCCTCTGGGAATGGTCCTAGAAAGGGGGCGCAGGATTAGAGAAGAAGGAAATGAGAGGTTCGAGGCTCAGGTGTTTGCTCTGAGTGGAGGCCAGCGCTCTGCGTGTCATCCCCACTAATGCCCTCCTCCAGGACGATGGGACTGCCCGTGGCTGCCACTGGATGCAAAGCTGTAAAAGAGAAGCAGGTCACGGGAACAGGTGTGGCTGTCTGAGCACTGGGTCTGTGGCCCAGTGTGGCTCCCGGTGTTGTCCGAGTTGCCAGAGGCCTCACCTGCCATGTGCAAAGTCACTTCTAAACATTTTTTTCTAATCCGTAAAACAGTCACATAAAACTGATTTTATGACTAGGGAAACTGACATCAAAGGTGTTAAGAACAACACACCTAAGACCACACAATGGTAAGCAGTAGAGAGGCAGGGTTGGGAAGGAAGGAGGGCTTCCTCTTGCACATCTTTGCCCTGCCTTCCTTCCAGGGATGGGGAGAAGTCTGGTCCTAAAGGGGAGCAAAATCAGAGCCAGAGCTTATGAAACCTAACTCCCTCCCTTCCCACGCCATTCCATGCTGGCTCTCAAATCCCAGCTAAAAGAAGCCTCCAGAGAAGATCTGAAAGGGAAAAGCAGTTTTGAGAGAAAGGTTGTGGAAATCCTAGAAGCAGTCTTTGACAGTGAGGGAATGATTGGGAGTGAGGGGGTATGCCCCCCGAGGCTGCTGCTCCTCTCGGAACCCCCTCAGGCTCCCCAGTCAGTGTCTCCTGTCTTACTCTCTGTAGGGTTCCCCCATAAACAGGAAGAAAGTTTTTCTGTTTAACAAAGGTAGTGATGTTGAGTGCTGGATGCCCACAAACTGATGTTCGTAAAATAGAGTGATGTGGAAGGTATAATTTATGTTATATTACAAATATTCCTCTGCAAAGATAACCCTGACTTTGCCTGTCTTTCTCTGTGCCTGCTTTTACTATTACATCCAAATTTAAGACATTCTAAGTAAATCTGACGTTTTAATGACGTCGTTTCAACTTGTTCAAGCCCCTGGGGTGAACAATTTAATGTTCTCGCCAACAACCTCCTAAACTCTCAGCCTGGACGTGGAAGGAGACTCGCCTGTAATTTAGTCACTGAATGTGGTTGTGATCTTGAACCTCAGTTTATTTGAGGTCAACTGGTTTTTTTTTAAAAACTGCCTTTTTGTGTAAATTTTTTTCATTAAATCATCATTTATTTTATATTCTCCTTATCATACAACTTGGAAATTTTATTACTTCTCATCATAAATGCAAAAACAGAGGAAGCTGGGACTAATGCAGCACATCAAATGCATGAATGCTGTTAAAATCGGTGGGCCTTTCAAGTGTGGAGAAAGGAAATTTTAGGGAAGCATGTGGAAGTGGGGGAGGGGCAAAGTGCAAAGAGTAGATAATTTCCCTGCTCTGCACAAAATCAAACAGTTCCAAAGCACTTCTACCCCCTCCCTTCAGCTCTTCCCCTTACTTCACTAGAGTAAAATGCTCATCACAAAACTGATTTCCTTTACTTCTGTCTCAGCAGCCCCTAACCTAGACCCCATGTCTTAGACAACTTCAAACAGCCTATCTGCCCAATTCATACCTCTCATGTGTAAATCAAATCTCATTCCAAGGCTCATTTTTTTCCCCCTACATTTCCCAAACCGATGTGTAGAATTAGTAAGAATTGCTAGATGATAGCCCTTTGGCTGAAAGCAGGCTGAGTGGAACAGAATGAACCAGACACCTCATCACTGGAATAATGAAGGGGCAAATTGCAACAATACTAGCAAAAGCATCTATTTGATTCTACACAAATATTTGGTTGTTTCAAATGCTAAAATGAAACATTTTGAGGAGGAAGATAATGTCATGTGCTAATTAATGATGATAATTATCATAGCATAATAATAACTGAGAGGCAGCACAGTTGGCATCCATGCACTAGGATCCTAGTGAGCAGGAAGAGGTGGGAGGTGCGGTGGAGAACGGGATGTCATCTGAGAAAGACTACTAGGACTTGCCTGGCCTTAATTTAGTATTTTTGTGTTTAAAAATAAAATCTCAAAATGGAAGACAATTTGGTTAGGCTATTTCAAAGCTCTGGAATGGCAAGATTTTCGTCAGAATCATGTTTTAACCGGAGCCCAGAAGCCTTTGTTTTTTGGGGGTCTGTTTTATTTTGTGTTGAGAGAACCCACAATAAGCAGCAGCTCCAAGCATCTGGCACTGTGATTGGTACAGGGTTGTTTTTTGATAGCATTGGGTGTGCCCTTTTTTTCATGTGAGGGTTGAGAAACATATTGGTCGCATAAGTCTTGCTTTTCTAACTTCCTCAAAAAGAAATCAGTTTTTGTTCAGGAACAAAGCAAAGAATATAGGTCAGAGTTACTCATGTACATGACAGAAGAATAACACAGATGTGACAGAATCTGGGGAGAGCAAAAATCTGGATTTCAGGAAGTTCAATGGAAAGAGAGCGAGGACAGCCCAACATTAACCTGCTGCTCCTTTTAAGAATTAAAAATGCCAGGGCTTCCCTGGTGGCACAGAGGGTTAAGACGCAATCTATGAAGCTATCCGCAGCCACTGCAGCACGAGTTCGATCCCTGGCCAGGGAGGTGACCCACATGGTACAGCAGACCTCTCCTGACTTGCCTGCTGCTCCCCTCAGCAGTGTATTTCATCAGTCTGCCTGTTCTGTTCCTCCCTCTGTCTCTGGTGAATCCTCTCACCCCCACACCTCTGGCCTGTACCCCAATTCTTATATACATAAATAAATCTTTAGAAAGAAGAATTAAAAATGCCAAGATCAGAGCAAGTTTTGCTACTTAGAAAAAAAAATGTATGTACATATATTTGGAAAGAACGCTTACTCTGCTGAGTGCTGAATAACTGAGTCCTGAGGTGGCTTAGCTGGATGGCTTGCCTATTCTAGCAGCGACACCGAGGGCTACCATGCCTGATGTGCTAGCATGACAGATGCAACCGTCACCCCTTATCTTTTCCTGATTGGCTCAGACTTCAGCGACAGAATGCAACAGAGTCCTGATATGAAGTGGGAGGAGGTGGTGGTCCTGATAACATAGAGCAACCGAGGAAGCAATTAGAAAAAGGAAGTCCTTGAAACTCCAGCTAGAAATGGGAACCAGATCTGCTCTTCAACTAGTTGAGTAGTGTGAGCCTTAGACGCCTGTTGCTTAATCTGCAAATTTCTTTTAAGAAGCTGGACATCTGTGTGATGGAACATGCTTCCAGGCTCCTGGCAGGAACAATACATGCAGCAGTTGCAGCAGTCTGGAAGAAATGTAGGAAATTGTCTTGAAATTTTTCTGAAAGTAGGAAAACACATTTTCCTACTTTGAAATTCTGTCACATCTGTGTTATTCCTCTGTCATGTACATGAGTAACTTTGACATTCCAGCTGACTGGTTGAGGTATGCATATTCAAATTTTACCTGCTGTGTATAAAGGCTCCTGTATCTATGAACTGTGTGAATGAAGAGTTGCCAACCTATGTAGTGAAATCCTAAAATAAAAATAATTTCAATTCTGGGTTATGTCCTATGTTACTTAAGGCAGATAAGCAAATATTATCTGCATCCAAGCAATGAATCCATAAATTCTCAATCTCTTAGGGACTTCAGCCAGGTAGATCCCAAGCCAATTTGGAAGGACCAGGATTCCACCTCAGCTGACTGACTCCTGGATCTCTGATAGAGCCAGGTAGTGGTTCAAGAAACTTTTCTAGATCTACAAACATTGGTGAAAATGTTCATTTGTCCTTTAAATCGTTTTAGCAAAAAGAGGACAGAGATTTAAAAAATAGGTTGTTGTAGAAATGGTTGTCAGGTCTTAGGAAAGACCTGATAAATGGTTGTCAGTGAGAAAGAAGGGTTGATTCTAAAGGGAAAAACAAGAGAGTTTTGGGTTTGGGGCATCTGTGTTGTGATTATGATGGTGGATACATGCCTGTGTGTTCTGGTTAAAATCCACTGAACTGTGCATCACCAAAAATGAATTTTACTGCATGTCAATGGGGGAAAAAATGAGAAAAGACATAATGGAGAATATTGGAGAGTTATATATTTGATAAGATGATTAAATTTGGTTTTGTGACCACTGCTATCTGCATGTGGGCGTTAAGTTCCTAAACTGTAGAAAGTTCTGATATAATAACAAGAACTGGAAGTACATGCAGGGTCACATAATATCCCTGAAGACTTAGGTTATTACCCCTAACTAAGGGTGAACAATTAGTTAGATCATGTGGGAACTTCTTTATCATTCTTTGAATAATATGTTCAGAATGTGTTTGGCAAGAGAGTTGTGAATGAAAACATGTTGAGTAAAAATAAATCTTTGCAACCAAGTCTCATACTTTGTAATTCTCGTATCGTTACTGAAATTCAGATATGGGAACCTTCATTGATAGTCATTAAACTACCAATCATTAAGGAGACCTTACTTCCAACACATTATTGTAGTATCAAAATTAGTATAAATGCACCACTTACTATCACCAGGTCAGTTTTATCCTTTAGCTCTATAATTCCACATTTGGACACAGATTTGCGCAAGATATTGCAAGCACCTCTGTTTTAATCTGTCTTATTCCTAGGACATGTAGAGATTAGAGGGAATCATTACTGCTAAGAATCAGCATTGCTAAGGAATACACTTAAGAAAGGGCCTACATAGCCCACATTATGTCAACAATATCAACCCAAGTGCAATGAGTAAAAGGCTAGCTCTGCCTAGCCAGGTTGTGACTCCATTTCAGATTCATCTCAGTTGTCCTATCCAGATGCTTCCAGCCTATGCCACCCACCTTCCCACATCCTTTACACAGTTTATCTCTTTGTCACCATACAGTGTGGCACAGTTATCTTTCCAACCTCATACACATGTATCCACTCATCCTGGACCCACGTTCTGGTGCCTCTCTCTTAACTACTTAGAACATCTTACCTTCCAGTAATGATTTTCTGGAACTTTTGGCTTTACTTTTCCTACAAGTCCAGTAGAAAATATGTCTTAGAAATTAATTCTAATGTTGCTGCAAATCCTTTTTTAGAAGAAAGGGGGCGTAACACTAAAAGAAAATGTTTTCCAAATCTAAAATATGGATAGTCATGTACATCATGCTACAAGTCACACAATTAAGTATCAGAAAAATCACAAAAAAATAAAGCCTACCGGGCCTCTCATGGTGCCACAGCGGTTGAGTGCTGGGCTGCGAGGCTGCTCACAGCCTCTGCAGCACGGTTCGATCCCCGGCCACCGGCGAGAGTCCCACCAAAAAAAAAATAAATAAATAAAAAATAAAGCCTGCCAAGAATCAGTGTTAATATGGGAAAATACTTTTGTTTTAATGTTGTTAAAAATATAAAATTCTAAATTATATCTACAACCTGCAGAAGACTACAACACAGGATATGCAATGAGAGGCTATGAGAAATGCAATCAAAACTGGATTTTTTTCATTTTCTAAGGCATTTTTCTCTTATTTTCAAAATCACAAACAGGTATTTATCTGTGATCAAGCATAAATAATGGAAAAAAAACTTGCACACATTTTTAAATGACACATTGTGAGGATTAGGAATAGAAGAGCATGGTTTAGACTACATTAGTTGATGTCAATATCAATTGCTCCCTCCAAAGTCTTGAATGTAAATGGTAGAGCAGTTTAGAAATATACTTATTTACATAAAAGTGTGTATGTTTCAAGATACTGAAGAACAAGGATAGGCTCCATAACAATTAGATGTGCAAAAGTATGAAGATGTAGTTATCACCTGTTTTCATTCTAGATTATTTCTAAATCAGCAGAACTACAGACTTTATGGTTGACATTCAGTTTCTAGGGCCTTTTAGAATAAGAGAGCTATTTTGAGCATGCCTGGAGAGCAGGCCAGAAGAAATGAATTCAGTCTGTTTTTACTATAGTTATTTAAGAGGTCACTTCTTAAAAGAGACCACTGGCAAAAGTTAAGAGTGACCACAGGTATATATAACCCCCTGGACCTTAGAATACCAAAGGCATTTGGTAGAGTCAAAACACCCAGGAAATCTCATGAAGCCATATAAAATTTCACAACATGAATGCTTAGTCCTTGATCTGTAATGAGCAATAATTAGATTCTCCCCTCCCTTAAAATAGTACACGTGTGCCAGAGATGAGCTATAATTTCTATGCAGCATATTTCTTCTGGAGTATGTTGTTGTAGGCATTGCCAAGTAAGTTTGTAATACTGTGCAGAGCAAAGATATATGTGTTTATACAATTAAGAGTCAGGCAATATACTTGTCAGAAATATTGTTTGAGCAGGAAAGAGTGAGATGTTGCTAAGGGAATATGAAAGGACTGAGAAAGTGAAGATTATAGCAACATTTCCCAAATTCTCGTTAATAATAAGCATGAAGAAAACATTTACCTGTCAAATAGGCTTTGAAATGACTGAATTCACTTTTCTTTTGTATTAGTCCAGTTTCTCTAGAGAAACAGAACCTATGGGATATATTTAGAGAGATTTATTGTAGGGATTGGTTCTTGTTATTATGCAGGCTAAGAAGTCCCAGGATCTGCAATTTGCATGCGGGAGACCCAGGAAAGCTATGCTATCATTGAGTCTGAGTCTGAAGGCCTGGGAATAGGACAAGAGCAGGAAAAGATCAATGTCCCAGCTCAAGTAACCAAAAGGAAGGGCCAAATCCTTCTTTCTACTAACGGTTTGCTCTATTTAGGCACTCAACAGATTGGGTGATGCCATTCAGATTGGAGGGGCAGGGAAGAGGACATTACTGAATCCATCAATTCAATTGCTAATTTCATCTGCAAACATCCTCACAGACATATAGAGAAATAATGATTACTCAGATATCTGCACACTCCTTGATTTAGTAAAGTTGACACATAAAATTGATCATCACATCTTCTACTAGAATGCATATTCTCCCAGAAAAGTCACTGAGAATTAATGAACTATAAAATCCCATAGGGTTCACAGGATAGGACATTTATTCACAGCTGTTTGTTCTCACATTTCTTAGATGAAAACTTGTCTAGGTACATATACACAATGGAATATTACTCAGCAATCAAAAAAGATAAACACATGCAGTTTGCAGTAACATGGATAGAGCTAGAAGGGATCGTGCTCAGCGAAATAAGTCAGAAAGAAAAAGAAAAATACCGGATGGTCTCACTCATAGCAGGAATTTAGAAAACTTAAATAAGAGACTAGGAAAAAGACTAATCAATACAAAGTAAAAATCAAAATCAACAAGCAACTATAAACCAGAAACACACTATGGGGGGGGTGGGCAGGAAGAGGAAGGACTAGAGTCAAAATAAGGGGGGGGTGCAATTGTATGGGGAATATAACCATAATGAAAATGCATACATTGTGCAAAGATGAAAAATGATGTAAGAATTATATAAAATAAAATATTAAAAAATAAATAAAAATAAAGCTAGCATACACTCTCAAATTAACACAGAAAAAAAAACTTGTCTAGGTATTGCTATAGGAACAAATTACCTCAATATCTGGCTTAAAACAATCACATTTGATTACTTGTGCACACTCTTTGTTTAATAGGAGTTGGTGGGGAGTCTTTGCAAATTTAAAAATCCCAAGGACCCAGGCTAACAGTTTTAGGAAACCTGGAAGAGCATAGATCTTTGGGGGGGCTAGAGTCTCAGTCCTCACACTATAATAGGGAGCAGACATGGGGCAAGAAATTGAATGTGTTTCTATCAACAGTTGTGAAGATGAGTGAGACTGTTATGCCAACAATCAGTCCTCAACCTCCACCACAAGTCTCCACTCTTTACCACAAGTATTATCTGGGAAGACAGAATGCCTTTCAGTCCTCTAGTCTGGCAGTCAGACTGCTGGCAACATGTTATTAAGTCATGTCTTTTCACCCTCAAGACAGGATCTAGTTAATTTTAACTCATTTTTACCTATAAGATTGTTATCTAAAGAGAATAATGGAGCTGAAAATAAAGCTTAGTAAAATTAAATTTCAGTGACTAGATGAGTAATAGTGACTTTCTGCAGAAAAACACTGTTCAAGACACTAGAAAAATGGCATGAACAACGCCCAGGGGCTTACCCTTGTGGGGTTCGCAGTGAATAACCAATGATATGTTGAAAAAGAAAAGGTAATGTCAAGGGGAGAGAGAGTGTGTGTGTGTGTGTGTGTGTGTGTGTGTGTGTGTGTGTACAGGCACACATACAGTACACACAAGGATTTATTTTGGACTGGGTAGGGTACTAGTTTCCTGTTGCTGTTGTAACAAGTTACCACACATGGTGACTTTGAACAACACAAATTGATTATCTCACAGTTCTGGCAGTCAGAAGCCAATGTCAAAAAAGGCCTTACTGGGCTCAAATCAAGGTGTTGGCGGGGTTGTGTTCCCTTTGGAGCCTTCTTCCCTTGCTTTTCCCAGCTGGTAGAGGCTGCCCACAATCCTTGATTCGTGGCCCGCTTCCATGTCAGACTGAGCCCTCATACTGCCGTGTCTCTTGTTCTCCTGTTCTGCCTCCAGCTTCCACTTTAAAGTATCCTTGTTACTACACTGTGCCTGCCTGGATCATCCAGGATAATCTCCCTAATTTAAGGGGGTTGATTAGGAACCTTGATTTAATTTGCAACCTTGACACCCCCTTGCTATGTAACCTAACATGTTTGCAAATTTTTTTTAAAGATTTATTTATTTATTTATACAAGCACTGAGTACATTCAGAAGCATGGGAGGGTGAGAGAATTCGCCAGAGCAAGAGCGGGGAACAGGACAGACTGACGAAGTACACTGCTGAGGGGAGCAGCAGGCACGGCAGGAGGGGTCTGCACCCTATGTGGGGCCCTCGCTGGCAGCCGCGGATCGAACCGGCACTGCAGAGGCTGCGGGCAGCTTCACAGCCCAGCGCTCAACTGCTGTGCCACCGGGGAGGCCCCATGTTCGCAAATTTTGAGGATCTTGTAAGATGTAAACATCTTGGGCACTACTAATTTTGTCAAAGAAGGTTTTATCAAGGAGGTGATACCAGAGCAAGAGTCTAAATTGAGGGAAAGAGGCATGCAATATGGGGGAGTGGGTGTCCTAAGGAAAGTCACTATTGAAATCTGGAGATGACCATGTTCTTGGAGAATGGAAAAGGCCACTGGGTTTGGGAGAAGTAGAGAAGGAGTGATTTAAATGAGGCCAAAGAGTCAGGTATATATAGTACCTTAATGGCCCGATTAGGGCTTTGGATTTTATTCTAAGAGTGATGGGAAACCAATGGTATTATAAGTGGACAAGTAATATAATTTCAACTATATTTTTAGTTTAATCATCTGTAGGCAAGCAAAAGCAGAATCAAGGATACTCCTTCCATTTTCCAGTGAAAGAGAAGTATGTTTTGGGTTGGATGAGAGCAGCAAGGGTTGAGAAGTGGTTGGATTTGGGGTTTATTTGAAAGTGCGGTTGGGTTTTATTATGCATCAGATAAGGATTCACAAGAAAAGGAACATTTTGACCTGAGGCACTCAAGGAATGGGACTGTGGCAAGGAGCAGTGAGGAAGGAGAGACTTTGGAGAAAGAATCAAGAGTTGAATCAAGTCATGTGAAATTTGAGATGTTTGCTAGTGATGTCAGTTGGGCAGTTGGATAAATAAACTCAGAGCTCAGGCAAGTGGTTTGTAGATTTAACTTTGGAAGTCATAAGTATGTAGCTGATATTTAAGACCATGAATTAGGGAGTGAGTATGAATGAAGAGAAGTGATACAAAGAGAAAAGAGAAGGGGCTGGGAGGCTGCGTCAGGGTGGGAGGAGATTAAGTTGAGATTAAGTCCTGAAACACACTGACATTTAGGGAAATATTGGAGAACAGAAGAAGGTGTATCATAACACTAAGGAGGAGTGGCCGGGTAGGAAAAAGAAATCATGTAGCCAATGAAGAAAGTCTCGTGGATTGTAGTGAAATGAGGACCTCAACTACAATATTGGTTTGGCAATGGAAAGTTACTTACCAATGGCTAAAAAAGTAGTTGCAATATGTCCAGAGAGAATGGGAGAAGACCAACAGAGACAGAGAGCAAATCTGGGTAGTAAATTTTTTTCACATCTTGTTCTAAATAGGACCACAGAAATGTAATAATCAAGGAGAAATGATAGCATGCTTCCAGTCTAATTCTTGAGCAGCCAACAATGGTGACTGAAAAAGCAGGGGTTTATGCAGGGCCAACTCCCTGTGAAGGCAAGATGGGATGGAGAGGTTGAACTCAGAGGCACACAAAGGAAGTTCATCCTTAAAACCCAGAGGAGGTGGCGTGACAGTACAACTGAGAGTGAGTCAGTGGGTTTGACGATAGGAGAAAGAAAATGATCTTTTTTTCATTTCTTGCATTTTTTCAATAAAATAAGAAGCATGGTTATCAGCTAAGAGTGAGGGGAGACAAGGGAAGTCTTGGCAGGGGGACATGTAAATAATAACAGTGGCAGAATGAATTGACTAGTGAATAATTGTGCACAGGTAGCACACAGAGATCATGTACATTTATAAATGTGAATTTATTTGTGGAAGGTAATACACTTTGCCTCTGCTCAATGTATTTGTTTGGGGTGGGATTTAAGATGTCCTGAAGAACAATTCCATCTCGGGTGTTCATCTTCCATAAGGATGGAATTGCAGAGGCAGAAGGTTTAATTCTGAAGTGCCTATTTTGTGTAACACTGGGAGCAGTGATTCTTTTTCTTCTTTTGTAACAACAAATGAACCATTGTGTTAGATGACAGTTGGGATCCTTTTTACCACATCTTCTAGGATCAGGGATGAGATCCTGAGGAAAATACAACCATATATCAGGAGCAGTAGAAATACATTTTCAACAGCCATTAGGAGACAAGTTTATATAATCTTCATCCTGAAACCCAATCATATCCTGTATTTAAAAGAACTGCTTTGAGGTCATATTGAAGAGATTTATGTCTCTTAGTTTGCTTCCTGAGATTTCCATGCTGAGAGGTTTTCATTACTTCTTCTAACAAATTATTGGGCTCTAAACAGAAGCCAGCTTATCGCCTGACAGTCAGAAGGTGATACATAAGCCATATTGAGAGCTCTCATTTCCCCAACTGTATCTCTGACCAAACTACTTAATCCCAGGTGATTATTCCAAGTGTCATGAAATCTAGAGAAGAGAGGAAGTATGAATTAAAAATCACTATGCTTGGGAACGATGAAATGATACTGGCAAATTAAGAGTGGCAGAAGACGTTTAAGAATCTTTACATTTTAGAAAGAATTCTGGTTTCAGGGTAGAGAATGAAGATGATAAACCTGGAGGAAGAGAGACCAGTTACGAGGCACGTGAGTGTCTTTCTCAGGAGTGGGAGAGATGAGAGAGAACACTATTCCAGCCAGTGTAGATGAGGTAAAGTGAGTTGTAGCAGATGAGCTTAGAGTTGATATCTCACTCTACATGATCCCCCTTTAACCTGCTCTATCCTTCAGATTTGTGTGTTATACTAACGGTGCAGAGTGTTTTGCTCTGTTTTTAATCTAATCAGCTAAGAATGGCTCATCCTTTCCCTTTGGAGAGAGAATTCTTTCATTTTTTAATATTTCCTCCTCTAGCAAATGGTGGTTAGCTCTGGAGGAAGAGTGGAGGGTTAATGGAACTGGGCACAGGAATGCTAATGTAAAAAAAATGTAGCAATTATCAGTTCTATTTGGTGGGAAGACAAGTATTATATGAAGCCCTTAAACATACTTTTTGGTATTTTTTTAAAGCCTCAGAAAATAAAAAAAAATATTTTGTAGACATTATTTATCAATACTTACAAATTTATTGTAAATTTTTAACAGTTGAATAGTAGTCTACTTTATAGATAACAGAAATTTCTTTTTGAATCCTCATTTATGAATAGTTAAACTTCTGGGCTTTGCTATCACAAATGGTACAGTAGATATCTTCATATTATAACTTAAAGCATTTGTGCAACTATTTTCATTGGACAAAATCCTAGAATTTCTTAGTCAAAAATATGTACATTTAAAATGTTGATATATGTTGCCAAATGACTTTTCCAGAACGCTATATTGAGTTATCCTCAAAACAGAGTGAATATTGTAATTTTTGGCCAAGCTAGCAGGTGGCAAGTGTTAAGTCATTATTAATTTGAGGCTCAGGAGTTCTCCATGAACAAGCTATTTGATTTCTTCTTTCCAAAAAACCTGTTTAGGTCCTTTGGATTTTTTCTATTGCATTTTAGTCTTCAAAAAAATTGATCTTGGAGCTCTTTTATATACTAAATATACTGAACCTTTTCTTGAAAAAAATTTTCACTTAGATTTTCATTTATTTATTAGCTTTGTTAATAGTCTGATAGATTTCAGTCATTTAGAAAACTTTAAATCACACACTGTTGCTATTAAACCTTTTCTTAACTTATGGCTTTGCCTCCCTATTGTTTCTTATATGCCTGGGAGAGACTTGCTTCGGTAACTAGTGATCTCACCATCTCCCAGAACCCCTGGCCCTTTCAAGAGTTTTTTGGTTTAATGACATATTTGGGGGGTAACCAGTACCTCCCTTTTGCTCTAGAAGGGCATGTGGTCCCACACTAGATGCATTGCTTCATGTCATCAGTGCATTACTGGCAGCTTGATCAGGAAAACTGAATCCACTTTGAGTATTACAGCTAGGAAGAATTTCATACAACAGCAAGAGGTTTACATGGCCATTGGAAATACTAGGCGTGCAAAGATCAGGAAAGTCACTGCCTGCAGATCAAGAAATCTGGAAGTTCAAAACTTGCTCTCAGCTGCCCAAAGCCCCAAAGGTGTGACAGTCAGATGATATGAGAGAGATGCAGGAAGGATACCACATCTGTCACCACCAGTGCCTACATGCACGCTGGTAGCTACCACAAAAAATGTGGCCTCACCATCTTCTTTCCAAATCTCTCAAGAGCCTCTTTGGCCAAAATCCTGCTTGTAAAAGGGCTTGGGAAATGCATATTCAGATTTCTAGACCTTTGCCATACACAGGAGAATTTAGAGGAATTTAGCAGAAATTGTGTTGATCATTATAGATATTACCTGAAAGTTGATTCAAGATCAGATCAAATCAAATCAAAAATGTTCTCCAGGCATCAAAAGTATATTGAGCACAAGTGTGAGGAAGATAGTACTATTTTCTGCATTGGGTTATTTGGCATGAAAAACCCTTGTTTCGAAAAAGAAGGGGGGAAATTGAGAAAAATCACTTTCACAATCAATGGAAAAATAATAACTCATTTGGAATTTTATGAAATCACAATATTAGATTTCAAGCCAGAGAACTTATAAAAGTAATAAAGCAGAATATCAAAAAGGTTATTTGGCTACCTCAAAGATCAATGAAAAGATGACACACCTGGATCAAACTCAGTAAAAAGAGACCTGGGATAGTGGAATTCTTCTCTATTGTAATCCTGGGATTGGGTATGGAATTAGTGAAGTTCATTCACTTGTATTCTTGGACTGCAAGAAATGTGTTACTAGATAATGACCCACAGCTTACATTTTTAATCAATTAAACACTTTTAACTTTATAATACCAGAAAAGATGCCTTGGAAATCATAAAAGTAAACTAACATAATTTTCCCCAGCAAAGCCAAGCCAAGTTGGTTACCAGCTTCTGTCTTTCCCATAATCCATTTCCTTCCTCGCTGCAGCCTGCTTTTCTCAAGTACTTTTGGGATCTCCTTTAAGTATATTTGACTTTCTGAGGTTCTGATCTTCTTTTATGGCTCTTTAGTGGTTTAGAAATTTCAAAGCCACTATAGAACTTTCTCCCTTTACTTAATCAAAGCCACATTGACGATCTTGTGAGGTGTCACTAATTTTATTGCTGAGTGCCACAAATCACTAATAATAACATGTAATCCGTATGTGTCTGTGAGGTCCTTCCCAATTCTTGGACTTAGGTTGAATTCCCAGATTTCTAATTCAGAGATTCTTTTTAGAGTTATAGACTTTCAGTGGGACTGCTGTGAGATTTCTGTAGTATGCAACTTAGCTTCAAAACCACTTTCCCATTTATTTGTCTAAGGTGATCTTTATGAGCTGAAGTGTTATCAGCTTCATTTTACAGAAGAAATCAAAACTTCTAAAGAGTAAATGAATTGCCCAAAATCACCTACTAATGGCACTAAGATCCTTTGTCTGTAAGTTCTACAATCTTCCAAAGTGCAAATAGAAATGTTAATATTTTCAATTTTAAGCTGTAATTTGTAATACACTAATTTTTTGCAAGCTCTGTGTCTTTGGATAGGGGTTTACAGAACTTTTTTTTCTTTTTAAGTGCAGAAACATCAAAAGTGTTTTTTATTATTATTATTGAGGTAACATTGATTTACAACACTGCATATGATTCAGAGGTATAAGATCACACATTTTAGGTGTATGTTACCACACCACACCCACAAGGCCCCCAGAGTCTCCACCACAGTCCATTGTGCCCCCTCCATACCCTGCTTTCTTCCCTCTTCCCTTCTGGTAGCCTCAATTCTACAGTCAGATTTTTAGGATTTGCTATTGATTTGGGTTTCTGACCATTTGTTCTGAGTCTCTATATTCCATATTTAAGTGAAACCATCCAGTATTTGTCTTTCTCCTTCTGACTTATTTTGCAAAAGCATAAGAGTTTTAAGAAGGAAACTTATTATTTTTTTTACTAATATGTCAAAATGTAAATTTTAAGTTAAGATTGAATATACATAATTTATCCTTTTTTAAAAAAAGTCTGTAATCATATGCAAACTCAATTTAAAGTTAATTACATGTATATTTTGGCCACACTTAATAGGATTTATAAGGTCATTTTGTAATGCATCTATTACAGAGTCAAGGAGGAAAAATAAAATGCATACCAAAGGAAACATACAAATAAGATGCCCTAGTACAAATGTCTTTCAAAATTCATTGACTATTACTGATGAAGCTCCAGTTAGAACCATGTGGTTAGAACCACGTGGGAAATATGTTGACTGGGAATCCAGAGTGAAGAAAAAAAAATCTGCTTTTTATTAAGACCTAAAGTGTGTTATAATTGGGTTGAGTTTCAACCCAGATGGCCCCCCTCATACTGACATCTGCAAAGTGTATATAAAACTGTGTTGAGGTGTTATTTTCTATGGCTGCGTGGACACATGTTACTCAGTTAAAACCAAGGCCGTAGAGTCCTTCATGATGTTTCCTGTAACCCATGCTGAGAAAGTTGTTCTTCCCTGACCAGGGAGATTTCCTTGGGTTTCTCTTCTAGAAAACATTCAGAATTCTTTAGACAGTTGCAAATGATTGGTCTTCAATCTGCTACAGATCAATGACAAAAGTATGGTTTTGAGATGATCAGAATCCACATCAAATTTATAGTACAGTTGGCTCTGAAAATGTAAAATATAAAATTTGCTTCTTTTAAGTTAAGCTGTGAAATATCATGCTAAAATACATATTTTCACTTAATTGGCATTTTTCTAAATGAAAATTCGAACTCGATCTAGCTTAGACTGAAGCAGAGAGAAATTTCCCTATGTGTCAAAATTGGTTTTCAAGTCTTTTTAATGGGCGCATTCATTAGTACATATTTTAATTGACTGCCACGTTTTACAAATTACTAACAATTCATTTCCTCCTATCAGACAACCGAAAAATCAGAGTTAATGGAACCAAGGAACCTATAGAATTTAAATCAAATCAGTGGTTTGGAGCAACGGTGAAAGCTCACAAGGGGAAAGTCGTGGTGAGTAGGAATTGTGTGCTCGGGAATAATGTGTACTCTGAAGTGTTTCAAAACTCACATTTACTAAAAACCTTTCCATGAAAGAACATGTCAGACATTCAAAGAAAATCTTAACAGCATCCTAAAAAAAAAACAAAACTCAGTGATAAATTGAAAGCATCTATTTGATGTTGAAAGTTATAGGGAAATGACCTATTTCTGGATCAGTTAGCTATTTTCAAATATTTCAAAAACAACTAAAGAAGAGAGAAAACTAAAATCTACACATTAAGTAGGTGAACATTTTCTTGCTTAGTATCGACTTAAAGCACTAATTAAAATTTGACCTGAAAAAAAATGGCACTATTACTGTTAGTAAACTTAAAATGTTACTCTGTTGTGGTATCATTTATCCTTTTTAAAACTAAAGGAAAAATTTTCTTTTAAAATATATGTATTTATTAATTTCATGGTTCTCTGAAAACATTAAAGCTTTTTAAAGTGGAAAAAAACTTACTCCCAAATATCAATAGAACTTTAAAGTATTATGACTTTATCATTCTCTTCTCTTGTTCTGAGCAATGATATGAGTTTAAGTTATTGAGAAATAAATGACTGTGCTAGCTCATCTGGAAATTTATTTTGTTGGGGGAATTTTTTAAACTGTTGCCTTTAATTTCCTTACAACAATAAAGAAATAGCTTTGGCTTTTAGGATTTGTTTAAAGCTATTTGAATTATGATTTAATAAGAATAAGTATCTAGAGGAAATACCTAGCTTTATTTGGTCTGTGGCAAACTCCCCCAAAGAGATTTTGACATAAAACAGGTGATCTATAAAGTATAGATAGGCTCTCTAGTTATAAATCCAACATTTACAATATACTCTCTGTAGAATTATATTGCATTAATATAGTTCCACATTTCAGGATTGGGTTAAAACTTTTTTTTATCTTGTAGTGGTGTATGAATTATGTGAATTTCTATTGAAAAGCTAATCCCACCTAATAACTTGTGTTAAAAAAAATCTTTTTGATATTATATTAATTTTTTAACTTGAACATTTATCTGTGACATAATTATTGTGGATTTAGTTCATATTTGCAGAAACCCTTAAAACTATTGAAAATAAAATAATATAGTAGTTTCATAATAAAAATATTTACTTTGGAGGCATGCTTATATTTTCAAAATTACGTGATATGAAATGGGATAATATAAACTATACTTTCTTTGAGCACTGAAACGTAGTAGAAGAAAGAGCTAAATACTGTCTTATCTGACATAATTCTTATAACTACAGAGTGATGCAAACAGAAATATCATTTTGAATATCCAGTGTATATATATTCAGTTTGGACCCAAGCTCCCCGAAATCACATCATTATGAAACTAGCAGATGTTAAGAGGATAACTTTTTAGAGTTGACAGTAGGTAACCACTGGAAAGAATTTTTGTGCACTTAATTGATCTATGGCGAGACAGAAGGTCAAGCCAATTGGCATGTTAAGTCATACAGGTAAATGTGTTCACCTCCCTAACTCCTCCTACTTTCCACCATTCACATATCACAATGAATGCATTAATCCCATAAATTGTCAGTTCACTAAGAGGGCTTTAAGACAAGGGAAATTCAGGGAGTTAGAGTGAGTTTAGTTACTGGCCACGATCCTACAGTATAGAGAGAGGTAAAACCGAGAAGCTCAAATTGTTGAAGGTGATTTAACTTGAGAATATGAGTTATCTTTACTGGAAGTAGTTGCATATGGAGGTGATTACCAAAAACACACTTGAAATTATGATAAGACATTAAAATCTGGATCTGTCTTCACTGCTCTGGCATTGGTTTAAGTGTGATGCCATCAAATAAAAATATATACCAGTGGTTTCATTTTCTAGGATTCTGTAATTTTGTGTCCTTAGAAATGAGTGCTTAAAGAATCAGCTGAAACATACTTATGGAAGATTGAGCTATCAAAACAGAAGTCAAGAAGGTGCCTATGTAGCACCTGTAATGAATCCAATGATATCTTTGCCTTCTGATGTAAGGTACAGAATAGGATTAGGATTGCTTTAGAGGTATTTGTGTCAAAAACATACAAACTGAGGGCCTCCCCGGTGGCACAGCGGCTGAGCGCTGGGCTGTGAAGCTGCCCGCAGCCTCTGCAGCGCTGGTTCGATCCCCGGCTGCCGGCCAGGGTCCCACATGGTGCGCAGACCTCTCCTGCTGCACCTGCTGTTCCCCTCAGCAGTGTACTTCGGTCCTTCTCTCTGTTCTGCTCCCTGCTCTGGCTCTGGTGAATTCTCACCCTCCTGCGCTTCTGACTGTACCCAGTGCTTGTATAAATAAATAAACAAATCTTTAAAAAAACAAAACAAAATATACAAACTGAGTTCAATCACAAGGAAAATAACAGTAAAATCGGAGGGCATCCTATAAAATCCTAGCCTGACATCTTCAAAACTGACATTGTTAGGAAAGACAAAGACACTAAGAAAGACTTAGACAAGAACGACAAAGATTAGAAACAAGAAGATTCTACATTAAAGATAAAAGAAACATGAAGCTAACTAAATGCAGTGAGTGATCATAATTGGCACCACTTCAGTCATAAAAAAAAAAAAAGACCATAAATAGAGACAATTAGAGAAATTTGAATAGGGTCCTTTGGATTAGATAAAAATTACATTGACTCAATATAATTTCTTGGTTGTGATCTTTGTGCTATGAATGTGTAAGTGAAATCTCTTCCTCTTTGAAGTATACTCTGAGGTGTTAAGGGATGTGTATGCAGCCTGCTCCCCAGGGGTTCTTAAAACACATGCAGGTGTCTAAAATACACAGAGGAAAGGAACATGAGGGGGCACACGTGAACCCTGTAAACAATTAATGAATCTAGGTGAGCAGCATACAGGAGCTTTTTATATTATTCTGGTAACTTTTCTGAAGTTATATCAAAATAACCAATTTCTTAAAATAAAAATATACTCCCAACTAATAAAAAAGATGAGTCCATTTTTAAAATACCAGTATTTTCTACATATTTGTCTCTCCCATTCTAGTAAAATTAGTATTAATTTACTTAAAGAGGCTTTCCTATCCACTCTATCAAATATGTTTTTGTTAGAATCTAAGTTGCTAAAAAAGCAACCAGAGTGTTTCTCACTCACATTCCATATCTCTTACTGATGCTAAAATTAATTTTTGCTGGTAAAATTTCTGGTGGTTGGCAAACTAATTTAGAACCAGGTCTCTCTTTTGACATTAATTCATTCCCAGAAATTATATCAGAAGGTACCATGAAGCATGTCTTACTTCCTCCAGAGGAATATCCCTAAAAGTAGATGTGTGGGTGAGACAACATATAATTTCTGATATGACAAAGTGTATCTCATAAAAGCAATAATTCATAATAGTTTGCTATAGTAGTGTTCTATGTTAAAGTTCACCCAGTAGACAATCATTTAATTCAATACACATTCATTGAACTCTATGTTAAGTGTTGCAGGCACTTAAGCACATTTTTAAAGAGACTCCAGGGTATGGCATGAGACTGTGCATTATGCAGCTTTATTTAATTTACCACCCTATATGTTATTTGGAAATAAGCATGAAACAGTTCATTCCTAACCCTTTGGCATTTTACCTTTGTAAAATGGAGAAGGATCATTCACTTCTTTCAAACAATTTGTGTGAGTTCCTTGGAGTTTCAGTAAATTTCTCCATAGGAGAAAGAGTCTTGAGTTACCTGACAATCAGAGTTCAATACCTTGGAAATGCATGTGGGTCATTTTCATGACTTTCTGACCCTCTCTTACAAAAATCACTAAAACAAGCATCAGATGCTGACTTTCCCCTTCAGTTCTGCCACCCGCACAGAACAGTAAGTGCAACCAAGCACGCCACAATGAGCGGCAGCATGTCCACTTGAAGGTCACTGTCTAAGTGTCCTAAGATACAACTTCAGTGATAAACAGGCGTACAAGAACAGAGGTTACAAAATTTTCTATGTGCTTCAATTTGAAAGTAGTTCCTTTAAAGCGACAAAGAGAAGAGCCAATTCTTTTTTAAGATATCACATTGAGTCACTGTCTGCTTCAACAATTACTTGCTTTTATGTAGGTTCAGTTGTTTAAAAAGAAAATATGAATTCTTTGCTTCTAGGAAATATTTACTTTTGCCAGGTTACTTTATTTGAAAAGTCTGTCTGTGGGAGAGGGAGAATTATTTCTTTGGCTATGTTTAATTTACTCCAATTCTACCATGTACTGAAGTTAAAAAATTGGCTTTGGAAGTTTCATCGACTCTGACGACCAAGGTAATTATTAGCACATCAGAGGCCACTTAATTGACTAATAATTGAACATAGTTTTGTCACAAATATAGGGACATTAATTAATAAGACAAATAAAATGCAATATGTAGAGTTTACATCAAAAAATATGTATTTATTGTCTTTAATGTTTCACAGGCCTGCGCCCCTTTATATCACTGGAGAACTCTTAAGGCTACATCAGAAAAGGATCCAGTTGGCACTTGCTATGTGGCAATTCAGAATTTCAGTGCTTATGCAGAGTACTCTCCTTGTCGGAACAGTAAGTTATTTTTATTCCTTGAAAATGAAATTTAGCTCAAGAGCTTTTCTATTGTAGACAGTGCAGGTAAATTGACATACTATAGCCTTCTAAGGAAAAGGAAGTGGGGAAAGATGGTTGAAAGCACTGGAGGATGCCTTGCTGTGACATGAGGGCCAAGACATCTAATTCTGCTGAAAATTTCTTTGCTTTAGAAAATTTCTGTGTCTAGATAGCTTCTTATTTTTGGCCTTAAACTCATAGCTGGTGTTCAGAATTCACACTGTGGTCTAGAGAATGCTGACTGCCCGCCTTACTTGTTACTTGAGGATGTGGTCTTAGTATGTTCGGACATGGGGTCACATTCAATGAGAGTTTCTGTGCAGCCTGCCCCCTCCACATGCTGTGTCCTTGGGAACCTGCATGCTAACACTTTTCTCCTTATCTGTATTTAATCCCCATCTTTCAAAAAGACTGTGCTCTGATCCAAGTCTCACCTAGAAAATCTAGGAATCGTCCAGCAAAGCATCTTTTAAAGCCAACCTGTGAATGCCATCTTTAGGGCACTGCTATGGGATCACTTCATCTTGGACTCGGATGGCATCAGTGAGGGATTGATCAGTCATTTGTGAACTCTACCAGGTTTCGACATGTCACATCCATCATTGGGATTTGTCAGGAAGCAACCAATGGATTCTTTTTCTCATCCTTGATCATTCACAAGACCACATATGGGAAAGAAATAGCATTAGAAAGTTGATTCTAGCGATTGATTTCATAATACTGACTTTTTACAACTCAATTCTTTTTTAGAAAAATCTTTCAAAGTAAGATTTCCGAAACCAGAAGTACAATGTCTCCTTTTTGTGTGTATATCTTGAAAATTTGATATCAACTTAGACAAAATGAGCAAACCTCAGAAATAAAGCAATGAAGATAAAGAATGAATCAGTGATATCAGAGGGTTAGCAAGGATGTCACGGAGATTTAGAGATCTACAGGACTGGGAGATGAACAATTAACTCTGATAGGTTTAGGTCAGGAGAAGACTATAACTTTCTGTGAAAAATACTGAAATAAATCAGCTATTTCCTCATATGCTGACAGCTGAATCAATAGTCTGTGATATTAGGAATTTATTTTAACTTGCTTTAAAACAGGGATTCCTTGGGCCTCCCCGGTGGCGCAGCGGTTGAGCGCTGGGTTGCGAAGCTGCCCGCGCTGCGGCACCGGTTCGATCCCTGGCTGCTCCCTGGCCACCAGAGGAGGGTCCCACATGGCGCGCAGACCTCTCCTGCCGCCCGCTGCTTCCCTCAGCAGTGTACTTCGGTCCTTCTGCCTGTTCTGCTCCCCGCTCTGGCTCTGGTGAATTCTCTCACCCTTCTGCGCTTCTGACTGTACCCAGTGCATGTATAAACAAAACAAACAAACCAGCAAACAAATAAATAAAGCATGCCTCTATAAAGAAAAAAATAAAATAAAAAAAAAAAAAAACAGGGATTCCTTATAAATTATGAAGCTCAATTATGTGTTTGTTGCATGCATATTTATAGAGCACTCATTAATCTATGTTTAGGGAATAAAACATGGAACAAGAGAAAGTAAACCTTACAATTTAATGGGGAGATAGACAACAAATATTTAATAAGTAAGTTCCTAATTAATGTCAGGTAGTGAATATGCTACTGGGAAAAACACAATAGGCATAAGAAAGTTGTGAAATGACCTGGGTGAAGGAAAAGAGCTTGTCAGATAGAACATTGGAAAGGGCTTCTCTTAGCAAATGACTCTTGGAGGAGGGCTGGGGTGGGAGCTTCCCCAGCATGGACAACAGCCAACAAGAGGCATATCCTTGGGTCATGTTGCTTCGGAAGTTCAATGAGAGGTCAGTATAATATCTTAATGTCAAAAGTTAGGTAGAGCTACATTAAATCCATTGGGAAATTAATGGTAGAGCTGAGATTCAATACAGAACTTGTTTCATCAGTCCTATCTATATTACATTACTCATGATTTGCTAAAGATACTTTAGCAAACAATGGTAGCTAAAATGGGAAACAATGGTAGCTAAAATGACACGTCCGTCTTTCACATGCCTCTTGCTTTGATGATATATACTTCCAACTAACATTCAGTTTGATCATTTATAAAACTTGTCACTGCTTCTTGTTTGGTGTTTGGCCTGACTGCCTAGGTGATAGGAGAGATCTGATTTAAAAACAGCACTTTAAGAACACCTTTACCCCTATGTTCACTGCAGCACTATTTACAATAGATAAAATCTGGAAACAACCCATATGCCCCAAAATAGATGACTGGATCAAGAAGATGTGGCATATATACACAATGGAATATTACTCAGCAATCAAAAAAGATTAACTCATGCTATTTGCAGCAATGTGGATGGAGCTAGAAGGAATTATGCTCAGCGAAATAAACTAGAAGGAAAAAGAAAAATATCGGATGGTTTCACTTATAGCAGGAATATAGGGGAACCAAATAAGACATCAGTGTAAAAAAATTAAACAGTACAAAATACAACAAAGCAAAACAGACAACTATAAATCAGAGGCATCCTGCAGGGAAGGAGGAGGGAGAGGGATAAGAGGGAGAGAGGGAGGAGCACAGGGGACTGAGGTGATGGTGCACGGGTGCATTGCTGAAGGAAACTCTATGGAGACTACACCTGAGGGGGTGGGGAAGCAAATATTGTTTAAAAATGAACAATGACATAAAAAATTTAAAAAAGAAAAAAATTAAAAAAAAATTAAAACAGCGCTTGGGGTCTGGACTTGTGGGGTAAAAGTCACAGCATGATCTTGAACCATTATCATAAAATACAAATTACAGCACACTCATATCTTGAGTTACAGGGGCACATTAATGCCAATTTATGTACTGTTTATTTTCCTAAATAAAAGAAAAGCTCAGCAAAGTTAGAGTGGAATTTGAGTTGCAGAATAGCTAAGGAAGTTGCCAAGAATTCTTTCAACCCTAGGACACATCCATAGTCTCACATCCTCATGCTCTCTCTCCTACTATGAATACTTCATCCTCCTCAAATCCATCCAAGAAGCAGACTTCCTGCCTTCCCTAAGGAGTTCACAGTTCATTAACACAAAGCCAGCTTGTTCATGAGCATATGGTCAATATCACAGAACAGGAACATCAGCAATATTATTTTCAAAAGAGAATTAAAGAAGCCTCTCATGTTATTTCCACAGCACAGACCCAGCATTGATATTCAGAGCAACATGGGAGCTAATCTGCTCATTCATATGAATGAATGCCTATAGCTCCGTTGGTCATTCATAATTCAGGTGGTGATGGTTTACACACATCTTTCCATTTTGCTTTGGAGCCAACAAATAGTAGTGAATGATCAGTATGATTCCCGAGATTCATGAGATCTCTCTGAGACATAATTGTAAAGTTTACAGATGCTCTGTACTTCTGGGAAGAGTGCTTCCTTCAACTCTCATAAACTATAACTCTGATAGAAATAGTTACTTAGCAAAGGAAAGAAGCTCACATTCTACTATAATCACATTTAAAATAAACATTTCAAGTTGGTTATTTTCTCAATGATTTTTATGAAAAAAAATTTTTTTCTTAATTTTTTTTGTTTCCTGTTTTGAAATACAATGATTTCAAAGAATGCTGATATTTCTTCCTTTTGAATAATTTATGATATTAAAAATAAAATCAGAGTTGGTTTTTTAAAAGGTTGTACATTTTAAAAAATACATTTCTTAAATATATTAAGAAATGGAAAAATGTAGTATTTTAAAAAATAAAGTAGTTTAAAATATAGTATTTTAAAAAATAAGGGGAGATTCTGGAAAAATGGATGATGGCAATGCTAAAATTAGCTAGATACAAGCCAAAAGAAAGAAAATGCAAAAGATTCTGGGAAATGCTAGAAAGGCCAGATTCATTTCACAAGCTTCCTGCTTGTGAATCCTTCCAGTGATGATATGCATTTCCTGTCCTGCCTGCACTTCAGTTTCCATTCAGGAATTTCCTTAATAAGAAAGGAGTCATTATTCGCTTGTCCACACCTAACTATAAAACAACTGAGATTCCCCATATTCAGCTACATTTTGGGTTGAATCTAAGCACTTTAGAAGCTGTAGAAACTTTTCAAGTACAAGTGACAAGTAATAAATTTCTGATCCTAATGTCCTAGAGACTTCATAGAACAGTATCCTGGGAATCCATGTGTTAGCCTGTGTGAAAGGTCCTACTGGACTTTCAGTTAGTAAATTATACTGGAGAGAGTACGAAGTAAGACATATTTTCTCTTTTGTGAATGCTGCCATTGCAATGTTTCTATGAGATTCACTGTGCTTGCAAATGCAATTTCCAAGTTTACCAACTAATGGTAATAGAAGAATTAAAAATGGATTACCTATTAGAGATCATTAAAGAGATCTGGGTGTCCCCTTTCTGAAAACATTGCTTTTAGGAATCTGCCTCTACTCAGATTACCCTGTCAACACAAAACACCTTACTGCCACATGGAGAATATGGAATATACTTGAGAGATGGAGATTTTATTTCTTCAACAAACATGGGTTGTAAAATCCAGTATCATAATTCCAGCCTTACTTTAGGATTATTACAAAGATAGGAAATGATAGGAAGAGGCTTAATAAATTACTTGGGATAATTTTTTAAATTTTTAAACATATCAATCATTATAAATCTAGAGGTCTATAGAGAAAACAACAGGGTATCCTGAATTGGTTATAAAATATAGCTTGGGGGTGTCCCTGGTGGCACAAGGGGTTAAGATGCAACCTATGAAACAATCTGCAGCCACTGCAGCGTGAGTTCCATCCCCAGTCAGGGAGCTACCCACATGGTGCAGCAGACCTCTCCTGACTCGCCTACTGCTCCCCTCAGTAGTGTATTCCAGTCAGTCTGCCTGTTCTGTTCCCCACTCTGTCTTTGGTGGATTCTCTCACCTCCCACGCCTCTGGCCTGTACCCCAGTTCTTTTATGCATAAATAAATCTTTTTAAAAATAAAATAAAATATAGCTTGGAAATAATGTAACATTGATATATTTTGATCATTCTAGGCAATGCTGATCCTGAAGGCCAGGGTTATTGCCAAGCAGGATTTAGTCTGGATTTTTATAAGGTGAATTCTTTTGGTCTTATAGCTGCTAATATTTATTTTATGTGTCTCATTTTCTTCTTACCCTCAGATTCTCACCACCTCCACTCCCCCACCAACAAAGGAAGCTCTAGGTATATAGCTAACCTCTAGATTTGACATCTTCATAAATTTCTTTTGTTTGGTCTTTATTAATCTGTACAGAAATGTATATGATGAAAATCAAATCTTTCTTCCCACCCTTTGTCCCTTTGTGATAATAATCATTTTTAACTTAAACATCTCAAAAACACATTAAAGAAATGTACTTCTGAAAAGATCACAAGAATCTATAAAGTTTTATTGCTTAATGATAATTGACTAGTTAAAATTTATATAATATTAAAATTCGCATATCCTTTCATAAAGTTAAAAACATGCTAAGTTTTACTTTTTATCATTGTCTTTGTTTTCCCACTGATAGTGAAGGATGCAGGGTATGTAAACCAGGGTTGTAAATAGAAGAGAAAGTTTGCAATTGTTAGTCTGGAGTTTTTGCTCCTATGGGAAGGGGATGGGTTTGCAGATATATGGAAAAAATAGGCATTATTGTGGCCTTGAGATTAACAGGAACTGAAATTTCTTTTTATTGTCAAGGCTTGAAAAACCATGTCTGCTAAATTGTACAGCATTAAACATATAGCTATTTTGCTTACCTGACAAGGTGCCAAAAACCCAAATTTATATATTCTCAGGGGAGAAAATTAAGTCACATTAAAATTTTTCAATATTGTACACTAAATAATTGAAAGCAAAGAGGAAAAAAAAGACCTGTATGACTCAGATATAAGAGCCTTTCTCAAAAACTTCATTTTTCTGTACAACTAATTTTATGTAAAACTAATTGTTCAAATAAAACTTATTAACAATGATTTATACCCTTTTAAGAAAACTGTTTTTCTTTTTTCCAATTGTTGTTGCTATTTCTGTTTTATAGAATGGAGACCTTATTGTGGGAGGACCTGGAAGTTTTTATTGGCAAGGTATGTTCTGTTAGAAAAGAAATGCCCATTTGTTGTTACAAACAAGATGGTGGTACAAGGAGTGCAGTGATGTGGGTACGGAGGGTGGCAGGGTGGCTAGGGAGTGCCCCACTGACCATGCAGGGTGCGTGGGTCAAGGTAGCAGTTTTGCCTTTAACCTAAAAATAATGACAGCCCCCTGGTTGATTGTAGGCATATAAATGGGCGACCTTGGCTAAAGCAAGAGTATATTGTCTATCTTGATAATAATGGGAAACACTGGAGAACTTAAGTGTAGGGTTTTCTGATCACATTTGCGTTTTGGAAAGATTATTCTGGCTGCAATACAGAAAATGGATTGAAGATGGACCAAAAGGAAGCACCAGCAAACTGCCTGTAAGGTTGTATGTGAGTTATAAGTTTCTAAGGTTAACCAGTTACAGGGTTCAGATGAAGATGGTTGCCTCTTAGGAGGGTGATGGTACAGAAAGGAAAAGAAGAGAAAATTGAGAGTCTGGAGACAAAATAGGTGATGGGTTGGACATATGGGGGTGAGGGAGGAAAGCATATCAAGGACATGTTTCTGACTTTTGCAATTGAGTGACTATAGGTGGGTCGCACTTACTAAGATGGAGAACACTGGAAGACACAAGTTTGGATTGGGCTAGAGAAGAAAGATTATGAATTTGCTTTAGGTTATGTTGAATATGAATATGTTTGAGATTTCCAAAAATTTTCACATCAGTATTTAAATTTATGGGCATAAGCCCAGAAAAGCTAGTTTAGGCTGAAATAAAAACTTGTATCATTAGTGATAATGGGAGCTCTGTTGTGGATGGGACGCCTTAAAAGAGATTACAAAGAACATAGACTGAATTTTGGTTGTTAAGTTTAGGATAAAAACAGAGAGAATAGTTGAGAGAATAGTTGAGTGAAGTTTATTCTCTAAAGGGAAACAATCTGATTATGATTAAAAGTCAACAGGAAAGATCCAGGAGGTATGGATTGATGATAAAATTTTACATGAAATTGCTGTTAATTTCACATACAACTATGTATATGGACTATGTAATTACATACACAGCTATGAACAGTGAGTAGTTAACATTTCAGTCTTTAAAGATTATTTTTCAAACTGAAAAACTGTATTTTATCCAGCAGATGGATATGAAATAAAAATGATGTGTATTTCAAAAGATTATCTTCTAATTCATTTGATTTATTTTACAGAATTCTTTCTTTTCCTTAAATTGAAAAATGTCTGATACAAATGTTTTCCTGCAAATTAACCATGTCAATAGGATATAGAAACATTTCTCTGATAGCGATAACTTAAAATGTTATTCAGGCTTAAGACTGTAATGTTTATAGAAGTAGTTAAGGGAAACAGCAAAAAGGCAGGGTGTGTGTGGGAAGAGAAAAGGGGACATTTAGCTTTAACCTACAGAAAATTGGCAAATTCTATAGACATTTTTCAAAAATTAATGTGTAAATATCATCTTAACATCAGAACAGTCATTTCATGCAGTCATTTGGAAATATTTATGACCTGACTTGACAATTTTACTCTTTTTGAACTTCAAACAGGAAAACTGAATTATCTGTGACTTCCCCAGGAATAACTTAGGTTTAAAATTAATATTAAATGTTAGTCTTTTAAAAGCACCTCTCCAGTTTTCTCCCAAAGAGTATAAGATCACACTTTTCCATTAGGTGCCCATAATAAATAAGGGAATGTCTAGATATTATAGATGAAAATTACTGGTATTATTTGGATATTTGTCCTCCCAATATAATCACACTTGAAAGCTTCTGACAGTGACTTTATTTGTCAGAAATTATCCCAAGTTCTTATATCAATGTTGGTGGCTATGGATTTTTCTCTTTTTTTGGCCAAAATCCTGGGTCTCATTAGACATTGCTGCTTGTTGTTATAATTTTATGCTCTATGTATGCATTTTAGTATAAAAAGTAAATGGCTCAAATTTTATTTAATTCTTTCCTTTAACTTAGCTGATGTGTTTCACAATTTACTTAGTCAGTGATTTAGATGTAATACATCTGTACTTTGGAAGAACACAAAAAGTTTTAGAATGCCAAAGCATTCATTGTAACACCAACTAGCTTATTAGCAAAACCATATTACCTGATAGTGCACTCATTGTCTAAGGATCTGTAAGAAGCTATATTTTGACTAGATGATCTCAAAGTTGCCTTTTATCTAGAACACTCTAGAATAAAAGTTTAATCACATAAATGTTGCCTGCATGTGTTTTCTTACTAAGATATTGCTATAATTTGGAGGTAGAAGAAGTCCATATGGCATAGGCAGCAGGAAGACAGATAAAACTATGTAGCTCATCTACTAGCAGTTCTTGTGGCAAGTGGGAGAATTCATCTTTGAAATGCAAGCAAAACCACAGTCATTTTCAAGGGAAAGTGTGTTGTTCAGCTGTTCCGTGTCTGCCAAGGAAGGCTCTGTCTCTTGCACACATTCAGTTAATGTATTAATTTGTTTAAACACAGGTCAAGTGATCACTGCCAGTGTTGCAGATATCATTGCAAATTACTCATTCAAGGATATTCTAAGGAAGTTGACACGAGAAAAACAGACAGAAGTGGCTCCGGCTTCCTATGATGACAGTTACCTTGGTGAGATCCATTGCTCGACCTCTGTGATTTCTCAAAAAACAAGCATATTGAATGTAGATGCAAATTTTATTTCTGGCCTAATCTGATATTATTTGACATCTTATGCAAATTATCTTATTAGCTTGATGAATTCTTAACTATCTTTTATTTCCGTTATCATATATTAACCTACTTGAGTTAACATATATTAACCTACTTGGGTAAATAGCTATTTTATAGGTTTCATAACAGTCTCTTGAACATAAAATGTTTTTCTAGTAGTAGATACTGTGTATTCGAGGAACCACCCAGTGCTACGGGGACTACATGATATCGACCCTTTCAAGTTTCTAGAGCAACGAGAGATATTCCAGTTGTTTGAAAGTTCTCAAAGTTTATTATGAGCAAACCACACAATACTATTTTGCCAATATTTTCCCACCTTTGTTATCCTCAGGGCATTTTGATTATTTGATGAATTTTTTAAAAATATTTTTATTTATTTATGCTTACAAGATCTGGGGCGCAGACAGAGATATGGGGGGTGAGAGGATTCACCAGAGACAGAGTAGGGAACAGGCAGACTGACTCACTGCTAAGGGGAGCAGTGGGCGAGACAGGAGAGGTCTGCTGCGCTATATGGGTAGCTCCCTGGCTGGCCAGGGATCGAACTTGTGCTGCAGAGGCTGCGGATTGCTTGATAGTGCAGTGCTTAACCCCTTGCGCCACCAGGGAGGCCTTTGATGAATTTTTTTAAAAAAATTATAGTTGTCTTTTGTCACCTCATCTCACTACAGAGCTAAGTAAAATTTGTGGAAAACAATGGTGAAAGGAATTAGGAAGTAGGACTTGGTGATCATCAAAACTAACAAAGCCTGAGAAAAAGGATACTTTTTAGAAGATCTTGTCTGATCATGATGAATTAGCAATTCTTAAAACCACCATTTATACTTTAGGATGGATTGTGAAGCATGCCTGATTTTAAAAGTGACTTGAGAATCTGACTGTTGTCACATTCAGAAGTAGCACATTTATTAAGCTTCCATGACTTAGTATAAATGTGTTTGTATTGATTTGATTAATTCTTCCTTTTACAAAACCCTAGACTTTTACATTCAAATTTCTGCACAAAGCAGTTTGATGATAATTCTTTCATTTTCTAGATAAAGCTCATTTGCAAAACCTTCAAATATGTGATTAACTCTTCTTTCTTTTTTTCTTTAAAACAGGATACTCAGTTGCTGCTGGGGAATTTACTGGAGACTCTCAGCAAGGTGAGAGAATTTATTGAATCTGAGTTATTTATAAAACACAGGGGAAGGATAAAATGACCTATAAAGTCCTTTTAAAACTTTCATTTTCTTTGCTACACAGAAATATATAAAAGGAATCCCCAGAATGTATGGTAATATTTTGTAGAAATACAGATAAAATAAATGCTTTGGCACAGCTTTTTAGATCCTAAAACTTTCATAAGACTGAATATCAATCCTTATAAAATCAAGTTAAGCAATAAAGAGTCTAGCAGTCCCATGTTATGAATGAAGGAAATACAGATGATCACTTTAAGCCATGCTGTTAGTGACAGATCCAATTTCAGAAATCCTTCTCCTTTACGGAAGTCTCTGAAACCTCATATTGGACATGTCCAAACTAAACTCCCCACTGACTCCAACCGACCATCTCCACATCATTTCCTCTTTCCCCTTGGACTCTCACAAACCTCAAATAACAGAACAAAATAACCCTATTCTCATACCTGCTCCCCAGCATTTGTCCTTTGACTTTGTTTTGACTGCCTTCTATGTTTTCAGTCCTCTGATTATCTTTCTACCCTCATGTGCCAGTGATCAGAAGCTATTATTTATTATTTTATGTGTGGCCAATTTCAATTGTCATCTCTTCCAAAATCTTTTAGCTTCCTTCCATCATCTCATTTATTAGCTCTGTGATCTGGTTACTTAATAGCTCCATAATTTTATTTCACCCTTCTAAAAGAGGGATAATGATGATAATACCATTTACATCATAGGATACTTATGAGGATTAAATCAGTTAATCTTATATATTCATAAAACAGTACAATGCCTGATATATAATAAGTACATTTAAACATTACCTGTAAAAGGAAAGAACCCTTGGATTAAGAGCCATTAGAGATAGAATTGAATAACTAGTACTCTTAAAATGTCAAATCTTACAATCACTCACCTAACAGTTTAGCAAAGTAAACTAAAATTTGCGATATAAGTTTTAAGCATAACATTAGGAAACTCCTCAGAAAAGCAGTTTGTTCTGACCCAAGGAAATTAATGATGGTTCATGACATGTATCATAGGGAAAAATGGTAGATCATTGAGGTTTTCTATTGAATCTCAGAAATATCTAGAAAATGGATCCAAGTTTTAAGTCATTTGTGGGTACCCAAATAAAGGCTCTATCAAAGGACATTGCATTCTATTCATCAGACTACTTTGAGTACAAGGCTGACCATGTTTACTTTCTACTTAATCAGACAATGACTCAAAAATGTTGTATAATCCTACATTCTCACTGTAGAGTCAGATATGGTGAACCCAAGAAAGTGTTCTGATGCTAAGCAATCCGAGGGAAGTCATTTGATATGATAGAGTGTTAGATTTGCCATCAATCCTTGAATTCTCTACTCACCAACTATGTACGATGACTCAACCTTTCTAAGCCTCAGTTTCCCCATAAGTAAAAAAGGGATATGAATGCCTAATTTTGGGAGATTAAATGTGGGAGATATTATGGCCTTCACTGGGCTTGAGTTTCAGCACTATCTTCACTAGTTTCAGCACTACCTTCACTAGGGGTTGAGTTTCAGCACTATCACCACTATGGCCTGAGTTTGATCCCTGGCCAAGGAGCTGACCCAAACGGCGCAGCAGACCTTTCCTGTCTCGCCCGCTGTTCCCCTTAGCAGTGTGTTTTGATGGATCCACCTGTTCTGCTCCCCACTCTGTCTTGGTGAGTCCTCTCTCACACACACACTCCCACACACCTCGGATTTGCACCCCAGTTCTTCTACGCAAAAATAAAAAAAATAATTAAAAACTGAGGGCTATATTAAAGCACATGGCACATTGTCTAGTGGGTAGAAGACATTTAGTAAACTCTAGCCTCCTTTTCACTTCTCCCTACTGGGGCTGAGTCAAGTATTTCGAGGTCAGGGATCTAAATTTTTTCCTGAGTGTATTGTTGGTATTAAGAGACCTTGGAAAGTTTTGCCAAAGTTATTGGAATGGATCTAAGAAAAGTCTCCTTTTTTCCCTCCCGAGGGAATATTTTTGTAGATGACTGACAGTTCTCCTAATTTGCCTTAGACTCCAACCAATTTAACTGTCTTGATAGTTTTAAAATTATTTTGAATATCTTTAACCAACATTACATTTCATAACTCCTTAGTGTTGTGATCATAGGTTGCAGACTACAAAGTTACTGGGTATGATGATTGTTGTTTTTTTCTTTAAACAAAGTTCTGAATATTTGTGCGGTATAAGAAGTAGAGATTGACATGTATCTCAAATGCTATAATTCCCCCTCAATCTTTACTGGTTTGCATGCTTGATACTGAAATTAGTTAACAACATTATATATTTTTAAAGATTTGTTTATGCATACAAGAACTGGGGTATAGGCCAGAGGTGTGGGGAGTGAGAGGATTCACCAGAGACAGAGTAGGGAACAGAACAGGCAGATCAAGTGAAACACACTGCTGGGGGGAGCAGCAAGCAAGTCAGGAGAGGTCTGCTACACCATGTGAGTTGCTCCCTGGCCAGGGATTGAACTCGTGCTGCAGTGGCTGCAAATAGCTTCATAGGTTGCGTCTTAACCCCTTGCGCCACCAGGGAGGCCCAACATCATTATATTTGATTATGGTTTGCTTTTAGGTGCCAGGAGAATTTAATTCATACCAAATAAAGTTTATTGAAATGTAAGCAGTGTTCAGTTTGACAGCTCTCCTGGCAATGTATCCAGACAACTTAGATTTTCTGAATCCCATTTTATTTTTCATGAACATGCTTCACCTTCCCTGACCATGCTATCATTGAACTATTCATACTTCCATATAAAGTTAACCCTTCCCTTTGCACAGGATTCCATTCCCTCTCAGGTCACAGGGAGGGGACTCTAGCAATTCTTGATTCTTTAATTCATCGTGATCAATATTTCCCTTGCTACTGGATCATTCCTACTAACATACTAGCATACTGTTACTTCTCCCATCTTAAAAAAATGTCTCTTATTCCACTTCCTTATGAGCTACTACTGATATTGCTCTGCTTCAAAAGAACTTCTCTGCTTGCATTTGTCCATCAGTTCCTGGTCACCCCTTCCCTTAAATTCACTCCTGCTCTACTGCAATTGCTCCTGTCACTCAAACCAGTGTCCTCCATGCAACTCATTGTCCTTGACTATCAGGAATATTTGACAGAGTTGATCACTACCTTCTCGTTTCTTTCCATGGCTTCCAGATACCAGCAGCCCCATCTCCACCTCTTTTACTGGTTCGCCTTCAATTTTCCATTAAAGTTTCCCAGAGTTAAATACTTGGATTCTTTCTTCTTTGAGCTCTTAGTAATCCCATCCAGTCTTGTATATTTCTTCGGTTTATACATGGACACATTTTCTAATATCTAGAAACACTACTCAACACACAATATCTTTTTAATAACTACCCCAAACGTAATGTGCTTATAACTGAACTCTTTACTTTCCCACCAGAACTTACTTCTACAGTCTCCATCCTAGTAAGTAGTAATGCTGTATTTCCAGTTGCTCAGGCTTTAAACCTTGGAAGTCCACCAAGGACTGTGCTCTTTCTGTCGGTACACCTCTTCCACATCCAATCCATGAACAAATCCTGCTAACTAATCTCTCAAAATGCATACAGAATCTGACCATTTCTCACTCTATAGTTTCTCTTCTGAGCTAAGTCCCCCACCTATGTTACTGCAATCGCTTCCTAACTGATCTCTCTGCTTTCATCCCTGTCTTTTCATAATCTACCTGAAATCCATTGACCAAAGTGGTCGTGTGATAGTAACTGTTACTTTTTACACTAGTACAAAAGATGTCACCCCAGTGAAAGCTGGATAAATCAGAGTTGGAAGTTTAGCCTGCCAATCCCATGCAGACCTGGGAAGTCAGATTTATGTGCTAGAGGCAGAAACACATATAGACTAGTAAAATAAGACTTTTACTCTGATTTCTATTGTCTATAGCAGATGCAAAGGTAAATGCAATATCATGACTTCAAACTTCCAACTGTATAGAGGATGGTTACTCATTTAAAAAGCACTGCCTAGGTATTTACCCAAAGGACACAAAAATATCCATTCCAAAGAGCACCTGCACCCCTATGTTTATAGCAGCACTGTTTACAATAGCTAAGCTTTGGAAACAACCCAAATGCCCAAAAATAGATGACTGGATCAAGAAGATATGGTACATATACACCATGGAATATTACTCAGCATTCAAAAAAGATAAACACATGCAATTTGCAGCAACATGGATGGCGCTGGAAGGGATCATGCTCAGAGAAATAAGCCAGAAAGAAAAAGAAAAATACCGGATGGTCTCACTCATAGCAGGAATCTAGAAAACTTAAATAAGGGACCAGGAAAATGAATAACTATAAGAAAGTGAAAATCAAAATCAACAAAAAACTATGAACCAGAGACATTCTATGGGGGGTGGGGGGTGGGGAGGGATTGGGGTCAAAATAAGAGGGTTGCAATTGTATGGGGAATATAAAAATAAAATTTATTTTAAAAAAATAAAAAGCACTGCTTTTAACTGATTTGTTGTATAAAGTATAGGTGAAATTTACCTTCTAAAGGGCTATTTTTATTCCCAGAATTGATTGCTGGAGTTCCAAGAGGAGCACAGAACTTTGGCTATGTGAGTACTAAGAGTGCATTGTAGGGCTTTTCCTTTCATGAGCAAAGGCTTGTGTTGATCCTTACAACTTTTAAATCTTTTGAAATACCCTTTAATAGCAATCCATGCTTATTTGCTTATTTAAAAGAAGAAAAACAAATGAAGCTAAATGCCCCCACCCCATTCTATGTGAGGGATCAGCTATATAATTTTGTGGGATCTAGAGCAAAATGAAAATATAAGGGCCCTTGCTCAAAATTATTAAAAATTTCAGGTCAATAATAGCTGGGCATTAAACCAAATGTAGAGCCCCTCTAAGCCTGGGACCTATGTGATTATACAGTCCCACATCCATGAAGCCAGCCCTAGCCTTGTCCATTATCTTGGAATAATTACAGAAGGTACCAATGTTGATATGATCAGCATTTTAATATGTCTCACACGGTGGAAATAAAAAAAA
Organism: Talpa occidentalis; assembly: GCF_014898055.3. NCBI lineage: Eukaryota > Metazoa > Chordata > Mammalia > Eulipotyphla > Talpidae > Talpa > Talpa occidentalis. The sequence continues at coordinate 63,408,511 of NW_023601433.1, read as the reverse complement.
TAGTTATTTCATCTGTATATTAGTTTTCTGGAACTACAGACTAAGTGGCTTAAAACAACTTAAATTTATTCTCTCACAATTCAAGAGGGCAGAAGTCTGATATCAAGACTTCGGCAGGGTCACGCTCCCTCCAATGCATGTAGGAGTAGATTTGTCTTCGAGCTTCTAGTGACCCTTACTTTTCCTGGGCATGTTCCAGCATAACTTCAGTCTGTGCCTCTGTCTGCATATGGCATTCTGCCATCTAAATCTATGTGTGTTCTCTCCTTTCTCATAAGGACACCAGTCATTGGGGGTAGGGCCCACCCTAAATCCATGATGATTTCATCCCAAGTCCAAAGACTTTATTTTCCAAACCAAGTCACCTCCTGAAGTTTTGGGTAGTTATGAATTTTGAAGACATGCTATTCACACCTATTATAACTAGTTCCCACAAAAATAGGAAAAGAAAAGCCACAGACCTTATGAAAAGAAAAACATATTTTAAATCATGTTTTCAAGTCTTCAGATAAATAAGCATGCATTATTTTTGAAAGGATCCCAGATTGAACCACAAACAAAAAGTTTCATGGGATTAAAAAAATCATTCATATGGGCTTTTTTGTTTGATATGTAGTTAATCTTTTATCACACTTCACAACAATTTCAAAAGGAGTTATGTTGCAATTTTATTTTCTAATTCTATGTCAAATGATTTAATCTATCCAATTTCTATGATTTCAGGTTTCGATTATAAACTCAACAGATATGACCTTTATTCAGAATTTCACTGGTGAACAGGTAAAGATATTTTAATATTAAATAGTTAATGTCATTCTGTACTAATAGTATATTGTGATATTCACATTATTCATTGATAAAACAAATATTAACTGAGCCCTACTAGGTACTGGAAGCTGTTCTAGGCATTGGGAATACAGCTCTCATCAGACAGACAAGAGTCCATCCTTCTTGCAGTAGTGTGAGGAGGGGAAAGGATTTATCAACAAACAAGTAAATGCTCACAATTTCACATAGTGATAAGTGATATGAAGAAAACACGACAGGGTAATATACTAGGAGAGTTGTTGGCAAGAGAGCTTTTGGGTAGGCTCATACAAGAGCCCTCTCAGGTAGCATCTGAGCTGAGTTGAGGTGTGAATGACAGACAGAGCCAACTATGTCATCTTGTCTAGAATGTTCCAGGTAAGGGAGATAGCTAATATCAAGGCCTTGATCAAGAACCAGCTGGGTGTGACTAAGGAGCAGAAAGAAGGTCACAGGGACCATGAATAAGTGAGAGAGGAGTAGGTTTTGGGGACAGAGGGGTCAGAGGCTATTCATGCAAGCCTTTGGGGTTGCATGTGTGAGCCATATTTAGGAGTGTGGAACTGACTGGAAGTGCAGTGGTAAGTTGTTTTTTATTGGCACGAACCTTGCAGTAGTCTAGAAATCCATGAATTATGTCATTTAAGATGTGAGGAAGGGCCATTGTAGAAAGGGCCTGGACTTCAGAAGTGGACACATTAGGGCCCCAGTTTTCATAGTGCCAGCTGTGAATTGTGTCACAACAATCACCTGCCTTCTGTGAGCCCTATTTGCAAAAACAAGAATGAAACCTCTACCTTCGAAACTCCCTTTGAAAATGAAATGAATCAAGGATTTTAGATTATTGCGTTCCTAGTATATTCTTATGTTCCTAGTACTCCCCAAGAAAAGAACATCCCCTACTTCCCCCCTTTCTTTCCTTTTCTTTTTGATTAAACAAACCTTAATTCTTTAAGTCTTCTATAATCCAACATGTATGTAAATTTATGAACTTTCAATGATCATAAACTATTGTTTATTTATGTAAGTAATATACAGACCCCTGGTTTCCTGGTTTAACTATACAAAAAATCTAAAGTCAATGCACAACTTGTGTTTCTAACTTTCATAAGACTACTTGAGACTTATTCAGAAACAGAATGACAAATTTAATTAAAAATGATATACAAAAAAACCAGGGAAGCAATACATCTAAAATCAGTCCCATTCATTGAATTTGAACAGATGACATTGCTTTGTGGCAACACAGGGTGCCCACAGAGTGATGAGAGTACAGACTGCATTGGGCTGTCAGCCGGATGCTGCCCCCCTCCAAAGTGTGCCTCACAGAAGATGGGGACTTTGTTTCCTCTTCTACCTGCAGTGCCTGCACCACAGCCCAAAGTCAGTGCAAGGTGCTAGATATTCTCTGCTTAGGGAATAACTGCATGGAATGAATCTCTGACTTCTCCCAATTCTGTTCTCGAATTCACACATATAGTCACATTCCTATTTCTGGTGTGGTAGCATGTGGCCTTGACTCAGAGGAAATACATCATGCCTCTGTTCTTTTGGCCAAGTCCAAGAAAAAGTCATATGGATGCCAATCAGATGGTAAAACACAAACCCAACCCTGAAGGCATTGAGCGTGAGATGGTATCCATATGCTTCAGAACACATTTATCAGCTCTTCAAGGTTACCATCAAAATGGAAATACTACATTAGCAATAATAAACCAATCCTTGTAGGGAACGGACTGTCACTGGAGAATATTTGTTTCTTAGAATCCTGAGAGTCTAGAGCTTCAAGTTTGAGATCCACAGACTTATTCAAATGAAAGGGCACAATAACATAAATACTTTTAAAAATATTTGGAATGTTTATTCTGTTTTCATTCAGAAGTGGTTGTATCTGATTTTTTTTCTTAGTAATTCCCTGCTTTCAAGTTATTTTTAATAACTTTACATTCAAATTTAAGAACATGTTCAAACCTGATATAGTAGCCAACACTGAGCTCCTCTCTGCCAAAGCACACTGTTTATTCCCTCTTTATCATGCATCTGCCTTGAGATAGCAGGGGTTGGGGTGGAGGGAATTCTGAGTTCTAGTTAGAAGGAGCTCTTGACCACTATATGCTGCATTTAAAAATAAGTTAACAGAAGTCATGAGTAGTATGGGGTAGGTTCTTATGAAGTGACTAAGTAATTACTAGTGACAAGTAGTAACCCTGATGCAGCTGGCACAGCAAGTTGTGATGGAAGAAGCTGAGAACAATGAAGAATCCATTGTGATGCCAGCTACCTACAGATTCTCACCAGGTGGGAGACAGAGCATTCTGCTGAGTGTGTGTGCGCACACACACACACACACAGGGTGGGGGCAACTGAAACACATCTTCAAGAGCAATGAAATTAAGAGCAAGAAACCAAACTACAGATAAATGCAGGCAGGGTTTACTCCAGGCACAGACTAAGGACTATCAGCATGCCTGGACTTTCAGAAGGCCTGCTACCCACTGAGTTTATGCTGACCAACTCCTTAGAAAGCAAAATGCTACTAACTGCTGGGATGGGACAGACATCTGCTATGTTGCAGCCCATGTGTAGTGTGCCTGGTGGTGAGCTCTGGATGCCTGCTCTCCCTCTGAGATATTACAATCTACTAATAGACCCTCCTGTATTGGTCAGAGCCAACAAGCTGGACCCTGCTCTTCCTCGCTGTGACTAGAGCCCTTCCCTGACCCCAACATCATCTGAAAGTTGACTAGCTGTCTGTTCTGCTCTAGTCTTTTCTCCCAATAGCTACATCTTTTTTTTTCCCTTAAGATTTATATATTTATTTATACAAGCACTGGGTACAGTCAGAAGAGCAGGAGGGTGAGAAAATTCACCAGAGCCAGAGCAGGGAACAGAACAGGCAGACCGACGAAATACACTGCTGAGGGGAGCAGCGGGCGGCAGGAGAGGTCTGCGTGCCCCAAGAGCTACATCTTATGCCTGCTCCTTACCTATTGCCACTTGCTGGGGCCTTATGAAATTATGAATGGGCCACTTACCTGAAAACAGGCTGCACTAGTCATCCTCCAGATCTAACATGGCCTGAGTCACATTTCATCTACCTCTCATGACTTGTTGAAATTTGCCTCATTACTCTAAATAATTAGTATGTTATTGTCATATAAGGGACTCCATCACGAGCTGGATTTGTTTCTCTACATAACCAATTTTTTTCCCTAACCACCAACCCCTGGTTGGTCCATCCAGGTTACAATAAGAAAAATACCATAGACTGACTGGCTAAAACTGCAAACATTGAATTTTCACAGTTCTGGAGGCTGAACTTCCAAGACCAAGGGATGGGCAGATTAGGTATCTGGTGAGACCTGGTTCACAGAAGTCTTTTTTGCTGTGCCCTCACCTGGTAAAGGGAGGGCTAGAGAACTCTCCAGAGTCTCTTTTACAAGGGTACCATCTCCATTCATGAGTTCCCACCTTCATGGCCTCATCTTCTAATACAATCATCCTAATCCCCAACACTCACCTCCTAATACTATCACATTGGGGACTGGGTTTCTACATAAGAATTTCAGGGGGAGGCAAACATTCAGTCTATAGCAACTGTGTGTGTTTGGAAGAAAAGAAAATGAAAGAATTGAATAATTGCTCTAATAATTTCTCTGTTCATCATGTGCTCATTCCCTCTGCAAAGAGTAACGGGAACCCAGCACCTACATTGGGCTAAACATGACCCAGGCTGTGCAAATAGAAAAGTGAACAACACAGGCCAGTCTCTGTGCCTTCTGTGGAGCAGCACACTTTCTAGTGGATTGTAGACTGATTAAATTAGGAGGTGACTGGAGTCTAAGACAGTTAAAACATTGAGTAACAGCATATGAAACAAAAAATCTTGGCATGTAGAATGAGCCAAACTGGGTCAAATCAAGATTATACATCTTGAAAATACAGTTTAAAAAACTTAAGAGATAGAGTGTGCAGAGACTATTTTACTAGCTACACTTAGGAAAGATATAGGAATTTTGACAATAAGCTCAATGTGAAAATATGAATTGATATTGAGACATGGTTTCTCCCAAAATTACAACCCTTTTTATGTTTCAGTAATACAAAGAGTTCAAAGTAGAGTGTAAGTCTTACCTCCTAACTCTTCTGTCAGTGTGCTCATGGGGTATCATCTTTTTTTGCTTTTTTGTGGTATCTCCAAGACAGAAGGGCCAAGATAATGAACCAGCTGGAACTATTTTTATTTATTTATTTATTTATTTATTTATTTATTTATTTATTTATTTATTTATACAAGCACTGGGTACAGTCAGAAGTGTGGGAGGGTGAGAGAATTCACCAGAGTCAGAGCGGAGAGCAGAGCAGGCAGACTGATGAAGTACACTGCTGAGGGGAGCAGCGGGCGGCAGGAGAGGTCTGCGCGCCATATGGGACCCTCGCCTGGTGGCCAGGGATCAAACCGGCGCTGCAGAAGCTACGGGCAGCTTCGCAACCCAGCGCTCAACTGCTGTACCACCGGGGAGGCCCCTGGAACTATTTTTGTATGAGATTTCACATAGAAGTGAAATTAGATTTATTCTGTGAGGCTCAAGATTATAGAACTAGGTGGGATTAAAGATAAGAAGTTACAGTTGGGCCAATGTTAGCAAGGAATATTCTAATAATTGTGCCTACAAATTGGATGGGCTTATTGTTGAACATCTCCAAAGGATGTCCCAGCAGATGTCGGGGTATTGCAGGGCAAATTTTGCATTGGGTCAGGGGTTAGACTAAATGGCTTGAAGACTCTGTCTATGTTTAAGAGTCTATGGTTTTAAATGCAAATGTCTACTGCAGGGAGATTAATCTTTCAGGGATAATGGAGAGATGGCTATAAAATTATTTTTTAACATGAAATATTTTATGGTTTTACTTTGCAGATGGCATCTTATTTTGGATACACAGTTGCAGTATCAGATGTGAACAATGATGGGTAAGTTTTCTAAGAACTTCCTCAGTCATCATATATTATATTCATCCATAAAGATGTTGGATTTTTCCCTTCATGAAATACATCCTTCTAAACTTCCTCAACAAAATAAAGGCTCTCTTGTTTTAACATTTTTGGGGGGGTTCAGAGCAAGAGAAATCATCAACTAAAGAATTCTCTGTCATCCTATTTTATGACTTTATTGAGATTTTCCACATCTGCCACTTCTAGAAATGGAGTACTTTACTTAGTCTTATCTTTAATTTTATGAATTGAATAGCTGTTGGCCATTCAAAATCCACAGTCATTGAAGATGATTTGTTCATCTGTTTCTCCTTACTCCTCTTCATCCACTAGCACATGGTATATTCATAAAACATTTACACATAGATTTTTTTTTCCTGACATCACTTTAAGCATTATACTGTAACACAGAGAACTTGAAATAATAATGTAATTTTTTTTCAGATTATGGCAGTAAATTACAATTGAGCTTGGACCAAACAGTGATAACTTATGGCTATACTAATGTATCATTTCAAAAATGAATTGGTTTTAAATATCTCTTTGATTCACTAAAAATACCTTGCCAACAGATAAATGATAAAGTAAAGAAGCCAGTAAATTTAGATGTACTGATTATCCATCTAACTAATATTCTTAGAATACCTTTACTACATGCCAGGCATTGTCTCAGTATCCAGAATATAGCAGACAATGCAGCAGAATAGAGCTCTGCTGTGATGGAGCTCACATTTTTAGAGAAAGAAAATATTATCAGTGATGGCAGTATCATTTGAAGTATATTTCATTCTTGTGTGAGTAATGATAAGTTTAGTAACATTGGTACCTTTGGATATCTTTTTACTATGATTTCATCAGCATACCACTTGAGTAACTTCTATACACTAACACTGTTCTATGCGCTAGGATGTAACAGAGAACAAAGTGGAGCATATAGGATATAACAGAGAACAAACCCCTACCCTAAAAAACATAAACAAGTCTAGTAAAGAGTATAGTAGATAATGATGAGCACTATCTGGGGGGAAGGAAGAACTGAAAGAAACCAAGATGTTCTGTGGGTAGCAGATACTGCGGTATATCTAGACAATGACATTTTATTCAGCACTAAAAAGAAATGAACTATCAAGCCATGAACAGATGGGGAGAAACTTTTACTGCATGATACTTAGTGAAAGAAATCTGAAAATGCTACCTGCAGTGTGATTCCAAGTACATGACATTCTGGAAAAGGCAAAATATGGAGAGTCAAAAGATTAGCAGTTGCCAGGGGTTTGTGGGGAGAGAGGGATGAATAGGCAGGGCATAGAGGATTTTCAGGGTCCGTGAAACTATTCTATATGATACTGTACTGGTGGATACGCGTCATTAGACATTTGTCCAAACACATGTAACATACAACACCGACAGTGAGCCCTGATGTAAACTGTGGACTCTGGACTCTGGGTGGGTGACAATGTGTCCATGTAGTTTCAGAGATCATAACAAATGCACCACTCACTCTTGTGGGAATGCTGATAATGAGGAGGCTGTACATAGAGGGGCAAAGAAGGGGTGATGTGGGAACTCGTACTTAAGCTACAATTTTGCTTTGAACCTAAAACTACTCTAAGAATAAAGCCTATTAATTAAACTTTTAAAAAGCAGAAACAGAAGGGATGTAGGAAATGTTGGGAGGGATGCACTTTTAAATTAGGTAGCCAGAAAAGGCGACAGTGGTTAAGTTAAAGTGGAGGAGAGACCCAAAGAGGTGAGGGAGCAGGCAGAGGGTATATGAGGAAGAGTGTTCCTCCAGCAGGACGGGCAAATTCCCAGAGCCGCTGGCTCACTTAGGGACTGTGAGAAGCAGGGAGATAACAATGGGCAGCCACTGCCCCTCCTCCAAAGTGCTGTACGCAGAGGCACACAGAGTCTGCCAGGAACTCAATGAGTCTGGTTCCAAAAATGAAACATTGTCTTGTGAGCCACTAGAGGATTCTAAGCTAGGGTGTGGCCTGCTCCAAACTGAGGGAGCCCATTGCCATATGGCACTTGAGGCAGTCAGTGGCTCAGGCCGGAGCAACAGCAGTGGCAGGAGGGAGAAATGGCTGCATTCTAGATATAATTTGATGATAATTTTGAATGCCATGTGTATCCTAGAAGCAGGTCATTGAACGTTAAATTGCTTTCATCTTCAGCTGAGTTATGAAAGGGAAGTCACAAATAGGAGCACCACGCAAAACCTCCAACCTGCATGGACTGTGTGGTCATCAGAGACTTTTCATCCTGTAGAAAGCAAATGGCCAGGGAACTTGAGTCCCAAACATGGCATGTTGTACAGATTTAGGAAGCCCATTCTTCGTGACAACAGAAAGTCTCACGGTGGTCTTTGGGATATGTGTGGACACATTTCGCTCAACACATGGTAAAACAAGCACGAGGGCTTCTCTGGAAGACACGCAGCAATTTATAGGCAGATTAACTCAATGTGTCCCCTTCCATAGTTCCCTCTGGCTTGAATCCTTTCAACTTTACCCCAGTTTCACAATATGCCCTGCAGGCCACTGTCTCCTTCCTGAAAAGTCATTTGAGTCTATAGCAAAGTTTTGTGACAACATTTATAGTACATTAATTTTTTTTGCCATGTTAAGAAGAGAAAAAGAAAACTTGTGCGAAAACAACCTCTTTGGTTTCCTGCTGATCAAAACAGTATGGTAGTGACAAATACAGGAATTTTCCAGTGATAATTTGTTCTTTTTTCATGTTCTTAAAAATTGCTGTGCACAGCACAGCAATATTAGGCAATATAAACTAAATCCTTTGCATTGAAACCTACATCCATTATCTTAACATTGCCATTCTGCTCTTTAACACAGCCATGCATGATTGTAACTTTCAGGCCCATTGTTTCCCTAAAATCCACTTATTTTTGTGTTTTTTCATTGCTGATATAATACCTTTTATATTTCTCCCCACCACCATATCTTATTTCCCCTTGTCCATTTCTCCCTTTCTCTCTCTCTCAGCTACAGAGCCCTCAGAGTGTTTATCAATATCCACAAGTTTTCATAAGTATTTTACTTTGTCTAGTTGTCTGCTATGTAAATGTCTAGTATTTGTCCTTGTCATTAAGACTTACTGCTTTACACATAATTCTCTTGAACTCCCTCTGTTTTGCTGTGTATGGCTGCATTTCCTCTTCCCTTATCATGGGTGGTGGTTCATAGTGTGGATATACTGCATCTTGATCTAGCAATCTATGGATGGACATTCAGGCTGCTGCCATGTCCTAGCTATTGTACACAGTGCACAATAAGCATTGTAGAAAAGACAGTTTTTTGCGTTGATGGTTTTTTTGCTCTTCGGATAAATGCCCAAGAGTGGGATTACTGGGTTGTGTAGTATTTCTATTTTTAGTTTTTAAGATAAATCCAGATTGCTTTCCATAATGGCCATAGCAATTTACATTATCACCAACAGTGTAATATGTGTAAATTCTTGGTCTTACTTTGAATGAGTACACTATGAAGCCATAGAGATTGGTCAAAGAAAGATACTACCCTCGGGCCTCCCTGGTGGCACAAGGGGTTAAGATGCAACCTATGAAGCTATCCACAGCCACTGCAGAATGAGTTCAATCCCCGGGCAGGGAGCTACCCACATGGCGCAGCAGACCTCTCCTGACTCTCCCACTGCTCCCCTCAGCAATGTATTTCAGTCAGTCTGCCTGTTCTGTTTCCCATCTGTCCCTGGTGAATCCTCTCACCCACTGCTCTCTGGCCTGTACCCCAGTTCTTGATGTATAAATAAATAAATCTTTTTAAAAAAAGAAATATACTACCCTTTATCCCAGATAAAGATAGATAATACATGAGAGTCTGAGGTGACAATTAGTTTATCATAATTCACTACTTTCTTTGTGCCTTCTATTTTTCTAGAACAATCACTCAATATCGTTGGCTTTCAAATAAAAACAAATAGGGAAAACAAAATTTTGTGATTCTTTGTTTAGACTTGATCCCAAGACAAAGTCTTGAAGTCTCTAATAACAGTGACAGCCTGTGTCCTAACTCCCTGGAAGGACATTCATCCAAGGGAAGGAACAAAACCAGCCATCAGGGCAGAGATATAAAGAAGAAAAGAAAGGAAACAAGTCATGTGTGTGTCAGTGACCCTTCCTAACCCCTGTGATGATGCCATGCTCTAAGAGTACATTTGCCATTCTCAATTTCTGACAAGGTTTCTAGCAGAGATCCTAAGGCTGCATGGGATTTTGCAGAAAACATGAATGCCTATCTCAAAATTCTTCCTGGATATTTTATACTTGGTCTTTTAGTTCATGAGCAGTTTCAAATCTCTATTTTCCCCTGAGACTACTGTAGAAACTCATGAGCCATTAAGCGCAGGATATTGTGAGGCTGCATGGCAGACAGTGCAATTTTCCTTTCAGAATATCCTCGTACTTACATCCAGTAACATGGGCCAATCCACATTCTAATCTAGCGAAGTTCTCTAAAATTCACCTGAGGGGAAACTGAGGCACAAAACTTAAGTAAATCATACACTAATTAGGGAAAGTTTTCCCAACCATCTGCTGACTTACCCAACCATTTTTTTCACTATACACAGAGAATTTTTTACTACATTCTATAAAACACTTAGTAGGAAAAAATATATAATTTCTGTCTTCAAGGGTTATAATTTATAAGTATTAGGAATTTTAAACTTAAGTGAGTATAATGACTGCCATGCCTCTTACTTTTAAAAGCTGGGAAATAGGATAAATTAGTATATTTGTCACTAAAGAAATCCAATAATCATTTTAATTTTATAAATAAAAATTGTATATATTTTATTGGACAACATATCTTGATATACATATATAGTGAAATAATTACTAAATTCATGCTAATTAACACATCTGTTTATATGTGCATTTATATCCATGCAACTATACTATCCATCCATCATATAGTTACTATATGTATGTGTGTGTGTGTGTGTTAGAACATCTCATATTCCTTAGCTTATTTCCAAGGTATAATGCTACACTATTAAATATAATCACTATGATATATATTAGAGCTCTAGGACTTACACAATCTACATAACTGCAATTTTGAACTCTTTGGCAAATATCTTCCTATTTCCCCTACCTCCCCACTGCTGATAAGTATGATCTGAAAAGTTAAATTCAGAGAAAACAGGGAGTAGAATGCAGATCTACCACATGGATCTATCTATAGATAAAGGTATTCTTATACATATGGAATGTATATTACCTTAAATAAGGGTTGTGGTACAAGAATGTACACAATTTAAATATGTACACATATATATTTAAGTGTTTTATTTATTTTGGCAATGTATATCCTATATTTATATTAAGGTTAAGTGTGACTTTAATTAATTTCCATTATTTTTATAAGCAAGGTCTTACTTTCACTTATAAAAATATAAAATCATCATTTTAAAGTTATTTTCACCCAAATAACTTTAGGATTGTCTTTAATGATGCTAAAGACAATGGATTGATGAAATAAAATTCAGTTACAATTTCTAGATTCATGGCATTTAAGAAAAATCTGCTTAATTATATTAAAAACAGCCATGCTGGTGTGCATTTTACTGATTTATTAGTCATGACTCAAATAATTTTATATTTATAACTTATGATTATTTTTTAATCCATAAATCCCTTTTAGCTTTCCCAACAGTTATCAGTGACTAAGGAATTTTCAATGAACATTAATTGCCTACCAGAGTTTAGTACTAGAATTGAGAGTTAATTCTCACTCTTTGTTTAAATTCAACTTTTTTCCAGTAGTCTTTTTTTTTTTAATGGTCTGTATCTTTTCTTTTAATCGTAGACCTGAGTGGGTATTGCATAGGATTAAAAACATCATTAAGAACCATGATTCTTCATGGTTTTGGATTTAGGACTCCCCATATTTTACAGTCTTGCCCCAGACTTGTCTCTGTCCAGCCAAGGCATAGTTAAGTACTATTGTGCATGAGGCTAACTCGTGAACATTCTTTGGCAGCATTTACCATCTTCTCTATCCACTATGTTAGAAAATCAAAGTCCTGACAAATGCTCCAAAATCTCAACATCAAGGGGAAAAAAGACAGTCATTAAGTAATGTGACCAAATTAGCAGACTGGTGGGAATTTTCCCCAATATTTTTTTTAAAAGATTTATTTATTTATTTATACAAGCATTGGGTACAGTCAGAAGTGCGGGAGGGTGAGAGAATTCACCAAAGCCAGAGTGGGAACACAACAGGCAGTGACAAAATACACTGCTGAGGGGAGCAATGGGCATGTCAGGAGAAGTGTGTCGTGTCATGTGGGACCCTCACCAGCAGCCAGGGATCAAACTGGCACTGCAGAGGCTGCGGGCAGCTTCACAGCCCAGCGCTCAACTGCTGCACCAACACGGGAGGCCCCTCAATATTTTTTATTTAAAAAAATCTCAAGGTATAATGAATGGACTCCAAAAATTTAGGTCAATCAGTTACGTGCATGCCAGTTGGTGTATTATATTGTCAAGCCTGTAACTGTTTTGAAAATATAAACAAGCTGGTAAATTTAACATCAGTTGAGATAGCCAGAGCTACAAACTCTGTCACTGTAAACTCTGTTAGGGATTTCTGGACAAAGTGAACAAGAAATGAAGATAGCATTTTTTTTATCTTGAGCCTAAGAAAGCATATCTGTTTTTTTTCTTATGACTTTTGGACCGTATATTATTTATACTATTTCAGAAATTCACAGGATCACAATTTAATCTATTGGATTGTTTCTAGCCTCTGCAGGGCCAAAAGGAGAAAAATTTAAAGAAATTCTTAGCAGTTAGATAACTAAGACAGCATTTTAGAGAAAACTCATTTGAAAGGAAGCAGCTTTGGGAAACTGTATTTCATGCTAGATTTATTCCAAATATATTTGCTCATATTAGCTATATCATTATGACTAAATTAAGCAGAATAACTACAAAACCAAAATACAAAAAGGTTGTAAACAAAATTGATTTCTGTAATGTAATTGATTAGTTTTATTAATTTTTGCCTATCATAAAACAATTAAAAGTAAATAAACTAACAACTCCAGGACACAGTCTCCTGATCTGCATTCTTTTATATATTATGTTTTCTCAGACAGCAGCACCCAACCTTTTAAACAACTACTTATCAGAAGGTCAATAAGAACAATCTTTACTGACAAATATTTCTGAACTTTAAACTTGAATTAGGTATCTTCAAAAGAAAGGATGTGACAAATAAATTTTGAAATAGCCTAATAAAGCAGTGATTTGCTTATGATTTAATTTTTTCCTACAGTCCATACATTGACATTGTAACCCAGTACAAACACAAACAACTAAAACAAAGTTTAATGAGACAATATTTACCTTACTGTACATGACACATTCACTCTGCTGCTTCTATTGTATTCTATTTTGTCAAAAAAAAATGGATTGTCAAAACCCATTAAATTGATTTCACAGCCCATTAACAGGCTGCAAGTCAAGAGTCAGAAACACCAACCCAAGCAATGATTTTATATTGTGACTCTCAAGTGGGATTGCTAATATAAAATAATATTGACATTAACTGTAAAATATTATACAAGGCACATTGTACCAATTGAACCCAAGACAGCTACTGTCTCTCAATATTATGAGAACACAATTATAAATTAAGAACAAATGTCTCCCTCTGTTTTTTGGCATTTAGAACATTTTAGAAGACATGCTTAAATCTCTAGGGGAATGTGTTTCTAAGAAAATAAATCAATGCTGTCATAATACTCCAAGAATCCAAAACTTCCATGATGTGCTATCTTTCACAACGATAGGTCAAATCATTCCCCATTTATAGAAGTCAGTGTTGGCAGTGAGAAATGTATGAGCCAACTGTAGCAGCCCCACTTCATGTTCATGTCCGCAGAGACCAATCATAAGGCTGTGCTCTTTATAGAATAAAAAAAAAAATGTCTCTGCAACAGAGAACTAGTGGCTTTAGACATTTTTGAACTACAAAGCAACAGCTCATGCAATTCCATGTTTAATGCCTCTTCACATTGACTATAATAACAGAAAGGCAACTAGGTTCCTGGGAAGAAAGGGAAGGGCTAGAATTTGCTCTGAGCCCTGCTCTCCAAGTCAGCCTGAAGCACAGTCAGGACCAATTAAATTACTTTCTCAGTTCCCTAATGGCTTGCAAACAAGATTGGAAAAAGCCAACCTAAACAACACACACACACACACACACACACACACACACACACACACACACGATAACAAGCTATGTCAATTTCTTTTTTTTTTTTTTTTTAGTAAGTGTATTTGGAACATTGTTAAGAAATTGTTTTACCTGAGTATAGCTATCCACCTTAAGTTTTAGAACCTGAAAGTAAAATAATAGCTGTTCTCAAGGTTCGTCTTTCTCCCAATTTTCAGTTTGTTTGCATCATGCAGCTTTTCCCCACTCTTCATGTTTATATGAGTGGTGATTTACCCTCACTTGTAAATTAATTCAAAAGAGTTGACCTAATAGTCCTTTAAATCACTTGCCACAGTAAAGTGAAAGTAGTTGGAACACAGGATATCTCCTGAATCATACTGAGAAGTATAGTAGATGAATATCACAGGGTTGGTGAGAAATTGGAGAGGGGTAGGTTGAAGTGATGTTGGAGTGTCTTACATTTTGCTCACATCTTAAAGGCTTTTTGCTCTCAGAAACTGTTTCCACCTCATCCCTGCCTTTTAGAATAATGATACTATTTTAGCAATTAGCTTATTTGGCAAACTTCAGCACAGGCACAATAGTCAGATACAGATTTGTATTTTTGCCTGAGGTCATTCTTCAAATTATTACATCTCCTAGGGCAACGGTGTCTTCAGACAGATTTTCATAGAGGTTATTAGTAAAGACCAAATAACAGTCTTTACTAATGCACATTTTAAAAACTGTCACATGAATTAGAAGGTTCTGTTCTGTTACTCTTCATGCCTACCTGTCTATCTAAAGGAAACACCTCTAACCACTTCTGTCTTTGGTCTCTTGGAGGTTGGCGTCTAGCTCTAAATAATTAGCTTAGGTGTCCATGTCTTGAAATTTACTTTCCTTCTATAATATATACATTAAAATAATTATGATCACTTCTCATCTGGGATGAAATTTTTGTTTTCTGATTGTCTAGCCAGTACTAAAACATCTGGCTTCTGTTTAATTTAAATTGATATAACAAGAGGAAAGAGTGGGGAATGAAATTTATTTTAAATCTTCTGACTACAAGAAAACATTATAATTAAAACATATAGTTGCATAAGTTGTGGACAAACGAATCCATTTTTAGACAAATCTGCTTCGGTCTTTTTGCTTTACTTGTGTGACTATAGTTTCTGGAAATGCACGCAAGCTGAAAAGAGTAAAATAGCTGTGGTTTTCTTAAAGAAGTTATTTTTGACATAGCTAAAAAAATGCAATGTGATAATTTAACAACTCCCATTTTCTTACAGCATTCTATTCCATAGACATAACAAAGCCATAAAAGAAATATGATGATTGTAAAATGCCCCTTGCAAAAGTGAAAATACGAATGGAACTGTACAATCTGCTGGATTAAAAACGTACTAAGAGAATCTCATGTCTGCCAGAGCACTGATCTCTCTCTTTGTTCCTCACAGAATGGATGACATACTGATCGGAGCCCCCCTCTTTATGGAACGTGAATTTGAGAGTAACCCTAGAGAAGTAGGGCAAGTTTACCTGTACCTGCAAGTGAGCGCTCTCATCTTCAGAGACCCGCAGGTCCTCACAGGTAGCGAGGTGTTCGGGAGATTTGGCAGTGCTGTGGCACACCTAGGGGACCTGAACCAAGATGGATACAATGGTAATTTATACCAATGTTTGGAAAGCATTTATGTGTTCATGTTACTGTTGCACAAAGGAAACAATGAACATTTAAAAGTACTGGAAAAAATGTGTGTAACGCAGCTGGTATCATTGGTTTTTATTAAACTATCAAAATTCTCAAGGCGATTGAAAGCTTGTATGTTTCAACTAATGCACGTTCACTGCTCAAGCAGCTGTTGCTTCTATAGTCTCTGCTCAAAACCAATGCTGAAGGAAAGCTCTTTGCTTTTCACCCTTGTCATAAAAATGGAAATTTTCTCTGTGTTGCTGTTAGTGAAAACAAGTACTAATGCAGATCTTTCATAAGAATGAAATGGCATAACATGAACTTAGAAAAAGTGGGGGACACTTGTGTTTATGTTTATTGTTTAGAACAGTCCTAATATACACATTCTATGGGGGGGTCATTTTCATTCAATGCCGTATTAAAGTGGGGGTCAGGCAATAGGCTTCTCTCTAGGTTTCCCAGCGGCCTCAACTATAAAATGGATTTTGCCAATCTTCTAGGATGTTGTTACCATTAAATGACATAATCTTTGTGAAAGAGCTTGTTTTTTCTTCTATTAAGAAACTTTCATGTGCCGTTAAAGGTGTCTCTCTAGTCCACCCAGTGTGGTGATCTGACCCTGCTCCCCATTACTCACTAAGTTCCCTATAGACCATCCTTGTCTGCTCTCCCAATGGGTCAAGCTGCTTTCACCTCTAGGCCTTTGCACAGTCATTTCTTCTGCCTGAAGTCCTCTTCCCTCTGATTTCACATGTTCCTTTCCTTCTTGTCTCTAGATTCCAGTTAAAATTTCAGCCTTAGAGACACCAAGTCTGACCCAGTAATCTAAAATAACAATCCAGTGACTCTCTGTCATATCGATTTTTATGATTTACTAAATAGTATATGTCACTTTCCAACTTTTCTCCATCATCTCACGGTCCAAACTATCTATTACCTGCGTTAAAATATAAATTCTCTAAAGGCAACATCTAGTTCACTCCTGTTCCCACTACATTCAACACATAGTAGTTACTCATGAGATAAAAGACAACAAATCATTTACTGTAGCACTGCAAAATTTTCATGGGAAACAAAATACACCCTTTGGACTTCATGCTACTTTTCTTTGATTGTACATGGTTTGATTTTTAAAACATTCTTCCTCTTAAACATGTGTTTACATGTCTCTGTTTGCAGACATTGCCATTGGGGTGCCTTTTGCAGGCAAGGATCAAAGAGGCAAAGTGCTCATTTATAATGGGAACAAGGACGGCTTAAACACCAAGCCTTCCCAAACTCTGCAAGGAGTGTGGGCCTCACAGACTGTCCCTTCTGGATTTGGCTTTACTTTAAGAGGAGATTCAGACATAGACAAGAATGAATACCCAGGTAAGGTTTTCTTTGTTTTCCAGGGGGAGATCCACTTCCTAGAAAGAGTCCATTCTCTGGAAAATGCATCATGCGTAAGTTGTTCTCTCGTAAAGGCAAAGGCCAAGCTTACCCATGACACAGGTTTTTTTGTGTGTGATTCCAGAGCGACTTTCACAAGAAATTGAAGGCAGACAGAACAAATAGTCCCTTTCCTGACAAGAGCCATATTAGAAAGGCAAAATCACTTCAAAAACTGCATTGTACATGAAATTTGTCAAATTTGCAAATGTTTTCATTTGAAACCCCTCAGTAATTTGGATTGACAAAGATAGCTTGCACCAGATACCTTTTTAGAGCAATTTATTTTAATCCTGTTTTTAATTCATGTTTTGTGCATGATGTACAAAAATATGGATTTGTTTCAGTAATCAAGGAATTTAACGGAGAACATTAGACTTGGTTTTATGTTTCAGTTTTTTAGTTTTATATTGGTTACTTTAGGATGCTTCCAATAAATATTTAGAAATGACTAATAGTTAACTGACAGCTTTCACTGTTTAGTAAGAACATGTCTCTTTCCACCATATCTCCCCTAATTGGGTATTTTCCATAGGTAGGTATTTGTCTGGTTTGGTGCTGCATTCCAATAGACTCATTGACTAAATACATATCACTAACTTCAATCCTTTGGCTTTTTTTCCTCTTCTGGGATTAGGCAAAAAATTTGCTGGAAATCTTTCATGAGTGTAACACAGACTCTGTAGTGGGCACAAAGTATATCTAGTATTACTGGTTTCCCCCATTATCCAAAAGTAGTGCTACTAATGAAGCCTTTGGCGAGTTGAGATGGTAAAAAGAGAAAAAGCAATTAGGATTAATTTATATGGAAAGGAGTTTTGAGCATTCCTAGATCCCTAAAATAACCTACCAAGTCACATCAACCTACCAAATAGCACATAAAATCTAAAATAGTACTATATAGTACAGTAAAAGTAGAAATGATTGAATAAATCCACAACCTATATAAAGCAGCTCCCACGGAGAAGAATAGCAGGGCCAGTCTATTTTTATTTTAAGAGTTAAGTCTTTTATTTTAAGAAGAACTCACAGATTTCTGGGTATTTTTGTTTTATATATATTTTTAAATTAATAGGCATTATTTTTAGAGCAGTTTATGCTCACAGGAGAAAAAATGAGTGGAAGTGGAAACTTGCTGCTTAGGATACCTCTGCTTCTAGAATAACTGCTACAAAGAAAATGTTGAATGCATTTTCTTGGGTTTATGTTTGCCTTTTATTGTTAAAGTAAAAGCCCTTTTCAGATTTCTTTTGGTTAGCAAAAACAGGTACCGATTTGGGTCTTCTGCCAAATGCTAACTTTTGAAAACTGGGGGACACCTGTATATTGTATCAAATGCTTCCTATCTGTGGAAATTTCAAGAACATCTGGTTAAATTTATTTTCTTAGATTATATAATGTTGGTCAAATAAACAATGGTTAATATTCCAATTTTAAATAATCAAAAATCTAGGTCTCTTAGATTCTTTCCCAAAATATGTCAGGGTGATTCATTAAATTCATTTAGGTTTCTGAGATTACCCTTAGATTGATCCACCTACATTAGTCCTTTAACCATTGCTAATTTCCACCTACACATCTTATTACTCCAGCACCTATTAACGTTCAGTTTTCATGGGTTGTGATTTCAGATAAACAATTATTTTAAAAAGCTATTGCTATTAATTCTATTCATTATGCTTATCAGAGTCTTTGCATACCAGGGAACTTGAAAGACAGAATGTGCCTTCTACAAGGTAAAAGAAATAAAGGATGTATGAATCATAAAGCCTTTGAAGTCTCCTAAATAAGGACCAGGAAGGAGAGAAACATGGAACAACTTTTCTATTGAGGATGGGCAAAAAAAGGGACATGGTAGGGGGGTCAGGGCTGAGGGGTAAGGTAGAAGAAAGAGAGACTAAAGAACAATCTTGCACATAAAAGAGAACATTTCTGAACCTATCTAAACTTCAATTCTTTCTGTATAAAATTAGATGATAATACATTGGCATGAAGGTGAAATGAAGTTGTTTATATAAAATGATATATTTAAATTGAAATATTATCTAGAGCATAGGTTAATAAATGGCAACTCTTCCATCAAGTTTTCAAATAAGACTATATTTCAGAGGTAATTTTTTCTTATACAAACTAGTTTTTATTCTTTTCTTTTTCTCGTTCAATCTCCATGGTCCCCAAGCTTACTTCACAGGATGACTTCGCTTTCCCTACCCCAGAAAAATAAAAATACGAGGGTAAGGCCATGGTTCTTGAAACTATGCTGGTTTTGAGAACTACTCGTAAAATCCTCTTGCTGGTCCCTCACTAGAAATTTTCCCTTATGTCAGAGGCCTTGCTATGATGTAATTCCACCTCTGCCTCCATCCTGCTTTCCACTCCTAAGGAAATGAGGCAAAAGGGACTTCTCCCATTTCTCACAACTGTGATTTACTGGGCACCAGGAATGGAAAATTCTCTTCCTGATTAACCCCTTTGCCATTTAAAGGTATTTATTTCATGTAAATTAGGCCCAATGAGGGTGACGACAATGGCAATCACAAGAAAGGAATTGACAAGCTAATGTAAATGAAAAATAGACAAAATTTGGTAATGACTGACTGATGGAAGTTAGAGGAGGTGGGAGGTGAGTACAGAAGAGGTGATGTTTTAATATGACTGGATTTTTGAGCTAGTGTACCAGAATATAATGGGGAGATGTTATAGAAATATATATTCTTTTATAGACATAATGTTTGGAGTAATTTTCCTAACATCTAGTTTAACTACTCAGTATTTTTTTAGGCTTCTTAAGAATAAATATTGTCATTGGCACACATACATAAATAGGAATCATAAATATTTTTGTTTCTGGCACCAAAATTCTTTCTTTTATTCAAAATATAGATGTGTTCAGGTTTCTATCTTGGTACTCATTGGAAAACTAGGATTGACCGGAGTGCATTGTATACATTATTTGAGTGAAAGCATTTCAGAGAAGAAACAGCTGTGATAGTCAGGAATCCCTAAAATTCAATGATGGAGACTAATCCCTTTAGCATGATTGTATAACAAGGCCATCTGCTAAATGCACTGCCCAGGATTGGGAGGGTGGGGGAGGGGAAGTGTATGTTTTATTAAGGAGCAGAAATCTTACAGGCAATAAAAACTAGAAGAAAACATGGGCTGAATGCCAAGATTATCACTGTCTTGTTCAGGGCCCTGTTATATGATGATTATATCATGAAGCCATCTCAGACAGTTATATCAAATGAAATAAAATGACTCATCATTTGTTTGAATGATGTGTATGTGTGTGTGTGTGCGCGCGCGCGTGTGCACAAGCAAACAACTGAGCAAGGAGAATAAATCAAAGGGTAGCTTTGGGAATAATATCAAGGGAATATGCATTTTAATCAAGACTTGCATTCCTTGAAATTGACTTGAAGTTTAGTTCAATGAAGTTCAAATCTTATAGTCAAAATTTATTTTTACTTCTCGAATTGCAACTCAAGTTTTTATGAAATGCAAAACATGTTCTTATTGAGCAAGATTTCCATAATTTCATTACAAACACATTAGCAATTAGAATATTAACTTTCTTATAAAAATATCTTTTCAATTTAGGCTAAATTGAATTAAGTCGATTGGAAGAGTTGTTGGACTTGAATCCAGTAGTGTCTTAAAGTAGAATTTAAAATGGAGAGATGAAAGACTAGTTCTAGAACCAGTTCTCCAAAGCCATTGTGACTCTAGTAATTCCACTTCTCCTCACCTAAAAATGATATGACTATTGAATACTCTTGAAGGGTCTTTCTAGGTTCTAAACCACTCTGATTAAATAATCTAAGATCTAGACTTACTGCCTCCCAGGTTATGTCTGTAATATGGGATAAATTATTAAGGCTCTATCTTAAAAAATATTAGTGAAATTATACAAGACTTATTTTCTTAACCTATTTTTGAAAATAATTTTAAACTGGCAGAAAAGTCTCAAAAATAGTGACGACTGCCCCATAAACCCTTCACCCAGCTTCCCCTAATATTAAGATCTTATATATCCATAGTATAATGAGCTATTAATTAATTTATGGACCTATTAGAAGTTCAAATAGAATTTTGCCAGTTGTCACTTTAGGTTCTTTTTCTAGTTCAGGATTCAATCCAGAATCCAAATGGCATCTAGTTGTCACATCTCCCTGGTCTCCTCCAATATGTGACAGGTTCTTGATCATTGCTGTCACAACTTTGTCATTTTTGAAGAGAACTGACTAGACATTCTGAATAAGTTGTCTGATGCTTATTCATGATTAGATTGAGGTTACGTGTTTTTGGTAAGAAAACCACACGAGTGATGCTGTTCCTCCCCATGCAATTTTGTTCCAAATTGATGAAACCACACATAACAGAATTAATGAAAGGCAAATTTGGAACAAAAATAAAAGGACTTGGATGACATGTCAAATAATTGGTACTATAGTAGAAAAATAATGGAAAAAGATATATTTCATATTTCAAAATGATACTTTAACTATTCTGTCTTTAGCAATGAAATATAAAGAAAATGAATCTTGAGGTCAAAGGCCATGAAAGAATCCTAGTCAATAGTCTTGCACTGAATCAGGTGAATAGAAGAAGTAAAGCCAGGGCATTTGCCAGCTGTTCTGACCACAGCTGACCATAGTAACTGAAGCCTTGAGTATATAAAAAATGTTTTTTTCCCCTCCCCTTGCAAAAAAACCCAAGAGGACATCTCTCTAGTAGAGAACCTGGTGGTGACACAGGAGGTAAAACTCACAAAAGTGTCCCCCCACCCACCCTGGTGACTGAGCCCCCCTAGAATTGTTAATTTTCAGGGTTGTCCACACTGAGCCTCCAGTAATCCACTTATTCCAGTTCAGGATTTCTACACGCACTGCCTGGCATTAAGTTCCGAGCCTCTCCCTGTCGGTCTCTCCATTTTGGGGGAAGCATTTGCCCTATGACCTTACTTCATTTATGGATCCCAAAGCCTTGTTGGTTTTTCAGATCATTTGGCTTTTTATTTGTTAGGATGGAGTAGCAATTCTAAGCTTCTTAAGTGCCATACCAGAAACTAGAAGTTTGTTGGTTTTAGTTTGAATTAACTGCCTTCCTAACACACCACCACAGGAACTGGCTTCTTTCTGAAACCCAAGGCACCAGTAAATATGATAGGATATCATTTATGCTTGATCTGACTTATATAGTTAATGCAAATAAAGATAGTTAATACTTGCTGCTCTGTGGTATTCGCTTTTATGTGGGGGGGGACATGGGGAGGAGGAGATGAGGGATGTGGAATAGTGGGGGTGTACTTAGAACCTCCACATTTCTGACCTCCCACTGCATGTTCTTTCTGTGAATCATTCCATATAATCATTAAATTAATTAATACGCAATTTAAAAGTCATAATTTAGTGTTATTCCCTTGAAGCATCCCTTCTGCCTCTATTCACCCTGAATGTTTTCCCATAAATTCATTTCCCACTTAGGAACTTAGCTCACAGTTCACTTCCTCAGGAAGCCTTCCCTGACTATTGTCTTTTTTTTCTAAAAACATTTATTTCAGATTGAAATTACACATGTATGTGATTATTTGATAAATGTCTTAGACTGGACACTTTACTAGGTGAGGGCAAGCACAGGATTTTGTTTTGCTCACTGTGGAATCCTTAGAGCCCAGAGCACTGGCTGGTGCTAAAGGCACCTAATAAAAAATATTTGTGAGCAGAGGGACTGTGGTGATGGTGCACAGGTGCATTGGTGAAGGAAATTCTATGGGGACTACACCTGGGGGGGAAGCAAATATTGTTTAAAAATGAACAATGTTGTGTAAAAAAAAACCAAACACATAGAACAAAAATAAATAAATAAATATTTATGAATGAATGAATGAACAAAGTTCCCTGCAGTCACACACACTGGCATATAAACTGCTACTCTCCTCTTTTTTTCACCTGCTTTCTAACTTTCTTAAATGAAACCTACTAAACTATGTTATTCTTGTGCAGAATGAGAATAGAAACATAAGAAGAAATGATGATACCCCTTAAAAAAAACTTTGGTGTTCTTCTACTGGGATCACAGGAGGGTCCACTCAAAGGGGCACACTTATTCCTGACATGGGGAAACTTTGGCCCTAGCTCTATATTTACTGGGCATTTAAATGCCGATTGCTTCTTAAACTGTTAGCCCTCGAGAACCAGAAGCAGCAGCCAGAGTAAGAGAAGCAATGCCAGAGCAGGAGTCTGGGGCCCTATTCTTTCTTCACTTACTATCCTCAGCTCTGAAGCCTTGAACTTCTTTGAAACCTTGGACATCTTTCAATGAACGTTAGGTCTTCCAGCTACAAAAGGAAGTCATCAGGTCAGTCCCCCATCCCTCGGGGTTATTGTGAAGGCAATTTGCAAACTACAAAGAACTCTACAAGTGAATTGTTATTTCTCAGCACCATCCACCAAATGAAAATGGAAGGGATGGGAAATAAATTCTAATACTGAGGTCCCGGCACTTTGTGGCAGACCTAGACCTATGTCTTAATGTAATTACTCTAGTAATTTCTGCCTAAAGTCTCCTATGAGTTGAGGATCTGAGAGATTTACAAGGCAACTAAAAGCAGCAAAGTCCTTTTGAGGACTTTCTGTTTGAGGACACTGCTCATGTGATGCTCTTCTTTCTACATGACATTTTCTATTTTCTTATTGACATTTTTCTGTAATCACATTATTATAAGCTGGTTTTCCAAAAAGGTACCAGAAATTCATGAAAGTATGAGTGTACAACAGGAAACTTGGGGTCTGGCCAGTCCTCAGCCTTAATTGCAAAGCAAATGAAGTTCCCTCGGGGGAGCGCAGCCTCTCACCCCTGGCATCCTTTCCTCTCTGTTCCTCATGGCTTCTCCATACCAGATACAGAAACTTACACTAATTCCTTTCCTAATGTGTAGTGGAACAGGACCCAGTATCTTTATTCTTTTCAATACAATGTAATATTGGAGACCTGGGGACTTATTCAGTGGATGCTAGTTTGCATTTTTAACAAGACACATGGAATATTGACTGATAAACTGTGTCTTGAGGGCAGGATATGTGTCTGCTTGCTCAGTGCTGAGTCCTCGGCAGCCAGCCAGGACTCGGCACATGCTATTCAGTAAAGAGTTGTTGAATAAGGATGCTTGGTAGAGGGAACCTCTGAAAAAAGTGTTCTTTCTCCATCCCCTACCAACTTCTCATCTCTATAAATTTGTGTGTTTATACATCCATTCAGTACAACTCTCTTAACAAACTGCCACACAACTGGGTGACTCAAACAGCAAGAAATACTGGTTCAGTAATCTACAAAGCCAAGATCAGATGTGGGCAGGGTCGTTTAATTAATGTTTCTCACCTTTGGTTTGCATATGGCTGACTTCTCCCTGTGTCCTCATTGTCTCTTTCTATGTCTAAGTCTAAATTTCGTCTTTTTCCAGTCAGATTAGATTGGGGCCAACCCTTATGATCTCTAACCTAATTACCTTTTTAAAAGACCTCTCTCCAAATACATATAGTTAGCAAACTTACAATGTCCCAAAAGGTTTCAATCATAGGATTTTTTTTCTAGCAGATTGGATATGGGGAAGTGGCTTGGGATATATCCGTCTCTTCTGGAAATTGTGAAATCATTCCCAAAAGGTAGCTACTTATAAACAAGACTGGTTCTAAAGAAACAGTTTCTCCTCCATTACTTCTAGCAATTGACTGGATAGCACACATATTTTGTGACCTCAACAAGGACAAAGAAATACCTTTGATACAATGACACAGAAGGCAACCAGGGATGCATGAAGCAATAGCAAAGGGAGAGGAGTGATTTTTGCAGCCAAGGGTAATAATAATGTATAAAGAACTATTCTCATAAGGCAGACTCATTGTTTGTTACTTCACTCTTATTTTTTGTGTGTGGGATTTTTTTTAAAAAGAAAAATAAACCCTTGGTAAATTAGAATGTTGCAACTTAATACCATGTTCCAACTTGTAAATGTTTTTCTTCAAAGTTCATTTGGAAGCATTTCAGACAGATTGCTAGGATTATTACTTTCTGGGATAAAATCATGCACTTTTTTCAAACATTTCTTCCTCAACTCATAACCTTCCTTTCAGTAATATTTTGCATGTTACATAAAGAAGCAAGGAAGAAAGGCTGCCTCTGTCTATTTTTAGATTAACACATTTGCCAAACTCAAGGAGACTTATCTAAATGCCTGCTTCCCACAGACATGAGCCACTTTCCTAGTGCCAAACACTTAAGCCAATTTCATAACCACTTACAAGTCAACATTGCCATATTTACACTGTCTTTAACCCCATCACTTTACACATTATCTTAAATCTTGTCATTTCTCTTAATGCTATCCTTGTATGAAGTGAGTAGACCTTTAGTAAATTTAGGTACACAACTTTAAATGACCATTCTCATTCATCTTTAAAAAACACACATGCCCTGGGAAGGCACTAAGCAGAGAGGGAGCCTGAAAGATGAGAAGTGCCTGGAAGAGATGCTATAAGCTGTGAGCACAGCAATGCCAAGATAGGAGTCATGTCTGTGGATGATGCACTCAGGCAACTGAGTCATGAGGTTAGTGGGTCTGCTGTCCAGGTGTGGTTCAGCCAGGGAGAATGCTGGGAACTGGCTGTTTCACAATGAAGGCAAGAGAAGATCCAAATCCTCCAGTACAAATCTGACTCAAGAGGCAAAAGAGAGTTCTGGATTATAGATCAGAGCAGAGAAAGCACAGTTGTGTGACCCCAACCAATTTGACAGAGCTGTTGGCTTTGTCATCTGGAGAACCTTGAAGACTTCACCACAAATTTGCCAATGAATAATGATTTGTCCAGAGCCATTAGGAAAACAGTGCAAAATGAACTGGAATTTATGATTGCTAATATATTACCATCCATTCAATCATTTTCCACTTGAAATAAAACATTGCATTTTTTATTTGGTAATGAATTAAAAAAAATCTGATTACAAAACTGAGGCAACCAGAGAGGAAGAATAATGGGGTGTCTTTTTATTCTAGTGAAAGTTTCTTTCACTATGTGGAAGCTTATTAATTTGATATAGTCCCATTTGTTTATTTTTGCTTTTGTTTCACATGTTGTTGATGTGCAGTCCCCAAAGACATTGATAAAGTCAATGTAATGGAGAGTATTGTCTGTTTTCTTATATGTATTTGATGGCTTAGTTCTTACTTCCAAGTTTTTAGTCCATTTTGAGTTAACCTTTGTATATGGTGTGAGACAGTTGTCGAGTTTCATTTTTTTACATGTGTCTATCCAGTTTTTTAACACTATTTGTTGAAGATATTTCTTTTCTCCAGTGTATTGAGTTGATTGTGTCATATATTAACTGCCCATATCAAGTGTAGGTTTATTTCTGGATTCCCAGTTCTATTCCATTGGTCTGTGCAGTTATTTTTAGTTTAGTGCCATACTGTTTTGATTACTGTAGCATTGTAGTATAGTTTTAAGTCTGGCAGTGTGATACCTCCATTCTTTCTCTTTTTGCCAGGATTGCTTTGGCTATTTGGGGTCTTTTGTGGTACCATATAAATTTCAATAATGCTTATCTAATCTTTAATAGGAATTGCATTGAATCTGTATATAGCTTTGCTGTATATGGCCATTTTAACAATGTTAATTCTTCCAATTCATGAACAAGAAATATCTTTCCATTTCTTTGTGTTTCCTTCTATTTCTTTTAACAGAATCTTACAGTTTCCTTTTTATAGGTCCATCACCTCTTTGTTAAATTTTTCCTAGGTATTTAATATTTTTTGATGCAATAATAAATGGTATTTTTTTTATTTCTTTCTATTCTAGTTTGTTGTTTGCACAGGTCGTGAGATTGATTTTTGTAAATTAATTTTGTAAACTTCTTCCACTTTACTGTACTTATTTATTGCTTCCCATAGTTTTTTTCTTTTTTTAGTGAAGTCTATAGAGTTTACTATATATATTATCATGTATGTCATCTTCAGATAGTTATAGTTTTACTTCTTCTTTCCCAATTTGGATTCATCACACAGCTTTCTCTTACCTAATTGCTCTAGCTTGCAGTCTTCTCAAGTGCCTGTGGAACATTCTCAAGGATAAACCATGTGTTGGGTGACAAAACAAGTGCCAATAAATTAATTAAAATATAGTCACATCAAACCTCTTCTCTGATCACAATAAATATCAATCACAAGAAGAAATTTAGAAAACCTCTAACAGTGGAGACTGGAAAACACAATGCTGAATCACTACTGGGTTAATGGAGAAGTTAAAAATTATCTAGAGATATTTTAGGAGGTCAACTTCATTCTGATACCAAACACAGACAAAGACATCACAAAACATAGAGAAATACTACAGATCAATATCTCTGATTAACATTGATACAAAAATCCTTGACAAAATCTTAGCAAACCAAGTAGAATAATACAATAAAAGGGTCCTATGTCATGATCAAGTGGGATTTAGTCCAGGGACAAAAGGATGGCTCAACATCTGAAAATTTATCAATGTAATTCACCACATCAACAAAAGAAAAGGTAAAAATCATATGGTTATATCAATAGATGTAGAGAAAGCATTTGATAAGATTCAACATCCATTTCTGATAAAAGCTCTCAAAAACTGGGGATAGATGGAACATACCTAAACATAATAAGGACCATATATGACAAAGCCACAGCTACCATCATGCTAAATGGTAAGAAACCAAAAGTTTTTCCTCTAAAATTAGGTACAAGACAAAGCTGCCCACTTTTACCACTTTCTAGCCTCTTTCTAGTCTAGAAAACATTGCATTTAAAAGACAACTTCAAAGATGCTAAGGAGTTTCACCAAGAGACAATTTGCAAATCAAAAGTGGACTGCAGATAGAGAAAAACCTGTCTGGGTCTTTGTAGTGACTTTCTAAACACTGGAAACAACACAAGTGTCTCTTAGCCACCTATGGAAAAACAGACTATGGGCCATCCACAAGTGAAATACAGCTTGGCATAAAAAGGAATGAACTTCTAATACACACAACACCATGGATGACTCTCAAATACACTAAGTTGAACAAAAAGAAACCAGATCTAAAAGGTGACATGCTAAATGCTTCCATTTACATGATATTTGGAAAACAGATTTGCAGATTCAGGGTCTAGGGGTAGGAGAGGACTTGACTACAAAATGGCATGGGAAACATTTGGGATGACAGAACTGTTCTAAATTTTTGTTGTAGTGACAGTTACATGCTGAATGTATTTATGACAACTCTTAAAGCAGGACACCAAAAGGATGAAAATTGACTGTATGTAAAATACATCTTGTTTTAATTTTTAAAGAGAGAAAAAATAGTCTATACATATGCTCTGTAAAGGTAGTTAAATAAAAATAGTTAAGAGTGTGGGATCCTCAGCCAGAAAATCTGGGTTCAAACTTGGATCCTGCCACTTACCGTATTTAGTTTCTCATTTTCCTCATTTGAAAATGGAGAAAATTAAGGTACTTACCTCTTGAAATTGTTGAAACAAAGGAACTAGTGTATTTTAAATGTTTAGAAAGTTAGCTTTTGTTTGATGCATCTTTGCACAACTGCCCAACATAACCTCAGGATTTATTCCTCAAATTGCAATTGCTGGGTCAAAGGTTTGCATTGTTCATACATATCAGCAAAATCCCTTGCAAGAAAATTGTGCCAATGTACACTCCCTCTAACAAGAGGGTATGCGCTCTGGGTTTTTGGTTCTCTACTCAACATGCCTGTATTAATCTTTTTCATCTTTTCTAGTTTGAAAGGTCAGATGATATCTCACTGTTGCTTTCGTTTGTATTTCTTTGATGACTAGAGAATTTGAATATCTTTTCATATCTTTATCATCATTTGTTTTTCCATGAATTGTCTATAATCTTTTAATTAAAGTGTTTATACTTTGTTATTAATTTGTATGAGTTTATTACAAATTAGATTCAATAATAATAATTAACATTTTTTTACTAGGATCCAGACATTCTTGTAAGCATTGGAAAATATTCACATTTGATCAGGCATATAAATTATAAACATTCCTCGCCACCACCACCCCCATTTCTTTCACTTCTCTTTCAATCTTGCTCTGAATTTTTTGCAAAAGAAGTTTAAATTTAAAATTCCTTTTGATTTCTGCATTTTTTGTTCGTGTTTATGGAGGTCTCCCCTTTGAGTAATCATAATTTTTTCATACAACTGTTAATTTTACTTTGCCATGTTCCTCGCTTACTTAGAAGTCCTTTATGGCAGTTCTCATTGTCTGGAATGATCTTAAAATAATAAATACTTTTAAATTCAAGATTAAAAAAAAAGAGGTGTCTGATGGCACTCATACTCAGACTTCAGCATTCTCTTGTATTTGTCATTATGATGAGGGAGTATAAAGTGGTAAAGTAATGATAGCAAAGCTAAGTTTATGAAATGTGCAGGTAGGATGGCCACAGAGATGGGAACAATTCTGGGTGACTCTTTAATCTAAGACTGTCACCTCTCCTCCTATTGTCTTCTCCCCCATCTGTCTCCTTCCTTTTAAAATATCCACTGTCTCTCTCCCTGCCTCTGCCTACCTAGGCCCAAACTTAAAATCCACACTCAAAACAAAGCTGATGTTTTCACATAAACTTCCTGCAACTCTAGATTTTCCTTCATAGATTAATGAAATCAGGCCCCATATACCAAGCACACTTTAAAAGCTTGGCTCTTTTCTTCTTCTTGTTTAAAAATAATAATTTTGAAGGAATAAAATACAAAGGAGAAGTATAATACATTCCTATGACCTCACATTTTTAGGGTTATTTTCTCTTGCCAACTAACCCTGCATTCATGCTAATGTCTCCCTTTTGTATCCTTAAAAGTACTCAGTTGTTCCATTAAAAGTCAAAAGTAAAATAAACTATGTTTCTCAGGCAGTGTGAGTTGATAACAAAGGACTCCAGCATTTTGAGAACAGTTTTTGACTAAATGGAAAGAATCAATTTTAGTTGCTGGCTAAAGTGTTTATATATAAAGAAAGGCAACAGTTTTCTTTGTTTTCTGACTGCCTTTAAGAAGTTTTTACAAGAAAGGAAAGTAAACATTAGACAATGATATAAGATCTGTTATCTCAAAGTGAGGGAGAAAATCTGCAGAGTTAGGAATCCAAATATTAGCACCAAAATTTCTTTGTCTTCTGATTATCATTTAAATTCCTGAGCATAATGGAATATGGAAGATTTTTAGAAAATATTTTGTGCATATATTGCATATATGTCTGTGTATATCCATATACACCTACATGAGTCTATCCACATACACAAACATATATATGGAATATGTATATAACATTTTATACACACACACAGAACTACATAGTAATTATCAAAACAAATCACATATTTTAGAAGGACAAATTGGTTAGAAATATAAAACAGCAAATCAATTCTCTTCCCCTCGAGAGATCTGATCATTTCAAGGTTTTGTGCATAAATGCTTCTGGCCTTTTCCAGCAGGCATGATACCAAGGTGGTGTCTCAAAAGACAAACATACTTTTGTGGTAGATAACTGTTTTCTTGGCCTCTGAATAACCGTGGCCACATTCTCATGAAGAAAATTGTGGTCTGTTTTGCCAGTTGTTTAATTTTTCCAGAGTAGGAAAATTCCCACCAGAAGGCACAGGATGTAAAGTTCCTAAATGCAAAGCCTCTTGCATATTATCACCAGAAGGGTCTCTCAACTTCTCATCTATAGTGACAATCTATGTGGAACTGTGACTATTGGGAGGGGTTGGGCGAGGCAAGGAGAGAACAATGTGGGGAGGGCATGCACTATGGGTATGAACTGTGGGTGCTTTGGCAGTGGGTGTGATATAGTAACAGCACCTGAAAGGGGAGATCTTATACCTCTAAAACCACAAATAACCATGTAAAACAACATTAACTCAATAAAAAATAAAATTAAAAACATATATGGCGACAAATCTAGTCATGATGCAGTCTGTATATTATTTTCTAGAATCTGGAACTTGTTTGTGTGTGTATTTCTCTCCCAACACCCTCAAGTGTGTCTGCAAGTCAGCAGAATTTCACTGTGGTTTACATTAGTCTGTCTTAATAGTGGTATTTGCTCCATCTCTCTCCCCTTCAGTCTATTACCTCATTGCCACTTCTCTCCTTAGTTCACAGGCATCTATAAAGGCCCTGCTCTGGCTCTGGTACTGTGTTACAAAGATTATTACTGTGGATACAAAGATCATTTCTTTCTTCATTTATTTCAATCCACACCACTGGATAAAGTGGAGATATGCAAATGTGATATGCAAACCTGAAGAAAGATTATCCCTGCCCTGGAAGAGCTTACAGTCTTCTCTCTGCCATTTCCAGAGAATTAATTCTTAAAATTCACTTGTTATTACTAAAATGTCTAATCTTGATAAATACTTCACCTTATTTGGAGTTAAGTACAAAGCGCTTAATTCCTCCTTATCAGTGTTCATAACAGAACTCTCCTAGCTGGTGTCATGTCAACAGATATGGGTCTGGCCTGCAGCCACGTGTGTTACACTTGTCTAAATATTGGAGTCTGTGATTACACAGTAAGAAGCGAGTTCATGTTTCTTCCAATCAGTAGCTCTTTTTTCCTGACCTAGCAAAAAATGCACTGATATGCTGCAAGAGGTGAAAGTAACAGGAAAAATAAATATGAAAGCAGTTGAAATTTCTGATGTAAATTTTTGTTTTAATTTTTAAAAGTGGAAACTTAGAAACTTTGGCTTCTAAAATCAAAGATCTAAACCCTTAGAAAGCAATCTTTTAATTCCATGAAGCTTAGACTGAGTTTAACTTTTCTTAACTTGCTCTTTAATCTCACAAATACAAAGCTCGTTCAATGCCTTTCATTTGACTTGTTTGAACATTAACATAGACATCTTTTCAAATATGGAGCTTTGGAGTTCAATCCTGACTCTATTTATCTGAATTTGATTCTAGAAATCATGAGACACATTGACTGTCATCTTAACCCTGAAGTATACAATTCTTTAAAAAAAAAAAAAAAACTTTAATAAGAATTACTGTGTCTTAGGTTGGATTCTTCCGGAAAAGATATTAAGGCAAGGACTAGAAACAAACAGTTTATTTGGGAAATAATCCCAAAAAAAAGCATCACTAAAGCAAAGAGACATGGAAAGAAAAGAGGCAATAAAAGATTAGAATTGAACAGGTTGACATTGTGGGCAATGAGGACTCTACCTTCGTGGGAAAATCTAGGAAACAGCAAAGAACATGCTTCAGAAGTATCTCATGTGAGGGGTAAAAGGAAGCTGTGCTAGCTGTGGGTCCTATTCTGGTCCAGTTCCCCTATCCATCATTGGCTGAGGGTTATGGCAGGGGCACTTCCATCCTGCCCTGGCCCAGCCAAGAGAAACCTCCAGAGAAGCATCTTA
Organism: Talpa occidentalis; assembly: GCF_014898055.3. NCBI lineage: Eukaryota > Metazoa > Chordata > Mammalia > Eulipotyphla > Talpidae > Talpa > Talpa occidentalis. Next base: position 63,375,910 of record NW_023601433.1, on the reverse strand, counting down.
TTTGCTTGCAGTCTGTATTTTCCTCTGTACTAGAAAGGTGACTGCCAAGGGAATGAGGCTACAAATCATTTTCCTATGCAAACGCCATTAAACTAATTTAATTCCCTGATTCATTTTCCATATGGAGTGGCCTAATAAGTCCCCCCACTCTTTCTCCATTTTCCCTTCTTTTCTACTAGAATTAACCAGTTTAGTTTCAATTGTTATGAGTTTTCCTCTGTGGCCATTATTTCGACCAAATCCAGTTTTCTTAGATCTACATCTTACTTTTACTTCTGCAGATTTAGTCACTGTTGTTTATACTTCTGTTTGCATCCACTAAGAATAGCCATTATACATTAGATTTTGAAAAACAGATAGTTTTACCAATATATTAGCGAATCACGGAGATAATTGTGAATATTATCCCTCAACCAGTCAATGACTGCTCCATAGCTAACACTGCTAGTGTCTGACTCCACCTCTTCTAACCTGTGTACACTTTAGTGAATTTGTAGGTTACACTCAAGCCTCAATTCACTAAATCTGCAAAATTGCACTAATAATGGGACTTCCTACCTCTTGTTAAAAATCAATCAAGGTCAATCATGTAAAGAATCCTTGGCCTAGAGTAAGTATGCAATATTGCTATTTATTGCTATCGTCGTTGTTATTTAAGGGCATTATGACATCAATTACTCATATATAAGTGATCACTTTGACAAAAGTGTACTCACCATGCATATTATCCATGAAAAGCAAGAAAATGGTTGCATCAAAATTACACTCAAAATGTCCTATTTTATGGTTAATACTACTGGTGGATGGGGGATAATGAAACAAAATGTCTAAGGAGACTTGTACACAGTAGATTCCACACCTACGTGTCTTTCCATAAGATGTGCACATTGAGTCTGGAAGAGGAGAGGAAAAATAGTCATGATGAATTTCTTAAGCATTCCTAGAAAGTTGACTTTCCCTACTTCAGAAGGATTTGAGATCTACTGGTGTAGGTGTCATTTGAATTTGTTATAGTGGTTTCAGTATCCTTTCCAAAATGTCATAAAGGCATGGTTTCTATTTTTATGATTCTTTTTCCACAATCAGCACGTAGATGCTTCATGTGCTGTTTATGATCATGAGGTTAAATTTTATAACATTTGTCCATGTGTTTTATATTCTTGTCTTTTTAGATTTAATTGTGGGTGCATTCGGAACGGGAAAAGTAGCTGTTTACAGGTATGTGGTTGGTGGTGTGCAATTTTTTTAAAAGATATAACTGACAGATAACATTATATTAGTTTCAGGTGAAAAGCTTGATTCAGTATTTGTATATTTTGTGAAATAACCACCTCAATATGTCTAGGTAATATCCATCAGCGCACATAGTTACAAACATTTTTTTCTTTTGATAAGAACTTCTAGTATCAGCTCTCTAAGCAACTTTCAAATATACAGCACAGTAGTGTTAATTTAGTCACAATGCTGTACATTACCCCGACTTATTTATTTTATAACTAGAAGTTGGTACCTTTTCATCCACTTTATCCATTTCACCTCCTATCCCCACCCCCATGCCTCTGGCAACTGCCAGTCTGTTCACTGTATTTGTGAGTTCAGGTTCCTTTTATGGAGGGAGAGGGCAGTTAGATTTCACATAGAAGTGATATCATGAAGTACTGGACAGACCAGGTGGATGGGGTCTATAGTGCTCACTTAGCCCAACTCTCAGAGTTTCTGGTTAGGTTTCCTCATACAAGTAAGATTTTCCTTTTTATCAGTCCCAAGACATACTTAGGGGACTGATGTATACCAGTGACTCCCCACTTGAGGTTTTAGAAAATCAGATGTTTGAACTCTCAAAGCACCTGAAAAAAGGGTTATGCCTGTGGTGGCCACAATGATGTACCACTCAAAGCTGACAGAGGGATACAGACTCATGGCCCAAAAGCTATGCTGGGCCCACCACAAAGTATTTCCCATGAGCTGTTCAGAGGCAATTACTGAATATCAGAGATACAAATTCAGGCCCAATTCTATGAGACAAGACTCCCCAGCAGCCCAACTGGAATGTTCTTCCCTCTCCCCTTCACAGGAATCACACCTGCATCCCAGTCTATCTAATCCTGTCGTACTGTTTTTCCAAGGACTGGAGCTAGCACAAAATTAAAAACAAAATTATGTAAAAAAAAAAAAAAAAAAGCACAGAAAAATAATGTAACAAGTTTAGGAAAACTCACAGGGGGCCCGACTGTGGTAATCATAAAACTGTTTAAAGTAGTGCCATAAACAACCTGTAGCCCCAAGGCACAGTCCTTCCTCCTGTCAGAGGAAACCTTGGCCAACCATTTTACCTTGTCATCTGGACACCTGGCTCCTCATCTATCATAGCTTAGAACCAAGCTTTAAAAATTGCCGCATTCCATTCCCCTATGATTTATGATTTATTTTCTTGTCTGGTTATTCTTACCTGGGTGGTTAGAATTGAGTTTACTCTAGATTAGTCTCTCCTCAAACTTGGCCATATTTGAATCACCTGGGAGTTTTGTTTCACATTCCTTTGCATGGCCCTTACCCCCAGAGGTCCTGATTCCATTCATCTGTGATGGGGCCTGGGTGTGGTGTCTAAGGTTCCTTATATTGTACAGTGAGGACTGAGAATCACTGCTCTGCATGAAGTACTCTACCTTCATGTGTTTTGTTAAATCCACAAAGCATGACCAGAAAATTATCAATCACCAATAAAGGCAAGAAAACTTGCAAAACTCAGCACTGACAAACAGGAATGATAGTAAATATAAGCTAGCAGATGCCAAAGCAGTATTTCACAGCTATATTGCCAAAACACCCCGAGCCCACTCCATCAACAAAGCGGCTTTGGGAACATGGCCTCACTTGACAGGCCCATAGCATCCTTTATTTGTATTCATGAGCTACCATATGTCTGGAGTAATAAGTTGAGTCTGGTGTCCACCTGTTCACACGGTGATGCAAATTCTTGACACAGAGGCTGGGAATGTTGGCAGTAGCTTCTGGAAGCAGATGGGCTTCTGCCTGCCACTCATGTGGCTCACTAAAACCCTGTGTTTTCTCCTTGCAGAGCAAGGCCAGTGGTGACTGTGGATGCCCAGCTTCTGCTGCACCCAATGATTATCAATCTTGAAAATAAAACTTGCCAGATTCCAGGATCTCTGACACCTGTGGCCTGGTGAGTACATGCTTCTCACACAAGATTACCTGGGTTTCTAGTGAAAGCTCAGCTTCTGGACCTGTAAGTCTGGGGTGGGGCCTGAGACTCTGCTTTTATAAAAAAGCTCCCAAAATGTGCAGATGCTATGGGTCTGTGCATCCAAATTAAGTGGCAAGTGTTTTGCTTCTCAAAGGAAAAAGGGGGGGTCTACGATATCATGCTCATGTGAAGTAATCTTCACATGAAGTAATGAAGTAATGAAGTAATCTTCACATGAAGGTTACTTCTCCAATGTCCAGGTTCCAAGAAACATAAGAAACATAAAAACTTTAGGGGAAATGTCAAGTGAAACATCTTGGAGCTCTCTTTTTAGCCACTAAAATAAACATTAACCAAAGTGAAAAGTATAATAAAAATACCTCTACTCTTATATTTGCATATGCTTATGAATGCCACTTTTCAAATATAGATACATATACATATATACACACACACACACACACAATGTTCTTTCTCTTTTAAAATTTTTGCAAAGATTTTATAGCCACATGCAACATTAAGTGAAATAAATTTTTCAGGACACACTATTGCATTTATACTTTCATCACAACTATGTCACACACAATCTACACACAGAAAAAGAGCCTTAAAAAATACTAAAATGTTTAGAGTAGATCTTTAAGTTGGAGTCATAGGTGCTTTTTCTCTATTTACATATATTTATTTTTCCAAATTTCTACATCAAACATACATTATTTTATAATGGATAAATTAACCCATATAAATCCTTTCTCGATTTTTTTTTAAAGTAGGCTAATTGTTTATTTTTGATATACATCATTTTCCACAGTCCTCCTGTAATTGAAATGCCTTATTTTGGATAGTCTTGAAAGCAATTTTTCTCTCTTTTTTAATTGTCAAGCTTGGGTTAAATTACTTGGTTTCCTATGCTGAAAACAGATGTCAGTTTTGTAACTTAGCATATGCAATTAGACAGATGTAAACATTATAAAAATAGAGATTTCTGTGACCTAAACTGTATTTTTGTGGCCATGATTTCATTATCAGGAATAGTGATAGAATCATAGTTCCTTTGCCCAGACCTTAAGAGAACATGGAGTATACAGCTCCTGACAGTGTTCTGGAGCCTTATCATCTTGAAAGGACTGCAGAATGAACCCTGATTATAACAAGCTGGAGAAAATGTCACTTTGTTTCTCAATCTGTAGATCCTCAAGGGCCACCAGACTGTCCTATTGGATAATGTCAGCTGGTATCTCCTTTGAAAAGTCAGCAAATATTTGGAGGGTTTGAAAATTGCCCTCATTTTCTAGAAGATGTAGTCTAACTCAATATGTTTTGTTCCTGAGAATATCAGAATGCAGAACAAACCAGTCTTGACCTAAAGACATTATTTCTAGCCAATTTCAGTGTGTTTTTTGACAGCCTCTTGACAGGAGTTCATAGCAGAGTCAAAGCCTGGGGGGTGGGGGGGCATAAGGAGAACCCTGAGGAATCCTTTGAAAAACATCCTTCGCTGGGAGCTCCCAATTTGGGGAGACTTCCTTTACCAGCTTTTGAAAGTAGCTGGGAAATGCCCTGAGCACATTTTAAAATGATTTAAAGCCATAAAATATTATAATGAAAACCTGATCTGAGAAAATATGTGAAAGAGCCAGCATCTATTCTAAACCGTGGCATGATTAAATAAACATGAAATGAACTGTGAGAGCTACTTGCACACAAGTATTAAAGCTTCAGTATTTGCCCAATAGTCCAGTATTCATGCATTCATAATCTAATGGGCTTGGGGACCAGGTTCTTTTTGTGTGTGCAGCATGTTCTTATATATAAAAATGTTCATTTGACTATATCATTTCTTTCTAAAAAATCTAAGGATTTCTAGTCCTTTGAATATTTTCATAAAATTTAAGTGGTTTTAGCAGATTTTGAGATGTTTGGTTTTATGGAAAAAATTATTTTTAACATTATAATTATATACATAACCATTTATACAATTATAACATTACATTTAATATTATTTTTGGTTCATTTCTTGTTGCATTAAATCACATTATTAATTTAAAATGCAACTTGTTATATGGGCAAATATATAACGTTTACCTTTGTAATTACTTATTTGACTCTTCTGCACACATTTTCTGAAAGATATTTCATTTTCACATGCAAAATATTGAATGACTCAATATTAAAAGATGAAAAATTAGCAGCTGGTCCATTCTAGAATGTGTTTCTTTGATACTTTTTAAAGTTATTCTAGGAATTTAGCTCAGTTTTTCCAAAGTGATTGAAAGGCATTTGTTGATTTTCTTTGCTGTAATTTTTGTCTGTATTTGATATAACCTCATATTGTACATCTGAAAACTATTAAGTAAACTCTAGCTGGGAAACAGTTCTTCACTTCCATCAATGTAAATTTCTGTGTCTTTCAAACAGCTGTGCACTTTTATAAATATTCTGCTACTGGCTTTTCCAAATTAGAAAAAAAATAAAGCCCACTCAAAAGAATTAATATAACTGGTATTTACCAGTTAGAAAAATAAAGCTAGTGAAAACTTTTCACTTTAGAAATGTAAAAATCTATAGTTTTCCATTTTTCTAACTTGAAAAAGACTTTTCAGATATGCCTAACCTTATGTAAAATCCAATACTATCATTGAATTGGTCAAAAAAAATTGGTTGCAGTTTTAGGTTTAGTTTCTCATTTACCTTGTTCTTTCTCCATCATTCATGGCTATGGATGATGTATAGCATACATACATGATATACCATTGTATCACAGAAGAGTTATTTCAATCACAGTTGAATTGCTTTAGGAGAAGTGTTAGAGGATTTTAGTGTGTTGTCCTGATTTCTGACATAGCAGAATTACTATAAACAAACAGTTTCATTTAGAATTTATGTTATGAGGGATCTGGGTTGATTTAATGTCCAATCAGACCTATTCCTTTTGACTATTTTAGTTTGACAGTTTAACTAGTTAGAATTCTAGTTTGACATTTCAGTACTAATTTAATAATAGTTCACAGCTTTCCCCGACAATTGAAGTATACTGTATAATTAGGTATAGATCTGTGAGTAAGCCTAACACTCTGATATAGAAAACACATAATGTAGATATGTGTGTGTTTACATATAACATAACAGCATAACATAATATAATGTATGTTTTTCTAAATTCAGAATGAATATTTACTACTATAAAATCTTGCGGTTTTCTTTTTAGATCAGAATAGGTTGTTTGGAAACATACATAATATAATTATGTTTTTCTAAATTCAGAATGAATATTTATTATTATAAAATCTTGCCGTTTTCTTTTTAGATCAGAATAGGTTGTTTGGAAACTTATCACTTGACAATTCTGTTCTGCTAAAAGATGTATAAACTGGCAGCTTTAAGTCAGAGTACTATTACTAAATAATTCAGCATGTTGTAGCAGTTATATTAAATTTGTATGAAAATGGTTTATCATCCACTTAATTATTTTAAGGTTACAGAAAAGGAGGATGAGGAAGAAATAGACTAATGCTGACATATAATTCATAAATCAGTAGTAACTTTTCAACTGATTCTATCATTTTCAATCAAATATCTTCTCGCAAACAGTAAATAATGTCACAGTCATAGCTTTAATCTAGTTCTTTTCCAAAAATATTGCTCTTGAATTGTCTCTGTTAAACCACACACTGTATCTAAAATTATTTTAATTTATATATGTTGATAATATATTATAAATAGCAATTATGTTATTTTAAAAAGCTCATCATCTTTGTCTGCTATTTTAACACATAGCCAAATATTTCCAAAAAATAGTTGGATACAAGAAAAAATTCCAATTTTGAACACCAGGCCCTGCTGCTAAATTTAAAAATGTGATTACTCGTCTTTCTTGAATAATTCTAATTGAAGTAGAAGTGGGCTGGAATTTGTGATTCCTGTGAGGAAGTGGTACAAATACTTGCAATAGCAGAGACATCCCAGGGAACTTTTGGCTTAATGGCATGTGGCAAATTATTTACCCTAAAGGGAGACACTGACTGAGGTCACGGTAGATAGATGAATCCCAGATGTGACATATTTTCATTATATTTGACACAGGAAGCTGACACATAATTAAAGTATGATTAGGGATTATTCACTTCTTTTGGATTCTGTAGAAATAGTCAAGTCATACTGTAGTATTTTACTCAGAAATATGTTAAAACTGTCATTAAATCATACTTAAGTATTTTCTCGTATTTTTACTTTCTTAAAATACGAAAAAGCCCCATCTCAAATGCAGGCTGGAAGGGCTTGACATTTTTTAGAAGGGAGATGAGCATCTTCAAGAGTCAGAGACAATCATCTATTTCTATTTCTCATTCCCTCAATGACCACAGTTCTAAATATGCTCAAGTATAATCCCTGGCAGACACTTCCCTGGATTGAGTTTAGTGCATGTTCAAGGCAAAACTATGAAGTCTCTCCTACACAGCTCCCCTCTTTTATTGTCTTTATGGACCATATTATTGTGCCCAATTATATTGAGAGAGTCCCTCCAAACTTCTCATGTTCTCCCTCCCCAACTCCCTGCAAATTAGCCTTAAATTCTGTTCTCCTTCCAAACAGAGTGGGGATATAGGTTAATCATGTCTTGGTAGTCCATGCCTCTTAGGATTAAATCCAAATTCTTTAACATGACTTTCGGAACCCTGTTCCTTACCAAGCTACCCAGTCAGCCTGGCCTCCTCCAGCTTCCCCATCTTGCTCTGTGCTCCAACCTTACCAAGTTTCTTCACGTTCTTCAAAGGAAGAGCATGTTACTAATCATCTTCAGGCTTTATAGCTAGCAGTTCCCCTACTAGCCATCTTGCCTAATTCTTCACTCCCTGGTTCATGGGATATATTCATAAGTCTTTATTAAATAAAGGTAGCACATAATCAATCCATTGATTAAATCAGGTAATTTCCAGTAATATTGTAAAGTATTACCTACATTTGTGATGTCCCCTGTCTTAATTGTACTAGTATTGCATCAACATGGTGGGATGGAGGCTATATAGTTGTTTACTTATTTGTGTGTATTTGTAATTAGAGTAGTAAGAGAAAAGAGGTAAAGATTTTACTTCAGAGTCAAAACTCTATTAACCAAAAAATTATTGATTATTGTTTTCCATAGCTTTTCTTTAAAAGTATGTGCATCAGTAGCAGGCCAGAGCATTTCAAACACAATTGGTAAGTGTGTTTTCCTTTTCACTCTAAGAAATTACTGCATTAAGAAATTCCAAAATAAGCATTTTTCTGCACAGATCATAAAAAACATTTAAAGAATATTAATACCAAGATTTCAGTTGAGTATATGGCATCTTCTACACAAATATTACTTTTATTATATTATCTGTAAAAATTAACATGGGGGAATGGCTGTGTAAAATTGTTACCAAACCAAATTTTTAGCATGGTAGTATTTTAGAAAACTTTTTTTCAGCTCAGGTATTGTTTTTGATTCCAACTATAAAAAACAAATGTTTCCCAAATAAGCAAGTTAAAATTAGAATGTGTCTCTCAGATAGACATTGCACTCAAAAGAACAGTTTTCCTCTCCTGGTTATATTTACTTATTTCTGTCCTTTAGGTCTGACCGCTGAGGTGCAATTAGATACCCTGAAACAAAAGGGAGCCATTAAACGTACCCTCTTCCTTGACAACCATCAATCACATCTGGTCTTCTCTCTCCTGATAAAGAGGCAGAAATCCCACCAATGCCGGGACTTTATTGTTTACCTGCGAGTAAGTGTTCAGAATCACCTTCCTGAGCTCTGTGCTCAGAGCACATTGCAACCACTTTTCTCCATTGAACCATCACAGTCATCCCTGTAGATCCACAACTATTTTCATTAATTGGAGGAAACTTTCTTGTAAGACTGTACACTCCCCACTTGAGCCTCCCTTCAGCCAACCTAATAATGTGTTCTATTCGGTCCTAAAGCTTTCTTTTTATTCTGACCACAATCTTGATAATAGGACTAACTCAAGTGGTTTTCATTTCTAACTGCCTCCCCCCAAAAAGCATGAAAGTTGAAAACAATTTATTTGAATTTTTGTCCTATGTGAGGATGTTTGGTCAAGTACATTTCATAGCCAGTTTAGGAAAATGTTTAGGCATTCAAAACCTTTATTAAAAGTAATGTATGATTATATTTTAAAGCAATGTTTTACCCAGTAACTCCAAAACCAACCATGAAATAAAAAAGCAAAATATTTACAGCACACTTATCTATCTCCTGTTTAGTTGAGATTATTTACTTTTTCTCATTTCCCATCCTCTGAGAAAGGACTTAGAGATGGAGACCTGGGCAAGGCCAGAGGTTCACAACACACTCTGGAACGAGAAGCTGGGTTTACCACCCGAGCTTATTATGACCCTGACTCCACACAGCTGAAAGGTAGCATAGCCCCCTACACAGTTTAGGGAGCTCCTGTGTGCGCAGGGCTTGCTGTTGGGCTACCCCCTCACTCCCAGGGGAGTTCTGTTTGTTTTTGTGAGGGAACTTCAAATGTGCTGAAGGTTCATTGACATTCCTGCCAGAGAGGGTTTAGTTTGAAAAGATAATGAGAGAGTAAGAGAATCAAGATGCTCTCTTTCTCTGAGCCTATGAGGACTCATAAATTTGGCCAAACTCAGGAAAATTAAAATCCCAATTAATGACATTTATTGTATATATAGTTTTTACTTTGCAACTGGAACATGATGAGTTGTTGAAGATCTGAAGGATCTGAAGATTCCCTCTAGAAGCATATATTTCTATAAAGCCACATCTCTAAAGGATTTCATCTCTCAACATATATTAATTAAGTTGAATCCTACATCCCACATCAATCAGTGTTACTCTATGGTGCTGCAGTGATAATTACTTCATTATTCATTTCCATTGACTATAGTCAAATGTTGTCTGACTTTCACAGACTAACATCCTACAGCTATTTCACAGAACCTTTCTTGAGCTTGTGATTATTTTCTCCAGGATGAAACTGAATTCCGAGATAAATTGTCTCCAATCAACATTAGTTTGAATTACAGTCTGGATGACTCCACCTTTAAAGAAGGTCTGGAAGTAAAACCAATACTGAACTACTACAGGGACAACAGTGTTAGTGAACAGGTAGGTCGCTGAAATTCTTTGATGGTATGCTCTCAGTCAGGACCTGGGCATTGCTCCTGTGACCTTAAGATGAAATCCAGCTCCTTTTGTTTTCATTCCTGCACACAAGCTTGTAACATTTGGGAGTTTCTCCTAACATGTTTCCACAACACTGCATCATTGTGTTTTCGGAAGCCCTGTCCCCTTGTGCAACCAAGATTTAATTTGTTCAAAATGTGGCTGTAATGGAAGCAATACAGCCTATAATCCTCAAAACATTGCCAGAGTAGCATTCTTTACAGGATCTCAGAATGAATTAGAAATGGGCTAATATGTAAACTAGCCTAGATTGGGAGGTCACTGCCTAACATTGGGTTTCTAGCTAGGCAGAGGCATCGTGAAAATGAAAGCTTTGGTTTAATTTGTAAAATCAAAGAAAATGGATGTGACTTAGGTTTTCCAAGATTATTCCTCACATGTATTTGCACAATGCAGGCTCACATCCTGGTGGACTGTGGAGAAGACAATATGTGCATTCCTGACTTGAAGCTGTCAGCTAGACCGTAAGTTTAAATAAATAAACTTGTGCATTTTATCTAATGGAATACAGGTGTTTGTTTAAAACTTCTCTGGAGAAAGTATACACTTTCAACTACTATTAAGAAACACACTGCATGAAATTTTTGAGCTTGACTACACTTTGGGTTAGCCTGTGGTTTGGGTCACTCCTTTGTCATTGGTGTCAAGTGACGCACCCTTAGATTTTGCCTGAGCTGTTTCATCTTTCAGCAAAAGTGGAAAAAAGGGTTTTTGTTCAGAGTAAACTCATCTGTGGGGTGGTTCAGGTCATGTTTACTTGTCTCAGTCATGTGGGCAAAAGATTCAGACTGGCTTGTTCTAACTACACCTTAGCAAAACCGGCTTTTGCAGCATCCCTTGGTTCAAAGGCATGTTTAAAATTTTGGAAGCAAAATCAATTTTAATTTTCTGGAAAAAAAAATGTAATGGCACCCTATGGAGTAAATTAGAAGGTATCCCAAAGTCAATAAGAATCAAAGGGCTTCCTAGTTGTTCATAAGGGAGGGTCTCTGTCCCATCACTGTTAATTGCACTGCATTATGTGATGGAAAGAAATGGGACTAAGATGTAAAACATCCTGTGGAGGAAAGAGCAAATTTGTGCTCCCTTCCTTCCCAGCAACTATCTCACTGCCAGTGTTTGGAATCTGCTTGGCAACCTCTATCCAAACTTCACAATTTAGCCAGTGTCCAAAACAATAGCTTCAAGTAAGGACTAAAGGTAGGATAGGCACTAACAAATGTTGGTTCAATGTGAAGTTTGGGGTGAGTTAAATTTCCTTAAACTACCTAAAAATCCTCACTCTGCTACATGAGATCTTTCATCTGCCTAGTTTCTTCCCTTCTATGGTCCACTTTGTATTACATGTCTCCCCCTCACTTTCTACACCATCTCGCTCCCTGTGCCTCACTGCTCGTCTTCTTCCTTTTGGATGGTTTCAGTGATAGTCTGGAGTTGCCTCATTCTGGCTTGGGATCAAATGTTAAATTTTCAGGAATTTTCTTGGCAGTTTGCTACATATCTTGGTCGACTGAAATTGCCCATAGTGGCAGGACTTACATCACTGGACTCAGCAAATGCTACAAATCAGTGCTTTTTTTTTTTTCTTTGAGAACTGGTTGTTAGACATTTGCCAGCACACCACTGGATGTTTTCCTGTCCTTCCCATCCAGATGGAGTTCTCTTGATTCTTCCCAACGCCCTTTCACAATGCACCCTCTTCCTTTTGTCCCTGTCTTGCATTTCCACATCTTCCTTCTTCTCTCCTGGAAAACTCCTTAAATAAAACTTCCGTGAATCCAGAGTAGTACCTAATAACTCTTTTAAAACTGCATTTTTAGAGATAAGCATCAGGTAATCATTGGAGATGAAAATCACCTTATGCTCATGATCAATGCAAGAAATGAAGGAGAAGGAGCTTATGAAGCTGAAGTCTTTGTGCTAATACCAGAAGAGGCAGATTATGTTGGGATTGAACGCAGCAACAAGGTAATGCCTGCAACTTATCTGAAGTACTAAAGAGCTAGATCTCTTTTCGAGCCAAATCAATATACATCCCTATTAGCTGACAGTGTCTTCCTAAATCAAAGAGAATAAAATGGCACCTTACTCTGTTAACAATAATAGCAATGAGCCAGGAAGAGGGATTCTTATCTTTCTTGGCCACAGAGCAAAGATAAGCTGGCCAAGTTTGAGAGCTGAAGCAAAGAAGAAAATACAACTGGCTGAAAGCAGCAGCTTACTGAAGTGATGTATCAGCTAACTTCCCAGTTAACTCCCACTCTCGCTGACTTTCAAGTCTTTGTTTTCAGTGCAGGTCCCAGGAGGTCTGGTTCTTATTATTGCTTATGGAAGAAGGTCTGACCAATCCCAGCTGAGCACTGATAACAGCCGAGGCAGGCAGTGGAAAGGAAACACATTCGTTTGTCTTTCTTCTTGGTACATCTTTTTGGGGATTGGAACCAAGAGAAGCCAGGTTTTCATCATGAGCCTGTCATACAGTGCCACTGTTTATTAAAGTGATGTGGAAGTCTGTCCTTATCAGAACAGGGATTTTCCCACTCAGAGTATCTGCATGTTCTGCTGTGTTTTCAATCACTTGGTTTGGAAAATCATTATCAATAGTTGGTTTGGAAAATCATTATCAATCATTATCAATGTTTTTACAACTATTATGTAAAAATAGAGAGAGGACCTTGGTTTCAGAAATACACAGATTTCACAATTAAGGGCGGGACCAGGTTTCTCATTCTCTCATTCTGCCCTCCACACAAAACTAGGCACAGTGTGTCTTCCTGAAATTCTTGCTGATGGATTGCTCATCTGTGAAAATTTATCAAATGTCTTCTGTTTGCCGAAAACCACATACTTTCAGGAGTGTGGATATTCATATAATTAAATAATTTAATAAAAAGTAATTCCTCTAAAGAGGTATCAAGAAACTTGTGATGTTGGCATTTCAAAATGCAGGGAATACAGAATTCTCTATTTACATCTCTAGTCTGGAAGTTTAAGTTTTCATTAGCTTATCTTCTCAGTAGAAAACTAATCCAGATTAGTAATAACCAAGTATCTTTGACATTTGTGAAATCATTAAGAATTTCTGCTGATGAAATATGTAGGAAAATATCACCTATAAATACTTACATGTAAAATAATGCATAAACAAAGTTCAAGTATTTTTTTTAATGTTCTAGGGCTCCACTCATATTTTTCTTTCAGTTCCCTTCATGTCGCTCCACCGCAACTTTGCTAAACAAAGCATCTATTCTAACATGTTCTTTGAACAAAACACCCCGTTTACTATTCACTTTGTTGAAAAGAAAACATGGGTGAGCATTTATCATTTCTATCTTTGGCTGTAAACGTAACACACATCATTCATAATCTCAAATGAGTCCTTAACTATTTTTCCTCCTTCCATTTCCCTTGGGCAGAGATTTAGCTCTGTCTTTGAATTTCACATGACTAAGCCACATCTAATTTCTACTGTGTTTTTAAACAGTTGAGGTCTGTAAACTGTTTCATTTAAACTCAGTTTCCAGGGTTTTTTTTTTGTTTGTAACAATTTTCTCTCAAGGGGAAAAGTATTAGGGATTATCTTCTTGCGAGCTTTTGTTGTTGAAAACATTCATCTTTTTGAATGTAGGTGCTACTCATCTCTTTTTCTGGAAACCTTAATTAACTCAATTTTTGTAGGAATAAAGACAAATGTGCTTTACATTATTATCATCATCATTATTATTACTATTATTGTTATTATTATAAAATACATGTCACATAAGGTTTATCATTTTAAGCATTTTTAAGTATACAGTTCCATGGCATTCAATACATTCACATTAGTCCTCACCATCTAGCACAGAACTTTTTTTTATTATTTTTTTATTTTAACATTTATCATTTTTTACATTTTTTTTAGACAATATTTGCTTCCCCCACCCCCTCAGATTGAGTCCCCATAGAATTTCCTTCCCCTAGGCACCCATGCGCCATCACCACAGTCCCCTGTGGCACAGAACTTTTACATCGCCCAAACTGAAGCCCTGTACTCGTTAGATACTAACTCCCCAGCCCATTCCCCAGATCCTTGTAAGCCCTGTTCTGCTTTCCATTTCTATGGCTACGGCTATTCTAGAGACCTCATATATACTTCACTTCTCCATCTCATACCCCCTCCAGTTCGGCATGTCCAGAACTAGACTGTTCATCCCCCTGCTCACAAGCTCCTCTGTTCCATTTCCTGTGTCAGAGAATGGCACCAGTATCCATCTAGTTTCTAAAGCCTAAATTAATGGTGAATTTCTCAAGTCCATATCCCCTCTTCATCTAACTTCCCCAAAACTGCATTCATCCAGGTTGCCCTGACCTTTTTCTGAGATTAGTTCACAGTCTCCTCACTCACCCCTCCTACCCCCTTCACTTCCCACCCCTCCGCTAGTCTCTCCCCAGCAAAGGATATTTCTTTCTAAAATGCCATCTGACCTTGTCACTCTCTTGATTAAAATCCTCCTAGCTCCCTACTGGTTTTAGGATAAAGTTCCAATCCCTGAGGTGGCTCATGAAGTCCTTAATTCTATCACCGCTGCTTACCTCTGCAGCCCTAGCACTAGTCCAAGATTCCTTCTTTTACCCCCACATCCAAAATTCTAGTGGGACTGAATTTCTTTTCAGTTTCTGTAATACCTGTGCTCTCTAGCCCCAGAGAGCTTGCAACCACCCCCTATGCCATCTTTCTGAAACATGAGCTCTCCTCTCTCATCCTCTTTAACTTACTTTTTTTCTACTTATTCTTCAAGCCTCAGCTTAGTAATTATTGAGACTGCTAATATTTATTAAGCAATTACTGTGTGCTGGGCACTGCTCTGAATTCTTGCAGATATTTAATTTACTTAATCTTCATAACAGGCTTATAGAGACATGCAAGATTATTATTATCCTCGTTTCATATATAAGGAAAAATTCTCAGGAATATACCCAAAGTTAGACAGCTATTATATAGCAGAACTAAGATTGAAACTTCAGCTGTTAGGTACAGGTCCCTGCTCTTAACCACTGAGCTATACTGCCTCCCATCAGCTGAGATGTCACTTCCTTCAGGAAGCCCTCAGATTGCTTTAATCTATGTGCTTGTCCTCCTATCACTATCTATTACTTCTGTTATAACACTTATGAAACTATATTGTGTATTTCTACTATTGGATATAATCACTTATCATTACTTATTACAATTGTTATAAGAATTGGAAATTCTGTGAGGAGAAGGGATTTTTTTATATCATGCCTGGTAAATAATAGGTACATTGTGAGTATTTACTCTAAAAGCTATAAATGACTTCAAACAAGAGCATCCCTTGGAAAAGTTGAAAATTAATCTAGAAGTATCTGGGAAAAACAATTCCTGTTTCTGTCACTCAAAGAGAGGAAATAAAGGTTAAAAAAAGAAAAGGGTGGAGGGGCTGGAGGAGGAAAGATCTTTGAGTGATTTGAAAAAGCTATTTCTAGAGAGCTGGAAAAAAGTGTACATATAACTTTTAACCTTAGATAAGATAAAACTATTTACTATAGAAACTAAATCCTTGAATCATTTTCAAGGGACACATGAGCATTTTTTAAAGTTTTAGTTGGGTTCTTATTTTCCCTGCTTTTAGGATTGAGTTAATAATCCCAGCATAAGACATCCCAAGATGATCAGGATTAGGCATGACTCCTTAAGAACTTGAATACATGCTAGAGCTATCTTTGAGAAAAGAGATTATTATCAGCTTTTTGAAAATATGTTTCTTACCTACTGGAATGAAAATGTCTTTCAGGTTATTTGAAAAGAGCATGTATAAATGGTGCCTCCAACTATCAGTGATTCACTCCTTTCTCATTTGTCAAACAGTAAAATCGTTAACTCCTTGTATGAAATTTCATAGAGCTGACAAGTGGAGAAATAGTCCTCATCTTGGAAACCCTCTTCCACGGATTTCTCATAGGGGCAGAAATTCACCAAAGCTTGCTCCTTTGTGAAAGTCCTCACGTTGCAAGCTTATCTCTGGGAATAAAGGTGACAGGTGAATATAGTAGTAGCACTTAACAACTTAGAATGGAATAATGGATGATCACATGTAGCTGTCACCAAAAGCAAAACAAAGCCATGGGGACATTAGGTCTTGAAGTATGGAAATGGGCTGAGAGTGGAAACCAAGGTGTGGATTTCCTGGCATCAGGAGAAGCATGAAAACTCCAGGTGGAACTGTGAGCAGAGGACAGCCATTCAAAGATAAATATTTTCTTCCATCTCTCATCTGGTATAATCTTGAGACCTTCTTCTGCATCTACTTCTAAATACCTCCTCAAACTTTATACCCTCTAATCAGAATAGAATATAGTGGGGGAGAAGGAGATAGGAAACTCTAGGGAAATAAAAAGTGTTCTCATCTTAAATATTTGGAAAGTTAAACTTAGATTGATTGCATAATCTCAAAACGGGACCATGAGGAGCAGAATTTGTGTTCAAGGCAATTCTTCTGCAATAGTTATGGAGTCATGCGCTATGTCTATGTATTACCATCATTTTAATATTGGAAGAATAATTTGTTTAGTCGCCTTTAATTATTTGTGATCTTCATACCCAATTTTAACATTAATAGTGAAAATAATTTCTAAAATAGTCACATAAATACTAAACATTTTCTTCCTCAATTAAATACAATGAAAATATGTTTACCATTGCAGCATTTTTCTTTCTAAAATTCAATTTTGGTCTCTTCTCTGATGGTCACAAATTAATTTGGGGCATAGTTACCCACACAGCTGTTTGAAATCAAAAGAAGCGTCCCTCACCCAAGGCATCACTTTTGTGACAGGATGTCATTTATTCTGGCCTTGACCTCCATGCTGGTGTTCTTTTCCATTGCAGGGATTACGACCACTGAGCTGTGAGTACAGGATGGAAAATGTAACCAGAATGGTGGTGTGTGACCTTGGAAACCCGATGGCGGCTGGAACAAATGTAAGAGAAACCCAGAGGCTCTTACTGATTTCTGTCTAATTGAATCTTAAAGAGACCTAGTGGGAAGCGCCCAGTTAGCACTCAGCAACTTGGCACATAACACTAAAATAGATTAGTCAGGAAATTACCAGGGAGATGGGATTCATCATTATAACTGACAGAGAGGATA
Source organism: Talpa occidentalis (assembly GCF_014898055.3). NCBI lineage: Eukaryota > Metazoa > Chordata > Mammalia > Eulipotyphla > Talpidae > Talpa > Talpa occidentalis. Next base: position 63,358,349 of record NW_023601433.1, on the reverse strand, counting down.
ATCTGAGGTTAAAAATATTTATATATGCCTGTCTTTTGACATTACTTTCTTGTCTGTTAAGTCACTAGAATCTATGAAGGCTATTTTTTTAATCAGATTTTTTTTCTTTGCATTTCACCACCAATTTTATTTAAAAACATCAACAAAGTAAAGGACTTAAGAAATTATATAATTAAAATTTTAGCAAAGACGATAAAGCTTTTATTTTTGATATACCTGCCATGTGAAGATCATTCACAGTACTTCTATATTAAAATATTAACAAAGTCCACTTTTCATTGATAACATTGTTTTACAACACTGTGGCTGATTCAGAGGTACAGGTTCACACCTCTTCAGATGTATATTATCACACCACCACATTCACCACTAAGGCAGCAAAGTCCATAGTCCTCATCCCCACAATCAAGTTTTTGAATAAGCTTTACACACTAATATTTTCCATACATCTTACTTGAAGAATAATAAAGAAAATTGTAACAAGAAAAGGAAAGGATTAATAATGATCTATAACATGCTTATGAAAGAATATGGAGTTGTTTTGCTTTCTTTTTAAAAATCTTTGTTTCTGGATTTAGGAACTTTCCATTTAGGATTACCCATGGATGATAAATTTATTTTAGGCAATTGCTCTTTAAGTATATGCATAGTAACTAATTATAATAAATACCACTGTGGAAATGATTATTTGACAAAGTCATAAACCAGAAAATTCCTGAAATCTACAAATACTATATAAATAAATGTTACATATGCTAAGCATATATATTCCCCTATTTTTAAATTAGGTGTTTATGATTATCAATGAAATTGGCTTTTTAAAAAAATTTCATGAAAACTTACACATAATTGCATAGGTTTGTCTCAGAACAGCTTCCTAAGTTAGTCCAGAGTGCTAAGACCTTGAGTTAAACCTTTCAAAGGAAGTTTTGTGTCATTGCTGAGTATCATCTTCTCCCTTGGAGATTCAGGTACATATGTGTATTTTTAAATGTACTAAGAAGTCCTGCAGTAAAATTATCTTTTTCTCTCCAGGGTTTAACACATTTACTTCAGCATTTGAAATGTTTAATCAAGTGATACCTATTCCCAGTTTATACTTTAAGATGTACTAGAATAATATTTTTGCATTTTACACTATAATTAACTCTATTCCCTCAATCTTCAGTATTAAAAATGTGCCAAGTAAGTCTAGAAAACTCATTTGTTGTGTGAAAAAAAAAGTATTTAAATGAAAGATAAACTTTTGTAACAGATTACAATTAGCTAACATGTATTGACTGATCTCCATGTTATAAACCCAACTGGGCACTATTTTTATGTTATCATTTAATTTTCACACTAACCAACCTATGAGTCAGGAGTTTCTTCTACTAAATGGATGTGGAAGCTGAGACTTACGGAAGTCAAGTGACTTGCCCAAAGTCACACAGGCAATGAAAAACAGAAGCAAGATTCAACCAGGTTTATACAAAAAGCCCATGATCGGTCCAGTCTGCCAAATTGTCAAAAGTACTTAGATAAAATCTAATGAATAACAGATGAGTTTTTAAAACAATGTCATGAAAGATAAAATGGGATGTCTAAGCTGAGATATTAGAACATTTTTCATTAGAATCCTTTTATCTAAAAGCTAATGAATCCTTCTGCTAGTTTTTAAGAAAAATCCAACCACCTAATTTGAAATGAAGAAGTCTACCCAAAGAAAAATGAAATGACATGATGGTAATGGTAACAGGATCTATAGGTGACTGGCCACTCAATCCTTTTTTTAGTATTAAAAGTGTTAAATCTAGACCAGAGACCATCTAAAACCATTAATAATTAAGGATAATCATGGAACAAAAAGTGGCCACTAGTGTCATTGAAATTGGAGGGTAAAAATGGCAGTGTGGTCTTAACTATGAATGTATTTATGTGAAAGAATGTTAGTTCATTTTACCAACAAATAATCTTTAGAAGTCAAGGAAGTAAATTGTTTGTATTCGTTTTATCTCTGAGGGCTATAGCAGAGGAAACCTAATAGCTTTCTTATCTCACCCTTTAATGCCCTTAAACCATCAAATTTTATTGCATTCTGTTTTGTTATAAAACACTTTGATTTATTTACTTCTTCATTTTGCACTTTGAAAAGAAAATTCTCAGTGGATTGTAATAAAATTCCAAATGCAAAAACAGTCCTAAATATTAAAAGCATCATAAATCACTGGGAATATTCATCCAAGTCCCAATATTTTTAAAAAATAGTGATCAAGTGACTCATTATTTTAAGTTAACAAAGCATTCAAAGTAGTATTCAGAAGCTTTACTGCTGAGTTGTAAGCAGTAATGTCATTTTCATAGAATAGGTTTAGTAATATAAAATATTTCTGCACCAACAAAATTCACTAAAACTTGCAAAATCTCTCAAGCAGGAAAATGAAAAAAAATTCTGCTTCACAAAGCACTTTACAATCAATGCCCAGATATTTGGTCTTCAGTGTGGGTGTGTCTTACTAGTAAGAAATACTCACCTTCATTATATCTTCACCCATGCTGAATAGTGAAGAACAGCATAGGGCAGACTTCATCACAGTATAGTAAGATACAGCACTGTAAGTGTGTGTGTGCAATGGCACACTCTTTTTCATCATCCCTCAATCATTTTAATTGCATTCCTTCTATGAGTCTGGTGCTAAGCTAGTCCAACAATATCAAGATGAAAATAAATAACCTGAAGACATTTAAAATTAGTGATCTTTCATAGGTTGAGTGATGCAGAGTTGTAAAAAAGGAAACAGGGAATAAAAAGGAGGAAAATTTTAGCATTATCCAGTCTGTGGGATGAGAGGACATGTTTCAGATAGTTTCTTGCCCTGAGCTTTGAGGCATGAATAGGAGTTCTCCAAGTAGAAAACTTGGAAAAGACCTAAAAGTCTTCCAAAGAAGAAAGAAGAACATGCAAAAAGTCCCAGAGGTCTGATAGAAACTTGCACATTTGGAACATGGGTGAGCCTCTTGATGTACAGGCTTAATAATTAGACATACCTGGGTTTAAATTCCATTTGCCACTTATAAGCTGTGATACCTAGGCAAGTGAAATTGAAATGGAAGACTACCCTACTGGGATGTTTGGAGCAGTGCAATGATATGATGTATGGAAAGTCATTAGTGAAATACCTGGCTTGTAGCACATTGAATAAGAGGTAGTGAAATGATGATGATCTATGATAAAAAAGTCATTAAAGTCCATGAAACAAAAGTGCTGCATTTTTCTAAGTTACTATCCTGTCATATATTTAATTTGTTTTTAATTTAGCCCAGAAGGAAGGCGGCAGGAGGAGAGTCAATTTGTGGTTAAATGAAGAGAGGGACCTTGATGGATATAGAGGCTCTCATGAGCCTCTATGTTTGAGACATTAATATAAGCAGCTCATGATGGATAAAGAGGGATTCAAAATTTCTGGGCCCTGCCAGCTAAGTTGCATGGCTTTTGCTAAGCCACCTCAGATATATAAGTGAAAAGTGATCTAGGTTGGTGTTTTGCAGAGATGACTTTAAAGGAGTTTTAGACTGTCTGTAAGGTCCCTCCCATGTGATAACGTAATGTATTGTGTGCTTTTCCTATTTTTGTTTTTAGTATTCTCTGGGCCTTCGATTTGCAGTTCCACGTCTTGAGAAAACAAACATGAGCATTAACTTTGATCTACAAATCAGAAGGTTAGACCTTTAAATATTTAAATTATCATCAATATTTAATAAAGATTCAGAATACCAATGAATATCACTTATCAAGCTCCTTTGCCCTGAAAGTTCTTCTGAAATTAGAACCCAGACTTGCACAGCTTATTTTCTTCTGTTTTCCGTTATTTTTATTTTCTCAGTATTTTTTATTTCAATAAAAGAGATTCTTTCTGGGGGCCAGGTTATGAGATTCAAGTGTTGCCTGGGCACTCTCCCACCCTTCTGCTCCTGTTTTTCCTCTTTCTAATGCATGTGTCTTCTCCCATTCCCACAAACACCTTACCACCTCTCATACTCTCAATGGGGGGGGGGGGTGTCAGCTAATCCCCAAGAGAAAATTCTGCCAAACAAACTTAGATTTTGCATTTGCAATCTTGAATTCTAACTTTTCAAGGATGAATGAATGATGAATTAATTTTGAGCATCTAAGCAAGATGCTGATGAGATTAGATAGTTGGATGGCAGGACATTCCCTGGCAACTACAGCTGAATCTTAGAGTTAGCTGCCTTCCTTTTCCTAGGTTGAGGCTGCTCAGGGATTCACATGAAACTTTACCCTTTCACCATCTACTCTGTTATTTAATGAGCAGACAGACAATGAGTAGTATGCATGAGAGCCAGGGATCCCCAATTATAGGCTTCAATTCATTAGCCAGTGATAGAATCAATTTAATGACTCCAGACCTATATTGAAAGAAAAAGAATAAAAATGGAATATAATATATCAGACACCTTCTCATGAGATATTCCTTTCAGATAAAATGTAAATGTGTGACACACATGGGATGTATCATTATTTTGTGATGGATCATTGAGATGTATCATTATTTTGTGCTCTGCAATTTTAAAAGTTTGAGACATTAATATAAGCAGCTCATGCATGCCTTCCAGTTATTTATACTTGCCAAGCATGTTGAACCCTGTTCTAACTGTAAAATGACTCTGAAGTCAGTGTCTCCAATTTGATTTTCAAAGGCAACTGTGCAAATAACTAATCTCTAAACTTTTATTCTGACTTGCAAGAAATATTTTTAGTGTGTAATGACTTGTAGAATAGTTTTATTTTGCACAGTGGATAACTTTTTAACAGGTACTTCAATTGGAAGTTTAGGGTTTGTTTTTTTAAAACTATATAGACCCTATAAGAATGTAGCAGCTTTTAAAATCTACTTTTAAATCAGTCTCAAACTTCATGCTGAATTTCTAGGGAGAAACTTTTTCTAGCTTATTTTTGGTGACCTTTTCTGATCTTAATTAGGTTTTTTTTAATTTAACTTAAGTATTTTTCCTGATGACTCTGAGCTTTTTTTTAACTTTACTCAAACTAGTGATGTGATAGAGATGAAATGAGTTCTTCTGTCATACCCCTTCATTTTACCAAAAGCTTGTTAAATCACTTATTTAATACACTACATAAATGTATATTTTCCAAAAGTTTCAGGTATTCCCAAAGATGATCACTTAGGAACTGTCCTGTTTATATTTTAAGTTTTCAGAATAAAAAAAGAAAGAAAAATTTCTCCATAATGAAGGGTCATCACCCCAGACAGTAGCCCAAAGTTCCTATTTCTCCATCATCACTGTCAATGGCACCAGTCCTGCAGGGGACGAAGTCTCGTGTCACTTGGGAAGAATGCATTGCTCATAAAACATGCAACTTACATTCAGAAAAAACATCTGGTACAAAGGTGCAAGGCAAATTCCTTGATGTTTCCTTCTTCCTCTTGATTGCACTTACAGACAACAAAATGGATGCAACTGTAGTTTGCTCAAGGAGCAAAGGACACTGAATAATGTTCTGGATACCTTTATGCCTTTCCCAGATCCATCCCGTAGATCATCATGTAAATAATGAATTCAGCAATGAAGTGCTGAATTTGATGGAAAATAGAAATAGTTACATTTTACATTCCACTATCTAAAAGAATGGGTCATGATTATAATCCCATTCTCATGGGCCACAGAACTCATGACTATTTTAACAGTATTATGAGAAATATAAAACTGTAGAAATGCAGAAAGAACTAGAGAGGCTACAGAAACATACCTAAAGCATCAAATTCTAGAAATATACATTATAGGGATAAAAGTATTTGATAATACTTTAAACACTCGAATACAAGGTATTTGAGAAGTGGATGTTTATCCAGATGCTGTGCTAGCAGACTCCGAAGATGTACATTAGTATTTAATGGATAGTTTGCATTCAGCTTAAATATGTTTATCGTTTTTTTTTTTTTTGGTTTTTTTTTGTGGGACCCTCGCTGGTGGCCGGGGTTCAAAGTGGTGCTGCAGAGGCTGCAGGCAGCCTCGCAACCCAGTGCTCAACTGCCACGCCACCAGGGGAGGCCCTTAAATATGTTTAAATCAAAATAATTTGAACCAAAGGCTCTGAAGTCTAAATTCTGAAACTGTTGATCATATTGAATACCACTGCCAACATTTAATGCCCTTTACCACAAATAGAACCCAAAAGAGAAATGGGCTTTATAAATTAATAAACTTAAAATATTTCATATTACCAAATATTTGTATTAAATGGTAGCTCCATGTCCTGGCTCTATGTGACATGTAAACATTTTCCTCCCTGTGTTGAGTGGGTCTCAGATTGCACTTCCCACATACAAACAGGTCTTGGTGATCATTGTTGAAGTTGCTCTCTCAGTAATGGTGAAATGAATGTTGTATTGTCTTTGCTGACATTCCCAAGCCCACAGAAAGCATAAAGGGAATGCAAGGAAATAGGAAATAGGAAACAATAAGGAAAAAAAGAAAATCAGAGTAATATGTGAAAAACTTGTTTATCCTTGGGTCATGACAGAGGGTGTAGCCCTGGGGAGGAAGTTCACCATTCCTTGCGTAGAGCTAGCACATTGGCAGTATAAATAGCTCAGCACCCACGACAGTGATGAACGGCTTGTTTGAATGTAGCAGTGGTATTAGTGAGGACGGTTTCCTTCCAGGAAAGAGGTCAAAGAAGCGTCTAAGTTATATATCATGTCTGGTGCCTTTCTGCCAGGAGATGTTGCTGACACCACTGGTTGCAGTACCAAATGTCATGGCAAACAGGACAATCTTGATTAGTCAGCCAGGAAGATCTTGCTCTGAGTCTGCTTTTTTTTTCTATATTTCAAAACAGCCCTCTGTCACCCTCATATTTGACTCCTGACCCAGGATGATTTTAATGCTTGCCACCTATTTACATTTCAGGGTGTCGTAAGTAATGAACTTGTGTTACTTAAACCACTTGCAAACAAAATGTAATAGAATTATGGATTAATTTACATGGAACTTTTTTTTTAATAATTCTAATTTCCACTACTTTCAAAGCAGCAGTGAACTAGAAAATAGAACAAAGTCTGGGTAATCTGTGGAACAACTAGACTTAAATTTCCAAGCTAAAGAGTTCCCAGTAATACATTTGGAACCACAAAGTCTGGAACAAGTGGAATTAGTTAATGACTTCTTAGTGGTTAGTAATTCAAAATCCTGCCTTTAAAAAAAAAAAACAAAACCTTTTTAGTTGACTGATCCTCCCCAGATGTGATAATTATAAAGTGGCCTAGAAACTGGGGTTCAAACTTTGGTGAAAAAGTCCCTCTAGGCTCATCACAAGCTAAGCAGTGATACCCGATTACAGGAAATGAGCCTGACATTTGCCTGTTTATATCTTTTATGTGTGTTTGCAGTTTAAGTTGCCTTATCAGTATATACAATCAAACAGGACTTTTCAAAAGCATTGTGGGAACAATTCTGTCCCCTCCTTCTTTGCAAGCCGATTTTTATCATATCTTTTCCAACTCCCACATTTGGAAAGCTTCAAAACCTAGTCGAAACAGACCCTATTACCATCTTCTCCATTTTTCCATTGAATCAGCATGAGATTCAGTGATGAAAAAAAGGGAAACATTCTCTTCTTACTGAGACCTAAATATAAACACAGCCTGCAAGTGGTGGTGTGGCCACTGCTTAGTTTGCTAAAAACTGCTAATGCTTTGGGATACTGAGGGGACTTCAATGACAGCAGAGTAAAACTATCAATGTAAAGATAGACTGCACCCAAAGTTTAGCTACTTATTGAACCTCTTTAAGACATATTCTGTCTCCTTACAGTGGTGACTGATTAACACATGCATCTTTTAAAAGTCAAATTCTGTATCTAGTTACATCTGCTTAAGAAAAAAAGAAACTTAAAAATAGTTTTGCCACTGTTCAAAGAAATATTAAATGTACACCTTTTATCTTGGGACACTCATTGCACTGGACAAATATCTATTAGCTTTCTTACTTGCCTTTATATGAACTCTCAACTTCCTTAGATCTTGCTGCTTCTCACCATTAGCCATGCTTTTAATTCATCCTCATGCCCACCCTGTTCAGCCAGTGAGCATGCAACGAATGTACACTTACTGTAATATTACTTAAGAAATAAGCCCAAAAGAAGATCAATTTGCTGCCAAGACAATGTATGGCATGATGCCTTCCAGAGCCAAAAACAAATGCCTTTTCTATTATTTGTTGCTCATGGATTATTTGTGCCAGTTCACCTCTTTATTAGCATGGAAAATCAGGACTTGGCTGTGCTATCCTCTCCCATATGATGGCCGATAAACATGATGCACAGACACGTTAAGGAATTTGTTCAAGGTAGAAGCTGGAAAATGAACTCAACTCATTGCCTCTTTGGTTTAGCTATGGAAACAAAAGTATGTTAGCTTCTCTAAATATCTACAGTGTTCTCAGATAGGAGCTTTCCTCATAGAAAGGTATGACATTACTTTTGATGATAGAGGATGTTAGCAGTGCATTTACAAAGGTTATGATTTTGTAGATTGACTATGCATGCCATTGTTTTCTGAATGACTGGCTTAGACTTTGTGATATACAGAATGTTTTTATGATCATATATTATAGTAATGTCTAATAAAATGTATTTAAATCACTGTGTTTTAGTTCTAACAAGGACAACCCAAACAGCAATTTTGTGAGCCTGCAAATCAACGTCACTGCTATAGCTCAAGTTGAAATAAGAGGGTAAGTAGTAAACAAGGAATTTTAGTAGTTTTTCCATAATAAATATATCTTTCTATATGTAAGAGTTATGATAAAATGTTCAAAAACTAAATTTCCTAATACTTAGAAATCACAATTCACTTTGGTTATAAATTTTCATTCTTTCTACCCATCATTAGCCTTCTATTGGAAAGTAGAGTAAACCCTGTATGAAAATTAACACTAAGGATATCAATCAAAGCACTTTATAAAGAGATCACTTTATTCCCCAAACTGACAGTTGAGTAATCAAACTATAAAAACTAGTGATAAGAAGCAAGATAAAATAGACAACCTTGGGATTGCCTGAAAGTCTCACTTCATCAATAATTATGAAGGCATAATGAAAATCCAGCCTGCCCATACCACCTCTTGAGTTTAAGAAATGGCTGGCTTCCAGGTATGATAATTAGTGAGATCTACATTCTGTATCTTTTTCCTTCTGTCCTATTCTTTGATGAGGTTCTAATACACAATAGAGAGACAAGAGGAGAGTAGTCAGGTAAAAGATTTAGAATAACAACTATCTGAAAATTCATGTGGGGGTGAAATGTTAGAAACTATAAATGGACTGCATGTATTTATTTTGCATAAGTGTGAACTTCATTGATCTTATAATTCGTGTTTCTTCAGAACAATTAAAGACTTGGCGAAAAATGTAAACTGGTATTGTGGACTGAAATGTCACTGAGATTCTAGAAATCTGGGTTTTATTTCCTTTCCCATAGATCCTGTGTGATTCATACCCCTCCAGGATAGCAACTGTAATGTTTGCACTCACATGTCACCAGGAGGGCTTTTCTTGCTGGCATCTGTTGCTCTCAAAAGGAGTTGGGGGAGGGATCTCCCTGCTGACCTGGCACCACTGAGGTGCCACCTAGTGGATTAAAGAATAATAATGCTGCCTAACATCTATCAATACTTCCTATGTGTTAACACATCTTAATACATATGAGTACCTTACCTGTACAAGCAACAGAATTATAGCACAAGGAGTTGAAATTTACACAACCAAGATGTGGAAAGCTAGAATGAAGCACTGCCAGCCTGCCTCAGGGGCACGTTCATATGTCCATGTTATACTGCCTATGAGGAAGACTTCTTTGAATCTTATCGACATATACTCTTAATTTATGTATGCATCTGTGATTTTTTTCATTCAAATAATATTTTCAACATCTACCCACTTTGGTACATGTGCCTATAGTTCACTCATCTTATTTGCAGAAGGGTATGACATTGTAAAGCTATACCAAATTTTCAAGAGTAGAATGGTTCTACTCTTGAAAATCTGTAGGTTACTCTTTTTTCCTTTACAAATTTTCTTGTACAAATATGCTGGTACATATGTAGAAGAAGTATCAGAGGGATATAGGTGTAGAACTAGAATTTCAGGATTGGAGAGTGAACACTTATTAATTTTACTCAATATTGATAATACCAAACCATTTTTCAAATTAGTTATTTCAAAGTACAGTCCCACAAAAATGGATATAAGCTTCCATTGTTCCACATGAATAGGCAGCTCTCATGTGGTCCAATTTTTAATTTTGAGTCAATATGATAGATAGGAAATACAACGCTAGCTGAAAATTGAATTTGTAGTTTCCTGATTCTTAAGTGAGTAGCTTTTTTGTGTGCTTGTTGACAATTCACATTCAGGGAAATTTCTGTTTTGTTTTGTGCACATATAACTGCTAAGAGGCTTGGCTTTTTCTTACTAGTTCATAGGGATTCTTTTTATATTATAGGTGGTAGACATTAATTCTTTATCAGTGACACGTACTGCAAATAACTTTTCACAGCCTATAGGATTTAGACCATTTTTAAAAGTTAGGTTCATTGAGGTATAAATTGCATAAAATAAAACCCACACTTTTTGGGGATGTCTAATGTGAAGAATTAATGACATTGAGGAGATTCAACATAAAACAGTCCCATTACCCCCAAATAGTTCCTTCACCTCCTGTATAGTCAAACCCCCACCTATCCATAGGCTCTGGCAACCATAATACATTTTCTGTCACTGTAGCTTTGTCTTTTTAAGAAAATCATGTAAATATACTCATACAGAATGTAGCCTTTGAGTCTGGCTTCTTTCACTTAGCATAGTGCATTTGAAAAACATCCATGATCTATGCTCTTGCATGTGTGAGTCATCTATTTTTCTCTCTCTTTCTTTATTCCTCCTTCCTCTCCACCTCCCTTCGTTTCTTTCTTTTGCCAAGAAGTATTCCCTAATACAGATGTTTCGGGAATTGTACACCCATTCACACAAGTTGGTAAACATTTGGTTCCAGTTTGGTGCTATTATATTCAGTATATTATCATGTTATAAGCATTCACATGCAGGTCTTTGGACATTTGGTTTTACAAATGTTACTGAGCTGGATGGCAAAATAGATCTAACTTCATAAGAAATTGCTGTAGTGTTTTTCCAAAGTGTCTGTATCATCTCCATTTGGTATTACCACCAGCAACACACAAGAGT